>NC_141010.1:53642205-55078455 GCF_052327205.1 Somniosus microcephalus | reverse complement strand
GTCGCCGTCCCATACCGGCTGCCGTGCCGTCGGTCAGCGGCAGCTTATTGGGGATAACTTCGGGAAGCAAAGTCCGGTCCGGTCCGGGTCTACTGCGGCTGAACGGAGTGGCGGGGCCGCACAGACCAGTACCAAGCATGTGTAGCTGCCCCTTTCCCCGGCCGAGCTACAGCCGTTAGCTGGAGACCACTTTCCGACCACAGAGGCCGGGGCGGGGGGCGGCCTGCACGCGCCGGCTGCCAGAGCAAGCCAGGGGCAAGGGGCATCCAACGGTACCGGAACTGAGTCGGTCCGACACCGGGAAGCCGGGTGCCCGTCGCTCCGGAGCGAGCCCGGGCTTCCCTACGTTTAAAGCGGCGGTGGTCTGCCCGGTTCGCCTGGCGGCAGTGGAACACACAGACACTCACACACAGAGAGAGAGAGCGAGAGAGAGATACACACACAAACAGACACAGTGAGAAAGACAAAGTCAACTCATTAACTGAAATATGAAAAGTGACAACTGGTAAACCAAAGAGGCAACTCGTAACTGAAATTTCAAAGTGGCAACTCAGTAATTGAATTATGGGCACTCAAAGTGGGGACGGTAGTCCGATGGGAACGGATTCGCCCGCCTTACCGGGGCGTTGGGTGCTGCTTTCCCGCTTGGCGAACCGAGTTTGGGTCGGCAAATGGTCATGTGCATTGTCTGCAACACGGGTTTGTGAGTTGTATTTGCAAGGCGAGTGTCCGTTCTCGGAAGCGAAGTTGATCGGTCGAACTCCAGTGTGAGCGGTTTTAATCGGTCCTCTTTGCAGTGAATCAATGGCTTTGGCTGGCCAAGGCGTTTTGTTCCGGCGTTGCTTCTGGGACTTGCTGGTGGGCTGGGCTGTTTCGAAAGGCCGATGGCGGGCGGGCGCTCCTCCGAAGTTAGCCCGGGGGTCCTCACGGCGGGAGTTTGCCCGGGTTGGCCGGGTGGCAGTCGAAGGCCTTTCGCTCCGGACTCCAGTGTCCGATTTCGGTCAGGGAGGGCTCGTTGGAAAGCCCCGGCGCTGGCGCACACTATATTGTCGGACTGGACCCCGGCAAGTTCGGGAAAGTTTCGCAGTCCCGTACCGGCTGCAGGGCCGTCGTCGGTCAGCGGGAGCTTATCAGGGATAACTTCGGGAGGGAAGGTCAGATCCGGGCCGGGTCAACTGCCGCTGAACGGGGTGGCAGGGCGGCACAGACCAGTACCGGGCTTGTGTTGCCGCATCTTTCCTCGGCCGAGGTACAGCCATTGGCTGGAGACCGCTTTCTGACAGCTGAGTCGGTGGCGCGGGGGCCCACCTTGACGCGCCGGCTGTCGGGGCAAGGGGCATCCAAGGGAAGTGGAACGAAGTCAGTCCGACACCGGGAAGCCGGGTGCCTGTCATTCCGAATCGAGCCCGAGGTTAAATGATTAACCAGAGGCAACTCGTTAAACTTGGAAATTTCCAAGTGGCAGGCAACTCATTAACTAAAATCTGGCCATTCAACGTGGGGACGGTAGTCCGATGGGAATGGATTCGGCCGCCTTACCCGGGTGTCGGGTGCTGATTTCCCGCTTGGGGAACCGAGTTGGTCTCGGCAAATGGTCATGTGTGCATTTTCTGAAACAAGGGTGGCGTTCGACAGGGCAAGCCAAGACAAGTCGAATGGTGGCAAAACCGCCTCGCTCCGCGAGTGCCAAGATATGGGCTTTCAAAGTGGGGCCGATGATCGGATCTCAGCGGGCCGGGAAAAAAAAAAAAAAATCGCCGAAATAAAAAAAAAATTTGGGACGTCGGCTGAGGTGTCGTTCGAATGGGCAAGCGGGCTCCATCGACGCGGGAGAGTGCGTCATCCTCGGGGGGGATTTTAACTGCACCCTCGAGGCGAGGGACCGTTCGGCCCCCCAGCGATGGAGAAGTTGAGGGACCTGGTCGGGTCCTTCGACTTGGTGGACGTCTGGCGACATCTCCCCACCGACTCCAGCGCCTTCACTAGCGTGAGGTCTGGAGGAGGATGGTCCAGAATCGACCGCCTTTATATTTCCCGGGCGTACGTCTCCTGCGTTCCGGCGGCTTCCATGCGGCCGGTGCCGTGCGCGGACCACCACCTGGTGTGGGCGGAGCTCGTTCCGCTGCGCGGGTGGGGGGTGGGGGGGGGGGTCCGCGTACTGGCATTTTAACAACATGCTGCTGGAGGACGCGCGGTTCCAGAATTCGTTCCGTCGGTTCTGGGCCGATTGGAGAAGGAAGCGGGGGGGCTTCCCCTCCTTGAGGCTATGGTGGGACGTGGGCAAGGCTCACGTCCATCTATTCTGTCAGGAGTACATGAAGGGGTCGACCAAGAGGCGGGAGGCCCGGGTCGGGCGGTTGGAGAAGGAGGTGCTCGACCTGGAGTCCCGTCTCGATCAAGTCATCAAGGACCTGGCCCTGCGGAAGGTGTACGAAGAGAAGGGGGGCGCGCTGAAGGACCTGCAGCTCGTCGGGTCCCGAGGCGTGTACGTGAGGTCGTGGATCCAGTTCCTGCGGGACCGGGACCGCGGCTCCCCCTTCTTCTACTCGCTGGAAAAAAGACAGGGGGTCCGTAAGCAGCTCTTGGGGCTGCTGGCAGACGACGGATCTCTGGTCTCGGATCCGGAGGGAATCAGCGCGGAGGCCCGCGCCTATTACGGGGCTCTGTTCTCTCCGGATCCGTCCAGCGAGGATGCGCGCAGAGCTTTGTGGGAGGACCTGCCGAAGGTCGGCCTGGAGGGCGCCGAAAAATTGGACGCTCCTCTGAGTCTGGAGGAGCTGACCGGCGCCCTCCACCAGCTCTCCAGGGGAAAGTCCCCGGGGCTGGACGGGCTGACCGTGGAGTTCCACAGGGCGTTCTGGGACGTCTTGGGGGGAGACTACGCGCGGGTCCTGGGGGAAAGTTTGGCGACCGGGGAGATGCCCCTCTCTTGGCGGTTATTGTCCTGCTGCCTAAGAAGGGCGATCTCCGCCTCCTTAAGAACTGGCGCCCGGTCTCCGTCCTCAGCACGGACTATAAAATTTTTGCCAGGGCCATGTCTGCTCGCCTTGGCGCCGTGCTGGCCCACATGATCCACCCTGACCAGTCCTACACGGTCCCGGGCCGGTCTATCCATGATAGCATCCATCTGGTCCGGGACCTGGTCTACCATTCCCAGAGGGCTGGTCTGTCGGTCGCCTTCCTTTCCCTGAATCAGGAGAAGGCGTTCGACAGGGTGGATCACGAGTATCTCTTCGGGACTCTGCGCGCATTCGGGTTCGGGACGCATTTTGTCACCCGGATCTGACTTCTGTACGCCGCCGCAGAGTGTCTGATTAAAGTTAACGGGTCCTTAACGGCGCCCCTTCGCTTTGGGAGGGGGGTGCGTCAGGGATGCCCCGTGTCCGGTCAGTTATACGCCTTTTGCGTGGAGCCTTTCCTGCGCCTCTTGCGGAAGAGGTTGACGGGACTGGCTCTGCAAGGGCCGGGCGTGGAGGTGGTCCTCTCGGCTTACGCCGATGACGTGCTCCTCACGGTCACGGATCCCGCTGACTTGCGGAGGATGCGGGAATGCCAGCAGATTTACTCGGACGCATCCTCCGCCAAGATCAACTGGGAGAAATGTTCCGGACTCCTGGTGGGTCAGTGGCGGGTGGACTCCCTGCCGGAGGAGTTCAGGCCCTTCGCCTGGAGCACCACGCACCTCCTCTATTTGGGAGTCTAACTTAGCCCTGCCGAGGACGCCTGGCTGGCGAACTGGCAAGAGTTGGAAGCCAAAGTCACCACTCACTTAGGACGCTGGATAGGACTGCTCGGAGTGTTGTCCTACAGGGGTCGAGCGCTGGTCATAAACCAGCTGATGACCACCCTGTTGTGGTACCGGTTGGTCACTTTGATCCCTCCCCCTGCGTTTGTCGCCAAGATGCAGAAGAAGCTCATCGACTTCTTCTGGGACAAAAGGAGGCACTGGTTCTCTGCCGCGGTTCTGTGTCTCCCGCTTAGGGTGGGCGGTCAGGCGCTGGTGTGCCTTCGCACCCAGGCTGCGACTTTCCGTCTTCAGACGCTGCAGTGATACCTGTACGTCGAGAATCCTCCGAGATAGTGCGCTAGTGATGTTTTTCTTCCGCCAGCTGCACGGCCTCAATTACGACACGCAGCTCCTGTTTGTGAAGGTGGGCGGCACGCGTGCCAGCCTGCGGGAGCTGCCTGTCTTCTACCAGGAACTGCTATGGGTTTGGAACTACGTCTCTTCCAGGCGGAGCTCTCCCCCGTCAGGAGTGGCTGCTGTCCTTCGGGAGCCGCTGCTCAGGAATCCGCACCTCCACGTCCGCGGGTTCGGGCGGCTGGCGGAGCGTAGGGCTGTGCCCGGCAAGGTGACTGGAGTCGGGGACCTGCTCGATAGCAGAGGAGCGGGCTGGATGACGCCGGAGGAGCTGGCGCGGCACCTGTCTTGGGCCAACGTCCGGCTCGCGGTCAAAGCCAGAGTCGATGAAAGTGGCACTGGGCTCCACTAGGTGCATCGAGGCGGCTCAAGCACGTGGGGCGATCCCGTCCTAGGTTTCGCCCCTTCCGACGGAATTTCTCATCGGCGCCCGGCCCTGAAACTCCCCTCTGGAACCGTCGCCTCACAACTTGAGCCGTCTCGAGGAAATACCCTCCGTGCCTTTTCATTCCGCACAGAGGTGTTTCCTGTACGGGCTGCTCCTGCACACTCTCCACTATGCCATCTTCGCCTGCTGCCCGGAAACACCTTGGCGTGCCATCTTACCATCCGGCGGAGGCGGAGGTCCCCAATGGCGGGCTCTCTATGCGTGAGTCCTCCGTTGTTCTATCGGGGATTTGGCCTGGAGGGTGTTGCACGGAGCAGTCCCATGCAATTTGGTTTTAAATAGGTTCACGGACTCCCAGGCCGCCTGCATTTTCTGCGGCCTGCAAGAGTCCGTTTTTCATGTATATATGGAGTGTGAGAGGTTGCAGCCCCTCTTTCATTACTTGAAGAGGCTGCTCCTCGATTTTTGGTTGCACTTCAGTCCCACGCTCTTGATCTACGGTCACCCGGTGCGGAGGGGAGCGGGCAGGTTGGAGGACCTCCTCGTGGGTCTGCTCCTGGGCCTGGCTAAAGAAGCCATCAATTGGTCCAGGCAGCGGGCGGTCGAGGGGGTCGTTCAGCCAGATTGCCTGCCTCTCTTCCGCAGCCGTGTTCGCGCCTGGGTGGCCCTGGAGATGGAGCACGCGGTGTCCGCTGGCACGCTTGAGTACTTCCGCGACCGGTGGGCGCCGCGGGGACTGGAGTGCATAATCGATTTGGACAACCAAATTTTAATTTGATTTAAGGTTTATTTAAAGTTTTAGTTGGTTGATTTGTTTATTTTGCTTGGTCCAACTAAAAGAGGAACCAGCTTTATTAACAAGCCTAAATACTCCGAGGAGAACAATTACTGGAGAAACAGGTGAGGAGAGGGGCCCAGAGGCACGGCAGCAGTGCACCGAGGCCTCCAAAACCACCCTCAGGCAGCCAGCAGAGGGAAGCGCAGCTGGGACCGTGACAGGAACAGTTCCCATGGATTGAAGGATAGCTAATGTAACCCCACTATTTAAAAAAGATGGTAAAGAGAAAACGGGGAATTATAGCCCGGTAAGCCTGACATCGGTAGTGGGGAAAATGCTAGAGTCTATTATAAAAGAATTAATAGCAGCGCACTTGGAAAACAGTGACAGGATCGGACAAAGTCAACATGGATTTACAAAAGGTAAATCATGCTTGACTAAGCTACTGGAATTTTTTGAGGATGTAACTGGTAAAATAGATAAGGGAGAACCAGTGGTTGTGGTGTATTTGGACTATCAGAAGGCTTTCGATAAGGTCCCGCATAAGAGGTTAGCGTGCAAAGTTAAAGCACATGGGATTGGGGTAAGTTACTGTTCTTGGATAGAGAACTAGTTGGCAGACAAAGCAAAGAGTTGGAATAAATGGGTCTTTTTCCAAGTGGCAGGCAGTGACTAGTGGGGTACTACAGGGATTGGTGCTAGGACCCCAGCTATTCACAATATATATTAATGATCTAGACGAGGAAACTAGATGTAATATCTCCAAGTTTGCAGACGTCACAAAGCTGGGTGGGCGTGTGCTGTGAGGAGGATGCAGAGAAACTCCAGTACGATTTGGACAGGTTGGTCGATTGGGCAGATGCAGTACAATGTGGATAAATGCGAGGTTATCCTCTTTGGTGGCAAAAACAGGAAGGCAGATTACCTGAACGGCAATAGTTTGGGAAAAGGGGAAGTGCAACGAGACCTGGGTGTCCTTGTGCACCAGTCGCTGAAGGTAGGCATGCAGGTGCAGCAGGCGGTTAAGGTGGCAAATGGTATGCTGGCCTTCATAGCGAGAAGATTTGAGTACAGGAGCAAGGATGTCTTGCTGCAGTTGTACAGGGCCTTGGTGAGACCACACCTTGAGTATTGTGTGCAGGTTTGGTCGCCTTATCTGAGGAAGGATGTTCTTGCCATGGAGGGAGTGCAGCGAAGATTCACCAGACTGAAAGCTGGGATGGCAGGAATGACTTATGAAGGAAAGATTGGGTCAATTAGGCTTATATTCACTAGAGTTTAGAAGAATGAGAGGGGATCTCATTGAATCTTATAAAATTCTAACAGGACTAGACAGACTAGATGCAGGAAGGCTGTTCCCGATGGCAGGCGAGTCCAGAACCAGGGGTCACAGTCCAAGGATAAGGGGTAAGCCATTTAGGACCGAGATGAGGAGGAATTTCTTCACCGAGTAGTGAACCTGTGGAATTCTCTACCACAGAAGGCGGTAGAGGCCAATTCATTCAATATATTCATGAAGGAGTTAGATATATTTCTTAAGGCTAAGGGGATCAAGGGATCTGGGGAGAAAGCAGGGACAGGGTACTGAATTTGGATGATCAGCCATGATCATATTGAATGGCAGAGCAGGCTCGAGGGGCTGAATGGCCTACTCCTATCTTCTATGTTTCTATATAAACTTGAGTGAATGAACAGGTAACCACACAGGATGCGAGAGTGTGAAAGTTTGACAGCTCAAACAACATGGGTCGAACATTGAAAGGAATATCTCTCAATCTCTGAATGATTGATTTACTGAAAAAGGCAAGGAAAACGATTAAAGTGACTAAAATATCAGCACTGCAGTCGGAAGGAGGGGCCTGGCTGATCAAGGTGAAGAGCTGCTGCAGTCAAAAGGAAGTGGCCGACAATCAACACTGGACTGATCATCTGTGGGTGGTTATTGGTATGATTTCTTGTAACATTCTTGGTGTACTGCTCGAATAGTGGTTGGGGTTTTGAATCTGTCTTAAGAACAATAAAAAGCTTAAAGGCAGAACCCGTGTGTCTGGTGTAATTTTTCCAAGTCTCAAGTCCAAACTCTCTAACCTGTTGGACGGGGCGAGGGGTAATTCCGCACGTCCTACACCAGGGACGCCCTCAAATGCCAGGTTCCAGTAACTTTGTGGATGTCACATTTGCC
Organism: Somniosus microcephalus; assembly: GCF_052327205.1. Taxonomy (NCBI): domain Eukaryota; kingdom Metazoa; phylum Chordata; class Chondrichthyes; order Squaliformes; family Somniosidae; genus Somniosus; species Somniosus microcephalus. Next base: position 55,070,966 of record NC_141010.1, on the reverse strand, counting down.
TGGCACAGGCATCCACATTTTGGCATCAGCCCACACCAGCAACATAAACCAATGACTACTTCCTTCTTCATCAGCACCATTGCTGCATGTCCAATCAGCCCTGACCATACACTGCCACCTCTATTCTATCCCACACTTGGCTGCGACTGCAAAGTGAGAGAAATAAATATTTCAATTACATAGCTCCATATTTTTTACAACCATCACACCCCCAAGTGAAAACCTTTGAGACTTGTGTGGGATCTTTCTTTTCCAGGTGCTTCTATGTGGTGCTTGGAGGGTTCGAGATGTCCGGTGTTCAGGTGAGTGATGTGTGCATGAGTGCAGAGGTAAGTGTGTTTGGTGGTTGATGCGCCATCAATTACTCAAAAGACTGAAGTTGAGCGAGTAACAACCAGGCTTTTATTAACTAAAGAATGAAGGTCTTGTCTCGAGTGGTCGACCCGTCCAGAATACTAAGGGACTGGGAGGTAGTCACTTATATACCTGGAATAGTGGGAGGAGTCAGCCGAGGCATGTCCAGACCTGTACCTAGTGGAATACACATACAGACACAGACAGGTATGACAGTGGTTTACCACAGTGGTAAAGTGTTTAAATAAGTTTCTTACCTTTACAGCCTTCCTTCCTTCAGGTCTCGGGTGTCCCTCATCTCACCGGCACAGAAAGCAGAATGGCCGGAGCTGTCAAAGGTTGCGGCATTCAGCTTTCTGTTCTGGACAGATCTCTAAACCAGCCTGAGAGGAAGGAATTAACTTAGTGTACAGATTGTCAGTGTTTGACAGCTTCAAAGAGCTGTCAAGCGCTGATATTTCATCTGTCAAAAGCTCTTGACAGATGAAATGTCAATCTGTGACGTCACCTGTTGCCGGGTGGCCCTTAATTGGCCTGCAGAGGTAGAGGCAGCCTCCTCGCCTCCCTGCTACAACTGCTTAGATGCTTTTGGCGGTCGTCCTCTGGATAATAATTCTGTCACCAGCTTTTTATTGAGCCCCTCAGTCACCCACTTCTGGAACCTCCCACCACACCAGCAGTATCGAGTACTGCCTCCTCTGCACTTAGCAAATGAAAGATGGACTGAGGGACTCCTCGCTCTCCCTCTCCTTGTGGGCAATCTTTTCCTGCGAGGAGGCAAAGAGAAGGTTTAAAGAGACTGATGGAATGACCATCAGCTTCACAGGGAGACTGATGGAGTGGCTTGGCGATACCAAGTTGCCTCCTTTTGTGCTGTTACTTGCTTTCATTGTATAACAATGATGCTGAGTGTGAGGGGTGGAAATTAAGATGGGGACCTTGTAATGTAAAGAGAGAGACCGATGGATGAAAGTCGAAGGGGATCTTGGGCTGAGTCACTTTGTGCAGGAGTATGGTTGGCAGTGCACAGTGGTGGGGATGTGATGACAGGCACAGCATCAAGTATACTTACTTTTCCTGATCTTAGAAGATTAAACTTTTTCCTGCACTGTACCCAGGTGCGACGTACGACTGAATTCGTCGTCATCTCTTCGGCTATATTAAGCCACGTTGATTTAATCTGTAGGGGAGGCTTCTTCCTGCCATCTGTTAAATCTGTGAGATGTTCAAGTAATTAATACTCAGACTTAATCAGTAACAATAAAACAGGTCTTTACTGGTTAGAGGTAGGGACTATACATAGGTCTTTACTTCATGCCCACAGGCGGGAACTGAGGGGAGATCAGTACCCACAGTACTATTTATACCCCTATGGCCAGGAGTGGTACTGCGTATCACTACGCCCAACAAGTAGTGCAGTCCTGTCCATAGGTTCAAAGTAGCACACATATTACATACACAACATTCCTCCCTTCCTAGCTTTACAGTCATCTCCCCATTTAACATAACGTAATAACATATATACATATATAACTTCAGGTTTACATAACAGAATAACATAGATAACTTCATGTCAAAACAGATCACAGATTCAGTCTCTGCGGAAAACAGTTCACAGATTCAATCTCTGTGGTGGAGTCGGTTCACGTTGCTGGAGTGACTCATTCAATAGTCCTTCCATGGATTTAACAGTTTGAACTTCCGAACTGAATTGGCTCCGTTCGGAGGGACCACGTGTGTGATCTGGTAGAGGTAATAATGGTTCAGATGGGTCATCTTCTGTTTCGACTTTTCCTTTTCTGCTTCTTGGAGACTCTCTGGGCTCCACTGTCAGCTGCCAGCTGCATGCGCAGTTCCTCCTTCTCTCCCTCCTTTTTCCGTAGTAGAGCCACCTTCTCCCGATGTTCCGTAGACTTTCGGTGCTCCTCCATGATTTCTGTATGGTGGGAGTCAAAGTTACAAGTTGGGCAGGACAGGACATAGTAATATTCGGTGTCGTCCTGATCTAGGCCAGCGAGAGGGTCTTCTATTTCCTCCATACCCAGCTGGGCGTTAGCCAGCTTTTGTTCCAAGTCCAGACATCTTTCCTGAAGAGACTTCTTCATGCGTACCTCTTCATCCAGCTTTTTCTGGGCTTTCAGCAAGTCGTTTACTAATGACCTCATTTGAGATTTTACTACTTCAACTTCTTTTGGAGATTGATTGATCGGACTATTCAATCCCTCTACCGGAGCAGCTGTTTCAGCGGTCTGTTGTTCTACGTTGACGTGAGTCAGCGTACTTTTGGCATCCAAGGGCTGCTCTGTTGCAGTCATCTCAGTCTGTGTTGCCACCTCAGCTCTTCCAGTAACCTTTGAGAGCTCCGAACCCCTTTCGTTTGAATATTGAAGTTCGTGTTCAAGTTTTTCCCATTTCAGAGTCCTGCCCTTCAGCATATGCAGGAGTTGGCTGACCGTTAACTCCTCTGACGTCAGACGTTTTGTGTGCTCCTGCTCCATTTTCTCCATCAGCTGCTTCTGTTGTCTTTCCAGATTCTCCAACTCTATATCAAAGAACTCTTTTGTTGCATTCAACTCTTGCTCACAACGGCGAAGCATTTGTTCTAATTGCTGTTGTAGTTTGAAATGGAGTTGAGTTCGAGCCCGGTGTCCCTCAGAAATGGGCACATCAGTAGACTTGCCAGACTCAGAATCCACAGTTAAACTATGTTGTTGTTGCTCAGTGGAATTCTGTGCTGAAACTTTGTCTTTTGCACCTGAGTTGGGCTTACCATCATCCGTTCCAGAGTCTGGGCCGACTATCTTCACCGAGTTCTCACTCGTTATTGTTTGTAGGAAATGCCAGTCCATATTCATTTTCCTAATCCACTCCCGTCCTAGTAGTGGAGAACCTCCTTCAGATATCACATATAAGTCCATTATTTGACTGTCTTCGCCCTTGTGGACCACTGCAACCTCTATTTTCCCGATGGGGTACACTCTTTGCCCCGTGTATGTTTCCAATATAATCCCCGTATCCTGTAGGGGAATATGTTGGAATAACTTTCCGTAATCTTTCTTATTTATGACCGTCAATGCCGATCCAGTGTCCAATTCCAGTTTTACTTGGACTCCTTCTATCTGAAGAGTGACCCAAATTGTCTGGAGGTCTGCACCCTTACCAGCGTTGAGTACTCTTAAGCTAGCCAGTTCATTACTGCTAGCGTCTGAATCGGACTCCTGTTCGGTCACCTTGTGTACCTTTGCGTATTTTCCTTGCGGTGACTTCTTGTTGCTGGTCTTCTTCCCTGACCTGCATACTCTAGCTATATGTCCAAGCCTACCACAAGTTCTACATTCTTGGTTTTTAAACCAACACTGGTTCTGATCATGCGTTGTCTTTCCACAACGATAACATTTGCCAGAACTCACACCCAATTTGTGTGCACTGAGCTCCGGTGACCGTAGCTGCATTACTGCCGTGCCTCGTGCTGCTGCCATAGTGACCGCCTTCTCAAGCGTCAGCTCATTCTCCTCGAGCAGTCGCTTTTGTGTATCCTGTTTAAATAAACCACACACAAATTTGTCTCGAAGTGCCTCTGTCAGTCCCGTTCCAAACTGGCAATATTTCGCTAATTTACGCAATTCCAGCAAATAATCAGCATTGCTTTCATGCTGTAGCTGCCTTCTGTCGTAAAATTTAAATCGTTCCGCTAGCATCAGCGGCGTGGGGTTTAGATGATCTTTCAGGACAGTAACAATCTCATCGAACGTCTTATCCGCCGGTTCATCTGGTGATAACAGGTGTTTCAATTGCCCGTATGTCTTCGCACCCATTAAATTTAATAATGTTAGTGCTTTATCAGCCTCATGAATTTTATTGGCCTTACAATAATTTTTAACTCGTTCAACATATATGGCCCAATCTTCGATGTCACTATCAAAGTTGCTAATATTCCCGTGTTTAGGCATTGTAGTACTTTATCAGATTTGCAATTTCTCAGATTTTTTTTTTTTTTACTGCTATCCAAGATGGCGGCTTCCCGCTCTTGCCGTCGTCCTCCGCCCACAAAATGGCGGTTTTCCCGCGCTTGGCGGTCTTCACCCGTCCCCCAACGCCGTCTCCCTTCAGCCCCCGAGTGCGGCCCTTATCTTCGCCGCGATCGCCCGAGTGCGGCCCTTATCAGCGGATGCGATCGCTGGATCGCGAAGCGGCTCTCGGCTCTTATCAGGAGATGCGATCGCTCTGTTGAAACGCCTCCCGCTCGAAGCGGCTCTCGCGCCCTATTCCTCCAGCTCCCCCAGCCCCGTTCGTGCGGCCAACGCGGTCGACTGCCTGTCGCGTCGCTGCCCGGCTCAGACAACGGCTTACCCACCACCAAGCTGGAGAAGAAGCTGACGGTCGCCGATGGAGGCTCCGAGGTCAGGATGTCTTCCAGTGGGGTGGAGAGGGTGGAAACCTCTCTGCAATGTCCTGGCTGTGGATGAAGCTGCCGTGGAGTGACTGCCGCAGGGTCCGAATCAGACTCGTCGCCAGTGTTAAATCTGTGAGTTGTTCAAGTAATTAATACTCAGACTTAATCAGTAACAATAAAACAGGTCTTTACTGGTTAGAGGTAGGGACTATACATAGGTCTTTACTTCATGCCCACAGGCGGGAACTGAGGGGAGATCAGTACCCACAGTACTATTTATACCCCTATGGCCAGGAGTGGTACTGCGTATCACTACGCCCAACAAGTAGTGCAGTCCTGTCCATAGGTTCAAAGTAGCACACATATTACATACACACCATCCGCAGGGAAGAGAACCTCCCTATGTGCCCTCACCCCCTCAACAAGGTGCTGGAGGGACTCAGCATTGAACCGAGGTGCAGATCTCGGCCTTTCAGACATCATGGTACAGACCTCCCCTCACTAACACAAGCTTCACGAAAGAAAATCCAACAGTCAGCAAATGGGGCCATGGTCCCTTTAAATACACCGGCAAGAAGTGGGTCACCGGACCTGCTGCCATTAATTGGAACAGGAAACGCACAGGGCGGGCCTAACAAGGCCCTTAACGGGAAGATCTTATTTTTGGCCGGGATTGCCGCAGGAGCGGGTTCGCCACCCGCCGCTGCCATCTCCCCATCCAGGTAGGAGAAATCGTGGCCATCGGCCAGAGTGGTGTGTATCCTCTTAGGGGTTGCAACCTGAAAGGGATCTCCAGTTAATGATGGGAGGATCAGGGAATATTCTGGACGAGGTCCTGTCATTTCTTAATAAATGAATTGAATCTGCAGGGGGCCCGATGGGATAGGGTAGGAAACAATGACAGGAGGATGGAGAGGGGCACGGCGGTCCTTAGTGCAGGGGTTCACAACCTTTTTGCTTGAGGTCTCCCTGACGGACGTGTTAAGAATTCCATACAGACCCCCTGTATTTTTGCTGTATAAAAATTAGTTATACAATTAAACAATTATATTTGTTTCACAATGTGAAACTTGTTGCTGGGGCGGAGCAACAATTCTGTTTCCTTATTTCACACATACCGAACATAGGCGAGTTAAATGGGACATTAGAAACCGGTAATGAAGGATTCAAAAATGTCATACATCTCCTCCCTCCCCCCAGCCTCCGGAAGATTTATTTGGTTTTTAAAAGAAACCCTGGTCAGACTGAGTTTTAAAATCCAGGGCACAACAAAATGGCTGCGGTCAGACCTCGTGACCGAAAGCCTGTCAGTTTCAATTCGGACCCTGGCAAGCTAACAGCTTGTGTATTTCAATGTCTGCAGAAAGGAGATCACGAAACCAGACAAGACTTTTGCATATGCATTGGGGACAAATCCAATTACAAATCAGACCTACGCATAAAAGGCCATCAAGGTGTTTGCTCAAACAATCAAAATAATCAGCGGGGCCGTCGAGACGGGGCTGGCCCCCATCAAAGCACCTGTTGGACAAAGGAGAGCAGCTGCAGAGCCGGCAGGAACCGATTACCGGCCATCCAAGTCGATGGGCCAAGATCGGTACCTTTTGTTTTAAACAAGCTCACCCAAATCATACAAAGGACTGTACTGATTTGCTGAGCAGATAAGGGCTACTGAGGGGGGTATAACTAGCCTCTCGAGAAGCCATTCTCTCACCTCGCCTCCTGCGCCCAGCCTCGCCATCAACCAAGGCAGACGACCATCGAAGGAGAGCCCGTCCAGAGAGGTCGGATACCTTGTCACAGACCTTTTAATTACTGGGGTATCTCTACCTGGACGGTGAAGTCTGTGCAACAGCGGGACCACGTGACATCGGCAGGCAACAGGGCAAAGGAGCAAGGCTTTCATTCAACATCTCAGACCGGTGAGCATTATACTTCTGACCCATCGCAAGATAATCTAGCCAGGCGTAGAGGGTGGGAGTTAAGGGGATTGCTGAATTGTCATTTTAGCCATTTTCCCCTCGATGCGCTGTTTTCTCCTCCCCTGTTAAGTGTAAGTGTGCTGCATTCATATCATCTTTTTGTATAGTATTATGTTATTTTCTGTACCAAACCACTGGTCTGCTCGTTTGTCTATATCGCTATCTGCCAATAAGCCCGGGGATCAGAACTAAGGGGTGAGCGATTCAAACCGCTGAGACAAGGCAGCCGGAGGCACAACCAACTGTCCAAAGCAAGTAGCAAAACCCCCTACAGTAATCATGATCTTGTGGAAAGGCCCGAGGACCACATTTTGTTAGCACCAAAATCAGTTTACTCAAGACTTGTAAGTGGTGGCCCCCTGGTATTCAATGGATGGGCTGCAAAGTATTTTTGGTAAAACTGACCGGGAAATTTGAGCTTCCAGCAGGGCGGGAAAATGTCCCGAGGAATTTGCCTCAGCTTTCATCAGAAAATTATAAATCACGTATCCCCACAAAGATCTGCAGGTTTCTAAAACTACACAGAACTCGACATAAGCGGAGCGGAGAGGTCTATAAAAAATCATTTTTACAAGGTTAAGAAGTGTATCAAAGTTCTCAAAGGGGTTTGTTAATTTAAACAAAAACACTGACAAACGTGCAACCAATAGTCTAACAGGACCGTGCAGGAGGCAGAGACACGGGGCAAGAGGATGGCAGCGGCTCTGCTACAGGAAGAAACCCAGCTTGTACTGCAGTCACCTTTGAAAGAAATGTCACAATATATATTCAGTTTGCTTTCCAAAAGTTATTAAATTGGAATCCAGTTTTAATAACACAAGCAGAAAGTGATATGAAACACATGCAGCCCGGTGAGGGTCAGCCTCGGTCCACCCCCCCAAAAATCAATATTAATTTCCAGCATCCCTCCCACTCGACCGGGACCTCCACTGCCACAGCCACGAGCCGAGGCACTCCAGCTCAGGGACACCCTTCCATTCCCAGCTGGATTGATTCACAGGTGCCATTTACACGCAGATAGATTCATTTTTTTGCCATTGTTGCACACTTCAGGTTCTATACAGTTCCTGTGCGTTCAGCTCTCCGCTGCAGTCAGCACCTGGGTCGGCTCAGCACTTCATCCAGTACATCTAATTCCATGTGGTCCAGGTTTGCTCAAAGGGTCTGCGCCAGCTTCTCGCCACCTCGAGTGGGGGGGGGGGGGGTGGGGGGGGAGAGAGAGAGAGAGAAAGAGAATGATGCCCCGACCACTCATGCCAGTCTATGGGCATGTTGTGGCTGTGTGAGCTACACTGTAGCAGGCCAAAATACTCCCGACTTCTGATGGAGCTGCCCTCAATCCTTATTGGTTGCACTGAGCTGTTTGCACCTTTATTTATAGCTGGAGGGCAGCGATGTGGGCAAAGAGCATCGCTGCCAGTCAATGAGGTCATGCTGGGCAGAGGGTAGGATCAGCTCAAATCTTCTTTCTGGCAACCCCCCTCCCACAAAACCTTCTCGTGGACACCTAGGAGGCTGCGGACCACTCCCGGTTGAGAACCCCTGCCTTAGTGGAGTATCCGGTTCAGAAGTGATGGTGTTGAGTGTTGGTGTCCAATGTTGGTGGGGATTCAGAATCCAGGATCAAAGGATGAGGCCAGAGATGAAGACGTTTCAGAACTTTGAGCAGCTGGCAGCAGCCAGGAAAGGAGGTCAAGAGCTGGCAAATCCAGGCACTGAGCAGCCAAGACAGTCGACACTGGATCACCATCTTGTGGGTGGATGATCAGAACAGGAATTACGATCTAGAAAAAAGGAGCATCTAAGCTGCGGTATGCAAAGTTGGCAGAGACTCACGTGGGCATAAGTAGCGAGAGGGGTCCCTCGGGGTCCCCCACACCCCACGTCCTGTGACGGGGATGCCAGAAATTAGTGAAGCCTGGTGCTGTTCTGAGGATTCCCCAGGTCCAGGTTAATCAGGGAAAATAGACCCACAGAAGAACAGCCTCACAAGACCCATCCAAAAACCATGCATAAACCAAATCATTTAGCCAACCTACAAAGCATCTCAGGCCCAACAGGAAACTCAAAGCTTGAGGACAATTCACTACAATTAGAGAAGAGCTCAACAGCTCAGGAAAGCCATCCAGAAACCACTTCACACATTCGTAAAAACTTCAACAGCCCAAGGAACCATCCCGAAACCACTTTAAACAACTTACTCAGATTAGGAGGCCCCAATTAGTATAATTGAAAGCCTATTTTCTAAAGACAGAAGTCAAGAAGTTCGAAAGACTCATCAGGAAGGTTTCAGCAGAACAGTTCAAACAGTTGAAAGCAGTTCAGCAAGGTGGGAGTTCAAGAAGTACAGTGAGTTCCAAGTTCAGTAAATGCAAGCATCTCGAAGCAGTTACACACAAGAAACCAGAGCAACAGTTTCAGTGACCATCGGACACCTCGCGGCAACAAGGGCCTTATGAAACAACCGAACATCAGCCAACTAGGTAATATTGGGCCACCGCGACCAAAGAAAACCAAAGATTCGCAAGTTTTTCCACTCTACAAATGTCAAGGAGTCGTTTTGGTGAGCATTATCCCTGGTCCTTCCAGAGCCTAACTTAACTAGTAAGGTGGGATTGGGAGGGGTGAGATATTTGTCTACTGTAATTTTTCCCTCGTGTATGTTGAAGTGTTTTCCCCATTTTGAGAGAGAGTGTTATTATTGTGTTGTATTTTCTTTCTCAAATAAAGATCAAAGTTCTTGCACCAAAATCAATTGTTTGCTGCACTTTTATCACAACTCCCAAATAAGTCCAAGGTCTAGAACCAAGGGGATGGGAGCGATTCGAACTGCTCACAAGTCAGAGGTGAAGCTGACTCCACACACCACCCCGTACAAACTTGACAAGGATGTCCAAGTATCAGTGTCTGGTCACTGCCGTAAGGTCAACTCAATATACCACCGTTGTTTATAAGGAACAGGGTGTCTATTGTTGGACCACCACTGAGTATGGCCCGGATATTCCACGCGGAGGATTCCCGCGGGTGGAAGCCCCCTGTGATAAAAATGATGACTTCCGGGAAGTTATGTCATCACTTCCTGTGAACTATGAACTGTGTACATACCTCACTTCCTGTTGGACTGGTATAAATACTGGTCTGTTCAGTATTGTAAGAGGCTTCTACCAGAGGCAAGGTAAAGACCTCTCTTGTGTATATAGTGTGTTTATAAGTTACTTAAAGCTTACTTTAAAGTTACTTGATGGTAAGTCTCCTTTTTCTTACATCAATTTAAGTAACTTAATATTTACACTGACAAATACTAGACCTTCAGACAAACTCGGAAGTTAAGGATCCAGGGAACCACCCATCATGGAGAAAATCCTTACACCTATTCGTCTGGACTTGGACCCGAATACACCAGCAGCTGGTAGGGTATGGAAGCATTGGTATCGTACTTTTGAGAATTTTCTGGATGAATGTAAAGCGGATGCTCCTGCTAAATTGAAGATACTTGTCAATTATGTGACCCCAAAAGTGTTCGAATATGTTGATGAATGGGATAATTACGAAGAGGTGATTCGGGCACTTAAGAAACTGTATGCGAAGACCCCAAATGAGGTCTATGCTAGACATCTACTGGCCACAGCCCGACAAGGGCCAGGGGAATCAATTGACGAATTCCTGCAAGAACTTCGCAGGCTCAGCGTAGATTGTAACTTTCAGGCAGCCTCAGCTGAGCTGTACCGCCAAGAAATGATTCGTGATGCTTTCATCTGCAGGATTGCCTCTCCATTTATATGCCAGCGTCTACTAGAAAGTAAAACACTTGAGCTACAAAGAGCTTTTGACCTAGCTTGTTCACTGGATTTGGCAAAGAGAAATGCAGACCTCTATCAGCTGCCCAGATCTCGATCTGCTGCTGTAGCTGCAACCAGACAATTCAAGCGGTCTCAGGTGAACCCTATCATGGGGGAATCTAATTCTGATAATTCTGATGAAGAGGAGGAGGACGACCCCACTTTAGCAGCCTCTTGGCAATCTAGGAAGGAATGCTTCTTTTGTGGAGATGCTTTTCACCCTAGGAAAACCTGCCCTGCTCGCAATGCAATCTGCAGTTATTGCAGGAAAAAAGGACACTTTGCTAAAGTTTGCCTATCAAGGGCCTCTACGAGGGTCAATCCAGCTAAGGCCTACCGAACTGCCCCAATTAGGGCCTATCAAGATGCTCCAGCTAGGACCTATCAAGCTTCCTCTCGAGCTCTCTCCCGAAGAAGCACACCGAGAGTTTTAGCCACTCTCTGTGCAACGACACCAATTACAGCTGCTTGCCGACAGAACCTGTCTCATGCAGCCACAAAAATTTCAATTAAAGGGCATACCTTAGATGCCTTAATTGACTCAGGAAGTACTGATAGTTTCATTAAGGAACAGATTGTTGCGAAATTGAAACTACATGTCTTCCCATCGGACCAGGCAATTGCGATGGCCCAGTCATCACTTAATACCAGAATCTCCGGCTTTTGTGTTGTTGATATGACACTTCATGGTCGTATGTATCCCTCCACCCGACTTTCGGTGCTCAAGGGCTTATGTAGTGATCTCCTCTTAGGGCTGGACTTCCAAAAACAGCATAAGAAACTCACCATTGAGTTTGGTGGATCCAAACCCGGACTTACTATTTCTAATATACCGTCTAAATTACCATTTTGTGCATTATCAGCAGCTTCACTTGATGAACCCTCATTATTTGCCAGTATTCCGCCTCAATGCCAACCGATAATAACGAAATCGCGGCGCTTTAATCAGGAAGACCAATCTTTTATTGCGGCTGAAATCTCTCGACTTCTAGCAGAGGATATCATTGAACCATGTTCGTCGCCCTGGCGGGCTCAAGTCGTCATTGTCAAGAACCCTCTGAAACCTCACAAACAGCGACTATGCATCGATTATTCGCAAACCATCAATCAATATACCGACTTGGACGCCTACCCATTGCCACGCATTGATGATCTGGTTAATAAACTGGCCGAATACAAAGTGTTCTCAACTTACGATTTAAAAAGTGCCTATCATCAGTTACCCTTGAAGGTCTCAGATCAGTACACAGCCTTTGAGGCTAATGGACGGCTGTACCAATTTCGTCGCCTCCCATTCGGGGTTACTAATGGAGTGGCTGTCTTTCAACGGGCAATGGATGGCCTGGTTAAGCAGGAAAACCTAAGGGACACTTTTCCCTATCTTGATAACATTACCATTGCAGGTCACGATCAACAGGAACACGACTCCAACCTCCAAAAATTTCGGGATGCCCTCCATCGCCGTAATTTGACCCTGAATGAATCCAAATCTGTCGAGTCGCAACCAACCATCAACAGCCTTGGCTACTGCGTAGGCAATGGTATCATTAAGCCAGACCCAGAAAGACTTCGCCCGCTCCAAGAGCTCCCGTCACCTAAGAATCCGGCTTCTTTACGTCGGGCTCTCGGTCTGTTTGCATACTACGCTAAATGGATTCCTCATTTTTCGGACAAAATCCAACCCTTGCTGCATGCTAGATCATTTCCACTGGGAACAGCAGCTGTTGCAGCCTTTAACCTTCTCAAAAAACAGTTGGAGAAAGTGGCTCTTCACTCCATTGATGAGAATCTCCCTTTCGTGGTTGAATGTGATGCCTCGGAGGTGGCGATCTCGGCTACTCTGAATCAGGAAGGTCGTCCAGGACCTTACAAGGTGCCGAGCTACATTATCCTCCGGTTGAGAAAGAAGCCACAGCCATCATAGAGGCAGGCAGTACGGAAGTGGAACCATTTTCTAGCTCGCCAGCACTTTACATTGATCACGGACCAACAATCAGTCGCCTTCATGCTCGATAATCGAAAACGAACCAAAATTAATAATAATAAAATACAACTTTGGAGGATGGAACTGGCCTCTTTTGGTTATACCATTCTCTATCGGCCTGGCAAGGAGAATGTGGCCCCGGACACCCTCACACGGGCATTCTGCTCCACTGTCATCCTCCACTCTCATGGATGTCCACAATGGTTTGTGTCATCCTGGCGTTACGCGCATGCTACATTTCGTACGATCACGGAATCTCCCTTTTTCCACTGGAGATGTAAAGAAAATATGCTCAGAATGCCGGCTTTGTGCGGAATTAAAACCTCAGTTCTTCCGCCCCTCAGATGGTATACTCATACATGCAACCCAACCGATGCAACGACTTAGCATCGATTTTAAGGGCCCAGTGCCCTCTTCAACTCGGAACACATATTTGCTCACCATGATCGACGAATATTCACGTTTTCCGTTTGCCTTCCCCTGCTCCAATCTGCTGCCTTGAGCAGGTATTTTCTCTCTGTGGCATGCCGGCTTATATTCACTCAGATCGAGGTCCATCCTTTATGTCAAGGGAACTCAAGGACTACCTCTCAGAACGGGGAATTGCTACAAGCAAAACAACACCATACCATCCCATCGGAAATGGGCAGGTAGAAAGGTATAACGGTATCATCTGGAATTCCATACGTCTCGCTTTAAGATCTCGGGGCCTACCAGACCAGCAATGGGAAACAGTGCTTCCGGATGCATTGCACTCTATACGGTCCCTGCTTTCTACAGCCACAAATACTACACCTCATGAGCGGTCCTTTGGATTCCAGCGTCGCTCATCTCATGGGACATCACTCCCGTCATGGCTAACTACTCCTGGACCTGTATTACTCCGAAGATACGTTCGGACGTCTAAAAATGACCCTCTTGTAGAAGAGGTCGAACTAACCGATGCCAACCCCACCTATGCAAACATACGATATTCCAACGGCCGAGAATCTACCGTATCATTACGGGATCTGGCTCCCTGCCCACCAGGACCTAATGGGACATCGGGTGATGGCATTTCACCAGGAAACTCTTGGGACCTATCGGGTACCCCTCTCCAGGATCCTGATCGGACACCAACTAGCTTGGTGCCGGTAGAACCCCGTGCTCAAGGTTGCGACCCTCCCAGTACCGCGCATGAAAGTACTGATCCGCCACAGACCAGCTCTGCACCTCCCTCTGAACAGAGGCAGTCCGACTTTGAACCTATTGGGGCTCGGACTCGAAGCCATGATCTCCCCGACCCTTCACAGGGCAATCCAGGCCACACAGACTCTGACCAATGGCCAACCGCATGTAAGCGGACCAGCGACCCTCTACGACGGGAATCCAAACGGGTGCGACTCTTCCTTGTTCGGCGGCTGCGGACCAAAAGGCAGACCACAGCCTCCTAATCCTGCAGGAGGGAAGAATGTGATAAAAATGATAACTTCCGGGAAGTTATGTCATCACTTCCTGTGAACTATGAACTGTGTACATACCTCTCTTCTTGTCACATGTCACTTCCTGTTGGACTGGTATAAATACTGGTCTGTTCAGTATTGTAAGAGGCTTCTACCAGAGGCATGGTAAAGACCTCTCTTGTGTATATAGTGTGTTTATAAGTTAATTAAAGCTTACTTTAAAGTTACTTGATGGTAAGTCTCCTTTTTCTTACATCACCCCCGACCTGCAAGAACCGTGCCGACCTTAATGCTCTGGGCCCACGTAAAGTTCTGTTGCAATCCCGAGGACCCCTGGGCAGCGTCTGACGTCACGCCGTCCAGGAGCGCAGTGTGCGCGGATCCTCGGGTGCCGAGCATAGGGGAGACCCGCCCTCAACTTATATTTGCATAGGACACGCCCCCAATTTTTCTCAACTCTTCAGAAGCATCAACAACTGAAAGCAGCTGGAAAACTGCATGGCAAGTTGTTCTATTGATTTTGGAATCTTTTGCCAAAAAAAGTTTTAAAAGCCCTGAACACTTTCATTCATTTAAATTAATCAGCAACGTGAAATGAGCACAGTTCACATCATTAAGAGAGCTCAGAATTTCAGTGACAATGACATCAGCACATTCCTCAAATGAGGTTGAGGTGAAGCGCTCGTGGAGCCTTGGGAAATGAGAAGTCCAGCGCGCCGCGCAAAGGACAGATGATAGCTTGGGTCAGAAGTTGCCCAGGCTGTCAGCGCTAACTCCACCATTCCACAGACAGCGGAACAATGCAGCAAAAAATTTAATGATTTAATGCGATCTGCCAAGGTTTGTACAGTTTAGAAAAGTTAACTAATATTTAACTTTAACTGAAACTATTTTTAAAAAGCTGCTTGATGCATGTGTGATGTCAAGTGACTTCATTATCCAGGCATGTGAGCTTGCCATAAAATGTTAGCGCTTTGGGGCCAGCTCAGGGTCATCGAGTGTGCTCTTACCTTAACTCCACAGGTTTGAGTTGTAAAATTTCAATTAGGAGTGAAAAAAACATCTCCAAAGCAGATTGTGTCCCTGTCTCAAATGCAGGTGGGTGGTCTCTGCAGAAAAAGCTGCAGTTTCATGACGTTTCATATTTTCTGTCTTAATTTGAGTGTAAAATTGTTAACAACGCCAGAGAATGTGCACCGACAGGCGGTGGTGTTGTCACACTAAGGGATTTATCCGAGCAGCTGCTTGAAATTAGTAGCGGCTGTACAGTGCCTGCTGCACAGACATTGGGATAAGGAAAGGTGAGTTGGTCTGGCCAGCTATGTTTAAAAATGTGGTGTGTGTTGAATATCAGCTTCTGTGATGTGGCAGATCATGCTTTACCTTTGCAAATGTTTACTGTCTCCTTTCCACAGGTGGACAGCCTACTTCGCACACACGGGATGAAGCGTGTGTTGAGTCTGTGGCCGCAGAGGGCATGGGGATGGAGAATGAGGTGGAGAAGGAGGATGAATTTGCACTTTGTCAGCTAGTAGAATAGGAGGGTACGGACCCTGGGTGGCTGCACAGTACCTCTCCATCTCCTGGCCCCTCTGGCTCGGTGCGAGGCACAGATGACTGTCGCTCCACAGCCAGACACCAGCCGGATAATGCCGAGCAGGTGGGAGAAGCCGAAAGACATTCAACGCTATGGAATAACAGAAGCTCAGGTGCAACAGATTGAAGGGTTGAGTCAAGAGATGTGTACTCTTCATGGGAAGAAAGCAGACTCTCTTTCCTCCATCAGGCAGGGAATTGATGTTCTTGGTAAAGATGTAACTGTCACTTAACCAGATACTATTGCAGTTGCAAAATCCAGATCATGTTACTATGGCGCTTACAGATAAATGAGTCTCTTGTTCGACTCTTGCAGTTGCTTGAACTAGTTTCTGCTGCCATTACTTTGACTCCCGCAGAGCCGCCCTTACCTGCTCCCAGCGCAGACACAGTGCACGCCCATGAGACAGCAGCTCCGCCAGTCCTGATGCAAGCAAACGTTGCCTTTCAGCAGCAGCAACCCTGTCAGGAGACAATTGCTGAAGGGCAAGAGATGGCACACAGGGGCCTTTCAATTGGCAGCAGAGGGCTCCAGTCACGGGAAAGCGCAGGAGACAGTAGGGTGTCACCTTTTGCACAATCCACCTCCTTTGATCCTCAGGCACAGATGCGAGGGGGCAAATCCTTCAATTCTTTAATGTTTCATTTTATTTAAATGTTAAATGCTGTCATTGCTTTTTTTATTGAATATATTTGTGACTGAAAGTGTAAGTAACAGTTTCATTTAAAAAGTACAGCCTCTAGTGAAGTAATTAAAATTTATAATTATCAGTAAGTGTTGGACATAGGTAGAAGAAAAATATGTATTCAGTAAGTATGTAATGTGTGAATCGTAAAATAGCTGACAGCTAAAAACCATTGGGAAAGTCTCAGTCACTAATCACAATCTGCTTGCTTTGCAGAAGTAACTTGAGCTTAAGGAAGAATATGGGGGTCAATTTTAACTCGGGTGCGGGGAATTGGCGGGTTCCCCGAATTTAGTGATTCTGACACGATTGTAAATGGGTCTGAGAGATTGATGCAAATTTAACAATTGTCCAATTGATTTCCAGCGTGTGGGAAGCCTGGGCAATTGAGTATTTCCAGTCAGAAAGTCGCAGACTATGACATCATTGCAGCTGCTTTTAAGGTCCACAGCAAGCCTTGCTTCCTCTGCAGTCTTCCAACCTTCAACATGAAGATGGCACAGGAGCCTGCAGGAGGAACGGCCAGCAGGAGGGCCAGATCTGCGCACAAATTTGGTGAGGCTTCACTACAGGCATTGCTGGATGGTGTTAGGGTCCACAGGGAGGTCCTCTTCCTTTCTTCAGTGAGGAAGAGGCCTCCCAGCCAGACCAAGGCTCTGTGGCTAGAGGTGGCAGGTCAAGTCAACTGCTTGGGGCTCACACGAAGAACATGGTTGCAGTGCAGGAAAAGATTCCATGACCACCTCCGCACTGGAAAAGTAAGTACTGTTTGATGTTTTCATCACCCTCAATTTCATCCCCATTGCCTTTCCTCACCAGCAATCAGCTTTAGCAATTTCTTCCTGCACATCCCACTAGAGACACACATCCATGCACCCTTACCCATTCCCTCTCTCTATGCTCACATTCACAGAACTATGCCACCATGCAGCCCTCACATTCTCTCACTCTGATGCTTTGACCACAACTGACCACAGGGAAGGCCCTTGGTATTGCAACCTCACTCTATCTTTGTCTCCTTTTAAGTATCTATGCTGTACAATCTCTGTACTCACTCCTTCATTCTCACTCAACCTCCACTTGTCTCCCTCATTGCAGGAAAAGAGAGCTCACAACAGAGAGCACGAGCCAGGACAGGAGGAGGGCCGCCCTCATTAGCCCAGCTCACCCCCTGGAGGAAGGCGCCCTGGAGCTTGCCGGGGCGGACCGAGATGTGGACGTCGGGGGAAGGACAGGCAGGAGCATCCCCGCAAGCTGGTGACAGAATAGTTTTCCATCTCTCTCATTGGCATTGCATGACTCGCTGATGATTCTGAAGCTACATCATATGGACATATGATCATCTGCAAAATGCAATGTGCATGTAACCTTGGCATCACATCTAACTTTTTCCTTCACTCCCCCACAGGACCAGAGAGCCCCGTCCCCATGGTGCAGGAGGAAGAGCCTGAGCAGCCAGACTCCTCACAGGAATCTGCAACCTCTGAGGGTGCAGCTTCAGCAGAAATAAGTGCACCCAGCACCAGCGCAGACACTCACCTTGGTGGGACCTTCGGGAAATAGATTAGCGTTGTCACCTGGTGTATCACCACTCACAAGTGAGCATCAGCAGATTGTGGAGACAGGGACAGCAGTGGAGAGTCCTCGTCTGAGGGCGCAGGACTCTGCGGCTCAGCTGCATGTTGACCCTCTGCCTCTGGGTCCATCCGTAAGATCAGAGGTGATGGAACTCCAGGCACAGATGCAGGAGTCTCTGGCAGGTTTTGTCTAGGGTCACTGCGAGTGTGGAGCGAATGGAGGAGACCATAGCGAACGAGCAGAGCCTTTGTGGAGTCATTGGCGCATGAACGCATCAACACGGAAAGGATGGCTAACTACGTGGAAATGATTGCTGCCTCCGTGGCAAGGCTGGCTACGGTAGAGGAGGGGGGCCATGGTGGAGGTTAGTCGCCAGGGTATGGAAAACATGGTCATTGTTCAGAATAGAATGACATCTCGAGGAGCGATGGGCATCTATTGAACAGAGAAACCAGACCTTCATGGAAGTCCTTCTGAGTAGGACTGCCATTGGTAGATACGGGTCCCCATGGGCCCCCTGATGTGCAGCAAGCTGCTCTCAAGCCACTTGCAGGTACTGAGGGGGCCCTGACCCATGAGAGGGAGGTTGGTGGCAGACCTCAAGGAAGTTGGGGCTCCTCTCCAAGCGCTCACACTTCCATGCCACTGCAGAGCCCTTGGTCAGAGCCCCACCGATGTACACACCCAACGGAGAGAGGTCTCAACCCCTGCACAGCCGCAGGAGCAGCAGACTGCTGGCGAGCCCCCACAGGCTCGCCATCCCAGAGGACGCCCGCCAAAGTTGTCGAGACAGGAGCAGCAGGAAAGTGAGCAAGGGGCCTCCACATCTGCTGAAGTCACAGGGGAACCACTACGTAGAGCACGCGCAAGAGGAAAATAAAGCACAAAATCACAAGGGTAGTCACTTGGGTGAAATGTTGTGTATTTTGTAAAAATGCCGTCAGTTTGTTTTGCATAAAAATTCTGATGGCAACTGCTGCAGTTCTGGCGTGTGTCATTTTGCAAATGGAACTTTCACATTGAGGGCTTAGGATTACTTGCAGTTGTCAGGATGCTGGTCAAATAGCTCGGAATCCGCAGGGTTTGGCCATTGTCGATGCTCAGGTAAGAAGCTGCGAGGCAAAAGAGTTTGATTTATTAGGCTAAGCAAACAGGCTAGGATGAGTACATTCCTTGCATCCCGGGCAACAATATTCTCGTGTAATGCTGCCACTGGTTGATGGGCCTCTGCAGGATGTTCATTCTCACACTCCTCCTCTCATCTGAGGAGGATATGCGAGGAGCCACTTGGCCCTCAGGAATCTGCAAGCCACGACGCTGTGCCATGTTGTGAAGTGCACAGCAAACCATGACGATTCTGGAGACCTTGGCTGCCGAGTACTGTAGGGCTCCACCGGATCTATCCAGGCACCTGAAGCGCATCTTCAGCAAGCCAATGGTTTGCTCGATTATGGGTCTAGTGGAAGCGTGGCTGGAGTTGTAGCACTCCTCATCGGCGTCATTAGCCAAGCCCTCGTCTCCAAGCAGCCATCCGTGAAGTTGGTCTGGTGGACTGAATAGCGGAGGCACACTAGACTGGCGCAGTATGAAGGAGTCATGGCAACTGCCAGGGTACTTGGCACAAACATGCAAAATCTCCTTGTGGTCACACACCAGCTGAACGTTAAAGGGAGTGGAAGCCCTTGTGGTTGGCAAAAATACCTGGATTGTGATGGGGTGCCTCAAGGGCCACACACGTGTGCAGTCAATGATGCCCTGCACCCTTGGAAAGTCTGCCAGATGAGCTAATCCAACCGCTCGTGCCGTCACATTTGCGCGATCCTTGGTGAAATGGATGTGATTGTGCACAAGGGCAAAGAGGGCATCGGTTACCTGCGTGATGCAAGTGCGTGCGGCCGACTGGGAGATGCTGCCGATGTCTGCTGATGATCCCTGGAATGAGCCGGAGGTGAAAAAGTTGAGTGCGTTGGTGACTTTGATGGCCACTGGTAAGGAGTGTCCACCTGGTCCTCTGGGCAGCAGGTCTTGCTGTATTCATTGCGCAGAGGTCAGTCACTACCGGTCGCAAAAGTCGGAGCCGCCTTTGGCACTGCTGCTCAGTCATGAGGTAGCTGACCCTGTGTCTGTAGACCCTGTTTGAGGGGCATCTCCTGCGCCGACGGGCTTCCATGTGCTTGCCCCTTCTGCCCTGTGCTGCCTCAGGTGGGTGAGCAGCAACCTGTCGCTCCTGCTGCTGTTGTTCCTGGTTCTGCTGCTGCCATGCCTGGTGCTGGAGGTCCTCTAATGCCAAGAAGGGAAGGAAAAAGGCCTCCCATGCTTCTGGTAGATGCCTCAGTTGAGGCGCTGAGTGAGGGTGGCAAGAGGGGTCTCGCAGGAGGTCACACTGGAGAAGTGTGTGAGGCTCCAACCTTCCACAGGTGTGGTTAAGTCTGGTAAAAGTTGCCCCAGGCCTGAGACAAAGTCCTGCCACCTGCAAATGACTGATCAAATCTCCTCTTTAATGGTTGACCTGCAGCTGATAGTCAGCAAGCCAATAGTGGTCAGGCAAGGGCCTGTTAAACTGGGATTATAAAGGCCAATTAGTGCTGATCCCACCTGCAACAGGCAGGATTGAATCGGAATCAGACACGCCTGGGTTAAAATGGCTAGGTGTCAGGAACCAGGCAGGGGGGTCCCGACCCCCCCACACGCCTCAAAGCCCACCTGACGGCCGAGTTAAAATTGAGCCCTATATCGCATCTTCATTAAGATGGAAAGTGAAGTAGTCCAATCCGAAACTAGGGTCCTAAATCTAAACAAAGGAAACTATGAAGGTATGAGGAGTGAGTTGGCTATGATAGATTGGGGAGCTTCATTAAAAAGGCATGCCGATGGATAGGCAATGGCTAACATTTAAGGAACGAATGCATGAATTGCAACAGTTATACATTCCTCTCTGGCGCAAAAACAAAGGAAAAGCGGCCCAACCATTGTTGTGTATGTACCTATAAGAGAAGAACTGATTCTATACTGCAGTACCGGCAGTGACCACCCCTGTATATAAAGCCATAGCAGGCTTCTGTATTTCAGTCTTAAGTTCCCCTCTGTTCAGTACCTCATTCACAGCATTGCTGGCTGTGCAGCAGCAAGCAGAAGGAAAAGGAGCAGCCAGACTAGGAGAGTGGACTAAAGTGGTGGTCCCCTGACCAGGAAGAGGAGGAGAACGCTGGACCACCACCACCACCATCATCATCATAACATCGACTGAGGTGCCTGGAGAGAGAGCACAGAGGAGGAGAAGGAGAGAGGAGGCCAGCAACAACACCAACCAGGGGAGAGGCCTTTCCCATTACTGCCTCCCCAAATTGGCCTCCATTCCAGGAGGGGAGAGAAACAACCAACAACTGTTTGGAAGGAGGGAAGATCATCTTTCAGGTGGTTGTTATTTGGTGCACTCTCCCAAAGACTTTGTATTTTAGGTGGGGGGGGAGAAAAGAAGAATAAAGGGCCGGATCATCAGTGTCTGTGTCTGTGTCTCTTGTAAAACACTAGCCACACACACCACTAATTAAGCACCCCTTCCTATTGCCTGACCTGGGATAGCTGGAGCTGCCTAGGTGATCAGCCCAATTGTACATCGTTAAGACCTGGTGTGGGACTGAGCCTGAGGCATCTCCAGCTTTCCCAGGTGAAGACATCTTCTCCCCCTGCTAGAAGACCACCTTCAAAGACTAATTTTTCCATCCTGAGTGGCGACCCTGCCTTTGCGGCCTCCCTCCTTCCAACCCCACCCCCCTCTCTTTGTCTTTCGCTGCCTTTCTCCGAGGCACCTCATTTCATCTTTATTTATTAATTGCCTATTGAGCAGAGGGGAGAAGGCCCCCTCTCCCAATTTCAAATCAATAAGGGGGAGAGGTGTGCCTTCAAATTAAGCAGTCCCTCTGCTCAATTGAGGACCAAAAAAATACCTGAGGCCACAATTAACACCTTCAGGCCTGTGACTTGGGGTGAGTGTAGCCCTTTTTA
The DNA here is from genome assembly GCF_052327205.1 of Somniosus microcephalus. Taxonomy (NCBI): domain Eukaryota; kingdom Metazoa; phylum Chordata; class Chondrichthyes; order Squaliformes; family Somniosidae; genus Somniosus; species Somniosus microcephalus. The sequence goes on along the minus strand of NC_141010.1, from coordinate 55,049,107 downwards.
GAAAACACCCCAGAATGGCGACTGCATCTTTGCCGGTGGCAGGGCCAGTCAGGACTTATGCGGGAGTGGCAGCCACAGCCACAGCTGCTCCCGCTGCTCCGTCACCATTCAGATTGATAACAAAAAAGCTTGGGGTGAAGAGCTACACTCACCCCACTATGACCATTGAGGCTTGCGCTAAAGCCATGGCTGGGGTTGTCGGCCCCTCAGCCATCGTCACAGCCTCAAAAATGTATGGGAAGGCTGTGTTCTTCCTGGGGTCGGAGCAGGCGGTGTCCCTGGCCGTCGCCAAGGGGCTCACCATGGGCGGGACCTTACTGCCGGTGGATCCTCTCGAGGCCACCGCGCAGAGGATCGTCATTTCCAACGTCCTGCCCTATGTTCCTGGTGAGGTCGGGGATCACACCCATCCCGCTCGGCTTCCGGGAGGCCAGCCTTCGCCACGTCTTCTCTTTCCGGCGCCAGCTGTTTATCCAGGAGGAGGACACTGACGGGTCGTTCATCGTCCTCCACGAGGGGACCGCCTATCACGTCTTTTGGACATCAGATGGTGTGCGGTGCCATGCCTGCAAGGAGGTGGGGCACATCAGGAAAAACTGCCCCGCCTCCAAGGCCGCCGGATCTTCTCGTACGGCCGAGGCTGGCGCCGCCGCCGCTCCTCCCCCCGGATCTGCCCGCGCGTCGAGAACATCTGATGCGCGGTTGACGTCGGGGGCCGATGCCACCAAGGCCCCTGGCGGGGGGGAGGGAGCGCGTCCGGCTGGAAAGAAGGCGCGGATAAAATCAATACACCTTAGGGCGGGTCCCCCTGGGGGGGGGGGGGGGGTTGCGGAACAACCCGCGGCAGAAATTGACATTTTATCGGTGCCGTTACCCCTCGCCGGGTCGGGCGGCCAAGGGTCTGGGTCGGGCGAGCTCGAGGAAAATGAGCTCACCCAATGCGACCCGGCCATCTCCCAGGCGCTGCTCGTCCCAGTGGAGGTTTTAATTAAAAACACCCCATCCGCTGGGTCGGAGGCTGGTGGCGGGTAGAATGGCCCCCTGGCTGCGTCTCTGGTACCGGACGTACTGGAGGAGCTGGGAATTTTTCTCTCCCCGGTTTCTCCGGTCGTTCTGGCGTCTAAGGCAGGGGGGGACTCCGAACCGCCGCCGTCTTCTGGCCCGGCCCCCCTAGAGGAGCCCAGGGAGGAATCCTTTGCCGCCGATCCTGGGGGTGGGATCCGGGCGGAGGCGGGGCCGGCTGGTGCGGGCGAGCCATTTGCTGTGCACTGCATGGGTCGGCCGCTGGTGATGACCCCCTGGGAGGAGGATGGGGACTCGATGATGGGCACGGAGGACGATTTGGACTCCACCATCCACGAGGCACTGGATGACCTCGTGCCCCTCGCCGAGTCTCTCCTCATTCCCATAAGGGAACTCCAGGACTTTATGGCCACATGCCAGGGTCGGCAAAATAAGATCCGGCTGGCCCTCGACCGGTGGTCGGAGCTGGCGCTGCTCAACGTGTCCGTCCGTGCCGTTAAAATCATGGGCGCGGACGAGGGTGTGAACCCGCTCGAGCTGCGTCGGCTCAGAACGTTTCTCACTGGGCTGCTGACCAGCGGCTGCGCTCCCTCCCCCCGTTAGGTGTAGGTAGAGGTTACACCATGCTTCTGACATGAAGATAACCATAGCCAGCCTCAACATCAACGGCAGCAGGGAGGTGCGCCGCAGATTCAACAACTTCTCGGTCCTTCGGGACGGGAAGTATGCGGTGTGTTTCCTGCAAGAAACCCACACCGTTCTGGGAGATGAATCCACATGGCTCCTGGAGTGGCAAGGCTGGGTTAGCATGAGCCACCTCTCCAACAGGGTGGCTATCTTGCTGACCCCACATTTTCAGCCGGAGATCTTGGGGGTCAAGGAGCACGTGCCGGGCCGCTTGCTCCAGGTCACTGTTTGCCTGGTTTGGGGGGGGGGGGGGCCGCTCCATCTAGTGAACGTGTACGCCCCTCAGACCGGTGCGCAGCAAGTGCGCTTCTTCGAAGAAGTGTCTGCTCTTTTGGGCTCCGTCGACACGGGTGAGTGCGTCCTCCTCGGGGAGGATTTTAACTGCACCCTCGAGGCGAGGGACCGTCCGGGTCCCCCGCGAAGCCCGGTGGCGATGGAGAAGTTGAGGGACCTGGTCAGGTCCTTCGACTTGGTGGACGTCTGGCGAAATCTCTACCCCGACTCCAGCGCCTTCACTAGCGTGGAGGTCTGGGGGAGGAAGTTCCAGAATCGACCGCCTCTACATTTCCCGGGCGTATGTCTCCTGCGTCCCGGCAGCTTCCATGCGGCCGGTGCCGTGCACGGACCACCACCTGGTGTGGGCGGAGCTCGTTCCGCTGCACGCGCGGGGGGGAGTCTGCGTACTGGCATTTTAACAACCTGATGCTGGAGGACACGCGGTTCCGGGATTCGTTTCGTCAGTTCTGGGCCGAATGGAGAAGGAAGCGGGGGGCTTCCCCTCCTTGAGGCTATGGTGGGACGTGGGCAAGGCTCACATCCGTCTCTTTTTCAGGAGTACGCGAAGGGGTCGACCAAGAGGCGGGAGGCCCGGGTCAGGCGGTTGGAGAAGGAGGTGCTCGACCTGGAGTCCCGTCTCGGTCAGGTCGTCGAGGACCCGGCCCTGCAGAAGGTGTACGAAGAGAAGGGCGGCGCGCTGAAGGACCTGCAGCTCGTCGGGTCCCGAGGCGCAGACAGGAGGTCACGGATCCAGCTCCTGCGGGACCTGGACCGCGGCTCCCCCTTCTTCGACTCGCTGGAAAAAAGACGGGGGGTCCGTAAGCAGCTCTTGGGGCTGCTGGCTGACGAAGGATCACTGGTCTCAGATCCGGACGGAATCAGCGCGGAGACCCGTGCCTATTACGGGGCTCTGTTCTCTCCGGATCTGTCCAGCGAGGATGCGCGCAGAGTTTTGTGGGAGGACTTGCCAAAGGTCAGCCCAGAGGGCGCCGAAAAATTGGACGCTCCGCTAAGCCTGGCGGAGCTGACCGGCGCCCTCCGCCAGCTCTCTAGGGGAAAGTCCCCGGGGCTGGCCGTGGAGATTCAAAGGGCGTTCTGGGACGTCTTGGGGGGGCGACTACGTGCGTGTCCTGGGGGTAAGTTTGGCAACCGGGGAGATGCCCCTCTCTTGGCGCAGGGCAGTGATTGTTCTGCTGCCTAAGGGCGATCTCCGCCTCCTTAAGAACTGGCGCCCGGTCTCCCTCCTCAGCACCGACTATAAAATCTTTGCCAGGGCCATGTCTGCTCGCCTTGGCACCATGCTGGCCCACATGATCCACCCCGACCAGTCCTACACGGTAGCGGGCCGGACCATCCACGATAACATCCATCTGGTCCGGGACCTGGTCCACCACTCCCAGAGGGCAGGTCTGTCGGTCGCCTTCCTTTCCCTGGATCAGGAGAAGGCGTTCGATAGGGTGGATCACGAGTATCTCTACGGGACTCTGCGCGCATTCGGGTTCGGGACCCATTTCGTCGCCCGGATCTGACTTCTGTACGTCGCCGCGGAGTGTCTGATTAAAGTTAACGGGTCCTTGACGATGCCCCTTCGCTTCGGGAGGGGGGTGCGTCAGGGATGCTCCATGTCCGGTCAGTTATACGCCGTTTGCGTGGAGCCATTCCTGCGCCTCTTGCGGAAGAGGTTGACGGGACTGGCTCTGCAAGGGCTGGGCGTGGAGGGGGTCCTCTCTGCTTACGCCGATGACGTGCTCATGGTCACGGATCCCGCTGACTTGCGGAGGATGCGAGAATGCCAGATTTACTCGGACGCGTCCTCTGCCAAGATCAACTGGGAGAAATGTTCCGGACTCCTGGTGGGTCAGTGGCGGGTGGACTCCCTGCCCGAGGAGTTCAGGCCTTTCGCCTGGAGCACCACGCACCTCCTCTATTTGGGAGTCTACCTTAGCCCTGCCGAGGACGCCTGGCCGGCAAACTGGCAAGAGCTGGAGGCCAAAGTCACCGCTCGCCGAGGACGCTGGACAGGACTGCTCCGAGTGTTGTCCTACAGGGGTCAAGCGCAGGTCATCAACCAGCTGGTGGCCGCCATGTTGTGGTACCGGTTGGTCACTTTGATCCCTCCCCCTGCGTTTGTCGCCAAGATGCAGAAGAAGCTCATCGACTTCTTCTGGGACAAAAGGAAGCACTGGGTCTCTGCTGCGGTTCTGAGTCTCCCGCTTAGGGAGGGCGGTCAGGTGCTGGTGTGCCTTCGCACCCAGGTTGCGACTTTCCGTCTTCAGACGCTGCAGAGGTACCTGTACGTTAAGAATCCTCCGAGATGGTGTGCGCTGGCGACGTTTTTCTTCCGCCAGCTGCACGGCCTCAATTACGACACGCAGCTCCTGTTCGCGAATTTGGGCGGCAGGCGTGCCGGCCTACGGGAGCTGCCGGTCTTCTACCAGGAACTGCTATGGGTTTGGAACTACGTCGCTTCCAGGCGGAGCTCTCCCCCCCGTCAAGAGCGGCGGCTCTCCTTCGGGAGCCGCTGCTCAGGAATCCGCACCTCCACGAACGCAGGTTCGGGTGGCTGGCGGAGGGCAGGGCTGTGCCTGGCAAGGTGACCAGAGTCGGGGACCTCCTCGATGGCGGAGGAGCGGGCTGGATGGCACCAGAGAAGCTAGCGCGGCGCTTGTCCTGGGCCAACGTCCGGTTCGTGGTCGAAGCCATCGAATCGGTGAAAGCGGCACTGGGCCCCGACTCCACTAGGTGTATCGAGGCAGCTCAAGCACGTGGGGCGATCCCGTCCGAGCTTACCCTCTTTCGGGCGTAATTCCACATCGGCGCCCGGCCCCGAAACCCTCACAACTTGAGCCATCGAGGAAAAACCCTCCGTGCCTTTTCATTCCGTGCAGAGGGGTTTCCTGTACGGGCTGCTCCTGCACACTCTCCACTTCGCCATCATCGTCTACCGTCCGGACACGCCTTGGCGTGGTGTCTTGCCGACTGGCGGTGGTCCCCAATGGAGGGCTCTCTACGCGGGAGTCCTCCCTTGTTCCATCGGGGACTTGGCCTGGAGGGTGTTGCACAGAGCGGTCCCGTGCAATAAAGGTTTTAAGTAGGTTCACGGACTCCCAGGCCGCCTGTATTTTTTGCGGCCTGGAGGAGTCCGTGTTTCACGTTTATATGGAGTGCGAGAGGTTGCAGCCCCTCTTTCACTACTTGAAGGGGCTGCTCCTCGATTTTTGGTTGCATTTCAGTTCCCTGGTCACCCGGTGTGGAGGGGAGCGGACAGGTTGGAGGACCTACTTGAGGGCCTGCTCCTGGCTAAAAGAGCCATCAATTGGTCCAGGCAGCAGGCAGTCGAGGGGGTCGTCCAGCCGGATTGCCTGCCTCTCTTCTGCGGCCATGTTCGCGCCCGGATGGCTCTGGAGATGGAGCACGCGGTGTCTGCCGGCGCGCTTGAGTATTTCTGCGACCGGTGGGCGCCGCGGGGACTGGAGTGCATTATCAACCCGGAAAACCAAATTTTAATTTGATTTGTTAAGTTTTAGTTGAACTTTTGTTTATTTACAGTCCAATTGGTTTTTTTTTTGGGTCCGAACAAAAAGAGTACCTTCTGTTCAAGTAAATACCTGTTTTATTGTTCTCCTGCAGTCTGAGTATTATTGATCCTCGGACACTACAACCATGGCTAACAAAAGAAATTAGGGATAGTATTAGATCCAAAGGAGGAGTCATATAAAGTTGCCAGAGAAAGTAGCAAGCCTGAGGATTGGGAGCAGTTTAGAGTTCAGCAAAAAAGGACCGAGAGATTGATTAAGAGGGGAAAGAGTGTATGAGAGTAAATTTGCAAAGAGCATAAAGCAGATTGCAAAAACTTCGACAAGTATGTCAAAAAAGGGATTAGTGAAGACAAATGTAGGTCTCTTAGTCAGAAATGGGAGCATTTATAATGGGGAACAAGGATGGCCACCCGAAACCAGGGCGCCGGACAATCTCCGGCTACGACCCAGGATGAGGCCAGCTCTGCGCCTGTGGGGACCCGCACCCGGAGTCATGATATTCCCAGTCCTACACAGGACGATCAAAACGACGCGGACTCTAGCGACTTACCGGTATGGGCCAAGCGACCCAGGGAAAGGACACGGTCCGGGGAGACATGCCTTCCGGTCACAAGCAGAAAGCTAAACGACTACGGCTATTTTTGGTCCGTCTAGTCTGTTAAAGGAAGACTGGACTTCCAAACCTTTTAGGGAGGAAGAATGTCATAAATTGCAACTTCTACAAGTAGTAACTCAGGAAGTACTACTGAACGGCCAGCTGAGGGCGCCATCCGAGGAGTATAAATACTCAGGCGTGGGCCCAACTTGGCCAGACAAAATCTGGAAACAGGAAGCTAATGACTACTAACTAGACCTCCGTGTTTTGTTACAAGTCAATTAAAGCCTTGCTTTATGTTCAACCAAGTGCGTAGTGAGTCTTTATTAAGTCAACTCGCATGTGGGAAACATGCTCGAGGCGGGATCGGGCCCGCCCACCAGTTTTTGCCATTAACATCTCACTCCTCCAATCCCACCCCCTCGGGCCTGGCAAAAGAAAAGCCCTTTGGTTCTGTCTTTGCGGAAGACACAAATAACACCTCAGAAATGCTAGGGAACCAAGGGTCTGGTGAGGAGGAATTAAAGGAAATATTAGTATTGGTTATAAAAGAAAAAAAGTGCTGAGAAATTAATGGGACTGAAAGCCAATAAATCCCCAGGGCCTGATAATCAGCATCCCAGAGCACTAAAAGAGTTAGCCATGGAAATAGTGGATGCATTGGCTGTTATCTTTCAAAATTCTATGGATTACGGAACAGTTCCTGCAGATTGGAGAGTGGCAAATGTAACCCCACTATTTAAATAAAGGAGGGAGAGAAAACAGGAACTACAGACTAGTTAGCCTAACATTAGTAGGGAAATGGCTAGAGTCTATTATAACAGGATTAGACAAAGTCAACATGAATTTATGAAAGGGAAATAGTGTTTGACAAACATACTGGAGTTGTGAGGATGTAACTGGTAGAACAGATGAAGGAGAACCAGTGCATGTGGTGTATTTGGATTTTCGTAAGGCCTTCGATAAAGTCCCACATAAGAGGTTAGTGTGCAAAATTAAAGCACATGGGATTGGAGGTAATATATCAGCATAGCTTGAAAATTGGTTAACAGACAGGAAACAGTAGGAATAAATGAGTCTTTTCGGGGGTGGCAGGCGGTGACTAGTGGGGTACCGCAGGGATCAGTGCTTGGGCCCCAGCTATTCACAATATATATCAATGATTTGGATGAGGGAACCAAATGTAATATTTCCAAGTTTGCTGACGACACGAAACTAGGTGGGATTGAGAGTTGGAGGATGCAGAGAGGCTGCTTCAAGGCAATTCAGACAAGTTGAGTGAGTGAGCAAATACATGCCAGATGCAGCATAACATGGATAAATGTGAAGTTATCCACTTCAATAGGATAAACAGAAAGTCAGTATTATTTAAATAGTGATAGATTGGGAAATGTTGATATACAGGGAGGGACCTGGGTGTCCTTGTACACCAGTCACTGAAAGCAAACATGCAGGTGCAGTAAGCAGTTAGGAAGGCAAATGGTATGTTGGCCTACATTGCAAGAGGATTTGAGTACAGGAGCAAGGATGTCTAGTGTTATACAGGGCCTTGGTGAGACTGCACCTGGTGTACTGTGTGCAGTTTTGGTCTCCTTACCCAAGAAAGGATAAACTTGCCATAGAGGTAGTGCAGCGAAAGTTCACTAGACTGATTCCTGGGATGACAGGACTGTCGCACGAGGGGATTGGGTCAACTAGGCCTGTATTCACTAGAGTTTAGGAGAGGGGATCTCATTGAAACATAGAATTCTGACAGGGCTAGACAGACTGGATGCAGGGAGGATGTTTCCCCTGGCTGGTGGGTCTAGAACGAGGGGGGCAGAGTCTCAGGATACGGGGTAGGACATTTAGGACTGAGATGGAGAAATTTCTTCACTCAGAAGGTGGTGAACCTGTGAAATTCTCTACCACAGAAGGCTCTGGAGGACAAGTCATTGAATATATTCAAGAGGAGATAGATAGATTTATAGGCACAAAAGGCATCAAGGGGTAGGGATAGGGAGAGAGCAGGAATATGGTAGAGATAGAGGATCAACCATGCTCATTGAATGGCGGAGCAGGCTCGAAGGGCCGAATGGCCTACTCCTGCTCCTATTTTTCTATGTCTATATTTCTAGGATCAGTTTGGGTGCAGATAAGAAATAAGGGTAAGTAGTAATTTGTGGGAGTGGTTTACAGGCCCCCAAACAGTAACCACAGTAGGACAGAGTATAAATCAAAAATTAAAGGCTTGTAAGAAAGGTACAGCTATAATCATGGGAGATTTTAATCTTCATATTGATTGGACAAAGCAGGTTGGCAAAGGTAGACTTGAGGAAGAGTTCTTGGAGAGTGTATCCGGGATGATTTCTTGGAACAATACATTGGGGATCCAACCAGGGAGAAGACTATTTTAGATCTGGTAATGTGTAACGAGGCTGGATTAATTATTGATGGCAAAGTGAAGGATCCTCTTGGGAAGAGTAATCATAGCATGGTAGAACTTCAAATTCAGTTTGAAGGTGAGAAATGTAAGTCTCAAACTAGTGTCCTGAACTTAAAGGTAATTACAAAGGTATGAAGGCAGACTTGGTTAAAGTGGACTGGGAATATATATTAAAGGGTAAGACTGTAGAAAAGCAGTGGCAAACATTGAAGATATTTCATAACTCAAAGAAACATTCCAAGGAGAAAGAAAGACTAAGGATGAACCATCCGTGGCTCACTAAGGAAATAAAGAATGGTATCAAATTGAAAACAAAAGCATTCAATGTTGTGAAGAATAGTGAAAGGCCAGAGGATTGGGAAATTTTTAAAAACAAGCAAAGGATGACTAAAAAAGAAAATGTGTAAGCTAGCAAGAAATATAAAGACATTAAGAGTTTCTACAGGTATATAAGAGAGTAGCTAAAGTAAATGTGGGTCCCTAGAGGAAGAGTCTGGGGAATTAATAATGGGAAACAGGGAAATGGCGGAGACTTTGAACAAATATTTTGTATCGGTTTTCCCGGTAGAAGATAAAGGCCTAGAATTTCAGTATAGCCAGTTTTGGGGCGCTAACGTTAGCGCCCGCCCCAAAGTTGCGCCCCTTGCCGGAAATTCAGTCGCTTCGCCTAAGAGGTTGCTGGAGCGCTAAAAGAGGCGTTCCACTACCATCTTTAGGCGCTAAGCCGGCGGTGCAGAGGGATAGCGCCGAGGCGGGGCGCAGCGCGGGTGCGGTCATTTTTTGATTGACAGCAGACCCCGTGGCGCCGACCAGCTCTTAAAGGGGGAAGGGACGATTTGGTCTGCTGCCACGCCCTGCACACTGCAGCTTTGCAAATAGGCCTCAACACTGCTGCTCAGCCCCAGGGAGTCATGGCAATGCCAGAGAAGGCCCGTGAGCGTGCCCTGCGCTTCTCAGAGCGTGATCTGGGAATAATGGTGACAGCTCTGGAGAAGAGGCGCAGGATCTTGTTCCCAGAGACTGGGAGGAATCCGACCCACCAAGAATACGCCAGAGCCTGGAAGCAGATCGCCAACAGGGTGACGGTCACCGGCGATGCCCCCAGGACCCACACCCAATGTCGGAAAAATACAACAACCTGACCAGGATTGTCAGGGTGAGTACCCTTTCCAGTCTCCTCCTCATTCTTGCATGTACACCTGACATGATGGGCAAAGGGAGCTGAAAGGGCTAATGGCCAGCCCTCAGCCAGCAGCTTTGGGACAGTCACGAGCATCAATTGCCCATTCTGCACTCTACACTCTGGCCAAGCTATTCCACCATGGGAGGCAGTGCACACTGCATCAGGGCTACACTCCGTACTTACAGCCCGTCCTTTCTCTTGCAGGCTAAGCTTGCCAATAATCGCCAGGCCCATGCCAGGACCAGGGGAGGCCGCGCCAAGCTGCAGAAGCTCACCCCCCTGGAGGAGCGCGTGAGTGGGCTCATGGGAGCCCGGCTGATCGTGCCCACAGCGTGCGGAGTAGCCGACCCTCCACTGCCTGGCAATGGTAAGGACCTCGCCTTTTGGCCCTCTCGCGTCGCACTTGCGCATCCGAGCTACCTCCTTTGCCACTGTCCCAACAATGCGCTGAATGCCACCAGTCCTGACTCGCTCGCTGACGCCGTCTCCTCACTCAAGCTACTCTTGTGCATTCCTGCTTTCAGCTGGTGACGACCAGGTCCCTGAAGCTGCCAGTGATAGCCCCTCCGAGCAGCAGGAGGAGGAGGAGCAAGAGCAAGCCGGACCATCAGGGGAACACTCAGGTCCCGCAGGAGAGGACGAAATGATTGACACGTCCTCACTGGACGAGTGCCTGGACCAACTGTCGCAGGGGATTGCAGCTGCTGGGACCAGTGGCGTCCAGCCACCCAGGAGCCCTGCGCGTGGGCCGCGGCCTTCCCCCCAAAAGGGGGGAAGGATCAGAGGGGAGTGCAGTTGATCGGGACACTCGCCGCCACCAACGTGGCAAGGTTCCCCTAGTTTGGTCCCCTGCTCCCCAGCGGGAGAGTCCCGACTCCAGTCCGGACACCTTCACCTCGGAGGAGGCGCGGAAGCTGGACAAGATGGCCGAGGATTCGGACCGGCGCCACACGGAGCTCATGCGCGTGGTGGGGCGCATGCCTGAGGCCATCGAGTCGCTGGCGACCAGTGTGCGCGAGTTCGGGGCATCAACTGCCGCGAGTGGCCGCATGCTCACTGATGCCGTCAAGTCCCTGGCGGGTGTGATGCGGGCGCATACCAGGACAACAGGGGCACTCACTGCTGCCACACGCGCTGTCTCAGGCAGGCATCGCCAGGGCACCCGCCGCACTGCAGCATCCCAGCAAGCCGCCCCTCGGCTGATTGGTGCGGATCCTGCAGTGCGGGCCCGGCCTAGTGCCAGCGCGCCACAGCACCAGCCAGCGCATCCCAGACGCCAGCTTGCCCACATTGCGCCATCTGTCGCCGCCACTCCCCCACTGGGGCGTCAAGGGCAAGCGGCTGGAGCTGATGGTGGCCAGGCTCAGGTGCGCCACTCAGCAGCCGGCCCCTCGAGGACCAAAGGCCGTCCCCCCAAGGGCATCTGGCGGAAGGACATCTGAGCCTCAGGCGCCTTCCCCCAGCCTTGCAGCAGCCACTGGGCAGAGCTTGCGAGAAGGAGCAGCAGGCCGGGCAGGGGAGGCAAAAGGCTGGACCAGGTCTCGCCCTCGCGGGCCACTCAGTAGAGGGTGTGGCCATCTTTCTTTTGCCCATGGTTGTTTGGTTCGTGGGCTTATTTTTTGCATTAAGGCCGAGGTTGAGGCCAGGTTTGTACAAATGTGGAGTTACTCCTCCCCAGTTTGTGGGAGTGAGTCGTTTGTTGGGCTTTTTGTGGGGCCCGTTGATTGTTTTTGGGGATTCATGTGGGAAGGGGTTTTCATTTTTGTGTAATAAATAATTATCTTTATTCAGAGTCTCCATGGTTGTTCTTGTTAGTGTTTGTTGGCTTCGCCGGCTGAGGGCTTGCGGAGCGGCTGCATTCATCTTCCCTCATGGCCACAAAGCATTCCCTGACAGGGGGCTTAGAAGTAACGTGTAATAAGGTGGCGTCGCACGGCCCTTGGCCCTGGTCGCCTCCTCCTCCTCCTGAGGTGGTGGTCCAACGTCAGGTGGCAGTGCCCGAGTCCTGCGGATAGCCAGGTTGTGTAGCATGCAGCAAACTACCACAAATTGGGAGACCCGGTCCGGCGAATACTGCAGAGATCCTCCGGAGCGATCAAGGCAGCGGAACCGCTGCTTGAGGACCCCAATAGTTTGCTCGATGATGTTGCGGGTGGTTTGATGGCTCTCGTTGTATGCCTCTTCAGCAGCGGTCCTGGGCGCGCGGAGCGGGGTCATGAGCCAGGTACACAAAGGATAGCCTTTGTCCCCGAGTAGCCATCCTCTTGGGGGAGGCTGTGCCTCGAACATGTCATGCACAGTACTCTGCCGCAGGATAAACGCATCGTGGCTGCTGCCTGGAAAGCTGGCATTGACAGCCATGATGCGCTGCTTGTGGTCACACACCAGCTGCACAGAAAATGGTAGCCCTTCCTGTTGCGATACTGCTCGCCATGCTCCAGAGGGGCCCGCAAAGCCACATGCGTACAGTCAATGGCGCCCTGCACCAAGGGGAAGGCCGCGAGTCTTGTAAATCCCAATGCGCGCTGATGCTGGCTCTCCAGGGCCATGGGGAAGGAGATGAATTGGCGTCTCTTCTGAACAGTGCTTCGGTCACCTGGCGGATGCAGCGATGCGCGCCGTACTGGGAGATGTTAGCTATGTCCCCAGCAGCGGATTGGAAGGAGCCGGTGGCATAGAAGTTCAATGCCACCGTCACCTTCACCTCCACAGACGTCCTGCACCTGAGCTTTGGACGCAGATCTCTGCAACCACCTCCTTTCGGAATCGGAGCCTTCTAACACATCGCACGCCAGTCATGTTGAGGTAGGAGCGCTGCTGGCGGTATAGCCTGACTGGGTAAGGCCTACGTGGCCGACGCCTGTTGCCCCCTCTGCCTCTAGCCAGGGCTGCCCCCCTCACAATGCGTCTGCGAGCCCTACGGACATGGCGCTGTAGCTCCGCGTTGGCACCCCATGCAACCCCCATCAAATCCTGGCAAACAGTCAAATTTCCAAAAGGCCACTTGCAGCGCTCTGGCCTGAGTCCAAAAATACCTGAGCTGTTGCTGCTTGAAACCAGTTAGCTATCCTCCTTGTTGTGTGTCCAGAAATGCGTTGCACAAGAGTGTTTGCTGCAAAATGGCTGGCCTTTATACTGGAGGGTACGTCCCCTTTAATTTGCGCCCACCGGGGCCCGCGCTGGCTGTGTTGCGTTCCCTTTTTCAAACGCTCCGGCCGCCAGCCGCATAATGGGGCGGTCCGACTGAAGTTTGGAATCGGGGCGGCCAAAGGGCGTTGCACGAGTATGTGAGGTCATTTTCTGCGCGCGCATCCGGGCGGGCGCTAACGGCCAACTTAATTTGGGGTGAGGCGCAAACTGCGCTGCGCCCGGGCGCAACACGCATAGCGCCCGACATTCACTTTTCTTTAGGCGCTAACTGCTGGCGCAACCAACTGAATTTCTAGGCCAAAGCATCCCAATAATGGATAATCAATGGGCTTTTGTTTGGGGGGGGGGGGGGGTGGGCAGGGGGCGAAGGAAGGAGACTTAAAAAAAAACTCACTAGAGAAAGCACTAGGCAAACTAATGGGACTAAAAAAGGTGGACAAGTCCCCTAAACCCGATGGCATGCATCCTAGAGTCTGAAAAGATATGGCTGCAGAGGTAGTGGATGAATTGGTTGTAATCTACCAAAATTCCCTGGATTCTGGAGATGTCCCAGTGGACTGGAAAACTGCAAATGTAATGCCCCATTTAAGAAAGGAAGTCGACAGAAACCAGGCAACAATCGACCAGTTAGTCCAACATCTGTCATTGGGAAAATGCTGGAGTCCAGCATTAAGGAAGTGGTAGCAGGACATTTAGAAAATCATAAGTCAAGCAGAAGCAGCGTGGTTTATGAAAGGGAAATCATGTTTGACAAATTTGCTGGAGTTCGAGGATGTAACAAGCAGGGTGGATAAAGGGGAACCAGTAGGAGCTCGTGTATTTAGATTTCCAGAAGGCATTCGATAAGGTGCCACATAAAAGGTTACTACACAAGTTAAGAGCTCATGGGGTTGGGGGTAATATATTAGCATGGATAGAGGATTGGCTAACTAACAGAAAGAGAGTAGTGATAAATGGGTCGTTTTCTGGTTGGCAAACTAACTAGTGGGGTGCCGCAGGGATCAGTGCTGGGGCCTCTATTTACAATCTATATTAATGACTTGGATGAAGGGACAGAGTGTAATGTAGCAATATTTGCTGATAGGTGGAAAAGCAAATTGTGTGGAGGATGCAAAGCGATATAGATAGGCTAAATGAGTGGGCAGGAATCTGGCAGATGGGTATAATGTGGTAAAATGCGAGGTTATCCACTTTGGTAGGAAAACTAAAAATCGCAAATTATTTAATTGGGGAGAGATTACAATACACTGAGGTAGAGGGATCTGGGTGTCCTTGTACATGAATCACAATGTTAACATGCAGGTACAAGTAATTAGGAAGGCAAATGGAGTGTTGGCCTTTACTGCAACGGGAATGGAGTGTAAAAGTAGGGAAGTCCTGTTAAAACTGTACAGGGCATTGGTGAGACCACACCTGGTGTACTGCGTGCAGTTTTGGTCTCATTTAAAAGGAAGGATATACTTGAATTGGAGGGAGTTTAGAGAAGGTTCATTCTGGAGATGGAGGTTATCTTAAGAAAGGTTGAGCAGGCTGGGCCTATACTCATTGGTGGTTAGAAGAATGAGGGGATCTTATTGAAACATAAGATTGAGGGGGCTTAACAGGGTAGATGCAGAGAGGATGGGCCCGATTTTCTGGATTCCCGAATGTCGGGTTCTGACCCGGAAAAAAATGGGTCAGCCAGCTGCACGCAATTTTCCCTCAAGTGGCCAATTAAGCTCCAGCGTGTGGGCAGCCTTGCTAATTGTCCATTTCCAGTCAGAAAGCCCCACAGTATGATGTCATCGTTCATGGTGCTTTTAAAGTGTCCATCAAGCTTCTCCACCTCTGCAGGCTTCTCAACCAGTCGTACAGAATGGCAGAGGAGCCTGCACCAGCTGCTGCCAGCGGCACAGGCCGAGCTGCCGCCAAATTCGACGAGACATCACTGCAGACCTTGGTGGAGGGGGTAAGGGCCCACAGGGAGGTCCTCTACCCTCGCTCAGGGAGGAAGAGGCCTCCCAAAAGAGACCAGGGCTGCCTGGATGGAGGTGGCTGCAGAGGTCAACTCTCTGGGAGTCACCCGTCGCATCTGGATGCAGTGCAGGAAGCACTTCCATGACCTTCACCGCACAGGGAAAGTAAGTACGAAGTTTCCATCACCCTCAACCTGATCCTCATTGCCTTTCCCCAACAGCACTCAGCTTCAGCAATCTCTTCCTCCACATCCCACTTCACAGTTACATCCATGCACCCTTGCCCATTCCCTATATCTCTATGCTCACATTCACATAACTATTCCACCATGCAACCCTCACACTGCCTCTCACTGATGCTTGGAACACAACTGACAACACACGGAGGGCCCTTGGTCTTGCAGCCTCACAACATCTTTGTCTCCTTCTAAGTATCTATGCTATGCAATCTCTACATTCACTCCTGCACTCTCACTCAAACTCCACTTGTCTCTCTCATTGCAGGAAAAGAGAGCTCACAATAGACGAGAGCGTGCGAGGACTGGAGGACGACCACCCTGTCGCCCACCTGAGCCCCTGGGAGGAAGCAGCGATCGAGATTGCTGGGGCTGACGTGCTTGTGGATGCTGGGGCAGGAGAGACAGGAGCAAGCCCGTAAGCTGATACTTCCCCATCTCTCTCTGACATAGCATGAGTTGCTGATATGATTCTGAAGCCACATCATTTGGACTTGTGAGCATATGCCAAATCCAATGTGCAAGTAGCCTTGGCATCACATCTCTAACTTTCCTTTACTCCCCCACAGGACCATCCAGAGCCCCCGTTGCCACTGCCGAGGAGGAAGAGGCTTTGCAGCCAGACTCCTCAGAGGAAGCTCCAGCCTCTGAGGGAGCAGCGTCAGCTTAATTAAGCACACCCAGCACCAGTGCAGACACTCGCACCTCGGTGGGCCCCTCGGGACAGAGAGTAGCATCAGCAGTGTGGGGAGACAGGGACAGCAGTGGAGGGTCCTCATCGGAGGGCACAGGCCTCTGCCAGCTCAGCTGCATGTCGATTCTATGCCTCTGGGTCCATCCGCAAGGAGGTGGTGATGGATCTCCATGCACAGATGCAGGAGTCTGGCAGGTTGTGTCTCCAGGGTCGCTGCAAGTGTGGAGCGAATGGAGGAGTCCATGGCGAGCATGAGCAGAGCCTCAGTGGAGTCATTGGCGCATGAAAGCATCACCACGGAAAGGTTGGCTACGGCCAAGGAGGAGAGGAGGGCGGCTGTGGCCGCAGAGGAGAGCGGCTGCAGCCATGGAGGAGAGGAGGGCGGCTGCGGCCTATAGGGGTTCGCAAAAATCCCCTAATTCCCTGAAGATCGGAAAATATTGGTCCACATCGTGGACGAAGAATTACGTGATTTGAATTGCCTCTGGGTTGGACAGTGTTTTTAAAACATACCCAGAATCATGAAAGGCTACGTTGGGAAGAGCAGTACTTGGCAACATCAGGATCTAAGACAGTACATTTTATTAAAAATCATAGTTTTGAGTTTTGAACTGTGTATATTGTAAAGAGGTTTGAAAATGGCCGTCAGAAAGCATGGCAGAGACAGTGGGGCTTTAAAAAAAGCAGCTCGCAGCTCAAAGTGTCTGTGTAAGTGGGAGGATCAAGCAGTTGTAGTTAGACCTGTCAATCAAACCAGGGAGTTTCCCTTCTAGAGGCAAGGTTTGTTTACACGAAACTGCAGGATATTGACATAAGGGATTAGCCCACTTGAGCAGTGACCGCAGAACAATCGGTTCCTGTTTACACAGCAATCCAGCCCCATTCAAACTTCTTACACACTGAGGCACTTTGAAAATACGGAAAGGACTTTCATTAGGAATGAATGGGTTTTTGAATCACCCATTTCTGTACAATAGGGCAGTTGGATTCCCTTTTGTTTTAGCCTAGGTGAACTCCGGATGTGGGCGGGGACACTTCGGCCCCAGAAGGTAGACACATCCAAACCACTCCAACCACTTTGAATCAGCCAATCACAGCCTTTCTCTTGTGTATTCGAACTTTTGGGTGTGAATTTTGCACACAGACCTTTTCAGCTCCTAACAGCAGGAGTTGGCAGGATATAAAGATAGCTCCTGAGAAGCTATCGCTCTCTTACTTCCTTGGACCCCAGGTGAGCAGGTTTCTGACTACTCAGCAAGGTAACCTAGTAAGGAGTTAGGGGGTGGCAATTTAGGGGAAATTGCTAAGATTGTTTAATTAACATTGTAGACATTTATCCCTCATTTTTGCCGTCAGCCTTCCCCTGTTAAGTAATTTACTGTAATTACTGTGTTCGTGTGGTATAGTTTAAAATTTGATTATAGTTTCTTTAGTTTAATAAAAGCTGACACTCACATCCAGATCATTCGTCTGATTTAATTTATATCATTAATTATAAGTTCCTCCAGTCAGAACTGGAAGGTGGGGTAGCGATTCGAAACAGCTATGGAAATTGGTTTACAGTGTAGCAACAAAAGGCTGCCTGACCTGGAGGTGAATTACCGTAAACCCCGGAAAAGATGCCCCCCTACAGGCCATGGAGGAGAGGAGGGCGGCTGCAGCCATGGAGGAGCTTAGTTGCCAGGGTGTCGAAAACATGGCGAGTGCTCTGGAAAGAATGGCATCTCGAGGTGCGATGGGCATCTATTGAACACCGAAACCAGACCTTCATGGAAGTCCCTCTGAGCAGGACTTCCAGTGCTGAGACAGGTCCCCATGGCCCCCCTGATGTGCAGCAAGGTGCTCTCCAGCCACTTGCAGGCACTGAGCGCGAGCTGACCCATGAGAGGGAGGTTGTTAGCACATCTCAAGGAAGTGGGGGCTCCTCTCCAATGCCACTTCAGAGCCCTCGGTCAGAAGCCCGCCGGAGTCCACACCCCAGACAGGAGTCTCAAGCCCTGCACAGCCGCAGGAGCAGCAGACTGCAGGCGAGCCCTCATAGGCTCGCCACCCCAGAGGACGCCCGCCAAAGGTGTCAAGACAGGCGCAGCAGGAAAGTGAGCAAGGGGCCTCCACATCTGCTGAAGCCACAGGGGTACCACTACGTAGGAGCACGCGTAAGAGAAAAATAAAGCACCAGTAATCACAAGGGTAGTCACTTGGCATTAAAACTATTTACAAGACTTTTCACCCATCATTTTCCTGTACATAAAAAATCTGGTGGCAACTGCTGCAGTTATGGCGTCTGTCATTTGGCGAATGGGGATATCACAGAGGCCTTAGGATATCTTGCAGATGTCAGCAAGCTGGTCAAATAGGTAGGAATGTGTAGGCATGGGCCACTGTCCATGGTCAATTAAGCAGTGAGGTTGCAGTGTTTGATGTACCAGGCTACGCAAATCTGCCCAGGACGAGTGCGTTCCTTGCATTCCGCCCAGCAATGCTGTCGCGCACTGGTGCCGCTGGTTGGCGGGCCTCTGCAGGATGCTAGTTTTCCGTCCTCCTCCTCCGCATTATCCTCAGCATCATCTGTGGCGGCTCTGTAAGGAGCCTCTTGGTCCTGTGGAAACCAGCAAGCAATGACGCTGTGCCATGTTGTGAAGCACACAGCATACCATGTCGATTTTGGAGACCCTGGCTGATGAGTACTGTAGGGCTCCACCTGATCTATCGAGGCATCTGAAGCGCATCTTCAGCAATCCGATGGTTTGCTCGATAATGCATCTGGTGGTAATGTGGTTGGAGTTGTAGCGTTCCTCAGCTTCGCTGGCTGGTCTCAACGGCGTCATTAGCCAAGAGCACAGGGGATATCCCTTGTCTCCAAGTAGCCATCCTTCAAGTTCGCTTGGCGGACTGAATTGCGGAAGCACAGTAGGCTGGCGCAGTATGAAGGAGTCATGGCAGCTGCCAGGGTACCTGGCACAAACATGCAAAATCACCTTGTTGGTCACACACCAGCTGAATGTTAAGGGAGTGGATGCCTCTGCGGTTGACAAACTCCTGGATTGCGGTGGGGTGCCCTAAGGGCCACGTGTGCAGTCAATGATGCCCTGCACCCTTGGAAAGTCTGCCAGCTGACCAATCCAAGCGCTCGCGCCCTCACACTTGCGCGATCCCTGGTGAAATGAATGTGATTGTGCGCGAGGGCAAAGAGGGCATCGGTTACCTGCGTGATGCAAGTGTGTGCTGCCGCCTGGGAGATGCCGCTGAAGTCTGCTGCTTATCCCTGGAAGGAGCCGGAGGCATAAAAGTTGAGTGTGGTGGTGACTTTGATGGCCACTGGTAAGGAGTGTGGACCTGGTGCTCTGGGCTCTAGGTCTTGCTGCAGCATTGCGCAGATGTCAGTCACAACCTCTCTCGAATGTCGGAGCCGCCTCTGGCACTGCTGCTCAGTCATGTTGAGGTAGCTGACCCTGTTTGGGAGGTATCTCCTGCGCCGACGGCCTTCCATGCACTGGCCCCTTCTAGCCTGTGCTGCCCCAGGTGGCCGAGCCACAGCCTGTCGCTCCTGCTGGTGCTGCTGGATCTGCTGCAGCCTCCTCTGCTGTTGGAGATCCTCTAATGCCAGGAAGGGAAGGAACAAAAGGCCTCCCATGCTTCTGGCAGATGCCTCCGTTGAGGAGGCACTGAGTTAGGGTGGCAAGAGGGGCTTCCTAGGAACTCTGGAGAAGTGTGTGAGGCTCCAACCTTCCACAGCTGTGCCTAAGCCTTCAACAAGTTGCCCCAAGCCTTCAGCAACAAGGTCCTGCAGCCTACAAATGCTGGCTGATTAAATCTCTTCCGTCCTGTTTGACCTGCCAGGCGTGTTTTACGTGGGGAAAGGCTGAAAGTTGCAAGGGCCCCTGAAAATAGAATTAAACATGCCAATAATTCATTAGGCTCCCGCCGACCATTCCCGCCTGCTGCGGGCGGGACCGATTTGGGTCGCGCTGAAACACGGGGGCGAAAGTCAGGCGGGGCAGTCGCGACCCCCTATTTCTGCGATTTTCAGCCCCCGCCCAGGGCCGATGTTTCCCCTTGTGGGGGGAATCTAGAACTTGGGGCATCATTTCAGAATAAGGGGGCACCCATTAAAACAGCAATGAGGAGAAATTTCTTCTGAGTGTCGTGAATCTTTGGAATTCTCTTCCCCAGAGAGCTGTAGAGGCTGGGTCATTGAATATATTTAAGGTGGAGATGGACAGATTTTTGAACGGTAAGGGAGTGAAGGGTCATGGGGAGCGGGCAGGGAAGTGGAGTTGAGGCCAAGATCAGATCAGCCATGATCTTATTGAATGGCGGAGCAGGCTCGAGGGGCCGAATGACCCACTCCTGCTCCTACGTCTTATGTTCTAATGCAATGTTGAAGTTTCGTGGTTAAATGAATCTATAATTGTGGATCTGGAGCGATTGCGTGTACATAATTTGCGTCCTTAAGCGAGAGCTCCACAGTGGTACAGATGAAAGGGAACAGTAGCATAGTGGTTATGTTACTGGGCTAGTAATCCAGAGGCCTGGACTAACTATCTGGAGACGCGAGTTCAAATCCCACCACGGCAGCTGGGGAATTTAAATTCAGTTAATTAAATAAATCTGGAATAAAAGGCTGGACCATGAAACTACCGGATTGTCGGGAAAACCCATCTGGTTCAGTAATGTCCTTTAGAGAAACGAAATCTGCCATCCTTACCCGGTCTGGCTTATGTGACTCCAGATCCACAGCACTGTGGTTGACTCTTAACTGCCCTCTGAAAACGGCCTAGCAAGCCACTCCAGGGCAGTTAGGGATGGGCAATAAATGCTGGCTTTGCCAGTGGCGCCCACATCCCGTGAACAAATATAAAAAAAATTGACAAAACTGTAAAATCTCCATCAACGGCACTTATAGCATTGAAGCTGCTGCAAAAATTCTCATTACTTACACTGGGAGAAATTGGACCATAATTTGGTGTCAGTGGCGAAGCCAAATGTGTTCACTGCTGAGCTCGTTAAAAAAAGTCTGCACAAAGTTGCTGGGAGGCTGCTGGTGAGATCTTCCCCAAAAAACCTGCAGAGTTGCACACAGCGTAGGTGCCCCAGGAGCAGAGCGAGTGCAAACCTGGGGCGTAAAGGGTGACACTCCCACAAAATCTATCAAAAAACTGACAGAAGGATAAGCTATGCAGACACAAGCTTTCAGCAGCAGGTGAGTAGACTTGGAATTACTTCAACTTAAATGCAAGTTGTGTAAATTTTATAAAAATTTTTAAAGACCTTTAAAACAGCAAAATGAAATGGACACTTGTAAAAAGCTGAGCAAAGTCAAATTAAAAGGTGCGCACTCATTTACAGAAAAAATATGGCAGCAGGAAAGATGACAGGAAGAGGTCTCAACTTCAGTAAAGACGATCTCAGCACACTCAATGTAGGTGCAAGCGACACGTGCGCACCTCATCAGGACTGATCGTCCCAAGTGCCACGTAAAAGGTAGCAAGTTAGCGTGGAAGGAGGTGGCACAGGCTGCGAGTGCTAACCCCACCGTGCCATGTAGTGCAGAACAGTGGCATAAAACAATTCAACGATCTGCTAAGGTTTGTACAGTTTAGAAATGAATACAAGGTTTGTTAGAATGTTAATGTAAAATACAGAAGCGCTTGTGTGTGTGGGGTGTGTAATGATCAATAACATGTCATTCTATAGTGGACACTAGGTGGAGCCGTAGAGCTGTATATGTATATAAGACTACACTACCCAGCTGTATGTATATTAAGACTACATTACCCATGAGGCACTAGGCTACCCACAAGGCAGCAGTCAAGGTGGAGGCCTCTACAGATACTGTACCTAGTCCACATGTGCTCAATAAAAGTGTCTAGCAAAAGCTAGCTGTGTTCATAATAAGAATGTCTATTTATTAATGAACATAAGAGGGTGGTCTATGTTCATGGTGAAGTCAGCTAGTTGTAAAATTCAACTGCTTTAGAGATGGTCTGAATCACCAAGTGCTTGGAAAGATCTTGGGGGAGAAACTAGGTATCACCCCATTTGGGGCACTAAATTTTGAAAGAGAAAAATTAGCACGAGGCACTAATGATTGAGCTTCCCCTAAATTGGCCGTTAGCATTCCTGGAAAGAGCTAGAGCGCTAAATCAAGCGCTAATGACCGCAGTGGGGCACCACAGGGGCGCTACCAGCAGAGCGATAATGAATTTCAGGTGCAATGCAGATCAGGAATGATCCTTTATACTGGCTCCTTCCAGCTCTTAAAGGGGAGGTTGCATCATTGTGCAGATCCTCATTGATCAGCATTGCTGGCTGTGAAAGAGACCTACAAACAACTCAATCCCCTGATCATGATGGCTGATCATGGGCGATGTGGCAGCTTCCATTGCAGCATGGGCAGAAGCGACGCAACGTCTTAGTGCTGTGAAGAAATATATGCCTTCATCAGCCCATGTGTTTTACCTGCTTGTATTGTGTGAACCGCCCCCTTTTGTTCCTATTGTGTGTATTGGCTACGCCCCTGTCTTTTGCCATATAAAGGTCTCAAAAGCTGTATGAGTCATTCCTACCAGACGAACCCGATGTGGGAAGATCTGTAATGCTGCAATGTTCTTAGTGATTAAAAGCCTTTAGTTGAATCCTTAAACTCCTTGGCCTAGAAATTCAGTTCGGACGCTATTGCGGCGCTAAAGTCGGGCGCTCGTCAAATTTAGCGGCCGCCGGAAAGTGCAGGCGAGCTTGCCGAAATTCAGTAGATTTGGCCAACTTTTTGGCCGAGCGCTGTGTTCAGGCGCTAATCCGGCGATGCAGCCTAATAACGCCGATTCCGGGCGCAGCGCAGGTGCAATCATGTGGTGAGTGTCAGCAGACACCCTGACGCCGGCCAGCTCTTAAAGGGGGAAGGGTCAACTTTGACTGCAGCCACGCCCTGCATGCTGTCGCCCTGCAACTAGGCCTCAGGACTGGTTGTGTGCCATATCAACGCCTGGAGGTCATGGAGAGGGCCCGTGAAAGAGCCCAGCGGTTCTCTGAGCATGCGCTGGGTGTGCTCCTTCATGGGGTACGCAAAAGAAGACGGGTCGTGTGCCCGGCTAGTGGCAGGAAGGCTCCCAGGAGCCAGTTCAGGGAGGCGTGGACCAAAATTGCCCGGAGGGTCTCCTCCAACTCCGATGTTCCCAGGAGTGCGGACCAGTGCCGCAAGAAATACAATGACCTATGTCGGCTGGTCAAGGTGAGTACCCTTTCCAATGTCCCCCTCATCCTTGCATGTGCACCTCCCATTAGGGCCAAAGGGACATCCAAGGTCTAATGCCCAGCCCTGCTGCCGCTGCAATGGCACTTGCATGTTAATCAATAGCTCTTTCTGCACTTACCACACTGTGCAAGCTATTCCACCATGGGAGGCATCACACAGCTACAGGGCAACACACTGTGCAAGCTATTCCACCATGGGAGGCCTCACACACAGCTACAGGGCACCACACTGTGCAAGCTATTCCACCATGGGAAGCCTCACACACAGCAACGGGGCACCACACTGTACTTAGACGCCCTCCTTTCTCTTGCAGGCCAAGCTGGTGAGGAACGCCAGGAGCCTGCGTGTCACTGGTGGAGGCCCTCGCGATTACCAGGAGCTAACGGTTCTGGAAGAGAGGGTGGCCCGACTGCTGCGTCACCCGGTGATTGGGCCTGTGGCGCTCGGCGACGCCGACCCTATACTGGAACCCACTGGTAAGGACAGGACCGGGTGCACCTCTATCCTTGCCCTCGCGCATCAGATCTACATCCTTCCCCACTGGCCGAAAAATGCGCATAATGCACCAGTGCGGCCTCCCTCGCTGTCAGCCTGTCCTCACTCTAAAGCTACACTTGTGCCTTCCTGCTTTCAGCTGGTGAGGAGGAGGTGCTCCCTGAAGCTCACACAGCCAGGCCCTCGGAGGAGGAGGACGTCGAGGAGCAGCAGGCCCTCGGAGGAGGAGGACGTCGAGGAGCAGCAGGAAGGCGCCACCTCGGGGGAACCCTCCTCCGCTCCAGGAGATGGCAATGAAGGGAAGACGTCTGGCGTGCCGGCGAGCCAGGGGGAGGCGGGGGTGGGGAGCCCCGAACCTGGTCCCAGTGGCATGGACGCACGCGGCAAGGCTCCGGCGGCACGCCAGCCTTCTGGCCAGAGGGTGGAGGCGGTGGAGGGGAGGGCAGAACCTGGTGCCAGTGGCGTGGCCGCACGCGGCAAGGCTCCGGCGGCACGCCAGCCTTCTGGCCAGAGGGGGGAGGCGGTGGAGGGGAGGGCAGAACCTGGTGCCAGTGGCGTGGCCGCACGCGGCAACGCTCCGGCGGCACGCTAGCCTTCTGGCCAGAGGGTGGAGGCGCCCTCCAGTCCGGACTCGGACGTCGCCCAGGAGGTGCGCCTCCTGGACGAGATGTCGGCGGCGTCGGAACGTGGAAATCATGGAGGTGGTGGCACAGATGCCTCACGCCATCGAAAGCCTCGCTCAAAGTGTGGTGGCTTTCGGCCAATCTCAGGCCAGGGGCCTAGAGCTTTTCGCAGCAGCGCACGCCAGGGGGGTGGAGCTCCTTGTGGCAGCGCATGAGAGGGGGGTCGAACAACTCGAGGCAGCGCAGCACGCCAGTCGCCAGCTGAGAGGTGCTGTGCAGACAATGGCACTGCAGATGCGGGGACATGCCGGCGCAGTTGGGGCACTGACTTCTGCCACCCTCGCACTGGCGCGGAGGCATCGCCAGGCCAGCCGCCGCCGCACACCGGTCTGGCGACCAACAGTTTGGCGCGCTTGCTCCCCGGCCAGGCCGGCCGAGTGCACGTGTGTCTGGCGACCAGCGCGCGCCTGGCATCACCCACCTTGTCCCCATTGGTGCAGGCGAGCCTGCCACTCCCCCAGCCAGGGTGCAAGGAGCTACTGCAGCCAGTGAAGAGGGCCACCCACAGCTGCAGCAGCCACCAGCCGGCCCCTCCCGGGCCCGCCCTCGTGTAGGCCGACCCCCAAGGGCATCTGGCGAGACGCCTTGTCGCCCTGAGGGTCCTTCCCCCAGCCTCGCCACAGCCTCACGGCCCAGCTTGAGGCGCAGCAGCAGGACGGGCCGGGGCAAAAGACGGCTGTTGACAGACTCGCCCTCTCGCCACACCGAATAGAGTGTGTTGAGCGAGGGTTTGGGTGATGCGGGGGCTTCTGTTCGGAGGGGCTTGTTTTTGTTAGGCCAGTGACGAAGGCCATTTGGATGGTGATGTTATGTTAGTCCTCCCCAGGTTTTGGGAGTGACAGAAGTTTGTTACTGTTTTTTGGGGGTCTTCTCTGTTTTGCTCTTCCATGTGGGAAGGGCCCTGAGTTTTTGAAATAAAGATGTTTATTTATTCACCATGTGCAGGTGTCATGTTTCAAGTGGTTGTTGGGTTAACCGGCTGAGGGCTTGCGAAGCGGCTGCGTTCAGTGGGCCAGGCCATTCCCTGACAGGGGGCCTAGAAGTGTCGAGCAATAAGCCCCCGGCGGACGGCCCTTGGACCTTGTCGCTCCCTCCTGGCCTGGTGCTCCTCCTCCTCAGGGTCCTCCTGCTCGTCCTCCTGAGGTGGTGGGGCAATGTCAGGTGGCAGTGCCTGAGTCCTGCGGATAGCCAGGTTGTGGAGCATGCAGCACACCACGACGAACTGGGAGACTCTATCCGGCGAATACTGAAGAGACCCGCCCGAACGATCCAGGCAATGGAACCGTTGCTTGAGGACGCCTATCGTTTGCTCTATTAGGTTCCTTGTGGCTTGATGGCTTTCGTTGTATGCCAGCTCCGCTGGGGTCCTGGGCGCGTGGAGCGGGGTCATGAGCCATCTGCACAAAGGGTAGCCCTTGTCCCCGATAAGCCATCCCCTTGGTGGAGGCTGTGCCTGGAACATGTCAGCCACAGTAGTCTGGCGCAGGATAAAGGCATCGTGGCTGCTTCCTGGGAAGCGGGCATTGACAGCTAGGATGCGCTGCCTGTGGTCACACACCAGCTGCACATTTAGGGAATGGTAGCCCTTCTGGTTGCGGTATTGCTCGGCATTGTGGATAGGTGCCCGCATAGCCACATGCGTGCAGTCAATGGCGCCCTGCACCATGGGGAAGGCCGCGATCCTGGCAAATCCGAATGCACGCTGCTCCTGCTTGTGTTGGGTCATGGGGAAGGAGATGAATTGGTGCCTCCTCGCGAAAAGTGCTTCGGTGACCTGTCGGATGCAGCGATGCGCGGCGAACTGGGAGATGTTCGAGATGTCCCCAGCAGCGGCTTGGAAGGAGCCGCTTGCATAAAAGCTGAGAGCCACCGTGACCTTCACTTCCACCGAGAGAGACGTCCTGGACATGAGCTGTGGCTGCAAATCTGCGTGAAGCAGCTGGCAGATCTCTCCAACCACCTCCCTTCTGAAGCGCAGCCTCTTAACACAATGCGCCGCAGTCATGGTGAGATATGAGACCTGCTCCCGGTATTGCCTGACTGGGTAAGGCCTACGTTGGCGACGCCTAATGGCCCCTCTGCGTCTCGGCATGCCTGGCCCTGTCTCAAAGCGTCTGCGAGCCCTTCGCACAAAATGTAGGAACTGAGGGTTGGCCCCCCATGCAGCCCCCATTACAAAGTTCCATACAGCAAAATCACAAGGATGCAAATGTCAAAGCACTGGCTAGAAGCCAAAAATACCTCTCCTATGGTGTCCGAAATCAGTAATCTCTGTGCCTTGCTCTCTGTGCAGAAATCCAAAGCAGTCAAGTCATTGCAGCGAAATGGCTGGCTTTTATGGGTGAGTGGATGTGCCCTTTAATTAGCGCTCCCCGAATCCCACAGGGCCTCTGTTGAGTTCCATTTCACAGTTCTTAGCAGCGCCACGGCCACATTGGCCGGGCGCCACTGAATTTCCGGTTTGGGGCGCACAAACGGCGTTGCACGACGGAATGACGTCATAAGATGCGCGCGCAGCTGAGCGGGCGCTAACACTTTGCGCCGGCGCTAAAGCCCAGCTGAATTTCGGCATAGGCGCAGATCCGGTGGTGCCCGGGCGCTAAGTGGATAGCGCCGGAAATCTGGCGCTAACGGCTGAATTTCTAGGCCTCGTCTTTGAGTTATTGAAGGCACATCAATTTTAATCACTAAAACACCAGGATGGATCGACTCCTGAAACCAGAGCGCTTGGATCTAGACCCCCATGCCTCAGACGCAGCCTCACAGTTCAGACACTGGTTCCAATGCTTCCAATTTTTCATTGCAAACTCATCCACCACCATAGCAGCCGCAACCGCTACCGGAGACATGAGACTGGGAATCTTGCGAAACTGGGTGAGCCATCGGGTCTCCCCCCTCATCCAAGATGCCACCAGCTACGGGGATGCCTGCACCATTCTGAAGGCCCACTACGTGCGGCCAATAAACGAGGTGTACGCCAGGCATCTTCTGACTACTCGCACGCAGCGGCATGGTGAGTCACTAGAGGACTTTATACTAAGCCTGAAGTACTGGGCAGAGACTGTAACTGTAAGGCCGTGTCTGCCATCGTGTACACGGAGGAGCTGATTCGAGACTCCCTTATTGCGGGCCTCAGCTCAAATTACATTCGGCAGAAACTGTTTGAAAAGGAGGGACTGGACTTAAAACAGGCTATAGATATAGCGCGATCGCTGGATATGGCCAAGAACTCTGAATCCTGTTCCCCAGGCCACGCGGCCCACTCCGCCTCGTGCGCGCCGTGGGGGCCGCCATCTTGGAAGCCATCTTCACCTCCCAGGTCTCAGGCCAACCCAGCACCATCGGAGCCCCAGCCTCTACCCAGGAGCCCCACTACTGCCGCGATGCATCGGGGCCCGAAATGCTACTTCTGCGGCCAGGACAAACACTCCAGGCATCTGTGCCCAGCGAAGGGCACCACCTGTTTTAAATGCGGGAAGAAAGGACACTTCAGCAAAGTCTGCAGAGGGAACCCCGCCTCCAACTCCACCACCGCCACGTGCGCGCCGTGGGAGCGGCCATCTTGGAAGCCATCTTGTCCACCCTCATGGAGTCCACCATCTTGCCCCGACTACACGGACCTCCAGGACCCACTGGTGGCCTCGATCACAGTGGATCAATCCAGGCCGCATCCGTTGTCTAAATCGATGATGGACATAGAGGTAAACGGGAACAAGGTTAAATGCTTGATTGACTGCGGGAGCACCGAAAGCTTTATTCATCCTAGCCTGGTAAAACGACTTTCACTAACGATAGTCCCCACACAGGGCAAAATCGCCATGGCCGATAAGACTCCCACCTCAAAAATTACAGGTTTCTGCGCGGTTATGTTGTCGGTAAAAGGAAATGATTACAGAGATTTTAAACTATTGATAATGCCAGATCTCTGTGTGAGCGTGACCTTGGGTCTGGACTTCCAGTGCCACCACCAAAGTATCACGCTTACCTACGGTGGGTCCCAGCCGCCCCTCACAGTGTGCGGTCTGGCTACCCTGAAGGTCAAGCCGCCCTCTCTGTTCGCCAACCTCGCACCCAACTGTCGACCCATAGCGACCAAGAGTAGGCGGTACAGCTGGGAGGACAGACGGTTCATTGCGTCGGAAGTAGAAAGACTCAAGCGGGAGGGTATCATCGAATGCAGTGCCAGCCCGTGGCGCGCCCAGGTAGTAGTAGTTAAGGGTAGCGAAAAGAAGCGGATGGTGATAGATTATAGCCAGACGGTTAATCTATACACCCAGCTAGACGCCTGCCCTCTGCCCCGCATAGCGGATATGGTTAACCAAATCGCACACGACCGGGTGTTTTCCACCATCGACCTAAAATCGGCATACCACCAGCTCCCCATTAGGCCGGAGGACCGTCCATACACCGCCTTCGAGGCGAACGGACGTCTCTACCACTTCCTCAGAGTCCCCTTTGGGGTAACGAACGGGGTCTCGGTCTTCCAGCGGGAGATGGACCGCATGGTCGATGAGAACCAGTTAACAGCCACCTACCCATACCTAGACAACGTCACCATCTGCGGCCATGACCAGCAAGACCATGACTCGAACCTCGCGAGATTTCTGAAAACCGCCCTCAGACTCAATCTCACCTACAACGAGGATAAGTGTGTCTTTAGCACCACGCGCCTTTGTATCCTGGGCTGCGTGGTGGAAAACGGGGAAATCGGTCCGGACCCCGACCGATTGCGCCCCCTATGGGAGCTACCCCTACCAAACACTCCCAAGGCCCTGAAAAGGTGCCTGGGGTTTTTCTCCTATTATGCCCAATGGGTCCCCAATTATTCCGACAAGGCCCGTCCCCTCCTGAAATCAACGTCCTTCCCGCTCACAGCCGAGGCCCACGCCGCCTTCAACAGCATTAAACACGACATTGAGAAGGCCACGCTGCGGGCAGTGGAGGAAAACATCCCTTTCCAGGTCGAAAGCGACGCGTCCGACTTCCCTTTAGCTGCCACCCTCAACCAGGATGGGCGGCCCGTAGCCTTTTTCTCAAGAACCCTCCAAGGGCCCGAGATCAGGCACTCCTCGGTAGAGAAGGAGGCCCAGGCCATAGTGGAGGCAGTGCGGCACTGGAGGCATGACCTAGCCGGCAAACGCTTCACCCTGCTTACCGACCAGCGGTCGGTAGCCTTCATGTTTAACAACAGAGGGGGAAGATCAAGAACGACAAAATTCTCAGGTGGCGGATCGAACTCTCCACGTTTGAGTACGACATAATATATAGGCTGGGGGCCCTCAACGAATCCCCCGACGCCCTATCACGAGGGAATGTGTGCCAGCATCCAGGGGGACAGGCTACAGGGCCTCCACAATGGCCTCTGCCACCCGGGGGTCACCCGGCTATTCCACTTCATAAAATCCCGTAACCTGCCCTATTCCATCGAGGAGGTCCGGTCTATGACCAGGGACTGCCGCACTTGTGCGGAATGCAAGCCCCGTTTTTTCAGGCCCGACCGAGCCGACCTGATCAAAGCTACACGGCCATTCGAGCGCCTGAGCTTAGATTTCAAGGGACCACTCCCGTCCACCGACCGCAATGTGTACTCTCTCAACATTGTGGACGAGTACTCCCGCTTCCCATTCGCCTACCCCTGCCCTGATATGACCAGTGCCACGGTCATCAAGTGCCTCGGCAACCTGTTTTGCACGTTCGGCATGCCCAACTACATCCACACTGACAGGGGGGGGCGTCGTTAATGAGCGATGAACTGCGCCAATACCTGCTGTCAAAGTGGATAGCCACGAGTCGGATCACAAGTTATAACCCCCAGGGTAATGGGCAAGTGGAGAGGGAGAACGCGACAGTGTGGAAGGCGGTCACCTTAGCACTAAGGTCTAAAGGCCTCCCCACCTCCCGCTGGCAGGAGGTCCTCCCAGACGTACTCCACTCGATAAGGTCGCTACTGTGTACTGCTACTAACGCCACTCCTCACAAGAAGATGTTTGTTTTTCCCCGCAAATCAACCTCAGGAGTATCCCTACCCTCGTGGCTCTCCACCCCAGGGACAGTCCTGTTACGGAAGCATGTGAGGGGCCACAAAACGGTTCCCCTCGTGGAGGCAGTACACCTACTCCACGCAAACCCACAGTACGCGTACGTCAAGCACGCCGACGGGCGTGAAGACACCGTGTCCATAAAGGACCTCGCCTCGGCAGGAAGCAACGACGACGACCCATCACCACCACCCCCAGAAACGTCCACCATCCCCAGAGGTATCCTCACCACCCCCAGAAGTACCTGCAACACCCCCGGCACATGGGTATGCCCAGGAGGGCACCACAGACTCCCGGTCGGAACCCGAGGTACTGTTGCGACGTTCAGGAAGGACTATCACACCCCCGGACAGACTAAATCTGTAGAAGGGGTGAATGTGATGAAATATATGCCTTCATCAGCCCATGTGTTTTACCTGCTTGTATTGTGTGAACCGCCCCCTTTTGTTCCTATTGTGTGTATTGGCTACGCCCCTGTCTTTTGCCATATAAAGGTCTCAAGAGCTGTATGAGTCATTCCTACCAGACGAACCCGATGTGGGAAGACCTGTAATGTTCTTAGTGATTAATAGCCTTTAGTTGAATCCTTAAACTCCTTGTCTTTGAGTTAATGAAGGCACATCAAGTGCTGTAATGCAGTCAATGGTTGCTGCCATCGCATCTCAGACTGCTCTCATGCAGTCTCAGCTTGATGCCATGCAAGTTCTGACTGCTGCCATCGCCGCTGGCTCCTCCACCGTCCACCGGGGTCAGTGTCGCAGCAGACCAGCAATCTGTGCTCCAGAAGATTGCTAGGGATGCTGAGCTGCTGCCCCAGGGGAGTGGCAGTGGGTCAGTTGAGCAGGAAGCTGCTGTCCTCTCAGGATGACAGCATTCCTGCTCCACCACTGCCACTCCACCATTGTCCTTGTCGCTGCCTGCCATCCAGCCAGCCCAGACTGCTGCCGCCCAGCCTGGAGGTGGTGCAGTCTACAGCCGGGCCTTCCTGGCCCAGGAGTTGGTCAAGGGCATCCTGCAAGGCCATCTGAAGCCTCCCGCACGGACACTCAGCAGCCTTCCACCAGCCCTGCTGCAGCCACTGGGGAGACACTACGTAGGAGCAGTAGATTAGGGAAAGGCACTGTAAGAGGGGAAGGGTTTGCACAATGGTGATTAGTTAATGTTGTATATGTGGTTCCTGAATTTGGATAAGTTTATTATTGGAATGTTGCCGATTTGGGGCAGTGTCTCATTTCAGCTTTGGGGTGTGATATGGAATGAGAAATTGATGGAATGATGGGGATGGGCTGAGCAACTGGGAAGTGGCCTCGAATTCATTGGAACCGAAGTCTGATGAGGCGGTCACGGACTGCCCTTCCACAAGGCCGATTGAGTGGCTGGCTCCGCAGTCGCTGCTCCTGTTCCTCCTCGTCTCCCCCTTCCTCCTCCTGAGGTGTGGCAATGGCTGCGCCCTCATAATGGTCAAGTTGTGCAGCATGCAGCAGACGACAAAAAGGGACACCCGTTCAGCCAAGTAGTGGAGGGCTCCTCCCGAGCGGTCAAGGCAACGGAACCGTTGCTGGAGAACTCCAATGGTCTGCTCGATGATGTTCCTGGTGGCAACATGGCTCTCATTGTATTAGTGCTGGGCACGAGTGTTGGGGTTGCGGAAGGGAGCCAGGTGGAGAACGGATAGCCCTCGTCTCCCAGCAGCCATCCTCGAGCTTGATGGCGGCTGGAAGAAGTGCTGGTGCAAGATGAAGGCATTGTGGTTGCTGCCAGGATAGCGGGCATTGATTGTGAGGATTCGCCGTGTGTGGTCACACACCTACTGCATAGAGTGGTAGCCTTTGCAGTTATGGAATACCTCTGGATTGTTATGTGGTGCCTGCAAAGTGATGTGGGTACAGCCAATGGCACCCTGCACCATGGGGGAAGGAAATGTAGTCCCTTCTGTATAGAGCATCTGTCACCTTATGGATGCAGCAATGGATGGCGAACTGCGATATGTTAGATATGCCTCTGGTTACACTGGAAGAATCCGCTGGCATAGAAATAGAGGGCGACGGTGACCTTGACTGCCTGAGAGTGCCCTGGTACTCCTGATGTGAGGCTCGAGGTCTGGCTGCAGGAGGTGGCAGAGCTCTGACCACGTCCTTGGTGAAGCGAAGCCTTCTAAGACACTGATCCTCAGCTGAGATTGATGTCGGAGAAATGCTGCAGGCTGAATACTATTGGCCCTCCTCCCTCTTGCCACATTGCAATCTCTCTGCCTCAGACGTTGATGCTGGTGGGCGAGGTCCAGTGCCAGTACAGCCCCCATTAAAGTATGCAAATATTGCACTTTGAAAATTCACCTAAATAAGTGAATAATTTTTGAGGCAGAAGACTCCTTCACAGAATCACCACAGTGCAGATAGAGGCCATTTCGGCCCATCGAGCCTGCACTGACACATATCCCACCCGATTCTCCCACCCGATCCCCGTAACCCCACGTATTAAATCCCCCTAACACTAAGGGTCAATTTATCATAGCCAAGCAAGGTGAAAAACGCTGAAATCGCTCAAAATGCTTGTTTACCCATGTCAAACGGACGAGGCAGCATTCTTTAGAGTAAAAATAAACTAGATGTGGACGTCTTTATATAGCGCTCATCCGACTACATACCGCCTCCTCCACCCATCGTTGCTAACGCGGGGGGATGGGTGGGGGGGGGGTGGGGAAAAGCGAGAATTTGAGCCGGGGCGCTACTTGCGCAACCGGATGACATCATGATCTCTGGACGCAGAAGAGCGTGGCGCTTGTGGTTACCACTGCCGCAAACCTTCGTCAATTTCACGGACGTCTGTACTATCGCCGCACCCGGTCGCTAAGCCGATAGCACCCCCCGGAAGCACTAAGGTACCAAATTTCTCCTTTTTATCTATACACCACAGATCTGGTGTGAAATTGCTATTAGTGAATAGTAACCTGTCTCCAAAGCAGCCAACTTGTCTCACCCAAAAATGAAGCAAAATCTGAAATCCATTTTCCATGTCTGTGTAGAGTACAATAACAACACCAGAGAGCGTTCCATGACAGGCAGTGGTGGGGCTGTTCTGAAGGAGCTGACTGAGCAGAAGAAAGGCTCATTCAGCTGCTGGGCATCAGCGGCAGTTCAGTTTCTGGTGCCCAGATATCGGAGTGTGAGGAAAGGCGAGTGTGGCTTTGTCCAGTTGTATGGTTAATGCAGGTTGGTTGGAAGGTCTGAAGAGATGAAATGATGAATGTGCATGCAGCATGAATATGGGCTTCTGACATGTGCCAGAGGAACATGCTTCATCACTGTAAATGATTTATTGGTTTCCTTCCCACCAGGTGGACGGCAGTCTTTTGGACACATGGGCTCGAGTCTATAGGTGCAGAGGAAGTTCCCATAGGGCCTGGCGGGGGCATTGGGGAAGGGGTTGCAGAGCAAGTTCAGACAGTAAGTGAGGCAGGGGAGAAAGTTGTGCAAGAGGAGGTGTGGACCCTGGGTGGGTGGGGTGGCTGGCTATGCGAAAGTGGCGTTGTCATTCCTGCCCCCACCCCCCCCAAACTTCAGGGCGCTGATGTAGTGGGGGGCAATCTTGAGCACGATGACCCGCAGATCACCACCTCACCATCTGGGCCTTCTAGCTCTGTGCAAGGCACAGATTAGTGTCCCCTCGCAGCCAACCGCCAAGCTTGTGTGGCTCCCTGGGGGAGGGATCTTGACACTCACCATCAATGTATTTGCCACCAGCTGCTCTCAGCCATTGCAGAAGTTGCTTCTTAGAGTGGGCCACAAAGCATGGGCCCACCGCCATCCATTCAGGGATCCTCCATGTCACCCATTTCCACAGGAATCTCATCTACCAGGTTAAGGGTCAGTCCTTCCCACAGGGAAGAGTTGTGCGACGCACAACAGGCCACCACAATATGACAATTTCCACAGGCGAGTACTGCACAGCCCCCCCAGACCTGTCCAGGGACTGGAAGCATGATTTCAGTACCAACTGTCCTCTCCACCACGGTGTGTGGACACGTACACATCTTTCCTGGGCTTCATTATTGGTCTGCGATAGGGTGTCATCAGCCATGGTTTTAGCAGGTAGCTCTCATCACCCAATGACTGCAAACGCTGAGAGTGTCTCCATCATTACCACTGCAAAATCCAGGCCATTGATTTCTAGCATCAAGGTAAGGCAACCAGACTGTGTTGCAGTCTGGTGCCAGGTTTTCCTCGTGGAACATGTACTGGCTTCAATGGGCAGATGTTTGAAGGCACTAGTTCTGACTCCTACCACTTTACGGATTATAGGAGGAGTCTGATAAGGCAGTAATTGGCCAGGCTAGAATTATGGATAGGGCATATCTAGGTGACCTGTCATAGCTGCACTGGAACAGCTTGACTAGGGGAGCATCTAGTGGTCACAGGTCAGCAGCTGGGTTGTCGTCAGGGACAATGGCCTTTGCTGTATCCCGTGCACCCAGCTCCTTCCTAATAAAAAGTATACTGAACCGAATAGGCTGGACACTGATATCTATAATGGAGGTGGTGGGGGGACCTCTGAAGGAGGCTGAGCAAGCGCAGGCATTCAGCATTCGAAGACACTTTCACAACACTTCAACCACAGTCTCTTCTACTCCACATGCAGGGCTCCACCATGTTTCGGGATTGGGGAATGAGGGAGGTTCATGGAGCCTCCTACACCCATTACTTGGTTGTCCACCTTTCTTGACTGGAGGTGGTGCCAGAGTTTTGCTCTGATCCATTGGTTGTGGGAGGGCTGACTGCAGCCTGCTGCTTGCGACTGAGGCAAGACACTTAAGCAGATGTCCTCTTGGTTGAAATTCACACTACCCACAGACTGGAACCACACATTGACTTTAAATTGGGAAGAAACCAAATAGGGCTGGACAGTGTATCAGGTTCATAGAACCGACAGTCAGCAAACTTTTAGGGAAAAGATGACTAGTCCAGCTTTTAGCAAAAGAAGTCAATAACCCAAAGACTGCAAAAGACAAGACTGAAGATCCAAATAACAGCTTTTATTTACTATATATAGAATTTGTTGAATAAATGTCTTAAGCATGAATATCAATGTTTAAAGATAGAAAAAACTGTTAACTCCTGCAGCTCCACTTTAACAGACAAAAATAGGACAGAGGGCACAGTAAATTGTGGAGAAGCCCTAATCGGATCATCGCACCAGAAGGAAAAGTTAGAGCAGAAGAAACTTATAGGTGTGGAGACAGAACACAAGAACTGAAGGGTCGTTTCAGACTAACTCATGTCTCCAGGATATGGGGCTGCAGGGGATGGAAATGGCAAGAACAGTCCAAAAGGAACTTTTAAAAAAGGGCCTTCCCAACGCCTGCCCTGTACCCGCCGCTGCCCTGTGCAGTACCGTATCTTGTTACAAGGCTGGGCCGAGTACAGCCCATAATATTCTCCATTGTGAAAGTGTCCTTGGGAGGCAGCCACGCCAACGGGACAGTTCTCAATGCAACGACCATTGAGATGAGAACCCCATTCCAAGAGGAAGTCCCACTTGACTGCTAACCCGATGATGAGGAAATCCAGGTCATCCCCTCCATCACCATGAGCAACACTACAGATTAGCTCAAACTGAAGGACAAGGACTACATTACCTTTACCAGAGTTCAGTAATGAGTTTGATGGTGAGTTTGGCCGGGGGTGGGGGGAGAGAAAGAGAGAAGTGGTGACGCATATGGATTTGATCAGGGTGGTATAGGAGCGATGGTCTCGGGAGCAGGTGGGCTAGCTTTCAATTACAGAAAAGGAGCTGACTAGTTAAACGTGTTGCAATTTTATTGAATAAAAAGGGTCAAGGAATAAATAAGAGGGCAGATAACAATCTAATATGCTGCCTGAAAGGGTGGTGGAAGCCGATTCAATAGCAAATTTCCAAAAGGGAATTGGATAGCTATTTCAAAGATCCAGGCCAGGTACAATGGGCTGAATGACCTCCTTTGTGCTGTATGATTCCAAGAAATTGAGAATAAGCATGAATAAAATATTCTGAATGATTACATCCTCCTCAAAATTCACAAGACAAACATGTTCTTCCAATAAAAACCATAAAGGCAAAATTGAGAGCCTCCATATAAAGAGATGGAATTCTAGATAAACTAAAGGCTTAAAACAAATGAAATTCCCAGTGTTAGATGGTATTCATCGGAGTGCTGAGACAGACTAAGGAGGCACTGACAACTGAGGGAGGCAGTAGACACAGGAGGTACCAATAGGTTGGATACAGGCCAACGTATCGCCCATATGCAAGGATGACAATTAGACACAGGCAACTACAGACTCATTGGTCTCACTTCAAATCCATCTATACGGCTGGCACAGCATGGATGTTTCCCCATATTATAAAAATGAAACTGGTGCACACATTGGGATAAAAGCCAGGCTGGACTGTCACAACAGAAGTCTCCTCTGTCTACAATGCTCTTGCATTAATTGATCAGTCTCCCCTCCGTTCCTAAGGTGAGCCCACAATCTGCAATCTCAGACTACCTGATCGCTATTGAGGGTAATGAAAAAAAAAGTGTCACACCAGTACAACATGCAGCACTCTCAAGTTGGGACAGAGAGGGAACTTTATTTGGCTTCTAATCCATGCTTTACCCAACATGGGAGTGCTCAATGCTCAACTACTGAAGTGAAAAAATGTTCCATTCTCAGCCAAAATATCAACTCAAATTACCCAGGAAAGTGAGCAAATGTAATTTTCACGTTGGCAGCACAACTTCTACAACATGCCAGATCCAACCAGAGCCAATCTGCCTGCCTTGGAGTTGAAGTAAGATATTAAAAAATTGGATTTAATAGGGCAAGACACACCAGGATTCACTTGTAACACCAATACACAAAGTGGAGGGAATGGGTTAATTCATGCTCGAGTTGAACAATAGCAGTCTGTAAAATTGTATAAACCCAGATAAGTTTTAACATGATGAGGGGTCAAATGCTGAGAGATTAAATCTGTCAAAACAACCCCTGGAAAGAGGGAGGTACGAGTTCGGCCACGCGAGTCACAACTATGCACTCAAGGGTCTGTTTAGAGTAAAACACAACAGAGTTCTAGTCTTCAAAATAACAAGTGTTTTTGCCTTGTAGAAATAAGAGAGACAGAAAGTCTGCGGATTGCCCGCTTTGGAAAGATCTGCTATCTTAAGAAAACACTTCAACAGACCACACCATCTGACCACGGGGCAAATGGATGGGTGTAAAGTAATTAAGATGAGGCCATGGTCACAAGGATTAACGGGACCAACTGATAACAAAATGAGATTTGTAAGCGACTGGAAGGATGGAATTTCACGGTTTTATAATTACAATTTAGCTATAACTCTGTATATGCTAATAAGCTTATCCCCGCCTCTAGGGCAGGGCCTTAATTTTTGTATACCTTTGTGGACTTTGAGGCTTGTTAGAGTTGGATTCAGACGTGCTCTGAAGGCTCTCCTCATGCCTGAGTATACCGTATTTGACTTCGACCTTGTATTTCACTTGGTACGCACTTTGGGGGCTTACATCAGAGTGATATGCAGCTGTTAACAGTCTGGTTATTAAATGCATAGGTTTACCTCAACTCATTCAGAATGTTCCACAAGTTTGAGAAAATAGCATAGTATGGAATAATTTGCAAGAACAGGAGGAGGCCAATGGGAGTGGTAATCCTACTATGTATGGCATTGGGTGGCCAGGCTGTGTCTTGATGGCAATTTACCAGTCTCCTAATAACCACATGTAGCCATGTAACTGGATGCTAGCAGTTGTAACTCACCCAGCAATCTTCATCAATAGGATCCATAGGAAATGGTGGAAAACCCTATTTTGCCATTTGTGGTCAGGAGACGGATGCATTCTGGGCAGAGAGGAGGTGCACAGCATGACTTGTGCTTGAGATGAATTAGGAGATTTGGCTTTGCAGATTTTGAAATGCAAGACTTTTGAAGTTGAAACTTCAAAAGTGATCTGCAAGGATAATGAGTATAGCTGGAATCCTGCAGATGGTACAAATCAAACTGGAGTTTTAATCACAAGATGGGTACTTGCCATTTATTTAATTGGCTGATGTGTACTAATCGGACAATGAGCTAAACCCTAATCCAGTTCAATCTGGGCCTGATCATTCCAGTTGAGTGGATGTTGCTGAACAGCAGTAAACAGAGTTGCCTAGTTTAACCCCCCTTTTCAGATCAGTGTCCATGCAGAATTAAATATTCAGTGTAGTTTGTAGTATTCCAGGTTAGCCAAATTCATTGCTTGGATGAAAGGCTCCCACTGCACTCTGGTTTAAAGCAGAACCAAAAAACACAGCAACGCCTGCACATTGGCTGTTCAAATTTGTTCAGCTGATGTTTGAAAAAAAAAAGAGCACGTAGGCATTAAGTTTAGAAGAAACAGGAGTAGCGTAAACCAAGTGGGGACAAGGAGTGGCAGCAGCAACTTGACCTGGTTGGCTGCTGAGAGCAGAGGGAGACTTTGGATTATATATAGAATTACATGTTACAGGCATATAGAATGTACAGCACAGAAACAGGCCATTCGGCCCATCTGGTCTCTGCTCCACACGAGCCTCCTCCCACTCTTTCAGCATATTTTCTCCCTCATGTGCTTTTCTAGATTTCCCTCAAATGCATTTGTTATTCATCTCAACCACTCCTTGTGGTACTGTGCACAATAATCACATTGTGCATTTATGTGGGTTCATGGGGTAGCTGATGCACCCAAGGTTCCACAAACAAGCAAGATGAATAACCAATTGATCGAACTTTAAGGGGCCGGGTAGTTGAGAGGACAATGCAAATTTCCTGTTCAGATAGTGCTATTGGATCTTTTATATCCTCCTAGACAGGCAATCCCTCAGTTTAATGTCTCATCCAAGGATAGCAATGCAACATTCCCTTAGTACTGGAGTGTGCACATTGTCTGCTGACATCCTGGAATAAGGTTTGAATTTGCAATCAGACAAGAGTGCTACCAATGGAGCCAAGCTGACTCATCTTTGCAATAGCGAAATATCATGGAGTGAGTTAGAGCCATCCAACACAGCTCCTGTCCCAGTAACTGTGGCTCAATGATATGTAGCCCTCATTTACAACAAATGTAAAAAAGCCTTTGATCTATTGTCACTGAATCTTTTGAAGGCAGACTAGTCTCCATTTCAGAAAACCATGCGTACTCACCTGTGGAGACCCGAATTTCTGGCCGGCATAACTGACAATGGCCGCTAATTTCCGAGAGGAGGAAATCTACGAACGTACAGTACCCGAGGGCTCCCGAGGCTCAGAATTTGGCTGAGGAACCAGCAGAGCCTGGCTGCCGGCAGCCAGCTGCAGAGCTCCGTGCTGAAGACAGCATCAGCAGTAGAATGGAGAGAAAGAGAGAGAGAGACTCCCTGGAGGGCGCGTCAGGCCACGATGACTGCTGGACAGAGCGCAGAAGAGGTGCGTTCCCTCGCCGAAATGAGCGCCCAGGCTCGACTCAGGCACACTGAGCTGATGGCTGCAGTTGGAAGGATGCCTGAAGCCGTCGAGACACTGGCAAGGAGTGTGCAAGAGTTCGCGGCAGCACAGGAAAGCATCAGAACTTCGCTCTGAGGAACCAGCAGGGCCTGGCTGCCGGCAGCCAGCTGCAGAGCTCCGTGCCGAAGACAGCATCTGTGGTAGAATGGAGAGAGAGAGAGACAGCGCGAGACAGAGAGAGAGAGAGAGAGAGAGAGAGACAGACAGAGAGAGCCGGAATGGATAATTTATTATTTTGCAGAGCAGGCTCGAGGGGCCGATTGGCCTACTCCTGCTCCTATTTCTTATGTTCCCCCTCAACTTTAGATTGTGCACAAGAGAGGTCAACTTAGTCTCTAACTGGTTTAATACTTCACAATTGACCCACAATAGGCAGTAAGAGACAGTGACAATAGTCATTGCTTCAACATTTCCATTCCTCACTGCTTCACCTAGCAGTTCATTGAAAGTTTTGTTTTTGTATAGCAATTCATTTCTCTCAAAATGCTGGCAAACTGGGAATTGGGGGGGGGGGGGTGGTGGTGGGATTTATAGAATTCACAATGCAGAGAAATATCAAAGCACAGAACAAGGAAAAGGCCACTTGGCTCATCAACCCCACTCCCACTGTAGGCCAGGAACAACATGCTCCAACACCTTCAACTGGTTTAACAAACTGAGGAAGAGGTCTGAAAGTTTTTTCTTCAATACCCAAACCGAGCAAAGTTTCCCAGTACCAGGCTTGCCTCTGTTTCACCAATCTCCTGCCCGGCAATAGCCCAGCTTGGCCCTAGCAGTTCGGAGAGCACCCTGTCGACACAGCAACCCAGTCTGTTTCCCAACAAAATCCAGCCCCCAAACCACACCCCTTTTATAAAGCTGCCAATCAGCTCATTGGCTGCTTCAGCTGGGCACTCAATTAGATGGAGAGTTAAAGCAATGTGGTCCTGAGTGAGAGGAGAAGGCTGTGCTGGTGCAGAGCTCCTGCTGCTGTGGCGAGAGAGTGTGTGGTTGCCTTGGCCTGGGAGTAAAGTGGAAGGAAGGAGTGACCCCAGGCCACCACCACTACAACCTTCCCACACCAACCCATCGACAGAGGTGCCTGGAGAGGAAGGAGTGGAGGACAGAGGAGGAGGCCAGCATTACACCTGGAGAGGCCTTTTCCATCACTGCCTCCCAATTCGGCCTCCAGCCCAGGAGAGGGAGAGAGGGAGAGAGGATACCAACAGCTCCACTTGGAAGGAGGGGAGGAGCTGCAACTCCAACATCTGCAGGTGGGTGTCTCTGTGTATTCCCCCTAAAGACTTTTTGCATTCTAGGCGGGGGGAGGAAAAGAAGACGGGCCGAAAGCCTGGCCTGGGTTGGCTGGAGCCTGCCCAGGTGAAGCTGCTTCCTGCTCACCAAAAAGACCTGGTGTGGGCTGAACCTGGGCTGTCTCCAGTCTACCCAGGCGAAGACATCTTCTCCCCCTGCCCGAAGACAACCTGAAAAGACTTTGTTTTTCCATCGGGGGAGTACACCCTGCTGACACCCACCCACCGCCTATCACCGTCCAGTGGGGACCCTGCCTTTGCGGCCCCCCCCCTCCTTCCCACCCCCCTCTCTCTCTCTCTTTGTCCTCTCTCTGCCTCTCCGATAGGCACCTCCCTTCATTTTAATTTCCCAATTGAGCAGAGGGAAGAAAGGGCCCCCTTCCAATTCATACCATCAAGGGGAGAGGTGGCCCAGTACATTTACGCTCCCTCTGCTCAGGGAAGACCTTTACCGAGGCCATTTTTAACACCTTCGGGCCTGTGACTTTTGGGGTGTGTGTAGCTCTTTTTTAAAATCCACCCCACTATGGCATCTACATCTGCGGCGGCGACGGGGCCGGCGAGAACTTATGCGGTAGTGGCGGCCAAAGCTTCGGCCGCTCCCGCTTCCGCTGCTGCCGC
Organism: Somniosus microcephalus; assembly: GCF_052327205.1. Classification (NCBI taxonomy): domain Eukaryota; kingdom Metazoa; phylum Chordata; class Chondrichthyes; order Squaliformes; family Somniosidae; genus Somniosus; species Somniosus microcephalus. Next base: position 55,007,416 of record NC_141010.1, on the reverse strand, counting down.
GTCGCCGTTCCGCCTGCTGACCGAGAAACTTGGGGTGAAGAGCTACACCCACCCCAACATGACTATTGAGGCGTGCGTAAAGGCTATGGCCGGGGTTGTCGGCCCTCTGGCCATAGTCGCCGCCTCAAAAATGTATGGGAAGGCTGTCTTTTTCCTGGAGTCCGAGCGGGCGGTGGCCCTGGCCATCGCTCAGGGGCTCACCGTGGGCGGGACTTTCCTGCCGGTGGACCCGCTGGAGGCCACCGCGCAGAGGGTGGTTTTGTCCAACGTCCCGCCCTTTATCACCTGTGAGCTCCTCCTCCCCCACCTACGCCAACTCGGGGAGGTGAGGTCGGGGATTTCCCCGATCCCGCTCGGACTCCGGGAGAGCAGCCTTCGCCATGTCTTCTCCTTCCGGCGCCAGGCCTTTATCCAGCTGGCGCGGGAGGGGGAGACGGACGGGGCTTTCACGGTCCTCCACGGGGGGACCTCGTACCGCGTCTTCTGGACGACGGACGGCGTGCGGTGCCACGCCTGTAGGGAGGTGGGGCACGTGCGTAAAAACTGCCCCGCCTCCAAGGCCGCCAAGTCATCTGGCGCCGCCGCCGCTCCTCCTTCCGGGTCTAGCCGCGCCCCCGCTCGATCCAACGCTACCGGGGCGCGGTCGTCGTCGGAGGTCGATGCCATCCTGGCCTCCGGCGGGGGGGAGGAGGGAGGTCCGGTCCGAAAGAAGGCGCGGGACAAGACGCGAAACCGTGGGGTGGGTCCCCCCGCGGAGGGCGTCCCCCACGACATGGAGCCCCTGACGCCGGAGAGCGTCGCCGCGCTGATCGCGGAGTGCGGAGGGGGGGGGGCCCTCGTGGCCGAGCCTGTGGCCGCGACCGCCGAGGCGGTAATGCCAGAACCTGCGGCCGGGCTCGGGCCCGGGGGTCCCAAAGAACTCGCTCCTCCAGAAGGAGCAGGGGAGGCCCCTGAAGAAATGGAGGCCTCCCTTTACCCCTCCGCGCTCAAAAGAAGGCGCGACCCCCTGGAAGAGGAGGAGGACCGGGAGGAGGAAGGTCCCTCCGGTCAGGGGGAGTCGTCGCCCGCCGCGGGCGCTGCGCCCCACCCCACCGCTGACACCATTACGGGCGAACGGCAGGGGTCGCCTGTCCCTGAGGAGGCTGAGGCAGAAGCGTCTGCCCAGCTCGTGCCTCCCGGGGATGGGGACGAGACCCTGCCCGTGGGGGGGGTCGCGGAACAACCCGCGACGGGTTTTTATCCAGTACTGGTGGCATTGCCCCTCGACGGGTCGGGCGGCCAGGGGACCGGGTCGGGCGGGTCGTCTGAGGACGAGCCCGCCCAGAGCGACCCGGATTTTTCCCAGGTGCTGCTCGACCTCGTCGAGGTCTGTAAAAAATTCACCCCGTCTGCTGGGTCGGAGGCCGGTGGCGTCGCAGAGGAGGGCCCTCGGTCTGTGTCTCCGGCGCCGGGCGACTTGGAGGAGGTCCGGTTTTTGTATTCTCCGGTCTCTCCGGTCGTTCCGGCGCCTGGGGCGGAGGGGGTCTCCGGCCCGCCGCCGCCTTCTGGCCCGGCCCCCCTAAAGGAGCCCGGGGGGGAATCCTCCGCTACCGATCCTGGGGGTGGGATCGGGGCGGAGGCGGGGCCGGCTGTCGCGGCCGGGCCGCCCGACGCGCACTGCGTGGCGGACGGTTCGGCCGCCGGTGGCGACCCCCCGGAGGAGGACGGGGACTCGGTGGTGGGGGCGGAGGAAGACTTAGAGTCCATCGCCGATGAGGCGATGGATGACCTCGCGCCCCTCGCCGGGCCCCCCCTCGTTCTTATTCCCATCAGGGAGCTCCGGGAATTTGTGGCTACGAGCCAGGGTCGCCGCAGGACCCAGCAGGCCCTCGACAGATGGTCGGGGCTGGCGCTGCTCCTCGGGTCGGCCCGCGTCGCCTACAAGACCATGGGTGCGGACGCGGGCGTGAGCCCGTCCGAGCTGTGTCGGTTCCGGGCATTCCTCACCGGGCTGCTAAGGGAGTGGCGGTCGACTAGCGGCCGGCCTCCCTTCCCCCGTTAGGTTTAAGTAGGGGTTGGTTGTGCTTCTGAAATGAAGATAACCATAGCCAGCCTCAACGTCAACGGCAGCAGGGAAGCTAGCCGCAGGTTTAATAACTTTTCGGTCCTTCGGGACGGGAAGTATGCGGTGTGCTTCCTGCAAGAAACCCACACCGTTCCGGGAGACGAGGCCACGTGGCTCCTGGAGTGGCAAGGAGGGGTCAACATGAGTCACCTCTCCAGTGTTTCCAGTGGGGTGGCTATCTTGTTGGCCCCGCATTTTCAGCCGGAGATCTTGGGGGTCAAGGAGCTGGTGCCGGGCCGCTTGCTCCAGGTCACCGTTCGCCTGGGGGGCGTGCCGTTCCATCTAGTGAACGTGTACGCCCCCGGGGCCGGTGCGCAGCAAGCGCGCTTCTTTGAAGAAGTGTCCACTCTTTTGGGCTCCGTCGACGCGGGCGAGTGCGTCGTCCTCGGGGGGGATTTTAATTGTACCCTCGAGGCGAGGGACCGCACGGGTACCCAGCCGAGCCCGGCGTCGGTGGGGAAGTTGAGGGACCTGGTCGGGTCCCTCGACTTGGTGGACGTCTGGCGTAATCTCCATCCCGACTCCAGCGCCTTCACCTTTGTGAGGTCTGGGGGAGGAGCGTCCAGGATCGACCGCCTCTACATTTCCCGGGCGTACGTCTCCTGCGTTCCGACGGCTTCCGTGCGGCCGGTGCCGTGCACGGACCACCACCTGGTGTGGGCGGAGCTCGTGCCGCCGCGCGCCGGGGGGGGGTCCGCGTACTGGCACTTTAACAACCTGCTGCTGGAGGACGCGCGGTTCCGGGATTCGTTCGGTCGGTTCTGGGCCGGCTGGAGAAGGAAGCAGGGGGGCTTCCCCTCCTTGAGGCTATGGTGGGATGTGGGCAAGGCTCACATCCGTCTCTTCTGTCAGGAGTACGCGAAGGGGTCGACCAAGAGGCGGGAGGCCAGGGTCGGGCAGTTGGAGAAGGAGGTGCTCGACCTGGAGTCCCGTCTCGGTCAAGTCGCCGAGGACCCGGCCCTGCGGCTGGCGTACGAAGAGAAGAAGGGCGCGCTGAAGGACCTGCGGCTCGTCGGGTCCCGAGGCGCGTACGTGAGGTCGCGGATCCAGTTCCTGCGGGACCTGGACCGCGGCTCCCCCTTCTTCTACTCGCTGGAAAAAAGACAGGGGGTCCGTAAGCAGCTTTTGGAGCTGCTGGCCGACGACGGATCTCCGGTCTCGGATCCGGAGGGAATCCGCGCGGAGACCCGCGCCTATTACGGGGCTCTGTTCTCTCCGGATCCGTCCAGCGAGGACGCGCGCAGAGTTTTGTGGGAGGACCTGCCGAAGGTCGGCCTGGAGGGCGCCGAAAAACTGGACGCTCCTCTGAGTTTGGAGGAGCTGTCCGGCGCCCTCCGCCAGCTCTCTAGGGGGAAGTCCCCGGGGCTGGACGGGCTGACCGTGGAGTTCCACAGGGCGTTCTGGGGCGTCCTGGGGGGCGACTACGTGCGGGTCCTGGGGGAATGTCTGGCGACCGGGGAGATGCCCCTCTCGTGGCGCAGGGCGGTGATCGTCCTGCTGCCTAAGAGGGGTGATCTCCGCCTCAAGAACTGGCGCCCGGTCTCCCTCCTCAGCACGGATTACAAAATCTTTGCCAGGGCCATGTCCGTTCGCCTTGGCGCCGTGCTGGCCCGCATGATCCATCCCGACCAGTCCTACACGGTCCCGGGCCGGACCATTCACGATAACATCCATCTGGTCCGGGACCTGGTCCACCATTCCCAGAGGGCTGGTCTGTCGGTCGCCTTCCTTTCCCTGGATCAGGAGAAGGCGTTCGACAGGGTGGATCACGAGTATCTTTTCGGGGTTCGGGACGCATTTTGTCGCCCGGATCCGACTTCTGTACGCTGCCGCGGAGTGTCTGATTAAAGTTAACGGGTCCTTGATGGTGCCCCTTCGCTTCGGGAGGGGGGTGCGTCAGGGATGCCCCATGTCCGGCCAGTTATACGCCATTTGCATGGAGTCTTTCCTGCGCCTCTTGCGGAAGGGATTGGCTCTGCCAGGGCCGGGCGTGGAGGTGGTCCTCTCGGCTTACGCCGATGACGTGCTCATGGTCACGGATCCCGTTGACTTGCGGAGGATGCGGGAATGCCAGCAGATTTACTCGGACGCATCCTCCGCCAGGATCAACTGGGGGAAATGTTCTGCACTCCTGGTGGGTCAGTGGCAGGTGGACTCTTTGCCGGAGGAGTTCGGGCCCTTCGCCTGGAGTACCACGCACCTCCTCTACTTGGGAGTCTACCTCAGCCCGGCCGAGGACGCCTGGCCGGCAAACTGGCACGAGCTGGAGGCCAAAGTCACCGCTCGCTTAGGACGCTGGACAGGATTGCTCCGAGTGTTGTCCTACAGGGGTCGGGCGTTGGTCATAAACCAACTGGTGGCCGCCATGTTGTGGTACCGGTTGGCTACTCTGATCCCCCCCCCCTGCGTTTGTCGCCAAGATACGGAAGAAGCTCGTCGACTTCTTCTGGAACAACAGGATACACTGGGTCGCTGCCGCGGTTCTGAGTCTCCCGCTTAGGGAGGGCGGTCAGGCGCTGGTGTGCCTTCGCACCCAGGCTGCGACTTTCCGTCTTCAGACGCTGCAGAGATACCTGTACGTCGAGGATCCTCCCAGATGGTGTGCGCTGGCGACGCATTTCTTCCGCCAGCTGCACGGCCTCAATTACGACATGCAGCTCCTGTTTCTGGAAGTGGGCAGCAGGCGTGCCAGCCTGCAGGAGCTGCCTGTCTTTTACCAGGAACTGCTATGGGTTTGGAACTCCGTCGCCTCCAGGCGGAGCTCTCCCCCGTCAGGAATGGCGGCTGTCCTTCGAGAGCCGCTGTTCAGGAATCCGCACCTCCGCATCCGTGAGTTCAGGTGGCTGGCGGAGCGGAGGGCTGTGCCCGGCAGGGTGACTAGAGTCGGGGACCTACTCGATGGCGGAGGAGCGGGCTGGATGGCGCCGGAGGAGTTGGCGCGGCGCATGTCGTGGGACGACGTCCGGCTCGCGGTCGATGCCATCGAGGCGGTGAAGGCGAAGTTGCGCCCCGGCGTGTATCGAGGCGGCTCAAGCGCGTGGGGCGATCCCGCCCGGGCTTACTCCCGTTCGGACGGAATTCCTTATCGGCGCCCTGCCCCAAAGCTCCCCTAGGGGTTTGGTGCCTCACAACTTGAGCCGTCTCGAGGAGATGCCCTCCGTGCTTTTCCATTCTGCGCGGAGGGGTTTCCTGTACGGGCTGCTCTTGCACACCTTCCACTTCGCCTGCCGTCCGGACACGCCGTGGCGTGACGTTTTACCTTCCGGCGGAGGTCCCCAATGGGGGGGCTCTCTATGCGGGAGTCTTCCCTTGTTCTATTGGGGACTTGGCCTGGAGGGTGTTGCACAGAGCAGTCCCGTGCAACAAGTTTCTAAGTAGGTTCACGGACTCCCGGGCCGCTTGTTTGTTCTGCGGTCTGGAGGAGTCCGTGTTCCATGTTTATGTCGGGTGTGGGAGGTTGCAGCCCCTCTTCCATTATTTGAAGGGGCTGCTCCTCAAATTTTGGTTGCACTTCAGTCCCACGCTCTTGATCTACGGTCACCCGGTGCGGAGGGGAGCGGGCAGGTCGGAGGACCTCCTCGTGGGTTTGGTCCAGGCAGCGGGCGGTCGGGGGGGTCGTCCGGCTGGATTGCCTCCCTCTCTTCCGCAGCCACGTTCGCGGCCGGGTGGCCCTGGAGATGGAGCACGCGGTGTCCGCCGGCGAGCTCGAGCTCTTTCGTGACCGGTGGGCGCCGCGGGGACTGGAGTGCATAATTGGTTTAAACAACCAAACTTTAATTTAATGGGTTAAGTCTTGTTTCTGGGTTTTTTGTTAGTGTATTTGTTTAATGTATTTTTATTGGTTTAACACAAGAGGAGCAATGTGGTCCTAAATGATTGGTACAGACACACAGAAAACTTCGAGATAAATACATAAAAAGGTAACTTAGAGAATATAGAAGAAAGCTCGGAGGGAGTGGAAGGATAAGTAATGTTTTACAACTGTTCATAAATTTATGATCTATATTCTATTATTACAGGACTATAGCAACTCCTAATATCCCCGTACCATTTTTAATATTGAGTATTGAAATTTACAGTGTGTGAGATGACATGTTAAACAATTGAAAGGGTTAAGGATGACTTGACAGGAGGATATAAGTCAGCTTTTGTTGCCACCTCCTGCTCAAATACTATGTGCAGCCATTTGAGTCTTGTTACTGCCTCAACAGCAACAACTTTTAATTGTACAGCGCCTTTAATGTAGGAAAACATCCCAAGGGGCTTCACAGAGGTGTGAGGAAAAACATACATCGCGCCAAGGAAGGAGATATTAGGAGGAGGTTTGGTCAAAGAGCTGGGTTTATGGAGGACCTCAAAGGAGGAGAAGGTGGCAGAGGGTTTAGGGAGGGATGCTTGAAGGACTTAGATGGCTGAAGGTATGGCTGCCATCGGTGTGGCAAAGAGGGGGGGGGGGCGAAGTACTAGATGCCAGAGTAAGAGGAACAGAGAGTTTGAGGTTGGGGGGGTGGTGGGATAGTAGAAATGGAGGGGTTTCAGTGATAGGAAGGGGCGAGGCCATGAAGGCATTTAAATATGAGGATGAGAATATTAAAGTTCAGGTGTTGGGGGCCTGGCAGGCAATCCAGGTCACCGAGGACAGGAGTGATGGGCGAGCAGGACTTGGTGTAGGGGATGAGCAGCAGAGTTTTGGATCAGCTGGGTTTATGGAGGCCAGAGGGTGGGAGGCCAACCAGGAGAATATTGGTGTAATCAAGTGTGGAGGTGAGTTTCAACATGGAGTAGAGATGGATGGGAAACACTGAGCTACGGTAGTGTAGTGGTTATGTTTCTGGACTAATAATCCACAGAACGTGATTTCAAATCCCACCACGGCAGTTTGGGCATTTGAACTCAGTGTAAAAACCTGGAAATGAAAGTGACCATGAAGCTGTCGGATTGCTGTAAATAATCAATTCATGCCCTTTAGGGAAGGAAACCTGCCATCCTTACCCCATCTGGCCTATGTGTGACTCCAGTCCCATACCAATGTGTTTGCCTCTTAACTGGCTTCTGAATTGGACTAGCAAGCCTCTAGGTTGCAAAGGACTGGAGTGATTGAAGAAGAAGGCAGCCCACCACCACTGGATGGACCAGAGGGTCTTTACCTGTCCGTCATTGCTCGTCGTATCTTTGCAATAAGAAACGCCTGTGAGTGATGCTATACAGTGATTCACTCACTCTTGTATACCGTTATTACCTTTGGATCTCTAATTGGCGTGTCTGAAAGTCCAAATTTAGCACGCAATTTGAGCCAATTGAGGATCATGATTTAAACGTGCCCGCAGGCGCCGAAACTGACCGGCAGGTTTAGCACTCAAGCGCTGATTAGACACAATTTTCCAGGAGCTCTGTCGCCTGCCGAGTGTGCTGGCTGGAAGTGGAAGGATGTCTGAAGGAGCTGAAGAGAGGGTGCCCAGGTTTTCCAGTGTGGTCCTGGAGGAGGAGGGATGTCCTCTACCCGCAAGGAGGGCGAGGGGGGAGAAAAAGGAGGCCACAGAGGGCAGCTGATGCGGTGCATGTGTTTGCATATACATGCGGTACAGTAGCAAGGGGTTATATTACTGGACTAGTAATCCAGAGGTCTGGACTAATGATCTGGAGATGTGAGTTCAAATCCCACCACGGCAGCTGGGGAATTTAAATTGTTCATTCAATAAAAATCTGGAAGAAGCTAGTATCAGTCATAGTGACTGAAAATGTGACTTCAACCCACTCTTAACTGCCCTCTGAAATGGTCTAGCAAGTCACTCATAACTCCTACAGCAAAGCAGAAGAATAAAACTGGATAGACTACCCGGCAGCGACCTATGACAAAGGCACACCCAACCCAGTCAACCCTGCAAAGTCCTCCTCACTGCCATCTAGCGAGCTATCCCACAGGCTAGTCAAGCAACAGCCTGACAAATCATACCCAGGGATGGTGATGGAGTCTGGGATGTTGGATGAAGGGTATGTCCTGTCCCACCGGCAGGACAGACCCACCAAAGGTGGCGGTACAGTGGTGTAGAGTCGGGAGGGAGGGAGTGGTCCTGGGAGTCCTCAACATTGACTCCGGACCCCATGAAGTCTCATGGCATCAGGTCAAACATGAACAAGGATTATCAGCTGATGGGGAGCCAGTAGCTGGTAATCAGTACCACATGTTGAACACCATTTGTTCTTATGTAAGCACGGAGGGCAGCAAGGGCACAGAATATACTCTGAAGCCCCTCACCCATTCTCTGTCCATCACCCAGGTGCCTCAAAGTCCTGGGCAGGCTGTGGGACCAACACATGATGGTACAGTACATTGTAAGTTATGTACTGTGTTAGGAGGTTTAAATCGCCACAGATAGAGGGCAATATAACCAAGGTAATAAAATGATCAAATGGATTAAGTACATTTTTGCTGGGTCCATGTTATTCTCTTGTCACTTGTGTTTACATTCCATGCACACCAATTAGAGATCCAAAGGTAATAATGGTATACAAGAGTGAGTGAATCACTGTATAGCATCACTCACAGCAATCATGTACGGTGTCTCAATACAGACCTGATCTTGCATTGTTACAACTGTATGCCTGTGATCTGTTGGTTAAAGTAACAAGACAAATTCAGCCGAGAAAGCAGTCCAATATCGTGGTGAACCTGAAAATGTTGCTTCAAATTTCATTAAATTGCAGTTGCTTTGAGGAAGTGTTACCCCACACATCAGCCGGAATCTTGCCAGCCCTGCGAGTGCGGGTTTGGAGGCGGGGCCTGTCAAAATGGCCCTGATTGACAGCGGGCGAAAGTCCGCCTCCATGCAAGATTCGCAACTGTTGGGTCTGCCTGTGTATCACAGTTGGCTAGGATGGTTTGGGGAACGTTACTTAAAGGGTTGACGGTGGATAGGCAATGGCAAACATTTAAAGATCACATGGATGAACTACAGAATTTTCATCCCCGTTTGGCATAAAAATAAAACAAAAAAGGTGACTCAACCATGGCTAACAAGGGAAATTAGGGAAGCATAAGATCCAAGGAGAGGACATATAATTTGGCCAGAAAAAGCAGCAAACTTGAGGATTGGGAGCAGTTTAGGATTCAGGAAAGGAGGACAAAGGGATTAATTAAGAGGGGGAAAATAGATTGAGAGTAAGCTTGCAGGGAACATAACAACTGACTGTAAAAGCTTCTATCGATATGTGAACAGAAAAAGATTGGTGAAGTCAAGTGTAGGTCCCTTGGAGTCAAAATCAGGGGAATTTATAATGGAGAACAAAGAAATGGCAGACCAATTAAAAACACACTTTGGTTCTGTCTTCACAAAGGAGGACACAAATAACCTCCCAGAGATGTCGGGGAACATAGGGTCTAATGAGAAAGAGGAACTGAATGAAATCAGTATTTGTAGGGAAATGGTATTAGGGAAATTGACAGGACTGAAGGCCGATAAATCCCCAGGGCCTGATAATCTACATCCTAGGGTACTTAAGGAAGTGGCCCTAGAAATAGTAAATGCATTGCTGGTCATCTTCCAAAATTCTATAGACTCTGGAACTGTCACGGGGCCATTTTGTTAGGGTTACGGTAGTGGACCCACACGCAGGAAACCTATCCAGGGACTCGAGACCGGGTAACACTTGAGAGATGATTCACTTGTGACTCGAGGACACAGCAAGAGCTGTTAGTTGCAGGCAGGCGCACAGAGGACAGGAAACAGGAAGCTTAAATACAGACCTAATTGGTCACGTGACAATTATTCAAAGGAGACGCAGGAGACAAATACTTCAATAACAAACAGGTGAGGCCAGAGGCACAAAGACAAGACAAGGACAAAACCTTACAGCTTTATTCATTCTCTGCCGTGGTGCTGGTTGGAGCTGCAGCAGAGTGGAAAGTGGTGGTCGCCTTGACCAGGGAGTGGAGGGGAAGGAGAGACCCCAGGCCACCACTACCACAAACCAGCAACAATCTACAACTGAGGTGCCTGGAGAGAGAAGAGGAGAGGAAAAAAGGAGGCCAACATCGACAAGAGGAGACGCTTTTCCACCACTGCCTCCCCAAATTGGCCTCCATTCCAGGAGAGGGACAGAGGGGAGAGGAGCAGCACGCAACACCCACTACTTGGAAGGAGGGTAGGAACAACTTTTTTATTGAACTTCTGCAGGTGGGTGTCATTCGGTGCATTCCCCAAAAGACTTTGTATTGTGGGTGGCGGGAGGAAAGAAGACCGGCCGGAAGACCAAGGGGTGTCAAAAGCCCCTTCCATTGCCGGGCCTGGGTTAGCTGGAGCTGCCCGGGTGAAGCCTTTCCAGCACATCAAGAAGACCTGGTGTGGGGCTGAGCCTGGGCTTTTCTCCAGCTTCCCCAGGTGAAGACATCTTCTCCCCCTGCCTGAAGACCACCCGCAGAGACTTTATTTATTTTTACCATCGGGGAGTGCACCCCCTGCCGACACCCACCTGCCATCCTGAGTGGCGCCCCTGCCTTTGCGGCCTCCCTCCTTCCCACCCCCCCCCTCTCTTTGTCTCTCTCTCTCCCTGTCTCTCAGGAGGCACCTCTTTCTCCAAACTTATACTAATTGCCACTTGAGCCGAGGGAAGAAGGCCCCCCTCCCAATTACTTTCAACAAGGGGAGAGGCGGGCCTTTAATTTAACAGCTCCCTCTGCTCAAGGGAAGACTTTAAAAAACGGAGGCCTTTTTAACTCCTTCAGGCCTGTGACTTGGGGTGAGTGTAGCTTTTTCTTTTAAAAAAAGGACCACCCCATAATGGCGACTACATCTTCGCCGGTGGCGGGGTCAGTCAGGACCTACGCGAGAGTGGCAGCCGCAGCCACAGCCGCTCTCGCTTCTTCTGCTGCCCCGTCACCTTTTGAACTTATTACTAAAAAGCTCGGGGTGAAGAGCTACACCCACCCCAATATGACAATTGAGGCGTGCGTTAAGGCTATGGCCGGGGTTGTCGGCCCTCCGGCCATAGTGGCCGCCTCAAAAATGTACGGGAAGGCTGTCTTCTTCCTGGAGTCCGAGCGGGCGGTGGCCCTGGCCATCGCTCAGGGGCTCACCGTGGGCGGGACTTTCCTGCCGGTGGACGCCACCGCGCAGAGGGTGGTGTTATCAAACGTCCCGCCCTTTATCACCTGTGAGCTCCTCCTCCCCCACCTACACCAACTCGGGGAGGTGAGGTCGGGGATTTCCCCGATCCCGCTCGGACTCCGGGAGAGCAGCCTTCGCCATGTCTTCTCCTTCCGTCGCCAGGCCTTTATCCAGCTGGCGCGGGAGGGGGAGACGGACGGGGCTTTCACGGTCCTCCACGGGGGGACCTCGTACCGCGTCTTCTGGACGTCAAGTCATCTGGCGTGGCCAAGGCTGGCGCCGTCGCCGCTCCTCCTTCCGGGTCTAGCCGCGCCCCCGCTCAATCGAATGCCAACGACATCCAGGCCTCCGGCGGGGGGGAGGAAGGAGGTCCGGTCAGAAAGAAGGCGCGGGACAAGACCAGAAACCGTAGGGTGGGTCCCCCCGCGGAGGGCGTCCCCCTGAATTTGGAGGCCCTGACGCTCGAGCGCGTAATCGCGATGTGCGGAGGTGGGGGGGACCTCGTGCCCGAGCCTGTGGCCGCGACCGCCGAGGCGGTCACGCCAGAACCTGCGGCCGGGCTCGGGGGACCCAAAGAACTCGCTCCACCAGAAGGAGCAGGGGAGGCCCCTGAGGAAATGGAGGCCTCCCTTTACCCCTCCGCGCTGAAAAGAAGGCGCGACCCCCTGGATGAGGAGGAGGACCCTCCGGTCAGGGGGAGTCGTCGCCCGCCGCGGGCACTGCGCCCCACCCCACCGCTAACAGCATTACGGGCGAACGGCAGGGGTCGCCTGTCCCTGGGGAGGCTGAGGCAGAAGCGTCGGCCCAGCTCGTGCCTCCTGGGGATGGGGACGAGACCCTGCCCGTGGGGGGGGGTCGCGGAACAACCCGCGGCGGTTATTGAGCCATTGCTGGTGGCATTGCCCCTCGACGGGTCGGGCGGCCAGGGGACCGGGTCGGGCGAGTCGTCTGAGGACGAGCTCGCCCAGAACGACCCGGATTTTTCCCAGGTGCTGCTCGACCTCGTCGAGGTGTGTCAGAATTTTCCCCCGTCTGCTGGGTCAGAGGCCGGTGGCGTCGCTGAGGAGGGCCCTCGGTCTGTGTCTCCGGCGCCAGGCGACTTGGAGGAGGTCCGGTTTTTGTATTCTCCGGTCTCTCCGGTCGTTCCGGCGCCTGGGGCGGAGGGGGTCTCCGAACCGCCGCCGCCTGCTGGCCCGGCCCCCCTAGAGGAGCCCGGGGGGGAATCCTCCGCTACCGATCCTGGGGGTGGGATCCGGGCGGAGGCGGGGCCGGGCCGCCCGATGCGCATTGCGTGGTGGACGGTTCGGCCGCCGGTGGCAGAGGAGGACTTAGGGTCCGTCGCCGATGAGGCGATGGATGACCTCGCGCCCCTCGCCGGGACCCCCCCCCTCGTTCTTATTCCCATCAGGGAGCTCCGGGAATTTGTGGCCACGAGCCAGGGTCGCCGCAGGACCCAGCAGGCCCTCGACAGATGGTCGGGGCTGGCGCTGCTCATCGGGTAGGCCCGCGTCGCCTACAAGACCATGGGTGCGGACGCGGGCGTGAGCCCGTCCGAGCTGTGTCGGTTCTGGGCATTCCTCACCGGGCTGCTAAGGGAGTGGCAGTCGGCTAGCGGCCGCCCTCCCTTCCCCCGTTAGGTTTTAAGTAGGGGTTGGTTGTGCTTCTGAAATGAAGATAACCATAGCCAGCCTCAACGTCAACGGCAGCAGGGAGGCTAGCCACAGATTTAATAACTTTTCGGTCCTTCGGGACGGGAAGTATGCGGTGTGCTTCCTGCAAGAAACCCACACCGTTCCGGGAGACGAGGCCACGTGGCTCCTGGAGTGGCAAGGAGGGGTCAACTTGAGTCACCTCTCCAGTGTTTCCAGTGGGGTGGCTATCTTGTTGGCCCCGCATTTTCAGCCGGAGATCTTGGGGGTCAAGGAGCTCGTGCCGGGCTGCTTGCTCCAGGTCACCGTTCGCCTGGGCGGCGTGCCGTTCCATCTAGTGAACGTGTACGCCCCCGGGGCCGGTGCGCAGCAAGCGCGCTTCTTTGAAGAAGTGTCCACTCTTTTGGGCTCCATCGACGCGTGCGAGTGCGTCATCCTCGGGGGGGATTTTAATTGTACCCTCGAGGCGAGGGACCGCACGGGTACCCAGCCGTGCCCAGCGGCGATGGGGAAGCTGAGGGACCTGGTTGGGTCCCTCGACTTGGTGGACGTCTGGCGTAATCTCCATCCCGACTCCAGCGCCTTCACTTTTGTGAGGTCTGGGGGAGGAGCGTCCAGGATCGACCACCTCTACATTTCCCGGGCATACGTCTCCTGCGTTCCGGCGGCCGGTGCCGTGCACGGACCACCACCTGGTGTGGGCGGAGCTCGTGCCGCCGCGCGCCGGGGGGGGTCCGCGTACTGGCACTTTAACAACCTGCTGCTGGAGGACGCGCGGTTCCGGGATTCGTTCGGTCGGTTCTGGGCCGGCTGGAGAAGGAAGCAGGGGGGCTTCCCCTCCTTGAGGCTATGGTGGGATGTGGGCAAGGCTCACATCCGTCTCTTCTGTCAGGAGTACGCGAAGGGGTCGACCAAGAGGCGGGAGGCCCGGGTCGGACAGTTGGAGAAGGAGGTGCTCGACCTGGAGTCCCGTCTCGGTCAAGTCGCCGAGGACCCGGCCCTGCGGCTGGCGTACGAAGAGAAGGGCGCGCTGAAGGACCTGCAGCTCGTCGGGTCCCGAGGCGCGTACGTGAGGTCGCGGATCCAGTTCCTGCGGGACCTGGACCGCGGCTCCCCCTTCTTCTACTCGCTGGAAAAAAGACGGGGGGTGCGTAAGCAGCTTTTGGAGCTGCTGGCCGACGACGGATCTCCGGTCTCGGATCCGGAGGGAATCCGCGCCTATTACGGGGCTCTGTTCTCTCCGGATCCGTCCAGCGAGGAAGCGCGCAGAGTTTTGTTGGAGGACCTGCCGAAGGTCGGCCTGGAGGGCGCCGAAAAGTTGGACGCTCCTCTGAGTTTGGAGGAGCTGTCCGGCGCCCTCCGCCAGCTCTCTAGGGGGAAGTCCCCGGGGTTGGACGGGCTGACCGTGGAGTTCCACAGGGCGTTCTGGGGCGCGATTACGTGCGGGTCCTGGGGGAATGTTTGGCGACCGGGGAGATGCCCCTCTCGTGGCGCAGGGCGGTGATCGTCCTGCTGCCTAAGAGGGGTGATCTCCGCCTCCTTAAGAACTGGCGCCCGGTCTCCCTCCTCAGCACGGATTACAAAATCTTTGCCAGGGCCATGTCTGTTCGCCTTGGCACCGTGCTGGCCCACATGATCCATCCCGACCAGTCCTACACGGTCCCGGGCCGGACCATTCACGATAACATCCATCTGGCCCGGGACCTGGTCCACCATTCCCAGAGGGCTGGTCTGTCGGTCGCCTTCCTTTCCCTGGATCAGGAGAAGGCGTTCGACAGGGTGGATCACGAGTATCTTTTCGTGCCTCTGCGCGCATTTGGGTTCGGGACGCATTTCGTCGCCCGGATCCGACTTCTGTATGCTGCCGCGGAGTGTCTGATTAAAGTTAACGGGTCCTTGATGGCGCCCCTTCGCTTCGGGAGGGGGGTGCGTCAGGGATGCCCCATGTCCGGCCAGTTATATGCCATTTGCGTGGAGCCTTTCCTGCGCCTCTTGCGGAAGAGGTTGGCGGGATTGGCTCTGCAAGGGCCGGGCGTGGAGGTGGTCCTCTCGGCTTACGCCGATGACGTGCTCCTCGTGGTCACGGATCCCGTTGACTTGCGGAGGATGCGGGAATGCCAGCAGATTTACTCGGACGCATCCTCCGCCAGGATCAACTGGGGGAAATGTTCTGGACTCCTGGTGGGTCAGTGGCAGGTGGACTCTCTGCCGGAGGAGTTCAGGCCCTTCGCCTGGAGTACGACGCACCTCCTCTACTTGGGAGTCTACCTCAGCCCGGCCGAGGACGCCTGGCCGGCGAACTGGCACGAGCTGGAGGCCAAAGTCACCGCTCGTTTAGGACGCTGGACAGGATTGCTCCGAGTGTTGTCCTACAGGGGTCGGGCGTTGGTCATAAACCAACTGGTGGCCGCCATGTTGTGGTACCGGTTGGTTACTCTGATTCCCCTCCCCTGCGTTTGTCGCCAAGATACGGAAGAAGCTCGTCGACTTCTTCTGGAACAATAGGATACACTGGGTCGCTGCCGCGGTTCTGAGTCTCCCGCTTAGGTAGGGCGGTCAGGCGCTGGTGTGCCTTCGCACCCAGGCTGCGACTTTCCGTCTTCAGACGCTGCAGAGATACCTGTACGTCGAGAATCCTCCCAGATGGTGTGCGCTGGCGACGTATTTCTTCCGCCAGCTGCACGGCCTCAATTACGACATGCAGCTCCTGTTTCTGGAAGTGGGCAGCAGGCGTGCCAGCCTGCAGGAGCTGCCTGTCTTTTACCAGGAACTGCTATGGGTTTGGAACTCCGTCGCCTCCAGGCGGAGCTCTCCCCCGTCAGGAATGGCAGCTGTCCTTCGAGAGCCGCTGTTCAGGAATCCGCACCTCCGCGTCCGTGAGTTCGGGCGGCTGGCGGAGCGGAGGGCTGTGCCTGGCAGGGTGATTAGAGTCGGGGACCTACTCGATGGCGGAGGTGCGGGCTGGATGGCGCCGGAGGAGTTGGCGCGGCGTATGTCGTGGGGCAACGTCCGGCTCGCGGTCGATGCCATCGAGGCGGTGAAGGCGAGGTTGCGCCCCGGCGCCACGAGGTGTATCGAGGCGGCTCAAGCGCGTGGGGCGATCCCGCCCGTGCTTACTCCCGTTCGGACGGAATTCCATACCGGCGCCCTGCCCCAAAGCTCCCCTAGGGGTTTGGTGCCTCACAACTTGAGCCGTCTCGAGGAGACGCCCTCCGTGCCTTTCCATTCTGCGCGGAGGGGTTTCCTGTACGGGCTGCTCTTGCACACCTTCCACTTTGCCATCTTCGCCTGCCGTCCGGACACGCCGTGGCGTGCCGTTTTACCTTCCGGCGGAGGCGGAGGTCCCCAATGGGGGGCTCTCTATGCGGGAGTCTTCCCTTGTTCTATTGGGGACTTGGCCTGGAGGGTGTTGCACAGAGCAGTCCCGTGCAATAGGTTTTTAAGTAGGTTCACGGACTCCCGGGCCGCCTGTTTGTTCTGCGGTCTGGAGGAGTCCGTGTTCCATGTGTATGTCGAGTGTGGGAGGTTGCAGCCCCTCTTTCACTATTTGAAGGGGCTGCTCCTCAAATTTTGGTTGCACTTCAGTCCCACGCTCTTGATCTACGGTCACCCGGTGCGGAGGGGAGCGGGCAGGTCGGAGGACCTCCTCGTGGGCCTGCTCCTGGGCCTGGCCAAGAAAGCCATTAATTGGTCCAGGCAGCGGGCGGCCGAGGGGGTCGTCCGGCCGGATTGCCTCCCTCTCTTCCACGGCCATGTTCGCGGCCGGGTGGCCCTGGAGATGGAGCACGCGGTGTCCGCCGGCGAGCTCGAGCTCTTTCGTGACCGGTGGGCGCCGCGGGGACTGGAGTGCGTAATCGATTTAAGAGGCCAAATTTTAATTTGATTAAATGACCCGATTAAAGGGTTTATTTGTTTAAGGGTTTATAAAAAGAGGACAAACCAAACAACTTTATTCATTCTCTGCCTTGCTCTGTGTGTTGCTGGTTGTCTCTGCCTTGCTATGTGGGCTGCAGGAGGAAAGTGGAGCGTGGTGGCCTCCTGACCAGGCAGGGAGGAGAAGGAGAAGGAGAGACACCAGACCACCACCAACCAGACCCTACACAACTGAGGTGCCTGGAGGGAGAGGAGGAGAGGAAAGGCAAGGCCTCCATCTCAGGAGAGAGGAACACCACTCATTTCAACTTGGAAGGAGGGGAGGAGCTGCATCGTCACTTTGAACATCTGCAGGTGGGTGTCTTTTTTGTGCATTCCCCAAAAGACTGTGTATTCTAGGCAGGGGGAGGAAGGAAGCCTGGCCTGGGTTGGCTGGAGCCTGCCCGGGTGAAGCTTGCTCCTGCACATCGAGAAGACCTGGTGTGGGCTGAGCCTGGGCTGTCTCCAGTCTACCCAGGCGAAGACATCTTCTCCCCTTGCCCGAAGACCATCGTTAAAGACTTCGTTATACCATCGGGGGAGTGCACCCTGCCGACACCCACCCACCGAACAACACCCTCAGTGGGGACCCTGCCTTTGCGGCTCCCCCCCGCTTTCTCTCTCTCTGCCTCTCCAAAAGGCACCTCTTTTTTCACCTATTAATTGCCAATTGAGCAGAGGGAGGAAAGGGCCCTCTCCCAATTAACACCATCAAGGGGAGAGGCAGCCCAGTTAATTTACACTCCCTCTGCTCAGGACTCTTTTACCCGAGGCCATTAACACCTTCAGGCCTGTGACTTTTGGGGTGTGTGTAGCTTTTTTAAATCCGCCCCACTATGGCTGCGGGGCCGGCGAGGACATACGTGGCGACGAAAGCCGCGGCCGCTCCCGCTTCGTCGCCGTTCCGCCTAATGACCGCAAAACTCTGGGTGAAGAGCTACACCCACCCCAATATGACAACTGAGGCGTGCGTCAAGTCTATGGCCGGGGTTGTCGGCCCTCCGGCCATAGTGGCCGCCTCAAAAATGTACGGGAAGGCTGTCTTCTTCCTGGAGTCCGAGCGGGCGGTGGCCCTGGCCATCGCTCAGGGGCTCACTGTGGGCGGGACTTTCCTGCCGGTGGACCCGCTGGAGGCCACCGCGCAGAGGGTTGTTTTATCGAACGTCCCGCCCTTTATCACCGGTGAGCTCCTCCTCCCCCACCTACACCAACTCGGGGAGGTGAGGTCGGGGATTTCCCCGATCCCGCTCGGACTCCGGGAGAGCAGCCTTCGCCATGTCTTCTCCTTCCGGCGCCGGGGCTTTCACGGTCCTCCACGGGGGGACCCCGTGCGGTGCCACGCCTGTAGGGAGGTGGGGCACGTGCGGAAAAACTGCCCCGCCGCCGCTCAATCGAATGCGACCGGGGCGCGGTCGTCGTCGGAGGCCAACGACATCCAGGCTTCCGGCGGGGGGGAGGAGGGAGGTCCGGTCAGAAAGAAGGCGCGGGACAAGACCAGAAACCGTAGGGTGGGTCCCCCCGCGGAGGGCGTCCCCCTGAATTTGGAGGCCCTGACGCCCGAGCGCGTCAGAGAAATAATCGCGGAGTGCGGACGTGGGGGGGACCTCGTGCCCGAGCCTGTGGCCGCGACGGTAATGTCAGAACCTGCGGCCGGGCTCGGGGGACCCAAAGAACTCGCTCCACCAGAGGGAGCAGGGGAGGCCCCTGAAGAAATGGAGGCCTCCCTTTACCCCTCCGCGCTCAAAAGAAGGCGCGACTCCCTGGACGAGGAGGAGGACCGGGAGGTGGAAGGTCCCTCCGGTCGGGGGGAGTCGTCGCCCGCCGCGGGCACTGCGCCCCACCCCACCGCTAACACCATCGGCGAACGGCAGGGGTCGCCTGTCCCTGGGGAGGCTGAGGCAGAAGCGTCTGCCCAGCTCGTGCCTCCCGGGGATGGGGACGAGACCCTGGCCGTGGGGGAGGTCGCGGAACAACCCGCGGCGGTTATAGATCCAATGCTGGTGGCATTGCCCCTCGACGGGTCGGGCGGGTCGTCTGAGGACGAGCTCGCCCAGAACGACCCGGATTTTTCCCAGGTGCTGCTCGACCTCGTCGAGGTATGTAAAAATTTCACCCCGTCTGCTGGGTCGGAGGCGTCGCAGAGGAGGGCCCTCGGTCTGTGTCTCCGGGCGACTTGGAGGAGGCCCGGTTTTCGTACTCTCCGGCCGTTCCGGCGCCTGGGGCGGAGGGAGTCTCCGAACCGCCGCCGTCTTCTGGCCCGGCCCCCCTAGAGGAGCCCAGGGAAAAATCCTCCGCTACCGATCCTGGGGGTGGGATCCGGGCGGAGGCGGGGCCGGCACGGCCGAGCCGCCCGATGCGGACGGTTTGGCCGACGGTGGCGACCCCCCCGGAGGAGGACGGGGACTCGGTGGTAGGGGCGGAGGAGGATCTAGATGCCATCGCCGAGGAGGCGATGGATGACCTCGCACCCCTCGCCGGGACCCCCCTCGATCTCATTCCCATCAGGGACCTCCGGGACTTTGTGGCCACGTGCCAGGGTCGCCGCACCACCCGGCGGGCCCTCGACAGATGGTCGGAGCTGGCGCTGCTCATCGGGTCGGCCCGCGTCGCCTACAGGACTATGGGCGAGGACGCGGGCGCGGACCCGCTCGAGCTGCGTCGGTTCCGGCTGTTTCTCACTGGGCTGCTGAGGAAGTGGCGGTCGACTAGCGGCCGCCCTTCCTTACCCCGTTAGTCGTAAGTAGGGGTTGGTTGTGCTTCTGAAATGAAGATAACCATAGCCAGCCTCAACGTCAACGGCAGCTAGCCGCAGGTTTAATAACTTTTCGGTCCTTCGGGACGGGAAGTATGCGGTGTGCTTCCTGCAAGAAACCCACACCGTTCCGGGAGACGAGGCCACGTGGCTCCTGGAGTGGCAAGGAGGGGTCAACATGAGTCACCTTTCCAGTGGGGTGGCTATCTTGTTGACCCCGCATTTTCAGCCGGAGTTCTTGGGGGTCAAGGAGCTCGTGCCGGGCCGTTTGCTCCAGGTCGCCGTTCCATCTAGTGAACGTGTACGCCCCTCTTTGAAGAAGTGTCCACTCTTTTGGGCTCCAGCGACGCGGGCGAGTGCGTCATCCTCGGGGGAAATTTTAATTGTACCCTCGAGGCGAGGGACCGCACGGGTGCCCAGCGGCGATGGGGAAGTTGAGGGACCTGGTCGGGTCCCTCGACTTGGTGGACGTCTGGCGTAATCTCCATCCCGACTCCAGCGCCTTCACCTTTGTGAGGTCTGGGGGAGGAGCGTCCAGGATCGACCGCCTTCTCATTTCCCGGGCATACGTCTCCTGCGTTCCGACGGCTTCCGTGCGGCCGGTGCCGTGCACGGACCACCACCTGGTGTGGGCGGAGCTCGTGCCGCTGCGCGCCGGGGGGGGGGGGGTGTCTGCGTACTGGCTCTAACAACCTGCTGCTGGAGGACGCGCGGTTCCGGGATTCGTTCGGTCGGTTCTGGGCCGGCTGGAGAAGGAAGCAGGGGGGCTTCCCCTCCTTGAGGCTATGGTGGGATGTGGGCAAGGCTCACATCCGTCTCTTCTGTCAGGGGTACGCGAAAGGGTCGACCAAGAGGCGGGAGGCCCGGGTCGGGCAGTTGGAGAAGGAGGTGCTCGACCTGGAGTCCCGTCTCGGTCAAGTCGTCGAGGACCCGGCCCTGCGGCTGGCGTACGAAGAGAAGAAGGGCGCGCTGAAGGACCTGCGGCTCGTCGGGTCCCGAGGCGCGTACGTGAGGTCGCGGATCCAGTTCCTGCGGGACCTGGACCGCGGCTCCCCCTTCTTCTACTCGCTGGAAAAAAGACAGGGGGTCCGTAAGCAGCTTTTGGAGCTGCTGGCCGACGACGGATCTCCGGTCTCGGATCCGGAGGGAATTCGCGCGGAGACCCGCGCCTATTACGGGGCTCTGTTTTCTCCGGATCCGTCCAGCGAGGAAGCGCGCAGAGTTTTGTGGGAGGACCTGCCGAAGGTGGGCCTGGAGGGCGCTGAAAAATTGGACGCTCCTCTGAGTTTGGAGGAGCTGTCCGGCGCCCTCCGCCAGCTCTCTTGGGGGGAAGTCCCCGGGGCTGGACGGGCTGACCGTGGAGATGCCCCTCTCTAGGCGCAGGGCGGTGATCTCCGCTTCCTTAAGAACTGGCGCCCGGTCTCCCTCAGCACGGATTACAAAATCTTTGCCAGGGCCATGTCCGTTCGCCTTGGCACCGTGCTGGCCCACATGATCCATCCTGACCAGTCCTACACGGTCCGGGACCTGGTCCACCATTCCCAGAGGGCTGGTCTGTCGGTCGCTTTCCTTTCCCTGGATCAGGAGAAGGCGTTCGACAGGGTGGATCACGAGTATCTTTTCGGGACTCTGCGCGCTTTCGTGTTCGGGACGCATTTCGTCGCCCGGATCCGACTTCTGTACGCTGCCGCGGAGTGTCTGATTAAAGTTAACGGGTCCTTGACGGCGCCCCTTCGCTTCGGGAGGGGGGTGCGTCAGGGATGCCCCATGTCCGGCCAGTTATATGCCATTTGCGTGGAGCCTTTCCTGCGCCTCTTGCGGAAGAGGTTGGCGGGACTGGCTCTGCAAGGGCCGGGCGTGGAGGTGGTCCTCTCGGCTTACGCCGATGACGTGCTCCTCACAGTCACGGATCCCGCTGACTTGCGGAGGATGCGGGAATGCCAGCAGATTTACTCGGACGCATCCTCCGCCAAGATCAACTGGGAGAAATGTTCCGGACTCCTGGTGGGTCAGTGGCGGGTGGACTCCCTGCCGGAGGAGTTCAGGCCCTTTGCCTGGAGCACCACGCTCCTCCTCTATTTGGGAGTCTACCTTCGCCCTGCCGAGGACGCCTGGCCGACAAACTGGCAAGAGTTGGAGGCCAAAGTCACCGCTCGCTTAGGATGCTGGACAGGACTGCTCAGAGTGTTGTTCTACAGGGGTCGAGCGATGGTCATAAACCAACTGGTGGCCACCATGGTGTGGTACCGGTTTGTCACTGATATCTCTCCCCCTGCGTTTGTCGCCAAAATACAGAAGAAGCTAGTCGACTTCTTCTGGGACAAAAGGAAGCACTGGTGTGCCTTCGCACCCAGGCTGCGACTATCCGTCTTCAGACGCTGCAGAGATACCTGTACGTCGAGAATCCTCCGAGATGGTGTGCGCTGGTGACGTTTTTCTTCCGCCAGCTGCACGGCCTCAATTACGACAGCTCCTGTTCGCGAAAGTGGGCGGCCCGCGTGCCGGCCTGCAGGAGCTGCTATGGGTTTGGCACTACGTCGCTTCCAGGCGGAGCTCTCCCGTCAGGAGCGGCGGCTCTCCTTCAGGAGCCGCTCAGGAATCCGCACCTCCACCAACGCGGGTTCGGGCAGCTGGCGGAGGGCAGGGCTGTGCTTGGCAAGGTGACCAGAGTCGGGACCTGCTCGTTGGCGGAGGAGCTGGCGCGGCGCCTGTCCTGGGCCAACGTCCGGCTCGCGGTCGAAGCCATTGAATCCGTGTAAGCGGCACTGGTCCCCCGACTCCACTAGGTGTATCGAGGTGGCTCAAGCACGTGGGGCAATCCCGTCCGAGCTTAGCCCCGTTCGGGCGGAATTCCTCATCGGCGCCCGGCCCCCAAACTCCCCTCAGGAACCGGCGCCTCACAACTTGAGCCATCTCGGGGAAATGCCTTCCGCGCGGATGGGTTTCCTGTACGGGCTGCTCCTGCACACTCTCCACTTTGCCATCTTCGTCTACCGTCCGGACGCGTCTTGCCGACCGGAGGTCCCCAATGGAGGGCTCTCTACGCGGGAGTCCTCCCTGGTCCCGTGCAGTAAGGTTTTAAGTAGATTCACGGACTCCCAGGCCGCTTGCATTTTTTGCGGCCTGCAGGAGTCCGTGTTTCACGTTTATCTGGAATGTGAGAGGTTGCAGCCCCTCTTTCACTACTTGAAGGGGCTGCTCCTCGATTTTTGGTTGCACTTCAGTCCCACGCTCTTGATCTACGGTCACCCGGTGGGGAGGGGAGCGCGGACAGGTTGGAGGACCTCCTTGTGGGCCTGGCTAAAAGAGCGATCAATTGGTCCAGACAGCGGGCGGTCGAGGGGGTCGTCCAGCCGAATTGCCTGCCTCTCTTCCACGGCCATGTTCGCGCCCGGGTGGCCCTGGAGATGGAGCACGCGGTGTCCGCCGGCGCGCTTGAGTATTTCCGCGACCGGTGGGCGCTGCGGGGACTGGATTGCATTATCAACCCGGAAAACCAAATTTTAATTTGATTTAAGTTTTAGTTGAACTTTTGTGTATTTACAGTTCAATTGGCTTTTTTTTTGGGTCCAAAGAGAGTACCCTCTGTTCAAGTAAATACCTGTTTTATTGTTCTCCTGCAGTCTGAGTATTATTGATCCTCGGACACTACAACCATAGCTAACGAAAGAAATTAAGGCTAGTATAAGATCCAAAAGGAGGAGTCATATAAAGTTGCCTGAAAAAGTAGCAAGCCTGAGGCTTGGGAGCAGTTTAGAGTTCAGCAAAAAAGGACCGAGAAATTGATTAAGAGGGGAAAGAGTGTATGAGTGTAAATTTGCAAAGAACATAAAGCAGATTGCAAAAGCTTCTGCAAGTGTGTCAAAAAAGGGATTAGTGAAGACAAATGTAGGTCCCTTAGTCAGAAATGGGAGCATTTATAATGGGGAACAAGGATGGCCACCCAAAACAAGGACGCCGGACAATCTCCGGCTACGACCCAGGATGAGGCCAGGTCTGCGCCTGTGGGGACCCGCACCCGGAGTCATGATATTCCCAGTCCTACACAGGACGATCAAGACAACGCGGACTCTACCGGTATGGGCCAAGCGACCCAGGGAAAGGACACGGTCCGGGGAGACATGCCTTCCGGTCACAAGCAGAAAGCTAAACGACTACGGCTATTTTTGGTCCGCCTAGTCTGTTAAAGGAAGACTGGACTTCCAAACCTTTTAGGGAGGAAGAATGTCATAAATTGCAACTTCTACAAGTAGTAACTCAGGACGTACTACTGAACGGCCAGCTGAGGGCGCCATCCGAGGAGTATAAATACTCAGGCGTGGGCCCAACTTGGCCAGAGACAATCTGGAAACAGGAAGCTAGTGACTACTAACTAGACCTCCATGTTTTGTTACAAGTCAATTAAAGCCTTGCTTTATGTTCAACCAAGTGCGTAGTGAGTCTTTATTAAGTCAACTCGCATGTGGGAAACATGCTTGAGGTGGGATCGGGCCCGCCCACCAGTTTTTGCCATTAACACCTCACACTCCTCCAATCCCACCTCCTCGGGCCTGGCAAAAAAAAAAGCCCTTTGGTTCCGTCTTTGCGGAAGACACAAGTAACACCTCAGAAATGCTAGGGAACCAAGGGTCTAGTGAGGAGGAATTAAAGGAAATTAGTATTGGTTAAAAAAAAGTGCTGAGAAATTAATGGGAATGAGCCAATAAATCCCCAGGGCCTGATAATCAGCATCCCAGAGCACTAAAAGAGTTAGCCATGGAAATAGTGGATGCATTGGCTGTTATCTTTCAAAATTCTATGGATTACGGAACAGTTCCTGCAGATTGGAGGGTGGCAAATGTAACCTCACTATTTAAATAGAGGGAGAGAAAACAGGAACTACAGACTAGTTAGCCTAACATTAGTAGGGAAATTGCTAGAGTCTATTCCAACAGGATTAGACAAAGTCAACATGAATTTATGAAAGGGAAATAGTGTTTGAGAAACATACTGGAGTTGTGAGGATGTAACTGGTAGAACAGATGAAGGAGAACCAGTGCATGTGGATTTTCGTAAGGCCTTTGATAAAGTCCCACATAAGAGGTTAGTGCAAAATTGAAGCACATGGGATTGGAGGCAATATGTCAGCATGGCTTGAAAATTGGTTAACAGACAGGAAATAGCAGGAATAAAATGGGTCTTTTTCGGGGGTGGCAGGTGGTGACTAGTGGGGTACCGCAGGGATCAGTACTTGGGCCACAATATAGATCAATGATTTGGATGAGGGAACCAAATGTAATATTTCCAAGTTTGCTGAAGACACGATACTAGGTGGGATTGAGAGTTGAGGAGGATGCAAAGAGGCTTCAAGGCAATTTAGACAAGTTGAGTGAGTGGGCAAATACATGCCAGATGCAGTAGAATGTGGATAAATGTGAAGTTATCCACTTCAATAGGAAAAACAAAGTCAGTATTATTTAAATGGTGATAGATTGGGAAATGTTGATATACAGGAGGGACCTGGGTGTCCTTGTACACCAGTCACTGAAAGCAAACATGCAGGTGCAGCAAGCAATTAGGAAGGCAAATGATATGTTGGCCTACATTGCAAGAGGATTTGAGTACAGGAGCAAGGATGTCTAGGCCTAGAAATTCAGTTTGCACAGTTTTGGGGCGCTAAAGTCGGGCGCTCGGTTAATTTAGCGCCCGCCGGAAACTGCAGGCCAACTCGCCGAAATTCAGTGAAGTTGGACCAGATTCTGGCCGAGCGCTGAAACTGGCGCTGCAATGCTGTGTTCAGGCGCTAATCCGGCGATGCGGCTTGATATCGCCGATTCCGGGCGCAGCGCAGGTGCGGTCATGTGTTGAGTGTCAGCAGACACCCTGACGCCGGCCAGCTCTTAAAGGGGGAAGGGTCAACTTTGACTGCTGCCACGCCCTGCATGCTGTAGCGCTGCAACTAGGCCTCCGCACTGGTGGTGTGCCAAAACAGCGCCTGGAGGAATGGAGAGGGCCTGTGACAGAGCACAGCGCTTCTCTGAGCATGCGCTGAGTGTGCTCATCCATGGGGTACACAAGAAAAGACGGATTGTGTGCCCGGCTAGTGGCAGGAAGGCTCCCAGGAGCCAGTTCAGGAACGCCTGGAGCAGAATTGCCCGCAGGGTCTCATCCAACTGCGATGTTCCCAGGAGTGCGGACCAGTGCCGCAAGAAATTCAATGACCTCAGTCCGATGGTGAAGGTGAGTACCCTTTCCACTGTCCCCCTCATCCTTGCATGTGCACCTCCCATTAGGGCCAAAGGGACATCAAAGGCCTAATGCCCAGCCCTCCTCCCGCTGCAATGGCACTTGCATGTTAATCAAAGCTCTTTCTGCACTTATCACACTGTCCAAGCTATTCAGCCATGGGAGGCCTCTCACACAGCAGCAGGGCACCACACTGTCCAAGCTATTCAGCCATGGGAGGCCTCACACACAGCAGCAGGGCACCACACTGTACTTAGAGGCCCTCCTTTTCTCTTGCAGGCCAAGCTGGCGAGGAATGCCAGGAGCCAGGTAGCGACTGGTGGAGGGCGTCCCGACTACCAGGAGCTGACTGGTCTGGAGGAGAGGGTGGCACGACTCCTGCGTGCCCGGGTGACAGGCCCTGTCGCGATCGGCGATGCGGACCCTGTACTGGAACCCACTGGTAAGGACATGACCGGGTGCACCTCTCTCCTTGCCCTCGCGCATCAGATGTACATCCTTCCCCACTGACCGCAAAATGCGCATAATGCACCACTGCGGCCTCCCTGGCTGTCGGCCTGTCCTCGCTCTAAAGCTACACTTGTGCCTTCCTGCTTTCAGCTGCTGAGGAGGAGATGCTCCCTGAAGCACAGAGAGCCAGGCCCTCGGAGGAGGAGGACGTGGAGGAAGGCGGCTCCTCCGCGCCAGCAGATGGCAATGGAGGGGAGACGTCTGGCGTGCAGGAGAGCCGAGGGGAGGCGGTGGAGGGGAGGCCAGAACCTGGTACCAGTGGCGTGGACGCACGCGGCAAGGGTCCGGCAGCAGGGCAGCCTTCTGGCCAGAGGGGGGAGGTGGTGGAGGGGAGGCCAGAACCTGGTACCAGTGGCGTCGACGCACGCGGGAAGGGGCCGGCACCACGCCGCCCTTCTGCCCAGAGGGGGCAGGTGGTGGAGGGGAGGGGAGAACCTGGTCCCAGTAGGGTGGCCGAACGCGGCAAGGGTCCGGCGCCATGCCGGCGAGTCCGCCCTCCAGTCCGGAGTCGGACGTCGCCCAGGAGGTGCGCCTCCTGCACGACATGGCGGCGTCGGAGCGGCGCCACGTGGAGTTTATGCAGGTGGTGGAGCAGATGCCTCGCGCCATGGAGAGCCTGGCACATAGTGTGGTGGCTTTCGCCGAATCACAGGCCAGGGGCCTGGAACAATTCGCGGCAGCGCACGACAGGGGGGTGCAGCAACTCGCCGCAGCGCAGCACGCCAGTCGCCACATGAGGGGTGCTGGGCAGACACTGGCACGGCAGTTGGGGCACTAACTTCTGCCACGCGCGGAGGCGTCGCCCTGCTGCAGCACAGCGGTCTGGCGCCCAACACATTGGTGCGCTTGCTCCCCTCCCGGGCCGGCCCTCGTGTAGGGCGACCAAGGGCATCTGGCGAGATGCATTGTCGCCCTGATGAGCCTTCCCCCAGCCTCAGGGCGCAGCTGCAGGTCGGGCCGGGGCAAGAGAACGCTCTCTAAGGACTCGCCCTCTCGGCACGCCGAGTAGAGTGTGGCGAGCGTGGGTTTTGGTCATGCGGGGGCTTCTGTTCTGGGGGGCATTATCTTGTTTGTTTTTGTGGGGTGTGGGCGTTTTTTTGTAAGGCCGGTGAGGAAGGCCATTTGCATGTGGAAGTTTTGTTAGTCCTCCCCAGGTTTTGGGAGTGACAGAAGTTTTTGACTGTTTTTTGGAGGTCTTCTCTGTTTTGCTGTTCATGTGGGAAGGGCCCTGAGTTTGTGAAATAAAGATTTTTATTTTTTCACCATGTGCAGGTGTCATGTTTCAACTGGTTGTTGGGTTAAGCGGCTGAGGGCTTGCGGAGCGGCTGCCTTCAGCTGCGTTCATTGGCCCAGGCCATTCCCTGACAGGGGGCCTAGAAGTGTCGAACAATAAGCCACCGGCGGACAGCCCTTGGACCTTATCGCTCCCTCCTAGGCTGCTCCTCCAGCTCATCCTCTTGAGGTGGTGGGGCAATGTCAGGTGGCAGTGCCCGAGTTCTGCGGATCGCCAGGTTGTGGAGCATGCAGCACACGACGACGAACTGGGAGACTCTATCCGGCGAATACTGAAGAGCTCCTCCGGAACGGTCCAGGCAGCGGAACCGTTGCTTGAGGACGCCTATCGTTTGCTCTATTAGGTTCCTTGTGGTTTGATGGCTTTCGTTGTATGCCACCTCCGCTGGGGTCGTGGGCGCGCGGAGCGGGGTCATGAGCCATGTACACAAAGGGTAGCCCTTGTCCCTGATAAGCCATCCCCTTGGTGGAGGCTGTGCCTCGAACATGTCAGCCACAGTAGTCTGGCGCAGGATAAATGCATCGTGGCTGCTTCCTGGGAAGCGGGCATTGACAGCTAGGATGCGCTGCCTGTGGTCACACACCAGCTGCACATTTAGGGAATGGTAGCCCTTGCAGTTGCGGTAATGCTCGGCATTGTGGATAGGTGCCCGCATAGCCACATGCGTGCAGTCAATGGCGCCCTGCACCATGGGGAAGCCCGCGATCCTGCCAAATCCGACTGCACGCTGCTCCTGCTTGTGTTGGGTCATGGGGAATGTGGTAAACCACTTTTATCGTTCACTATCGTTACACTATAGTGATCACTGTTGTATTGTTATCACTGTTGTATCACTATACGAGGTCGCCTCTTGTCGCGCTGTTATACCTGGGCTGACCACCTCCGACTCCGCCCATGGCTCCACCTACCTGCCCAGGTATAAAGGTAGTCGACTGGCTGGTATTCCTCCTTGTTGGACCCGATCACCCACGAGGGTGGGCTCTGTTATTTAGTCAATAAAAACCTTTAGTTACGTTCCTAACTCGTCGCTTTTTATTGGACGAATTGATAGGTATATCAATTTTATTGACTAAATTTTAAAGATGTCTACTACTGACCAGCCAGGAGCCCTCCCAGAAGCACAGCCATAGCAGCTTTCAGACACCGGGCTACACCAGCCAGCTTGGCTGCAAGCCCTCAAACCACCGTACCTGGATCTAAACCCACAGGCAGCAAACTCAGCCCTCCACTTCAAACACTGGCTGGACTGCTTCGGATCCTACCTGGAAGAATCCGGCGTCCCTCAGAGATCCAAACTAAGAGTTCTGAACGCCCAAGCGAGCCCGAGAGTATACGCACTCATCCAGGACACGACTACATACGAGGCCGCTATCAACCTACTGAAACAGCAGTACCGGAGCCCGGTAAATTACATGTACACCAGGCACCTCCTCAGATCCCGCCCGCAACAGCCAGGAGAGTCTGTAGCTGAACTTTTACGGGCGCTAAGAGCACTCAGCAGGAACTGTGACTTTAAAGCAGTGACGGCTGTTGAAAATACGGAAGATAATATCCGCGATGCCTTTGTGAAAGGCCTACGGTCCGACTACTCACGGCAAAGGCTGCTTGAAGCTAAAGACCTCGACCTGGACAAAGCTGAAGCCCTCGCTCTCTCCCTGGAGGTGGCCCATCAGGACCAGGAGGCGTTTTCCAGGTACTGCTCGCGACCCTGGGACTCGGGCCCGACCCCTACCGCAATACCCTTCACAGCGCCGCCCTCGGGACCTACCTCAGCGTCGGTGTCCCGGACCCGACCAGGACCGGCTCCGACATCGGGCACCCGCGATCGGGCCGCCGGCTGCTTCTTTTGCGGCCAGGAGAAGCACCCGAGGTCGTGCTGCCCAGCCAGGAACTCTACCTGCTCAACCTGCAGGAAGAAAGGCCACTTCTCTAAGGCCTGCAGGAGCGGATCTTCAGAGGCCAGCAGTGCCTCATGCGAACTGTGGGGGCGGCCATCTTCTTTCAAGGCAACTGAGGCCAGCATCCCCACACGTGAGTCATGGGGGTGGCCATCTTTGATCAAGGCAACCGACCCCAATAGTGCCTCATGTGAGCTATGGGGGCAGCCATCTTCTCCGCCATTTTACCCACCACATCCGACGACCGCCTCGCCCGCAGACGACAACGACTCGCTTACCTACACACTAGCCTCCGTCACTCTGGATCAAGCCCGCCCACACCACCTGTCCAAGTCGATGATGGACATCAAAGTAAACGGCCACGCCACGACCTGCCTGTTCGACAGTGGAAGCACGGAGAGCTTCATCCACCCAGACACGGTGAGCCACTACTCCCTCCCTGTCCTGCCAACGCGCAACCGAGTCTCGATGTCATCGAGGTCCCACGCCACAGACATTAGCGGCTACTGTGTTGTGACCTTGTCGGTTAAGGGTACGGAGTATAAAAATTTTAAACTCCTCGTCCTCCCCCAGCTCTGCGCTGCCGTCCTACTAGGGCTGGACTTCCAATCCCACCTCCAAAGTGTAACCCTAGCATACGGTGGACCCCTCCCCCCACTCACAGTCGACAACCAGCGAATGGTAAACCGCCCACCGCGTAACACCTGCAGCCTATCCACCCTCAAGGTGCCGCCACCTTCCCTGTTCGCTAACCTCACCCCCGACTGCAAACCCGTCGCTACCAAGAGCGGGCGGTACAGCGCTGGGGACAGAGCCTTCATTAGCTCTGAGGTGCGGCGCCTCCTGAAAGAGGGCATTATCGAGGGGAGCAACAGCCCCTGGCGTGCCCAGGTCGTGGTCGTTAAGACCGGCGATAAAAATCGCCTGGTCATCGACTACAGCCAGACCATAAACAGATACACCCAGCTGGACGCATACCCCCTTCCCCGCATATCTGACATGGTCAATCAGATTGCACAATACCGCGTATTCTCGACCATCGACCTTAAGTCGGCCTACCACCAACTCCCTATCCACCCCGAGGACCGCCAGTACACCGCCTTCGAGGCGAATGGGCGCCTATACCACTTCCTTAGGGTCCCCTTCGGTGTCACCAACGGGGTCTCTGTCTTCCAAAGGGAGATGGACCGGATGGTTGACCAGAACGGACTGCAGGCCACATTCCCCTATCTAGATAACGTCACCATCTGCGGCCGCGACCGGCAGGACCATGACGTGAATCTGGAGAAATTCCTCCGTATGGCCCAACGGCTGAACCTCACCTACAATAAGGAGAAATGTGTGTTTAACACCTCGCGCCTTGCCATCCTTGGCTGTGTAGTAGAGAACGGACTCATCGGCCCCGACCCCGAAAGAATGCGCCCCCTCATGGAGCTACCCCTCCCCCACTGCCCTAAGGCACTTGAGAACCCTGGGGCTCTTTGCGCAATGGGTGCCCAATTATGCGGACAAAGCCAGACCCCTCATGAAGTCCACATCCTTCCCCCTCACGGAGGAAGCGTGCGCGGCCTTCTCCCTCATCAAGGGAGACATAGCCAAGGCCACAATGCACGCAGTGGATGAGTCCATCCCCTTCCAAGTTGAGAGCGATGCATCCGGCTTCGCCCTAGCCGCTACCCTTAACCAGGAGGGGAGGCCGGTGGCCTTATCAAGGACCCTACAGGGCCCCGAGATCCGACACTCGTCGGTCGAGAAGGAAGCCCAGGCAATTGTGGAGGCGGTACGGCGCTGGAGGCATTACCTGGCAGGCAAACGATTTACCCTCCTCACCGACCAATGTTCGGTTGCTGTCATGTTTAATAACAAGCTGAGGGGCAAAATCAAGAATGACAAGATCTTGAGGTGGAGAATCGAGCTATCCACCTAAGATTATGATATCTTGTACCGGCCAGGTAAGCTGAACGAACCCCCTGATGCTCTTTCACGAATTACATGCGCCAGCGCGCATATTGATAGACTTCAGACCCTCCACAACGACCTCTGCCACCCCGGGGTCACCAGACTTTACCATTTCATTAAGGCCCGCAACCTGACCTACTCCATCGAGGAGGTCAGGACCATGACCAGGAACTGCGCCGAGTGCAAACCGCACTTCTATAGGCCGGACAGAGCAAGCCTGATCAAGGCCACCCGCCCCTTCGAGCGCCTGAGCATCGACTTTAAGGGGCCTCTACCGTCATCTGACCGCAATGTGTACTTCCTCAACATCGTTGATGAGTACTCCCGTTTCCCCTTTGCCTTCCCCTGCCCAGACATGACCAGTACCACAGTCATCAAATGCCTGAACGACCTCTTCGCCTTGTTCGGGTTCCCGAACTATATACATAGTGACCGGGGCTCCTCCTTCATGAGCGAGGAACTCCGTCAGTTCCTACTAGCGAGAGGTATTGCAGCAAGTAGGACCACCAGCTACAACCCCCGAGGGAACGGCCAGGTGGAAAGAGAGAACGCGACGGTATGGAAGGCCGTCCTCTTAGCCTTAAAGTCTAAGGGCCTCCCAACCTCCCGCTGGCAGGAAGTCCTCCCGACAGCGCTGCACTCCATCCGGTCACTACTTTGCACTGCTGTTAACACCACCCCCCATGAACGAATGTTTGTTTCCCCCAGGAAGTCGACTACGGGAACCACTCTACCAACCTGGCTGACCTCTCCGGGGCCCGTCTTGCTGCGAAAGCATGTGAGGGCCCATAAAACGGACCCCCTGGTCGAGAGGGTGAACCTCCTGCACGCCAACCCCCAGTATGCCTACGTGGCTTACCCAGACGGGCGGGAGGACACTGTCTCCTTACGAGACCTCGGGCACTCCGGAGACACCACCTTTACTACCCCCCACCACCCCCCCAATTCCAGCCAAGGTAGACGGCATGCCGGAACCCCACGAGCCTTCGCCGACCACGCAGACACCAGCATTAACACCGGATAATGCAGCACCGCCGCGGTGATCGGGGAGGCTTACGAGGCCTCCGGACAGACTGACATACCAGAACTGGTAGTACACTTCACCCCGCCGGACTCAAATCTAAACAAGGGGTGAATGTGGTAAACCACTTTTATCGTTACAACAGTGATAACTATAGTGTAACTATAGTGTATCACTATACGAGGTCGCCTCTTGTCGCGCTGTTATACCTGGGCTGACCACCTCCGACCCTGCCCAGGTATAAAGGTAGTCGACTGGCTGGTATTCCTCCTTGTTGGACCCGATCACCCACGAGGGTGGGCTCTGTTATTTAGTTAATAAAAACCTTTAGTTACGTTCCTAACTCGTCGCTTTTTATTGGACGAATTGATAGGTATATCAGGGAAGGAGATGAATTGGTGTCTCCTCGCGTAAAGTGCATCGGTGACCTGCCGGATGCAGCGATGCGCGGCGAACTGGGAGATGTTCGCTATGTCCGCAGCAGCGGCTTGGAACGAGCCGCTTGCATAAAAGCTGAGAGCCACCGTGACCTTCACTTCCACCGAGAGAGATGTCCTGCACGAGCTGTGGCCGCAAATCTGCGTGAAGCAGCTGGCAGATCTCTGCAACCACCTCCCTCCTGAAGCGCAGCCTCTTCACACAATGCGCCGCAGTCATGGTGAGATAGGACACCTGCTGCCGGTATTGCCTGACTGGGTAAGGCCTACGTTGGCGACGCCTGATGGCCCCTCTGCGTCTAGGCATGGCTGGCCCTCTGTCACAGCGTCTGCGAGCCCTTCGCACAAAATGCTGCAACTGAGGGTTGGCACCCCATACAGCCCCCATTATAAAGTTCCAAACAGCCAAATCACAAGGATGCAAATGTCAAAGCACTGGCTAGAAGCCAAAAATACCTCTCCTACGTTGTCCGAAATCAGAAATCTCTGTGCCTTGCTCTCTGTCCAGGAATCCAAAGCAGTAAAGGCATTGCAGCGAAATGGCTGGCCTTTATGGGTGAGTGGATGTGCCCTTTAATTAGCGCTCCCCGAATCCCACAGGGCCTCTGTTGAGTTCCACTTCACAGTTCTTAACAGCGCCACGCCCACATTGGGCGGGCGCCACTGAATTTCCGGTTTGGGGCGCACAAACGGCATTGCACACCCAAATGACGTCATAAGATGCGCGCGCAGCTGAGCGGGCGCGAACACTTTGCGCCAGCGCTAAATCCCAACTGAATTTCGGCGTAGGTGCAGATCCGGCGGCGCCCGGGCGCTAAGTGGCTAGCGCTGGAAATATACCCTTTTCTGGCGCTAACGGCTGGCGCAAACAACTGAATTTCTAGGCCCTAGTGTTATACAGGGCCTTGGTGAGACTGCACCTGGTGTACTGTGTGCAGTTTTGGTCTCCTTACCCAAGAAAGGATATACTTGCCATAGAGGGAGTGCAGCGAAGGTTCACTAGACTGATTCCTGGGATGACAGGACTGTCGTACGAGGAGAGATTGGGTCAACTAGGCCTGTATTCACTAGAGTTTAGGAGAGGGGATCTCATTGAAACATAGAATTCTGACAGGGCTAGACAGACTGGGTGCAGGGAGGATGTTTCCCCTGGCTGGTGGGTCTAGAATGAGGGGGGGCAGAGTCTCAGGATACAGGGTAGGACATATGGAGAAATGTCTTCACTCAAGGTGGTGAACCTGTGAAATTCTCTACCACAGGAGGCTCTGGAGAACGTCACTGAACATATTTAAGAGATAGATAGATTTCTAGGCACAAAAGGCATCAAGGGGTATGGGGAGAGAGCAGGAATATGGTAGAGATAGAGGATCAGCTATGCTCATTGAATGGCGGAGCAGGCTCGAAGGGCCTACTCCTGCTCTTATTTTTCCATGTCTATATTTCTAGGATCAATTTGGGTGCAGATAAGAAATAAGGGTAAGTAGTAATTGGTGGGAGTGGTCTGCAGGCCCCCAAACAGTAACCACACTGTAGGACAGAGTATAAATCAAAAATTAAAGGCTTGTAAGAAAGGTACGGCTATAATCATGGGAGATTTTAATCTTCATATTGATTAGACAAAGCAGGTTGGCAAAGGGAGACTTGAGGAAGAGTTCTTGGAGAGTGTGTATACAGGATGGTTTCTTGGAACAATACATTGTGGATCCAACCAGGGAGAAGACTATTTTAGATCTGGTAAGCCGGTAGCATCCCCCAGAAGCACTAAGGTACCAAATTTCTCCTTTTTATCTGTGCACCACAGATTTGGTGTGAAATTGCTATTAGTGAATAGTCACCAGTCTCCAAAGCAGCCAACTTGTCTCAGCCAAAAATGAAGCAAAATCTGAAATCCATTTTGCATGTCTGTGTGGAGTACAATAACAACGCCAGAGAGCGTTCCATGACGGGCAGTGGTGGGGCTGTTCTAAAGGAGCTGACTGAGCAGAAGAAAGGCTCATTCAGCTGCTGGGCATCAGCGGCAGTTCAGTTTCTGGTGCCCAGATATCGGAGTGAGGAAAGGCGAGTGTGGCTTTGTCCAGTTGTATGGTTAATGCAGGCTGGTTGGAAGGTCTGTAGAGATGAAATGATGAATGTGCATGCAGCATGAATATGGGCTTCTGACATGTGCCGGAGGAACATGCTTCATCACTGTAAATGACTTGTTGGTTTCCTTCCCACCAGGTGGACGGCAGTCTTTTGGACACATGGGCTCGAGTCTACAGGTGCAGAGGATGTTCCCATAGGGCCTGGCAGGGGCATTGGGGAAGGGGTTGCAGAGCAAGTTCAGACAGTAAGTGAGGCAGAGGAGAAAGTTGTGCAAGACGAGGTGTGGACCCTGGGTGGATGGGTGGCTGGCTATTTGAAAGTGGCGTTGTCATTCTTGCCCCCCCCCAAACTTCAGGGCGCTGATGTAGTGGGGGCAATCTTGAGCACGATGACCCGCAGACCACCACCTCACCATCATGGCTCTGTGCAAGGCACAGATTAGTGTCCCCTCGCAGCCAACCGCCAAGCTTGTGTGGCTTCCTGGGGGAGGGATTTTGACACTCACCATCAAATGTATTTGCCACCAGCTGCTCTCAGCCACTCTGCAGAAGTTGCTTCCTCAAGTGGGCCACAAAGCATGGGCCCACCGCCATCCATTCAGGGATCCTCCATGTCACCCATTTCCACAGGAATCTCATCTATCAGGTTAAGGGTCAGTCCTTCCCACAGGGAAGAGTTGTGCGATGCACAACAGGCCACCACAATCTGGCAATTTCCACAGGCAAGTACTGCACAGCACTCTCCCAGACCTGTCCAGGGACTGGAAGCATGATTTCAGTACCAACTGTCCTCTCCACCAGTGTGTGGACACGTGCACATCTTTCCCGGGCTTCATTATTCGTCTACGATAGGGTGTCATCAGCCATGGTTTTAGCAGGTAGCTCTCATCACCCAATGACTGTAACCACTGCAAAATCCAGGCCATTTATTTCTAGCGTCAAGGTAAGGCAACCAGACTGTGTTGAGGTCTGGTGCCAGGTTTTCCTTGTGGAACTTGTACTGGCATCAGTGGGCAGATGTTTGAAGGCACTAGTTCTGACTCCTACCACTTCACCGATTATAGGAGGAGTCTGATAAGGCAGTAATTGGCCAGGCTAAAATTATGGATAGGGCATATCTAGGTGACCCTCTATAGTCATCTAGATGCCGTGTCATAGCTGTACTGGAACAGCATGACCAGGGGAGCAACTATTTATCACAGGTCAGCAGCTGGGTTGTCATCAGGGCCAATGGCCTTTGCTGTATCCCGTGCACCCAGCTCCTTCTCAATAAAAAAAGGTGTACTGAACCGAATAGGCTGGACACCGATATCTTTAATGGGGGTGGGGGGACCTCTGAAGGAGGCTGAGCAAGCGCAGGCATTCAGCATTCGAAGACACTTTCACAACACTTCAACCATAGTCTCTTCTACTCCACATGCAGGGCTCCACCATGTTTTGTGATTGGGGAATGAGGGAGGTTCGTGAAGGCTCCTGCACCCATTACCTGGTTGTCCACCTTTCTTGACTGGAGGTGGTGCCAGAGTTTTGCTCTGATCCATTGGTTGTGGGAGGGCTGACTGCAGCCCGCTGCTTGCGACTGAGGCAAGACACGAAGCAAATGTCCTCTTGGTTGAAATTCACACTACCCTCAGACTGGAACCACACATTGACTTTAAATTGGGAAGAAACTAAATAGGGCTGGACAGTGTACCGGGTTCACAGAACCGACAGTCAGCAAACTTTTAGGGAAAAGACGACGACTAGTCCAGCTTTTAGCAAAGGAGTCAATAACCCAAAAGACTGGAAAAGACAAGACTGAAGCTCCAAATAACAGCTTTTATTTACTATATATAGAGTTTGTTGAATAAATGTCTTAAGCGGGAATGTCAATGTTTAAAGATAGAAAAACGGTTAAAGTGGAGCTGCAGGAGTTAACAGACAAAAATAGGAGAGGGCACAGTAAATTGTGGAGAAGCCCTAATCGGATCATTGCACCAGAAGGAAGAGTTAGAGCAGAAGAAACTTACAGGTGTAGCCAAGTGGGAAAATGCAGTGAATATTTAAGTCCACTAGATGGCGCGGTTCATTTTCCCCTTTAGAATTTGAAAAAAGGAGAAAAGGGTTATGGGTAGGGCCATGTGATGCCAAAGGAACCTCCCCTTTCTTCACAGCCTCCATTTTCTAGATCCAGCATGAGGGATGTGCTCTGAGGAGAGTTGGGGTGAATATGACTTTTGAAATGAACTTAGTCTGCGTAAAGTACAACTAAAACAGCATTTAGTGCAGCCAGACATAGTTTTAAAGTGATATTGTTTCCCAAATCACTCGATATCACGGGGATGCTTGCAGATTGTCCCACCATGTGCTGGTGTTAATCTTTGTTAAAATTGTTGTTGAGTCCTTGGGGCTACGTTTCGAACGAGTTTATTACTCTGTTTGCTTGTAAGAGGTAACAAGTGATAACGGGACATACGAATGTATGGTATGATATGTTTTGTTTTGTATAATGATTGTTAGTTAATTAACTACCTGCACCTGTGGTTTACCTCATGTTCTGTTTTACAGCAAGCCACTGCCGTATTTTATCGACTGTTTTATGTATTTACAATTTCATCCTAAACCTAGACCCAAGTTATTAATACAGAATAAAAAACCCCAAAAACGAAAGTTCGTGTCCTGTGCTGCTCCATTTCGCCAGGCTACACAGGTATGGAGACAGAACACAAGAACTAAAGGGTCATTTCAGACTAACTCATGTCTCCAGGATATGGGGCTGCAGGGGATGGAAATGGCAAGAACTGTCCAAAAGGAACTTTTTAAAAAAGGCCTTCCCAGCCCCAGCCCTGTACCCGCCGCTGCCCTGTGCAGTACCATATCTTGTTACAAGGCTGGGCCGAGTACAGCCCATAATATTCACCATTGTGAAAGTGTCCTTGGGAGGCAGCCACGCCAACTGGACAGTTCTCAATGCAACGACCATTGAGATGAGAACCCTAGAACTTGGAGCAGTTGTATAGTGTGATGGAATTGAACCCCATTCCAGGAGGAAGTCCCACCCCACTGCTAACCCAATGATCTGAGGAAACCCAGGTCATCCCCTCCATCACCATGAGCAACACGAGATTAGCTCAAACTGAAGGACAAGGAATACATTACTTTACCAGAGTTCAGCAATGAGTTTGATGGTGAGCTTGGCCCGGGGAGGGGGGGCTGTGGGAGGAGGGGGAGAGAGAAGTGGTGACCCATATGGATTTGATGAGGGTGATATGGGAGCGATGGTCTCAGGAGCAGATGGGCTAGCTTTCAATTACAGAAAAGGAGCTGACCAGTTTTATTGAAAAAGGGTCAAGAAATAAATTACTGCCAAAAAATTCTTGGTACTACAGCAGTAAGAGGACGGATAACAATCTGTCATACGCTGCCTGAAAGGGCGGTGGAAGCAGATTCAATAGCAAATTTCCAAAAGGGAATTGGATAAATGCTTTAAAATAGGAAATATTGGCAGGGTGACAGGGGAGTGGGACTAATTGGATAGCTCTTTCAAAGAGCCAGGCCAGATACAATGGGCTGAATGGCCTCCTTTGTGCTGTATGATTCCATGAAATTGAGAATAAGCATGAAATAATAAATATTGTGAATGATTACATCCTCCTCAAAATTCACAAGACAAACATGTTCTTCAAAGGCAAAATTGAGCACCTCCATATAAAAAGAGATGGAATTTTAGATAAACTAAAAAAAAGTCTTAAAACAAATGAAATTCCCAGTGTTAGATGATATTCATCGGAGTGCTGAGACAGACTAAGGAGGCACTGACAACTGAGGGAGTCAGTAGACACAGGGAGGTACCAATAGGCTGGATACAGGCCAACGTGGTGCCCATATTCGAGGACGACAATTAGACACCGGCAACTACAGACTCATTGGTCTCACTTCAAATCCATCTATGCGGCTGGCACAGCATGGATGTTTCCCCATATTATAAAATGAAACTGGTGCACACATTGGGATAAAAGCCAGGCCGGACTGTCACAATAGAAGTCTCCTGTCTGCAATGCTCTTCCGTGAATTGATCAGTCTCCCCTCAGTTCCTAACGCGAGTCCACAATCTGCAATCTCAGACTACCTGATCACTATTGGGGGGGTAATGAAAAGTGTCACACCTGTACAATATGCAGCACTGTCAAGTTGGGACAGAGAGGGAGCTTTATTTGGCTTCTTATCCATGCTTTACCCAACATGCTCAACTACTGAAGTGAAAAAATGTTCCATTCTCAGCCAAAATATCAACTCAACTTACCCAGGAAAGTGAGCAAATGTATTTTCATGTTGGCAACACAACTTCTAAAACATGCCAGATCCAATCTGCCTTGCCTTGGAGTGACATGCTGCTGTTAACAGTCTGGTTATTAATAAGTTTACCTCAACTCATTCAGAATGTTCCACAAGTTTGAGAAAATAGCACAGTGTGGAATAATTTGCAAGAACAGGAGGAGGCCAATGGGAGTGGTAATCCTACTATGTATGGGATTGGGTGGCCAGGCTGTGTGTTGATGGCAATTTACCAGTCTCCCAATAACCATATGTAGCCATGTAACCGGATGCTAGTAGTTGTGACTCACCCAGCAATCTTAAATCAATAGAATCCATAGGAAATGGTGGAAAACCCTATTTTGCCATTTGTGGTCAGGAGATGGATGCATTCTGGGCAGAGAGGAGGCGCACAGCACGACTTGTGCTCGAGATGAATTAGGAGATTTGGCTTTGCAGATTTTGAAATGCAAGAATTCTGAAGTTGAAACTTCAAAAATGATGTGCAAGGATAATGAGAGTATAGCTGGAATCCTGCAGATAGTACAAATCAAACTGGAGTTTTAATCACAAGATGGATACTTGCCATTTATTTAATTGGCTGATTGTCCAATTAGTACACAAATGAGCTAAACCCTAATCCAGTTCCATCTAGGCCTGATCATTCCAGCTGAGTGGATGTTGCTGAACAGCAGTAAGCAGAGTTGCCTAGTTTAACCCCCCTTTTCAGATCAGTGTCCATGCAGAATTAAATATTCAGTGTAGTTTGTAGTATTCCAGGTTAGCCAAATTCATTGCTTGGTTGAACATTTGGATGAAAGTCTCTCACTGCACTCTGGTTTAAAGCAGAGCCAAAACACAGCAACACCGGCACATTGGCTGTTCAAATTTGTTCAGCTGATGTTTGAACAAAAGTGAGCACGAAGGCATTAAAGTTAAGAAACAGGGTTAGCGTAAACCAAGTGGGACAAGGAGTGGCAGCAGCTTGACCCGGTTGGCTGCTGAGAGCAGAGGGAGACTTTGGATTATATAAAGAATTACGTTACATAGAATGTACAGCACAGAAACAGGCCATTCGGTCCATCTAGTCTCTGCTGCACACGAGCCTCCTCCCACCCTTTCAGCATATTTTCTCTCTCGTGTGCTTTTCTAGATTTCCCTCAAATACATTTGTTATTCATCTCAACCACTCCTTGGGGTACTGTGCACAATAATCACATTGTGCATTTATGAGGGTTCATGGGGTAGCCTATTTGCACCCAAGGTTCCACAAACAAGCATGATGAATAACCAATTGATCTAACTTAAGGGGTGGGGCAGTGGAGAGGACAATGCAAACTTCCTGTTCAGATAGTGCTATTGGATCTTTTATATCCTCGACAGGCAATCCCTCAGTTTAAATGTCTCATCCAAGGATAGCAATGCAACATCCCCTTAGTACTGGAGTGTGCACATTATCTGCTGAAATCCTGGAATAAGGTTTGAATTTGCAATCAGACAAGAGTGCTACCAATTGAGCCAAGCTGACTCATCTTTGCAATAGCAAAATATCATGGAGTGAGTTCGAGCCATCCAACACAGCTCCTGTCCCACTAACTGCAGCTCAAATGATATGTAGTTCTCATTTGCAACAAATGTAAAAAAAGCCTTCGATCTATTTTCACTGAATCTTTTGAAGGCAGACTAGTCTCCATTTCCCCCTCAACTAAAGATTGTGCACAAGAGCGAGGTCAACTTAGTCTCTAACTGGTTTAACACTTCACCCACAATAGATTGTGAGTAAAGGACAATCAGGGTCAATGGTCATTACCTCAACATTTCTATTCCTCACTACTTCACCGAGCAGTTCATTGAAAATTTTGTTTCTGTATAGCAATTCCTTTCTCTCAAAATGCTGGCAAACTAGAAATTTGGGGGAGGGGTGGGTGGGGAGATTTACAGAATTCACAATGCAGAGAAATATCAAAGCTCAGAACATGGAAAAGGCCACTTGGCTCATCAACCCCACTCTCACTGTAGGCCAGGAACAACATGCTCCAACACCTTCAACTGGTTTAACAAACTGAGGAAGAGGTCTGAAAGTTTTTTCTTCAATACCCAAACTGAGCAAAGTTTCCCAGTACCAGGCTGGCCTCTGTTTCACCAATCCCCTGCCTGGCAATAACCCAACTTGGCCCTAGCAGTTTGGTCAGCACCCTGTCTACACAGCAACCCAGTCTGTTTCTCAGCAAAATCCAACCCTCAAACCACACCCCTTTTATAAAGCTGCCAATCAGCTCATTGGCTGCTTCAGCTGGGCACTCAATTAGATGGAGAGTTAAAGGAATGTGGTCCTAAATGATTGGTGAACACCAGAGAACGAGGAACAATTAGAGCTCATTCTCTTCCAGCTCTGAGTGGAGAAGGCTGTGCTGGTGCAGAGCTCCTGCTGCTGTGGCGAGAGAGTGTGTGGTTGCCTTGGCCTGGGAGTAAAGTGGAAGGAAGGAGTGACCCCAGGCCACCACCACTACAACCTTCCCACACCAACCCATCTACAATCATCGACAGAGGTGCCTGGAGAGGAAGGAGTGGAGGACAGAGGAGGAGGCCAGCATTACACCTGGAGAGGCCTCTGTCATCACTGCCTCCCAATTCGGCCTCCAGCCCAGGAGAGGGAGAGAGGACACGAACAGCTCCACGTGGAAGGAGGGGAGGAGCTGCGATTCCAGACATCTGCAGGTGGGTGTCCTTGTGCATTCCCCCAAAGACTTTGCATTCCAGGCGGGGGGAGAAAAGAAGACAGGCCGGAAGCCTGGCCTGGGTTGGCTGGAGCCTGCCCAGGTGAAGCTTGTTTGTTTGCGTCACATCAAGAAGACCTGGTGTGGGCTGAGCCTGGGCTTTTTCCAGCCTGCCCAGGTGAAGACGTCTTCTCCCCCTGCCCGAAGACCTTCGGGAAAGACTTTGTATTCCATCGGGGGAGTGCACCCAGCCGACGCCCACCCACCGACCAACACCTTAAGTGGGGACCCTGCCTTTGCGGCCCCCCCCCTCCTTCCCATCCCCCTCTTTCTCTCTCCGCCTCTCAAAAGGCACCTCTTTTTCTCATTTATTTTAACCAATTGAGCAGAGGGAAGGAAGGGCCCCCTCCGAATTTATTCCATCAAGGGGAAGAGGTGGCCCAGTACATTTACACTCCCTCTGCTCAGGACTCTTTTTCCGAGGCCATTGAAGACCTCCAGGCCTGCGACAAAGTTGGGGTGTGTGTAGCTCTTTTTTAAGATCCACCCCACTATGGCATCTACATCCTCGGCGGCGACGGGTCCGGCGAGAACTTATGCGGCAGTGGCGGCCAAAGCTGCGGCCGCTCCCGCTGCTGCCCCGTCGCCGTTCCGCCTGCTGACTGAAGAGCTACACCCACCCCAACATGACTATTGAGGCGTGCGTAAAGGCTATGGCCGGGGTTGTCGGCCCTCCGGCCATAGTCGCCGCCTCAAAAATGTATGGGAAGGCTGTCTTTTTCCTGGAGTCCGAGCGGGCGGTGGCCCTGGCCATCGCTCAGGGGCTCACCGTGGGCGGGACTTTCCTGCCGGTGGACCCGCTGGAGGCCACCGCGCAGAGGGTGGTTTTATCCAACGTCCCGCCCTTTATCACCTGTGAGCTCCTCCTCCCCCACCTACACCAACTCGGGGAGGTGAGGTCGGGGATTTCCCCGATCCCGCTCGGACTCCGGGAGAGCAGCCTTCGCCATGTCTTCTCCTTCCGGCGCCAGGCCTTTATCCAGCTGGCGCGGGAGAGGGAGACGGACGGGGCT
This sequence comes from Somniosus microcephalus, assembly GCF_052327205.1. NCBI lineage: Eukaryota > Metazoa > Chordata > Chondrichthyes > Squaliformes > Somniosidae > Somniosus > Somniosus microcephalus. Next base: position 54,964,384 of record NC_141010.1, on the reverse strand, counting down.
TTCACGGTCCTCCACGGGGGGACCTCGTACCGCGTCTTCTGGACGACGGACGGCGTGCGGTGCCACGCCTGTAGGGAGGTGGGGCACGTGCGTAAAAACTGCCCCGCCTCCAAGGCCGCCAAGTCATCTGGCGCCGCCGCCGCTCCTCCTTCCGGGTCTAGCCGCGCCCCCGCTCGATCCAACGCTACCGGGGCGCGGTCGTCGTCGGAGGTCGATGCCATCCTGGCCTCCGGCGGGGGGGAGGAGGGAGGTCCGGTCCGAAAGAAGGCGCGGGACAAGACGCGAAACCGTGGGGTGGGTCCCCCCGCGGAGGGCGTCCCCCACGACATGGAGCCCCTGACGCCGGAGAGCGTCGCCGCGCTGATCGCGGAGTGCGGAGGGGGGGGGGGCCCTCGTGGCCGAGCCTGTGGCCGCGACCGCCGAGGCGGTAATGCCAGAACCTGCGGCCGGGCTCGGGCCCGGGGGTCCCAAAGAACTCGCTCCTCCAGAGGGAGCAGGGGAGGCCCCTGAAGAAATGGAGGCCTCCCTTTACCCCTCCGCGCTCAAAAGAAGGCGCGACCCCCTGGAAGAGGAGGAGGACCGGGAGGAGGAAGGTCCCTCCGGTCAGGGGGAGTCGTCGCCCGCCGCGGGCGCTGCGCCCCACCCCACCGCTGACACCATTACGGGCGAACGGCAGGGGTCGCCTGTCCCCGAGGAGGCTGAGGCAGAAGCGTCTGCCCAGCTCGTGCCTCCCGGGGATGGGGACGAGACCCTGCCCGTGGGGGGGGTCGCGGAACAACCCGCGACGGGTTTTTATCCAGTACTGGTGGCATTGCCCCTCGACGGGTCGGGCGGCCAGGGGACCGGGTCGGGCGGGTCGTCTGAGGACGAGCCCGCCCAGAGCGACCCGGATTTTTCCCAGGTGCTGCTCGACCTCGTCGAGGTCTGTAAAGAATTCACCCCGTCTGCTGGGTCGGAGGCCGGTGGCGTCGCAGAGGAGGGCCCTCGGTCTGTGTCTCCGGCGCCGGGCGACTTGGAGGAGGCCCGGTTTTCGTATTCTCCGGTCTCTCCGGCCTCTCCGGTCGTTCCGGCGCCTGGGGCGGAGGGGGTCTCCGAACCGCCGCCGTCTTCTGGCCCGGCCCCCCTAGAGGAGCCCAGGGAGAAATCCTCCGCTACCGATCCTGGGGGTGGGATCCGGGCGGAGGCGGGGCCGGCCGTCACGGCCGGTTTGGCCGACGGTGGCGACCCCCCGGAGGAGGACGGGGACTCGGTGGTAGGGGCGGAGGAGGATCTAGATGCCGTCGCCGAGGAGGCGATGGATGACCTCGCGCCCCTCGCCGGGACCCCCCTCGATCTCATTCCCGTCAGGGACCTCCGGGACTTTGTGGCCACGTGCCAGGGTCGCCGCACCACCCGGCGGGCCCTCGATAGATGGTCGGAGCTGGCGCTGCTCATCGGGTCGGCCCGCGTCGCCTACAGGACTATGGGCGAGGACGCGGGCGCGGACCCGCTCGAGCTGCGTCGGTTCCGGCTCTTTCTCACTGGGCTGCTGAGGAAGTGGCGGTCGACTAGCGGCCGCCCTTCCTTACCCCGTTAGTCGTAAGTAGGGGTTGGTTGTGCTTCTGAAATGAAGATAACCATAGCCAGCCTCAACGTCAACGGCAGCAGGGAAGCTAGCCGCAGGTTTAATAACTTTTCGGTCCTTCGGGACGGGAAGTATGCGGTGTGCTTCCTGCAAGAAACCCACACCGTTCCGGGAGACGAGGCCACGTGGCTCCTGGAGTGGCAAGGAGGGGTCAACATGAGTCACCTCTCCAGTGTTTCCAGTGGGGTGGCTATCTTGTTGGCCCCGCATTTTCAGCCGGAGATCTTGGGGGTCAAGGAGCTGGTGCCGGGCCGCTTGCTCCAGGTCACCGTTCGCCTGGGGGGCGTGCCGTTCCATCTAGTGAACGTGTACGCCCCCGGGGCCGGTGCGCAGCAAGCGCGCTTCTTTGAAGAAGTGTCCACTCTTTTGGGCTCCGTCGACGCGGGCGAGTGCGTCGTCCTCGGGGGGGATTTTAATTGTACCCTCGAGGCGAGGGACCGCACGGGTACCCAGCCGAGCCCGGCGTCGGTGGGGAAGTTGAGGGACCTGGTCGGGTCCCTCGACTTGGTGGACGTCTGGCGTAATCTCCATCCCGACTCCAGCGCCTTCACCTTTGTGAGGTCTGGGGGAGGAGCGTCCAGGATCGACCGCCTCTACATTTCCCGGGCGTACGTCTCCTGCGTTCCGACGGCTTCCGTGCGGCCGGTGCCGTGCACGGACCACCACCTGGTGTGGGCGGAGCTCGTGCCGCCGCGCGCCGGGGGGGGGGCCGCGTACTGGCACTTTAACAACCTGCTGCTGGAGGACGCGCGGTTCCGGGATTCGTTCGGTCGGTTCTGGGCCGGCTGGAGAAGGAAGCAGGGGGGCTTCCCCTCCTTGAGGCTATGGTGGGATGTGGGCAAGGCTCACATCCGTCTCTTCTGTCAGGAGTACGCGAAGGGGTCGACCAAGAGGCGGGAGGCCAGGGTCGGGCAGTTGGAGAAGGAGGTGCTCGACCTGGAGTCCCGTCTCGGTCAAGTCGCCGAGGACCCGGCCCTGCGGCTGGCGTACGAAGAGAAGAAGGGCGCGCTGAAGGACCTGCGGCTCGTCGGGTCCCGAGGCGCGTACGTGAGGTCGCGGATCCAGTTCCTGCGGGACCTGGACCGCGGCTCCCCCTTCTTCTACTCGCTGGAAAAAAGACAGGGGGTCCGTAAGCAGCTTTTGGAGCTGCTGGCCGACGACGGATCTCCGGTCTCGGATCCGGAGGGAATCCGCGCGGAGACCCGCGCCTATTACGGGGCTCTGTTCTCTCCGGATCCGTCCAGCGAGGACGCGCGCAGAGTTTTGTGGGAGGACCTGCCGAAGGTCGGCCTGGAGGGCGCCGAAAAACTGGACGCTCCTCTGAGTTTGGAGGAGCTGTCCGGCGCCCTCCGCCAGCTCTCTAGGGGGAAGTCCCCGGGGCTGGACGGGCTGACCGTGGAGTTCCACAGGGCGTTCTGGGGCGTCCTGGGGGGCGACTACGTGCGGGTCCTGGGGGAATGTCTGGCGACCGGGGAGATGCCCCTCTCGTGGCGCAGGGCGGTGATCGTCCTGCTGCCTAAGAGGGGTGATCTCCGCCTCCTCAAGAACTGGCGCCCGGTCTCCCTCCTCAGCACGGATTACAAAATCTTTGCCAGGGCCATGTCTGTTCGCCTTGGCGCCGTGCTGGCCCGCATGATCCATCCCGACCAGTCCTACACGGTCCCGGGCCGGACCATTCACGATAACATCCATCTGGTCCGGGACCTGGTCCACCATTCCCAGAGGGCTGGTCTGTCGGTCGCCTTCCTTTCCCTGGATCAGGAGAAGGCGTTCGACAGGGTGGATCACGAGTATCTTTTCGGGACTCTGCGCGCTTTCGGGTTCGGGACGCATTTTGTCGCCCGGATCCGACTTCTGTACGCTGCCGCGGAGTGTCTGATTAAAGTTAACGGGTCCTTGACGGCGCCCCTTCGCTTCGGGAGGGGGGTGCGTCAGGGATGCCCCATGTCCGGCCAGTTATATGCCATTTGCGTGGAGCCTTTCCTGCGCCTCTTGCGGAAGAGGTTGGCGGGATTGGCTCTGCGAGGGCCGGGCGTGGAGGTGGTCCTCTCGGCTTACGCCGATGACGTGCTCCTCGTGGTCACGGATCCCGTTGACTTGCGGAGGATGCGGGAATGCCAGCAGATTTACTCGGACGCATCCTCCGCCAGGATCAACTGGGGGAAATGTTCTGGACTCCTGGTGGGTCAGTGGCAGGTGGACTCTCTGCCGGAGGAGTTCAGGCCCTTCGCCTGGAGTACTACGCACCTCCTCTACTTGGGAGTCTACCTCAGCCCGGCCGAGGACGCCTGGCCGGCGAACTGGCACGAGCTGGAGGCCAAAGTCGCCGCTCGCTTAGGACGCTGGACAGGATTGCTCCGAGTGTTGTCCTACAGGGGTCGGGCATTGGTCATAAACCAACTGGTGGCCGCCATGTTGTGGTACCGGTTGGTTACTCTGATCCCCCCCCCTGCGTTTGTCGCCAAGATACAGAAGAAGCTCGTCGACTTCTTCTGGAACAACAGGAGACACTGGGTCGCTGCCGCGGTTCTGAGTCTCCCGCTTAGGGAGGGCGGTCAGGCGTTGGTGTGCCTCCGCACCCAGGCTGCGACTTTCCGTCTTCAGACGCTGCAGAGATACCTGTACGTCGAGAATCCTCCAAGATGGTGTGCGCTGGCGACGTATTTTTTCCGCCAGCTGCACGGCCTCAATTACGACACGCAGCTCCTGTTTTTGGAAGTGAGCGGCAGGCGTGAGAGCCTGCGGGAGCTGCCTGTCTTTTACCAGGAACTACTATGGGTTTGGAATCACGTCGCCTCCAGGCGGAGCTCTCCCCCGTCAGGAGCGGCGGCTGTCCTCCGGGAGCCGCTGTTCAGGAATCCGCACCTCCACGTCCGCGAGTTCGGGTGGCTGGCGGAGCGCAGGGCTGTGCCTGGCAGGGTGACTAGAGTCGGGGACCTACTCGATGGCGGAGGAGCGGGCTGGATGGCGCCAGAGGAGCTGGCGCGACGCATGTCGTGGGACGACGTCCGGCTCGCGGTCAATGCCATCGGGGCGGTGAAAGCGATGTTGCCCCCCGGCGCCACGAGGTGTGTCGAGGCGGCTTGGGCACGTGGGGAGATCCCGTCCGAGCTTACTCCCGTTCGGACGGAATTCCTTATCGGCGCCTTGCCCCGAGACTCCCCTCGGGGATCGGCGCCTCACAACTTGAGCCGTCTCGAGGAAATACCCTCCGTGCTTTTTCATTCTGCGCGGAGGGGTTTCCTGTACGGGCTGCTCTTGCACACCTTCCACTTTGCCATCTTCGCCTGCCGTCCGGACACGCCGTGGCGTGCCGTTTTACCTCCGGACGGAGGCGGAGGTCCCCAATGGGGGGCTCTCTATGCGGGAGTCCTCCCCTGCTCTATCGGGGATTTGGCCTGGAGGGTGTTGCACAGAGCAGTTCCGTGCAATAGATTTTTAAGTAGGTTTACGGACTCCCAGACCGCCTGTTTGTTTTGCGGTCTGGAGGAGTCCGTCTTTCACGTTTACACGGGGTGTGAGAGGTTGCAGCCCCTCTTCCATTTTTTGAAGGGGCTGCTCCTCAAATTTTGGTTGCACTTCAGTCCCACGCTCCTGATCTACGGTCACCCCGTGCGGAGGGGAGCGGGCAGGTCGGAGGACCTCCTCGTGGGCCTGCTCCTGGGCCTGGCCAAGAAAGCCATTAATTGGTCCAGGCAGCGGGCGGTCGAGGGGGTCGTCCGGCCGGATTGCCTCCCTCTCTTCCGCGGCCATGTTCGCGGCCGGGTGGCCCTGGAGATGGAGCACGCGGTGTCCGCCGGCGAGCTCGAGCTCTTTCGAGACCGGTGGGCGCCGCGGGGACTGGAGTGCGTAGTTGGTTTAAACCACCAGATTTTAATTTAAGGGGTTAAGTTTTGTTTCTGGGTTTATTGGATTGGGTGTATTTGTTTAATGTTTTTGTTTTATTGGTTTAAAAAAAAAAAAAAAAAAAAAAAGAGGAATGTGGTCCTAAATGATTGGTGAACACCAGAGAACGAGGAACAATTAGAGCTCATTCTCTTCCAGCTCTGAGTGGAGAAGGCTGTGCTGGTGCAGAGCTCCTGCTGCTGTGGCGAGAGAGTGTGTGGTTGCCTTGGCCTGGGAGTAAAGTGGAAGGAAGGAGTGACCCCAGGCCACCACCACTACAACCTTCCCACACCAACCCATCTACAATCATCGACAGAGGTGCCTGGAGAGGAAGGAGTGGAGGACAGAGGAGGAGGCCAGCATTACACCTGGAGAGGCCTCTGTCATCACTGCCTCCCAATTCGGCCTCCAGCCCAGGAGAGGGAGAGAGGACACGAACAGCTCCACGTGGAAGGAGGGGAGGAGCTGCGATTCCAGACATCTGCAGGTGGGTGTCCTTGTGCATTCCCCCAAAGACTTTGCATTCCAGGCGGGGGGAGAAAAGAAGACAGGCCGGAAGCCTGGCCTGGGTTGGCTGGAGCCTGCCCAGGTGAAGCTTGTTTGTTTGCGTCACATCAAGAAGACCTGGTGTGGGCTGAGCCTGGGCTTTTTCCAGCCTGCCCAGGTGAAGACGTCTTCTCCCCCTGCCCGAAGACCTTCGGGAAAGACTTTGTATTCCATCGGGGGAGTGCACCCAGCCGACGCCCACCCACCGACCAACACCTTAAGTGGGGACCCTGCCTTTGCGGCCCCCCCCCTCCTTCCCATCCCCCTCTTTCTCTCTCCGCCTCTCAAAAGGCACCTCTTTTTCTCATTTATTTTAACCAATTGAGCAGAGGGAAGGAAGGGCCCCCTCCGAATTTATTCCATCAAGGGGAAGAGGTGGCCCAGTACATTTACACTCCCTCTGCTCAGGACTCTTTTTCCGAGGCCATTGAAGACCTCCAGGCCTGCGACAAAGTTGGGGTGTGTGTAGCTCTTTTTTAAGATCCACCCCACTATGGCATCTACATCCTCGGCGGCGACGGGTCCGGCGAGAACTTATGCGGCAGTGGCGGCCAAAGCTGCGGCCGCTCCCGCTGCTGCCCCGTCGCCGTTCCGCCTGCTGACTGAAGAGCTACACCCACCCCAACATGACTATTGAGGCGTGCGTAAAGGCTATGGCCGGGGTTGTCGGCCCTCCGGCCATAGTCGCCGCCTCAAAAATGTATGGGAAGGCTGTCTTTTTCCTGGAGTCCGAGCGGGCGGTGGCCCTGGCCATCGCTCAGGGGCTCACCGTGGGCGGGACTTTCCTGCCGGTGGACCCGCTGGAGGCCACCGCGCAGAGGGTGGTTTTATCCAACGTCCCGCCCTTTATCACCTGTGAGCTCCTCCTCCCCCACCTACACCAACTCGGGGAGGTGAGGTCGGGGATTTCCCCGATCCCGCTCGGACTCCGGGAGAGCAGCCTTCGCCATGTCTTCTCCTTCCGGCGCCAGGCCTTTATCCAGCTGGCGCGGGAGAGGGAGACGGACGGGGCTTTCACGGTCCTCCACGGGGGGACCTCGTACCGCGTCTTCTGGACGACGGACGGCGTGCGGTGCCACGCCTGTAGGGAGGTGGGGCACGTGCGTAAAAACTGCCCCGCCTCCAAGGCCGCCAAGTCATCTGGCGCCGCCGCCGCTCCTCCTTCCGGGTCTAGCCGCGCCCCCGCTCGATCCAACGCTACCGGGGCGCGGTCGTCGTCGGAGGTCGATGCCATCCTGGCCTCCGGCGGGGGGGAGGAGGGAGGTCCGGTCCGAAAGAAGGCGCGGGACAAGACGCGAAACCGTGGGGTGGGTCCCCCCGCGGAGGGCGTCCCCCACGACATGGAGCCCCTGACGCCGGAGAGCGTCGCCGCGCTGATCGCGGAGTGCGGAGGGGGGGGGGGCCCTCGTGGCCGAGCCTGTGGCCGCGACCGCCGAGGCGGTAATGCCAGAACCTGCGGCCGGGCTCGGGCCCGGGGGTCCCAAAGAACTCGCTCCTCCAGAGGGAGCAGGGGAGGCCCCTGAAGAAATGGAGGCCTCCCTTTACCCCTCCGCGCTCAAAAGAAGGCGCGACCCCCTGGAAGAGGAGGAGGACCGGGAGGAGGAAGGTCCCTCCGGTCAGGGGGAGTCGTCGCCCGCCGCGGGCGCTGCGCCCCACCCCACCGCTGACACCATTACGGGCGAACGGCAGGGGTCGCCTGTCCCCGAGGAGGCTGAGGCAGAAGCGTCTGCCCAGCTCGTGCCTCCCGGGGATGGGGACGAGACCCTGCCCGTGGGGGGGGTCGCGGAACAACCCGCGACGGGTTTTTATCCAGTACTGGTGGCATTGCCCCTCGACGGGTCGGGCGGCCAGGGGACCGGGTCGGGCGGGTCGTCTGAGGACGAGCCCGCCCAGAGCGACCCGGATTTTTCCCAGGTGCTGCTCGACCTCGTCGAGGTCTGTAAAGAATTCACCCCGTCTGCTGGGTCGGAGGCCGGTGGCGTCGCAGAGGAGGGCCCTCGGTCTGTGTCTCCGGCGCCGGGCGACTTGGAGGAGGCCCGGTTTTCGTATTCTCCGGTCTCTCCGGCCTCTCCGGTCGTTCCGGCGCCTGGGGCGGAGGGGGTCTCCGAACCGCCGCCGTCTTCTGGCCCGGCCCCCCTAGAGGAGCCCAGGGAGAAATCCTCCGCTACCGATCCTGGGGGTGGGATCCGGGCGGAGGCGGGGCCGGCCGTCACGGCCGGTTTGGCCGACGGTGGCGACCCCCCGGAGGAGGACGGGGACTCGGTGGTAGGGGCGGAGGAGGATCTAGATGCCGTCGCCGAGGAGGCGATGGATGACCTCGCGCCCCTCGCCGGGACCCCCCTCGATCTCATTCCCGTCAGGGACCTCCGGGACTTTGTGGCCACGTGCCAGGGTCGCCGCACCACCCGGCGGGCCCTCGATAGATGGTCGGAGCTGGCGCTGCTCATCGGGTCGGCCCGCGTCGCCTACAGGACTATGGGCGAGGACGCGGGCGCGGACCCGCTCGAGCTGCGTCGGTTCCGGCTCTTTCTCACTGGGCTGCTGAGGAAGTGGCGGTCGACTAGCGGCCGCCCTTCCTTACCCCGTTAGTCGTAAGTAGGGGTTGGTTGTGCTTCTGAAATGAAGATAACCATAGCCAGCCTCAACGTCAACGGCAGCAGGGAAGCTAGCCGCAGGTTTAATAACTTTTCGGTCCTTCGGGACGGGAAGTATGCGGTGTGCTTCCTGCAAGAAACCCACACCGTTCCGGGAGACGAGGCCACGTGGCTCCTGGAGTGGCAAGGAGGGGTCAACATGAGTCACCTCTCCAGTGTTTCCAGTGGGGTGGCTATCTTGTTGGCCCCGCATTTTCAGCCGGAGATCTTGGGGGTCAAGGAGCTGGTGCCGGGCCGCTTGCTCCAGGTCACCGTTCGCCTGGGGGGCGTGCCGTTCCATCTAGTGAACGTGTACGCCCCCGGGGCCGGTGCGCAGCAAGCGCGCTTCTTTGAAGAAGTGTCCACTCTTTTGGGCTCCGTCGACGCGGGCGAGTGCGTCGTCCTCGGGGGGGATTTTAATTGTACCCTCGAGGCGAGGGACCGCACGGGTACCCAGCCGAGCCCGGCGTCGGTGGGGAAGTTGAGGGACCTGGTCGGGTCCCTCGACTTGGTGGACGTCTGGCGTAATCTCCATCCCGACTCCAGCGCCTTCACCTTTGTGAGGTCTGGGGGAGGAGCGTCCAGGATCGACCGCCTCTACATTTCCCGGGCGTACGTCTCCTGCGTTCCGACGGCTTCCGTGCGGCCGGTGCCGTGCACGGACCACCACCTGGTGTGGGCGGAGCTCGTGCCGCCGCGCGCCGGGGGGGGGGCCGCGTACTGGCACTTTAACAACCTGCTGCTGGAGGACGCGCGGTTCCGGGATTCGTTCGGTCGGTTCTGGGCCGGCTGGAGAAGGAAGCAGGGGGGCTTCCCCTCCTTGAGGCTATGGTGGGATGTGGGCAAGGCTCACATCCGTCTCTTCTGTCAGGAGTACGCGAAGGGGTCGACCAAGAGGCGGGAGGCCAGGGTCGGGCAGTTGGAGAAGGAGGTGCTCGACCTGGAGTCCCGTCTCGGTCAAGTCGCCGAGGACCCGGCCCTGCGGCTGGCGTACGAAGAGAAGAAGGGCGCGCTGAAGGACCTGCGGCTCGTCGGGTCCCGAGGCGCGTACGTGAGGTCGCGGATCCAGTTCCTGCGGGACCTGGACCGCGGCTCCCCCTTCTTCTACTCGCTGGAAAAAAGACAGGGGGTCCGTAAGCAGCTTTTGGAGCTGCTGGCCGACGACGGATCTCCGGTCTCGGATCCGGAGGGAATCCGCGCGGAGACCCGCGCCTATTACGGGGCTCTGTTCTCTCCGGATCCGTCCAGCGAGGACGCGCGCAGAGTTTTGTGGGAGGACCTGCCGAAGGTCGGCCTGGAGGGCGCCGAAAAACTGGACGCTCCTCTGAGTTTGGAGGAGCTGTCCGGCGCCCTCCGCCAGCTCTCTAGGGGGAAGTCCCCGGGGCTGGACGGGCTGACCGTGGAGTTCCACAGGGCGTTCTGGGGCGTCCTGGGGGGCGACTACGTGCGGGTCCTGGGGGAATGTCTGGCGACCGGGGAGATGCCCCTCTCGTGGCGCAGGGCGGTGATCGTCCTGCTGCCTAAGAGGGGTGATCTCCGCCTCCTCAAGAACTGGCGCCCGGTCTCCCTCCTCAGCACGGATTACAAAATCTTTGCCAGGGCCATGTCTGTTCGCCTTGGCGCCGTGCTGGCCCGCATGATCCATCCCGACCAGTCCTACACGGTCCCGGGCCGGACCATTCACGATAACATCCATCTGGTCCGGGACCTGGTCCACCATTCCCAGAGGGCTGGTCTGTCGGTCGCCTTCCTTTCCCTGGATCAGGAGAAGGCGTTCGACAGGGTGGATCACGAGTATCTTTTCGGGACTCTGCGCGCTTTCGGGTTCGGGACGCATTTTGTCGCCCGGATCCGACTTCTGTACGCTGCCGCGGAGTGTCTGATTAAAGTTAACGGGTCCTTGACGGCGCCCCTTCGCTTCGGGAGGGGGGTGCGTCAGGGATGCCCCATGTCCGGCCAGTTATATGCCATTTGCGTGGAGCCTTTCCTGCGCCTCTTGCGGAAGAGGTTGGCGGGATTGGCTCTGCGAGGGCCGGGCGTGGAGGTGGTCCTCTCGGCTTACGCCGATGACGTGCTCCTCGTGGTCACGGATCCCGTTGACTTGCGGAGGATGCGGGAATGCCAGCAGATTTACTCGGACGCATCCTCCGCCAGGATCAACTGGGGGAAATGTTCTGGACTCCTGGTGGGTCAGTGGCAGGTGGACTCTCTGCCGGAGGAGTTCAGGCCCTTCGCCTGGAGTACAACGCACCTCCTCTACTTGGGAGTCTACCTCAGCCCGGCCGAGGACGCCTGGCCGGCGAACTGGCACGAGCTGGAGGCCAAAGTCGCCGCTCGCTTAGGACGCTGGACAGGATTGCTCCGAGTGTTGTCCTACAGGGGTCGGGCGTTGGTCATAAACCAACTGGTGGCCGCCATGTTGTGGTACCGGTTGGTTACTCTGATCCCCCCCCCTGCGTTTGTCGCCAAGATACAGAAGAAGCTCGTCGACTTCTTCTGGAACAACAGGAGACACTGGGTCGCTGCCGCGGTTCTGAGTCTCCCGCTTAGGGAGGGCGGTCAGGCGTTGGTGTGCCTCCGCACCCAGGCTGCGACTTTCCGTCTTCAGACGCTGCAGAGATACCTGTACGTCGAGAATCCTCCAAGATGGTGTGCGCTGGCGACGTATTTTTTCCGCCAGCTGCACGGCCTCAATTACGACACGCAGCTCCTGTTTTTGGAGGTGAGCGGCAGGCGTGAGAGCCTGCGGGAGCTGCCTGTCTTTTACCAGGAACTACTATGGGTTTGGAACTCCGTCGCCTCCAGGCGGAGCTCTCCCCCGTCAGGAGCGGCGGCTGTCCTCCGGGAGCCGCTGTTCAGGAATCCGCACCTCCACGTCCGCGAGTTCGGGTGGCTGGCGGAGCGCAGGGCTGTGCCTGGCAGGGTGACTAGAGTCGGGGACCTACTCGATGGCGGAGGAGCGGGCTGGATGGCGCCAGAGGAGCTGGCGCGACGCATGTCGTGGGACGACGTCCGGCTCGCGGTCAATGCCATCGGGGCGGTGAAAGCGATGTTGCCCCCCGGCGCCACGAGGTGTGTCGAGGCGGCTCGGGCACGTGGGGAGATCCCGTCCGAACTTACTCCCGTTCGGACGGAATTCCTTATCGGCGCCTTGCCCCGAGACTCCCCTCGGGGATCGGCGCCTCACAACTTGAGCCGTCTCGAGGAAATACCCTCCGTGCTTTTTCATTCTGCGCGGAGGGGTTTCCTGTACGGGCTGCTCTTGCACACCTTCCACTTTGCCATCTTCGCCTGCCGTCCGGACACGCCGTGGCGTGCCGTTTTACCTCCGGACGGAGGCGGAGGTCCCCAATGGGGGGCTCTCTATGCGGGAGTCCTCCCCTGTTCTATCGGGGATTTGGCCTGGAGGGTGTTGCACAGAGCAGTTCCGTGCAATAGATTTTTAAGTAGGTTTACGGACTCCCAGACCGCTTGTTTGTTTTGCGGTCTGGAGGAGTCCGTCTTTCACGTGTACACGGGGTGTGAGAGGTTGCAGCCCCTCTTCCATTATTTGAAGGGGCTGCTCCTCAAATTTTGGTTGCACTTCAGTCCCACGCTCTTGATCTACGGTCACCCGGTGCGGAGGGGAGCGGGCAGGTCGGAGGACCTCCTCGTGGGTCTGCTCCTGGGCCTGGCCAAGAAAGCCATTAATTGGTCCAGGCAGCGGGCGGTCGAGGGGGTCGTCCGGCCGGATTGCCTCCCTCTCTTCCGCGGCCACGTTCGCGGCCGGGTGGCCCTGGAGATGGAGCACGCGGTGTCCGCCGGCGAGCTCGAGCTCTTTCGTGACCGGTGGGCGCCGCGGGGACTGGAGTGCGTAGTTGGTTTAAACCACCAGATTTTAATTTAAGGGGTTAAGTTTTGTTTCTGGGTTTATTGGATTGGGTGTATTTGTTTAACGTTTTTGTTTTATTGGTTTAAAAAAAAGAGGAATGTGGTCCTAAATGATTGGTGAACACCAGAGAACGAGGAACAATTAGAGCTCATTCTCTTCCAGCTCTGAGTGGAGAAGGCTGTGCTGGTGCAGAGCTCCTGCTGCTGTGGCGAGAGAGTGTGTGGTTGCCTTGGCCTGGGAGTAAAGTGGAAGGAAGGAGTGACCCCAGGCCACCACCACTACAACCTTCCCACACCAACCCATCTACAATCATCGACAGAGGTGCCTGGAGAGGAAGGAGTGGAGGACAGAGGAGGAGGCCAGCATTACACCTGGAGAGGCCTCTGTCATCACTGCCTCCCAATTCGGCCTCCAGCCCAGGAGAGGGAGAGAGGACACGAACAGCTCCACGTGGAAGGAGGGGAGGAGCTGCGATTCCAGACATCTGCAGGTGGGTGTCCTTGTGCATTCCCCCAAAGACTTTGCATTCCAGGCGGGGGGAGAAAAGAAGACAGGCCGGAAGCCTGGCCTGGGTTGGCTGGAGCCTGCCCAGGTGAAGCTTGTTTGTTTGCGTCACATCAAGAAGACCTGGTGTGGGCTGAGCCTGGGCTTTTTCCAGCCTGCCCAGGTGAAGACGTCTTCTCCCCCTGCCCGAAGACCTTCGGGAAAGACTTTGTATTCCATCGGGGGAGTGCACCCAGCCGACGCCCACCCACCGACCAACACCTTAAGTGGGGACCCTGCCTTTGCGGCCCCCCCCCTCCTTCCCATCCCCCTCTTTCTCTCTCCGCCTCTCAAAAGGCACCTCTTTTTCTCATTTATTTTAACCAATTGAGCAGAGGGAAGGAAGGGCCCCCTCCGAATTTATTCCATCAAGGGGAGAGGTGGCCCAGTACATTTACACTCCCTCTGCTCAGGACTCTTTTTCCGAGGCCATTGAAGACCTCCAGGCCTGCGACAAAGTTGGGGTGTGTGTAGCTCTTTTTTAAGATCCACCCCACTATGGCATCTACATCCTCGGCGGCGACGGGTCCGGCGAGAACTTATGCGGCAGTGGCGGCCAAAGCTGCGGCCGCTCCCGCTGCTGCCCCGTCGCCGTTCCGCCTGCTGACTGAAGAGCTACACCCACCCCAACATGACTATTGAGGCGTGCGTAAAGGCTATGGCCGGGGTTGTCGGCCCTCCGGCCATAGTCGCCGCCTCAAAAATGTATGGGAAGGCTGTCTTTTTCCTGGAGTCCGAGCGGGCGGTGGCCCTGGCCATCGCTCAGGGGCTCACCGTGGGCGGGACTTTCCTGCCGGTGGACCCGCTGGAGGCCACCGCGCAGAGGGTGGTTTTGTCAAACGTCCCGCCCTTTATCACCTGTGAGCTCCTCCTCCCCCACCTACACCAACTCGGGGAGGTGAGGTCGGGGATTTCCCCGATCCCGCTCGGACTCCGGGAGAGCAGCCTTCGCCATGTCTTCTCCTTCCGGCGCCAGGCCTTTATCCAGCTGGCGCGGGAGGGGGAGACGGACGGGGCTTTCACGGTCCTCCACGGGGGGACCTCGTACCGCGTCTTCTGGACGACGGACGGCGTGCGGTGCCACGCCTGTAGGGAGGTGGGGCACGTGCGTAAAAACTGCCCCGCCTCCAAGGCCGCCAAGTCATCTGGCGCCGCCGCCGCTCCTCCTTCCGGGTCGAGCCGCGCCCCCGCTCGATCCAACGCTACCGGGGCGCGGTCGTCGTCGGAGGTCGATGCCATCCTGGCCTCCGGCGGGGGGGAGGAGGGAGGTCCGGTCCGAAAGAAGGCGCGGGACAAGACGCGAAACCGTGGGGTGGGTCCCCCCGCGGAGGGCGTCCCCCACGACATGGAGCCCCTGACGCCGGAGAGCGTCGCCGCGCTGATCGCGGAGTGCGGAGGGGGGGGGGCCCTCGTGGCCGAGCCTGTGGCCGCGACCGCCGAGGCGGTAATGCCAGAACCTGCGGCCGGGCTCGGGCCCGGGGGTCCCAAAGAACTCGCTCCTCCAGAAGGAGCAGGGGAGGCCCCTGAAGAAATGGAGGCCTCCCTTTACCCCTCCGCGCTCAAAAGAAGGCGCGACCCCCTGGAAGAGGAGGAAGACCGGGAGGAGGAAGGTCCCTCCGGTCAGGGGGAGTCGTCGCCCGCCGCGGGCGCTGCGCCCCACCCCACCGCTGACACCATTACGGGCGGACGGCAGGGTTCGCCTGTCCCCGAGGAGGCTGAGGCAGAAGCGTCTGCCCAGCTCGTGCCTCCCGGGGATGGGGAAGAGACCCTGCCCGTGGGGGGGGTCGCGGAACAACCCGCGGCGGTTATAGATCCACTGTTGGTGGCATTGCCCCTCGACGGGTCGGGCGGCCAGGGGACCGGGTCGGGCGAGTCGTCTGAGGACGAGCTCGCCCAGAACGGCTCGGATTTTTCCCAGGTGCTGCTCGACCTCGTCGAGGTATGTAAAAATTTCACCCCGTCTACTGGGTCGGAGGCCGGTGGCGTCGCAGAGGAGGGCCCTCGGTCTGTGTCTCCGGCGCCGGGCGACTTGGAGGAGGCCCGGTTTTCGTATTCTCCGGCCTCTCCGGTCGTTCCGGCGCCTGGGGCGGAGGGGGTCTCCGAACCGCCGCCGTCTTCTGGCCCGGCCCCCCTAGAGGAGCCCAGGGAGAAATCCTCCGCTACCGATCCTGGGGGTGGGATCCGGGCGGAGGCGGGGCCGGCCGTCATGGCCGGTTTGGCCGACGGTGGCGACCCCCCGGAGGAGGACGGGGACTCGGTGGTAGGGGCGGAGGAGGATCTAGATGCCGTCGCCGAGGAGGCGATGGATGACCTCGCGCCCCTCGCCGGGACCCCCCTCGATCTCATTCCCGTCAGGGACCTCCGGGACTTTGTGGCCACGTGCCAGGGTCGCCGCACCACCCGGCGGGCCCTCGACAGATGGTCGGAGCTGGCGCTGCTCATCGGGTCGGCCCGCGTCGCCTACAGGACTATGGGCGAGGACGCGGGCGCGGACCCGCTCGAGCTGCGTCGGTTCCGGCTCTTTCTCACTGGGCTGCTGAGGAAGTGGCGGTCGACTAGCGGCCGCCCTTCCTTACCCCGTTAGTCGTAAGTAGGGGTTGGTTGTGCTTCTGAAATGAAGATAACCATAGCCAGCCTCAACGTCAACGGCAGCAGGGAAGCTAGCCGCAGATTTAATAACTTTTCGGTCCTTCGGGACGGGAAGTATGCGGTGTGCTTCCTGCAAGAAACCCACACCGTTCCGGGAGACGAGGCCACGTGGCTCCTGGAGTGGCAAGGAGGGGTCAACATGAGTCACCTCTCCAGTGTTTCCAGTGGGGTGGCTATCTTGTTGGCCCCGCATTTTCAGCCGGAGATCTTGGGGGTCAAGGAGCTGGTGCCGGGCCGCTTGCTCCAGGTCACCGTTCGCCTGGGGGGCGTGCCGTTCCATCTAGTGAACGTGTACGCCCCCGGGGCCGGTGCGCAGCAAGCGCGCTTCTTTGAAGAAGTGTCCACTCTTTTGGGCTCCGTCGACGCGGGCGAGTGCGTCGTCCTCGGGGGGGATTTTAATTGTACCCTCGAGGCGAGGGACCGCACGGGTACCCAGCCGAGCCCGGCGTCGGTGGGGAAGTTGAGGGACCTGGTCGGGTCCCTCGACTTGGTGGACGTCTGGCGTAATCTCCATCCCGACTCCAGCGCCTTCACCTTTGTGAGGTCTGGGGGAGGAGCGTCCAGGATCGACCGCCTCTACATTTCCCGGGCGTACGTCTCCTGCGTTCCGACGGCTTCCGTGCGGCCGGTGCCGTGCACGGACCACCACCTGGTGTGGGCGGAGCTCGTGCCGCCGCGCGCCGGGGGGGGGTCCGCGTACTGGCACTTTAACAACCTGCTGCTGGAGGACGCGCGGTTCCGGGATTCGTTCGGTCGGTTCTGGGCCGGCTGGAGAAGGAAGCAGGGGGGCTTCCCCTCCTTGAGGCTATGGTGGGATGTGGGCAAGGCTCACATCCGTCTCTTCTGTCAGGAGTACGCGAAGGGGTCGACCAAGAGGCGGGAGGCCAGGGTCGGGCAGTTGGAGAAGGAGGTGCTCGACCTGGAGTCCCGTCTCGGTCAAGTCGCCGAGGACCCGGCCCTGCGGCTGGCGTACGAAGAGAAGAAGGGCGCGCTGAAGGACCTGCGGCTCGTCGGGTCCCGAGGCGCGTACGTGAGGTCGCGGATCCAGTTCCTGCGGGACCTGGACCGCGGCTCCCCCTTCTTCTACTCGCTGGAAAAAAGACAGGGGGTCCGTAAGCAGCTTTTGGAGCTGCTGGCCGACGACGGATCTCCGGTCTCGGATCCGGAGGGAATCCGCGCGGAGACCCGCGCCTATTACGGGGCTCTGTTCTCTCCGGATCCGTCCAGCGAGGACGCACGCAGAGTTTTGTGGGAGGACCTGCCGAAGGTCGGCCTGGAGGGCGCCGAAAAACTGGACGCTCCTCTGAGTTTGGAGGAGCTGTCCGGCGCCCTCCGCCAGCTCTCTAGGGGGAAGTCCCCGGGGCTGGACGGGCTGACCGTGGAGTTCCACAGGGCGTTCTGGGGCGTCCTGGGGGGCGACTACGTGCGGGTCCTGGGGGAATGTCTGGCGACCGGGGAGATGCCCCTCTCGTGGCGCAGGGCGGTGATCGTCCTGCTGCCTAAGAGGGGTGATCTCCGCCTCCTCAAGAACTGGCGCCCGGTCTCCCTCCTCAGCACGGATTACAAAATCTTTGCCAGGGCCATGTCTGTTCGCCTTGGCGCCGTGCTGGCCCGCATGATCCATCCCGACCAGTCCTACACGGTCCCGGGCCGGACCATTCACGATAACATCCATCTGGTCCGGGACCTGGTCCACCATTCCCAGAGGGCTGGTCTGTCGGTCGCCTTCCTTTCCCTGGATCAGGAGAAGGCGTTCGACAGGGTGGATCACGAGTATCTTTTCGGGACTCTGCGCGCTTTCGGGTTCGGGACGCATTTTGTCGCCCGGATCCGACTTCTGTACGCTGCCGCGGAGTGTCTGATTAAAGTTAACGGGTCCTTGACGGCGCCCCTTCGCTTCGGGAGGGGGGTGCGTCAGGGATGCCCCATGTCCGGCCAGTTATACGCCATTTGCGTGGAGCCTTTCCTGCGCCTCTTGCGGAAGAGGTTGGCGGGATTGGCTCTGCGAGGGCCGGGCGTGGAGGTGGTCCTCTCGGCTTACGCCGATGACGTGCTCCTCGTGGTCACGGATCCCGTTGACTTGCGGAGGATGCGGGAATGCCAGCAGATTTACTCGGACGCATCCTCCGCCAGGATCAACTGGGGGAAATGTTCTGGACTCCTGGTGGGTCAGTGGCAGGTGGACTCTCTGCCGGAGGAGTTCGGGCCCTTCGCCTGGAGTACAACACACCTCCTCTACTTGGGAGTCTACCTCAGCCCGGCCGAGGACGCCTGGCCGGCGAACTGGCACGAGCTGGAGGCCAAAGTCGCCGCTCGCTTAGGACGCTGGACAGGATTGCTCCGAGTGTTGTCCTACAGGGGTCGGGCGTTGGTCATAAACCAACTGGTGGCCGCCATGTTGTGGTACCGGTTGGTTACTCTGATCCCCCCCCCTGCGTTTGTCGCCAAGATACAGAAGAAGCTCGTCGACTTCTTCTGGAACAACAGGAGACACTGGGTCGCTGCCGCGGTTCTGAGTCTCCCGCTTAGGGAGGGCGGTCAGGCGTTGGTGTGCCTCCGCACCCAGGCTGCGACTTTCCGTCTTCAGACGCTGCAGAGATACCTGTACGTCGAGAATCCTCCAAGATGGTGTGCGCTGGCGACGTATTTTTTCCGCCAGCTGCACGGCCTCAATTACGACACGCAGCTCCTGTTTTTGGAGGTGAGCGGCAGGCGTGAGAGCCTGCGGGAGCTGCCTGTCTTTTACCAGGAACTACTATGGGTTTGGAATCACGTCGCCTCCAGGCGGAGCTCTCCCCCGTCAGGAGCGGCGGCTGTCCTCCGGGAGCCGCTGTTCAGGAATCCGCACCTCCACGTCCGCGAGTTCGGGTGGCTGGCGGAGCGCAGGGCTGTGCCTGGCAGGGTGACTAGAGTCGGGGACCTACTCGATGGCGGAGGAGCGGGCTGGATGGCGCCAGAGGAGCTGGCGCGACGCATGTCGTGGGACGACGTCCGGCTCGCGGTCAATGCCATCGGGGCGGTGAAAGCGATGTTGCCCCCCGGCGCCACGAGGTGCGTCGAGGCGGCTCGGGCACGTGGGGAGATCCCGTCCGAGCTTACTCCCGTTCGGACGGAATTCCTTATCGGCGCCTTGCCCCGAGACTCCCCTCGGGGATCGGCGCCTCACAACTTGAGCCGTCTCGAGGAAATACCCTCCGTGCTTTTTCATTCTGCGCGGAGGGGTTTCCTGTACGGGCTGCTCTTGCACACCTTCCACTTTGCCATCTTCGCCTGCCGTCCGGACACGCCGTGGCGTGACGTCTTACCTTCCGGCGGAGGCGGAGGTCCCCAATGGGGGGCTCTCTATGCGGGAGTCTTCCCTTGTTCTATCGGGGATTTGGCCTGGAGGGTGTTGCACAGAGCAGTTCCGTGCAATAGATTTTTAAGTAGGTTTACGGACTCCCAGACCGCCTGTTTGTTTTGCGGTCTGGAGGAGTCCGTCTTTCACGTTTACACGGGGTGTGAGAGGTTGCAGCCCCTCTTCCATTTTTTGAAGGGGCTGCTCCTCAAATTTTGGTTGCACTTCAGTCCCACGCTCCTGATCTACGGTCACCCCGTGCGGAGGGGAGCGGGCAGGTCGGAGGACCTCCTCGTGGGCCTGCTCCTGGGCCTGGCCAAGAAAGCCATTAATTGGTCCAGGCAGCGGGCGGTCGAGGGGTTCGTCCGGCCGGATTGCCTCCCTCTCTTCCGCGGCCATGTTCGCGGCAGGGTGGCCCTGGAGATGGAGCACGCGGTGTCCGCCGGCGAGCTCGAGCTCTTTCGAGATCGGTGGGCGCCGCGGGGACTGGAGTGCGTAGTTGGTTTAAACAACCAGACTTTAATTTAAGGGGTTAAGTTTTGTTTCGGGGTTTATTGGATTGGGTGTATTTGTTTAATGTTTTTGTTTTATTGGTTTAAAAAAAAGAGGAGCAATGTCGGCCTGAGTGAGAGGAGAAGGCTGTGCTGGTGCAGAGCTCCTGCTGCTGTGGCGAGAGAGTGTGTGGTTGCCTTGGCCTGGGAGTAAAGTGGAAGGAAGGAGTGACCCCAGGCCACCACCACTACAACCTTCCCACACCAACTCATCGACAGAGGTGCCTGGAGAGGAAGGAGTGGAGGACAGAGGAGGAGGCCAGCATTAGAACGGGAGAGGCCTTTTCCAGCACTGCCTCCCAATTCGGCCTCCAGCCCAGGAGAGGGAGAGAGGGAGAGAGGATACCAACAGCTCCACTTGGAAGGAGGGGAGGAGCTGCAACTCCAACATCTGCAGGTGGGTGTCTCTGTGTATTCCCCCTAAAGACTTTTGCATTCTAGGCGGGGGGAGGAAAAGAAGACGGTCCGAAAGCTTGGCCTGGGTTGGCTGGAGCCTGCCCAGGTGAAGCTGCTTCCCTCATCAAAAAGACCTGGTGTGGGCTGAACCTGGGCTGTCTCCAGTCTGCCCAGGCGAAGACATCTTCTCCCCCTGCCCGAAGACCACCTGAAAAGACTTTGTTTATACCATCGGGGGAGTACACCCTGCCGACACCCACCCACCGCCTATCATCGTCCAGTGGGGACCCTGCCTTTGCGGCCCCCCCCCCCTCCTTCCCACCCCCCTCTCTCTCTCTCTTTGTCCTCTCTCTGCCTCTCCGATAGGCACCTCCCTTCATTTTAATTTTCCAATTGAGCAGAGGGAAGGAAGGGCCCCCTCCCAATTCATACCATCAAGGGGAGAGGTGGCCCAGTACATTTACGCTCCCTCTGCTCAGGGAAGACCTTTACCGAGGCCATTTTTAACACCTTCGGGCCTGTGACTTTTGGGGTGTGTGTAGCTCTTTTTTAAAATCCACCCCACTATGGCATCTACATCTGCGGCGGCGACGGGGCCGGCGAGAACTTATGCGGCAGCGGCGGCCAAAGCTTCGGCCGCTCCCGCTTCCGCTGTTGCCCCGTCGCCGTTCCGCCTGCTGACCGAGAAACTTGGGGTGAAGAGCTACACCCACCCCAACATGACTATTGAGGCGTGCGTAAAGGCTATGGCCGGGGTTGTCGGCCCTCCGGCCATAGTCGCCGCCTCAAAAATGTATGGGAAGGCTGTCTTTTTCCTGGAGTCCGAGCGGGCGGTGGCCCTGGCCATCGCTCAGGGGCTCACCGTGGGCGGGACTTTCCTGCCGGTGGACCCGCTGGAGGCCACCGCGCAGAGGGTGGTTTTATCAAACGTCCCGCCCTTTATCACCTGTGAGCTCCTCCTCCCCCACCTACACCAACTCGGGGAGGTGAGGTCGGGGATTTCCCCGATCCCGCTCGGACTCCGGGAGAGCAGCCTTCGCCATGTCTTCTCCTTCCGGCGCCAGGCCTTTATCCAGCTGGCGCGGGACGGGGAGACGGACGGGGCTTTCACGGTCCTCCACGGGGGGACCTCGTACCGCGTCTTCTGGACGACGGACGGCGTGCGGTGCCACGCCTGTAGGGAGGTGGGGCACGTGCGTAAAAACTGCCCCGCCTCCAAGGCCGCCAAGTCATCTGGCGCCGCCGCCGCTCCTCCTTCCGGGTCTAGCCGCGCCCCCGCTCGATCCAACGCTACCGGGGCGCGGTCGTCGTCGGAGGTCGATGCCATCCTGGCCTCCGGCGGGGGGGAGGAGGGAGGTCCGGTCCGAAAGAAGGCGCGGGACAAGACGCGAAACCGTGGGGTGGGTCCCCCCGCGGAGGGCGTCCCCCACGACATGGAGCCCCTGACGCCGGAGAGCGTCGCCGCGCTGATCGCGGAGTGCGGAGGGGGGGGCCCTCGTGGCCGAGCCCGTGGCCGCGACCGCCGAGGCGGTAATGCCAGAACCTGCGGCCGGGCTCGGGCCCGGGGGTCCCAAAGAACTCGCTCCTCCAGAAGGAGCAGGGGAGGCCCCTGAAGAAATGGAGGCCTCCCTTTACCCCTCCGCGCTCAAAAGAAGGCGCGACCCCCTGGAAGAGGAGGAGGACCAGGAGGAGGAAGGTCCCTCCGGTCAGGGGGAGTCGTCGCCCGCCGCGGGCGCTGCGCCCCACCCCACCGCTAACACCATTACGGGTGAACGGCAGGGGTCGCCTATCCCTGAGGAGGCTGAGGCAGAAGCGTCTGCCCAGCTCGTGCCTCCCGGGGATGGGGACGAGACCCTGCCCGTGGGGGGGGTCGCGGAACAACCCGCGATGGGTTTTTATCCAGTACTGGTGGCATTGCCCCTCGACGGGTCGGGCGGCCAGGGGACCGGGTCGGGCGGGTCGTCTGAGGACGAGCCCGCCCAGAGCGACCCGGATTTTTCCCAGGTGCTACTCGACCTCGTCGAGGTCTGTCAAAAATTCACCCCGTCTGCTGGGTCAGAGGCCGGTGGCGTCGCAGAGGAGGGCCCTCGGTCTGTGTCTCCGGCGCCGGGTGACTTGGAGGAGGTCCGGTTTTCATATTCTCCGGTCTCTCCGGCCTCTCCGGTCGTTCTGGCGCCTGGGGCGGAGGGGGTCTCCGAACCGCCGCCGTCTTCTGGCCCGGCCCCCCTAGAGGAGCCCAGGGAGAAATCCTCCGCTACCGATCCTGGGGGTGGGATCCGGGCGGAGGCGGGGCCGGCCGTCACGGCCGAGCCGCCCGACGCGCACTGCGTGGCGGACGGTTTGGCCGACGGTGGCGACCCCCCGGAGGAGGACGGGGACTCGGTGGTAGGGGCGGAGGAGGATCTAGATGCCGTCGCCGAGGAGGCGATGGATGACCTCGCGCCCCTCGCCGGGACCCCCCTCGATCTCATTCCCGTCAGGGACCTCCGGGACTTTGTGGCCACGTGCCAGGGTCGCCGCACCACCCGGTGGGCCCTCGATAGATGGTCGGAGCTGGCGCTGCTCATCGGGTCGGCCCGCATCGCCTACAGGACTATGGGCGAGGACGCGGGCGCGGACCCGCTCGAGCTGCGTCGGTTCCGGCTCTCTCTCACTGGGCTGCTGAGGAAGTGGCGGTCGACTAGCGGCCGCCCTTCCTTACCCCGTTAGTCATAAGTAGGGGTTGGTTGTGCTTCTGAAATGAAGATAACCATAGCCAGCCTCAACGTCAACGGCAGCAGGGAAGCTAGCCGCAGATTTAATAACTTTTCGGTCCTTCGGGACGGGAAGTATGCGGTGTGCTTCCTGCAAGAAACCCACACCGTTCCGGGAGACGAGGCCACGTGGCTCCTGGAGTGGCAAGGAGGGGTCAACATGAGTCACCTCTCCAGTGTTTCCAGTGGGGTGGCTATCTTGTTGGCCCCGCATTTTCAGCCGGAGATCTTGGGGGTCAAGGAGCTCGTGCCGGGCCGCTTGCTCCAGGTCACCGTTCGCCTGGGGGGCGTGCCGTTCCATCTAGTGAACGTGTACGCCCCCGGGGCCGGTGCGCAGCAAGCGCGCTTCTTTGAAGAAGTGTCCACTCTTTTGGGCTCCGTCGACGCGGGCGAGTGCGTCGTCCTCGGGGGGGATTTTAATTGTACCCTCGAGGCGAGGGACCGCACGGGTACCCAGCCGAGCCCGGCGTCGGTGGGGAAGTTGAGGGACCTGGTCGGGTCCCTTGACTTGGTGGACGTCTGGCGTAATCTCCATCCCGACTCCAGCGCCTTCACCTTTGTGAGGTCTGGGGGAGGAGCGTCCAGGATCGACCGCCTCTACATTTCCCGGGCGTACGTCTCCTGCGTTCCGACGGCTTCCGTGCGGCCGGTGCCGTGTACGGACCACCACCTGGTGTGGGCGGAGCTCGTGCCGCCGCGCGCCGGGGGGGGTCCGCGTACTGGCACTTTAACAACCTGCTGCTGGAGGACGCGCGGTTCCGGGATTCGTTCGGTCGGTTCTGGGCCGGCTGGAGAAGGAAGCAGGGGGGCTTCCCCTCCTTGAGGCTATGGTGGGATGTGGGCAAGGCTCACATCCGTCTCTTCTGTCAGGAGTACGCGAAGGGGTCGACCAAGAGGCGGGAGGCCAGGGTCGGGCAGTTGGAGAAGGAGGTGCTCGACCTGGAGTCCCGTCTCGGTCAAGTCGCCGAGGACCCGGCCCTGCGGCTGGCGTACGAAGAGAAGAAGGGCGCGCTGAAGGACCTGCGGCTCGTCGGGTCCCGAGGCGCGTAAGTGAGGTCGCGGATCCAGTTCCTGCGGGACCTGGACCGCGGCTCCCCCTTCTTCTACTCACTGGAAAAAAGACAGGGGGTCCGTAAGCAGCTTTTGGAGCTGCCGGCCGACGACGGATCTCCGGTCTCGGATCCGGAGGGAATCCGCGCGGAGACCCGCGCCTATTACGGGGCTCTGTTCTCTCCGGATCCGTCCAGCGAGGACGCGCGCAGAGTTTTGTGGGAGGACCTGCCGAAGGTCGGCCTGGAGGGCGCCGAAAAACTGGACGCTCCTCTGAGTTTGGAGGAGCTGTCCGGCGCCCTCCGCCAGCTCTCTAGGGGGAAATCCCCGGGGCTGGACGGGCTGACCGTGGAGTTCCACAGGGCGTTCTGGGGCGTCCTGGGGGGCGACTACGTGCGGGTCCTGGGGGAATGTCTGGCGACCGGGGAGATGCCCCTCTCGTGGCGCAGGGCGGTGATCGTCCTGCTGCCTAAGAGGGGTGATCTCCGCCTCCTCAAGAACTGGCGCCCGGTCTCCCTCCTCAGCACGGATTACAAAATCTTTGCCAGGGCCATGTCTGTTCGCCTTGGCGCCGTGCTGGCCCGCATGATCCATCCCGACCAGTCCTACACGGTCCCGGGCCGGACCATTCACGATAACATCCATCTGGTCCGGGACCTGGTCCACCATTCCCAGAGGGCTGGTCTGTCGGTCGCCTTCCTTTCCCTGGATCAGGAGAAGGCGTTCGACAGGGTGGATCACGAGTATCTTTTCGGGACTCTGCGCGCATTCGGGTTCGGGACGCATTTCGTCGCCCGGATCCGACTTCTGTATGCTGCCGCGGAGTGTCTGATTAAAGTTAACGGGTCCTTGACGGCGCCCCTTCGCTTCGGGAGGGGGGTGCGTCAGGGATGCCCCATGTCCGGCCAGTTATATGCCATTTGCGTGGAGCCTTTCCTGCGCCTCTTGCGGAAGAGGTTGGCGGGATTGGCTCTGCGAGGGCCGGGCGTGGAGGTGGTCCTCTCGGCTTACGCCGATGACGTGCTCCTCGTGGTCACGGATCCCGTTGACTTGCGGAGGATGCGGGAATGCCAGCAGATTTACTCGGACGCATCCTCCGCCAGGATCAACTGGGGGAAATGTTCTGGACTCCTGGTGGGTCAGTGGCAGGTGGACTCTCTGCCGGAGGAGTTCGGGCCCTTCGCCTGGAGTACCACGCACCTCCTCTACTTGGGAGTCTACCTCAGCCCGGCCGAGGACGCCTGGCCGGCGAACTGGCACGAGCTGGAGGCCAAAGTCACCGCTCGCTTAGGACGCTGGACAGGATTGCTCCGAGTGTTGTCCTACAGGGGTCGGGCATTGGTCATAAACCAACTGGTGGCCGCCATGTTGTGGTACCGGTTGGTTACTCTGATCCCCCCCCCTGCGTTTGTCGCCAAGATACAGAAGAAGCTCGTCGACTTCTTCTGGAACAACAGGAGACACTGGGTCGCTGCCGCGGTTCTGGGTCTCCCGCTTAAGGAGGGCGGTCAGGTGTTGGTGTGCCTCCGCACCCAGGCTGCGACTTTCCGTCTTCAGACGCTGCAGAGATACCTGTACGTCGAGAATCCTCCAAGATGGTGTGCGCTGGCGACGTATTTTTTCCGCCAGCTGCACGGCCTCAATTACGACACGTAGCTCCTGTTTTTGGAGGTGAGCGGCAGGCGTGAGAGCCTGCGGGAGCTGCCTGTCTTTTACCAGGAACTACTATGGGTTTGGAATCACGTCGCCTCCAGGCGGAGCTCTCCCCCGTCAGGAGCGGCGGCTGTCCTCCGGGAGCCGCTGTTCAGGAATCCGCACCTCCACGTCCGCGAGTTCGGGTGGCTGGCGGAGCGCAGGGCTGTGCCTGGCAGGGTGACTAGAGTCGGGGACCTACTCGATGGCGGAGGAGCGGGCTGGATGGCGCCAGAGGAGCTGGCGCGGCGCATGTCGTGGGACGACGTCCGGCTCGCGGTCAATGCCATCGGGGCGGTGAAAGCGATGTTGCCCCCCGGCGCCACGAGGTGTGTCGAGGCGGCTCGGGCACGTGGGGAGATCCCGTCCGAGCTTACTCCCGTTCGGATGGAATTCCTTATCGGCGCCTTGCCCCGAGACTCCCCTCGGGGATCGGCGCCTCACAACTTGAGCCGTCTCGAGGAAATACCCTCCGTGCTTTTTCATTCTGCGCGGAGGGGTTTCCTGTACGGGCTGCTCTTGCACACCTTCCACTTTGCCATCTTCGCCTGCCGTCCGGACACGCCGTGGCGTGCCGTTTTACCTCCGGACGGAGGCGGAGGTCCCCAATGGGGGGCTCTCTATGCGGGAGTCCTCCCCTGTTCTATCGGGGATTTGGCCTGGAGGGTGTTGCACAGAGCAGTTCCGTGCAATAGATTTTTAAGTAGGTTTACGGACTCCCAGACCGCCTGTTTGTTTTGCGGTCTGGAGGAGTCCGTCTTTCACGTTTACACGGGGTGTGAGAGGTTGCAGCCCCTCTTCCATTTTTTGAAGGGGCTGCTCCTCAAATTTTGGTTGCACTTCAGTCCCACGCTCCTGATCTACGGTCACCCCGTGCGGCGGGGAGCGGGCAGGTTGGAGGACCTCCTCGTGGGCCTGCTCCTGGGCTTGGCCAAGAAAGCCATTAATTGGTCCAGGCAGCGGGCGGTCGAGGGGGTCGTCCGGCCGGATTGCCTCCCTCTCTTCCGCGGCCATGTTCGCGGCCGGGTGGCCCTGGAGATGGAGCACGCGGTGTCCGCCGGCGAGCTCGAGCTCTTTCGAGACCGGTGGGCGCCGCGGGGACTGGAGTGTGTAGTTGGTTTAAACACCCAGACTTTAATTTAAGGGGTTAAGTTTTGTTTCGGGGTTATTGGACTGGGTGTATTTGTTTAATGTATTTTTATTGGTTTAAACAAAAGAGGAGCAATGTGGTCCTAAATGATTGGTACAGACACACAGAAAACAACAAAGAGATAAATACATAAAAAGGTATCTTAGAGAATATAGAAGAAAGCTCGGAGGGAGTGGAAGGATAAGTAATGTTTTACAACTGTTCATAAATATATGATCTATATTCTATTAATATTACAGGACTATAGCAACTCCTAATATCCCCGTACCATTTTTAATATTGAGTATTGAAATTTACAGTGTGTGAGATGACATGTTAAACAATTGAAAGGGTTAAGGACGTCTTGACAGGAGGATATAAGTCAGCTTTTGTTGCCACCTCCTGCTCAATTACTATGTGCAGCCATTTGAGTCTTGTTACTGCCTCAACAGCAACAACTTTTAATTGTACAGCGCCTTTAATGTAGGAAAACATCCCAAGGGGCTTCACAGAGGTGTGAGGAAAAACATACATCGCGCCAAGGAAGGAGATATTAGGAGGAGGTTTGGTCAAAGTGCTGGGTTTAAGGAGGGCTTCAAAGGAGGAGAAGGTGGCAGAGGGTTTAGGGAGGGATGCTTGAAGGACTTAGATGGCTGAAGGTATGGCTGCCATCGGTGTGGCAAAGAGGGGGAGAAGCACTAGATGCCAGAGTAAGAGGAACAGAGAGTTTGAGGTTGGGGGGCGGTGGGATAGTAGAAATGGAGGGGTTTCAGTGATAGGAAGGGGCGAGGCCATGAAGGCATTTAAATATGAGGATGAGAATATTAAAGTTCAGGTGTTGGGGGCCTGGCAGGCAATCCAGGTCACCGAGGACAGGAGTGATGGGCGAGCAGGACTTGGTGTAGGGGATGAGCAGCAGAGTTTTGGATCAGCTGGGTTTATGGAGGCCAGAGGGTGGGAGGCCAACCAGGAGAATATTGGTGTAATCAAGTGTGGAGGTGAGTTTCAACATGGAGTAGAGATGGATGGGAAACACTGAGCTACGGTAGTGTAGTGGTTATGTTTCTGGACTAATAATCCACAGAACGTGATTTCAAATCCCACCACGGCAGTTTGGGCATTTGAACTCAGTGTAAAAACCTGGAAATGAAAGTGACCATGAAGCTGTCGGATTGCTGTAAATAATCAATTCATGCCCTTTAGGGAAGGAAACCTGCCATCCTTACCCCATCTGGCCTATGTGTGACTCCAGTCCCATACCGATGTGTTTGCCTCTTAACTGGCTTCTGAATTGGACTAGCAAGCCTCTCGGCTGCAAATGACTGGAGTGGTTGAAGAAGAAGGCCCACCACCACTGCCACCTTTGCAGGGCTACTAGGATGGGCAATAAATGCCTGCTTTGGTCAATCATTCTCAATCAGTTTGTCTGCCCACTGTCCAATTCTGTCTATATCACCCACAGTTCTTCACGTGTTGCTTTCCTGTCAAGAGAAGAGTTAATCACCTGACTGTCATGCGCGGCTCAGTGGGGAGCACACTCACCTCTGAGTCAGAAGGTCATGGGTTCAAGTCCCACTCCACAGACTTGTGCACAAAAATCTAGGCTGACACGCCAGTGCAGTGCTGATGGAGTGCTGCACTGTCGAAGGTGCTGTCTTTCGGATGAGACGTTAAGACACGGCCCCATCTACCCTCTTAGGTGAACGTAATCAAAGAGGAGCAGGGAGTTCTCCCCAGTGTCCTGGCCAATATTTATCCGTCAAACAACATCACTAAAACAGATTATCTGGTCATTATCACATTGCTCTTTGTGGGAGCTTGCTGTGCGCAAATTGGCTGCCGTGTTTCCTACATTACAACAGTGACTACGTTTCAAAAATACTTTATTGGCTGTAAAGCGCTTTGGGACGTCCTGAGTTAGTGAAAGGCGCTGTAGCAATGCAAATCTTTCTTTTCTTATTTTTCTCTACTTATAAAGTCCAAAATGCTATTGAACTTTTCTTTAATTCTGTTTGTGATTATTTTAAATTTTGTTCTCTCTCATTACCATCTCACTGATTAATGGAAACAATGGGGTAGAAATTGGACAAGATTTAATATGGACAGAAGAGTGTCCCTTTAATAGGTGCAGTGTCCCTTTAAAGGCTCAGTATCCCTTTACCATGTAACGATGTCTCTTCCTTTTTCTCCCTCTTTTCTTCTCCCCGCCCCTCTGAAGGCACTGAGTCTTGCAAGCCCTAAGTGACCTTATCTAAGCTGTCATTCTCACCTGATAGCAAATGCCAAGAGGCTGACCTCATGGCCGATCCCGATTCCGTTCTCACTTCACATCCACACACGCGTACTTTCCAGCTTTGGTCGCTGGGTGTGATCAGCAGCAGGAGCCCGTTCTCCTGGGGAGCTGTGGCCAATTGGAAATTTGGTCCCTCAGGCTGCGATCGGCTAATTCAGCATAGGCCGGGGATCAAACCTGGGACTTGCCTCAGGTTTGGCTTAGATACTCACTGGGTGATCCCTTTCCCCACCAGGCTACAGGAAGCTGCTGTGTATTTTTAACACATTACCATATCCCCCCTTCAGCTACAATGTCTGTAGAACATTCCACAATATGCCGATAACATGCCCCTACCGTGCAGTATCCCGATAACATGCCCCTTTAACCGTGCAGTATCCCATTAACATGCCCCTTTAACCGTGCAGTATCCCGATAACATGTCCCTTTAACCGTGCAGTTTCCCGATAACATGCCCCTTTAACCGTGCAGTATCCCGATAACATGTCCCTTTAACCGTGCAGTATCCTGATAACATGTCCCTTTAACCGTGCAGTATCCCGATAACATGCCCCTTTAACCGTGCAGTACCCGATAACATGCCCCTTTAACCGTGCAGTTTCCCGATAACATGCCCCTTTAACCGTGCAGTATCCCGATAACATGTCCCTTTAACCGTGCAGTATCCCGATAACATGCCCCTTTAACCGTGCAGTACCCCGATAACATGTTCCTTTAACCGTGCAGTATCCTGATAACATGTCCCTTTAACCGTGCAGTATCCTGATAACATGCCCCTTTAACCGTGCAGTATCCTGATAACATGCCCCTTTAACCGTGCAGTATCCTGATAACATGTCCCTTTAACCGTGCAGTATCCCGATAACATGCCCCTTTAACCGTGCAGTATCCCGATAACATGTCCCTTTAACCGTGCAGTTTCCCGATAACATGCCCCTTTAACCGTGCAGTATCCCATTAACATGCCCCTTTAACCGTGCAGTATCCTGATAACATGCCCCTTTAACCGTGCAGTACCCGATAACATGCCCCTTTAACCGTGCAGTATCCCGATAACATGTCCCTTTAACCGTGCAGTATCCCGATAACATGTCCCTTTAACCGTGCAGTATCCTGATAACATGCCCCTTTAACCGTGCAGTATCCCGATAACATGCCCCTTTAACCGTGCAGTATCCCGATAACATGCCCCTTTAACCGTGCAGTATCCCGATAACATGCCCCTTTAACCGTGCAGTATCCCGATAACATGCCCCTTTAACCGTGCAGTATCCCGATAACATGCCCCTTTAACCGTGCAGTATCCCGATAACATGCCCCTTTAACCGTGCAGTATCCCGATAACATGTCCCTTTAACCGTGCAGTATCCCGATAACATGTCCCTTTAACCGTGCAGTATCCTGTTAACATGCCCCTTTACCCGTGCAGTATCCTGATAACATGCCCCTTTAACCGTGCAGTATCCCGATAACATGTCCCTTTAACCGTGCAGTATCCCGATAACATGCCCCTTTAACCGTGCAGTATCCCGATAACATGTCCCTTTAACCGTGCAGTATCCCGATAACATGTCCCTTTAACCGTGCAGTATCCCGATAACATGTTCCTTTAACCGTGCAGTATCCCGATAACATGTTCCTTTAACCGTGCAGTATCCCGATAACATGTCCCTTTAACCGTGCAGTATCCCGATAACATGTCCCTTTAACCGTGCAGTATCCCGATAACATGTCCCTTTAACCGTGCAGTATCCCGATAACATGTCCCTTTAACCGTGCAGTATCCCGATAACATGTTCCTTTAACCGTGCAGTATCCCGATAACATGCCCCTTTAACCGTGCAGTATCCTGTTAACATGTCCCTTTAACCGTGCAGTATCCCGATAACATGTCCCTTTAACCGTGCAGTATCCCATTAACATGCCCCTTTAACCGTGCAGTATCCAGATAACATGTCCCTTTAACCGTGCAGTATCCCGATAACATGCCCCTTTAACCGTGCAGTATCCCGATAACATGCCCCTTTAACTGTGCAGTATCCTGATAACATGCCCCTTTAACCGTGCAGTATCCCGATAACATGTCCCTTTAACCGTGCAGTATCCTGATAACATGTTCCTTTAACCGTGCAGTATCCTGATAACATGCCCCTTTAACCGTGCAGTATCCTGATAACATGTCCCTTTAACCGTGCAGTATCCCGATAACATGTCCCTTTAACCGTGCAGTATCCCGATAACATGCCCCTTTAACCGTGCAGTATCCCGATAACATGCCCCTTTAACTGTGCAGTATCCTGATAACATGCCCCTTTAACCGTGCAGTATCCCGATAACATGTCCCTTTAACCGTGCAGTATCCTGATAACATGTTCCTTTAACCGTGCAGTATCCTGATAACATGCCCCTTTAACCGTGCAGTATCCTGATAACATGTCCCTTTAACCGTGCAGTATCCTGATAACATGCCCCTTTAACCGTGCAGTATCCTGATAACATGTCCCTTTAACCGTGCAGTATCCCGATAACATGCCCCTTTAACCGTGCAGTATCCCGATAACATGTCCCTTTAACCGTGCAGTATCCCGATAACATGCCCCTTTAACCGTGCAGTATCCCGATAACATGCCCCTTTAACCGTGCAGTATCCCGATAACTTGTCCCTTTAACCGTGCAGTATCCCGATAACATGCCCCTTTAACCGTGCAGTATCCCGATAACATGTCCCTTTAACCGTGCAGTATCCCGATAACATGCCCCTTTAACCGTGCAGTATCCCGATAACATGTTCCTTTAACCGTGCAGTATCCTGATAACATGCCCCTTTAACCGTGCAGTATCCCGATAACATGCCCCTTTAACCGTGCAGTATCCCGATAACATGCCCCTTTAACCGTGCAGTATCCTGATAACATGTCCCTTTAACCGTGCAGTATCCCGATAACATGCCCCTTTAACCGTGCAGTATCCCGTTAACATGTCCCTTTAACCGTGCAGTATCCCGATAACATGTCCCTTTAACTGTGCAGTATCCCGATAACATGCCCCTTTACCCGTGCAGTATCCCGATAACATGTCCCTTTAACCGTGCAGTATCCCGATAACATGTTCCTTTAACCGTGCAGTATCCTGATAACATGCCCCTTTACCCGTGCAGTATCCCGATAACATGTCCCTTTAACCGTGCAGTATCCAGATAACATGCCCCTTTAACCGTGCAGTATCCTGATAACATGTCCCTTTAACCGTGCAGTATCCTGATAACATGCCCCTTTAACCGTGCAGTATCCCGATAACATGTCCCTTTAACCGTGCAGTATCCTGATAACATGCCCCTTTACCCGTGCAGTATCCCGATAACATGCCCCTTTAACCGTGCAGTATCCCGATAACATGCCCCTTTAACCGTGCAGTATCCCGATAACATGCCCCTTTAACCGTGCAGTATCCCGATAACATGCCCCTTTAACCGTGCAGTTTCCCGATAACATGCCCCTTTAACCGTGCAGTATCCCGATAACATGTCCCTTTAACCGTGCAGTATCCCGATAACATGCCCCTTTAACCGTGCAGTTTCCCGATAACATGCCCCTTTACCCGTGCAGTATCCCGATAACATGCCCCTTTACCCGTGCAGTATCCAGATAACATGCCCCTTTACCCGTGCAGTATCCCGATAACATGCCCCTTTACCCGTGCAGTATCCAGATAACATGCCCCTTTACCCGTGCAGTATCCCGATAACATGTCCCTTTACCCGTGCAGTATCCCGATAACATGCCCCTTTAACCGTGCAGTTTCCTGATAACATGCCCCTTTACCCGTGCAGTATCCCGATAACATGCCCCTTTACCCGTGCAGTATCCAGATAACATGACCCTTTAACCGTGCAGTATCCTGATAACATGCCCCTTTACCCGTGCAGTATCCCGATAACATGTCCCTTTAACCGTGCAGTTTCCTGATAACATGCCCCTTTAACCGGGCAGTATCCCGATAACATGCCCCTTTACCCGTGCAGTATCCCGATAACATGTCCCTTTAACCGTGCAGTTTCCTGATAACATGCCCCTTTACCCGTGCAGTATCCCGATAACATGTCCCTTTAACCGTGCAGTATCCCGATAACATGCCCCTTTAACCGTGCAGTATCCCGATAACATGCCCCTTTAACCGTGCAGTATCCAGATAACATGTCCCTTTAACCGTGCAGTATCCAGATAACATGCCCCTTTAACCGTGCAGTATCCCGATAACATGCCCCTTTAACCGTGCAGTATCCTGATAACATGCCCCTTTAACCGTGCAGTATCCAGATAACATGCCCCTTTAACCGTGCAGTATCCAGATAACATGCCCCTTTAACCGTGCAGTATCCTGATAACATGCCCCTTTAACCGTGCAGTATCCAGATAACATGCCCCTTTAACCGTGCAGTATCCCGATAACATGCCCCTTTAACCGTGCAGTATCCAGATAACATGCCCCTTTAACCGTGCAGTATCCTGATAACATGCCCCTTTAACCGTGCAGTATCCTGATAACATGCCCCTTTAACCGTGCAGTATCCAGATAACATGCCCCTTTAACCGTGCAGTATCCTGATAACATGCCCCTTTCACCGTGCAGTATCCAGATAACATGCCCCTTTAACCGTGCAGTATCCAGATAACATGCCCCTTTAACCGTGCAGTATCCAGATAACATGCCCCTTTAACCGTGCAGTATCCCGATAACATGCCCCTTTACCCGTGCAGTATCCCGTTAACATGCCCCTTTAACCGTGCAGTATCCCGATAACATGTTCCTTTAACCGTGCAGTATCCTGATAACATGCCCCTTTAACCGTGCAGTATCCCGATAACATGCCCCTTTAACCGTGCAGTATCCCGATAACATGCCCCTTTAACCGTGCAGTATCCTGATAACATGTCCCTTTAACCGTGCAGTATCCCGATAACATGTCCCTTTAACCGTGCAGTATCCTGATAACATGTCCCTTTAACCGTGCAGTATCCCGATAACATGTCCCTTTAACCGTGCAGTATCCCGATAACATGTCCCTTTAACCGTGCAGTATCCCGATAACATGCCCCTTTAACCGTGCAGTATCCCATTAACATGCCCCTTTAACCGTGCAGTATCCTGATAACATGTCCCTTTAACCGTGCAGTATCCCGATAACATGCCCCTTTAACCGTGCAGTATCCTGATAACATGTCCCTTTAACCGTGCAGTATCCCGATAACATGTCCCTTTAACCGTGCAGTATCCCGATAACATGCCCCTTTAACCGTGCAGTATCCCATTAACATGCCCCTTTAACCGTGCAGTATCCTGATAACATGTCCCTTTAACCGTGCAGTATCCCGATAACATGTCCCTTTAACCGTGCAGTATCCTGATAACATGCTCCTTTACCCGTGCAGTATCCCATTAACATGCCCCTTTAACCGTGCAGTATCCCGATAACATGTCCCTTTAACCGTGCAGTATCCTGATAACATGCCCCTTTAACCGTGCAGTATCCAGATAACATGCCCCTTTAACCGTGCAGTATCCCGATAACATGCCCCTTTACCCGTGCAGTATCCAGATAACATGCCCCTTTAACCGTGCAGTATCCAGATAACATGCCCCTTTAACCGTGCAGTATCCAGATAACATGCCCCTTTAACCGTGCAGTATCCCGATAACATGCCCCTTTACCCGTGCAGTATCCTGATAACATGCCCCTTTAACCGTGCAGTATCCAGATAACATGCCCCTTTAACCGTGCAGTATCCAGATAACATGCCCCTTTAACCGTGCAGTATCCCATTAACATGTTCCTTTAACCGTGCAGTATCCCGATAACATGTCCCTTTAACCGTGCAGTATCCAGATAACATGTCCCTTTAACCGTGCAGTATCCTGATAACATGTCCCTTTAACCGTGCAGTATCCCGATAACATGCCCCTTTAACCGTGCAGTATCCCGATAACATGTCCCTTTAACCGTGCAGTATCCTGATAACATGTCCCTTTAACCGTGCAGTATCCTGATAACATGCCCCTTTAACCGTGCAGTATCCTGATAACATGTTCCTTTAACCGTGCAGTATCCCGATAACATGTCCCTTTAACCGTGCAGTATCCTGATAACATGTCCCTTTAACCGTGCAGTATCCTGATAACATGCCCCTTTAACCGTGCAGTATCCTGATAACATGTCCCTTTAACCGTGCAGTATCCTGATAACATGCCCCTTTAACCGTGCAGTATCCTGATAACATGCCCCTTTAACCGTGCAGTATCCCGATAACATGTTCCTTTAACCGTGCAGTATCCCATTAACATGTTCCTTTAACCGTGCAGTATCCCATTAACATGTTCCTTTAACCGTGCAGTATCCCGATAACATGTCCCTTTAACTGTGCAGTATCCCGATAACATGTCCCTTTAACCGTGCAGTATCCTGATAACATGTCCCTTTACCCGTGCAGTATCCCATTAACATGTTCCTTTAACCGTGCAGTATCCCATTAACATGTTCCTTTAACCGTGCAGTATCCCGATAACATGTCCCTTTAACTGTGCAGTATCCCGATAACATGTCCCTTTAACCGTGCAGTATCCTGATAACATGTCCCTTTACCCGTGCAGTATCCCATTAACATGCCCCTTTAACCGTGCAGTATCCCGATAACATGCCCCTTTAACCGTGCAGTATCCCGATAACATGTCCCTTTAACCGTGCAGTATCCCGATAACATGCCCCTTTAACCGTGCAGTATCCCGATAACATGCCCCTTTAACCGTGCAGTATCCTGATAACATGTCCCTTTAACCGTGCAGTATCCCGTTACCATGTTCCTTTAACCCTGCAACATCCTGTTAAAATGGCCCTTTAAGATGTCCTTTTAACATGCTGCAATATATTAAAATAAGTCAGGATCTAATTCCAAAGTCCAATGTAGACCTCTCTGTTCATGTTGATTCCAGGATCGCTGTCACTCTCTGGACAGAGCCTGCTTTATCTCTCAAGCACCTCACACAGCCCCGAGCCATGGGTATCAATCATTCAGATTTATTTGATTTAATACAGATAGAAAAGACACAGTGTTGCTGACTTGATACAAGTATGACAGTCTGATGTACAGTCCTCCTGTAGACACAGAACACTGTCAAGACACTGCGATAAGCCAGCGGCGTCAGTCATTCACAGTCAGGATCACGCATCCTGGTTTTAAAATGTGATCTGTTCTTGGGTACTTCACTGCTAAAAACAAACGCAGCTGGGCTTGTGATCGATCTGTCTTTCACTGAGAACTTTGAGAAATGTAGTACAGCACCAGAAACAATGAAATCATAACACAACACTGCATCACAATACAATACAGAATCATAACACAACACTGCATCATAATACAATACAGAATCAGAACCATGTGGCAGAACCACTGAATGACTCTAGCTAACTGTATATAATTCTCTAACGATCATCTAACACCAGCCTAAACCTGTACCATTGTGTTAGGCATTACTGTGTTTTGTATATAGAGTTTGCATGTACGGGGCGTGGCCCCTTTAAGAGCGCGGGAAAAGGCGGGCAAACGCGATGACGTCACGTCGCAAACCACGGGGCTGCCCAGGCAGTCCTTGTGGCATCTCCGTTGAGTAAAGACCTGTTTAACTGTTCTCTTGTGTCGATCTCTGTTATTCGTGGGAATTTGTTAATTCCTGCAACACAACACTGCATCACAATACAATACAGAATCATAACACAACACTGCATCACAATACAATACAGAATCAGAACACTTTGCATGGAAATACCTAGAACTTACAACACGGTAGCAGGCCTTTTGACCCAACCAGTCCGTGTCAGTATTTACCCTCCACTTGAGAAAATAGTCCTAATCAAATTAACTCACCCTGTTCCCATATCTTTTGAACTCCTCTTCCTTCATCCACCTCTCCGATCTAATCTTGAATGTTGACACAGTTTCTGCTTCGCCCACTAACCCTGGGAGTGAATTCCCAGCCTCACACCTCTCCGTGTGAAGAAGTTTCTCCTGCCCTCTGTTCTCAGTCTCTTACATTGAATCTTTTATCTCTGGCCCCTGATTCTAGACCCCTCAACTACTGGAGACAGCCTGCTTCTATCTACCTCTCCCATCATTTCACCATTTAAAACAATTCTATTAAATCACCCAAAATCTGCATTATTCTAACAAAAAAAAGCTCCAATTTTTAAAGCCTTTCTTCACCTTTGTATTTCCTTTTGCCAGGCAGCCTCCCAGTGAATCTACCTATTATGATTCACAGAAATAATAACACAAAATTGAAAATCATGGCAGGAACACCAGACACACTGCACCTGCTGAGCAATGGGTGTACCTGCAGCACCCAGCTGTATGATTGATACATGCATAACTCATGGGTGTCCAATGCCTAGAGACAATGCTACGACATGGGTAGCGCAAGGTACGATGCAGTGTTGGAGAGGGGCTGGATACGATGCAGTGTTGGACAGGGGCTGGGTACGATGCTCGGTGTTGGACAGGGGCTGGATACGGTGCTCGGTGTTGGAGAGGGGCTGGATACGATGCACAGTGTTGGAGAGGGGCTGGATACGATGCTCGGTGTTGGACAGGGGCTGGATACAATGCTGTGTTGGAGAGGGGCTGGATACGATGCTTGGTGTTGGGCAGGGGCTGGATACGATGCTCAGTGTTGGAGAGGGGCTGGATACGATGCAGTGTTCGACAGGGACTGGATACGATGCTCAGTGTTGGACAGGGGCTGGATACGATGCAGTGTTGGAGAGAGGCTGGATACGATGCGCAGTGTTGGATAGGGGCTGGATATGATGCAGTGTTGGACAGGGGCTGGATACGATGCAGTGTTGGAGAGAGGCTGGATACGATGCTCAGTGTTGGATAGGGACTGGATATGATGCTCAGTGTTGGATAGGGACTGGATATGATGCTCAGTGTTGGAGAGGGGCTGGATACGATGCAGTGTTGGACGGGGCTGGATACGATGCTCGGTGTTGGGCAGGGGCTGGATACGATGCTCAGTGTTGGAGAGGGGCTGGATACGATGCAGTGTTGGACAGGGGCTGGATACGATGCTCAGTGTTGGACAGGGGCTGGATACAATGCTCTGTGTTGGACAGGGGCTGGATAAGATGCTCAGTGTTGGACAGGGGCTGGATACGATGCTCAGTGTCGGGCAGGGGCTGGATACAATGCTCTGTGTTGGACAGGGGCTGGATAAGATGCTCAGTGTTGGACAGGGGCTGGATGCGAGGCACAGTGTCGGGCAGGGGCTGGATACGATGCAGTTTTGGAGAGAGGCTGGATACGATGCTGTGTTGGACGGGGCTGGATACGATGCATAGTGTCGGGTAGGGGCTGGATACAATGCAGTGTTGGAGAGGGGCTGGATACGATGCTCTGTGTTGGAGAGGGGCTGGATACGATGCTCTGTGTTGGACAGGGGCTGGATAAGATGCTCAGTGTTGGACAGGGGCTGGATACGATGCTCAGTGTTGGAGTGGGGCTGGATACGAGGCACAGTGTTGGGCAGGGGCTGGATACGATGCAGTTTTGGAGAGAGGCTGGATACGATGCAGTGTTGGACGGGGCTGGATACGATGCATAGTGTCGGGTAGGGGCTGGATACAATGCAGTGTTGGAGAGGGGCTGGATACGATGCTCTGTGTTGGACAGGGGCTGGATACGATGCTCAGTGTTGGAGTGGGGCTGGATACGAGGCACAGTGTCGGGCAGGGGCTGGATACGATGCAGTTTTGGAGAGAGGCTGGATACGATGCAGTGTTGGACGGGGCTGGATATGATGCATAGTGTTGGAGAGGGGCTGGATACAATGCAGTGTTGGAGAGGGGCTGGATACAATGCAGTGTTGGAGAGGGGCTGGATACAATGCAGTGTTGGAGAGGGGCTGGATACAATGCAGTGTTGGAGAGGGGCTGGATACGATGCTCTGTGTTGGACAGGGGCTGGATACGATGCTCAGTGTTGGAGTGGGGCTGGATATGATGCACAGTGTCGGGCAGGGGCTGGATACGATGCAGTGCTGGAGAGAGACTGGATACGATGCTCGGTGTTGGAGAGAGGCTGGATACAATGCAGTGTTGGAGAGAGACTGGATACGATGCTCGGTGTTGGAGAGAGGCTGGATACGATGCTCGGTGTTGGAGAGGGGCTGGATACGATGCAGTGTTGGAGAGAGGCTGGATACGATGCTCGGTGTTGGAGAGGGGCTGGATACGATGCAGTTTTGGAGAGAGGCTGGATACGATGCTCGGTGTTGGAGAGAGGCTGGATACGATGCAGTGTTGGACGGGGCTGGATATGATGCATAGTGTCGGGCAGGGGCTGGATACGATGCAGTTTTGGAGAGAGGCTGGATACGATGCTCGGTGTTGGAGAGAGGCTGGATACGATGCTCGGTGTTGGAGAGAGGCTGGATACGATGCTCGGTGTTGGAGAGAGGCTGGATACGATGCTCGGTGTTGGAGAGAGGCTGGATACGATGCTCGGTGTTGGAGAGAGGCTGGGTTTAATGCTTGCTGTTACGCAGTGGAGGGTTGCAATGCTTACAGTTGGGTAAGGGTGGCTTACGATTCTCACTTTTGGTCCATGGGCTGGTTATGATACTCGTGGTTGGGCAGTGCCTGGGTATGTTTGCTATGCCTTTGCCCTATGTACAGGGGCACCACCATATTTTTTAAGCAACATATCAATGTGTAACATAAATATTGCAACTGATCACTCAGCCAATCGCTTTTAGAAACATAGAAACATAGAAGATAGGAGCAGGAGTAGGCCATTCGGCCCTTCGAGCCTGCTCCGCCATTCAACAAGATCATGGCTGATCATCCAAACCCTAGCACCCGGTCCCTACACCGACAGCCATCCCACCCAAGCCCTATCCCCGTAACCCCACATATTTAATCCCCCCTAACACTAAGGGCCAATTTTTATCATGGCCAATCAACCTAACCCACACATCTTTGGACTGTGGGAGGAAACCGGAGCACCCGGAGGAAACCCACGCAAACACGGGGAGAATGTGCAAACTCCACACAGACAGTCACCCGAGGCCGGATTTGAACCCGGGTCCCTGGCGCTGTGAGGCAACAGTGCTAACCACTATGCCACCGTGCTTTGAACCTCAATTACTATCCAAACCCCACATTGATTGGCACCATCCATATTGCAGGTGCTGGCTGTGATTGGCTGTATCCTGTGTCAGGTTCAGAAACTGCTTGCCTCTTTTGACGGTTTCACCAGGACCAGTGGGCTGTACCGCTTGAATTGAACAGGAGTCACAGTCTGATGCAAAGAGATATCTGTGCCTGGAACCTGTCTCTTTTACAGTGCTTGGGGTGAACTCAGAGTGACAGCAGCTAAATAAAAGCATATACATTTACACACAGGAGGCCATTCAGCCCACCATGTCTGTGCTGGCCCTTTGCGAGAGCAATCCGAAACTAATCCCATTGTTGTTAATAATGCAACAGTCTCTGACTCAGCCACTCCCTGTGGTAAGACACTTTGCTCCAACTACTCGCTGTGTAAAGAAATTCCTCCTAACCTCTCTCCTCACTCTCTCAGTGACAATTTTAAATTGATAACACCTCATCATTGACTCCCCAACCAGAGTAAATAGTGTTTCCCGATTCACTCTGCCTCCAGAATTTAAAAAAACTCTATTTAATCTCCTTGGAACCTCCTGTGCACCAATAGAAATAGTCCCAGTGTCTCTAATCTCTCCTCACTGCGATAGTTTCCGATCCCTGGCATCATCCTGGTGAATCTAGGCTGTACACTCTCCACCGGTTTAATGTACTTTCTACGATGGGGCGTTCGAAAGTGCACATACTTGTCTCACTGTGACCTAACAAATGCTTTGTATAAATTCATCATTACTTCTTCACTCTTGTACACTTTGCTCCTATTTATAAAAGTCAACGTGCAGTTAGCCTTTTCTTAATGGTTTTCGGTACCTGCATGTGCAGATATGTGAATCCTTAGGTTTCTGTATTTATCCTCACCCTTCAGTGTCTTTCCATTGAGTGTATTGCCCATTCCACCCAAAATGTATTACTTCACACTGCTCCACATTAAACTGCATCTGCCACCTGTCTGCCCATTCCACTCACCTGGCTCTGTCCTCCTAACATCTTTCAGTCTCATAGAATCATAGAATCTGCGCCGGCCAACAAAGAGCTATCCAGCCTAATCCCACATCCCAGCTCTTGGTCCATAGCCCTGCAGGTTAGAGCATCCCAAGTACACATCCAAGTACTTTGTAAATGTGGTTAGGGTTCCTGGCTCTACCACCCTTTCAGGCAGTGAGTTCCAGACCCCCACAACCCTCTGGGTGAAGAAATTTCTCCTCAAATCCCCTCTAAACCTTCCACCAATTACATTAAATCTGTGCCCCCTGGTTTTTGACCCTTCTGCTAAGGGAAATAGGTCCTTTCTATCCACTTTATCTATGCCCCTCATAATTTTATACACCTCAATAAGGTCTCCCCTCAGCCTCCTCTGTTCCAAGGATAACACCCAGCCTATCCAGTCTTTCCTCGTAGCTAAGATTCTCTACTTCCGGCAACATCCTTGTAAATCTCCTCTGTACCCTCGCTAGTGCAATCACATCCTTCCTGTAATGTGGTGACCAGAACTGCACGCAGTACTCTAGTGTCTTATACAGTTGAAGCATAACCCCCCCTACCCTTGCATTCTATGCCACGGCTAATAAAGGCAAGCATTCCGTATGCCTTCTTAACCACCTTATCTACCTGGCCTGCTACCTTCACGGATCTGTGGACATGCACTCCAAGGTCCCTTTGTTCCCCTACACTACTCAGTGTCCTACCATTTAATGTGTATTCCCTTTCCTTGTTAGCCCTCCCCAAATGCATTACCTCACATTTCTCCGGATTGATCCCATTTGCCACTGTTCTGCCCACCTGACCAATTTATTGATATCTTCCTGCAGTCTACAGCTTCCTTCTTCAGTATCAACCACACAGCCGATTTTAGTATCATCTGCAAACTTCTTAATCATACCCCCTATATTCAAGTCTAGATCGTTGATATATACCACAAAAAGCAAGGGACCTAGTACTGAGCCCTGCGGAACCCCACTGGAAACAGCCTTCCAGTCACAAAAACACCCATCAACCATTACCCTTTGCTTCCTGTCTCTGAGCCAGTTTGGAATCCGACTTGACACTTTGCCCTGGATCCCATGGGCTTTTAACTTTGTGACCAGTCTGCCATGTGGAGCCTTATCAAAAGCCTTGCTAAAGTCCATATACACTACATCAAATGCACTACCCTCATCTACCCTCCTTGTTACCTCCTCAAATAATTCAATCAAATTGTGCTGACTATCCTTGATTAATCCGTGTCATTTTAATGAAGATTTATCCTGTCCTTCAGAATTCTTTCCAATAATTTTCCCACCACCAAGGTTAGGCTGACTGGCCTGTTGTTTGTCAACCCTTTGCTTTTGCATCATCAGCAAAGAATGTGCTCTCAAGTCTAAATCATCGATATATACTGAGAGCAAGTGGACCCAGCACTGACCCCTGTGGTCCAGCATAGGAACACAGGAATAGAGGAACATAGGAACAGGAGTCGGCCATTCAGCCCCTTGAACCTGTTCCGCCATTCAATGAGATCATGGCTGATCTGCGACCTAACTCCATATACCTGCCTTTGGCCCATTTCCATTAATACCTTTGGTTAACAAAGCTATCAATCTCCGATTTAAAATTAACAATTGATCTAGCATCTATTGCCGTTTGTGGAAGAGAGTTCCAAACTTCTAACACCCTTTGTGTGTTGAAGTGTTTCCTAATTTCACTCCAAAAAAGTCTGGCTCTAATTTTTAGACTCTGCCCCCGAGTCCTCGACTCCCCAACCAGCGGGAATAGTTTCTCTCTACCTAGCCTATCTCTTCCCCTTAATATCTTGACAACTTCGATCAGATCACCCCTGAACCTTCTAAATTCTAGGGAATACAACTCTAATTTGTGTAATCTCTCCTCGTAACGTAACTCTTGAAGTCCGTGTATCATTCTGGTAAACCTGCGCTGCCCTCCCTCCACGGTCAATCTATCCTTCCTAAGGTGTGGTGCCCAGAACTGCTCACAGTGCTCCAGGTGTGGTCTAACCAGGGTTTTGTACAGCTGCAGCATAACTTCTACCCACTTGTACTCTAGTCCTCTAGATATAAAGGCCAGCATCCCATTAGCCTTTTTGATTATTTTCTGTGCCTGTTCCTGACATTTGAATGATCGATGTACCTGGACCCCCGAGTCTCTGGACATCCACTGTTTTTAGCTTTTCACCATTTAGAAAGTACCCTGTTCGATCCTTTCCACCCTTCTCTAGTCTGAGCAACACCTATTTACCCTAACTTTTTCGAAAAAGCCTCTAGTGAGACACCTTATCAAATACCTTCTTAAAATCCATGTATACTGCATCTACTGCATTTCCTTTATTTATCCAATCAGTTACTTCTTCTGAAATGTCTATTAAATTTGTCAAGCACTTCTAAATCCTCAGTAATTATATCTCAAATTATGCATTCAGACACTGAGGCCTAGAAATTCACTTGGGCGCGGGCAGCTCGCTCGCGCCCAAAAGTTAGCGCTGGGCGGGGAGGCATTAGCGCACGCCGTATATTCGTCTTCTGCGCCCCAATTCAGAAGCGGGCGCTATACCAGGGTGTGCCCGCCTCCGTTTGGGGCGCTGCAACTGAATATCGGCGCGCTAGTTGCCGCAGCGCCACCCGATGCGGTGCGGCAGGCTGCGGTACTGCAGGCCTCCTCCTTCTCTTAAGGGGGAGGTGCCTGCAACGGCCGGAGCCCCGATCGCGAGTGCCGGCAAAAGAGCCCGGCACAACGGAGAAGTGCCGGGCTCCACGGAAACCAGCCGGCAATGCCGCGGGGGGTGGGGGTGGAGGAGGCCGGGGAAGGAGGTGCGGGCAGGCGGCCGCCGAAAACGCGGCCGGCCGCACCTTCCGCTTTAAAGCGCCCCACTATGGCAGCAGGACGGCCCCGTTTTCTGTTCGCTGTTTGCGCCCGCTTCGGAGGAGGCGGGCGCGAATAAATATGGGGATCGGTGCGGTTTCGGGGCGTTACGGGCCACCGCGCACACCGATGACGTCATCGGTCCCGGCGCAGCGCTAACGGCTACCGCCGCCAATACCGCTGCACTCAATTTCCGCGCTACCACCCCGCCGGCGCAAAAGACCTCTTTAGGCGCTAAGTGGGCGCAAGGCCCACTGAATTTCTAGGCCTAAGTGAATGTTTAAAAGTCAGAAGGTGAAGGGTTTGGATGTGGTTCGGGGGCAGCTCGACCGAGAGAACTTCCCCAAAAAATGTCCACCAAGGAATTCAGGAGCCAAAGTTCATCAAAAGTACATTTACAACTAAAACTCCCCGAGCTCGGCCCCTCCTCCCTGGGGTCCGTGAGGAGCTCTTACTTTCTAAAGCTTCATGTTCCATATTGGTTGCTGCTCGGAGTTTTATTTGATGCTCGTTGCTGTCCCCTCACACGCCCCGTTGCTGATGGGCATCAAACTGCTGTCCGCTCAGTTCTCCAAAGGATGCAAAAATCGTAATTAGCCTGTGTGAGAGTAACAAACAGAATCGGATGAGTCACTGCCATTACTTCAGGTCATGGGATTCAAACCCATCATTGCAGCAGGAACTGCAGAACTTCACACTCAAGCTTCGCAGGCAGGTATCCAGACAGTGAATTAAAGAGACTTTGCCACCTCCTCGGGGCTAGTCACACTCACCCAGTCCCACTACAGG
Organism: Somniosus microcephalus; assembly: GCF_052327205.1. NCBI lineage: Eukaryota > Metazoa > Chordata > Chondrichthyes > Squaliformes > Somniosidae > Somniosus > Somniosus microcephalus. The sequence continues at coordinate 54,919,579 of NC_141010.1, read as the reverse complement.
ACTTGTTACACTCCCCTGTGCCACCTCCTCGGGGCTAGTCACACTCACCCAGTCCCACTACAGGACTTGTTACACTCCCCTGTGCCACCTCTTCGGGGCTAGTCACACTCACCCAGTCCCATTACAGGACTTGTTACACTCTCCCCTGTGCCACCTCCTCGGGGCTAGCCACACTCACCCAGTCCCACTACAGGACTTGTTACACTCCCCTGTGCCACCTCTTCGGGGCTAGTCACACTCACCCAGTCCCACTACAGGACTTGTTACACTCCCCTGTGCCACCTCTTCGGGGCTAGTCACACTCACCCAGTCCCACTACAGGACTTGTTACACTCCCCTGTGCCACCTCCTCGGGGCTAGTCACACTCACCCAGTCCCACTACAGGACTTGTTACACTCCCCTGTGCCACCTCTTCGGGGCTAGTCACACTCACCCAGTCCCATTACAGGACTTGTTACACTCTCCCCTGTGCCACCTCCTCGGGGCTAGCCACACTCGCCCTGCGCTATAGGAACAAGAGGGGGCCATTCAACCCCTTGAGCATGTTCCACCATTCACTTCGATCAGGACTAATCTGTACCTCAACTCCATTTACCTGCCTCGAACATTTTAATTGTCCCCCAGCATCCACAGCCTTTTGTTGGGAGAGAGGGTCCAGGAGTTCCATTAGACTTTGTGTGAAAAAGTGCTTCCAGATTTCGCTCCTGAACGGCCTAGCTCTAACTTTAAGATTGAAAGCAGGTGATCCTGAGAGCTTCTGTTCCTCAGCTCCTCTCCTGACAGCTACTCCCCGCCCTTTCAACAACTCAGAACTCTCCGCCCGTACACAACACTCTGTCTCAAGCCCTGAGGAAGATTTGGCAGAACTCGTCCAATGACAGTAGACGTCTAAAAGCAAAGAGGAGGATTTCACTTCACCAGAAGAGTTAACAGAATTTTAATTCCATCTAAGCTAAAGTTTATTGATGCTTGTCAGTGTTGCCTGTGGGTCAGTGGGTCGCTCACTCGCCTCTAGGACAGAAGGTTGTGGGTTCAAATCCCATTCCAGAGACTTGAGCACAGTCCTAGGTTGACATTCCAGGACAGTACTGAGGGAGTGCTGCACTGTCGGCGGTGCCATCTTTCAGATGAGACATTAAACTAAGGCCCTGTCGCCCTATCAGGTGGACGCAGAAGATCCCAATGGTACTATTCAAAGAAAAGCAGGGGAGTTCTCCCCAGTGTCCAGGCCAATACTTACTTCTCAACCAATGTCACTGAAACAGATTATCTGGTCATTATCACATTGCTGACTGTGGGACCTTCACAGAAATCACAGAAACCCCACAATGCAGATAGAGGCCATTTCGGCCCATCGAGCCTGCACCAACACATATCCCACCCGATCCCTGTAACCCCTACACCAACACATATCCCACCCTATCCCCGTAACCCCATGTATTTAATCCCCCTAACACTAAGGGTCAATTTATCATAGCCAATCAACCTAACCCGCACATCTTTGGACTGTGGGAGGAAACCGGAGCACCCGGAGGAAACCCACGCAAACACGGGGAGAATGTGCAAACTCCACACAGACAGTCACCCGAGGCCGGATTCGAACCCGGGTCCCTGGCGCTGTGAGGCAACAGTGCTAACCACTATGCCACCGTGCTGCCCTTGCTGGGCATATTTCCCACAAGAGCACTGAATTGGCTGTAAAATATTTTGGGATGTCCTGAAGTTGTGAAAGGTGCTATAGAAATGCAAGTCCTTCTATCTTTGGCTGTTTTTTCCTCCTAAATAATCCTGCTCTGACCCAGATACATAAAATGACATTATATTAACACTGAGTTTAAAAGAATAAAGGCAATTCTGAACCTGTATAAATCATTGGCCCAGAAATTCGGGTCTCCACGGGTGAGTACGCACGGGGTACTCACCCGTAGGCCCGATGGAAGTGCGGGTTCTGTTGTGTATGTAATATGTGTGCTACTTTGAACCTATGGACAGGACTGCACTACTTGTTGGGCGTAGTGATACGCAGTACCACTCCTGGCCATAGGGGTATAAATAGTACTGTGGGTACTGATTCCCCTCAGTTCCCGCCTGTGGGCATGAAGTAAAGACCTATGTGCAGTCCCTACCTCCAACCAGTAAAGGCCTGTTTGAGTTATACGTTTAAGTCTTTGTGTTAATTGTTCAATACAATACACATACTTAACACTGGCGACGAGTCAGGCTCTTACCCTGCGGCAGTTATTCCAGGCGGCTTCGTCCAAAGACAGGACGTTGAAGAGAGGTTTCAATCCTCAACACCCCACTCAAAACTGAAGGGCAGCAGAAATCCTGACAGCTTCCAGCGACTGGAAGAGACAGGCATTAGGACCCTGAAGCCTCCATCAGCTTGTGAACCGGAGTAAAGACAGGACTGGGGAAGAGAGAGAGGTAGGGCGATAGCGATCGGCAGATAAGGGCCGGGCCGCTTTGAAGTGAGGGGCGCAGCCGGGCCAGCGATCAGGACCAAAGATAAGAGCCGCACTCGGACTGAAAGGCGCGGCGGCTGCAGAAGCTCAAGGTGCGAGAGTCGCGGTGCACAGCGCGGGCTATCGATCGCGGCGAAGATAAGGGCCGCACTCGAGGGCTGAAGGGAGACGGCGTCGGGGGACGGGTGAAGACCGCCAAGCGCGGGAAAACCGCCATTTTGTGGGCGGAGGACGACGGCAAGCCGCCATCTTTGATAACAAGTAAAGAAAATAAAATCTGAGAAATTGCAAATCTACAATGCCTAAACACGGGAATATTAGCACCTTTGATAGTGACCTCGAAGATTGGGCCATATATGTTGAAAGAGTAAAAAATTATTGTAAGGCCAATAAAATTCGTGACCAAGATAAAGCTCTAACATTATTAAATTTAATGGGTGCGAAGACGTACGGGCAATTGAAACACCTGTTATCACCAGATGAACCGGCGGATAAGACGTTCGATGAGATTGTTACTGTCCTGAAAGATCATCTAAACCCCACGCCGCTGATGCTAGCGGAACGATTTAAATTTTACGACAGAAGGCAGCTACAGCATGAAAGCAATGCTGAATATTTGCTGGAATTGCGTAAATTAGCGAAATATTGCCAGTTTGGAACGGGATTGACAGATGCACTACGAGACAAATTTGTGTGTGGTTTATTTAAACAGGATACACAAAAGCGACTGCTCGAGGAGAATGAGCTGACGCTTGAGAAGGCGGTCACTATGGCAGCAGCACACGAAGCCGCAGCGAGAGGCACGGCAGTAATGCAGCTACGGTCACCGGAGCTCAGTGCACACAAATTGGGTGTGAGTTCTGGCAAATGTTATCGTTGTGGAAAGACAACGCATGATCAGAACCAGTGTTGGTTTAAAAACCAAGAATGTAGAACTTGTGGTAGGCTTGGACATATAGCTAGAGTATGCAGGTCAGGGAAGAAGACCAGCAACAAGAAGTCACCGCAAGGAAAATACGCAAAGGTACACAAGGTGACCGAACAGGAGTCCGATTCAGACGCTAGCAGTAATGAATTGGCTAGCTTAAGAGTACTCAACGCTGGTAAGGGTGCAGACCTCCAGACAATTTGGGTCACTCTTCAGATAGAAGGAGTCCAAGTAAAACTGGAATTGGACACTGGATCGGCATTGACGGTCATAAATAAGAAAGATTACGGAAAGTTATTCCAACATATTCCCCTACAGGATACGGGGATTATATTGAAAACATACACGGGGCAAAGAGTGTACCCCATCGGGAAAATAGAGGTTGCAGTGGTCCACAAGGGCGAAGACAGTCAAATAATGGACTTATATGTGATATCTGAAGGAGGTCCTCCACTACTAGGACGGGAGTGGATTAGGAAAATGAATATGGACTGGCATTTCCTACAAACAATAACGAGTGAGAACTCGGTGAAGATAGTCGGCCCAGACTCTGGAACGGATGATGGTAAGCCCAACTCAGGTGCAAAAGACAAAGTTTCAGCACAGAATTCCACTGAGCAACAACAACATAGTTTAACTGTGGATTCTGAGTCTGGCAAGTCTACTGATGTGCCCATTTCTGAGGGACACCGGGCTCGAACTCAACTCCATTTCAAACTACAACAGCAATTAGAACAAATGCTTCGCCGTTTTGAGCAAGAGTTGAATGCAACGAAAGAGTTCTTTGATATAGAGTTGGAGAATCTGGAAAGACAACAGAAGCAGCTGATGGAGAAAATGGAGCAGGAGCACACAAAACGTCTGATGTCAGAGGAGTTAACGGTCAGCCAACTCCTGCATATGCTGAAGGACAGGACTCTGAAATGGGAAAAACTTGAACATGAACTTCAATATTCAAACGAAAGGGGTTCGGAGCTCTCAAAGGTTATTGGAAGAGCTGAGGTGGCAACACAGACTGAGATGACTGCAACAGAGCAGCCCTTGGATGCCAAAAGTACGCTGACTCACGTCAACGTAGAACAACAGACCGCTGAAACAGCTGCTCCGGTAGAGGGATTGAATAGTCCGATCAATCAATCTCCAAAAGAAGTTGAAGTAGTAAAATCTCAAATGAGGTCATTAGTAAACGACTTGCTGAAAGCCCAGAAAAAGCTGGATGAAGAGGTACGCATGAAGAAGTCTCTTCAGGAAAGATGTCTGGATTTGGAACAAGAGCTGGCTAACGTCCAGCTGGGTATGGAGGAAATAGAAGACCCTCTCGCTGGCCTAGATCAGGACGACACCGAATATTACTATGTCCTGTCCTGCCCAACTTGTAACTTCGACTCCCACCATACAGAAATCATGGAGGAGCACCGAAAGTCTACGGAACATCGGGAGAAGGTGGCTCTACTACGAAAAAAGGAGGAAGAGAAGGAGGAACTGCGCATGCAGCTGGCAGCTGTGGCAGCTGACAATGGAGCCCAGAGAGTCTCCAAGAAGCAGAAAAGGAAAAGTAAAAACAGAAGATGACCCATCTGAACCATTATCACCTCTACCAGATCACACACGTGGTCCCTCCGAACGGAGCCAATTCAGTTCGGAAGTTCAGACTGTTAAATCCATGGAAGGACTATTGAATGAGTCACTCCAGCAACGTGAACCGACTACACCACAGAGATTGAATCTGTGAACTGTTTTCCGCAGAGACTGAATCTGTGATCTGTTTTGACATGAAGTTATCTATGTATCTATGTTATTCTGTTATGTAAACCTGAAGTTATATATGTATATATGTTATTACGTTATGTTAAATGGGGAGATGACTGTAAAGCTAGGAAGGGAGGAATGTTGTGTATGTAATATGTGTGCTACTTTGAACCTATGGACAGGACTGCACTACTTGTTGGGCGTAGTGATACGCAGTACCACTCCTGGCCATAGGGGTATAAATAGTACTGTGGGTACTGATTCCCCTCAGTTCCCGCCTGTGGGCATGAAGTAAAGACCTATGTGCAGTCCCTACCTCCAACCAGTAAAGGCCTGTTTGAGTTATACGTTTAAGTCTTTGTGTTAATTGTTCAATACAATACACATACTTAACAGGTTCCTGCATGCACTGCGCATGCACGGGAAACCAGCACTTCCGTTCCTCTGAACGAAGAGGTTCAGAGGTCGAACGCGTGCGCGGGAGAGGCTGCGTAAGGCCTGCTTTTTACAAGGTAAGTGGTGAATTAATTAAAATTAAAACATTTTTTCCACAGGTTTATTATTTTTAAACACTTTAAAGCAAGGTAAGTTTATTTTTAGCCCTGTTAGAATATAAAATTATTTTTTTCAAAAATTTAAATTATTGTTTAAAATAGTTATTTCATGTAATTTATAGTTTAAAGCTGGAGTACCCGGCGGTGCCGAGGCTTTTTCGAGGGCATGTTGTTGTTGGAAGAGAGAGCGAGCGCGACTGGGGGGAAGAGAGAGAGCGACTAGGGGGGAGAGAGAGAGCGACTGGGGGGAAGAGAGAGAGCGCGACTGGGGGGAAGAGAGAGAGCGACTGGGGGGAAGAGAGAGAGCGACTGGGGGGAAAAGAGAGAGAGCGACCTGGGTGGAAGAGAGAGAGCGACTGGGGGGAAGAGAGAGAGCGACCTGGGGGGAAGAGAGAGAGCGACCTGGGTGGAAGAGAGAGAGCGACCGGGGGGAAGAGAGAGAGCGACTGGGGGGAAGAGAGAGAGAGCGACTGGGGGGAAGAGAGAGAGAGCGACTGGGGGGGAAGAGAGAGAGCGACCTGGGTGGAAGAGAGAGAGCGACTGGGGGGGGGAGAGAGAGAGCGACTGGGGGGGGGAGAGAGAGAGCGACTGGGGGGGGAAGAGAGAGAGCGACTGGGGGGGAAGAGGGGTGGAAGGGGAGGGGGGAAAGAGGGGGGAAGGGGGGTGGAAGAGGAGGGGGGAAGGGGAGGGGAGGAGGGGAAGGGGAGGGAAGGGGAGGGGTGAGGGGGAAGGGGGAGGGGCGGAAGGGGGAGAGTCCCTGAGCCCCCCCGATCTCCGCCCCCCCATCACCCGTGCCCCGCCCCCCCGATCTCCTGAGCCCCGCCCCCCCCCGCAAGCACCGAACTCCAGAGTCCCGAGCACCGGCCCCCCGCCCTCCCGAGCTGGCTTCAAGTCCGCCGATTGCGGCTGTGAGAGACGGCCGGCGGGCCAGGTTGCCGGGGTAACTCTTCCCGCTCTCCAAGCCCCGCCCGAGATCCGCCCCCCCCGCCCGAGCCGAGCGGGGAACAGAGAGAGATGGCGTGTCTCAGCTGCTCCTGCTGCGCGCGCACCCTGACCCTCGTGGCCCTCGTGGCTGACGCCGTTGCCCCGGGTAACATGACACCAGCGGGGGGGGAGGAGCTTTGCAGAAGCCGTGGGACAATTACCTAGCTCGGGCCTGGCTGGGCAAGAAAGGCCCAGGCTTTGAGGCCTAACAAAAACAGGGAAAGGTAGGAAAAAGAATCTTCAGGTTAGAGAAAATATTTACAAATGAATGAAGTTTTTTTTAAAACAATTTAATAAAAGCAATTTTATTTTGCTGGAAATGTATATTTGAAAAGAAAGACGCAGATAGCAGGAAAAAGAATGGAAGCAAGATGGTGGCTACTCACCTCGGTTCAGAACGATAAGGCCCGCCCACACACGCACCGATTGGTCGACTGTCAGGTCACCAAAGCATAGGATTGGTCAATCGTCTCGTCACTCGACCGTAGGAGGGCCCGGCCGCACGCGCCAGCAACCCGGCGTACGATTGGTCGACCTCGAGGTCACTCTGTCGCTAATGAGCGGATAATGAGATGCTAATGAGCGGAATGTTGAAGGTTTTTCGGATACCGCGGGCACAATTTTTGTCCGGCCGAAACGCAAATATGCTTACCATCGTTTTGGAACGGTGAGCTTTCTTTCGACGTAACGCATGCGTAGGTACGCTCTGTAACTTTCGAGCGCATAGCCGGACAGACGCACACCCGAGGACAGACAGAAGGACAGACAGATCGATTCGTTTATATATATAGATTTAAAAAATGTGATGTTTTTAAAAAATTTATTTGAAAATTTAGTGCTATTTTGCGGCCGTAGTATTTATAAGTCTTGACAGCACTTCCTGTCAGACTTATGAATGGAGCATTCCCTGCTCTGATTGGCTGCCCATGGCCCACGTGATCCCAGGGGACGCATCGAATTAACTGCACCCCTGGGATATGCAAGCACTGCGCGCCGGCAGCTGGACCAGGCCCCGGATCGGAATTGCACAGGGGCCCACAGCTCAACGGCCGGTGCACTAGGTACGTGCAGGTCAGGGGCTTGCACCCGCGGGAAGCCCCCGACCCGAATTTCTGGGCCATTGTGTTCAGTTTTGGTTACCCTACTTTAGGAAGGATGTCAAGGCCATTGGGAGGGTGCAGAAGGGATTCACTCTGGGCAGATGGGCAGTGGTGTGAGCTAGAAACCCAGGCTATTTTAACTCCTGGGACTCATGCAAATCCCACCAGCCAATTTACCGCCCATTCCAGGAGTGATGTCAGCAGGAAGTGATGTGAGTCCTGTTGTATCCGTGTGTTAATGGAGACACGGAATGCAGGAGTTGGTTTAACAGGTGTTTACTGAACAAAGGCTGGAGGTGAACTAACAGATACAAGACGCTATACAGGCTTATATACCTGAGTGGTCACTACCGGTACTACAGTACACAGGAGCTCTTAAAAGTACATACACTACAATTCCGAGGCCACGAGCCGACACCCATGTAAGTACCCCCACCACACAGTACTGCCCCCCCGATTATCAAAATCCATGACAAGGCCTTGGACAACGTGAACCACTTTCCATGCCTCGGGAGCCTACTGTCAACAAGGGCAGACGTCGATGACGAAGTCCAACACCGACTTCAGTGTGCCAGTGCAGCCTTCGGTCACCTGAGGAAGAGAGTGTTTGAAGGCCAGGACCTCAAACCCGGCACGAAGCTCATGGTCGACAGAGCAGCAGTGATACCTGCCCTGCTGAATGCCTCAGAGACATGGACCATGTACAGCAGGCACCTCAAAGCACTGGAGAGGTACCACCAACGCTGCCTCCGCAAGATCCTGCAAATCCATTGGCAGGATAGGCACACCAACGTCAGTGTTCTTGCTCAGGCCAACATCCCCAGCATTGAAGCTTTGACCACGCTTGATCAGCTCCGATGGCTGGGTCACATTGTCTGCATGCCTGATACGAGACTCCCAAAACAAGCGCTCTACTCGGAGCTCCGGCGCGGCAAGAGAGCCCCAGGTGGGCAGAGGAAACGCTTCAAGGACACCTTCAAAGCCTCCTTGAAAAAGTGTAACATCCCCACCGACACCTGGGAATCCCTGGCCCAGGACCGCACAAAGTGGAGGAGAAGCATCCGGGAAGGCGCCGAACACCTCGAGTCTCTTCGCTGGGAGCAAGCGGAAGCCAAGCGCAGGCTGCACAAGGAGCGCACGTCAACCCAAGCACCACACCCACCCGCCCCTTCAAACACAGTCTGCCCCACCTGTGACAGAGACTGCAGGTCCTGCATTGGACTCATCAGTCACCTGAGAACTAATTTTTAATGTGGAAGCGAGTCATCCTCGGTTCCGAGGGACTGCCTAAGAAGAAGAAGAAGAAGAAGTAGCGGGATTGGCTGCGGGGGCTGTCACACGGGCACCTCACGATGGGGATGGGGGTTGGGGTAGAGGCGGGGGGGTTAATCCACTGTAGAGGAAGCCTAAGCTTTCCTTGTGGGGCCAGGAGAAGCAGGAGTTTTTGACCTGTTTGGGCCTGTTCTGGCCCAGATCCTCTCCTCTGTTATCCTCACCACAGTGGTTTCCTGCTCGTACCCATCGAGTTAAAATTGCAGTCAGGTCCTGATGACGTTATTGGAACCCGACATGCACATGTGAAATAGGACCTCGCTACCTTTGGGCGGGAGTCCTTGCAGGTTAAAATTGGGAAGTCAGTTCCTGGTGTCTCCAGGGTGACTAAGTAGCCTGGGCGATTTTAACTGCCCACTCACTCGGTTTCTGCCAGACGAATAGGGTTAAAATTCCCCCCCCCTCCACACCCCCAGGACTCTATAGCAATAGGGCAGCCACAGTTCAAAAGCCATCACCAGGTTTAACGAGAGGATAGAAGGATGGAGGAAAACTTGAAGGGGGATAAATTGAATAAGGCTTGAAAACAGGCGTAGAGATGGCGATGCTGCCTGCTGTTTTAAATGATTGCTGCATGCAGCCAGCACCAGGGGAGGTGCATTGTGGCTGGACTAGGTGGTGGGAGTCCTTTGTGAGCTGAATCTGTGCTGTCAAAGATTGAAGAATGGCTGAACATGGTAGAGAGCGTATACCAAGGTATTCTGATGTGTACTGGAGGCCATGGTGGAAGAGGTTGAATGGAGGAGAGCCGTCCCGAATCAGAGAGATGCAGGAGGCCCTCCAGACACATGCCCAGGAGGCAGTGGGACCAAGTAGTGGCAGAGGTCAATGCCAGGAGTGTTGCTCCAAGAACATGGACACAGTGCAGGAGGAAGTTTAACAATCTCACACGAGTTGTCAGGGTGAGTAAGCTAATCTTCAAATGGCGTGTCCTACCAAACACACCACCAGTCTCATCCACTGCTCAATCACCTCACCCCCATCACTCACCTACCAACAATCTCTATCAATCAGTGCTCAACTCTAACATTCATGTGCTTTACCTCACCCTCACACACTTAGCGTTGTTGCAAGCCTCGCACTCACAACTCACAGCTCACACACACCGGCAGCTGTTCAACCATGACAGCCACATCACCCAAACATATTGCAGGACACTCCCTCTTTCTTGCAGATGTAGGTGGCGCATAAAAGGAGGCAGCAGCAAAGAACTGGAGGAGGGCAAGTGCGCCTGCATGTTTTAACTCCCATGGAGGAGACTGTGATGGCCATCATGGGAAGGGGCATCGCTGAGGCTGTGGCCACCGGCGGGGCTGAAATGATCAATGATGAGGGTATCTGCGTACCTAATCCTCCTTCTCTCATCCACTTCCCCCTCATCCCTCAATCTCTTCTGAGCGAGAAGCTGCAGAGGGTGTAAGCACACACTTCGTACTTTCTCCTCGACTCCCACCACAACCCAACCCTTGTCCCTTTTCCATTTCAGATACCCAAGAACTGGAACCTGCCCAGTCAGTGGAGGAAGAGGAAGAAGACAGTGAAGATGAAGAGACACCATCACTCGATCACACACTCGCAGCCATCAGCTCAGATACTGAGACTGCGCGCATTTTAGAGTCTAGGATAGAGGAGGGATCTGCACGTGGTGAGACACTGGGCACAAGTGCACAGGAGCCAGGACGGGGGGGGAAAAGGATAACACGGGTGCCAGCTCACCAGAGGGCAAGGTCGCACACTAGTTCTGCTGCAGAGGACTCAGATGATGACTTTGATGGGCCAGATTACAGAAGAAGGCTGATGGGTGTACACACCAAAATGCTTGGTGCCTGCGCTCAATTGTCAAGGAGCTTGGAGGAGTCCAGTACCAACTTGGCACAGGGCTTTGCGCGGAGCTTGGAGCCCATGATTTCCAGCATGGAACCTCAATCAGTACACCTGTGGAACTCACCATGATGCAGCGTCTGATGGCCGATGTCACAGCCTCCATCGCAGCACAAGCAGCTTCCACCAAAGGTCTGAGTGCTGCAGTGGAAGCTCAGACTGCTGTCATCATGGCTCTGGATACCAGTGTTCAAAGGGTCTTCCAGGGCATACCAGCAGTCCATCAATCTGTTCGCCAACAGATTACTAGGATTGCTGAGGCACCACCCCGGGGGAGTGGCAGTGCCTCCATGGAGGACAAACCTGCTGTCCTCACTCAGGAGGACAGCATTCCTGCTCCCACCACTGCCACTCCGCTAGTGCCCTTGCTGTTGCCTGTCAGCCAGCCAGCCCAGGCGGCTGCAGCACAGATGGTGCAGTCTGAAGCTATGTCTTCTAGGCCCAGAGCTGCTCGAGGTCGCCCTTCAGGGCCATCTGCAGTCTCCTCAAATTGGAGGTCAACAGCCTTCCACCACCCATATTGCAGCCACTGAGGAAGCACCTCGTAGGAACACTAGGACAGGCAAAGGCACGTGGAAGAGGCACTAAGGAATACACAAGGGTGATTAGTTTATTTTTGTATGCATTATGTCATAATTTGATTTATAAATTTGGATTGGAATGTGCATTTTCTGGTGGTTTTTATTTGTGTTGTTGGAACGAGGACGATGTGATGGTCAGTGATAGAGGAAAGGTAAGGAGTGTGGGACTGTTGGTGAATGGGGAGGTGTGGTTGAGGTTACTGGTAACGCTTTTGACTTATTTGATTACGTAGTGCCCGGGCAGAAAGGGACTGTCTACGTTGTAGCCTCCCTTCTTCTTCTTCCAATTCCTCCTCCTCCTTCTCTTCCTCCAATTTCTCCTCCCCTTCTCTTCCTCCTCCTCCTCGTGCTCCTGCTCCACAGCTTCTCATCTGATAGGAGGTGTCCAGGGCTGTTCCCTCACGATGGCCAGGTTGTGCAGCATGCAGCAAAACACCACAAATCCTGATACCCGCTCAGCTGAGTACTGCAGAGCTCCTCCAGGCAGCGGAAGCGTTGCTTGAGGATGCCGATGGTCTGCTCTGTAATGTTCCTGTGGCAGCACGGCTCTCATTGTAGGCCTGCTGTGGACGTGTGTGTATGTTCCGGACCGGAGTCATGAGTCATATCATCAGTGGATAACCCTTGTCACCAGTAACCAGCCTTTGACTGCCATGGTGGGCTAAATACAGCCGGCACAGAGGACTGACGCAGAATGAAGGAATCATGACTACTGCCAGGATAACAGGCATTGAGCTGCATGATGCACAGCCTGTGGTCACACACCAGCTGCACATTGAGGGAGTGGAATCCCCTTCAGTTCAGGAAAATGGCAGAGTTCACATGGGGTATGCAGCCAATGGCACGCTCCACTATGGGGAAGCCTGCAATCCGAGGAAACCCTTGTGCTCGCGCCGCCTGCTTGTCTCTGGCAAGAGGGAATGAGATGAAGCTGTCACTCTGTGTATAGAGAGACTCACTGACCTCCCTTACAGTGCACTGTAAACTGTGAGATGTTGCTTAATTCTCCAGCAGCAGCCTGGAAGGAGTCAGATGCATAAAGGTTAAGAGTCACGGTCACCTTGACAACCACAGGCAATGCTGTCCTTGCCCTGCTTTGAGGTTGCACTGGTGGGGCTGCAGCAGTTTACAGATTTCAATCATGACCTCTTTAGTGAAGAGAAGACGTCTCATGCTTTGGTCCTCGCTGAAGTTGCTCCCTAAAGACCCTCGATGGACATGGCCTCTTGCTGAGAGCCCTTCTCCCCCTCCTCCCTCTTCTAGCAGCTTGTCCTGCTCTGCGTGGCCTCTCTTCACTCTCCCAGTCATGCTCAATACCCAGAGGAAGCCCTACCAGGCCACCCATGTCTGGAAGCAACTTGTTTCAGCACAAGTTTATAAATCAACAAAAAAGTACTTCAGCACCAGCCAGAACACTCCTTGTATTCCATTGAAACTTTAGGCAAGAATAGGAAAGCTCCAAAAACATGTTCTTTATACAAACGCATGGAGTATAAGGAATAAATTGAATGAACAGTAGGCACAAATTCAAATTGGAGGGTATGACATGGTAGCCATTACTGACACATGGCTGCAAGACAGTCAGGACTGGGAACTAAATATACCAGTTTATAAGGTCTACAGGGAAGATAGGGGAAATGGCAGAGGGGGAAGAGTAGCCTTAGTGATTGAGGATGAAATCACTTCAATGATAAGAGAGGATTTAAAGAGAGGTAAGCAGGCAGTGGAGACTTTATGGGTAGAATTAAGAAATAGGAGAGGATCTAAGACTGTAGTGGGAGTTGTGTATAGGCCCCCTGGTAGCAGCTGTGAAGTGCTAGATTGTATAAATGCAGAGATTAGACAAGCGTGTAGCAAAGGCAGAGTGGCTTTAATGGGGGATTTTAACTTTCATATAGATTGGGAAAAGCAGACGAGCACCTGTCAGAAAGGTAGTGAATTTCTTGAGTGTGTCCGGGATAGTTTTCTACAACAATATGTCCTAGAGGCAACAAGGGGGCAAGTCAATTAGATTTAGTAATGAGTAATGAGCCAGATTTAGTTAACAGCCTAACTGTGTGTGAACATTTATCCAATAGCGATCATAACATGATCGAGTTCAACGTAATGTTTGAAAGGGAGAAACGCGAAACCGCTACTAAGATTCTGGATTTGGGTAAGGCCGACTTCAATGGAATGAGGCAGAGACTGTCCCCAGTAAACTGGGCAAATCTGTTACATAAGAAATAGGAGCAGGAGTAGGCCATTCGGCCCCTCGAGTCATTCAATAAGATCATGGCTGATCTGATCTTGGCCTCAACACCACTTTCCTGCCCGCTCCCCATAACCCTCGACGTTAATGGGTAAAATGACAGAAGATCAGTGGGAGATGTTCAAAAAAGAATTTAAGGTGATACAGAACCAGTTGATACCCCTGAGGGGCAAGAGATCTACTTCCCAAAAAAAAAAGCCATGGACAACTAAAGAGGTAAAGGACAGCATAAAACTAAAGGAAAGGACATACAAAAATGCAAAAAATAGCAGAAATCCTGGCAAATGGGAAAGATACAAAGAACAGCAAAGGGTTAGAAAACAGATCGTAAGAGCTACAAAAGGTCTGTATGAAAAGAGACTTGCAAGGGATATCAAAATCAACACTTTTTTACAATTATATTAGGAAAAAGAGAGTGGTCAGGAACAATGTGGACCCCTTAAAAAACTGAAAGTGGTGATATTATCAGTGATAATAAGGAAATGGCGGACATGTTGAATAATTACTTTGTGTCAGTATTTACAGTAGAGCAAATCCCAAGGAATCAGGGACAGGGGGCTGAAAATTCAGTAGGGTTAGCTCCCCATTTGAGGCGCTAGAGGGCCTAGCGCCGGAGTTATGGCCGGTTTGTAAATTCAGTGGGGCCCTGCCATCGGCGTTAGACCGGTTGCGCTGCGCCGGCACCGATGACGCCATCGGTGTGCGCAGCGTCCCGGTTGCCGTGGTGACGGGCCCCAACGCCGAAATTGAGTTGCGGCCGCCTCGCCCGTGGCAGCCGCAACTAACGATGTTTCAGCAGAGTCCTACGCGAGTTAGCGCTGGCGCATTAAGGTCGCGCGGCGGCCGGCCGCTTTCCCGCCGGCCGCCTGCCCGCACCTCCCTCCCCGGACTCCTCCACCCACCCCCCCGCGGAACAGATGCGTCTGGCCTGCGAGCCCGGCACTTCTCCGAGGTGCCGGGCTCATTTTTTTCAAGATTTCAACGGCCAGCGGGCGGGTGCAGGCAGCTCCTCCTTAACTGAAGGAGGAGGCCTGCACTTCCCCAGCCTGCCGCACCGCATCGGGTGCCGCAGCGCCGGAATTGTGCCGCAATGCGGCAGTCAGCGCCCATTTCGAGGCGCTGGCACCCTCCTGTAGTGCCGGCAGCCGTTTGGGCGTGGCGCTACTGAATTTTTGGCGCGCGCAGGGGGACTTAGCACCGGCGCTAAATTTCCGGCGCTAAAGCCCTGGCGCGGCGCCAACTGAATTTCTAGGCCAAGGTCTCAATAAAGTTAATGTAAGTAAAATAACAGTAATGAAGAAAATAATGGCACTAAAGAGTGACAAATCCCCAGGGCCAGGTGGTTTCCATCCCAGGGTTTTAAAGGAAGTAGGTGAGCACATTGCAGATGCCCTAACTATAATCTTCCAAAGTTCTTGCGATTCAGGAACCATTCCCTTAGATTGGAAAATTGCGCATGTCACTCCACTACTTAAAAATGGCGAGAGAGGGAAACCAGGGAATTATAGATCAGTTAGCCCAACATCTGTTGTTGGGAAATTGCTAGAGTCTATAATTAAGGATAGGCGGACAGAACACCTTGAAATTTTCAGTTGATCAGAGAGCCAGCATGGATTTGTGAAAGGTAGGTCATGCCTGACAAACCTGATTGAATTTTTTGAAGAGGTGACTGAAGTAGTGGACACCGGAATGTCTATGGATGTTATTTATATGGACTTCCAGAAGGCATTTGATAAAGTCCCACATAAGAGTCTGTTAACTAAGGTAGAAGCCCACGGAATTGAGGGCAAATTATTGACCTGGTTAGGAGATTGGCTGAACGGCAGGAGACAGGCAGTAGGGATAATGGGTAGGTACTCAAATTGGCAGGATGTGACTAGTGGTGTCCCGCAGGGATCTGTGTTGGGGCCTCAACTATTTAGAATATTTATTAACGACTTAGACAATGGCATAGAAAGTTATATATGCAAATTTGCCGATGACACAAAAATAGGTGGCATTGAGTGCGAGTCATCAAAGCGTGCTGTGAGTTTGGGTAAGTGTGAGAGTTCTTAAATTGTTATTTCTCTTTAAATCATTCTTGATAAGATTGCTTAAGCAGTTTAAGTAAAGGGGAAAAGTTAAATATTTGGGATTCTGTTGGTTTAAGAAGAGTAAAACAAGGTTACACTGCAGTGGGAGTAAATTGGCACAGCAGACAGCGGAAACCAATTTTCTAACCAATCAGCAGGGGTGACTCATTTGGCTGTAAACAAACAAACAGTATAAAAAGACCAGTCCTAGTGCGAGCCATCAAAGCGTGCTGTGAGTTTGGGGAAGTGTGAGTTAGGGTAAGTGGGGTGTTAGGTGCTCTTTTCAAACTTTAACTCTGTGGGTTGCAGTTAATAAGGCCTTTCTGGTGCAGAGTGACTGTTGGTAAACCATTGGTGTAACTAGAGGGATTGATTTAATTTAAATCCAATTAATTAAAGGGGATACTAGCATCTAAAATCGGGCAGAGGGTGTCCATAACTAACAATAAAAAATGTAATTAATTACATAGAATGGAGCAGGTGATGTGTTACTGTTGCGAGATGTGGGAGCCGGTGAACCCCATTGAGGCTCACGGTGATTACGTCTGTGACAAGTGTCTGCTGCTACAGGAACTCCAGCTCCATGTTGATGAGCTGGAGTCTGAGCTTCAGACACTGCGACACATCAAGGAGGGGGAGAAGTACCTGGACTCTGTGTATCAGGAGGTGGTCACACCTATGAAGTTAATTAATTCAGATGTAGCCCATGGTCAGGGACAGGACGGTGTGACAACGAGTGAGGCAGGTACGGGGGTCCAGGAGGTAGAGCTGGAGGAGCCGCAGCCCTTGCTCTTGTCCAACAGGTTCGAGGTTCTTACTCCCTGTGGGGACAGGAGCAGGGACTGCAGGGAGGATGAGCAACCTGGCCACAGCACCGTGGAACGGGGGGGCCATTCAAGAGGGGGGAGTAAATAGAAATGTTGTAGTGGTAGGGGATAGTATTATTAGGGGGATAGATAGAGTTCTCTGCAGCCGAGAGTGAGAGTCCCGAAGGCTGTGTTGCCTACCCGGTTAAGGACATCTCCTCTGGGCTGGAAAGAAACTTGCAGTGGGAGGGGGTGGATCCAGTTGTCGTGGTCCATGTTGGTACAAACGACGTAGATAGGACTAGGAAGCCGGTTCTGTTAAAGGAGTATGAGCAGCTAGGGGTCAAATTAAAAAACAGAACCTCAAGGGTAATAATCTCTGGATTATTACCTGAGCCACGAGCGAATTTGGCTAGGACAAATAAAATTAGAGAGTTAAATGCGTGGCTCAAAGACTGGTGTGGGAGAAATGGGTTTAGCTTCCTGGGACACAGGCACCAGTACTGGGGCAGGAGGGAGCTGTTCCGTTGGGATGGGCTTCACTTGGCCAGTGCTGGGACTAGAGTCCTGGCAGATCATATAACTAGGGCTGTAGAGAGGGCTTTAAACTAACAGTGGGGGGGGAGGTTCCTAGAGAGCATATAATAAAAATGACAACAGAGAAGGTCATAGACTTAGGTAGCAGTGGGGAAATTAAAAACCAGAGCATGTTAGGAAGGGGCAGAAGGTATGGAGTAAAAGGTAAAGTAATAAAAAGGGCAAAAGCAGGAACTAAGTGTCACAAAACATATTTGAAAGTTTTCTATCTGAATGCACGTAGCATTCATAACAAAATAGACGAGTTAATGGCACAAATAACTACATATGGGTATGATCTTGTGGCCATTACAGAAACATGGCTGCAGGGTGACAATGCCTGGGAATTAAACATACCAGGTTATTTAACGATCAGGAAGGACAGGCAGGAAGGAAGGGGAGGAGGGGTGGCTATGTTAATAAAGGAAGGAATCACTGTAATACAGAGAAATGATATTGGGTCAAAAGATCAGGATAATGAAACAGTTTGGGTGGAGGTAAGGAATGATAAGGGGAAAAAAACACTAGTGGGCGTAGTCTATAGGCCTCCCAACAGTTGCAACTCTGTTGGACGGAGTATCAATCAGGAAATAGTTGAGGCTTGTAATAAGGGAACATGTATAATTATGGGGAATTTTAACTATCATATTAATTGGACAAATCAAATTGGGCAGGGCTGCCTTGAGGATGAGTTCATTGAGTGTATTAGGGATGGGTTTCTTGAGCAGTATGTAACTGAACCGACCAGGGGGCAAGCAACCTTAGATCTGGCCCTGCGTAACGAGACAGGATTAATTAAAAATGTCCTAGTAAAGGATCCCCTTGGAATGAGTGACCATAACATGGTTGAATTCCATATTCAATTAGAGGGTGAGAAGGTTGGATCTCAAACAAGCGTGCTAAGCTTGAATAAAGGAGACTATGAAGGTATGAGAGCGGAATTGAGTAGAGTGGATTGGGAAAATAGATTAAAGGGTAAGACGATACATGATCAGTGGTGTACATTTAAGGAGTTATTTTACAACTTCCAAAAAATATATATTCCACTGAGAAGAAAAGGGTGTAAAAGAAAAGACAGCCATCCGTGGCTAAGTAAAGAAATTAAGGATAGTATTCGACTAAAAACAAGGGCATATAAGGTAGGCAAATCTAGTGGGAGGATAGAGGATTGGGAAAACTTTAAAAGACAGCAAAAAATAACAAAAAGATTGATTAAGAAAGGGAAGATAGA
This sequence comes from Somniosus microcephalus, assembly GCF_052327205.1. NCBI lineage: Eukaryota > Metazoa > Chordata > Chondrichthyes > Squaliformes > Somniosidae > Somniosus > Somniosus microcephalus. The sequence goes on along the minus strand of NC_141010.1, from coordinate 54,901,068 downwards.
TTATGAAAGTAAATTAGCAAAAAATATGAAAACAGATAGTAAGAGTTTTTATAGTTATAAAGAAAGAAAAAGGGTGGCTAAAGTTAATGTTGGTCCCTTAGAGGATGGGACCGGGAAATTAATGGTGGGAAATATGGAGATGGCAAAAACACTGAATGAATATTTTGTATCAGTCTTTACAGTAGAGGACACTAAGAATATCCCAACACTGGACAAACAGGGGGCTATAGGGGGGGGGGAGGAGCTAAACACGATCAAAATCACTAAGGAAGTGGTACTCGGTAAAATAATGGGACTCAAGGCGGATAAATCACCTGGACCTGATGGCTTACATCCTAGGGTCTTGAGGGAAGTGGCGGTAGGGATTGTGGATGCATTGGTAATAATTTTCCAAAACTCCCTGGACTCAGCAAAGGTCCCGACAGACTGAAAAACTGCTAATGTAACACCCTTATTTAAAAAGGGCAGTAGACAGAAGGCTGGAAACTATAGACCGGTTAGCCTAACATCTGTGGTAGGTAAAATTTTGGAGTCCATTATTAAGGAGACAGTAACAGGACATTTGGATAATCATAATTTAATAGGACAAAGTCAGCATGGTTTTATGAAGGGGAAGTCATGTTTGACAAATTTGCTGGAGTTCTTTGAGGAAGTAACGTATAGGGTGGATAAAGGGGAACCAGTGGACGTAGTGTATTTAGACTTCCAAAAGGCATTTGACAAGGTGCCACACAAAAGATTATTGCTTAAGATAAAAAATCATGTGATTGGGGGTAATATTCTGGCATGGATAGAGGATTGGCTATCTAACAGAAGGCAGAGAGTTGGGATAAATGGTTCATTCTCAGTCTGGCAATCAGTAACTAGTGGTGTTCCGCAAGGGTCAGTGCTTGGTCCCCAACTCTTTACAATCTATATTAACGATTTGGAGGAGGGGACCGAGTGTAACATATCAAAGTTTGCAGATGATACGAAGATGGGAGCGAAAGTAGTGAGTGAGGAGGACATAAAAAACCTGCAAAGGGACATAGACAGGCTAAGTAAGTGGGCAGAGATTTGGCAGATGGAATACAATACTGGAAATTGTGAGGTTATGAACTTTGGCAGGAAAAATCATAGAGCAAGTTATTATCTTAATGGCAAGAAACTGGAAAGTACTGAAGTACAAAGGGATCTGGGGGTCCTGGTGCACGAAACTCAAAAGGTTAGTATGCAGGTGCAGCAAGTGATTAAGAAGGCCAATGGAATGTTGGCTTTCATTGCTAGGGGGATAGAATATAAAAATAGGGAGGTATTGCTTCAGTTGTACAAGGTATTGGTGAGACCGCACCTGGAATACTGCATACAGTTTTTGTGTCCATACTTAAGAAAAGACATTCTTGCTCTCGAGTTAGTATAAAGAAGGTTCATTCGGTTAATCCCGGGGATGAGGGGATGGACATATGAGGAGAGGCTGAGTAGATTGGGACTCTACTCATTGGATTTCAGAAGAATGAGGGGCGATCTTATTGAAACATATAAGATTGTGAAGGGGTTGGATCGGTTGGATGCGGGGAGGATGTTCCCGATGATGGGTGAAACTAGAACTAGGGGGCATAGTCTTAGAATAAGGGGCTGCTCTTTCAAAACTGAGATGAGGAGGAACTACTTCACTCAGAGGGTGGTAGGTCCATGGAATATGCTGCCCCAAAAAGCTGTAGAAGCTACATCATTACATAAATTTAAAACAGAAATAGACAGTTTCCTAGAAGTAAAGGGATTTAAGGGTTACGGGGAGCGGGCAGGAATTTGGACATGAGTCTAGGTTCGGATCGGACATGGCCCTGTGGGTAGCGGAGCGGGCCCAGGGGCCGTGTAGCCTGATCCTGCTGCTATTTCGTGTGTCTAATTCTGTTAGATTCAGGAGATGGTTCTGTGATAGTAGATTGGCGGTTAGGATCAGATCAGCCATGATCTTATTGAATGGCGGAGCAGGCTCGAGGGGCCGATTGGCCTACTCCTGCTCCTATTTCTTATGTTCCTATGTTCTTATGTAGGCAGTGTAGATGGAAGCATAAAATTACAGAGGGATATTGATAGATTAAATGAATGGGCAAAACTGCGGCAAATGGATTTCAATGTAAGCAAATGTGAGGTCATCCACTTTGAACCTAAAAAGGATATAACAGGGTACTTTCTAAATAGTGAAAGGCTAAAAACAGTGGATGTCCAAAGAGACTTGGGGGGTTCAGGTACATAGATCATTAAAATGTCATGAACAGGTACAGAAAATAATCAAAAGGCTAATGGAATGCTGGCCTTTATATCTAGAGGACTAGAATACAAGGGGTAGAAGTTATGCTGCAGTTGTACAAAACCCTGGTTAGACCACACCTGGAGCACTGTGAGCAGTTCTGGGCACCACACCTTAGGAAGGATAGATTGACCTTGGAGGGAGTGCAGGGTAGGTTTACCAGAATGATGCCCGGACTTCAAGGGTTAAGTTACGAGGAGAAATTGCACAAGTAAGGGTTGTATTCCCTAGAATTTAGAAGGTTAAGGGGTGATCTGATCGAAGTTTTCAAGGTATTAAGCCGAACAGATAGGGTAGATAGAGAGAAACTATTTCCGCTGGTTGGGGATTCTCGGACTAGGGGGCATAGTCTAAAAATTAGAGCCAGACCTTTGAGGAGTAAAATTAGGAAACAATTCAACACACAAAGGGTGGTAGAAGTTTGGAACGCTCTTCCGCAAATGGCAATTGATGCTAGATCAATTGTTAATTTTAAATCTGAGATTGGTAGTTTTTTGTATATCAAACGTATTAAGGGATATGGGCCAAAGGCGGGTATATGGAGTTCGGTCACAGATCAGCCATGATCTCATTGAATGGTGGAACAGGTTCGAGGGGCTGAAAGGCCTCCTCCTGTTCCTATGATCCTACACTTAGAATTATATCAGTAGCCAGAAGAAATAATCCAGCAACTAAGCTGTAAGTAGTTCATGATCCCTTCAAGTAGCACGGGTGGGGGTGGTCCTTCATACCAGTTAACGTCGTGTTCAGCTGTGTGAAGTTAGGACAGAGTGTAGGATATTGTAAATATGTTGCTGCAGAGAGGTTATTTTACCTCACCTCGCTTCTTAATCTGTTGCCAGAATTTCCTGGAGGAAGTTCAAGTAACTTATTCCACAGAACTCTGAAGATGTAACTGATTCAATTATTGTACAGGAAACTTTGGTTTATCCGATGGTTAACTGTCCGGAATGCTCGATCCACCGGCAAAAATCAGGAGCCGTTTTGTTCGTTTTTTTTTCTTTTCGTTGCTTTTTTTTCACCAGTCAGGCTCTGCAAGGTCTCGCTGAAGCTATTGCTAAGCTACAGAGACGCTTGCAAGGTACGGCCGACTGTTTAGAAGCTGCAACAGGGTTTGTTGCCAGATACGGAGCCGTATGTTTCAACATTAGCGCTGGTTTGTCCGGCAGTTTTGATGGGACGGCAACGGCTCGGTCCCGTCGGTGCCGGATATCACAAAGTTTCCTGTAAAATGACCCGTACTTACAACAACAAAAAATCCTTTGCTAATTTTTGACGTTTCAAAAATTGACATCAGAATCTGCCTGCTCTGCATGCTGCCAGCAGTGATTAGGTGCTCGCACGCAAACCCCTTTACCAAGATTGCGTCCAGAGCACTTCGAGCGTTAGGAGGCCGATTAGTGCCTACAAAACGGATGCTACAGAGCACAATTTCACCCCCAGATGAGACCCACTTCCTGCTCCCTCGACCCTATTCCCATCAAACTGCTGACCACCCAACTTCCTTTACTGGCTCCCAAGTTAGCTGACTCCATCCCTCTCCCTAACATCTGTCTGAGGCTGAACCACACAGTTTGCAACCTTGGTGTCTGTAGTGTCCGAGTATAAATAATACACGGACTGCAGGAGAACAATAATAACAGGTATTTACTGAACAGAGGGTAACTTAAGACTGAAATACAGAAGCCTGCTATGGCTTTATATACAGGGGTGGTCACTGCCGGTACTGCAGTATAGAATCAGTTCTTCTCTTAAAGACACATACACAATTCCTCCCCTTTTAGATAAACAGTATATAACATTCATTTAACAACTAAATAATAACGAATTACAATTACAATTTTCCCTGTACTATATACATCAACTGAAATAATCATTTATAAGTTCAGTCTTTGAGGAGGCATCCTGATCCTGACTGGATAGCGCCTTTCTCAAGTATCCTGTTCTTGCAGCTGAGTTGATTCTGGCTCATTGTCATTGGTTGGTTCGTCAGCTTCCAATGCCACTGCTTCTGAGGTAGACGCAATCTGTACTTCGGGTTGATTACCAGGTGCACCTGCTCGTGGTATGGGTTTGGCTTGTTCCTGTGACTCTAGAATCTGGTCAGCATGGCGTCTCATGATGCTCTCTCCAACGTCCACTGTGTATATTAGTGGTCCCTGCTGTGTGCATATCGTTCCTGGCTGCCATTTTTCTGTTCGGTAGTCGCGGGCCAAGACTGGTTGCCGTATCTTGAAGCTCCTGGTTGGCTTCTCATTGATGTGCTGGAATTGCTTATCCTCAACATCTCGTCTTATGTTTGGTTTGAGCAAATCCAGGCGACATCTTAGCCTTCGGTTGAAGAACATTATGGCTGGAGCTTGGTTGGTGACTGCATGTGTCGCATTCCGGTAAGCAAACAAGAAATTATCCACCTTGTGTTGTAGTGGTATGTCGTCATTATGCATTGCCTTTATTGCCTTTTTAAAGGTCTGAACAAACCTCTCAGCCAATCCATTTGTGGCTGGATGATATGGGGCAGATGTATAATGCTTCACCCCATTATTCCTCAGAAACCTCCGGAAATCCTCTGACACAAACTGTGGCCCATTGTAGGAGCAAATCTGTTCTGGCAAGCCATTCCTGGCGAAGATGGTCCGTAGGACTGCAATAGTTTTCTCCGTGGTGGTGGAGGACATTTTGATGACCTCTGGGCATTTTGAATGGGCGTCCACAGCGATTAGGAACATTGAGTCCATAAATGGACCAGCAAAATCAATGTGTACCCGTTGCCATGGAGATGAGGGCCACTCCCATGGATGTAGCGGGGCCTGTGGTGGAGCGTTTTGGACCTTCTGGCATCCTGTGCATCTCTTGGTCATATCCTTGATTTCTTTATCAATTCCCGGCCACCACACAAACGCCCTGGCTAGGCTCTTAATTTTTACCCCTCCCAGCTGACCCTCATGATGCTCATTGAGCACTCTATCTCTCAACTTGGGTGGAATTACCACTCAGGATCCACACATCAATGTCCCCCGGCACACTGACAGCTGTTCTCCCTTTGGCGAGAATGCTGGCAACAGTGAGTCGCCATGTGCTGGCCATCCCTTCACCGTCAAATCATAGACCCGAGAGTGTGTCGGGTCATTTCGGGTTTCCTTCTCTATACTTGCGTTTGTAACAGGTAGACATTCGACTATGGTCACATGGAATATCTCAACAGGGTCCACTGCAGGTGCTTCCTCTACCGTAGGCAATGGTAGGCGCGACAGCCCATCAGCGTTTCCATGCTGTTTCGTACCCTTGTACTCTGTCGTACTGATGTGCCCCTAGAAAAAGTGACCATCTTTGCAGCCGTTGCGCTGTCATCACCGGAACGCCCTTCTTTGGGTTAAAAATGGAGACCAGGGGCTGATGATCAGTCAGTAGGGTGAACTTCTGCCCGTGCAGATAGTGATTGAACTTTTTCACCCCCCACACCAGGCTGAGGGCCTCCCTGTCAATCTGGGCGTAGTTACGCTTGGCTGAGGTTAACGAGCGCGACGCAAAGGCTATTGGCCTCTCTGAACCGTCAAGGAATTTGTGTGACAGCACCGCTCCGATGCCGTAGCGTCAGGTCCTTTTCCGAAAGTAGTCGTTTCTGGGTTCCTTCACTCTGGAGCCCGCAGACAAACTTATCCCGTAAGGTGTCTGCCAGTCCTGCTCCGAACTGGCAGTGCTTCGATAACTTGCGTAGTTCCGTAAGATAGTCAGCATTGCTCTCATCTTTGTGCTGGTTTCTTTTATGGAACTTGAATCTTTCTGCTATCAGCAGCGGTGTAGGGTTTAGGTGTTCCTGTAAGATATTAACTGTTAAGACTGTGTGTTATAATGAGAATTACTACACAGACCACAAGAGTAACTTTTAACAGGTCTTTACTAGTCGAAGGTCCGGGCTGAACTGCCCAATAAATCATTACACAGCACTTATATACCGGTGTGGTCACCACCGGTATTACAGTATACAGCAGCCAAGATAAAGTAGTGCAACTCTTAGAATAGTTCTCTTAAAGGTGGAACGGTTACATACACCACAATCCTCCCTTTTTAGCTTAACAGTATATATTCCCCATTAACATAACATAATAACATATATACACAACTTCATGTAAAAACAGTTCACAGATTCAGTCTCTCTGGAGGCTTCCTGACTCGGTCCGGTTAACGCCTCGGTGGTGTAGTAGTTTTCGGTGGTGTAGTAGGTTCTTTTGGCAAGGTCGATTCGGCTTGAATGCCAGTGTCGGGTTCATCTGATTCCAGTATCACCGGGTCGGAGGTAGATACTATGGGTATCTCTGCTTCATCATTAGGTGTATAGAGTTGTGGAGTAGGTTGTCCCTTTTCGGATGACTCTATGATCTGGTCAACATGGCGCCTTATTATGCTTTCACCAATGTCCACGGTATACATCAACGGTCCTAGTCGTGTGCAAATAGTTCCAGGCTGCCATTTCTCGGTACGGTAGTCCCGGGCCAAAACTTGTTGACCTATCTGGAAGGTTCTAGTTGGCCTTTCATTCATGCCTTGAAATTGTCGGTTCTCTACGTCCCTTCTGATGTTTGGCTTGATCAAATCCAGCCGGCATCTTAGTCTTCTATTGAAAAACATCATGGCGGGAGTTTGGTTTGTGACCGCATGTGTTGCATTCCTGTACGCCAACAAGAAGTTATCTACCTTATGTTGTAGATTTATGTCTTCATTACCCATGGCCTTTATGGCCTTCTTGAAGGTCTGGACAAACCTTTCAGCTAATCCATTGGTGGCGGGATGGTATGGGGCGGACGTGTAGGGCTTAACCCCATTGTTTTTTTTAAGAACTTCCTGAATTCTTCGGACACAAATTGCGGTCCATTATCAGAACAGATCTGTTCTGGCAGCCCATTCCTGGCAAATATGGTCCTTAATACTGTGATGGTTTTTTCCGTGGTGGTGGAGGACATCTTTATTACCTCCAGCCACTTGGAGTGTGCATCCACCGCGATTAAGAACATTGAGTCCATAAATGGACCAGCAAAGTCGATATGTACCCTTTGCCATGGAGATGAGGGCCACTCCCATGGATGTAGAGGGGCTTGTGGTGGGGCATTTTGGACCTTCTGGCATCCTAGACAGCTCTTGGTCATTTCTTCGATGTCTCCATCGATACCTGGCCACCACACAAACGCTCTGGCTAGGTTCTTCATTTTCACTCCACCCAGATGCCCCTCGTGAAGCTCCTTTAGCACTTTATGCTGGAGTTTGGGTGGAATCACCACTCTGGATCCACACATCAAAGTTCCTCGGCACACTGACAGCTGCTCTCTTCTTTGCGAGAATGCTGGCAACAGTGGTTCGCCATGTGCTGGCCATCCCTTCACCGTTAAATCGTAGACTCGTGAGAGAGTCGGGTCATTTCTCGTTTCCTTTTCAATGGTAGAATTTGTTACTGGTAGACACTCCACTATGGTTGAGTGGAACATCTCCACTGGGTCCACTGTAGGCGCCTCTTCTACCGTTGGCAACGGTAGGCGCGATAAACCGTCAGCATTCCCATGCTGTTTTGATCCTTTGTATTCTATGTCATATTGGTGTGCCCCTAGGAAAAGGGACCACCTCTGTAGCCTTTGCGCTGTCATAATGGAAACGCCCTTTTTAGGGTTGAATATGGATACCAACGGCTGGTGGTCTGTCAGCAGTGTAAACTTCTGGCCCTGCAGGTAATGATTAAACTTCTTTACTCCCCACACTAGGCTGAGAGCCTCCCTATCTATCTGAGCATAGTTGCGCTCAGTGGAGGTCAATGATCTGGATGCAAATGCGACTGGCCTTTCCAAGCCATTTGGCAACTTGTGTGAGAGTACTGCTCCAATACCATAAGGAGAAGCATCACAAGCTAAACGAATAGGTAGCGTTGGGTTGAAATGAGCCAACACTTCCTCTGAGGTGATCAATGCCTTGCTTTTGCGAAAGGCCTTCTTACAGTCCTCGCTCCACTTCCATGGTACTTCTTTCTGCAAAAGAGCATTCAGCGGGTGCAGCACCGTGGATAGATTTGGCAGAAACTTATGGTAATAGTTAATCAACCCTAGGAACGACCTCAACTGGGATACATTTTCCGGAGCGGGAGCCTTCACAACAGCTTCGATCTTGTCTGGTGACTTGTGCAGCCCCTCCTGGTCAATGACATGACCACAGTACGAGATCCGTTTCTGAAAGAACTCACATTTCTGGCGATTAACTCGAAGGCCATATTCCTTCAATCTGGTGAGCACCAGTTTCAAATTTGCAAGGTGTTCCTCATCGTCATCTCCTGTAATCAGGATATCGTCCAAGTAACATTGAGTGTTTGGAATTCCCTGTAATACCTGCTCCATGGCCCTCTGCCAAATTGCTGGAGCCGAAGCCACTCCAAAAACCAGTCTATTATATCGATACAAGCCTCTGTGCGTGTTGATTGTGAGATACTGGCGCGACTCTTCCTCAACTTCCATCTGTAAGTACGCTTGCGCCAGGTCTATCTTGGTGAAGTGTTTCCCACCAGACAATGAAGCAAAGATATCCTCAATCCGCAGAAGCGGATATTGCACCGTGTGAAGCACCGGATTAACTGTGATCTTGAAGTCTCCACAGATGCGGACCTTCCCCGGTTCCCCTGGCTTGTTACTCGATGAACGCTTCATGACGGGAACAATGGGCGTGGCCCACTCACTCCAGTCCACCTTAGACAGTACTCCTGAACGTTCTAGCCCTTCCAGCTCAGCTTCCACAGCAGGTCGTATCGCATAAGGTACCGGTCTGGCTTTGAAAAATTTTGGGTTTGCATGTTCTGCAATCTTGATTTTTGCCTTAATTCCTCTTAGTGTTCCCAGTCCCTGTTGGAACACCTCTTTAGCCTCATCCAATATTCTGGACAATCGTTCAGGTTTGACATTTTTTTTCCGGAATCTACCGTCATTGCTTTTAGGGAGTGCCAGTCCATATTTATTTTCCTGATCCACTCCCGTCCCAGAAGTGGTGGACCTCCCTCAGGTAGTACATATAAGTCCATTCCTTGGTGTTCTTTGCCCTTGTGTATCACCTTCACTTTTATCTTTCCGATGGGGTATACTTTTTGCCCCGTGTATGTCTGCAATACTATCTCCGTATCCCGTAGGGGAATATGTGTGAATAACCTTTTATAATCTTGCTTATTCATGACCGTCAACGCCGATCCGGTGTCCAATTCCATCTTCACTTGGACTCCTGCTATCTGCAGTGTGACCCAGATAGTTTGTCGGTCAGCTTCCGAACTCACATTGTGAATTCTCAGACTACCCAGTTCCTTGCTGTTGGAGTCTGAATCCGAATTCTGTTCATCCGAACTCTTCTCAGCCACCTTATGTACCTTTCTGCACTTTTCCTGCGGTGACTTTTTGTTGCTGGTCTTCTTTCCTGACTGGCATACTTTAGCTATGTGACCAAGCTTGCCACATTTTCTACATTCCTGGTTTTTAAACCAGCATTGGTTCTGATCGTGTGTTGTCTTTCCACAATGATAACATTTCGTTGTACCCAAAGCCATTTGATCTACGCTGAGTACCGCTGCCTTCAGCTGCATTTCTGCAGTGCCTCTCGCTGCGGCTTCGTGCGATGCTGCAATAGTGACAGCCTTATCAAGTGTAAGATCATTCTCTTAAAGCAGCCGCTTTTGTGTTCCTTCTTTCGACAATCCACACACGAATTTGTTTCTCAGTGCCTCTGTCAGACTTTCCCCAAACTGACAGTATTTCGCTAGCTTCCGCAGTTCAATTAAATACTCCGCGTTGCTTTCCTCTTTCAGTTGCGTTCTCGCATAAAATTTAAATTGTTCCGCTAACATCAGCGGTGTGGGGTTCAAATGATTTTTCAGGACAGCAACAATTTTAGCGAAAGTCTGATCCGTCGGTTTAGCTGGTGATAGAAGATGCTTCAATAGCCCGTATGTCTTCGCACCCATTGAGTTTAGTAAGGTTAGTTCTTTATCTTCATCTGATATTTTATTTGCCTTACAATATATCTCTATGCGTTCTACATACGTGGCCCAATCTTCAACATCGGGATCGAAATCGTTGATGTTACCACGCTTAGGCATCCTCGCAATCTTCTGGAGAAACAAAAGAAATTTTTCTTTTATTTTTTTTTTCAAAATGGCGGTTTCCCGCGCTTGTCTTCTTCCCCGCCTACGAAAATGGCGGCTTCCCGCATTTGCCTTTCTCCCCCGCTGGCTGTAATGGCGATTGCCGTATTGCTGCATTCGCCCTCCCCAGCGGTTTTCAAATCGTGCCTCCCAGCCCCTCTTGCAGTCCGGTCCTTTCCCCCGGCTGCGGCTGAGTTCTCCGCGGTTTTTTTTAATTTTTTTTTTATTTTCTCCCGCGCCTTACGCTGTCCCGGTCGCTGCGCCTCGTGGCCTCGGTTGCTGCCCAGCCTTTCTCACCAGTCGCGGTTGAGCTCTCTCTCGACGCTGTTGCGTCTCCCAGCCCGCTTGCAGCCCCGTCTTTTACACCGGCTGCGTTTGTCGGGGTCAAGCTCTCTCTCGACACTGTTGCGTCTCCCAGCCCGCTTGCAGGCCGGTCTTTTACACCGGCTGCGTTTGCATTCACTGCGGCTCCCGTGCCTTACGCTGCCCCACTCTCAGCGCCTCTGGCCCCGACTTCTGTCCGGCTCTTTTCCCTGGCCGTGGTCGAGTTCTCCGCCCTTATATCCTCCGTTTTTCCCTCCCCTACTTCACAGCCAACGTGGCCGACTTGCTGCTCGTCGCTGATCGGCTTACCCACCACCGTGATAGAAGGGATGATCACTGCCTGTTGCTGATGGAAGGCTTCGTGTCAGAATTCTTCCTTTGCTCTGCAGACCCGAGTCTTTTCTCAGCAGAATGATGAGGGCGGATGCCTCCTCTCGACGCCCGTTAAACTGCCTTGGATGTATCTCTGCCGCAGGGTAAGATCGTACTCGTCGCCACTGTTAAGTCTGTGTTATAATGAGAATTACTACACAGACCACAAGAGTAACTTTTAATAGGTCTTTACTAGTCGAAGGTCCAGGCTGAACTGCCCAATAAATCATTACACAGCACTTGTATACCGGTGTCGTCACCGCCGGTATTACAGTATACAGCAGCCAAGATAAAGTAGTGCAACTCTTAAAATAGTTCTCTTAAAGGTGGAACGGTTACATACACCACATTAACAATCTCTTCAAAACTTTTCTCCATTGGTTTAGCTGGGGTAATTAAATTCCACAATAGGCCGTACGTTCTCGCGCCCATCAAATTTAATAATACCGACACCTTCTTTCCATCGGCCACCTCATTTGCCTTGCAGTACACTTCAATTCTTTCCACATACGTGGTCCAGTCTTCTACCTCGTTGTCGAAAGCAGTGATACTGCCACTTTTCGGCATCTTGGCTGATTTAAAATGGCGCCTCCCGCACTTTTTCATCTTCACCAATGGATTAAAATGGTGCCTCCCGCGCTTTTCCTTCTTCCCCAATGGAATAAAATGGCACCTCCCGCACTTTTCCTTCTTCCCCTTGCTGCCACGCTGCTCCTAGCGTTCTGCAGGGTAATGGCGGCGACCCGCGGCTTCGGCGCGTCTCACTTTTCCTTCCCCTTGTTTTATTTTCGCTACGCTGCCCGGTTCTTGAGCACCAACTGCGCCCTGTGTGCTCCACCCTCTCTCTCTCTCTTTTCCTCCCGACGATGCTGCATGGCCACTTTGCAGAGCTGCTCGATCGAGCTCGAGCCCGCCGCAGTCCGGAAGGATCCGCGCACTACCTGCTACCAGCACGATTTGCTGGAACACCTTGACTGGGGAGCCAAGCCCAGCTCTCCACAGCCTCTCCTGCAACTCTCCGATGAATCCTTGGGCGGTTGCCCGCGGTCGACGCCCGTTGTTCTGACTTCGACCTCCAAGAAGCTTCTTCTCAGGGAAAGATCCCCGTGAGGTGATGCAGTACTGCAGGTGAGTTCGAACCTGTTCGTCGCCAATGTAGTGTCCGAGTATAAATAATACACGGACTGCAGGAGAACAATAATAACAGGTATTTACTGAACAGAGGGTAACTTAAGACTGAAATACATAAGCCTGCTATGGCTTTATATACAGGGGTGTTCACTGCTGGTACTGCAATATAGAATCAGTTCTTCTCTTAAAGGTACATACACAACAGTGTTACCTTTGACCCTGAAATGAGCTTCCGACCACATATCGGCGTTATAACTAAGAAATCCTATTTCCACCTCCATAACATCGCCCGTCTCTGCCCTTGCCTTAGCTCATCTGCTGCTGAAACGCTCATCCATGCCTTTGTTACCTCTAGACCTGACTATTCTGACGCACTCCTGGCTGGCCTCCCACATTCTACCCTACATAACTTGAGGTCATCCAAAAACTCAGCTGCCCGTGTGCTATCTCGCAGCAAGTCCCATTCACCCATCACCCCTGTGCTCGCTGACCTACATTGGCTCCCGGTTAAGCAATGCCTCAATTTCAAAATTCACATCCTTGTTTTCAAATCCCTCCATGGCCTCGCCCCTCCCTATCTCTGTAATCTTCTCCAGCCCCACAACCCCCTGAGATATCTGCGCTCCTCTAATTCTGGCCTCTTGAACATCCCTGATTATAATCGCTCACCATTGGTGGCCGTGCCTTCTGTTGCCTGGGCCCTAAGCTCTGGAATTCCCTCCCTAAACCGGTCCGCCTCACTACCTCTCTTTCCTCCTTTAAGACGCTCCTTAAAACCTACCTCTTTGACCAAGCTTTTGGTCACCTGCCCTAATTTCTCCTTATGTGGCTCGGTGTCAAATTTTTTGTCTTATAATACTCCTGTGAAGTGCCTTGTGACGTTTTACTACGTTAAAGGCGCTATATAAATACAAGTTGTTGTTGTTGTTGTCTACCCAGGTAACTCTTATCCACCACCTAATGGCTGACAACGATGCAGCACCCTCCGAGGTCAGCGAGTCGGTGACCCAGCTCCCTTCAGTCACAGAATAGCGCCTGCTGGAATGTACAAAGAATGATCTGTTGATATATTTTGTGAGGGGAAAAAATGAAGTCAGAGGTTTCTGAGCCAGTTTACCTCTGGTTTTTCATGACATTTTGAAATCCAAGTGTTTTGAATGTTCAAAGCAACATCTTCACCTTGGCTTCTTGTCAAAGCCTCTTTCTGCTCATTCTGTTGAGAGTTAACCCCTTCCTGAAAAGAAGGAAAATATCTCACAAAAATTGGACAAAAAAAAGTTACATTTAAATAGCACCTTATCGCATTGACACGTGTCAAAACGGTTCAGGTGTTGATTTGGTGTAACGTGCACAGACTATTGTTATTTAGACAATGAGACAGCCATTCTGCACTCGCTACATCCCAAAGACATGTCATGAGACAAGGAAGCAGATCCTCTGTATTTTTGGTGGTGATGATTAAGGGAGGAATGTTGGCCAGCAGTTCCTGCCCTTCTTGAAATGATGCCATGGGATCGTTTACATCCACCTGGATCCTCTGGAACTGTTGAACAGCTGGAGCAGAGCAGCATCGCCAAAAGCAGCAATCACTGGAGGGCCAGCCCAGATTAGAAGCTCAGTCCCATGGTGTGTAGATTCTAACCACAGCCTGCTCTCCCAGAGTGAAGATTGTTACCGAGTGAGCCAAGCAGACACGCGAGGGGTGAGTCACTCGCTGGTGAATGCTTGGTTTGGGATTTGTTTTATCTTGTACAATTTTCTCTTCTCCTCTGAAGATACCATCTATATTGGGATAACATAAATGGTACAATTTTAAAGGGTGTGCAGGAACAGAGGGACCAGGGGGTTTAGGTACTGAAATCTTTGAAGGTGGCAGGACAAGTTGAGAAGGCTGTTAAAGAAGCATATGGGCTCCTTGACTTCATAAACAGAGGCATAGGCGACAGAGACAAGGAGGTTATGCTCAATTTTAATACAACACTGGTTAGGCCCCAGCTGGAGTATTGTGTCGAATTCTGGGCACCGCACTTTAGGAAGGATGTCAAGGCCTTGGAGAGGGTGCAAAGGAGATTTACCAGAATGGTGCCAGGGATGAGGGACTTCAGTTATGTGGAGAGACTGGGGAAGCTGGGGTTGTTCTTCTTAGAGCAGAGAAGGTTATGGGGAGATTATTAAATCGCCCCGTAACCGAAAAAGGTGTTCAAAATCATGAAGGCTTATAATAAAGTAAATAAGGAGAAACAGTTTCCTTACTGGCAGAAGGGTTGTTTAATAAAGGACACAGATTTAAAATAATTGGCAAAAGATGCAGAGGGGAGATGAGAGAATGTGTCCTCCTCGCTGCGTAAAAAACAAAGAGGCTGGAAAGGGATATAGACAGGTTAAGTGAATGTGCAAGAACATTGCATTTGGAACATAATGTGGAGAAGTATGATTTGGTCGGAAAAATAGAAAAGCAGAATGTTTTTAAATGGCGAGAGACTGCAAAATGTTCAGAGGGACCTGGGTGTCCTTCAGAACATAGGAACATAGGAGCAGGAGCAGGCCATTCAGCCCCTCGAGCCTGCTCCACCATTCAATGAGATCGTGGCTGATCTGCGACCTTACTCCATATACCTGCCTTTGGCCGATATCCCTTATTACCTTTATTTGACAAGGTGCCACACAAAAGATTATTGCTTAAGATAAATAATCACAGGATTGAGGGTAATATTCTGGCATGGATAGAGGATTGGCTATCTCACAGAAGGCAGAGAGTTGGGATAAATGGTTCATTCTCAGACTGGCAATCAGTAACTAGTGGTGTTCCGCAGGGGTCGGTGCTGGGTCCCCAACTCTTTACAATCTATATTAACGATTTGGGGGAGGGGACCGAGTGTAACATATCAAAGTTTGCAGATGATACTAAGATGGGAGGGAAAGTAGTGAGTGAGGAGGACATAAAAAACCTGCAAGGGGACATAGACAGGCTAAGTAAGTGGGCAGAGATTTGGCAGATGGAATACAATACTGGAAAGTGTGAGGTTATGCACTTTGGCAGGAAAAATCGTAGAGCAAGTTATTATCTTAATGGCAAGAAACTGGAAAGTATTGTAGTACAAAGGGATCTGGGGGTCCTGGTGCACGAAACTCAAAAAGTTACTATGCAGGTGCAGCAAGTGATCAAGAAGGCCAATGGAATGTTGGCTTTTATTGCTAGGGGGATGGAATATAAAAACAGGGAGGTATTGCTGCAGTTGTACAAGGTATTGGTGAGACCGCACCTGGAATACTGCATACAGTTTTGGTGTCCATACTTAAGAAAAGACATACTTGCTCTCGAGTCAGTACAAAGAATGTTCACTCGGTTAATCCCGGGGATGAGGGGGTGGTCATGAGGAGAGGTTGAGTAGATTGGGACTCTACTCATTGGAGTTCAGAAGAATGAGAGGCGATCTTATTGAAACATATAAGATTGTGAAGGGGCTTGATCGGGTGGATGCGGTGAGGGTGTTTCCAATGATGGGTGAAACTAGAACTAGGGGGCAAAATCTTAGAATAAGGGGCTGCTCTTTCAAAACTGAGATGAGGAGAAACTTCTTCACTCAGAGGGTGGTAGGTTTGTGGAATTTGCTGCCCCAGAAAGCTGTGGAAGCTACATCATTAAATAAATTTAAAACAGAAATAGATAGTTTCCTAGAAGTAAAGGGAATTAAGGGTTACGGGGAGCGGGCAGGAAATTGGACATGAGTCTAGGTTCGGAATGGTCATGGCCCTGTGGTTAGTGGAGTGGGCCCAGGGGCCGTGTAGCCTGGTTCTGCTCCTACTGTGTTCTAATTCTGTGTTAGATTTCAGGAGATGGTTATATTCCTGTTCCTGGCTGGGGTGGAGATCGCCTTTACAGAAGGTAAGTACTGTAGAAAATATAGGGACAGAGTGATCTCCTGGAAGAATTTCGATCGCCTAGATGGGTCGGAGAGGAATTTCCCAGGTTTTTTTCTCCCAAATTGGCCATTGGGTCTTTATCTGGTTTTTCGCCTCTCCCGGGAGATCACATGGGTTCGGGTGGATGCAGAGTGATAGAAGATTTGAGGTTAGGATCAGATCAGCCATGATCTTATTGAATGGTGGAGCAGGCTCGAGGGGCTGATTGGCTCCTATTTCTTATGTTGAAACTCCGCTTTGATCAGTCGAAGAGGGCCAAGGCACCCAACATCTCAGTCTCCGATTGGGTCAGAGTCCGCAGGCCTCACCGCAACAATAAGATGGCCTCATTCTGGTCCTCCCCTCTCCAAATCAGCCGCCAACTTGGACCAGCCACTTTCTGCCTCACTGACGGCTCTCGGTGGCATGCCAGCCGCCTCGGAAGGTGCCAGCACCCCCTGATGCGGGATTATACGGACCTAATCCCCAAGCCTTACCCCCAGAGTGGCGAGACGCACATGTGGCTCAGCCAACCAACCCTCAAGCAGATATTGTGCCTCAGCCTGCTCCTCACCAGTCCGCACCTCGGCCTGTTCGTACACGTTCTCGCCCTGGCCACCTACAGGACTTTGTCACTACATTTCATGTTTGAAATTCTGTGAGGCGGGAGGAAATGTTATGTCTGACATTGGTGATAGGTACCCGATTGCCTTGGCCTGAGCACATGGAGTTTGATAGTGCTATTATCGTTGTGTTGTGTCTGACATTGGATATAGGTATTCGATTGCTTTTGCCTGTAGAGTGTGTTTGGATCAGCCATTAAAAGCAACATGAACTGAGCTCTGCTTACGGCCTCTGGATTATCTTTGCAAACGCAACAATCCCCTCTCCCTTGTAATTGAACAATGGGCTGGGTAAAATTGATTGACACCAGGCAATCACCAGCTCATTGATATAAAGTATAAAAACAGACGACCAAGAGAAGAAAACAGACAGCTAGGGGTGAAGGCTTCCTTGAGGTGGCAATCAATGCTGGCTTATGCCTAACACCTTGATCAAGTTTAGCCTTTGAGGTGGATCTGAGGTTATGAACCAGCATGGAGCCACCTAACACTTCCAACAGGTTGAGGGACGAACTAACAGAAGTGACTACTGCTGCAAGCTGCAGAGATCCGCTGACCTGAGACCTCCATGCTGTCTCATCGGGCATCTAACCGTCCGGTCGTGGCATTCCGCTTCGGGGGGTCATACATCGTTCTCTACTGTCATGGGTTGTGTGTCAATTATACTTATCTTAACTACATGTAATATCTGATTATGCTTTGATGTGTAGCTCTTTAATAAAATACCTTGAAACTCCCAAGACCCTTTGGGTATCTGTAGGTGACCTGTGATCCTAATCTTACAGTACACTTTCACCACACTGACTGCAGCGGTTCAAGACGGCGGCTCACCAACACATTCAATGGCAATTAGGGGTGGACAATCAATGCTGGCCTTGCCCGCGACGCATATATCCCATGAATGATTAAAAAAAAGATATGGATCCAAGGCAAGGCAGGTGGATAAAGTTAAGGTACAGATCAGCCATCATCTCATTGAATCACAGAAAAGGCTCGAGGTGCTAACTGCTGTACCTATGCACCTCAATGATTATACAAACCTTCTGGAAAAGGTAAGGGTACAGGTAAGAAGGTATCACAGATGATCACCAGGAGGATTTGGTCAGAGGCACAGCCAAGGAATCAGAAGAAGCAGCGTGCCATCCTCATTAGGTGCAAGTGATTCCAAACAAAACCAATCTAATATGGTGTGTGGCGAGCATTCTGAATCTTATGATCCGTGAAGAAAGACTCATGAAATAACACTGGACAGCCAGCTGGTGGCGCCCTCCAAGGAGTATAAATACTCTGGCATGGGCCTAGCTTGCCCAGGCCATTGTGTAAACAGGAACTAGTGAAAGATAACAAGACCTCCAGGTTTTGAAACAAGTTGATTAAAGCCTTGCTTTATACTCGAGCCAAGTGCGTAGTGAGTTTTATTACGTCAGCGAGTATATTTATTAGATTTAAAGCACGTAAGTCAGTTAACAAGCTGACTTGCTAGCAAAACAATCCTTACGCTCATGAATGACTGAATACTTCAACTTAAAGCAATTGATGCAACAGATATTACCCGGTTCTGTTGGGATGCACGTTGATATCAGGACTCACAATATGTGGAACTTCTTGTATTGTTGAACCAGAGGACACAGATTTAAGGTGATAGGCAAAAGAACCAAAAAGGTGACATGAGGAAAAACTTTTACACAACGAGTGGTTAGGATCTGGAATGCACTGCCTGAAAAGGGCAGTGGAGGCAGACACAATCGTGGCTTTCAAAAGGGAATTGGATAAGTACCTGAAGGAAAAAAATTTGCAGGGCTACGGGGAAAGGGCGGGGGAGTGGGACTAGCTGAAGTGCTCTTGCAGAGAGCCGGCACGGGCTCGGCGGGCCGAATGGCCTCCTTCTGTGCTGTAACCATTCTATAAATGGGGTGCGGGTCGTAATCTCAGGGATATTACCAGGCATGGCCAGGTTGCTGGAGGGGAACAGCTGGGTTCATCTGGAGTCAATATTTGGCTTGTTTTTTGTTACAAGCAGTTTCATTTCTTCGGCAATTGGGGAGGTATTCACTGGACAAGGCAAATTCTTTAGGAGGGACAGCCTCCGCATTTAGATGCCTTGGGACACAGATTGGCGGAGGATGATCGAGGTGGCTTTTAGGAAGTATTTAAACCAGATCAGCTTGAGGATAATATAGCCAAGTTTAAAGATAACTTTACTGGGTTAGATGATCACTGCATAGATACTAAAGATAGAAATCTTAAGTAGATGAGAGATCTTTAAATTGTTTCTACGGAAACACGAGCCCGATCATATGCCCTCTTGATTGTTGTGCATTTCTGAGATGTGACTAGATGAGAGCCATGGCATGGAAATTCAGCTAAATGGCTAAACAAGGAATTCAGAAATAATGGAGAAGGTGAAAGAGGTGTTGGGATTGCTATCTTGGCCAGGGAGCATCTACCAGTTCTCGAGGTGTGATGTTCCTTCACTAAATGTAGCTGAAGCTGTCGGGTTTCAAGTTGGCCAGGCTGATGGGCAGAGACTATTTAATGGTCATTTTTAGACCCCCAGGTTAGACAACAGAGTTACTATGGAAACAGATCTCGAAGCATGTCACCTTGGTTTGATGGCCAGTAATTTTTTTTGGCAGTGGCATGATGGTTTACACTTTGATGTTTGGGAAGTTTTACCAAGAGATTTGTTGAAAATATACAGGACTCAGTATGATAATGAGGAAATCAGGAGGTCATCATATACTAGATCGAGTGATTATTAGTGAGCCTGGCCCCACCATAAAAGTAAATGGGTATGATCTGATAGCCATTACAGAGACATGGTTACAATGTGAACAAGGCTGGGAACTGAATATTCAGGAGTATTTGACATTTCGGAAGGATAGGCAGAAAAGGAAGTGGAGTAGCTCCGTTAATAAAGGATGAGATCAGTGCAGTAGTGAGAAATGATATTGGCTCATAAGATCAAGGTGTAGGATCAGTTTGGGTGGAGAGAAGAATTAATAAAGGAAAGTAGCCAGTGGTGGGCGTGGTCTACAGGCCCCCTAACAGTAGCTACACTGTTGGACAGGGTATTAATCAAGAAATAATGGAGGCTTGTAAGAAAGGGACTGCAATAATCATGGGCGATTTTAATCTTCATATTGATTGGCCAAGGTAGCCTTGAGGAAGAATTCGTAAGAGTGTATTCGTGATGGTTTCTTTGAACTGTTAGATTCGAATTTTCGGAGCAAAACCAGACGGAGACACGGAACTGCTGACAAAGTTAAAGCTTATTAGAAAACGGCCGGGAGGCCTTGTGCACAAGGGGGAGGAGGGAGCCTCCTCAGGCTCGCACCTGGCTCGCTAAGGAAATACAGCATACAAGCATTAATATACCTTTCAATAAGCGACGCCCACTGATTACAAAAGTGGGAGTACGCATACGGACAATGTCACTACAGTTACTCTTATTGGTTGGGTGATTAGTCACTCAATGTCGGGAGCCGCCCTGAAGTGTTCTTTGACATTAAGCATAACACCTAGTTCTTGGTCATTTAATTCTTGAGAAATGCTTATTATAATAAACAATGTCAGCTTTTAGTTGCGAGCAGACATTACAAAGGGAGATGAGGCATCTGAGGCAAAGATTGAAATGGCCGACTCCCTATGAAGTTCAGTTTCCCTTATCTCTCAGAAAGCCAGCTGCATTAAACACTGCTTCTGTAACACTGATAATATTTTGGAATCAGTAAAGACGGAGACGGGGTCGATTTTAGTTCAGATGTGGGGAATTGGCGGGTTCCCCGAATTTAGTGATTCCATCACGATTGTAAATGGGTCTGAGAGATTGGTGCAAATTTAACACAATTGGCCAATTGATGTCCAGCATGTGGGAAGCCTTGGCAATTGAGTATTTCCAGTCAGAAAGTCGCAGAATATGACGTCATCATTGCTGCTGCTTTTAAAGGTCTACAAGCAAGCCTTGCTTCCTCTGCAGGCTTCCAACCTTCCACATTAAGATGGCACAGGAGCCTGCAGGAGGAACGGCCAGCGGGAGGGCCAAATCTGTGCCCAAATTTGATGAGGCCTCACTACAGGCATTATTGGATGGTGCTAGGGCCCACAGGGAGGTCCTCTTCCCTTCTTCAGGGAGGTAGAGGCCTCCCAGCCAGACCAAGGCTGTGTGGCTAGAGGTGGCTGGTCAAGTCAACTGCTTGGGACTAACACGAAGAACGTGGTGGCAGTGCAGGAAAAGATTCCATTACCTTCTTCGCACTGGAAAAGTAAGTACTGTATGATGTTTCCATCACCCTCAATCTGATCCCCATTGCCTTTCCTCACCAGCACTCAGCTTTGGCAATCTCATCCTGCACATCCCACTAGACACTCACATCCATGCACCCTTACCCATTCCCTCTCTATGCTCACATTCACAGAACTATGCCACCATGCAGCCCTCACACTCCCTCTTACTCTGATGCTTTGAACACAACTGACAACACAGGGAGGGCCCTTGGTATTGCAACCTCACTCCATCTTTGTCTCTTAAGTATCTATGCTATGCAATCTCTACACTCACTCCTTCATTCTCACTCAACCTCCACTTGTCTCCCTCATTGCAGGAAAAAAGAACTCACAACAGGAGCGCGAGCCAGGACAGGAGGAGGAGGACCGCCCTCATTAGCCCAGCTCACCCACTTGGAGGAAGTCGTCCTGGAGATTGCTGGGGCTGACCGAGATGTGGACGTTGGGGAAGGACAGGCAGGAGCATCCCAGCAAGCTGGTGACAATAGTTTTCCATCTCATTGGCATTGCATGAGTCGCTGATAATGATTCTGAAGCTACATCATATGGACTTATGATCATCTGCAAAATGCAATGTGCATGTAACCTTGGTATCACATCTCTAACTTTTTCCTTGACTCCCCCACAGGACCATCGAGAGCCCCTGTCCCCACGGTGCAGGAGGAAGAGCCTGAGCAGCCAGACTCCTCAGAGGAATCTGCAACCTGAGGGCGCAGCGTCATCAGAAATAAGCGCACCCAGCACCGACACTCACACCTCGGTGGAACCTTCGGGACATAGAGTAGAGTTGTCACCTGGTGTATCACAGCTCAAGTGAGCATCAGCAGATTGTGGAGACAGGGACAGCAGTGGAGTCCTCGTCGGAGGGCGCAGCACTCTGCCAGCTCGGCTCAGCTGCATGTCGACCCTTTGTGTTGTGTATGTGCCTTTAAGAGAAGAACTGATTCTATACTGCAGCACCGGCAGTGACCACCCCTGTATATAAAGCCATAGCAGGCTTCTGTATTTCAGTCTTAAGTTACCCTCTGTTCAGTTTGCACAGCATTGTTGGCTGTGCAGCTGCAAGCATGAGCAGAGAGAGCAGCCAGACTTTGGAGAGTGGATTAAAGTGGTGGTCCCCTGACCAGGAAGAGGAGGAGAACGTTGGACCACCACCACCACCAACTCCACCATCATTACATCAACTGAGGTGCCTGGAGAGAGAGGACAGAGAAGGAGAAGGAGAAAGGAGGCCTACATCAACATCAACCAGGGGAGAGGCCTTTTATATCACTGCCTCCCCAAATTGGCCTCCACTTCAGGAGAGGGAGAGAGGGGAGAGAAACCAACTGCTTGAAAGGAGGGAAGAAAACTTCATCCGGAACATCTACAGGTGGGTGTTATTTGGGGCACTCTCCCAAGACTTTGTATTTTAGGTGGGGGGAGAAAAGAAGAAGCAAGGCCGGATCATCAAGGGGTGTAGTGTGTGTGCTCTTGTTAAAAGCTAGGCCACACACACCACTAATTAGCATCCCTTCTATTGTCTGCCCTGGGAGAGCTTGGAGCTGCCCAAGGTGAAGTCCTTAATTTAATTTAATTACATCGTTAAGACCTGTTGCAGGACTGAGCCTGGGCTTCTCCAGCTTTTCCAGGTGAAGACGTCTTCTCCCCCTGCCAGAAGACCACCACCACCAAAGACTTTTTCCATCGGAGAGTGCAACCCTGCCAACACCCACCCACCATCCTGAGTGGCAACACTGCCCTTTGCGGCCTCCCTCCTTCCCACCCCCCACCTCTCTTTGTCTCTCTCTGCCTGTCTTTCTAAGGCACCTTAGTTTCATCTATTTTTATTAATTGCCAATTGAGCAGAGGGGAGAGGGCCCCTCTCCCAATTTAAATCAATAAGGAGAGAGGTGTGTCCTCATTTTAATCAGCTCCCTCTGCTCAATAGAGGACAAAAAAATATATATATACACCGAGGCCATTAACACCTTCAGGCCTGTGACTTGGGGTGAGTGTAGCCCTTAAAAAAAGCACCCCAGAATGGCGACTGCGTCTTCGCCGGTGGCGGGGCCAGCCGGGACCTATGCGAGAGTGGTAGCCACAGCTGCTCCCGCTGTTCCTGCTGCCCCGTCACCTTTTCGATTAATAACAAAAAAGCTTGGGGTGAAGAGCTACACTCACCCCACTATGACCATCGAGGC
Organism: Somniosus microcephalus; assembly: GCF_052327205.1. NCBI lineage: Eukaryota > Metazoa > Chordata > Chondrichthyes > Squaliformes > Somniosidae > Somniosus > Somniosus microcephalus. The sequence goes on along the minus strand of NC_141010.1, from coordinate 54,877,797 downwards.
CTGCGTCAAGGCCATGGCTGGGGTTGTCGGCCCCTCAGCCATCGTCGCGGCCTCGAAAATGTATGGGAAGGCGGTGTTCTTCCTGGGGTCGGAGCGGGCGGTGTCCCTGGCTGTCGCCAAGGGGCACACCGTGGGCGGGACCTTCCTGCCGATGGATCCTCTCGAGGCCACCGCGCAGAGGATCATTATTTCCAACGTCCCGCCTTATGTTCCTGGTGAGCTCCTCCTTCCCCATTTGCGACAACTTGGGGAGGTGAGGTCGGGGATCACACCCATCTCGCTCGGCTTCCGGGAGGCCAGCCTTCGCCACGTCTTCTCCTTCCGGTGCCAGCTGTTTATCCAGCTGGTGCGGGAGGAGGACACTGACGGGGCGTTCGTCGTCCTCCACGAGGGGACCGCCTACCGCGCCTTTTGGACGTCGGACGGTGTGAGGTGCCATGCCTGCAGGGAGGTGGGGCACATCAGGAGGAACTGCCCTGCCTCCAAGGCCGCCGGATCATCTCGTGCGGCCGAGGCTGGCGCCGCCGCCCTTCCCCCCCGGATCTGCCCGTGCGTCAAGTACGTCTGATGCGCGGTTGACGTCGGGGGCCGATGCCACCAAGGCCTCCGGCGGGGGGGAGGGAGCGTGTCCGGCCGGAAAGGCGGCGCGGGGAAAAAAGAAGCACCTTAGGGCGGGTCCCCCCGTGGAGGCGAGCCCTTGCCCCTTGAGCCCCTTACACCCACGCTCCTCGCGGAGTTGATCAGGGCAGATGTGAGCGGGAGGGGCCTCGTGCCCGAGCCTGTGGCCGCAACCGCTGCAGCGGTAATGCCAATACCTGCGGCCGGGCTCGGGCCCGAGGAACCCGACAAACCTGCTCCGCCGGAGGGAGTCGAGGAGGAGGCCTTTGCAGACATGGAGGTCTCCCTCGCTCCCTCCGTGCTAAAAAGGCGGGACCCCCTGGATGAGGAGGAGGACCGGGAGGAGGAAGGTCCCTCCGAGCAGGGGGAGTCGTCGCCCGCCGCGGGTACTGCGCCCCCCCCCCCCCAGCGCTGTCGTCATCACCAGCGATCGGCAGGGGTCGCCTGTCCCTCGGGAGGCTGAGGCAGATGTGTCTGTCCAGCACGTGCCTCCCGGGGATGGGGATGAGACCCTGCCTGTGAGGGGGGTTGCGGAACAACCCGCAGCAGTAATTGAAATTGACCTTTTTTCGGTGCCGTTACCCCTCGCCGGGTCGGGCAGCCTGGGGGCTGGGTCGGGCGAGCTCGAGGATAATGAGCTCGCCCAATGCGACCCGGACGTCTCCCAGGGGATGCTCGTCCTGGTAGAGCTTTTAATTCAAAACCCCCCGTCTGCTGGGTCGGAGGTTGGTGGCGGGGAGGAGGATGGCCCCCTGGCTGCGTCTCTGGTGCCGGATGTACTGGAGGAGCTGGAAATTGTTCTCTCCCCGGTTTCTCCAGTCATTCCGGCGTCTGAGGCGGAGGGGAGCTCTGAACCGCTGCCGTCTTCTGGCCCGGCACCCCTAGAGGAGCCCAGGGAGAAATCCTCTGCCGCCGATCCTGGGGGTGGGATCCGGGCGGAGGCGGGGCTGGCTGGCGCGGCCGAGTCGTTCGCTTCGCACTGCGCGGCGGACGGGTCGGCCGCTGGTGACGACCCCCTGGAGGAGGATGGGGACTCGGTGATGGGCACGGAGGACGATTCGGACTCCAGCGCCGACGTGGCGATGGATGACCTCGTGCCCCTTGCCGAGTCTCCTCTCATTTCTGTAAGGGAACTCCGGGATTTTATGGCCACGTGCCTGGGTCAGCGCAATAAGGTCCGGCTGGCCCTCGACAGGTGGTCGGAGCTGGCGCTACTCATCGATTCCGTCCGCACTGCCGTTAAGATCATGGGCGCGGACGAGGGTGTGAACCCGCTCGAGCTGCGTCGGCTCACAACGTTTCTCACTGGGCTGCTGAGGAAGTGGCGGCTGACCAGCGGCTGCGCTTCCTCCCCCCGTTAGGTGTAGGTAGAGGTTGCACTATGCTTCTGACATGAAGATAACCATAGCCAGCCTCAACATCAACGGCAGCAGGGAGGCGCGCCGCAGATTCAATAACTTCTCGGTCCTTCGGGACGGGAAGTATGCGGTGTGCTTCCTGCAAGAAACCCACACCGTTCCGGGAGACGAAGCCACGTGGCTCCTGGAGTGACAAGGAGGGGTCAGCATGAGTCACCTCTCCAACAATTCCAGCGGGGTGGCTATCTTGCTGGCCCCGCATTTTCAGCCGGAGATCTTGGGGGTCAAGGAGCACGTGCCGGGCCGCTTGCTCCAGGTCACTGTTCGCCTGGGGGGCGTGCCGCTCCATCTAGTGAACGTGTATGCCCCTCAGACCAGTGCGCAGCAAGTGCGCTTCTTCGAAGAAGTGTCCGCTCTCTTGGGCTCCATCGACGTGGGCGAGTGCGTCATCCTCGGGGGGGATTTTAACTGCACCCTCGACGCGAGGGACCGTTCGGGTCCCCTGCGAAGCCCGGCGGTGATGGAGAAGTTGAGGGACCTGGTTGGGTCCTTCGACTTGGTGGACGTCTGGCGAAATCTCCACCCCGACTCCAGCACCTTCACTAGCGTGAGGTCTGGGGGAGGAAGGTCCAGAATCGACCGCCTCGACATTTCCCGGGCGTACGTCTCCTGCGTTCCGGCAGCTTCCATGCGGCCGGTGCCGTGCACGGACCACCACCTGGTGTGGGCGGAACTCGCTCCGCTGCACGCGGGGGGGGGGGGGGGTCCGTGTACTGGCATTTTAACAACCTGCTGCTGGAGGACGCACGGTTCCGGGATTCGTTTCGTCGATTCTGGGCCGACTGGAGAAGGAAGCAGGGGGGGCTTCCCCTCCTTGAGGCTATGGTGGGATGTGGGCAAGGCTCACATCCGTCTCTTCTGTCAGGAGTACGTGAAGGGGTCGACCAAGAGGCGGGAGGCCTGGGTCGGGCGGTTTGAGAAGGAGGTGCTCGACCTGGAGTCCCGTCTCGGTCAGGTCGTCGAGGACCCGGCCCTGCGGAAGGTGTACGAACAGAAGAAGGGCGCGCTGAAGGACCTGCAGCTTGTCGGGTCCCGAGGCGCGTACGTGAGGTCGCGGATCCAGCTCCTGCGGGACCTGGACCGCGGCTCCCCCTTCTTCTACTAGCTGGAAAAAAGACGGGGGGTCCGTAAGCAGCTCTTGGGGCTGCTGGCCGACGACGGATCTCTGGTCTCGGATCCGGAGGGAATCAGCGCGGAGACCCGCGCCTATTACGGGGCTCTGTTCTCTCCGGATCCGTCCAGCGAGGATGCGCGCAGAGTTTTGTGGGAGGACCTGACGAAGGTCGGCCCGGAGGGCGCCGAAAAATTGGACGCACCGCTAAGTCTGGCGGAGCTGACCGGCGCCCTCCGCCAGCTCTCGAGGGGAAAGTCCCCGGGGCTGGACGGGCTGACCGTGGAGTTCCACAGGGCGTTCTGGGACGTCTTGGGGGGCGACTACGCGCGGGTCCTGGGGGAAGGTTTGGCGACCGGGGAAGATGCCCCTCTCTTGGCGCAGGGCGGTCATTGTCCTGCTGCCTAAGAAGGGCGATCTCCGCCTCCTTAAGAACTGGCGCCCGGTCTCCCTCCTCAGCACGGACTATAAAATCTTTGCCAGGGCCATGTCTGCTCGCCTTGGCACCATGCTGGCCCACATGATCCACCCCGACCAGTCCTACACGGTCCCGGGCCGGACCATTCACGATAACATCCATCTGGTCCGGGACCTGGTCCACCACTCCCAGAGGGCTGGTCTGTCGGTCGCCTTCCTTTCCCTGGATCAGGAGAAGGCGTTCGACAGGGTGGATCACGACTATCTCTTCGGGACTCTGCGCGCATTCGGGTTCGGGACGCATTTCATCGCCCGGATCCGACTTCTATACGCCGCCACGGAGTGTCTGATTAAAGTTAACGGGTCCTTGATGGCGCCCCTTCGCTTCGGGAGGGGGGTGCGTCAGGGATGCCCCATGTCCGGTCAGTTATACGCCATTTGCGTGGAGCCTTTCCTGCGCCTCTTGCGGAAGAGGTTGACGGGACTGGCTCTGCAAGGGCCGGGCGTGGAGGTGGTCCTCTCGGCTTACGCCGATGACGTGCTCATGGTCACGGATCCCGCTGACTTGCGGAGGATGCGGGAATGCCAGCAGATTTACTCGGCCGCATCCTCCGCCAAGATCAACTGGGAGAAATGTTCCGGACTCCTGGTGGGTCAGTGGCGGGTGGACTCCCTGCCGGAGGAGTTCAGGCCTTTCGCCTGGAGCACCACGCACCTCCTCTATTTGGGAGTCTACCTTAGCCCTGCCGAGGACGCTTGGCTGGCGAACTGGCAAGAGCTGGAGGCCAAAGTCACCGCTCGCCTAGGACGCTGGACAGGACTGCTCCGAGTATTGTCCTACAGGGGTCGAGCGCTGGTCATAAACCAGCTGGTGGCCGCCATGTTGTGGTACCGGTTGGTCACTTTGATCCCTCCCCCTGCGTTTGTCGCCAAGATTCAGAAGAAGCTCATCGACTTCTTCTGGGACAAAAGGAAGCACTGGGTCTCTGCCGCGGTTCGGTGTCTCCCGCTTAGGGAGGGCGGTCAGGCGCTGGTGTGCCTTCGCACCCAGGCTGCGACTTTCCGTCTGCAGAGATACCTGTACGTCGAGAATCCTCCGAGATGGTGTGCGCTGGCGACGTTTTTCTTCCGCCAGCTGCATGGCCTCAATTACGACACGCAGCTCCTGTTTGCGAAAGTGGGCAGCAGGCGTGCTGGCCTGCGGGAGCTGCCAGTCTTCTACCAGGAACTACTATGGGTTTGGAACTACGTCGCTTCCAGGCGGAGCTCTCCCCCGTCAGGAGCGGCGGCTCTCCTTCGGGAGCCGCTGCTCAGGAATCCGCACCTCCACGAACACGGGTTCGGGCGGCTGGCGGAGGGTAGGGCTGTGGCTGGCAAGGTGACCAGAGTCGGGGACCTGCTCGATGGTGCCGGAGGAGCTGGCGCGGCGCCTGTCCTGGGCCAACGTCCGGCTCGCGGTCGAAACCATCGAATCGGTAAAAGCGGCACTGGGCCCCGACTCCACTAGGTGTATCGAGGCGGCTCAAGCACGTGGGGCGATCCCGTCCGAGCTTACCCCCGTTCGGACGGAATTCCTCATCGGCGCCCGGCCCCGAAACTCCCCTCGGGAACCGGCGCCTCACAACTTGAGCCGTCTCGAGGAAATACCCTCCGTGCCTTTTCATTCCGCGCGGAGGGGTTTCCTGTACGGGCTGCTCCTGCACACTCTCCACTTTGCCATCTTCGTCTACCGTCCGGACACGCCTTGGCGTGGCGTTTTGCCGACTGGCGGTAGCGGAGGTCCCCAATGGAGGGCTCTCTATGCGGGAGTCCTCCCTTGTTCCATCGGGGACTTGGCCTGGAGGGTGTTGCACGGAGCGGTCCCGTGCAATAAGGTTTTAAGTAGGTTCACGGACTCCCAGGCCGCCTGCATTTTTTGCGGCCTGGAGGAGTCCGTGTTTCACGTTTATATGGATTGTGAGAGGTTGCAGCCCCTCTTTCACTACTTGAAGGGGCTGCTCCTCGATTTTTGGTTGTACTTCAGTCCCACGCTCTTGATCTACGGTCACCCGGTGCGGAGGGGAGCGGACAGGTTGGAGGACCTCCTTGTGGGCCTGCTCCTGGGCCTGGCTAAAAGAGCCATCAATTGGTCCAGGCAGCGGGCGGTCGAGGGGGTCATCCAGCCGGATTGCCTGCATCTCTTCCGCGGCCATGTTCGCGCCCGGGTGGCCCTGGAGATGGAGCACGCGGTGTCCGCCGGTGCGCTTGAGTATTTCCGCGACCGATGGGCGCCGCGGGGACTGGAGTGCATCATCAACACAGAAAACCAAATTTTAATTTGATTTGTTAAGCTTTAGTTGAACTTTTGTTTATTTACAGTTGAATTGGGTTTTTTTTTTTTGGGTCCAAATAAAAAAGAGTACCCTCTGTTCAAGTACGTACCTGTTTTATTGTTCTCCTGCAGTCCGAGTATTATTTATACTCGGACATTACACTGGCGACGGGCAGGTTCGAACTCACCTGCAGTACTGCATTACCTCATGGGTATCTTTTCCCTGACGGGAAGCTTCTTGGAGGTCGAAGTCAGGACGGCGGGCGTCGACCGCGGGCAACCGCCCAGGGATCCATCGGAGAGTTGCAGGGGAGGCTGTGGAGAGCTGGGCCTGGCTCCCCAGTCGAGGTGTTCCAGCAAGTCGTGCTGGTAGCAGGTAGTGCGCTGACCCTTCCGGACTGCAGCGGGCTCGGGCTCGATCGAGTGGCTCTGCAAAAGGGGCCATGCAGCGTTGTCGGGAGGAAGAGAGAGAGAGGGAGGAGCGCACAGGGCGTGGTCGGTGCTCAAGAACAGGGCAGCGTGGAGAGGATAGAACGCGGGGAAGGAAAAGTGATACGCGCCAAAGCCGCGGGTCGCCGCCATTACCCTGTAGAATGCTAGGAGCAGCGTGGCAGCAAGGGGAAGACGGAAAAGCACGGGTGGCGCCATTTTATTCCATTGGGGAAGAAGAAAAAGTGCGGGAGGCGCCATTTTAAATCACTCAAGATGCCGAAGAGTGGCAGTATCACTGCTTTTGACAATGAGGTAGAAGACTGGACCACGTATGTGGAAAGAATTGAAGTGTACTGCAAGGTAAATGAGGTGGCCGATGGAAAGAAGGCATCGGTATTATTAAATTCGATGGGCGCGAGAACGAACGGCCTATTGCGGAATTTAATTACCCCAGCTAAACCAATGGAGAAAAGTTTTGAAGAGATTGTTAATATCTTACAGGAACACTTAAACTCTACACCGCTGCTGACAGCAGAAAGATTCAAGTTCCATAAAAGAAACCAGCACAAAGATGAGAGCAATGCTGACTATCTTACGGAACTACGCAAGTTATCGAAGCACTGCCAGTTCGGAGCAGGACTGGCAGACACCTTGCGGGATAAGTTTGTCTGCGGGCTCCAGAGTGAAGGAACCCAGAAACAACTACTTTCGGAAAAGGACCTGACGCTAGAACAGGCTTTCAGTGTGGCAGTATCCTACGAAGCAGCAGCATGGGGAGCTGCGGAAATACAACAGAAACCACAAGAATACAGCACTAACGAAATGGCGTATGGAGCAGAAAAGTGCTATCGCTGCGGCAGAGCAACCCATGATCAGAAGGGCTGCTGGGTTAAGGACAAAGTGTGCAGGCAATGTGGCAAAATGGGACACATAGCAAGAGTCTGCAGGTCAGGAAAGAAAACCAACACTACAAGAACTACTAAGGAAAAGTACAAGAAAGTAAAGAAATTGACAGACAGTAGTTCGGAAGATCAGGAGAGTGATAAGGACTCCGGGAGCAGGAGACTAAGTTGTCTAAAGTTACACAACGTGATCGCAAAGGAGGATCACCGAACCATTTGGGTCACCCTCATGATAGCAGGGTCCCCAGTAAAGATGGAATTGGACACAGGATCAGCGCTAACTGTCATGAATCGACGAGACTATGAGTGGCTAGTCTCACACATTCCCTTGAAGGACACTTCCATTGTATTGAAGACATACATGGGGCAAAAAGTCTACCCCAGAGGAAAAATAAGGGTGCCAGTTGAATACAACGGCAAGGAAACACAGAAACTGTATCTATATATACTACCAGATGGAGGACCACCATTATTGGGACGTGAATGGATCTGAAAAATACAATTGGACTGGCATTCCATTCAGGCGCTAACTGTGACTGATAAAAAGGATGATGACGTCACACCTGGACATCTGTCAAAAATTCTAACTGACGCAAAAGAGGTGTTCCAACAAGGACTTGGGACTCTAAAAGGAGTAACGGCACTGAAAAAAATTGAAGATAAAGCAAACCCAAAATTTTTTAAGGTCAGACCGGTACCTTCCGCGATCCGCCCAGCCGTTGAAGCAGAGCAGGAGAGTCTGGAGCGTTCGGGTGTGCTGTCCAAGGTGGACTGGAGCGAGTGGGCCACAACCATCGTTCCTGTAATGAAGAAATCATTGAGCAGCACGCCTGGGGAACCGAAGAAGGTTCGCATCTGTGGGGACTTCAAGGTAACTTTGAACCCAGTCCTGCACACAGTACAATATCCACTTCCACGGATAGAAGATATTTTCGCCTCACTATCTGGAGGGAAACGCTTTACAAAGATTGATCTGGCCCAAGCGTATCTACAAATGGAGGTGGAAGAAGCGTCTAGGAAATAACTCACGATAAACACTCAAAGGCCTTTACCAGTACAATCGACTGGTATTCAGGGTAGCATCAGCCCCGGCTATTTGGCAGAGGGCGATGGACCAAGCCCTGCAGGGTATCCCGGGGACCCAGTGTTATTTGGACGACATCCTGGTTACGGGCGAAAATGACAGTGAACACCTTGCCAACCTGGAGCAGGTGCTCATGAGATTACAGGAATATGGGCTATGAGCCAACCGCCCCAAATGCGAGTTCTTCAGGAGACAAATCTCGTATTGGGGCCACATGATTGATGAGGAAGGGTTGCATAAGTCGCCGGACAAGATTGAGGCTGTAGTCAAGGCTCCAGCACCGGAAAATGTGTCGCAACTGAGGTCGTTCCTCCGGTTGGTGAACTACTACCATAAGTTCTTGCCGAATTTATCCACAATTCTGCACCCACTGAATGCCCTACTGCAAACTGGAGTAACATGGAAATGGAGTGATGAGTGTAAGCGTGCCTTTCAGAAATGTAAATGCCTAATCACTTCAAAAGTAGTATTGGCCCACTACAATCCAACGCTACCGATTCGGTTAGCATGTGATGAGTCTCCCTACGGCATCGGAGCGGTGCTGTCACACAAATTCCCTGACGGTTCAGAGAGGCCAATAGCCTTTGCGTCGCGCTCGTTAACCTCAGCCGAGCGTAACTACACCCAGATTGACAGGGAGGCCCTCAGCCTGGTGTGGGGGGTGAAGAAGTTCAATCACTATCTGCACAGGCAGAAATTGACCTTACTGACTGATCACCAGCTCCTGGTCTCCATTTTTAACCCAAAGAAGGGCGTTCCGGTGATGACGGCGCAACGGCTGCAAAGATGGTCACTTTTTCTAGGGGCACATCAGTACGACATAGAGTACAAGGGTACGAAACAGCATGGAAATGCTGATGGGCTGTCGTGCCTACTGTTGCCTACGGTAGAGGAAGCACCTGCAGTGGACCTTGTTGAGATATTCCATGCGACCATAGTCGAATGTCGACCTGTTACAAATGCAAGTATAGAGAAGGAAACCCGAAATGACCCGACACTCTCTCGGGTCTATGATTTGACGGTGAAGGGATGGCCAGCACATGGCGACTCACTGTTGGCAGCATTCTCGCCAAGGAGAGAACAGCTGTCAGTGTGCCGGGGGACCTGGATGTGTGGATCCCGAGTGGTAATACCACCCAAGTTGAGAGATAGAGTGCTCAATGAGCTTCATGAGGGTCATCTGGGAGGGGTAAAAATTAAGAGCCTAGCCAAGGCGTTTGTGTGGTGGCCGGGTATCGATAAAGAAATCGAGGATATGACCAAGAGATGCACAGGATGCCAGAAGGTCCAAAACGCTCCACCACAGGCCCCGCTACATCCATGGGAGTGGCCCTCATCTCCATGGCAACGGGTACGCATTGATTTTGCTGGTCCATTTATGGACTCAATGTTCCTAATCGCTGTGGACGCCCATTCAAAATGGCCAGAGGTCATCAAAATGTCCTCCACCACCACGGAGAAAACTATTGCAGTCCTATGGACCATCTTTGCCAGCAATGGCTTGCCAGAACAGGTTTGCTCCGACAATGGGCCACAGTTTGTGTCAGAGGATTTCCGGAGGTTTCTGAGGAATAATGGGGTGAAGCATTACACATCTGCCACATATCATCCAGCCACAAATGGATTGGCTGAGAGGTTTGTTCAGGCCTTTAAAAAGGCAATAAAGGCAATGCATAACAACGACATACCACTACAACACAAGGTGGATAATTTCTTGTTTGCTTACCGGAATGCGACACATGCAGTCACCAACCAAGCTCCAACCATAATGTTCTTCAACCGACGGCTAAGATGTCGCCTGGATTTGCTCAAACCAAACATAAGACGAGATGTTGAGGATAAGCAATTCCAGCACATAAATGAGAAGCCAACCAGGAGCTTCAAGATAGGGCAACCAGTCTTGGCCTGCGACTACCGAACAGAAAAATGGCAGCCAGGAACGATATGCACACAGCAGGGACCACTAATGTACACATTGGACGTTGGAGAGAGCATCGTGAGACGCTATGCAGACCAGATTCTAGAGTCACAGGAACAAGCCAAACCCATACCACGAGCAGGTGCGCCTGGTAATCAACCCGAAGTACAGATTGCGTCTACCTCAGAAGCAGTGGTATTGGAAGCTGACGAACCAACCAATGACAATGAGCCAGAATCAACTCCGCCGCAAGAACAGGATACTCGAGAAAGGCGCTATCCAGTCAGGATCAGGAAGCCTCCTCAAAGACTGAACTTATAAATGATTATTTCAGTTGATGTATATAGTGCAGAGAAAATTGTAATTGTAAATAGTTATTATTTAGTTGTTAAATGAATGTTATGTACTGTTTATCTAAAAGGGGAGGAATTGTTGTGTATGTACCTATAAGAGAAGAACTGATTCTATACTGCAGTACCGGCAGTGACCACCCCTGTATATAAAGCCATAGCAGGCTTCTGTACGTCAGTCTTGAGTTCCCCTCTGTTCAGTAAATACCTGTTTTATTGTTCTCCTGCAGTCTGAGTATTATTGATACCCGGACACTACAGGTAGGACCGCCTACTGCATCTTCTGGACGTCAGATGGTGTGCGGTGCCACGCTAGTAAGGAGGTGGAGCACGTGCGCAAGAACTGCCCCGCCTCCCAGGCCGCCAAAAGAGCGGAGACGGCCGAGGTTGGCGCTACCAGTGCTCCTCCTCCTGCCCTCGCATTGGAAGCAGCAGTTGTGTGGCTGACAGCAGAGGTTACCGTCTTCACAGCCTCCGGCAGCCTGGGAGTAGGAGGTGTGGGGTAGGTGGGGAAGGGTGAAGAGCACGTCTGGGCTCTTTACACGGGAGTCCTCCCTGTTCCTTTGGGCATCTGGCAGGGAGAGTGCTGCGTTGAGCAGTCGTGCGCAACAGGTTTTCATGGGCTCCCCAAGCTGCCTGCAGCAATGAGTCTTCCACGTTTACACAGGACCCCAAGGTCCTCCAGTTGCTGAGTCGACCCCATCTGCACCTCCAGGCCCATTGAGCTCCAACAAGTGCAGAAACTTGATCATCACATCATGCAAACCATCAAGGTGACCCAATCTACCCCCTTTCCCTGGACCTGCCTCCAGTCCCACATCTACCTTGGCTGTACGCCGGGGCTTTTGTTTCATCAGGTTTGGTTGGTTCCCAATGTTTTACGTAATCAGTTCCTGTACCAGGTGCACGATTCCCCAACAGCAGGAAATCAGTAACATTAGTGCCTAATACAGGTCACTGTGGCCCTCTTTGAGGATGTCACCCATTATTGCGCTAATTGTTTGTTTGATTTGTTCAACCCAGATCCCAATACCAAGAAAGCTTTCCTGCAACACACTCGTCCCACTGCTGGGCAGTTACATGCCATTACCGACTAACCGTACATCTCCACACTACATCAGTCCCGCTGAGGCGGCAATCGCGATCCACGTTAACACATATTGAACCGGTCGAATGGGAAGTAGGACAACAGGGATTCGACACAACAGGCCCGCTCTCCCCACGATACCGTGGACCGTTCCAGTTATGGACAAAGCAAGGCCACTGATTTATAAGGTGCAGGTATGGCTAAAGCAAGCTCAATGTTTCCATGTCAACCAGTTGAAATTTTTTACCCTTTCCCCTCTGACCCAGCTTCCGCCGTGCGCTCCCTCCACATCTGGGGCAATCGACCCTCTGGGTCTTGGGCCGCCCAGCCGGGGAGACCCCGATCAGGATCAGCCAGCAGCGCGGGATCAACACGATTTGTCAGACCCTGTGGGCGGAATCCACCTCAGGTATACCTGGTCCAACTCGAAGTACAGAGAGGCCACGTCGGCCATAGAATCACAGACTCTTACAGCACAGAAGGAGGCCATTGGGCCCATCGGCCTGTGCTCTTCGGTAGAGCTATCCAATTAGTTCCACTCCTCTTTTCTTCCCCTAGCCCAGCAAACCCACCCCCCCTTCAGGCAGTGCATTCCAGGTCACAACAACGTCATTTCCTCAGATCACCTCTGGTTCCTTTGCCAATCAATTTAAATCTGTGTCCTCTGGTCACTGATCCTTCTGCCACTGGAAACAGTTTCTCCTTATTTACTGGATCAAAGTCGTTGATGATTTTAAACACCATCAAATCACCTTTTAACCTTCTCTGCTCAAAGGGGATTACCGCTGCTTCTCCAGTCTCCCCACATCACTGAAGTCCTTCAGTTTGGGTTGTAAGCCCCAGACCAGCTCCAAGAAACAGATGTGAAAGAAATGACTTGTGCTTTATTCACTGATGGCTTCTGCCTCAGCTCCTCTGCTGCTGAAACCTTCATTTTTGCCTTTGTAACCTCCAGACTCAACGATTCCACTGCTCTCATGGCCGGCCTCCCATCTTCCAACCGCTAAACTTCAGCTCATCCAAAATTCTGCTGCCCGTATCCTAAATCTCAGCAAGTCCCGTTCACACGTCGCTCCTGTGCTCGCTGATCCACATTGGCTCCTGCCTCAGCAACGCCTCAGATTTAAAATTCTCATCCTGGTGTTCAAATCCCACCATGGCCTCACCCCTCCCCATCTCGCCAACCTCCTCCAGTCCTACAACCTTCCGTGAACTTTACAATCCTTCTATTCTGGCCTCTTGTGCATCCCAGACTTCCAATGCTCTACCATTGATGGCCTGCCTTCAGCGATTTAGGCCCCAAAGCTCTGGAATTCCACCACCCCTCCCCCCACCGCACCTCTCCTCCTTAAAGCCTACCTCTTTGTTCAAGCTTTTAGTCACCTGTCCCAATATCTCATGTGGCTCGGTGTGAAATGTTGTTTAACATTCCTGTGAAGCGCATTGAGACGTTTTACTACATTAAAGGCGCTATATAAATGCAAGTTGTTGTTGTTCCACTGCGTCCTGACCAGGCAGTGTCCCCCATTGGATCTGGAACCTGAAAGTGGAACAACAGCCACTTCAGTCTCAGGCACTCTGATAATGATGTCCACAGGCCCATCCTGTGCAACGCGACACAGTGAGTTCTGCGAGGACGTGCCACGATGGAAACCATCAGGGGATATTATGATGCGACACTCGTAGTCAAGGTCACGCAATTCGACACCAAATCCAAAGACAATATTATGGGCATTGAAACCTGAGCACAGGACCATGTATTTAGGACTAGGTGACTGCAAGCAAACACGGTGGGGTGGAGCAGGTGCAATAATCGGAGTATTTAGAACAGGTGTCTCGGTCTGGAATAGAGTGGATGTGGAGAATACTGAGCAACATGCCATTTATTATGAAACTGGTGTGGCCAATTAGGTTGAGCGACCAGTACTAAAGGGAGTCTGGGACTAGCACAGGAAGCGAGATACACTGTGTATAATATGAATAAGAGAGCTAAATTGTTTGATCGTGATAATCTATGCTGAGGATCACAGAAAGTAGGACAAGCAGCGAATTGTATAGAGTGAGGAGCCTATGAACTCGTGTATTGACCAGACACTAAGGGGGAGAAATTCATTATAGCCCAGGAGTGGCCGCTAACTTTGAAAAAGTTTGAGATTTAGCACCAGGCGCGAATGAATCTCGCTGCACGTAAAATTCAGTGTCATCGCTCAAAGAAAGGATGGGAACGCTAAATCAAGCGCTAACGGCCTAGTTCAGTGGCGTTAGACTCACAGCACTGACCAATATCTGGTGTAGTCTAATCGCAAGTTGTCATTGCCACAGGCTCTTTCCAGTTCTTAAAGGGAAGGTTCATTCATGCTGCAGCACCTCATTCTCAGCGTTGCTGGCTGTGCAGCTGCCTCAGCCAGCAGGAGCCAGGGAGAAGGAGCCCAGGAGCAGAAGGAGGAAAGTGGTGGCCTCATTGACCAGGAAGAGGAGGAGATCGACACCAGACTGCAGACCACCACCATAACAACTGAGGTGCCTGGAAAGAGAGGACAGGAGAAGAGAAAAAGGAAGGCCAACATAAACATCAACAGAAGGGAGGCCTTTTCATCACTGCCTCCCCGATTGGCCTCCATTTCAAGAGAGGGAGAGAGGGGAGAACAACACAACAGAACAACCAACACCACCTGTTTGGAAGGAGGGAAAATAACATCTACAGGTGGGTGTTATTTGGTGCACTCTCCCAGAGACTTTGTATTGTAGGTGGGGGGAGGAAAGAAGAAGGCCGGAATACCAAGGGGTGTCTGTGTGTGTGTGGCTCTTGTTAAAAACTAGGCCACACGCACCACTAATAAACACCCCTTCTCATTGCCTGACTTGGGATAGCTGGAGCTGCCTCGGTGAAGACCACAATTCTATTAAACATCGTTAGGACCTGGTGTAGAACTGAGCCTGGGCATCTCCAGCTTTCCCAAGTGAAGACATCTTCTCCCCCCGCCGGAATACCAGCATTGACTTTAATTTACATCGGAGAGTGTACCCCTGCCAACACCCACCCACCATCCTGAGTGACGACCCAGCCCTTGCGGCCTCCCTCCTTCCCACCCCATCTCTCTCTCCCTGCCTCTCTCTCAAAGAGGCAGCTCTATTTCTTCTATACTAATTGCCACTTGAGCAGAGGGGAGAAGGCCCCTCTCCCAATTCCAGTTAATAAGGGGAGAGGTGTGCCTTCAATTTAAACAGCTCCCTCTGCTCAAGAGAAGACATAAAAACAACCGAGGCCATTCACATCTCTAGGCCTGTGACTTGGGGTGAGTGTAGCCCTTATTAAAACCACCCAATAATGGCGACCACATCTTCGCCGGTGACGGGGTCAGCCAGGTCGTATGCGGGAGAGGCAGCCACATCCACAGCGGCTCCCACCGCTTCTGCTGCCCCGTCACCTTTTAGACTAATAACTAAGAAGCTTGGGGTGAAGAGCTGCGCTCACCCCAACATGACGATTGAGGCCTGCGTAAAAGCCATGGCTGGGGTTGTCGGCCCCTCAGCCATCGTAGCAGCCTCAAAAATGTACAGGAAGGCTGTGTTCTTCCTGGGGTCGGAGTGGGCGGTGTCCCTGGCCGTCGCCAAGGGGCTGACCATGGGCGGGACCTTCCTGCCGGTGGATCCTCTCGAGGCCACCGCACAGAGGATCGTCATCTCCAACGTCCCGCCCTTTGTTCCTGGTGAGCTCCTCCTCCCCCACTTACGCCAACTTGGGGAGGTGAGGTCGGGGATAACTCCCATCCCGCTCAGCTTCAGGTAAGCCAGCCTTCGTCACGTTTTCTCCTTCCGGCGCCAGCTATTCATCCAGCTGGTGCGGGAGGTTGACACCGACGGGGCGTTCATGGTCCTCCACGAGGGGACCACCTATCGCGTCTTCTGGATGTCGGACGGTGTGCGGTGCCACGCCTGTAAGGAGGTGGGGCACGTGCGGAAAAACTGCCCCGCCTCCAAGGCCGCCAGATCATCTGGTGTGTCCGAGGCTGGCGCCGCCGCCGCTCCTCCCCCCGGGTCTGTCCGCGTGTCAGAAGCCAATGCCACCAAGGCCTCCGGCAGGGGGGAGGGAGCCTGTCCAGGCGGAAGGAAGGTGCAACGAAAAACAAAACACCTTAGGGTGGGTGCCCCTGTGGAGGGCCAGCCCTTGGACCTCGAGCCCCATACACCCGCGCTCCTCGCGGAGCTAAGGAAAGTGGGAGTGGCCTCGTGCCCGAGCCTGTGGCCGCAACTGCCGTTGCAGAACCGTCAATACCTGCGGCCGGGCTGGGGCCCAAGGATCCCGACAAACCTGCTCCGCCGGAGTGGGCAGAGGAGGAGGCCTCTGCAGACATGCAGGTCTCCCTCGCTCCCTCCGTGCTAAAAAGGCACGACCCCCTGGAAGAGGAGGAGGAAGGTCCCTCCGAACAGGGGGAGTCGCCGCACGCTGCGGGTACTGCGCCCTCCCCCCCACCAAGCCGTCATCATCTCGGGCGATCAGCAGGGGTCGCCTGTCCCTCGGGAGGATGAGACAGATGTGTCTGTCCGGCACGTGCCTCCCGGGGATGGGGAAGAGACCCTGCCCGTGGGGGCGGTTGCGGAACAACCCGCGGCGAATGACAAATCTGAACTGTTACTCCTCGCCGGGTCGGGCGTCCCGGGGACTGGGGCGGGCGAGCTTGAAGAAGCTGAGCTTGCCCAATGCAACCCCAACATTTCCCAGGGACTGCTCGACCTGGTTGAAGTTTTAAAATCACGATACCCCATCCGCTGGGTCAGAGGCTGGTGGCGGGGAGGAGGAAGGCCCCCCGACTCCATCTCTGACGTCGGCGCCAGACGTACTGGAGGAGCTGGGATTTGTTTTCTCCCCAGTTTCTCCAGACGTGCTGGCGTCTGAGGCGGAGGGGGACCCCGAACCGCCGCCGTCGTCTGGCCCGGCGCCCCTGGAGGAGCCCAGGGAGGAATCCTCTGCCCGGATCCCACCCCCAGGATCGGTGGCAGAGGTGGGACCGGCTGGTGCGGCCGAGCCGTTCGCTGCGCCCTGCGCGACGGACGGGTCGGCCGCTGGCGACGATCCCCTGGAGGTGGACGGGGACTCGGTGATGGGCGCGGAGGATGATTTGGACTCCGTCGCCGACGAGGCGGTGGATGACCTCGTGCCCCTCACCGAATCTCCCCTCATTCCCGTCGCGGAACTCCAGGATTTTATGGCCATGTGCCTGGGTCGGCACAATAAGATCCGGCTGGCCCTCAACAGGTGGTCGGAGCTGGCGCTGCTCATCGTATCTGTCCGCACTGCTGTCAAGATCATGGGCGCGGACGAGGGCGTGAGCCCGCTTGAGCTGCGTCGGCTCAGAATGTTCCTCACTGGGCTGCTGAGGAAGTGGCGGCTGCGCTCCCTTCCCCCGTTAGGCGTAGGTAGAGGTTGCACTCTGCTTCTGACATGAAGGTAACCATAGCCAGCCTCAACATCAACGGCAGCAGGGAGGCGCGCCGTAGATTTAATAACTTCTCGGTCCTTCGGGACGGGAAGTATGCGGTGTGCTTCCTGCAAGAAACCCACACCGTTCTGGGAGACGAGGCCACGTGGCTCCTGGAGTGGCAAGGAGGGGTCAGCATGAGTCACCTCTCCAACAATTCCAGCGGGGTGGCTATCTTACTGGCCCCGCATTTTCGGCCGGAGAACTTTGGGGTCAAGGAGCACGTGCCGGACCACTTGCTCCAGGTCACTGTTCACCAGGGGGGTGTGCCGCTCCATCTAGTGAATGTTTACGCCCCCCAGACCGGTGCGCAGCAAGTGCGCATCTTTGAAGAAGTGTCCGCTCTTCTGGGCTCCATCGACGTGGGCGAGTGCGTCATCCTCGGGGGGGGGGGGATTTTAACTGCACCCTCGAGGCGAGGGACCGTTCGGGTCCCCCGCGAAGCCCGGTGGCGATGGAGAAGTTGAGGGACCTGGTCGGGTCCTTCGACTTGGTGGACGTCTGGCGAAATCTCCATCCTGACTCCAGCGCCTTCACTAGCGTGAGGTCTGGAGGAGGAAGGTCCAGAATCGAACGCCTTTACATTTCCCGGGCGTACGTCTCCTGCGTTCCGGCGGCTTCCATGCGGCCGGTGCCGTGCATGGACCACCACCTGGTGTGGGTGGAGCTCGCTCCGCTGCGCACATGTGGCGGTCCACATACTGGCATTTTAACAACTTGCTGCGGGAGGACGTGCGGTTCCGAGCCGACTGGAGCAGGAAGTGGGGAGGCTTCCCCTCCTTGAGGCTATGGTGGGACACAGGCAAGGCTCACGTCCGTCTCTTCTGTCAGGAGTACATGAAGGGGTCGACCAAGAGGCGGGAGGCCCGGGTCAGACGGTTGGAGAAGGAGGTGCTCGACCTGGAGTCCCGTCTCGGTCAATTCGTGGAGGACCCGGCCCTGCGGAAGGTGTACGAAGAGAAGGGGGGCACGCTGAAGGACCTGCAGCTCGTCGGGTCCCAAGGCGCGTACGTGAGGTCGCGGATCCAGTTCCTGCAGGACCTGGACCGCAGCTCCCCCTTCTTCTACTCGCTGGAAAAAGACGGGGGGTCCGTAAGCTGCTCTTGGGGCTGCTGGCCGATGATGGATCTCTGGTCTCGGATCCGGAGGGGATCAGCGCGGAGGCCCACGCCTATTATGGGGCACTGTTCTCTCCGGATCCGTCCAGCGAGGATGCGCGCAGAGTTCTGTGGGAGGAGCAGCCGAAGGTTGGCCCAGAGGGCGCCGAAAAATAGGACGCTCCGCTGAGCCTGGCGGAGCTGACCGGCGCCCTCGGCCAGTTCTCCAGCGGAAAGTCCCCGCGGCTGGACGGGCTGACCGTGGAGTTCCACAGGGCGTTCTGGGACGTCTTGGGGGGCGACTACGCGCGGGTCCTGGGGGAAAGTTTGGTGACCGGGGAGATGCCCCTCTCTTGGCGCAGGGCGGCTATTGTCCTGCTATCTAAGAGGGGCGATCTCCGCCTACTCAAGAACTGACGCCCGGTCTCCCTCCTCAGCACGGACTACAACATTTTTGCCAGGGCCATGTCTGCTCACCTTGGCACTGTGCTGGCCTACATGATCCACCCCGACCAGTCCTACAGGGTCCCAGGCCGGACCATCCACGACAACATCCATCTGGTCCGGGACCTGGTCCACCATTCCCAGAGGGCTGGTCTGTCGGTCGCCTTCCTTTCCCTGGATCAGGAGAAGGCATTCGACAGGGTGGATCACGAGTATCTCTTCGGGACTCTGCACGAATTTTGTCACCCGGATCCGACTTCTGTACGCCACCACGGAGTGTCTGATTAAAGTTAATGGGTCTTTGACGGCGCCCCTTCGTTTCGGGAGGGGCATGCGTCAGGGATGCCCCATGTCCGGTCAGTTATATGCCGTTTGCGTGGAGCCTTTCCTGCGCCTCTTGCGGAAGAGGTTGACGGGACTGGCTCTGCAAGGGCCGGGCATGGAGGTGGTCCTCTCGGCTTACGCCGCTGATGTGCTCCTCACTGTCACGGATCCCGCTGACTTGCGGAGGATGCGGGAATGCCAGCAGATTTACTCGGACGCATCCTCCGCCAAGATCAACTGGGAGAAATGTTCCGGACTCCTGGTGGGTCAGTGGCGGGTGGACTCCCTGCCGGAGGAGTTCAGGCCCTTCGCCTAGAGCACAACGCACCTCCTCTATTTGGGAGTCTACCTTCGCCCTCCTGAGGACGCCTGGCCGGCAAACTGGCAAGAGCTGGAGGCCAAAGTCACCGCTCACCTAGGACGCTGGACAGGACTGCTCCGAGTGTTGTCCTACAGGGGTCGAGCGCTGGTCATAAGCCAGCTGGTGACCGCCCTGTTGTGGTACCGGTTGGTCACTTTGATCCCTCCCCCTGCGTTTGTCGCCAAGATGCAGAAGAAGCTCATCGACTTCTTCTGGGACAAAAGGAAGCACTGGGTCTCTGCCGCGGTTCTGTGTCTCCCGCTTAGGGAGGGCGGTCAGGCGCTGGTGTGCCTTCGCACCCAGGCTGCGACTTTGTCTTCAGACGCTGCAGAGATACCAGTATGTCGAGAATCCTCCGAGATGATGTGTGCTGGCGACTTATTTCTTCCGCCAGCTGCACGGCCTCAATTACGACACGCAGCTCC
Organism: Somniosus microcephalus; assembly: GCF_052327205.1. Taxonomy (NCBI): domain Eukaryota; kingdom Metazoa; phylum Chordata; class Chondrichthyes; order Squaliformes; family Somniosidae; genus Somniosus; species Somniosus microcephalus. The sequence continues at coordinate 54,858,018 of NC_141010.1, read as the reverse complement.
TGTTTGTGAAAGTGGGCGGTACACGTGTCAGCCTGCGGGAGCTGCCGGTCTTCTACCAGGAACTGCTGTGGGTTTGGAACTACGTCGCTTCCAGGTGGAGCTCTCCCCCGTCAGGAGTGGCGGCTGTCCTTCGGGACCGCGGGTTCGGTTGGCTGGCGGAGCGCAGGGCTGTACTTGGCAAGGTGACTAGAGTCGGGGACCTGCTCGATGGCGGAGCAGCTGGCGCGGCGCCTCTCTTGGGCCAACGTCCGGCTCGAGGTTAAAGCCATCGAGTCGGTGAAAGCGGCACTGGGCCCCGACTCCACTAGGTGTATCGAGGAGGCTCAGGCACGTGGGACGATCCCGTCCGAGCTTTTCCCCCATTCGGACGGAATTCCTCATCGGCGCCCGGCCCCGAAACTCCCCTCGACTACCGGCGCCTCACAACTTGAGCCATCTCGAGGAAATACCCTCCGTGCCCTTTCATTCCGCACGGAGGTGTTTCCTGTACGGGCTTGTAGGGGGTTTCTCTTGCTTGCTCTGGTCTCCTGCCAGGCTTCTTGCAATAATTACCCATGAGTGGTTCGACCCACTCGCCCCTACGGTTCTCGACTTTGGACTTGGTGCAGGGAGCTGTAGTGCAGGAAAACTCAATAGACCAGGTCGAATAGCACGAAATGGATGCCTTTATTGAACAGTTTGCAGCACTATAAAATACATGTCCTATGCATAGATTAAAGAAACTACAAGCATGCACACATCTATAAACTTAACTCTATGGAAATGGGGAACACACGGCACATCGTAAAAGGGGTAACACATTACAACTACCCTTAACCCCCTCCCCTAGACCTAACTAAGTTTCGATTTGAGGAACTCGGGACCATGCTCACCACTAAGAATTGCGAAAAGGGGTTTGCAGCCTTTCGACACAGCTTTCCGTCGTCACGTGGGTTTGGAAAGTTCTGGCGCAGCTTGTTTTCCTCTTGGTTCTCCTGCGATGTAGGCAGCCGGTACAGCCTTGGTGAGCGCTCGCCACAGATGAATCCGTTACCGACGTGATTTTAAGAACTGGATGCACATGGGTGAATCCATTACCGATGTGATGTTGAGACACTGGAGTGCCGGGCCCTAAGAGTCCTCTTATACAGTCATAATAATTGTCCTTCTGATTTGAAGCAGAGCTGGAGCACAGGGTGTCTTCTTCTTCGGCCTGGGTCGATGATCTCCCGACAAAAGTACCCGGGCCACCCTCGTCGTCTTCTCGTCGTGGCCGGGCCTTGCCTGCCCGAGCACCGAACATGGTCCGAACCGAAATGCTGCTTGGTTCCGATGGAGTCTGTCCCGAAGCGTTTTTGAAGCATCCAAGAAGTGAAGCCGAAGTGAATCGTCGTGAAGCGTGAAGTGAAGCGTACTGATGGACTTTTTCAATCCACAGTTATACCTTTTTGGAACATTCTTATCTCCCGCCAAATCATAGTCCTGTCTTTGTAATAATTTTGGCGGGCAGAACTCTCTGCAGGGGTGTTTTGTCTTCATAACGGGAGTTGGTGATAGCTTAACTGGCCTTCCTGGGCCGATAATGTCTTTGTTTTGTCACCGTAGCTCGGCTTGTACATTGATCGGTCTGGAGATGGCCCTTGATGGCTGTTAAACGGCTTCTCTTTGTACAGTAAATGGGTTAAAGTGTTCATTCAATTGTCCGCCCATTTCTTGATGGGCCTCACCCTGCTACCCAAATCTGTCCTGTACTTATAATCTAATCAATATGTATACTCAGTTCCATGAGTTTCGGTTTCCCGAAACTGGTTTTCACGGGCTTTAAAGGTCCTCAATCCACAAGCCTGTCTGGCTTGCAGTAACAGAAATTCAAATGGTCCCAGAAGCTGGTCACGAGGTCTGGCGGCCATTTTGTGTGCCCTTTTATCAAAGGTTTTCTCTGTACAAGCTTCTTTTTGGTCAATAAAGCTGTCTTATTAACCCTGACTTCTTGCGTGATTACTTATGAAAATTTTGCGAATCTTACAGGCTGCTCCTGCACACTCTCCCCTTTGCCATCTTTGCCTGCCGTCCGGACACGCCTTGGCGTGCCATCTTGCCGTCCGGCGGAGGTCCCCAATGGAGAGCTCTCTACGCGGGAGTCCTCCCTTGTTCTATCGGGGACTTGGCCTGGAGGGTGTTGCACGGAGCAGTCCCGTGCAATATGATTTTAAATAGGTTCACGGACTCCCAGGCCGCCTGCATTTTCTGCGGCCTTGAGGAGTCCGGTGTTTCATGTTAACACGGAGTGTGAGAGGTTGCAGCCCTTCTTTCACTACTTGAAGGGGCTGCTCCTCGATTTTTGGCTGCACTTCAGTCCCACGCTCTTGGTCTACGGTCGCCCGGTGCAGAGGGGAGCGGGCAGGTTGGAGGACCACCTCGTGGGACTGCACCTGGGCCTGACGAAGATGGCCATAAACAGGTCCAGGCAGCGAGCGGTCGAGGGGGCCGTCCAGCCCGATTGCCTGCCTCTCTTCCGCGGCTATGTTCGTGCCCGGGTGGCCCTGGATATAGAGCACGCGGTGTCCGCTGGCACACGAGGCCGTGAGACCGGTGGGCACTGCGGGGACTGGAGTGCATCATCACCCTGGCCAATCAAATTTCAGTTTAATTTGTTAAGGTTCTTTTAAAGTTTTATTAAGTTACAGTCCATTTGGTTAATCACCCAACTAAGTGTACACTGTGTATAATATGAAAGTGTAGGAAAGGGAGTTCCGAGCGAAAAAACTGAGTTCTGCTCAGGAATTTAACAAAGAACTTTAATGGAAGAACTTATTTTAACAGTAAACTATAGGAGACATCGAGTGTAGGTCTTTTCTCTTCTGAGGTTCCACGAGTACTGATTAGGAAACCCCGTAGCTGACGTCATGACGTTATCACGTCCTCCCGCCATGCGGTGATCACGTGATGCACGGCATGATGTCATCACGTTTTGTCCAGGCTGTTAAGTTAAAAGGTACAGATAATGTTACAGACAAGGTTGTGGCTAACAATCTGTTAAAGGCATTATGTACAGACGGTCTGAGTCCGTTGTGGGCTCCACCACATGCGCCCCCCCAGAATTGTCTTTAACAGTACAAGTAAGACGATGAGGAGGTCTGACTGGTCTGCCCGAACGACTGAGAAATCGGCGGAGGGAGCGGACAAACGACGGGCAAGTTGTCGGTTGTTTGAGGACGAGTTGATGCGGAGGCTGTGGCTGGTTGGGGATGGCGGCTACAGCTGGTCGACCACGTTTCGGCAGTTGAGCGATGACAAACGGCCGGTCCAGGTCCAAGTGCGCAGGCTTCAATCGGTCTACCGGTATTGTAAAGTCTGTGGGTTGTATAGCGAAGTAATACACAGACTACAAGAGTAACTTTAACAGGACTTTACTATTCGAAGGTCAGGGCGAACCTGCCCAATAAATCCTGACACCGCACTTATATACCGGTGTGGTCACCGTTGGTATTACAGTATACAGCAGCCAAGGCAAAGTAGTGCCACACATAAAATAGTTCTCTTAAAGGTGGACGGTTACATACAGTAGTTCTCTTAAAGGTAGAATAGTTACATACACTACAGGTATGTGATCTGGTTTTCCCCCGACATCGACAGCAAAAGATTTCTCACCCGATTCGATCACTTGGAAGGGTCCGGTGTACGGAGGCTTGAGTGGGTCATGAGGAGCGTCGTGACGAACAAAAACGTATTCAGCACTCTTTAACTCTGCCGGCGCGTGAGATGTCGGAAGACCGTGTTGCGAGGTAGGCACAGGGGTGAAACAGCGGGCCGCTGCCTGATGACTGACGAGCTGCTGGGAGGCGGACCAGGCCTCTGTAGAAGAAGGGAGAAAATCACCTGGAACTCTGAGCGGTTGACTGAAAACAAGTTCTGCCGACGAAGATAGCAGGTCTTCCTTGGGCGCCGTACGGAGACCTACGAGGACCCATGGGAGACGGTCCACCCATCCTGTTCCTTGGAGACTGGCCCGTAACGCGGCTTTAAGCGACCTGTGGAATCGCTCACAGAGGCCGTTGGCCTGCGGATGGTACGCGGTGGTACGATGAAGCTTGGTGCGGAGACCCTGAGCTACGGTGTTCCACAGCTCGGAGGAGAATTGTGGCCCGCGATCTGAAGAGATGTCGGCCCGTACCCCGAAACGGGAGACCCAGCAGATGAAAGCCCGGGTAACGTCCGCCGAGGTGGTGGAAACGAGGGGGATTGCTTCTGGCCACCTGGTGGTGCGATCCACGACAGTGAGGAGATGAGTGAAGCCCTGCGATGGCGGGAGTGGTCCAACCAGATCCACATGGACGTGGTCAAAATGACACTCTGGAACAGTAATCGGAACTACCGGAGCTTTAACGTGACGTTGAATTTTCGCCTTTTGACAGACATCGCAGGTGTTGGTCCACTCACAAACATCAACGTGCATGCCCTTCCAAACAAATTTCCGTGACATGAGAAGCTGGGAAGCCTTCATACCTGGGTGTGATAAACTGTGGATTGCTTCAAACACCTTCCGGCGCCATGTGCCAGGTACAATAGGATGAGGGAAACCCATGGACACGTCACACAGGAGCGTTGCGCCCGCAGCTTGAAAAGGCACGTCTGCCACTTGGAGGCTGGATGGTTCAGTTTAGTCGGACTGGACTTCGTCGTCTGCTAGCTGATCCGCTGCCATGAGGGCGTAATCGATCCCAAGATGGACAGCCTGGACCGTCGGGTGGGAGAGACAATCCGCAACAAGGTTATCTTTTCCAGAGACGTGCTGGATATCCGTGGTGAACTCGGAAATAAATGTCAGGAGCCACTGTTGATGAGCTGACCGCAGTTCGGTGGTCCTGGCCATGGCGAATGTAAGCGGTTTATGATCGACGAACGCTGTGAATGGCCATCCCTCCAATAAGTATCGGAAATGGCGGATGGCCAAAAAAAGGGCCAGCAACTCTCGGTCAAATGTGCTGTACTTGCGCTCATTCTTCCTTAACTGGCGGCTGAAAAATGCCAGAGGCTGCCAACTTCGGTTCACCCATTGTTCTTGTACGCGCCGATGGCGTAGTCTGACGCGTGTGGTAAGGGCAATGGTGGCACCCGGGAGTGGGTGTGCGAGCATGGTGGCGTTGGCCAAAGCGTCCTTGGTGTCGATAAATGCCTGTCGCATTTCGGGCATCCAGCAGATGGGATCTTTGCCGGACCTGCCCTTCAGGGCTGCATACAAGGGCTGCATGAGTTGAGTCGCCCTAGGGACGAATCTATGATAAAAATTGACCATCCCCAGGAACTCTTGCAGGGCTCCGACGGTCTGTGGCCGTGGAAAAGAGGTGACCGCCTCCACCTTTGTCAGTAAGGTCACGGCTCCTTCTGAAGTAATTCGGTGTCCCAGAAAGTCGATCTGGTGTAGGCCGAACTGGCACTTGGCCGGGTTGATGATGAGGCTATGCTGGCTGAGACGTGCGAAAAGGGCTCGCAAATGGTCGACATGCTCCTGCTCACTCGCACTGGCGATGAGGATGTCGTCGATGTAGACGAGAAGGAAACGCAAATCCCGGAGGACGGAATCCATCAACCGCTGGAAAGCTTGAGCCGCGTTCTTCAAACTGAACGGCATCCGTAAAAATTCAAAAAGCCCAAACGGGGTGATGACCGCGGTCTTCGGAACATCTTTCGGGTTTACTGGGACCTGGTGAGACCCGCGAACAAGGGCGACCTTTGAGAAAAAGGAATGTCCCGACAAATGGGCCGAGAAATCCTTTATGTGCGGGATCGGGTACCGATCAGGCGTCGTGACGTCGTTCAGGCGTCTGTAGTTGCCGCAGGGTCTCCAGCCGCCGCCAGGCTTCGGAAGGATGTGTAAAGGCGAAGACCAGGGACTATTCGACCGACGAATAATCCCCAACTGCTCCATCGTGTCGAACTCCGCTTTCGCAGCCGCGAGCTTGCCGGGTTCCAGCTGACGAGCCCGTGCGTAAACTGGTGAGCCGGTGGTGTTGATGTAGTGCTCAACCCCGTGCTTTGTGGCGGAAGAGGAGAAGGTAGGCCTGGTGAGTTCCGGGAACTCCGAGAAGATGAGAGAAAACATCGGCAGTGAGGCAGCGCACGCAATCGAGCGCGCCATGGTGGACCCGCGGTAGCACGGGATGGACTGAAAGGTAGCCGCATTGACTAACCGGCGGTGTCAGACATTGACAAGAAGACCGTGGGCACACAGAAAATCCGCACCTAGGATGGCCTGCGAGACCTTGGCCGTGACGAATTCCCGTTGGAAATGTTGACCACCCAAGCACACCTGGAGCTGCAGCTTCCTGAACGTTCTACTGGCCGCGCCGTTAGCTGCCTCGAGGGGGAGACCGTGGCCGCCGATCTGGATGTCGAGCTTCGACACGGATAATGCTGCACCGCGCCCCGGTGTCGCACAGAAACCGCCGCCCTGACAGGGAATCGGAAATGAAAAGGAGTTTCCCCGAAGATCCTACAGCCATCACAGCCGCCAAGCTCCCTTTAGACTCGGTCCTCCTTCGCCTGTGGCCCCGCCGTTGCCTTGCTGTTTTTTTTGGGGGGGAAAACTGCAGGGTGCCCGGCAGCATCGAGCTTTCGCGCCAAAATGGGCGCGGTACGCGCTCCAGCCTGCTGGAGTAGAAGACGAGGCTGCATCCGTGGGGGAGGGGCGCCTCAAGGCAGCGCAGCTCTGCTGTGTTACAGCAAAGATTTTATCTGCTTCAGCCGCGAGCTCCGCACAGTGGTTTCAGAACTGGCAAGTGCAGTCTGCACTTGTTCTGGCAGCTGGGAGAGGAACAACGCCCTGAACAGGAAGCATTGTGGTTCCGAGCCCAAAAGTGAGAGCATCTGGCTCATTAGTTCGGACGGATTTGAGTCCCCGAGTCCGGACATGGCTAGTAGCCGGAGAGCCCGTTCCGATTTAGAGAGACCGAACACTTGGAGTAGCCGCGCCTTAACGGTGTCATACTTGCCGTCCACGGGTGGGTTACCGAGTAGGCTGATGATCCGCGAGGCGGTGACGCTATCGAGGGCGGAGACCACGTGGTAATAACGGGTCGAATCGCGGTGATGTTCCATATAGCGAACTGGGCTTCGGCTTGGATGAACCACGCAGCTGGTTGTTGCTCCCAAAACTGTGGAAGTTTGAGCGACACGGCGTTCGTATCCATTACGAAGAAAAATCCACGAAAATCGTTCGCAGAAATCGGGGTCACCAATGTAGGAACGGGAGTCCCTAGCGATAAAACTGAGTTCTGCTCAGGAATTTAACAAAGAACTTTAATGGAAGAACTTATTTTAACAGTAAACTATAGGAGACATCAAGTGTAGGTCTTTTCTCTTCTGAGGTTCCACGAGGACTGATTAGGAAACCCCGTAGCTGACGTCATCACGTTTTGTCCGGGCTGTTAAAGCAACCGCGCTCTGTTAAGTTAAAAAGGTACAGATAATGTTACAGACAAGGTTGTGGCTAACAATCTGTTAAAGGCATTATGTACAGACGGTCTGAGTCCGTTGTGGGCTCCACCACAAAAGATTACCACGGTCAAACAATTTAGCTCTATGTTGAGGATCACAGAAAGTAGGAGAAGCAGCGATTTGTATAGAGTGAACAGCCTATGAACTCGTGTATTGACCCAACACTAAAGGGGGAGAAATTCATTATAGCCTAGGAGTGGCCGCTAACTTTGAAAATGTTTGAGATTTAGCGCCAGGCACTAATGAATCTCGCTGCACACAAAATTCAGCGTCATCGTTCAAAGAAAGGATGGGAACACTAAATGAAGCACTAACGGCCGAGCTCAGTGGCGTTAGACTCGAAGCGCTGACCAATATCAGGTGTAGCCTAATCGCAAGTCATCATTGCCACAGGCTCTTTCCAGCTCTTAAAGGTGAGGATCATTCATGCTGCAGAACCTCACTCTCAGCATTGCTGCCTGTGAACCTGTGTCAGCCAGCAGGAGCAGGCCAAACCCAAGGAGCCGGGTGACTCAACCAGCTGTCCTCATGGCAGATCCACGCCCCAGGGAGAGAGCCCGCAGATTTTCAGACCAAGCATTGGAGGAGTTGGTGTCCGCTGTGGAGAGACGGAGGGCGTTGCTGTACCCGGCAAGTGGCAGGAAACCCTCGCCGCAAGTCATCTGCGCCATGTGGAGGGAGTTAGCGCAGCACGTTTCGGGCAGCACTGTTGTCCCCAGGACCCATGCACAGTGCAGGAAGAAATTTAACAACCTCACTCAGCTGGTCAGGGTGAGTGAATGCTTCAACAGATATTTACCATCATCTGAACCACAGTCTGCACACACTGCCCAAAGCACCACACCCCCAGCACTCACCCACCAACGATCTCTACCTACCAACACTCACACCCACATCTCAACACCTTGCAAACAATGACAGCTATTCAACTATGGGAGGCACACCACCCAGACACATACTTTCCTTTCGCTTGCAGGCCAAGGTGGCTCACAACAGGAGGGAGCAGGAGCGCACAGGCAGGGGACAAGCCGACACCCAACCACTGCCTGAGCTGGAAGTTAGAGTGCTGGAGATTATTGGGCGCTGTGGCCAGCGGTGGCATTGACCCCCTTGAGGACAACGGTATGTTCATCCCTACTCCTTCTCACATCCCACCTCCCCCTCACCCCACAAGCCTTTTGTACTTTCCAGCTAATCATGCTGTATGCTGCATTTCTCCCTTCCTGCCCCCTCCCCTCACCTTAACACATCTCTTGTGTCTTTATGCTTTCAGAGAATGAGCAAGCAGCTGAGCAGCCTGTCCGAGGGCACCGCAGAGAGCGAGAGAGGAGGAGGAAGAACACACCGCGTCACGGCATGTCTCACCTGCAGGCACCAGCTCAGATACTGGCACTACACGTTCTTTAGAGGCTAGTACAGTAGCAGGATCTGCACAGGGCGATGCACCGGGGACGAGCGGGCTGCAGCAAGGCCAGGGGAAAGGGTAGCTCGGGAGTGAGCTCCCCGGAGGGAGAGTTCTGCTGCACAGGACTCAGATGAGGACCTCATTGGGAAGGCCTTTAGAAGAAGGGTGATGGGCATGCACATGGAGTGGATAGGTGCCATGGCAAGGGTGCCCGAGAGCGCCTCGGCAATGATAAGGAGCATGGAGGAGTCCTCCATTGCACAGAGCTCTGCGCACACCATGGAGCCCATCATTTCCAGTCTGCAAAGGATGATGGACTCCGAGAGACCGTGGCGACCCAGACCCGATGCTGCGTGTGATGGGCGATCTGACAGATTCCATTGCAGCACAGGTGGAAGCGATGCAATGATTTAGTGCTGTAATGCAATCTATGCATGGTGGTATCCAATATCAAACTCATGTCAAACAGTCGCAGCTTAATGCAACGCAAGCTCTGACTGCTGCCATTATGGCTGGGCATACCACCGTCGATCAGGGCTTTCATGGTGTCGCAGCAGGCCAGCAATCTGTGCTCCAGCAGGTTGCTAGGGATGCTGCCCCGGGGGAGTGGCAGTGGGTTAGTGGAGCAGGAACCTGCTGTCCTCTCAGGATGACAGCATTTCTGCTCCACCGCTGCCACTCCACCATTGCCCTTGTCGATGCCTGTCATCCAGCCAGCCCAGACTGCTGCCGAGCTTGAGATATTCTCCAAGCGATACACGAGGACTGCGGCGAGGGAAGCTGCTTTGCCTGCCGACCAAAGCCGAATATTGGGTTCGAGGTAACTGTCAGTGGCCGAGAAGAGATGGAAAGGCTTTTACTCAGTTTGAAGGCTGGTGTTAAGTTCTTGGAGGTACCTCTGCTATATTCGGAAGAGGACGTGATCTCATTCTTAAACATACCGATTTATATTGAGGACTATGGGCGAATCAAAAAGTTGGAGTCATGGGACTTTAAAATTTGCTCAGCAATAAAGAGGAGATTCTATCCAGGAAAATGGGTAGCAGATAGAACCCATTACGTAAAGGTGCGGTTCCCAGATGGGGTGAAGTCATTACCATACAGCATGAAATTTGAGACAATGGAAGGAGTGCAGTACTTCCGAGTACTACATGATAAACAAGTGCAGGTTTGTTATTATTGTCTTGGGCACGACCATCTTGTAAGAAACTGTCCGGACTTGTACTGTTATAATTGCGGCGAGTCTGAACACATCACTCAGAGCTGCAAGGCGGAGAGCTGTGGTGTGTATCACAAAGGCCCCACCCACTGAGTGTGAGGCAGAAGGAAGCTCTATGGAGTGATGAGCAGATGGAAGGAGGAGCAGAAGGTGTGAGTGGAACGGCCGGAGGAGCAGAGCAGGTGGAGGGCACAGCTGATGAATTGAAGGAGAAAAGAGCATAGGAAGAGGCAGAAAATTGCAGAGCAGAGAACAGGTTGGAGATGGTGGAAAACACACCAAGTACAGTGGAAAAGGACAAAGACTGCAGAGAGCAGCATGGGTCAAGGGCAGAGTCGAGTCATATGGTTCAGCTCTCCCTAAAGAATCTGGTGTCTGCAGGGGGAGAGGAAGTGGGAGCAGGGTGCGTGGTAAATGTAAGTACTCCAAAGAAAGATGGAGAGTCGGACATCTCAGTGAGCAGGAGGGGGCAATACAAGGAGAGGGTGCAAGAGGCAGGAGCCTTAAAAGGGCAGCAGGACAGGAGCGGTGAGACAAAAACGCCAGAAGGGAGCGATACTGGTGTGCCATTGTCCCAGAGAGAGACGGATCAGGGAGTAATGGATGATGAGGCTGAAGGGAGCGACACTGTTGGTGAAACAATGATAGCAGGAAGACTATGGGAGATGGGCTGGATTTTGATACTTGTGCGGGCTGGGGTCGGGTAATCCGCATTTCGTGTTATCCACCCGATTCTAAATCTATGTGGGAGAATGATGCGATTTTAACTTAATTGGCCAATTGAGTTCCAACGTGTGGGAACCCATGGCCAATGAGATTACCAGTCCGAAAGTCGCCTCTGATGATATCATTGCTTCTGCATTTAACGTCTGCAACAAGCCTTGCTTCTCCTGCAGACTGCCAACTTTTTGGCCTTCGCAATGAGAGGGTCCTGGAGGAAGAATGGCCAGCCAGAGACCTAGGTCTGCACCCCGCTTTGAGGACGTTGCCCTGCAGGCTTTATTAGAGGGAGCAAGAGCACATAAAGAGGTGCTCTTCCCTTCTTCAGGGAGGAAGAATCCTCCCCAGCAGACCAAGACTGTGTGGATCCAGGTGGCCCAGGAGGTCAACTCGTTGTCAGTAACTTGCAGAACCTGGTTTCAGTGCAGGAAGAGATTTCATGACCTTCAGCGCACTGGAAAAGTGAGTATGAATTTCCCATCACCCTCAATCTGATCCCCATTGCCTTTCCACACCAGCACTCAGCTTTAGCAATCTCTCCCTCCACATCCCACTTGACACTGACATCCATGTACTCTTATCCATTCCCTCTCTCTCTATGGTCACATTCACCTAACTAATCGACCATGTAGCCTCACACTCCCTATCACTGTGATGCTATGAAAACAACTTATAACACACAAGGAGCGCCCTTGTTCTTGCCACCTCACTCCATCTTTGTCTCCTTCTAAGCGTCTATGCTATGGATTCTCTACACTCACTCCTTCATTCTCATTCAAACTCCACTTGTCTCCCTCATTGCAGGAAAAGAGAGCTCACAATAAGAGAGAAAGAGCGAGGACAGGAGGGCGGCCACCCTCAGTAGCCCACCTCACCTCCTGGGGAGGAGGCAGTCCTGGAGATCGTGGGAGTGGTGGACGATGCGCAAGTGGGGGACGGAGAGATGGGTGCATCACAGCAAGCTGGTGACAGATTAGTTTTCCATATCTCTCATTGACATTGCATGAGTCGCTGATAATGATTCTGAAGCTCTAACAGATGGACTTATGATCATCTCAAATATGCAATGCGCATGTAACCTTGGCATCACGTCTGACTCTTTCCTTTACTCCCCCACAGGACCACCGCAAGCACCCGTCCCCACTAGCCAGGAGGAAGAGCCTGAGCATCCAGACTCCTCAGAGGAAGCTGCAGCCTCTGAGGGCGCAGCGTCAGCAGAATTCAGCGTACCCAGCACCAGCGCAGACACTCACACCTTGGTGGGACCATCACGAGATAGAGTACTGTTGTCACCTGGTGTATCACAGCTCACAAGTGAGCATCAGCAGATTGTGGAGACAGGGACAGCAGTGGAGAGTCCGAGTCGAAGGGCGCAGGACTCTGCCAGCTCAGCTCAGCTGCCTCTGGGTCCATCCATAACATCAGTGGTGCTGGAACTCCAGGAAAAGATGCAGGAGTCTTTGGCAGGTGGGGCCAGAACTGCCAGGAAGCGTTCACACGCCTCAAGGATTTGCAGACAGCTCCCACACTAGGGGCCATCAACGGTGGGGAGGAATTCTTTAGAGGTAGCAGCCAGCAGGGATAGCTTGAGCGCGGTGTTGCTCCAGGAGCGACACGGCAAGCTACGGCCCGTGGTCTACTCATCTAGGGTTCTCACCGAGGTAGAACAGGGATATTCCAACTGCGAGAGGCATCTCCTGGCCACGCATTGGGCCATAGAGCACTCTCAGCTCTTTACGGGATCAGCCCTGATAGTTCTACTCACCCACCATACCCCCACTCAGATGTTGTTGGACGGGAGAATAAAGGACGGGACAGTGAGCAGTGCTCACTGGACTTTATTGCTCTCGCAGATGAATCAGAGTGCAGGGGTTGACCGAGCCCAAGTTGGCAGCGAAATTGATTTACCCAGGTACGGTCCACACGTGTATGGTAGACGTGGATGTCGGGTTCCGGGCCGGGTTACACCCAACGGGCCGGGACATTTACATGGACGGGTCCAGTTCGCCAGCAAAGGGGGAGCGCTTCACCCAGTGCAGGATTGATGACCCCACGGCTAAGGTAGCTAAAGCCCTTAAGCTCCCTAGCACCAAGTGCTCAGCACGCTGAACTGGCGGCCATGTATGTGGTCACCCACCCCCTACACCATCTGCTCAGACTCCATGTTTACATGTAATTCGTGCACTGAGTACCTGGCCATCTGGGCTCGGCGCAGTTTTAAATCCACGGATGGGAAGCCCCTAGCAACAGCACCACTGTTAGGGAGGATTTGGTAGGTCACGGGCACCCGGGGGGGATCACTGTAGGCATAAGGTCAAGGCCCACTCTAGGACAGAGCCCAGGGGGGGGAAGGTAGCAAACAACCCCGATCCTCAGTGGATGAAAGTCCCCATAGGACACACAAGGAGGGTAGAGGGACCATGGCAGTGCCTCCAGGTCGATTACATCGGACCACTACCCACCAAACAGACAGGTAACAAATCCTGCCTCGTCCTGGTGGACGTGTTCTTCCAGTGGGTGGAAGCCTTTCCTTGCCGAGCAGCCACGCCTTTGGCGACAGCAAGGATTCTGGTAAAGGAAGTGTTCTCCCGGTGGGGACTGCCACAGGTCGTGGAGTCCGACCAAGGGAGTCATTTCACGGGGCAAGTAATGCAGGCCACCTTGAAGCTTTTAGGGATTGAGGGGCAGTGGCATGTGGCTCACAACCCAGAGTCATCGGGGGTTGTGGAGCGCCTTAACCAGACGATTAAAGAAAGGCTAAGGAAAGAGACAGGATCATCCCTGAAAAAGTGGGATGAGGTCCTGCCGTTAGTTTTAATGGGTGTCCGGGCCGGCCTCTCCAGAAGCACAGGATATTCCCCGCATGAGCTCATGACCGGGAGGCTCATGCCCACTCCCACCCAGGTTTTGGCACCGGTCCTAACGGAAGCCCAAGTCCGGGAAGTGAAGCGGGACAAGTTTGTACAGAATCTGTTTGATAAATTAAAACAGATTCACTGGCAGGCAGCCAGTAACATGGGGAACCAGCACCGGAAAAATGGCTTGCTGCTCGAACCCCAGAAAACCCACGAGTGGAAGGTGGGAGACCAGGTAATGGTACGGAGCTATGCCCGGGTAGGGGCATTTGAGCCACTATACATGGGGTCGTATAGCATAGTGGACAAGGCAAGCCTGATGGTGTACGCGGTTGAACTCCCAAAATGCACAAAGTGGTTCCATATTAACCAGTGCAAGCGGTTTAACCCAGGGGAAGAGAACAGAAGTAAAACCACACCAAGGCACAATAATGAGCATGGTGGACGCGGGTCTTCCTCCCATGATTGGGGACGATGATGACCCGGTGCTTGGGACAGTAAGGAGGAGTAGGGTCCCACGGCCGTGGACGCCTCCTTATACACTGACCGTGAGCAGCAAAATGCCCTGGCGAGAAGAGCCTTAGCGGGGGCACCCGGCAACACGGGTAGTGATGTACATGGTCTTCATGTACATCGTTCTTGTATATAACGAAGCCAGACCTGTGGTGTATGTGCCTTTAAGAGCCCGTGTACTGTAATGCCAGTAGTGGCCACTCGGGCTATATAAGCCTGTATAGTTTCTTGTATCTTTTAGTTCACCTCCAGACTTTGTTCAGTAAACACCTGTTAAACCAACTCCTGCATTCCGTGTCTCCATTAACACACGGATACAACAGTGGCGACGAATTGGAAACAGACTTACCTGCAATTCGGCAGCACCTCAAGGAGATCGATTCCTCAGACGAAAGTCGAAGAAAAAAAAACTGTGGTTTCACCAGCTAGCCGGGCTGGTGGCAGGTACTGCAATAATCCTTCCTGGGCGGCAGGCTGGGGCTCGATCGGCTGGCTCTGCAGCGGGGCCGAGCAGCGAAGGCGGAGGCAAACAGAGACGGAGGGTGGAGCACTCGGGAGACGGCCAGCGCTGCAAAGCAGGTCAGCGTTCGGACCAAGCAGAGGGAGGGAAAAGTCCCAGAGAGTCCGACGGGAACGAGTCTCCAACTATTAAAAATATCTGTATAAATAAATACCGCGGAGAACAGCATTGTCAGCAGCGGCGGGAGGCGCCATTTTTTTTTCAGGATGCCTAAGACTGGCAATATTACTGCTTTCGATAATGATGTAGAGGATTGGACCACATGTGGAAAGAGTGGAGGTATATTGCACAGCGAGTGAAATAGAGGATGATAAAAAGGCATCGGTACTTCTAAATCTAATGGACGCAAGGACATACGGGCTGTTACGAAACTTAATCACTCCAGCCAAGCCGATGGACAAGAATTTTAAGGAGATTTTTGATACCCGACAGGAGCACTTAAACCCAACACCGCTGCTGATAGCGGAACGATTCAAATTCTTCAGGAGGAATCAGCACAAGAATGAAAGTAACGCTGATTACCTCACCGAATTAAGGAAGCTGTCAAAGCACTGCCAATTCGGGGCAGGACTGGCAGATTCTCTTCGAGACAAATTCGTCTGCGGTCTCCTAAGTGAAGGAACACAGAAAAGGCTACTTTGAGAAAGATTTGACACTGGACAAGGCTTTCAGTGTGGCTGTATCATACGAAGCAGCCGCAAGAGGAGCTGCAGAGATACAGCAAAAGCCACAGGACTTCGGCACCCATGAAATGACACAGGGTTTCGAGAGATGTTATCGCTGCGGCAGATCCACCCATGACCAGAGGGACTGGTGGTTCAAGGACAAAGCATGCAGGCAATGCGGAAAGATGGGACACATTGCACGTGTATGCCGATCTGGAAACAAAAAATCCACTGACAGAAAAAAAATCAAGGAAAAGTACAGAAAGGTACAAATGATGACGGACAGTAGCTCCGAACAGAAGAGCGATAGCGACTCCGGAAACAAGAGACTAAGCTGTCTCAAATTACATAATGTAATTGCCAAAGAAGATTACCAGACCATTTGGGTTACCCTCACGATAGCGGGGTCCCCAGTTAAAATGGAGCTAGATACAGGATCAGCTCTGACCGTCATAAGTCGACGGGATTACGAGCGGCTATTTCCACATATACCTTTGAAAGACACATCCATTATCTTGAAAACATATACGGGGCAGAAAGTATACCCCGGAGGGAAAATAAGGGTGCCTGTTGTATACAACGGCAAGGAAATACAGAAGTTGTATTTATACATTCTGCAAGATGGTGGTCCACCGCTGTTGGGACGTGAATGGATCAGGAAGATACGTTTAGACTGGCACTCCATTCAGGCACTGACGGTGACCAGTAAGAAAGAAAAATGATGACGACGTCATACCTGAACGATTAAAAGACATCTTGGCCAACGCCAAAGAAGTGTTTCAACAGGAACTAGGAACCTTGAAAGGCGTCACCGCCTCAATAAAAGTGGAAGATGCGGCAATTCCCAAGTTTTTTTAAGGCAAGGCCGGTGCCATACGCAATTCGTCCAGCAGTCGAGGCAGAGCTGGAGAATTTGGAAAAGGCAGGCGTGTTATCCAAGATAGATTGGAGCGAGTGGGCAACACCCATCGTCCCGGTCATGAAGAAAATGTTGAATAATGATAAATCTGAAGAAAAGAGAAAAATTCGCATCTGTGGGGACTTCAAGGTGACTGTAAACCCGGTCCTTCACACGGTACAGTATCCTCTTCCGAGGATAGAAGATATTTTCGCCTCACTATCCGGAGGGAAACCTTTCACCAAAATTGACTTGGCACAGGCGTATCTACAGATGGAGGTTGAGGAGGCCTCTAAAAAGTATCTCACGATAAACACACACAAAGGCCTGTACCAGTACAATTGACTGGTTTTCAGATTAGCATCAGCTCCAGCTATCTGGCAAAGAGCTATGGAGCAAGTCCTGCAAGGGATTCCGGGGACTCAATACTACCTAGACGACATCCTTGTAACAGGAGAAAATGATAACGAGCACCTTGCCAATTTGGAGCAGGTGCTCACTAGGCTGAGAGAACGGGGCCTACGAGCAAATCACACCAAGTGTGAATTTTTCCAGAAACAAATATCATATTGTGGCCACATAATTAACGAAGAAGGGTTGCATAAGTCACCTGAAAAAATTGAAGCGATCGTAAAGGCCCCAGTGCCTGAAAATGTCTCACAATTAAGGTTGTTCCTGTGATTGATAAATTGCTATCATAAATTTTTACCGAACTGGTCAACTGTTCTGCACCCTTTTAATGAACTGCTACAAACGGGAGTAATTTGGAAATGGAGCGAAGACTGTAAACGTGCCTTCCATAAATGCAAAGGCTTGATCACGTCCAAGGAAGTTTTGGCTCATTACAACCCATCACTGCCAATCAGACTGGCGTGCGATGCATCCCCTTACGGCGTAGGAGCGGTATTATCGCATAGATTCGCTGATGGCTTGGAGCGGCCGATAGCTTTTGCGTCATGCTCATTGAACTCAGCTGAGCGTAACTATGCCCAGATCGACAGGGAAGCATTCAGCCTGATATGGGGAGTGAAGAAATTCAACCATTACCTACACGGACAAAAATTTACCTTGTTGACTGACCATCAACCCCTCGTCTCCATATTCAACCCTAAAAAGGGCGTTCCCATTATGACAGCACAAAGGCTACAGAGGTGGTCCCTTTTCCTAGGGGCACACCAATATGACATAGAATACAAAGGATCAAAACAGCATGGAAATGCTGACGGTTTATCGCGTCTACCGTTGCCAATGGTAGAAGAGGCACCTACAGTGGACCCAGTGGAGATGTTCCATTCAACCATAGTGGAATGTCTACCAGTAACAAATTCTACCATTGAAAAGGAAACGAGAAATGACCCGACTCTCACGAGTCTACGATTTAACGGTGAAGGGATGGCCAGCACATGGCGAACCACTGTTGCCAGCATTCTCGCAAAGAAGAGAACAGCTGTCAGTGTGCCGAGGAACCTTGATGGGTGGATCCAGAGTGGTGATTCCACCCAAACTCCAGGATAAAGTGAAGGAGCTTCACGAGGGGTATCTGGGTGGAGTGAAAATGAAGAACCTAGCCAGAGCGTTTGTGTGGTGGCCAGGTATCGATGGAGACATCGAAGAAATGACCAAGGGCTGTCTAGGATGCCAGAAGGTCCAAAACGCCCCACCACAAGCCCCTCTACATCCATGGGAGTGGCCCTCATTTCCATGGCAAAGGGTACACATCGACTTTGCTGGTCCATTTATGGACTCAATGTTCTTAATCGCGGTTGATGCACACTCCAAGTGGCCAGAGGTAATAAAGATGTCCTCTACCACCACGGAAAAAACCATCACAGTATTAAGGACCATATTTGCCAGGAATGGGCTGCCTGAACAGATCTGTTCTGATAATGGACCGCAATTTGTGTCTGAAGAATTCAGGAAGTTCTTAAAAAACAATGGGGTTAAGCACTACACGTCCGCCCCATACCATCCCGCCACCAATGGATTGGCTGAAAGGTTTGTCCAGACCTTCAAGAAGGCCATAAAGGCCATGGGTAATGAAGACATAAAAATACAGCATAAGGTAGATAACTTCTTGTTTGCATACAGGAATGCAACACATGTGGTTACAAACCAAACTCCCGCCATGATGTTTTTCAATAGAAGACTAAGATGCTGGCTGGATTTGATCAAGCCAAACATCAGAAGGGACGTAGAGAACTGGCAATTTCAAGGCATGAATGAAAGGCCAACTAGAACCTTCCAGATAGGTCAACAAGTTTTGGCCCGGGACTGCCGTACCGAGAAATGGCAGCCTGGAACTATTTGCACACGACTAGGACCGCTGATGTATACCGTGGACATTGGAGAAAGCATAATAAGGCGCCATGCTGACCAGATCATAGAGTCATCCGAAAAAGGACAACCTACACCACAACTCTATACGCCTAATGATGAAGCAGAGATACCCATAGTATCTACCTCCGATCCGGTGATACTGGAACCAGATGAACCCGACACTGGCATTGAAGCCGAATCGACCTTGCCAAAAGAACCAACTACACCACCGAAAACTACTACACCACCGAGGCATTATCCGGACCGAGTCAGGAAGCCTCCAGAGAGACTAACTTATAATTGAGTAACTGCAGCAAAGGTGTAGATTATTGTTCTTGTAAACATATTAATTAATGATTACTTAAAAATGTTATGTATTGGTTGTCTAGAAGGGGAGGAATTGTGGTGTATGTGCCTTTAGAAGCCCCTGTGTACTGTAATGCCGGTAGTGGCCACTCGGGCTATATAAGCCTGTATAGTGTCTTGTATCTTTTAGTTCACCTCCAGACTTTGTTGCGTAAACACCTGTTAAACCAACTCCTGCATTCCGTGTCTCCATTAACACACGGATACAACAAGACCTGTGGAGGTAAACCCTCTCACAGAAAGGGATTGTTGCTTTTTGTTTCATAGGAAGCCAAGGACGGAATGGAGACAGCCCTGAGACTGAGCGTGATCTTGATGTTGGCCGGAACGGGTCACAGCAGGAGAGGGTACACCAAGTCGTCCCTCCTCTACGGCTGTACTGGGGGGGACGGACCCACAGTGACTGAGGGGGACGGACCCACAGTGACTGAGGGGGGTGGGACACAGAAGGGATGGCAGCCTACTTCCATGAGGGAAGATGGCCAGGGTGGCTAGGGTCCAATTCGACGAAATACACCAGCCATGCCGGGTTCCCATATGGGGAGGCTTCCCTACCATGTCCCCAACTGAAGATTACAGCCACGCGGGTTAGGGTGACCGAGGGCAAGCGTGTGTGCTGAAGATGCAAGGGACACATTCCTCTGGGACGGTGGTGGTGGCTTAGGAAGTTGAGTCAGGACAAGGGGAACAGGTCAGCAGACTGGGAAAGACTAGGTAACGACACGTACAAACAGATTACGGGGATGAAAGGGGGAGTGGAAGTGTGCTGGAACAAGGAACAGGGGATTTAGGAGTGTGTGGGGGTCAGAACGGATCTGCCTAGTGGGTGTGTCGATTGCTTTCATACGGCAATGGCAGGATTCCGGGGCCGGTATGGGATGGGATCGGAGATTTGATGCTTGCGTAGTCCCAGACCCTCCCAACACAATAAATTCCACGGAACTGGTAGTGCATGATAGGAAGCCCCTGCCCACAGCCCCACCGGTACAGGAGACAGAATTTAGGTGTCCCGCCACCACACCAGGCCCAGGGAATGGTTTAGTTCTAGTCCCGACCGGGAAGGTTTTATTCCAGGATGTAAATTACGCAGCCGCGTCGGTCATCTTAAATTTAACCTGGGTCAGCTGCCCGAGTGGTGTCCGAAGGAGACGGAGCAGTTTTACGAAGCCCTTAGTAAAGAAATGTTCCACCAATTTTTCGAGCTCAGCTACAGGGATGAGAGTCGGGAGAAACTGTATGGCATGGATGTGTACGATAGAGGCAATCCGGGTAGACAAAGGCGAGGGACGGTTAATGACATGGCCACAGCTTTTAGCACGAGCACATCCCTCGTCAATAGTGTGGATGATATCCAGCTGCAGATGCAGATTAATAGTTTAAAGGCCCAGCTGCGAAAGGTACTGGGGGAAGGGAACGAGGTGGAAGGTTCAGAGCTAAAAGACCAGGCGATGACCGTTCATTTAGAAGAGGTCATCGCTGAGCTGGAGACACACGCCAAGGTCATCAACGATTTGATACGGGAGGACAGGAATGCCTCGGCACAGGCAGCCAGAAGTGATGCGTGTGTGTTATACGGTGCGTGGTTGCTAAACGAGGGATGCAGTAATCTGGAGAACTTACAAGGTTGCGTCCCGTCGTGGGTTAGCACCCGGCACCTCACAGCGCTCAGCCTGGATCATAATGCGATGAGCCCGTGTCAGCTCCGATTATTGTGGATGCCGGTAATGGGCATCTCACCGCAGGTTGTGCCGGTATACCGGGTCATTAACATTGGCGTCTTGAGGGACGGGGTGCATGTGCAGTATCATGGGGCCCCACCGTTTGTTATAAAGTGGGAGCACGCCGTGACCGGCGCTGACCTCAAGGGGTGCCAGAGCTGGGGCGCACACGTGATAGTGTCCCCAGCACCTGAACGCGTTCGATCGACCAGTGTGTGGGTTTGAATCGGAAAGTGCAGAGCCCATTAATTGCACCGTGGAGGTGGTGGCCCAGAGCCACGTTCCACCTCAGGTAGCATTCGCGGGCGACGGGACGGACTGCGTTCTGACAGGCGTGGACCAGTATCAGGTACACAACGACACTTGGTGCTCGGTCACCGATTCGACTTTCTGCTTCAAACCCCACACAGGAGTTCAGGTGGTGCAAGAGCGCATCCTTCCCATTTCAGAGCCATCCACAGTACCACCTCGTGGTAAACAACACGGTACAGAATCGGCAGCAGTACATCACACGGTTCGGGTACTAGATACAGTCCCTGCCCGAACACCTCACAAAGTTAATAAAAGCCGTTGAGCTGTCACAAAAACATTTTTACACACTCGAACAGTGAAACCGGGACACGGGAGGAAATTAAAGGGATGATTTCCCCACCCTGGTGGGACATTGGGTTAAATGTAGAGATCCCTCTGTGGATCCGGACATGTTCGCACACTCTTGTAATTATACAGAGTTTGGTGGGATTGTACTTGTTACGGCTCTCCTGTAAAAAGCAAAGCAAGGCACTCTGAAGTCATCGGCAGGCCCTGATTAAAGGGTAACCAGGAGTTTTGTTCTCTAAAAAGTTGTATAAGTATGTGTGACATGAATCAGTCAGTCATTCATGAAAGACTCATCAATAATGCTGAACGGCCTGCGGGTGGCGCGGTCCAGGGAGAGTATAAATACTCGGGCACGGGCCCAGCTTGATCAGGACATTCTCAACAGGAACTAGTGAAGGACACAACTAGATCTCCATGTTGTAAAACAGTTGATTAAAGCTTTGTTTAATGCTTAGACCAAGTGCCTAGTAGTTTTCTTGCGTCATTTTAATCAACTGAAGCTTGCTCCACGCTCAGTGATTTTGGGAACAGATGGCTACGACTCCAACGGTAGAAGGAAACCAGATGTAGTAATCAATCCATCATGGAGAAACTACTCAGACCCGCCCGTCTTGACCTGGATCCGAATTCACCTACAACTGCTAAAGTATGGAAACACTGGTACTGTACCTTCAGCATGATCGTTGAACACATCGGGGAGCGGAGATATCACGGGCCCGAGTAAGCAGCACATCGCACTGGGACTGTGTCCACAGATGGGCATTGAGTCGGGGACAGCGAACAGTGGAGCCTGACCGTCAGGATGTGGGCAGTTTCACAGTGCATCCATTGCAGGCAGGAGAGAGGTGAAAGGAGACATTTCAAAACATTGTTATTTTGTTCCGCAAAATACTTCAATGAGCCAGAATAAACAATCTTTCTTCCACCCGGAACACGAGGAACAGTGCAGGCAGCTCCTTCTCACACACACAGCCAGGGGTAATGTGCAGGCCAGGTGTGTGGAGGAGACACGCAGGCTACTAGAGTCACCAGCGCCATGGAGAGGACATTAAAGAGTTGCTGTCGGCCCAGTAGATGGCGTCCGTACCACGGCTGCTGAAGATTGTCGGGCAGAAGTGCGGGAAAGGCGGAGCGAGGCGAGAGCGGACCCTATTGTGATGGCACCGATGAAGATGGCTGCCGTCCTTGCGGGCTCCGTGCGTTCCAGCAGCTAAGTGTCCTTTGCTGCTTGGTGCGCTCGGCTCGTTAAGGAAAAAGCATTTCACTGACTGGATTTCACTTGTTGTATTTGGTTATGTGACAAATAAAATTGAAATTGAATTCAGCAACTTCCTCGGGGCTTGTATTGAGAATGTTCCTGATAAGTTACAAATGCTTGCCAATTATGACAGCGGCGGAGGAGCAACTACAAGAGGCGGCAGACCAGGTAGGCCCCACAGCGGCGGCAGACCTGGGAGAAGCGGCGGTGACGGAAGAGCGACTGCAAGAGGCGGCAGACAAGGAAACTTACCAATCTCAGAGCGGGAGAGAGAGAAATAAAAAGTAACCGAGGTGTGACTTAACCAGAAAGCAGGTAAGTGATTGGTTGGTGAGTATTTCTCTCTTTCTCCTTTCTTTCCAACTTGAACACTGTGGTTTATAGTTTCGAAGCTCTCTGTGGTGTAGCGGGACTGTTGTTAACCAAGGGCCCTCAAGTATATCATTTAATTGCTGGTATTGATTTGATTTAATTTAAATTAATTAAAAGGGCAAGTCATGGCAGGACAGCTCGGCCCCGTAGTGTGCTCCTCCTGCACTATGTGGGAAATCAAGGACACTTCCTGTGTCCCGGATGACCGTGTGTGCAGGAAGTGTGTCCAGCTGCAGCTACTGGCAGACCGCATTGTGGCGCTGGAGCTGCGAAAGGATACATACTGGAGTGCGTAAGATTCGCAAAATTTCCACATTTCCCCAAGGTTATTAATAAAAGGGACCCTGCATGGACAATTTAAAAAGGGTCCCCAAAGATGGCGTCCGCACCTCGTGACCAAAAGCCTGTAAGATTTTAAAAAGCTTGGACTCTGCAGCTCACAAGCAGCTTTGGGAAATCGAAACTTAAAATGCAGTTTCTGTGAAAAGGACTTGGGCTAGAAATTCGGTATCGCCCTGTTTGGGGCGCTAGTCCTGGCGAAGCGCAAAGTATAGCGCCAGGCGCAGCTTTGCGCCATATTGGGCCGCTGCGCCCCTGGTGATTCCGGCGCTAAATCAGGCGCTGCACGCGACTCCTAAGGCGCTAACCCGGTGGCGCAACCCAATTTCGCGGCGGCAGGACACAGCGCAGGTGCTGTCAATAATCACTTACCCCGAGACACACTGGCGCCGGACAGCTCTTAAAGGGGCGGGTCAATTAGGATCACCAGACACAACACTTCCTGGCACGCCTTAAATTCGGTGCAGAATAACCAGAGGCGCTCCAGGCTGTGCAGACATGCAAAGGGTGAGGCAGAGGGCTGAGCGCTTTGATAGAGTGGCCCTGGAGGCTTGGTTGGCGCTGTGGAGCACCGCCGCCATACACTCTATCCTGAGGATGGCAGGAGGGCGCCACATGTGGAATACTGCGCCTGGAGGGAAGTGGCCAGCAGAGTGGCCTCCAGGAGCGTGGTCCCTAGGAGTGCGGTCCAGTGCAGGAAGACGTTCAACGACCTCACTCGGTTCGTCAGGGTGAGTGCCTTTTCCACAATCATCTTCATCCCTCCATCTGCACCTGACTTTATGGCTAGAGGGTGCCCGAACCCCCAAAGGCCATCTGTCAGCTAGCACCCGTGGCCCTTTAAGGAAACACACATGCACATGCTGCTCAGTGCATGATGCAAGGGCTCTTCAACCATGGGGGGCAGGTGATGTGTGCTCAGTGCAGCATGTAAGGGCTATTCAACCATGGGGGGCAGGTGATGTGTGCTCAGTGCAGCATGTTTCAGCAATTCCCATCCTTTCTCTTGCAGGCGAAGCTGGCCCATAATCGGCGCGAGCAACTGCGCACCGGAGGAGGCCGGCCGAACATCCAGACACTCAGCGACCTGGAGGAGAGGGTCCAGATGATCATAGGGACCCAGCTGACTGGTCCCGTCGCCTCTGGAGCTGCCGACCCCATAGTGGCCTACGAAGGTAAGGCTATCACCTTTTGGATCTCTCTCCTACCACTTGTTCCCCCCACCAGCATGATCTCTGACTGTCGATCCACTGCAGTACATTGCAGCACTCATGCCTCCCTCGCTGCCACCCTGTCCTCACGCTAAAGCCACTCCTGTACCTCCCTTTCAGCTGCTGACTCGTCCGGGGAGGAGGCGGGCCCTCAAGCTGCAACTATGGGTGACTCTGGAGGCGACGATCAGGAGGAAGCTGGCCCATCAGAACCAGCCTCAGGCGAGCCAGCACAATGGCGGACTGGGGGCACACCTTCCCGGGAGGGGAACCAGCTTGGACGAGGAGCCAGTTGCGGGCACCAGCAGGCTGCAGCAACGCAGGGGGGGTAGGGAAGCTCGGGGGCCGTCTCCCCGGAGGGTTAGTCAGGCCGCCAGTGCTGCTGCTGAGAGCGCAGAGGAGGTGCGTGCCCTCACTGAGATGAGCACCCAGGCTGGCCAGAGGCACACTGAGCTCATGGCTGCAGTGACCAGGTTGCCTGAAACCATCGAGACACTGGCGCCCAGTGTCCAAGACATCGGCGCAGCACAGGCCCGGAGTGCGCAGGACTTCGGGTCAGCATTGGAAAGGTCTGTCCAGGGCTTCAGTGGAGCAATGGAAAGGACTGTCCAGGGCTTCAGTGGAGCACTGGGACCTGCCATGCAAGTGCTAAGTGCTGCCACGCAGTCACTCGCTGGTCTCCTACAGATGCACATGGAGGCCACGCGACCAGTGACTGCTGCCACCCTCGATGGCTCAGGCAGGATTACCCGGGGCCCTCACAGCACCGCAGCAGGCCAGCAATCTGTGCTCCAACAGATTGCTCTGGATGCTGAAGTGCAGCCCCGTGGGAGTGCCAGTGTGTTGGTGGAGCAGGGAGGTGCTGTCCTCTCAGGATGACAGCATTCCTGCTGCCACCACTGGCACTTCACTGCAGCTGCCACCACCTGCAGGACAGACTGACTCCACCCATGCACAGGTGGAGCAGTCAGCAGCTGGGCCCTCTAGGCCCAGGGGTCGTCCAGGCCGCACCTCAGGGGCATCTGCGCTCAGGGACAGTCAGCAGGCCTCCCCCAGCCTTGCTGCAGCCACTGGGGTCCCCTTAAGGAGGAGCTCCAGGGCGGGAAGGGGACAGACTTCAGAAAGACCACGCTCCCCATCAGGGGTCTAGAACTGAAGGGTACTCCTGAAGTCCCTGTCCAGGTCGAAACAAGCCCAGGGGAATGTGTCTGTGTAATGTAATGTTTTATTTCACCAGTCTCACAGGAGGGAGAGATTAATGTGTCTGTGTGTGAGTTTTGATTTCTGTTCGTTTTATTTAACAATGTTGGAATGGAGCACTCTTTTTGTAATAAACACTTTATTCATTTAAAATGGCCATGCCTGCTATTTACATGCATCTTGCCCTTCAGAGGCTTGGGGGTATAAGGTCGGTTCCATTCCTGTTCTTGGATTGGCTACAAGCATTCCGTCAGAGGGGCCTAGGAGCGATTTCTGATCAGCCTCAGACGCACGGCCCTTCCAGTGAGTACCTCCCTCCCATCCTCCTCCTCCTCTGGTGGGGCGTCAATGTCTGCAGACATTGGCTGGGTACGTAGGATAGCGAGATTATGGAGCACGCAGCAAACAACCACGAAGTGCGAGACTTGCTCAGGCGAGTACTGCAGTGCTCCTCCGGAATGGTCCAGATGTAGGATTCGCAAAATTGGATTTCATATTAATAAGGGTCAATGGGCAGAAGAGGCCATGTTTTAAAGACTGTTTTAAAAGCAGCCCAGAAAAAGGGGCATACAAAATGGCCACCGTATATGTGACCAGCTTATTGGGACACTTCAAAATGGTTCCTGCGCAACCTCAGACAGCTATGTGGATTGAACCCTTAGTAAGTTCTGGAAGCCGTTTTCTGAGAGAACGAAACCAGACCCACAGGCATGCATATGGATTAGATGCAAATCCACACAAGATCCTCTGGAGACAGAGGCCATCAAGATGCTGCCCCAGACAAAAGGGGACAATTTCATATTCATGAGAACAGCACCCAGGACTAGATAACGAGATCAGCAGAACAATGAAAACCATTTCCAACCAGAGATGGGCCTGTTACCAGCCGCTTAAAATGATTTTAAATATAATAACTGCCCCGCTGTGATCAAAGCCCGCCAAAGTTAAAACAAAGACTAACCTGATTTTGGGTGGGAAGTGAGGCCTCGGGAAGGTATACCATAGAACATATATCAGAAATGCTGCCTACAGAGGGCACGGTCCATCATCAAAGACGCTACCCACCCCAGCCACAGTCTGTTCACCCTCCTACCATCTGGAAGACGCTACAGATGCATTCGCACCCGTACGACCAGATTTAGGAACAGCTTCTTTCCCAGGGCTGTCATCCTACTGAACTCCACAAATAAACACTAAAGCCTGCACATCTGCCGATGCACTTTATTATGGTCATATTTATGCTAATATATATGTACAAATGTATGTTGAAATGTTTAAGTGTCCTAATCCAAATTGTACACTCTCGGGAGCCGCAAGCCTACATTTTGTTGTACTGCACTTGTGCACTAACAATGACAATAAAAGTTGATTTGATTTGATTTTTGATCTGGAGAGACTTTTCTGTAAGAGTCAAGAAAGTTTAAGAAAGAAAATACTTGAAAATATTGGTTAAATAGTGTAATACAGTTAATTTACCTGACTGGCTTATTGTATTGAGAAACCCCCTCTTTTCTTGTTACAATAGTGTAGGCTGAGTGACCCCCTTTATTCTTGCTACAATGGTACAGTCCTTAAGCTTGTCACATGGTATCCAGCCATTTTACAGCTCAAGCACCACGAGGCTGGAGAAGGCAGAAGCAATACAGTTTTTGACCGTGTGCATTTAAACGTGTTTTGCTTTGTAATTCTGTTTGTAAGGTGTTACAGTAAACAGTTTAAAGACAAAGTTATGGTTTGGAACGTTTTATTTCGACACGCGTCTACTCGTTGCTATCGTTGCTAAAGCCTCAAAGCTCAGTGGCTGCAAGTTTGGAAATTACGAAGCGCCACTACACTTTCAGCAGTGGAAGCACGGAGCGCAGCACCCCGGACACGCAGCTTGAGGAGGAAGAAACAGCTTGGAAGACGACGTTGGAGGAAGCTTGAATCAACAAGCTCGGACAGTCACAAAGAGAGCCGAGAAAAGGGACAGTTTAAAATCGGACAGTCATTGCAGCCCCAGCAGCCTGTCCAGCTTTTGAGCTGGGCAAAGAGGAGCTGGCTTGGGGAAAGATCAGCGGACTCTGCTCCACCGTTCGAGAAATCAGAAGGACAATTCTGACTGTATAAAGAGTCATTTCGGAACCAGCGTCCCGCCCCGGGGAAGACCATCGGGAGATCATCGACCATCCCCTGGCCGTAGTGGAATGCTCTACCACAGAAGGCAGTAGAAGCCAATTCATTAAATATATTCAAGAAGGAGTTGGATATATTTGTTAAAGCTAAAGGGATCCAGGGGTACGGGGAGAAAGCAGGGGCCGGGCACTGAAATTGGATGATCAGCCATGATTGCATTGAATGGCGGAGCAGGCTCGAGGGGCCGAATGGCCTACTCCTGCTCCTATCTTTCTATTAAAGGGTAAGGCTGTAGAAAAGCAGTGGCAAACATTTAAGATATTTCATAACTCTCAGATATTCCAAAGAGAAAGAAAAACTAAGAACGATGAACCATCCGTGGCTAACTAAGGAAGTAAAGGATGGTATCAAATTGAAAACAAAAGCATTCAATGTTGCTAAGAATAGTGGAAGGCCAGAGGCTTGGGAAATTTTTAAAAACCAGCAAAGGACGACTAAAAAATCTAAGCTAGCAATAAATATAAAGATAGTAAGAGCTTCTACAAGTATATAAAAAAGGAAGAGAGTAGCTAAAGTTAATGTGGGTCCCTAGAGGAAGAGTCTGGGGAATTAATAATGGGAAACAGGGAAATGGCAGAGACTTGAACAAATATTTTGTATCAGTCTTCCCGGTAGAAGACACAAAGCATCCCAATAATGGACAATCAATGGGCTATTGTTTGTGGGGGGGGGGGGGGGGGCGGCGAAGAAAGGAGACTTAAAAAAAAAATCACTCACTAGAGAGAAAGTACTAGGCAAACTAATGGGACTAAAAAGGTGGACAAGTCCCCTGGACCCGATGGCATGCATCCTAGAGTCTGAAAAGAGGTGGTTGCAGAGGTAGTGGATGAATTGGTTGTAATCTACCAAAATTCCCTGGATTCTGGAGGTGTCCCAGTGGACTGGAAAACTGCAAATGTAACACCCCATTTAGAAAGGAAGATGAAAGAAACCAGGCAACAATCAGTTAGTCCAACATCTATCATTGGGAAAATGCTGGAGTCCATCATTGAGGAAGTGGTAGCAGGACATTTAAGAGGCAGTGTGGTTTATGAAAGGGAAATCATGCTTGACAAATTTGCTGCAGTTCTTGAGGGTGTAACAACCAGGGTGGATGAAGGTAAACCAGTAGAGGTCGTGTATTTAGATTTCCAGAAGGCATTCGATAAGGTGCCACATAAAAGGTTACTACACAAGATAAGAGCTCATGGGGTTGGGGGTAATATATTAGTGTGGATAGAGGATTGGCTAACTAACAGAAAGAGAGTAGTGATAAATGGGTCATTTTCAGGTTGGCAAACTAACTAGTGGGGTGCCGCAGGGATCAGTGCTGGGGCCTCTATTTACAATCTATATTAATGACTTGGATGAAGGGACAGAGTGTAATGTAGCAATATTTGCTGATAATGATAGGTGGAAAAGTAAATTGTGTGGAGGATGCAAAGAATTTCCAAAGGGATATAGATAGGCTAAATGACTGGTCAGGGATCTGGCAGATGGGTATAATGTGGGAAAATGAAGGTTATACACTTTGGTAGGAAAAATAACAAACGCAAATTATTTAATTGGGGAGAGATTACAATAC
The DNA here is from genome assembly GCF_052327205.1 of Somniosus microcephalus. NCBI lineage: Eukaryota > Metazoa > Chordata > Chondrichthyes > Squaliformes > Somniosidae > Somniosus > Somniosus microcephalus. The sequence goes on along the minus strand of NC_141010.1, from coordinate 54,828,628 downwards.
ACTGAGGTAGAGGGATCTGGGTGTCCTTGTACATGAATCACAATGTTAACATGCAGGTACAACAAGTAATTAGGAAGGCAAATGGAGTGTTGGCCTTTATTGCAAAGGGAATGGAGTGTAAAAGTAGGGAAGTCCTGTTAAAACTGTACAGGGCATTGGTGAGACCACACCTGGAGCACTGCGTGCAGTTTTGGTCTCATTTAAGGAAGGATATACTTGCATTGGAGGGAGTTCAGAGAAGGTTCACGAGGTTGATTCTGGAGATGGAGGTTATCTTAAGAAAGGTTGAGCAGGCTGGGCCTATACTCATTGGTGTTTAGAAGAATTAGGGGATCTTATTGAAACATAAGATTGAGGGGGCTTAACAGGGTAGATGCAGAGAGGATGGGCCCGATTTTCTGGATCCCCGAATGTCGGGTTCTGACCCGGAAAAAAATGGGTCAGCCAGCTGCACGCAATTTTCCCTCAAGTGGCCAATTAAGTTCCAGCGTGTGGGCAGCCTTGCTAATTGTCCATTTCCAGTCAGAAAGTCCCACAGTATGATGTCATCATTCGTGGTGCTTTTAAAGTGTCCAGCAAGCTTCTCCACCTCTGCAGGCTTCTCAACCACTCTTGCAGAATGGCAGAGGAGCCTGCACCAGCTGCTGCCAGCGGCAGAGGCCGAGCTGCCGCCAAATTCAACGAGACGTCACTGCAGACCTTGGTGGATGGGTAAGGGCCCACAGGGAGGTCCTCTACCCTCGCTCAGGGAGGAAGAGGCCTCCCAAAGAGACCAGGGCTGCATGGATGGAGGTGGCTGCAGAGGTCAACTCTCTGGGAGTCACCCATCGCACCTGGGTGCAGTGCAGGAAGCGCTTCCATGACCTTCACCGCACAGGGAAAGTAAGTACGAAGTTTCCATCACCCTCAACCTGATCCTCATTGCCTTTCCCCAACAGCACTCAGCTTCAGCAATCTCTTCCTCCACATCCCACTTCGCAGTCACATTCATGCACCCTTACCCATTCCCTATCTCTCTATGCTCACATTCATGTAACTATTCCACCATGCAGCCCTCACACTGCCTCGCCCTCTGATGCTTGGAACACAACTGACAAAACACAGGAGGGCCCTTGGTCTTGCAGCCTCACAACATTTGTCTCCTTCTAAGTATCTATGCTATGCAATCTCTACACTCACTCCTGCACTCTCACAAACTCCACTTGTCTCTTATTGCAGGAAGAGAGAGCTCACAATAGATGAGAGCGTGCGGGGACTGGAGGAGGACCACCCTCAGTCACCCACCTGAGCCCCTGGGAGGAAGCTGCGATCGAGATTGCTGGGGCTGACGTGCCTGTGAATGCTGGAGCAGGAGAGACAGGAGCAAGCCCGTAAGCTGGTGACTGAATAGTTCCCCATCTCTCTAATTGACATAGCATGAGTTGCTGATATGATTCTGAAGCCACATCATTAGGACTTGTGAGCATATGCCAAATCCAATGTGCAAGTAGCCTTGGCATCACATCTCTAACTTTCCTTTACTCCCCCACAAGACCATCCGGAGCCCCCGTCGCCACTGCCGAGGAGGAAGAGGCGTTGCAGCCAGACTCCTCAGAGGAAGCTCCAGCCTCTGAGGGCTCAGCAGAAGTAAGCGCACCCAGCACCAGCGCAGAAACACACCTCGGTGGGACCCTCGGGACACAGAGTAGTGTTGTCACCTGGTGTATCACAGCTCACAAGTGAGCATCAGCAGAGTGTGGAGACAGGGACAGCAGTGGAGAGTCCTCGTCGGAGGGCGCAGGCCTCTGCCAGCTCAGCTCAGCTGCATGTCGACCCTATGCCTCTGCTTCCATCCGCAAGAGAAGTGGTGATGGATCTCCATGCACAGATGCAGGTGTCTCTGGCAGGTTGTGTCCAGGGTCACTGTGAGTGTGGAGCGAATGAGGAGTCCATGGCGAGCATGAGCAGAGCCTCAGTGGAGTCATTAGCGCATGAAAGCATCACCACGGAAAGGAGGGCTGCGGCCGAGGAAGAGCTTAGTCGTACCTGGCACAAACATGCAAAATCACCTTGTGGTCACACACCAGCTGAACGTTAAAGGGAATGGAAGCCCTTGCAGTTGAAAAAAACTCCTGGATTGCGGTGGGATGCCCTAAGGGCCACATGTGTGCAGTCAGTGATGTCCTGCGCCCTTTGAAAGTCTGCCAGCTGAGCTAATCCAAGCGCTCGCGCCCTCACACTTGCGATCCCTGGTGAAATGGATGTGATTGTGCGCGAGGGCAAAGAGGGCATCGGTTACCTGCGTGATGCAAGTGCGTGCGGCTGCCTGGGAGATGCCGCTGATGTCTGCTGCTGATCCCTGGAAGGAGCCGGAGGCATAAAAGTTGAGTGCGGTGGTGACTTTGATGGCCACTGCTAAGTAGTGTGGACCTGGTGCTCTGTGCTCCAGGTCTTGCTGCAGCATTGCACAGATGTCAGTCACAACCTATCGCGAAAGTCGGAGCCGTCTCTGGCACTGCTGCTCAGTCATGTTTCGGTAGCTAACCCGGTGTTTGTAGGCCCTGTTTGGGGGGGGGGGGGGGGGGGGCGCGGTGTATCTCCTGCGCCGACGGCCTTCCATGCACTGGCCCCTTCTGGCCTGTGCTGCCCCAGGTGGCTGAGCCATAGCCTGCCACTCCTGCTGGTGCTGGAGTTGCTCCAGCCTCCTCTGCTGTTGGAGATCCTCTAATGGCAGGAAGGGAAGGAACATAAGGCCTCCCATGCTTCTGGCAGATGCCTCCGTTGAGGAGGTGCTGAGTGAGGGTGGCGAGAGGGGCTTCCCAGGAGCTCGCACTGGAGAAGAGTGTGAGGCTTCAACCTTCCACAACTTAGCCTAAGCCTTCAACAAGTTGCCCCAAGCAACTGTACGGAAAACTGTAGCGGTTGTAAAGACAGCAGGGTTTGATTGACAGCCGGCTGACCTCATATCCGGGGGCGAGATCCGATGCCAGCGTGGCTATGCTGGCAGTACTGTACTATGAGGCACAGAGTCAGGACTGAATAAATGGCACACTACAACTGCTTGGGAGACTCGTAATTACGTTAAGATAACATTACATGGTAACAGGATTTATAGAACTCACGATAAAGACATACTACAACAATGGAAGGAATAAAACCTCCGGCTAGCCTGCAACTAGAAGGAAATGTGGATAAAAATTGGCGTGTCTTCAAGCAACGCTTTCTTCTCCACCTCACAGCGATTGACGCTTCGACTCGCTCTGGAACACGTAAAGTAGCTTTGTTGCCAACAGCGGCTGGCTCGCAGGCAATCGAGCTGTTTAATACATTTACGTTTGCAGTCAAAAGATAAAAATGATCTGGACAAGGTGCTAGAACGGTTCGACGAATACTGCACTCCAAAAAAGAATGAAACGTATGAGAGATTCCCGTTCGCTCCCACGTGCAAAAGCAAGGAGAATCCTTTGATTTTTTTGGACGGACTTGAAAATAAAAGCAAACATGCAACTTTAGGGACCTGAAGAAATTGATGATACGCAATCAAGTCGTTTTTTGAATGCTCGACAAGGTGAGGGAGAGAATGCTTAGAGACAATGACCTAAATTTGGATGCAGCAGTGAAAATATGTCATGCTAGTGTGAACTCTCAGCCATGCACATGAAAACTTTCGAAGGGAGCAGCACAGCAGCGGGCGGGAGCACCCTGGGGCTGAAAAACCTGTCTGTGGATGTGGTACACAAAAGGGACACAAGAGGGCCCACAGAGTTCAAGACGATGACGCCTTACGAATGCAGACGGTGCGGTAATAAACACGTAGCCAGACAGTGTCCTGCTTATGGAAAGAGCTGTGCAAAATGTAAAGGCAGGAATCACTTAGCCAAGATTTGATTTTGGGAAGAGAAAACTGAAGGTAAAAAGACACTGCATGCTATTGAGACTGAAGAGACAGGAGCAGAGACTTCTGTTTGTTGGAATGGTGCAAAATGAGTCAAAACAGGGCAAAAATGATAATGAAGTGCACTCTGTAGGACCAAAGACTGAAGTTTGGATAGCTCCCTTGCTGGTACATGGCACCATTGCTCCCTTTAAGCTAGATACAGGTGCTAAGGCAAACTTCATAAGTTGGAGTGATGCACGGAATCTCAGTGAGACTTAAAATACTGACCAAGACAGTGTCTTTGAAGGCATACAATGGACAAAGCATTGAAACAAAAGGAACGTGTAGGCTGAATGTTAAGGTTAAGAAATCACATTCACCCTTTGACATTTGTTATAGTGCCTGAAGGATATGAGTCACTGTTGGGGGATAAGGCCTGAGTGGATTTGGGCTTCGTTGTGAGGGTTCCGGTTAGTTCCCTCAGTAACCCCTAGATGGCACCACTTGTTTTTTTCCCCTTTGCTAATTGTTACTCGTTTCTCCTGTGTTTATTACTTAACTGCCTTTCATCTGGTTTATTCGTTTCACCTGTTTTTGCTTGTATTTAAGTTCTGTGGTTTCTTCCCTCTGTGCTCAGTCTTGACAAGCCATTTGCCTAGTGGTAGTTTGTCTTGAGCTCCTATGTTTGTAACTGTTTACCTGTGTGATTCTAGTAATGTACTTTTATTTAAGACTGCATACCTGCTTCTCACCTTGTCTGTCTGCACTTGGGTCCAGAACCAGCCTCGCCCCGACAGCAAGACGGAGCCAGTATGGACCCAGCAGTGATGGAGGAATTTCATTCTATTCTCTCCCATCAAGGTGCTTTCCTCGGCCGCCTTGAGCAACTTCTCCAAAGCATTTCGGACAAGGTAGATATGTGGACTCAGACCATTCAACACCCAGCCGCTGTGGCTTCTGCTCAGGATGTTCCTCCTCAGTCAGTTCCTTTGGGTGCTACCCCACCGGTCGCTGATCTCCAGACTCACCGAGAGCCTTGCCTACCCATGCCAGAGCGCTATGACGGTCGTCCGGGCAAGTGTCGTGGCTTCTTGACCCAGTGCTTCCTAGTTTTTGAACTCCAACCCTCCATGTTCCTATCACTGCGCTCTAAGGTAGCGTTCATCATATCACTACTCTCGGGAAAAGCTCTCGCCTGGACTACCACTATCTGGGAGCAGCAATATTTCGTCTGCTCAGACATTCTCCTTTTCACCGAAGAGATGAGCAAAGTCTTTGACCATCCTGAGTGGATGGGAGGCAGCTAAGAGACTTTTGAATCTCTGCCAGGGCAACTGCAGTGTAGCCGACTTCGCCATTGAGTTCGGCACACTCGCTGCGGAAAGCCGCTGGAACACCGAGGCCCTTCTCTCCACATTTCTTCATGGCCTCTCCGAATCTATCAAAGATGAACTGGCATCCAGAGAGGTTCCAGAGGACCTTGACACGCTCATCCCCCTTGCCATCAGAGTGGATAACCGCCTCCGGGAGCATGGTAGAGAGAGGAGATTCACTACTTCCACAGAGGTGAGATCTTCCGGTGTTTCGAATCTGACCAAGAGTTTCCAAGTACCACCGAGTCCACCTGTTAGCGCCAAAGAGGAACCTATGCAACTCGGCTCTCCCAGTTGGAGAGACAGAGGAGATTGAGAGAGGGGCGTTGTCTTTACTGTGGCCTGTCTGGCCATCTCAGAGCCACATGCCCTGAGCTTCAGGAAAAAGCCAGGAGGATTGAGAAAATACTGACAGATCAAATCCCTTCTCCTACCCCTTCTGTCTTGGAAACCCTGCTTCCCGCTCGTCTCTCTTGGGAAGGACAACAGTACAACCTCCAGGCGTTTGTTGACTCCGGGGCCGCTGGCCGTTTTATCGATACCACCCTTGTGCGCAGCCTGAAAATTCCTTTCTTCCGCCTTGACAAACCTTTACAAGTCACCGCCCTCGACGGCAGGCCCCTTGGTTCTGGGCGTATTCATCATATCACCGGAGTATTACACGTCCAAGTAGGGGAGAGACATCAAGAGTTGCTGCAGTTTCACCTTATCAATTCACCTGAGCTCCCTCTCATTCTTGGACATCCGTGGCTCGCTCTTCACAACCCTCACATTGACTGGACTTCCAGGACTGTGCTGGAGTGGGGTCCTTCATGTCTAGCCAACTGTCTTAAGGTCTTCCCTAGTCTGCCCCGTCCTTCCTCTCACGAACCAACTGATCCTTGCTCATGTGCCCCCTGAATATTCGGACCTCCATGCTGTGTTTAGCAAGAGGCGGTCCACTACACTCCCCCCACACCGGTCCTACGACTGTGCCATTGATCTCCTGCCTGGCACTAGCCCCCCTCGGGGTCGGCTCTACTCTCTCTCTCTGGCCCTGAGAATGTTTCCATGGAAGAATACATCAAGGAAGCCCTCGCTACAGGTTTCATTCGCCCTTCCGCCTCCCCAGCGGGTGCTGGCTTCTTTTATGTAAAGAAGGATGGTGGTCTCAGGCCTTGCATAGACTATCGGGGGCTTAACAAAATTATTAAGTACCGCTATCCTCTCCCTTTGATGTCTTCAGCATTTGAGCAGCTGCAGGGAGCTACCATCTTCTCCAAACTTGACCTCCGCATTAGGGAGGGGATGAATGGAAGACTGCCTTTATCACCCCTAGTGGTCACTGGGAATACCTCGTCATGCCCTTTGGTCTCACTAACACTCCTGCTGTCTTCCAAGCTCTGGTCAATGACGTGCTCTGGGAGCTGCTGAACCAGTTTGTTTTTGTTTATTTGGATGACATTCTCATCTTCTCAAAGTTCCCCCAGCAGCATGTCCAACACATCAGATGGGTGCTGCAGAGGCTCTTGGAGAACCGTCTCTTTGTCAAATCCGAGAAATGTGAATTCCACGTCTCTAAGGTCACCTTCCTGGGCTACGTCAGCTCCTGTGGAAGCGTCCAGATGGATCCTAGCAAGGTTCAAGCCGTCTTGAACTGGCCACATCCCACGTCGGTTAAGCAGGTTCAGCGGTTCCTGGGATTCGCCAACTTTTACAGACGCTTCATCCGCAACTTCAGCTCCCTTGCCGCCTCCCTCTCCGCATTGACCAAGGGCTCGTCTTTACGGTTCAGTTGGTCTTCTGAAGGGGAACGGGCCTTGAAGGAGCTCAAACAACGTTTCACCTCTGCTCCCATTCTGGTACACCCGGACCCCACCCTGCCCTTTAGCGTAGAGGTGGATGCCTCAGATATTGGAGTCGGGGCTGTCCTGTCCCAGCGCACCCTTAAGGACTAAAAGCTACATCCCTGTGCCTTCTTTTCCCACCGCCTAAAGCCAGCAGAGAGTAACTATGATGTCGGCAACAGGGAGCTCTTGGCAGTTAAGTTGGCCTTGGAGGAGTGGAGACACTGGTTGGAGGGAGCAGAGCATCCTTTTGTCATCTGGACCAACCATAAAAATCTGACATATATCCAGGACGCCAAGTGCCTCAACCCTCGGCAGGCCAGGTGGGCTCTCTTTAACCGGTTCAACTTTCTCCTGTCTTACCGCCCAGGGTCTAAGAACCTCAAACCGGATGCCTTTCTCGCCAGTTTGACCCCTCAGAAAAGGACCGGACCCCGGAACCTATCATCCCCAGTTCCTGCATCGTTGCTCCCGTCGCATGGGAGATTGAGACTGTGGTGCAAGGGGCCCAACGTCAAGAGACTGACCCTGGAGGAGGCCCTCCTAATAGCCTTTATGTTCCCAATCAGGTGCGCGCGCAGGTCCTTCAATGGGGCACTCTTCTCGATTGACTGGTCATCCTGGGATCTGTCGGACTCTCGAGTTCCTTAAGGAGGTGGTTCTGGTGGCCCACTATTGAAGCCGACACCCAGGCCTTGGTCTCCGCTTGTCCAGTCTGTGCCCAGAACAATACATCCCAACAACCTCCGCTTGGTCTCCTACATCCCTTGCCCATTCCCCAGCCGTCCCTGGTCTCATATCGCCCTGGATTTCATCACCGGGCTACCTCCATCTGAGGGATTCACTACCATCCTAGTTGTGGTCGATCACTTTTCCAAGGCTGCTCACTTCGTCCCTCTTGTCAAGCCAGAGAGACTGCCCAGCTGGTTGTCTTCCGCCTCCATGGCTTGCCCCTGGATGTCATCTCTGACCGTGGTCCCCAGTTCTCATCCAGGTTCTGGAAGGCTTTTTGTTCCCTCCTGGGCGCTTCCGTCAGTCTCTCCTCTGGGTTCCACCCACAGTCTAACGGCCAGACTGAGAGACCCAACCAAGATCTGGAGAGGGTGCTAAGAAGCTTTGTGTCCTCCCATCCTTCCACCTGGAGCAAGCATCTGGTCTGGGCGGAGTACGCGCACAATACCCTTCAGAGCTCCTCCACTGGCCCCTCACCTTTCGAATGTCAATATGGCTTCCAACCACCACTCTTCCCTGAACAGGAGAGGGAGGTAGGAGTTCCGGCTGCCCAGGGGTTCGTCCAACACTGCCGCTGCACCTGGAGGAGGGTCCGATCCGCCTTGCAGCTCTCTTCTTCTCGGCGGAAAGTGCAGGCTGACTGACACCGTCGCCCAGCTCCTCGGTTCCGGACCGGACAGAAGGTTTGGCTCTCTACCCGGAATCTTCCGCTCCATGTGAAGTCCCACAAGTTGGCTCCCCAGTTCATCGGACCTTTTAGGATTTTGGAAAAAGTAAACCCTGTGGCCTACCGGCTCCTCCTTCCTCGGTCGATGAAGATACATCACACGTTCCACGTCTCTCACCTCAAGCCGGTACTTACCAGTCCCTTGGTTCCTGCTTCCAGACCTCCCACCCCACCCCGCATGATTGACGGTCAGCAAGCCTACACTGTCCGTCGCCTCCTTGATAGTCGCTGGGTTAGGAGGAGCATTCAATACCTGGTCGACTGGGAGGGTTATGGTCCTGGGTTACGGCCCGGGACATTTTGGATCCTGAACTCATCAGGGATTTTCGCCGTCGCCACCCTGATCGTCCAGGAGGAACGTTAGGAGCTGTTCCTAGGGGAGGGGGTCTTGAGAGTCCCGGTTAGTTCCCTCAGTAACTCCTAGATGGCACCTTCACTTGTTTTTTTCCCTTTGCTAATTGTTACTAGTTTCTCCTGTGTTTATTACTTAATTGCCTTTCATCTGGTTTATTGGTTTCACTTGTTTTTGCTTGTATTTAAGTTCTGTGGTTTCTTCCCTCTGTGCTCAGTCTTGACAAGCCGTTTGCCTAGTGGTAGCTTGTCTTGAGCTCCTATGTTTGTAACTGTTTACCTGTGTGATTCTAGTAAAGTGCTTTTATTTAAAACTGCATACCTGCTTCTCGCCTCGTCTGTCTGCACTTGGGACCAGAACCAGCCTTGCCCTGACATTGGTAAAATGAGTCTATACTATCAATGAACTGAACTGTGTGCAGAGTGCCCCCCAAGATAGTACAAATCTGACTCGTGAGACTATAGCACACAAATATGCAGATATGTTTCAGGGTTTCGGAGCACTGCCCTTTACATACTCCATCAAACTGAGAGAATACACAACCTGTGATTCATGCACCCAGGAGTTTTCCAGTGGCTCTCAGTGAAAAACTGAGGAAAGAGCTAGACCGCATGGAGGGACTAGCTGTCATAAAGATTGAGGAACCGACTGACTGGGTAAATTCCATGGTCGACGTCAATTCAAAGAAAACTGATAAATTGCGTGTCTGCATGGATCCCAAGGACCTTAACACCAATATCAAAAGAGAGCACTACCAAATTCCAAAGAGAGAGGAAATAGTCAGCGAAATGACAGAAGCGAAAGTCTTCTCCAAGATGGACGCCTCGCATGGGTTCTGGCAGTTGAAACTTGAAGAAAGTGCTAAGCTGTGCACTTTTAACACCCCGTTTGGTCGATACTCCTACCAGCGTCTGCCCTTTGGTATTAGCTACGCCCCAGAAATCTTTCACAGAGCAATGGAGCAAATTGCGGGCCTGGAGGGAGTGCGGGTGTACGTGGATGATCTGGTAGTATGGGGCTCCACTCGGGGAGCACGACACCAGACTGGAGAAAACACTTCAGGGAATACGGCAGTATGGACTCAAACTAAATAAAGACAAATGTCAGTTCAGTGTCAATGAAATCACATTCCTCGGAAACAAGATCTCTAGAGGGGATTCAGCCAGACAAGTCAAAAGGTAAAGGCTATACATGACATGGAGAAACCAAACGACAAGGGGTTCAGTGGGCCCTTGGCATGGTTAACTACCTAGGAAAATTCATTCCAAATCTAGCAGTGAAAACTGTTCATCTGAGAAAACTGCTGCACCAAGAGACAGAGTTCCAATGGGGACATGAACATGAGAGAGAATGGACGGGGCTGCTACATATTCTAGTAAGTGAACCCCTACTGAAGTTATTCTGCCCTAAAAAAGGACAAAAAAGTGTCCACAGGTGCCTCTAAGAATGGATACGAGGCTGTCCTTCTACAGGAAGATGAAGGAGAATGGCGACCAGTGGCATATGCGTCACGCTCCATGACGGCTAGAGTGTGCCGGTACGCGCAAATCGAGAAGGAGTGCCTTGGCTTGGCATTTGGGTGTGAAAAATTTCTTACCTACATCTATGGTCTTCCCAAGGTTATCCTAGAAACAGACCACAAGCCACTGCTAGGGATCACAAAGAAGAATCTGTGTGACATGTCACCACGGATACAACGCCTAACGATGAGACTTCAACGTTACGATTTTGAGCTAAAATATGCGCCAGGGACACAAATGTTCATTGCAGACACTATCCAGGGCTGAGCCTTAAGCCACACAAAACAGTGAATCAGAAGAGGATGTGGCCCTTCACGTGGATATGGTCTACGCAGCATTGCCTGCCACACAGGAACAACTAGTCACAGAGACATCAAAGGACCCAGTCCTGAGTAAAGTAATGAGAAATCTTCAAGAGGGCTGGACGAAAGGGTCGTGTAAACAATATTATCACATTCAGTCTGAGCTCTCTGTGGTCAATGGACTACTGCTTAAGTGTGACACGGAGCCCGAGCGGCGGCCGGAGCGCGGAGCCAGAAGCCCGGGAAAGGCCTGAGGAGCCAGGCTGAGACAGAGGCCCAGAGACCTCCGAGGAGGAGGGGAGCAGCCAGGAGGCGCCGGCTCCCAGACGCAGACCAAGACAGTGAGTGCAGGGCCCGGGGAGGGAGCCTGAAGCTAGGGAAAGGCCCGAGGAGCCAGGCCGAGACAGAAGCCCAGAGACCTCCGAGGGGGAGGGAGAACAGCCCGGAGGCACCGGGAAACAACGGCTCACAGACACAGACCAGGACAGTGAATACGGGGCCTGGGAAGGGTGAACCCAGGAGCCAAAGCCCAGGGACCACGGGGTCAGAGAGGGGGAGCAGCCCGGAGGCACCGCAAAACAACCTGGAGTGCAAGCGAGTCCGGGGCCTGGGAAAGTCCGCGAGTCAGGAGAGGGAAACACCAAACCCGGGGCCCCAGAAAAGTTTACTCTAAGGTCAGCAATAATTTTTAATATTTCTACTAAAAGTGAGCTAGTCAGAGGAGCCGTAGCAGCTCCCATGGCGCACTGAGAGCAACCCCTTCCAGCTTCCCCCCAACATCAAAAAAAATGCACGAAAATCGCTCAAGCAACAGCAGCTGAGAGCGAAGCCAGAAACTCTTTGCTGACTGGTCCAGCAATGGGAACATGAGTAATCTCAGTTTTTACTCAGATTAGTCAGCGGCTTGGATCAAAGCAATAAACATTCACTATCCCAGGGTTAAGCAGGAAAAGAACACTAGTGGATCCAAACTGAAAATAAGGAAATCAGGGGACCCTGGTAGTGAATCCACGATGGTCAACATACACAGAAACGGTACAATAATGGTGCAAGGCAACCTCAAAGACTTTGAAACGGCCTTCCAGAAACTGAGAGAAATAATTGAGAAGGGAAGGACCAGCCACAGGGTAACTACCAGGGAAAAAGCCACACACACTCCCCCCACCACTTACAGCTCACCAGGAGTAAATCAACCTGGCCTGGTGAGCAAGCCACACAGTTCTGACCAGGCACACACCCTGGGGCCCCACAACCCCATGGTACATTTGACCAGCCCCAGCGGAAATACCAGGGGGAAAGCCACACACTCTCCCCCTACCACCTCCAGCTCACCAAGAGAAAAGCAGCCGAGCCAGGAAGTGAGTGAGCCCTCCAGCTCCGACCAGGCACACACCCTGAGGTCCCACAGCCCGGTAAACCTAAAAGGAGAAATTTAACCAGCTGGAGACACAGCTGGTTAAACTTAGAGGAGTTCCTTAAACTGAAAACCGACCAAGAAAACAGCATTTCAGCAATAAAACAGGAACAAAAACAAGAGAGTGAGAGACACAGGAGAGAGCGGAACTTACTTGGGAAGCAGGTGAAAGAGCTGCAGAAAGACAAAGAGAGCCACAGGGGAGAGATAGCGGCATTAGCCCAGCAGCCAGAGGCTAGAGATAAGACAGTACAGAGCATGACTGAGCAGCTGCGCACTCACACTGAACAGCAGCAGCAGACCCACAATACAGGGGGAGCCACACAGACCGACCAGCACACTGAAGCCCAGTCTGCCCCCACCACTTTGGAACCACAGCCGAGCCGCGCGCAGCGCAGGTGCAGTCATGTTTTGATTGACAGCAGACACCCTGACGCCGGCCAGCTCTTAAAGGGGGAAGGGTCAACTTTGACTGCTGCCACGCCCTGCATACTGGAGCCCTGCAGCTAGGCCTCAGCACTACTGGTGTGCCAAAATAGCGCCTGGAGCAATGGAGAGGGCCCGTGAGCGAGCGCAGCGCTTCTCAGAGCATGCTCTGAGTGTGCTCATTCATGGTGTGGAGAAGAGAGATCCTGTGCCCGGACAGTGGCAGGAAGGCTCCCAGGAGCCAGTACAGGAGAGCCTGGGGCAAAATCGCCCGCAGGGTGTCATCCACCTGTGATGTCCCCAGGAGTGCGGACCAATGCCGCAAGAAGTTCAACGACCTCACTCGGATGGTGAAGGTGAGTACCCTTTCCAGTGTCCCCCTCATCCTTGCATGTGCACCTCACATTATGGGCAAAGGGACCTCAAAGGCCTAATGGGCAGCCCTCCTCCCGCAGCAATGGCACTTGCATGTTCATCAATAGCACTTTCTGCACTTAACACACTGGCCAAGCTATTCGACCATGGGAGGCAGTGCACCCAGCAACAGGGCACCACACTGGCCAAGCTATTCCACCATGGGAGGCAGTGCACACAGCGACAGGGCACCACACTGTACTTAGAGGCCGTCCTTTCTCTTGCAGGCCAAGCTGGCGAGCAATGTAAGGAGCCAGGCTGTCACTGGTGGAGGCCGTCCCGAGTACCAGGCGCTCACTGATCTGGAGGAGAGCGTGGCACGACTCATGCGTGGCCGGGTGACTGGCCCTGTCGTGATCGGCGAGGCGGACCCTGTACTGGTACGGACATGACCGGTTGCACCTCTCTCGTTGCCCTCGCGCTTCAGATCTACATCCTTTCCCACTGACCGACAAATGCGCATAATGCACCACTCAGGCCTCCCTCGCTGACGGCCTGTCCTCACTCTAAAGCTACTCTTGTGCCTTCCTGCTTTCAGCTGGTGAGGAGGAGGTGGTCCCTGAAGCGCAGAGAGCCAGGCCCTTGGAGGAGGAGGACGTCGAGGACCAGGAGGAAGGCGACACATCGGGGGAACCCTCCTCCGCGCCAGGGGATGGCAATGGAGGGGAGACGTCTGGCCTGCAGGAGAGCCAGGGGGAGGTGTTGGAGGGGAGGGCCGAAGCTGGTCCCAGTAGGGTGGACGCACGCGGGAAGGCTCCGGCAGCACGCCGGCCTTCTGCCCAGAGGGGGGAGGTGTTGGAGGGGAGGGCAGAACCTGGCCCAAGTGGGGTCGATGCACGCGGGAAGGGTCGGCCAGCTCGGTGGCCTTCTCCCCGGAGGGAGAGTCCGCCCTCCAGTCCGGACACGGTCCTCGCCCAGGAGGTGCGCGTCCTCGATGAGATGTCGGCCGCGTCTGAGCGGCACCACCAAGAGTTCATGGGGGTGGTCGAACAGATGCCTCACGCCATTGAGTCCCTGGCTCAGACTGTGGTGGCTTTCGGGGAATCACAGGCCAGGGGGTTCGAACAACTCACGGCAGCGCACGACAGGGGTGTCCAGCAACTGGCCGCAGCGCACGACAGGGGTGTGCAGCAACTCGCGGCAGCGCAGGACGCGGGTGTGCAGCAACTGGCGGCAGTGCAGGACGCGACTCGCGAGATGAGTGGTGCCGTCCACACACTGGCAGAGCTGATGCGGGCACATACCAGGGCAGTTCGGGCACTCACTTCTGCCACACTCGCTGTGGCACGGAGGCATCGCCGTGGCACCCGCCGCCCTGCTGCAGCACAGCGGTCTGGCCTCCCCCAGATTGCTGCGCTTGCTACACTGCCAGCCCGGCCGAGTGCCAGTGTCTCTGGCGAGCAGCGCGCACCTGCCGTCAGCCAGCTTGCCCCCAATGGTGCTGCCGACACTGCCACTCCCCCAGCCAAGGTGCGACGAGCTGCTGCTAAGACTGATGCTGCCCAGCCACAGCTGCAGCAGTCAGCAGGCTGCCCCTCCCGGGCCAGGCCTCGTCTAGGCCGACCCCCAAGGGCATCTGCCAACACGCTTTGTGGCCCTCATGAGCCTTCCCCCAGCCTCGCCACACCCGCAGGGCCCAGGTTGAGGCGGAGCAGCAGGTCGGCCAGGAGCCGGAGAAGCCTGTCTAAGGACTCGCCCTCTCGGCACACCCATTAGAGTGTGGTGAGAGCGGTTTCTTTTATATTGGGGGGCTTGTGTTGTGGGGGGCATTATTTTGTTAAGGCCGAGGATCAAGGCATTTTTTGTTTTCATGGGGGTGTCTCTGTTGTGGGGGGGGGGGGGGCTTATTTTTGTAAGGCCGCTGTTGAAGGCCTTTTGGATGGGCAAGTTTTGTTAGTCCTCCCCAGGTTTTGGGAGTGACAGATGTTTTTGACTGTTTTTTGGGGGTCTTGTCTGTTTTTCTGTTTCATGTGGGAAGGGCCCTGAGTTTGTGAAATAAAGCTTTTGATTTATTCAGCATGTCCAGGTGTCATGTTTGAAGTGGTTGTTGCGTTAACCGGCTGAGGGCTTGCGGAGCGGCTGCCTCAGGTGCGTTCATTGCCACAGGCCATTCCCTGACAGGGGGCCTAGAAGTGTCGATCAATAAGCCCCCGGCAGACGGCCCTTGGCGCTCCCTCCTGGGCTGGTCCTCCTCCTCCTTCTCCTGAGGTAGTGGTGCAATGCCAGGTGGCAGTGCCCGAGTCCTGCGGATAGCCAGGTTGTGCAGCATGCAGCACACGATGAGGAACTGGGAGACTCTATCCGGCGAATACTGAAGAGATCCTCCGGAACGATCCAGGCAGCGGAACCGTTGCTTGAGGACGCCTATCGTTTGCTCGATGATGTTCCTTGTGGCTTGATGGCTTTCGTTGTATGCCTCCTCCGCTGGGGTCCTGGGCGCGCGGAGCGGGGTCATGAGCCATGTACACAAAGGGTAGCCCTTGTCCCCGATAAGCCATCCCCTTGGTGGAGGCTGTGCCTCGAACATGTCAGCCACAGTAGTCTGGCGCAGGATAAATGCATCGTGGCTGCTTCCTGGGAAGCGGGCATTGACAGCTAGGATTCGCTGCCTGTGGTCACACACCAGCTGTACATTTAGGGAATGGTAGCCCTTCCGGTTGCGGTAATCCTCGGCATTGTGGATAGGTGCCCGCATAGCCACATGCGTGCAGTCAACGGCGCCCTGCACCATGGGGAAGCCCGCGATCCTGCCAAATCCGACTGCACGCTGCTCCTGCCTCTGTCGGGTCATGGGGAAGGAGATGAATTGGTGTCTCCTCGCGTAAAGTGCATCGGTGACCTGCCGGATGCAGCGATGCGTGGCGAACTGGGAGATGTTCGCTATGTCCGCAGCAGCGGCTTGGAAGGAGCCGCTTGCATAAAAGTTCAGAGCCACCATGACCTTCACTTCCACCGACAGAGACGTCCTGCACATCAGCTGTGGACGCAGATCTGTGTGAAGCAGCTGGCAGATCTCTGCAACCACCTCCCTTCTGAAGCGCAGCCTCTTCACACAATGCGCCGCAGTCATGGTGAGATAGGACACCTGCTGCCGGTATTGCCTGAGTGGGTAAGGCCTACGTTGCCGATGCCTGATGGCCCCTCTGCGTCTAGGCATGGCTGGCCCTCTCTCACAGCGTCTGCGAGCCCTTCGCACATAATGCTGCAACTGAGGGTTGGCCCCCCATACAGCCCCCATAATAAAGTTGAGAACAGATAAATCACAATGAATCAAATGTCAAAGCACTGGCCAGAAGCCAGAAAGACACCTCCTATCTTGTCCCAAATCTGTAACCTCTGTCCCTTGGTCTCTGTCCAGAAATCCAAAGCAGTAAAGTCATTGCAGCAAAATGGCTGGGCTTTATAGGTCAGTGTAAGTGCCCTTTAAATTTGCGCTCCCCGAGGCCCACAGGGCCTCTTTTGCATTCCACCTCACAGTTCTTAGCAGCGCCACGCCCACATTGGGCGGGCGCCACTGAATTTCCGGTTTGGGGCGCACAAACAGCGTTGCGCGACGATATGACGTCATAAGCTGCGCGCGCACCTGAGCGGGCGCAAACACTTTGCGCCAGCGCTAAATGTCAACTGAATTTGGGCGTCGGCGCAGATCGGACTGCGTTCAGGCGCTAAGTGTCTAGCGCCGGAAATATAGCCCTTTTATGGCGTTAGCGGCTGGCGCAACCCACTGAATTTCTAGGCCTAGGTATCACCCCATTTGGGGCACTAAATTTTGAAAGTGAAAAATTAGCACCAGGCACTAATGATTGAGCTTCCCCTAAATTGGCCGTTAGCATTCCTGGAAAGAGCTGGAGCGCTAAATCAAGCGCTACTGACCTCAGTGGGGCACCACAGGGGCGCTACCAGCAGAGCGATAATGAATTTCAGGTGCAATGCAGATCAGGAATGATCCTTCATACTGGCTCCTTCCAGCTCTTAAAGGGGAGGTTGCATCATTGTGCAGATCCTCATTAATCAGCATTGCTGGCTGTGAAGGAGACCTACAAACAACTCAATCCCCTGATCGTGATGGCTGATCATGGGCGATGTGGCAGCTTCCATTGCAGCATGGGCAGAAGCGACGCAACGTCTTAGTGCTGTGATGAAATATATGCCTTCATCAGCCCATGTGTTTTACCTGCTTGTATTGTGTGAACCGCCCCCTTTTATTCCTATTGTGTGTATTGGCTACGCCCCTGTCTTTTGCCATATAAAGGTCTCAAAAGCTGTATGAGTCATTCCTACCAGACGAACCCGATGTGGGAAGACCTGTAATGCTGCAATGTTCTTAGTGATTAAAAGCCTTTAGTTGAATCCTTAAACTCCGCGGCCTAGAAATTCAGTTGGCTGCGCCAGGCGCTAACGCCAAAAAAGGGCTATATTTCCGTCGATAAAGCCTTAGCGCCGGAATGCAGACCGATTTGCGCCGACGCCCAAATTCATTTGAGATTTAGCGCCGGCGCAAAGTGTTAGCGCCCGCTCGGGTGCGCGCGCAGCTTATGACGTCATATCCTCGCGCAACGCTGTTTTAGCGCCCCAACCCAGAAATTGAGTGGCGCTATTAGGAATTGTAAAATGGAACGTTGCAGAGGCCCTGTGGGCCTCGGGGAGTGCAAATTAAAAGGGCACCTCCACTGACCTATAAAGCCCAGCCATTTTGCTGCAATGACTTCACTGCTTTGGATTTCTACACAGAGACCAAGGGACAGAGATTCCAGATTTGGGACAAGATAGGAGGTGTCTTTCTGGCTTCTGGCCAGTGCTTTGACATTTGACTCTTGCTGATTTCACTGTTGCGACCTTGATTATGGGGGCTGCATGGGGGGCCAACATTGAGTTGCAGCATTATGTGCGGAGGGCTCGCAGACGCTGTGAGAGACGGGCAGCCATGCGTAGACACAGAAGGGCCATCAGGCGTCGCCAACGTAGGCCTTACGCACCCAGGCAATACCGGCAGCAGGTGTCCTATGTCACCATGTCTGCGGCACTTTGTGTAAAGAGGCTGCGCTTCAGAAGGGAGGTGGTTGGAGAGATCTGCCAGCTGCTTCACGCAGATTTGCAGCCACAGCTCATGTCCAGGACGTCTCTCTCGGTGGAAGTGAAGGTCACGGTGGCTCTCAGCTTTTATGCAAGCGGCTCATTCCAAGCCGCTGCTGGGGACATCGCAAACATCTCCCAGTTCGCCGTACATCGCTGCATCCGGCAGGTCACCGATGCACTGTTCGCGAGGAGACACCAGTTCATCTCCTTCCCCATGACCCAACAGAGGCAGCAGCAGCGTGCAGTGGGATTTGGCAGGATCGCGGGCTTCCCCATGGTGCAGGGCGCCATTGACTGCACGCATGTGGCTATGCGGGCACCTATCCACAATGCCGAGGTTTACCGCAACCGCAAGGGCTACCATTCCCTCAATGTGCAGCTGGTGTGTGACCACAGGCAGCGCATCCTAGCTGTAAATGCCCGCTTCCCAGGAAGCAGCCACGATGCTTTTATCCTGCGCCAGACTACTGTGGCTGACATGTTCCAGGCACAGCCTCCACCAAGGGGATGGCTTATCGGGGACAAGGGCTACCCTTTGTGCACATGGCTCGTGACCCCGCTCCGCGCGCCCAGGACCCCAGCGGAGGACTCATACAACGAAAGCCATCAAGCAACAAGGAACGTCATACAGCAAACCATAGGCATCCTCAAGCAACGCTTCCGCTGCCTGGATCGCTCCGGCGGCTCTCTACAGTATTCGCCGGATAGAGTGTCCCAGTTCGTCGTCGTGTGCTGCATGCTGCACAACCTGGCTATCCGCCGGACGCAGGCACTGCCACCTGACATTGCACCACCACCTGAGGAGGACGAGCAGGAGGACCATCAGGAGGAGGAGGGGGAGGAGCAGGCCAGGAGGGGGCCAGAAGGCCCAAGGGCCGTACGCCGGGGGCTTATTGCTCGACACTTCTAGGCCCGCTGTGAGGGAATGGCCTGTGGGAATGAGCGCACCTGAAGGCAGCCGCTCCGGAAGCCGTCAGCCGGTTAACGCAGCAAACACTTGAAACATGACACCTGGACAAGCTGAATAAATAAAAACCTTTATTTAACAAACTGAGGCCCCTTCCCACATGAAACTCAAAAACACAGAACACACCCAAAAAACAGTCACAAACATATGTCACTCCCCCAACCTGGGGAGGACTAACAAAAGTTGGCCATCCACATGGCCTTCAACATTGGCCGTAACAAAAAAAGGGCCCCCCTCGCCAACAGAAAGACCCCCATAAAAACAAAAAATGCCTTCAATTTCGGCCATCCACAAAAATCAGCCCCCAAAACACAATCCCCCCCCATATATACAATGCCGCAGAGACCACACTCTAGCGGCTGTGCCGAGAGGGCGAGTCCTTAGAGAGCCTTCCCCGGCCCCTGCCCGGCCTGCTGCTCCGCCTCAACGTGGGCCCTGTGGCGGCCTCAAGGCTGGGGGAAGGCTCACGAGGGCCCCCATGCGTCGCGACAGATGCCCTTGGGGGTCGGCCAACACGACGCACGTCCCGGGAGGGGACGGCTGCTGACTGGTTCGGCTGTGGCTGGCCAGCATCAGTGGCAGCAGCAGCTCCTCGCACCCTGGCTGGGGGAGTGGCAGTGTCGGATGCTCCAAGGGGGGGGCAAGCTGGCTGCTGCCAGGCGCGCGAGGCTCAGCAGACACAGTGGCAGTCGTCCGGCCTGGCAGTTCAGCTGGCGCAGCTATGTGCTGGAGGCCAGCCCGCTGTGTTGCAGCAGGGCGGCGGGTGCGGGTGCGACGCCTCTGCGTCAAAGCGAGTGTGGCAGAAGTCAGTGACCGCACTGCCCGGGTATGTGCCTCCAGCTGCTGTGACAGTGTGTCGAAGGAACCACCTCTCTGGCGACTCTCCTCCTGCAGTGCCGCGAGTAGTTCGACCCCCCTGGCGTGCGCTGCGGCCAGTTGCTCCACCCCCCTGGCCTGTGATTGGCCGAATGCTGCCACACTGAGCCAGGGACTCGATGGCGTGCGGCATCTGCTGCACAACCCCCATGAACTCATGGTGGCGCCGGTCAGGCGCCACCGAGATCTCTTGCAGGAGGCGCACCTCCTGGCCGAGGCCACTCTCCGGACTGGAGAGAGGACTCTGCAGCTGGGGAGAAGCCGGCCGAGGTGGCCGACCCCTGCCGCCTGCCTGGACCCCACTGCAAGCAGGATCTGCCCTCCCCTGCAACACCTCCCCCTGGCTCTCCTGCATGCCAGACGTCCCCCCTTCATTGCCATCCCCTGGCACGGCTGAGGGCTCGCCCGATGGCCCGGCTTCCTCCTCGTCCTGGACGTCCTCCTCCTCCAAGGACCTGGCACCCAGCGCCTCAGGGACCACCTCCTCCTCAGCAGCTGAAAGCAGGAAGGCACAAGAGTAGCTTTAAAGTGAGGACAGGGCGTCAGCGAGGGACGCCTGAGCGGTGGCATTATGCGCATTTGTCCGTCAGTGGGAAAGGATTTAGAT
Source organism: Somniosus microcephalus (assembly GCF_052327205.1). Classification (NCBI taxonomy): domain Eukaryota; kingdom Metazoa; phylum Chordata; class Chondrichthyes; order Squaliformes; family Somniosidae; genus Somniosus; species Somniosus microcephalus. Next base: position 54,808,160 of record NC_141010.1, on the reverse strand, counting down.
CGGAAGCACTAGGGCAACGAGAGAGCTGCAAGCGGTCATCTCCTTACCAGTGGCTTCCAGCACAGGGTCCGCATCCCCGATGGCTACAGGGCCAGTCACCCGGGGACGCAGGAGTCCAGCGACGCTCTCCTCCAGAGCACTTAGAGCCTGGTAGTGGGGCCGTCCACCACCGGTCTCCAGCCGGCTGCGCGCATTTCTTGCCAGCTTGGCCTGCAAGAGAAAGGACGGACTCTAAGTACAGTGTGGTGCCCTGTTGCTGTGTGTACTGCCTCCCATGGTGGAATAGCCTGGCCAGTGTGGTCAGTGCAGAAAGTGCTGCTGATGATCATGCCAGTGGCATTGCTGCGTGGGGAGGGCTGCCCATTATGCCTTAGAGGTCCCTTTGCCCATAGTGTGAGGCTCACATGCAAGGATGAGGAGGACAGTGGAAAGGGTACTCACCTTCACCAGCCGACAGAGGTCATTGAACTTCTTGCGGCACTGGTCCGCAGTCCTGGGCACATCTGAGTTTGAGGAGACCCTGCGTGCGATGCTCCTCCAGGCTTTCCTGAACTCTCTCCTGGGAGCCTTTCTGCCATTGTCTGGGCACAAGATGGGTCTTCTCTCCTGGACAGCATCAATCAGCACCCTCAGTGCATGGTCTGAGAAGCGCTGGGCTCTTTCACGGGCCATCTCCATCTGTTCTGGCGCTATTTTGTCCCACCAGCACTGTTGAGGCCTAGCAGCAGGGCTCCAGTGTGCAGGGCGTGGCAGCAGTCAAAGTTGACCCTTCCCCCTTTAAGAGCAGGCCGGCGTCAGGGTGTCTGCTGCCAAGCAACACATGACCGCACCTGCGCTGCGCCCGGCATCGGCGTTATCAGGCCGCAGCGCCGGTACCGAGCATTGCAACGCCGGTTTCAGCGCTCGCCAAAACTCTTGGCCAAATCCACTGAATTTTGGCGCGGTTGCCTGCAGTTTCCGGCGGGCGCTAAATTTACCGAACGCCCGACTTTAGCGCCCCAAAACTATGCAAACTGAATTTCTAGGCCCTTGTCTTTGAGTTATTGAAGGCACATCAATTTTAATCACTAAAACACAAGGATGGATCAACTCCTGAAACCAGAGCGCTTGGATCTGGACCCCCATGCCTCAGACGCAGCCACACAGTTCGGACACTGGTCCCAATGCTTCGAATTTTTCATTGCAAACTCATCCACCACCATAGCAGCCGCAACCGCTACCGGAGACACGAGACTGGGAATCCTGCGAAACTGGGTGAGCCATCGGGTCTCCCCCCTCATCCAAGATGCCACCAGCTACGGGGATGCCTGCACCATTCTGAAGGCCCACTACGTGCGGCCAATAAACGAGGTGTACGCCAGGCATCTTCTGACTACTCGCACGCAGCGGCATGGTGAGTCACTAGAGGACTTTATACTAAGCCTAAAAGTACTGGGCAGAGACTGTAACTGTAAGGCCGTGTCTGCCATCGTGTACACGGAGGAGCTGATTCGAGACTCCCTTATTACGGGCCTCAGCTCAAATTACATTCGGCAGAAACTGTTTGAAAAGGAGGGACTGGACTTAAAACAGGCTATAGATATAGCGCGATCGCTGGATATGGCCCAGAAGAACTCTGAATCCTGTTCCCCAGGCCACGCGGCCCACTCCGCCTCGTGCGCGCCGTGGGGGCCACCATCTTGGAAGCCATCTTCACCTCCCAGGTCTCAGGCCAGCCCAGCACCATCGGAGCCCCAGCCTCCACCCAGGAGCCCCACTACTGCCGCGATGCATCAGGGCCCGAAATGCTACTTCTGCGGCCAGGACAAACACTCCAGGCATCTGTGCCCAGCGAAGGGCACCACCTGTTTTAAATGCGGGAAGAAAGGACACTTCAGCAAAGTCTGCAGAGGGAACCCCGCCTCCAACTCCACCACCGCCGCCGCGTGCGCGCCGTGGGAGCGGCCATCTTGGAAGCCATCTTGTCCACCCTCATGGAGTCCACCATCTTGCCCCGACTACACGGACCTCCAGGACCCACTGGTGGCCTCGATCACAGTGGATCAATCCAGGCCGCATCCGTTGTCTAAATCGATGATGGACATAGAGGTAAACGGGAACAAGGTTAAATGCTTGATTGACTGCGGGAGCACCGAAAGCTTTATTCACCCTAGCCTGGTAAAACGACTTTCACAAACGATAGTCCCCACACAGGGCAAAATCGCCATGGCCGATAAGACTCACACCTCAATAATTACAGGTTTCTGCGCGGTTATGTTGTCGGTAAAAGGAAATGATTACAGAGATTTTAAACTGTTGATAATGCCAGATCCCTGTGTGAGCGTGTTCTTGGGTCTGGACTTCCAGTGCCACCACCAAAGTATCACGCTTACCTACGGTGGGTCCCAGCCGCCCCTCACAGTGTGCGGTCTGGCTACCCTGAAGGTCAAGCCGCCCTCTCTGTTCGCCAACCTCGCACCCAACTGTCGACCCATAGCGACCAAGAGTAGGCGGTACAGCTGGGAGGACAGACGGTTCATTGCATCGGAAGTAGAAAGACTCAAGCGGGAGGGTATCATCGAATGCAGTACCAGCCCGTGGCGCGCCCAGGTAGTAGTAGTTAAGGGTAGCGAAAAGAAGCAGATGGTGATAGATTATAGCCAGACGGTTAATCTATACACCCAGCTAGACGCCTACCCTCTGCCCCGCATAGCGGATATGGTTAACCAAATCGCACAATACCGGGTGTTTACAACAATCGACCTAAAATCGGCATACCACCAGCTCCCCATTAGGCCGGAGGACCGTCCATACACCGCCTTCGAGACGAACGGACGTCTCTACTGTGGTGTATGTGCCTTTAAGAGCCCCAGGTGTGCGTAATGCCGGTAATTGCCACTTGGGCTATATAAGCCTGTGTATTGTGTATATCCTTTAGAAACCCCCCCCCCCCCCAGACTTGCTTAGTAAATACCTATGAACCAACTCCTGTCTTCAGTGTCTTTATCTACACACGGACACTACAGTGGCAACGAAGTGGAAACGGACTTACCTGCAATTCGGCAGCACCTCAAGGACATCGATTCCTCCAGCGTCCAGAAGACTCAAGGAAGTAAGAGAAACGGTGGTTTCACCAGCTGGCCAAGCTGGTGACAGGTACTGCGCTAATCCTTCCTGGGCGTCAGGCTGGAGCTCCATCGGTGGGCTCTACAGCTGAGAAAGGCAGCGAAATCAGAGGCAAGCAATAACGGACTGGGAGGGTGCACTCGAGAGACGGCCGGCGCGGCAAGCAGGTCAGCGTTTAGACCTCCGTAGGGAACAAGTCTCCAACAACGAATAAACGGAAACCACAGTAAAACAGCGTTGTTATCGGTAGCAGCGGCGGGAAAGCGCGGGAAGCGCCATATCGTTGCTACAGAGAAAAAAAAAGCCCGCGGGAAGCGCCATATCTTTTCTGAAATGCCTAAATCTGGTAATATTGAGGCTTTTGATGGCGAAATACAAGATTGGACCACATACGTGGAAAAAGTAGAGGTATATTGCACTGCAAATGGAATAACAGATGAAAAAAAAGCTTCAGTACTTCTGAACTTAATGGGCGCGAAGACATACGGGCTGTTACGAAATTTAATCACTCCAGCCAAACCAAAGGACAAGACTTTTAAAGAAATTGTTGATACCCTGCAGGAGCATTTAAACCCAACACCGCTGCTGATAGCGGAACGATTCAAGTTCTTCAAGAGAAATCAACACAAGAATGAAAGCAACGCTGATTACCTAACCGAATTAAGAAAGCTATCAAAGTACTGCCAATTCGGAGCAGGACTATCGGATTATCTTCAAGACAAATTTGTTTGCGGTCTCTTAAGTGAAGGAACACAAAAAAGACTGCTTTCTGAAAAAGATTTAACATTGGACAAAGCTTTCAGTATGGCTGTATCATACGAAGCAGCAGCAAAAGGAGCTGCAGAGATACAACAAGAGACACAGGACTTCGGCACCCATAAAATGACACAGGAGTTCGGAAGATGTTATCGCTGCGGCAGATCCACCCATAACCAGAGGGACTGCTGGTTCAAGGGCAAAGCATGCAGGCAATGTGGTAAGATTGGACACATTACACGGGTATGCCAATCTGGACAAAATAAATCCACTGACAGAAAACAAAAAATCAATAAAGAAAAGTACAGGAAGGTACAAATGATGACGGACAATAGCTCCGAAGACCAGAATAGCGATAGCGACTCCGGAAACAAGAGACTAAGCTGTCTCAAATTACATAATGTACTTGCCAAAGAGGATTACCAAACCATTTGGGTTACCCTCACAATAGCAGGGTCCCCAGTTAAAATGGAGCTAGATACAGGATCAGCTCTAACCGTAATAAATCGACGAGATTACGAGAGGCTATTTTCGCATATACATCTAAAAGACACATCCATTATCTTAAAAACATACGGGGCAGAAAGTCTTCCCCAAAGGAAAAATAAGGGTGCCTGTTGTATACAACGGCAAAGAAATACAAAAGTTGTATTTATACATTCTACAAGATGGTGGTCCACCATTGTTGGGACGTGAATGGATAAGGAAGATACGTCTAGACTGGCACTCCATTCAGGCACCGACGGTGACCAGTAAGGAAAAAAACAATGATGATGTCATACCTGAACGATTAAAAGACATCTTGGCCAACGCCAAAGAAGTGTTTCAAGAGAAACTAGGAACCTTGAAAGGCATCACCGCCTCAATAAAAGTGGAAGATACAGCAATACCAAAATGTTTTAAGGCAAGACGGTGCCATACGCAATACGTCCGGCAGTCGAGGCAGAGCTGAAGAATTTGGAAAAGGCAGGCGTATTATCCAAAATAGATTGGAGCGAATGGGCAACACCCATCATTCCAGTCATGAAAAAAAACATTGAAAAATAACTCTGAGGAACAGAAAAAAATTCGCATCTGTGGAGACTTTAAGGTGACTGTAAACCCGGTCCTTCACATGGTACAGTATCCTCTTCCGAGGATAGAAGATATTTTCGCCTCACTATCGGAGGGAAACGTTTCACAAAAATTGACTTGGCACAGGCATATCTACAGGTGGAGGTTGAGGAGACCTCTAAAAAGTATCTCACAATAAACACACACAAAGGCCTGTACCAGTACAATCGACTGGTTTTTGGAATAGCATCAGCTCCAGCTATCTGGCAAAGAGCTATGGAGCAAGTCCTGCAAGGGATTCCGGGGACTCAGTGTTACCTAGACGACATCCTTATAACAGGAGAAAACGACAACGAGCACCTTTCCAATTTGGAGCAGGTGCTCACTAGGCTGAAGGAACGGGGCCTACGAGCAAATCGCCCCAAGTGCGAATTTTTCCAAAATCAGATATCATATTGTGGCCACATAATTAATAAGGAAGGGTTGCATAAGTCACCTGAAAAAATTGAAGCAGTTATAAAAGCCCCAGCACCTGAAAATGTTTCACAATTAAGGTCATTCCTGGGATTAATAAATTACTATCATAAATTTTTGCCGAACTTATCAACTATTCTACACCCTCTTAATGATCTTCTACAGACAGGAGTGATTTGGAAATGGAACGAAGACTGTAAACGTGCCTTCCATAAATGTAAAGACTTAATCACATCCGAGAAAATTTTGGCTCATTACAACCCATCACTACCAATCAGACTGGCGTGCGATGCATCCCCTTACGGCATAGGAGCGGTATTGTCCCATAGATTCCCTGATGGCTCGGAACGGCCGATAGCTTTTGCGTCACGCTCATTGAACTCAGCTGAGCGTAACTATGCCCAGATAGACAGGGAAGCACTCAGCCTGGTATGGGGAGTGAAGAAATTCAACCATTACCTACACGGACAAAAATTTACCTTGCTGACTGACCATCAACCCCTCATCTCCATATTCAACCCTAAAAAAGGTGTCCCCATTATGACGGCACAAAGACTACAGAGGTGGTCCCTTTTTCTAGGGGCACACCAATACAACATTGAATACAAAGGGTCAAAACAGCATGGGAATGCTGACGGTTTATCACGCCTACCGTTGCCAACGATAGAAGAGGCACCTACAGTAGACCCAGTAGAGATATTCCACTCTACCATAGTGGAATGTCTACCGGTGACAAATTCTGCCATTGAAAGGGAGACAAGAAATGACCCTACTCTCTCACGGGTCTACGATTTAACAGTGAAGGGATGGCCAGCACATGGCGAACCACTGTTGCCAGCATTCTCGCAAAGAAGAGGACAGCTGTCAGTGTGCCGAGGAACCTTGATGTGTGGATCCAGAGTGGTGATTCCACCCAAACTCCAGGATAAAGTGCTAAAGGAGCTTCACGAGGGGCATCTGGGTGGAGTGAAAATGAAGAACCTAGCTAGGGCGTTGGTATGGTGGCCAGGTATCGATGGAGACATCGAAGACATGACCAAGAGCTGCCTAGGATGCCAGAAGGTCCAAAATGCTCCGCCACAGGCCCCTCTACATCCATGGGAGTGGCCCTCATCTCCCTGGCAAAGGGTGCACATCGACTTTGCTGGTCCATTTATGGACTCAATGCTCTTAATCGCAGTTGATGCACACTCCAAGTGGCCGGAGGTAATAAAGATGTCCTCCACCACCACGGAAAAAACCATCACAGTATTAAGGACCATATTTGCCAGGAATGGGCTGCCGGAGCAGATATGTTCTGATAATGGACCGCAATTTGTGTCCGAAGAATTCAGAAAGTTCTTAAAGAACAATGGGGTAAAGCACTACACGTCCGCCCCATACCATCCCGCCACCAATGGATTGGCTGAAAGGTTTGTCCAGACCTTCAAGAAGGCCATCAAGGCCATGGGTAATGAAGACATAAAACTTCAGCACAAGGTGGATAACTTCTTATTTGCATATAGGAATGCAACGCGTATGGTTACTAACCAAACTCCCGCCATGATGTTCTACAATAGAAACCTAAGATGCCGGCTGGATTTGGTCAAGCCCAACATCCGAAGGGACGTGGAGAACCGGCAGTTTCAGGGCATGAATGAAAGGCCAACTAGGGCCTTCCAGATAGGCCAACCGGTTTTGGCCCGGGACTACCGTACCGAGAAATGGCAGCCTGGAACTATCTGCACACGATTAGGACCACTGATGTATACCGTGGACATTGGAGACAGCATAATAAGGCGCCATGCTGACCAAATCATCAAGTCATCCGAAAAGGGACAACCTACACCACCACTCTATACATCTAACGATGAAGTAAAGATACCCATATCTACCTCCGATCCAGTGATACTGGAGCCCGATGAACCCGACACTGGCCTTCAAGCCGAATCAGCCTTGCCAGAAGAACCTACTACACCACCAGAAACTACTACACCCCCGAGGCGTTATCCGGACCGAGTCAGGAAGCCTCCTGAGAGACTAACTTATAATTAATTAATACAGCAATGTATATTATTTTGCATATATGTAATTAATAATTACTTAAAATATGATGTACTAGTTAGCTAGAAGGGGAGGAATTGTGGTGTATGTGCCTTTAAGAGCAATTATGGTGTATGTGCCTTTAAGAGTCCCAGGTGTGCGTAATGCCGGTAATTGCCACTTGGGCTATATAAGCCTGTGTATTGTGTATATCCTTTAGAAACCGCCCCCCCAGACTTGCTTAGTAAATACCTATGAACAAACTCCTGTCTTCAGTGTCTTTATCTACACACGGACACGACACTTCCCAGCCCCAGCCCTGTACCCGCCGCTGCCCTGTGCAGTACCATATCTTGTTACAAGGCTGGGCCAAGTACAGCCCATAATATTCACCATTGTGAAAGTGTCCTTGGGAGGCAGCCACGCCAACTGGACAGTTCCCAATGCAACGACCATTGAGATGAGAACCCTAGAACTTGGAGCAGTTGTATAGTGTGATGGAATTGAACCCCATTCCAGGAGGAAGTCCCACCCCACTGCTAACCCAATGATCTGAGGAAACCCAGGTCATCCCCTCCATCACCATGAGCAACACAAGATTAGCTCAAACTGAAGGACAAGGAATACATTACTTTACCAGAGATCAGTAATGAGTTTGATGGTGAGCTTGGCCCAGGGAGGGGGGCTGTGGGAGGAGGGGGAAGAGAGAAGTGGTGACCCATATGGATTTGATGAGGGTGATATGGGAGCGATGGTCTCAGGGAGCAGATGGGCTAGCTTTCAATTACAGAACAGGAGCTGACCAGTTTTATTGAAAAAGGGTCAAGAAATAAATTACTGCAAAAAAATTCTTGGTCCTACAGCATAAGAGGACAGATAACAATCTGTAATACGCTGCCTGAAAGGGTGGTGGAAGCAGATTCAATAGCAAATTTCCAAAAGGGAATTGGATAAATGCTTCAAAATAGGAAATATTGGCAGGGTGACAGGGGAGTGGGACTAATTGGATAGCTCTTTCAAAGAGCCAGGCCAGATACAATGGGCTGAATGGCCTCCTTTGTGCTGTATGATTCCATGAAATTGAGAATAAGCATGAAATAATTAATATTCTGAATGATTACATCCTCCTCAAAATTCACAAGACAAACATGTTCTTCAAAGGCAAAATTGAGCACCTCCATATAAAAAGAGATGGAATTTTAGATAAACTAAAAAAAAGTCTTAAAACAAATGAAATTCCCAGTGTTAGATGGTATTCATCGGAGTGCTGAGACAGACTAAGGAGGCACTGACAACTGAGGGAGTCAGTAGACACAGGGAGGTACCAATAGGTTGGATACAGGCCAACGTATCGCCCATATTCGAGGACGACAATTAGACACAGGCAACTACAGACTCATTGGTCTCACTTCAAATCCATCTATACGGCTGGCACAGCATGGATGTTTCCCCATATTATAAACTGAAACTGGTGCACACATTGGGGTAAAAGCCAGGCCGGACTGTCACAATAGAAGTCTCCTGTCTGCAATGCTCTTGCGTGAATTGATCAGTCTCCCCTCAGTTCCTAACGTGAGTCCACAATCTGCAATCTCAGACTACCTGATCACTATTGGGGGTAATGAAAAAAGTGTCACACCTGTACAATATGCAGCACTGTCAAGTTGGGACAGAGCGGGAGCTTTATTTGGCTTCTAATTCATGCTTTACCCAACATGGGAGAGCTCAATGCTCAACTACTGAAGTGAAAAAAATGTTCCATTCTCAGCCAAAATATCAACTCAAATTACCCAGGAAAGTGAGCAAATGTAATTTTCATGCTGGCAACACAACTTCTACAACACGCCAGATCCAACCAGAGTCAATCTGCCTGCCTTGGAGTGACATGCAGCTAACAGTCTGGTTATTAATAAGTTTACCTCAACTCATTCAGAATGTTCCACAAGTTTGAGAAAATAGCATAGTATGGAATAATTTGCAAGAACAGGAGGAGGCCAATGGGAGTGGTAATCCTACTATGTATGGCATTGGGTGGCCAGGCTGTGTCTTGATGGCAATTTACCAGTCTCCCAATAACCATATGTAGCCATGTAACTGGATGCTAGTAGTTGTGACTCACCCAGCAATCTTAATCAATAGAATCCATAGGAAATGGTGGAAAACCCTATTTTGCCATTTGTGGTCAACAGGCGACAGATGCATACTGGGCTGCAGGGTATGCAGTGCAGAGAGAGAGAGAGAGGAGGCGCACAGCACGACTTGTGCTTGAGATGAATTAGGAGATTTGGCTTTGCAGATTTTGAAATGCAAGACTTCTGAAGTTGAAACATCAAAAATGATCTGCAAGGATAATGAGTATAGCTGGAATCCGGCAGATGGTACAAATCAAAACTGGAGATTTAATCACAAGATGGATACTTGCCATTTATTTAATTGGCTGATTGTCCAATTAGTACACAAATGAGCTAAACCCTAATCCAGTTCAATCTGGGCCTGATCATTCCAGTTGAGTGGATGTTGCTGAACAGCAGTAAGCAGAGTTGCCTAGTTTAACCCCCCTTTTCAGATCAGTGTCCATGCAGAATTAAATATTCAGTGTAGTTTGTAGTATTCCAGGTTAGCCAAATTCATTGCTTGGTTGAACATTTGGATGAAAGGCTCTTACTGCACTCTGGTTTAAAGCAGAACCAAAACACAGCAACACCGGCACATTGGCTGTTCAAATTTGTTAAGCTGATGTTTGAAAAAAAGTGAGCACGAAGGCATTAAAAAGTTAAGAACCAGGGTTAGCGTAAACCAAGTGGGACAAGGAGTGGCAGCAGCTTGACCTGGTTGGCTGCTGAGAGCAAAAGGGAGACTTTGGATTATATAAAAAAATTATGTTACATAGAATGTACAGCACAGAAACAGGCCATTCGGTCCATCTAGTCTCTGCTCCACACGAGCCTCCTCCCACCCTTTCAGCATATTTTCTCCCTCATGTGCTTTTCTAGATTTCCCTCAAATACATTTGTTATTCATCTCAACCACTCCTTGTGGTACTGTGTACAATAATCACCTTGTGCATTTATGAGGGTTCATGGGGTAGCCGATTTGCACCCAAGCTTCCACAAACAAGCATGATGAATAACCAATTGATCTAACTTAAGGGGTGGGGTAGTTGAGAGGACAATGCAAACTTCCTGTTCAGATAGTGCTATTGGATCTTATATCCTCGACAGGCAATCCCTCAATGTCTCATCCAAGGATAGCAATGCAACATTCCCTTAGTACTGGAAGTGTGCACATTGTCTGCTGAAATCCTGGAATAAGGTTTGAATTTGCAATCAGACAAGAGTGCTACCAATAGAGCCAAGCTGACTCATCATTGCAATAGCAAAATATCATGGAGTGAGTTCGAGCCATCCAACAGAGCTCCTGTCCCAGTAACTGCAGCTCAAATGATATGTAGCCCTCATTTGCAACAAAAGTAAAAAAGCCTTTGATCTATTTTCACTGAATCTTTTGAAGGCAGACTGGTCTCCATTTCCCCCTCAACTATAGATTGTGCACGAGAGGTCAACTTAGTCTCTAACTGGTTTTACACTGCACAATTGACCCACAATAGATAGTGAGTAAGGGACAATCAGTGTCAATGGTCATTGCCTCAACATTTCTATTCCTCACTGCTTCACCTAGCAGTTCATTGAAAGTTTTGTTTCTGTATAGCAATTCCTTTCTCTCAAAATGCTGGCAAACTAGGAATTTGGGGGGTGGGGGGGCGTTGGGGAGATTTATAAAATTCACAATGCAGAGAAATATCAAAGCACAGAACAAGGAAAAGGCCACTTGGCTCATCAACCCCACTCTCACTGTAGGCCAGGAACAACATGCTCCAACACCTTCAACTGATTTAACAAACTGAGGAAGAGGTCTGAAAGTTTTTTCTTCAATACCCAAACTGAGCAAAGTTTCCCAGTACCAATCCAGGCTTGCCTCTGTTTCACCAATCTCCTGCCCGGCAATAGCCCAGCTTGGCCCTAGCAGTTCGGAGAACGCCCTGTCTACACAACAACCCAGTCTGTTTCCCAACAAAATCCAGTCCCCCAAACCACACCCCTTTTATAAAGCTGCCAATTAGCTCATTGGCTGCTTCAGCTGGGCACTCAATTAGATGGAGAGTTAAAGGAATGTGGTCCTGAGTGAGAGGAGAAGGCTGTGCTGTTGCAGAGCTCCTGCTGCTGTGGGGAGAGAGTGTGTGGTTGCCTTGGCCTGGGAGTAAAGTGGAAGGAAGGAGTGACCCCAGGCCACCACCACTACAACCTTCCCACACCAACCCATCGACAGAGGTGCCTGGAGAGGAAGGAGTGGAGGACAGAGGAGGAGGCCAGCATTACACCTGGAGAGGCCTCTTTGTCAGCACTGCCTCCCAATTCGGCCTCCAGCCCAGGAGAGGGAGAGAGGGAGAGAGGACACGAACAGCTCCACGTGGAAGGAGGGGTGGAGCTGCGATTCCAGACATCTGCAGGTGGGTGTCCTTGTGCATTCCCCCAAAGACTTTGCATTCCAGGCGGGGGGAGAAAAGAAGACGGGCCGAAAGCCTGGCCTGGGTTGGCTGGAGCCTGCCCAGGTGAAGCTTGTTTGTTTCACATCAAGAAGACCTGGTGTGGGCTGAGCCTGGGCTTTTTCCAGCCTGCCCAGGTGAAGACGTCTTCTCCCCCTGCCCGAAGACTTTCGGGAAAGACTTTGTATTCCATCGGGGGAGTGCACCCAGCCGACGCCCACCCACCGACCAACACCTTAAGTGGGGACCCTGCCTTTGCGGCCCCCCTCTCCTTCCCATCCCCCTCTTTCTCTCTCCTTGTCCTCTCTCTGCCTCTCAAAAGGCACCTCTTTTTTATTTTTCTAATTACCCATTGAGCAGAGGGAAGAAAGGGCCCCCTCCCAATTCATACCATCAAGGGGAGAGGTGGCCCAGTACATTTACGCTCCCTCTGCTCAGGGAAGACCTTTACCGAGGCCATTTTTAACACCTTCGGGCCTGTGACTTTTGGGGTGTGTGTAGCTCTTTTTTAAAATCCACCCCAGTATGGCATCTACATCTGCGGCGGCGACGGGGCCGGCGAGAACTTATGCGGCAGTGGCGGCCAAAGCTTCGGCCGCTCCCGCTTCCGCTGCCGCCCCGTCGCCGTTCCGCCTGTTGACCGAGAAACTTGGGGTGAAGAGCTACACCCACCCCAACATGACTATTGAGGCGTGCGTAAAGGCTATGGCCGGGGTTGTCGGCCCTCCGGCCATAGTCGCCGCCTCAAAAATGTATGGGAAGGCTGTCTTTTTCCTGGAGTCCGAGCGGGCGGTGGCCCTGGCCATCGCTCAGGGGCTCACCGTGGGCGGGACTTTCCTGCCGGTGGACCCGCTGGAGGCCACCGCGCAGAGGGTGGTTTTATCCAACGTCCCGCCCTTTATCACCTGTGAGCTCCTCCTCCCCCACCTACACCAACTCGGGGAGGTGAGGTCGGGGATTTCCCCGATCCCGCTCGGACTCCGGGAGAGCAGCCTTCGCCATGTCTTCTCCTTCCGGCGCCAGGCCTTTATCCAGCTGGCGCGGGAGGGGGAGACGGACGGGGCTTTCACGGTCCTCCACGGGGGGACCTCGTACCGCGTCTTCTGGACGACGGACGGCGTGCGGTGCCACGCCTGTAGGGAGGTGGGGCACGTGCGCAAAAACTGCCCCGCCTCCAAGGCCGCCAAGTCATCTGGCGCCGCCGCCGCTCCTCCCTCCGGGTCTAGCCGCGCCCCCGCTCGATCCAACGCTACCGGGGCGCGGTCGTCGTCGGAGGTCGATGCCATCCTGGCCTCCGGCGGGGGGGAGGAGGGAGGTCCGGTCCGAAAGAAGGCGCGGGACAAGACGCGAAACCGTGGGGTGGGTCCCCCCGCGGAGGGCGTCCCCCACGACATGGAGCCCCTGACGCCGGAGAGCGTCGCCGCGCTGATCGCGGAGTGCGGAGGGGGGGGGGGCCCTCGTGGCCGAGCCTGTGGCCGCGACCGCCGAGGCGGTAATGCCAGAACCTGCGGCCGGGCTCGGGCCCGGGGGTCCCAAAGAACTCGCTCCTCCAGAGGGAGCAGGGGAGGCCCCTGAAGAAATGGAGGCCTCCCTTTACCCCTCCGCGCTCAAAAGAAGGCGCGACCCCCTGGAAGAGGAGGAGGACCGGGAGGAGGAAGGTCCCTCCGGTCAGGGGGAGTCGTCGCCCGCCGCGGGCGCTGCGCCCCACCCCACCGCTGACACCATTACGGGCGAACGGCAGGGGTCGCCTGTCCCCGAGGAGGCTGAGGCAGAAGCGTCTGCCCAGCTCGTGCCTCCCGGGGATGGGGACGAGACCCTGCCCGTGGGGGGGGTCGCGGAACAACCCGCGACGGGTTTTTATCCAGTACTGGTGGCATTGCCCCTCGACGGGTCGGGCGGCCAGGGGACCGGGTCGGGCGGGTCGTCTGAGGACGAGCCCGCCCAGAGCGACCCGGATTTTTCCCAGGTGCTGCTCGACCTCGTCGAGGTCTGTAAAAAATTCACACCGTCTGCTGGGTCGGAGGCCGGTGGCGTCGCAGAGGAGGGCCCTCGGTCTGTGTCTCCGGCGCCGGGCGACTTGGAGGAGGCCCGGTTTTCGTACTCTCCGGTCTCTCCGGCCTCTCCGGTCGTTCCGGCGCCTGGGGCGGAGGGGGTCTCCGAACCGCCGCCGTCTTCTGGCCCGGCCCCCCTAGAGGAGCCCAGGGAGAAATCCTCCGCTACCGATCCTGGGGGTGGGATCCGGGCGGAGGCGGGGCCGGCCGTCACGGCCGGTTTGGCCGACGGTGGCGACCCCCCGGAGGAGGACGGGGACTCGGTGGTAGGGGCGGAGGAGGATCTAGATGCCGTCGCCGAGGAGGCGATGGATGACCTCGCGCCCCTCGCCGGGACCCCCCTCGATCTCATTCCCGTCAGGGACCTCCGGGACTTTGTGGCCACGTGCCAGGGTCGCCGCACCACCCGGCGGGCCCTCGACAGATGGTCGGAGCTGGCGCTGCTCATCGGGTCGGCCCGCGTCGCCTACAGGACTATGGGCGAGGACGCGGGCGCGGACCCGCTCGAGCTGCGTCGGTTCCGGCTCTTTCTCACTGGGCTGCTGAGGAAGTGGCGGTCGACTAGCGGCCGCCCTTCCTTACCCCGTTAGTCGTAAGTAGGGGTTGGTTGTGCTTCTGAAATGAAGATAACCATAGCCAGCCTCAACGTCAACGGCAGCAGGGAAGCTAGCCGCAGGTTTAATAACTTTTCGGTCCTTCGGGACGGGAAGTATGCGGTGTGCTTCCTGCAAGAAACCCACACCGTTCCGGGAGACGAGGCCACGTGGCTCCTGGAGTGGCAAGGAGGGGTCAACATGAGTCACCTCTCCAGTGTTTCCAGTGGGGTGGCTATCTTGTTGGCCCCGCATTTTCAGCCGGAGATCTTGGGGGTCAAGGAGCTCGTGCCGGGCCGCTTGCTCCAGGTCACCGTTCGCCTGGGGGGCGTGCCGTTCCATCTAGTGAACGTGTACGCCCCCGGGGCCGGTGCGCAGCAAGCGCGCTTCTTTGAAGAAGTGTCCACTCTTTTGGGCTCCGTCGACGCGGGCGAGTGCGTCGTCCTCGGGGGGGATTTTAATTGTACCCTCGAGGCGAGGGACCGCACGGGTACCCAGCCGAGCCCGGCGTCGGTGGGGAAGTTGAGGGACCTGGTCGGGTCCCTCGACTTGGTGGACGTCTGGCGTAATCTCCATCCCGACTCCAGCGCCTTCACCTTTGTGAGGTCTGGGGGAGGAGCGTCCAGGATCGACCGCCTCTACATTTCCCGGGCGTACGTCTCCTGCGTTCCGACGGCTTCCGTGCGGCCGGTGCCGTGCACGGACCACCACCTGGTGTGGGCGGAGCTCGTGCCGCCGCGCGCCGGGGGGGGGTCCGCGTACTGGCACTTTAACAACCTGCTGCTGGAGGACGCGCGGTTCCGGGATTCGTTCGGTCGGTTCTGGGCCGGCTGGAGAAGGAAGCAGGGGGGCTTCCCCTCCTTGAGGCTATGGTGGGATGTGGGCAAGGCTCACATCCGTCTCTTCTGTCAGGAGTACGCGAAGGGGTCGACCAAGAGGCGGGAGGCCAGGGTCGGGCAGTTGGAGAAGGAGGTGCTCGACCTGGAGTCCCGTCTCGGTCAAGTCGCCGAGGACCCGGCCCTGCGGCTGGCGTACGAAGAGAAGAAGGGCGCGCTGAAGGACCTGTGGCTCGTCGGGTCCCGAGGCGCGTACGTGAGGTCGCGGATCCAGTTCCTGCGGGACCTGGACCGCGGCTCCCCCTTCTTCTACTCGCTGGAAAAAAGACAGGGGGTCCGTAAGCAGCTTTTGGAGCTGCTGGCCGACGACGGATCTCCGGTCTCGGATCCGGAGGGAATCCGCGCGGAGACCCGCGCCTATTACGGGGCTCTGTTCTCTCCGGATCCGTCCAGCGAGGACGCGCGCAGAGTTTTGTGGGAGGACCTGCCGAAGGTCGGCCTGGAGGGCGCCGGAAAACTGGACGCTCCTCTGAGTTTGGAGGAGCTGTCCGGCGCCCTCCGCCAGCTCTCTAGGGGGAAGTCCCCGGGGCTGGACGGGCTGACCGTGGAGTTCCACAGGGCGTTCTGGGGCGTCCTGGGGGGCGACTACGTGCGGGTCCTGGGGGAATGTCTGGCGACCGGGGAGATGCCCCTCTCGTGGCGCAGGGCGGTGATCGTCCTGCTGCCTAAGAGGGGTGATCTCCGCCTCCTCAAGAACTGGCGCCCGGTCTCCCTCCTCAGCACGGATTACAAAATCTTTGCCAGGGCCATGTCTGTTCGCCTTGGCGCCGTGCTGGCCCGCATGATCCATCCCGACCAGTCCTACACGGTCCCGGGCCGGACCATTCACGATAACATCCATCTGGTCCGGGACCTGGTCCACCATTCCCAGAGGGCTGGTCTGTCGGTCGCCTTCCTTTCCCTGGATCAGGAGAAGGCGTTCGACAGGGTGGATCACGAGTATCTTTTCGGGACTCTGCGCGCTTTCGGGTTCGGGACGCATTTTGTCGCCCGGATCCGACTTCTGTACGCTGCCGCGGAGTGTCTGATTAAAGTTAACGGGTCCTTGACGGCGCCCCTTCGCTTCGGGAGGGGGGTGCGTCAGGGATGCCCCATGTCCGGCCAGTTATATGCCATTTGCGTGGAGCCTTTCCTGCGCCTCTTGCGGAAGAGGTTGGCGGGATTGGCTCTGCGAGGGCCGGGCGTGGAGGTGGTCCTCTCGGCTTACGCCGATGACGTGCTCCTCGTGGTCACGGATCCCGTTGACTTGCGGAGGATGCGGGAATGCCAGCAGATTTACTCGGACGCATCCTCCGCCAGGATCAACTGGGGGAAATGTTCTGGACTCCTGGTGGGTCAGTGGCAGGTGGACTCTCTGCCGGAGGAGTTCGGGCCCTTCGCCTGGAGTAAAACGCACCTCCTCTACTTGGGAGTCTACCTCAGCCCGGCCGAGGACGCCTGGCCGGCGAACTGGCACGAGCTGGAGGCCAAAGTCGCCGCTCGCTTAGGACGCTGGACAGGATTGCTCCGAGTGTTGTCCTACAGGGGTCGGGCGTTGGTCATAAACCAACTGGTGGCCGCCATGTTGTGGTACCGGTTGGTTACTCTGATCCCCCCCCCTGCGTTTGTCGCCAAGATACAGAAGAAGCTCGTCGACTTCTTCTGGAACAACAGGAGACACTGGGTCGCTGCCGCGGTTCTGAGTCTCCCGCTTAGGGAGGGCGGTCAGGCGTTGGTGTGCCTCCGCACCCAGGCTGCGACTTTCCGTCTTCAGACGCTGCAGAGATACCTGTACGTCGAGAATCCTCCAAGATGGTGTGCGCTGGCGACGTATTTTTTCCGCCAGCTGCACGGCCTCAATTACGACACGCAGCTCCTGTTTTTGGAGGTGAGCGGCAGGCGTGAGAGCCTGCGGGAGCTGCCTGTCTTTTACCAGGAACTACTATGGGTTTGGAACTCCGTCGCCTCCAGGCGGAGCTCTCCCCCGTCAGGAGCGGCGGCTGTCCTCCGGGAGCCGCTGTTCAGGAATCCGCACCTCCACGTCCGCGAGTTCGGGTGGCTGGCGGAGCGCAGGGCTGTGCCTGGCAGGGTGACTAGAGTTGGGGACCTACTCGATGGCGGAGGAGCGGGCTGGATGGCGCCAGAGGAGCTGGCGCGACGCATGTCGTGGGACAACGTCCGGCTCGCGGTCAATGCCATCGGGGCGGTGAAAGCGATGTTGCCCCCCGGCGCCACGAGGTGTGTCGAGGCGGCTCGGGCACGTGGGGAGATCCCGTCCGAGCTTACTCCCGTTCGGATGGAATTCCTTATCGGCGCCTTGCCCCGAGACTCCCCTCGGGGATCGGCGCCTCACAACTTGAGCCGTCTCGAGGAAATACCCTCCGTGCTTTTTCATTCTGCGCGGAGGGGTTTCCTGTACGGGCTGCTCTTGCACACCTTCCACTTTGCCATCTTCGCCTGCCGTCCGGACACGCCGTGGCGTGCCGTTTTACCTCCGGACGGAGGCGGAGGTCCCCAATGGGGGGCTCTCTATGCGGGAGTCCTCCCCTGTTCTATCGGGGATTTGGCCTGGAGGGTGTTGCACAGAGCAGTTCCGTGCAATAGATTTTTAAGTAGGTTTACGGACTCCCAGACCGCTTGTTTGTTTTGCGGTCTGGAGGAGTCCGTCTTTCACGTGTACACGGGGTGTGAGAGGTTGCAGCCCCTCTTCCATTATTTGAAGGGGCTGCTCCTCAAATTTTGGTTGCACTTCAGTCCCACGCTCTTGATCTACGGTCACCCGGTGCGGAGGGGAGCGGGCAGGTCGGAGGACCTCCTCGTGGGTCTGCTCCTGGGCCTGGCCAAGAAAGCCATTAATTGGTCCAGGCAGCGGGCGGTCGAGGGGGTCGTCCGGCCGGATTGCCTCCCTCTCTTCCGCGGCCACGTTCGCGGCCGGGTGGCCCTGGAGATGGAGCACGCGGTGTCCGCCGGCGAGCTCGAGCTCTTTCGTGACCGGTGGGCGCCGCGGGGACTGGAGTGCATAATTGGGTTAAATAACCAATCTTTAATTTAATGGGTTAAGTCTTGTTTCTGGGTTTTTTGTTAGTGTATTTGTTTAATGTATTTTTCATTGGTTTAAACAAAAGAGGAGCAATGTGGTCCTGAGTGAGAGGAGAAGGCTGTGCTGTTGCAGAGCTCCTGCTGCTGTGGGGGAGAGAGTGTGTGGTTGCCTTGGCCTGGGAGTAAAATTGGAAGGAAGGAGTGACCCCAGGCCACCACCACTACAACCTTCCCACACCAACCCATCTACAGAGGTGCCTGGAGAGGAAGGAGTGGAGGACAGAGGAGGAGGCCAGCATTAGAACGGGAGAGGCCTTTTCCAGCACTGCCTCCCAATTCGGCCTCCAGCCCAGGAGAGGGAGAGAGGGAGAGAGGATACCAACAGCTCCACTTGGAAGGAGGGGAGGAGCTGCAACTCCAACATCTGCAGGTGGGTGTCTATGTGCATTCCCCCCCTAAAGACTTTACATCCTAGGCGGGGGGAGGAAAGAAGACGGGCCGAAAGCCTGGCCTGGGTTGGCTGGAGCCTGCCCGGGTGAAGCTTGCTTCTATACATCGAGAAGACCTGGTGTGGGCTGAACCTGGGCTGTCTCCAGTCTACCCAGGCGAAGACATCTTCTCCCCCTGCCCGAAGAACATCGTTTAGAGACTTTTGTCATACCATCGGGGGAGTGCACCCTGCCGACACCCGCCCACCGAACAACACCCTGAGTGGGGACCCTGCCTTTGCGGCCCCCCCCTCCTTCCCGTCCCCCTCTTTCTCTCTCCTTGTCCTCTCTCTGCCTCTCCAAAAGGCACCTCTTTTATTATTATTTTTAACAATTGAGCAGAGGGAAGGAAGGGCCCCCTCCCAATTTATTCCATCAAGGGGAGAGGTGGCCCAGTACATTTACACTCCCTCTGCTCAGGACTCTTTTTCCGAGGCCATTGAAGACCTCCAGGCCTGCGACAAAGTTGGGGTGTGTGTAGCTCTTTTTTTAAAATCCACCCCACTATGGCATCTACATCTGCGGCGGCGACGGGGCCGGCGAGAACTTATGCGGCAGCGGCGGCCAAAGCTTCGGCCGCTCCCGCTTCCGCTGCTGCCCCGTCGCCGTTCCGCCTGCTGACCGAGAAACTTGGGGTGAAGAGCTACACCCACCCCAACATGACTATTGAGGCGTGCGTAAAGGCTATGGCCGGGGTTGTCGGCCCTCCGGCCATAGTCGCCGCCTCAAAAATGTATGGGAAGGCTGTCTTTTTCCTGGAGTCCGAGCGGGCGGTGGCCCTGGCCATCGCTCAGGGGCTCACCGTGGGCGGGACTTTCCTGCCGGTGGACCCGCTGGAGGCCACCGCGCAGAGGGTGGTTTTGTCCAACGTCCCGCCCTTTATCACCTGTGAGCTCCTCCTCCCCCACCTACACCAACTCGGGGAGGTGAGGTCGGGGATTTCCCCGATCCCGCTCGGACTCCGGGAGAGCAGCCTTCGCCATGTCTTCTCCTTCCGGCGCCAGGCCTTTATCCAGCTGGCGCGGGAGGGGGAGACGGACGGGGCTTTCACGGTCCTCCACGGGGGGACCTCGTACCGCGTCTTCTGGACGACGGACGGCGTGCGGTGCCACGCCTGTAGGGAGGTGGGGCACGTGCGTAAAAACTGCCCCGCCTCCAAGGCCGCCAAGTCATCTGGCGCCGCCGCCGCTCCTCCTTCCGGGTCTAGCCGCGCCCCCGCTCGATCCAACGCTACCGGGGCGCGGTCGTCGTCGGAGGTCGATGCCATCCTGGCCTCCGGCGGGGGGGAGGAGGGAGGTCCGGTCCGAAAGAAGGCGCGGGACAAGACGCGAAACCGTGGGGTGGGTCCCCCCGCGGAGGGCGTCCCCCACAATATGGAGCCCCTGACGCCGGAGAGCGTCGCCGCGCTGATCGCGGAGTGCGGAGGGGGGGGGGGCCCTCGTGGCCGAGCCTGTGGCCGCGACCGCCGAGGCGGTAATGCCAGAACCTGCGGCCGGGCTCGGGCCCGGGGGTCCCAAAGAACTCGCTCCTCCAGAAGGAGCAGGGGAGGCCCCTGAAGAAATGGAGGCCTCCCTTTACCCCTCCGCGCTCAAAAGAAGGCGCGACCCCCTGGAAGAGGAGGAGGACCGGGAGGAGGAAGGTCCCTCCGGTCAGGGGGAGTCGTCGCCCGCCGCGGGCGCTGCGCCCCACCCCACCGCTGACACCATTAAGGGCGAACGGCAGGGGTCGCCTGTCCCTGAGGAGGCTGAGGCAGAAGCGTCTGCCCAGCTCGTGCCTCCCGGGGATGGGGACGAGACCCTGCCCGTGGGGGGGGTCGCGGAACAACCCGCGACGGGTTTTTATCCAGTACTGGTGGCATTGCCCCTCGACGGGTCGGGCGGCCAGGGGACCGGGTCGGGCGGGTCGTCTGAGGACGAGCCCGCCCAGAGCGACCCGGATTTTTCCCAGGTGCTGCTCGACCTCGTCGAGGTCTGTAAAGAATTCACCCCGTCTGCTGGGTCAGAGGCCGGTGGCGTCGCAGAGGAGGGCCCTCGGTCTGTGTCTCCGGCGCCGGGCGACTTGGAGGAGGCCCGGTTTTCGTATTCTCCGGTCTCTCCGGCCTCTCCGGTCGTTCCGGCGCCTGGGGCGGAGGGGGTATCCGAACCGCCGCCGTCTTCTGGCCCGGCCCCCCTAGAGGAGCCCAGGGAGAAATCCTCCGCTACCGATCCTGGGGGTGGGATCCGGGCGGAGGCGGGGCCGGCCGTCACGGCCGAGCCGCCCGACGCGCACTGCGTGGCGGACGGTTTGGCCGACGGTGGCGACCCCCCGGAGGAGGACGGGGACTCGGTGGTAGGGGCGGAGGAGGATCTAGATGCCGTCGCCGAGGAGGCGATGGATGACCTCGCGCCCCTCGCCGGGACCCCCCTCGATCTCATTCCCGTCAGGGACCTCCGGGACTTTGTGGCCACGTGCCAGGGTCGCCGCACCACCCGGCGGGCCCTCGACAGATGGTCGGAGCTGGCGCTGCTCATCGGGTCGGCCCGCGTCGCCTACAGGACTATGGGCGAGGACGCGGGCGCGGACCCGCTCGAGCTGCGTCGGTTCCGGCTCTTTCTCACTGGGCTGCTGAGGAAGTGGCGGTCGACTAGCGGCCGCCCTTCCTTACCCCGTTAGTCGTAAGTAGGGGTTGGTTGTGCTTCTGAAATGAAGATAACCATAGCCAGCCTCAACGTCAACGGCAGCAGGGAAGCTAGCCGCAGGTTTAATAACTTTTCGGTCCTTCGGGACGGGAAGTATGCGGTGTGCTTCCTGCAAGAAACCCACACCGTTCCGGGAGACGAGGCCACGTGGCTCCTGGAGTGGCAAGGAGGGGTCAACATGAGTCACCTCTCCAGTGTTTCCAGTGGGGTGGCTATCTTGTTGGCCCCGCATTTTCAGCCGGAGATCTTGGGGGTCAAGGAGCTCGTGCCGGGCCGCTTGCTCCAGGTCACCGTTCGCCTGGGGGGCGTGCCGTTCCATCTAGTGAACGTGTACGCCCCCGGGGCCGGTGCGCAGCAAGCGCGCTTCTTTGAAGAAGTGTCCACTCTTTTGGGCTCCGTCGACGCGGGCGAGTGCGTCGTCCTCGGGGGGGATTTTAATTGTACCCTCGAGGCGAGGGACCGCACGGGTACCCAGCCGAGCCCGGCGTCGGTGGGGAAGTTGAGGGACCTGGTCGGGTCCCTCGACTTGGTGGACGTCTGGCGTAATCTCCATCCCGACTCCAGCGCCTTCACCTTTGTGAGGTCTGGGGGAGGAGCGTCCAGGATCGACCGCCTCTACATTTCCCGGGCGTACGTCTCCTGCGTTCCGACGGCTTCCGTGCGGCCGGTGCCGTGCACGGACCACCACCTGGTGTGGGCGGAGCTCGTGCCGCCGCGCGCCGGGGGGGGGTCCGCGTACTGGCACTTTAACAACCTGCTGCTGGAGGACGCGCGGTTCCGGGATTCGTTCGGTCGGTTCTGGGCCGGCTGGAGAAGGAAGCAGGGGGGCTTCCCCTCCTTGAGGCTATGGTGGGATGTGGGCAAGGCTCACATCCGTCTCTTCTGTCAGGAGTACGCGAAGGGGTCGACCAAGAGGCGGGAGGCCAGGGTCGGGCAGTTGGAGAAGGAGGTGCTCGACCTGGAGTCCCGTCTCGGTCAAGTCGCCGAGGACCCGGCCCTGCGGCTGGCGTACGAAGAGAAGAAGGGCGCGCTGAAGGACCTGCGGCTCGTCGGGTCCCGAGGCGCGTACGTGAGGTCGCGGATCCAGTTCCTGCGGGACCTGGACCGCGGCTCCCCCTTCTTCTACTCGCTGGAAAAAAGACAGGGGGTCCGTAAGCAGCTTTTGGAGCTGCTGGCCGACGACGGATCTCCGGTCTCGGATCCGGAGGGAATCCGCGCGGAGACCCGCGCCTATTACGGGGCTCTGTTCTCTCCGGATCCGTCCAGCGAGGACGCGCGCAGAGTTTTGTGGGAGGACCTGCCGAAGGTCGGCCTGGAGGGCGCCGAAAAACTGGACGCTCCTCTGAGTTTGGAGGAGCTGTCCGGCGCCCTCCGCCAGCTCTCTAGGGGGAAGTCCCCGGGGCTGGACGGGCTGACCGTGGAGTTCCACAGGGCGTTCTGGGGCGTCCTGGGGGGCGACTACGTGCGGGTCCTGGGGGAATGTCTGGCGACCGGGGAGATGCCCCTCTCGTGGCGCAGGGCGGTGATCGTCCTGCTGCCTAAGAGGGGTGATCTCCGCCTCCTCAAGAACTGGCGCCCGGTCTCCCTCCTCAGCACGGATTACAAAATCTTTGCCAGGGCCATGTCTGTTCGCCTTGGCGCCGTGCTGGCCCGCATGATCCATCCCGACCAGTCCTACACGGTCCCGGGCCGGACCATTCACGATAACATCCATCTGGTCCGGGACCTGGTCCACCATTCCCAGAGGGCTGGTCTGTCGGTCGCCTTCCTTTCCCTGGATCAGGAGAAGGCGTTCGACAGGGTGGATCACGAGTATCTTTTCGGGACTCTGCGCGCTTTCGGGTTCGGGACGCATTTTGTCGCCCGGATCCGACTTCTGTACGCTGCCGCGGAGTGTCTGATTAAAGTTAACGGGTCCTTGACGGCGCCCCTTCGCTTCGGGAGGGGGGTGCGTCAGGGATGCCCCATGTCCGGCCAGTTATATGCCATTTGCGTGGAGCCTTTCCTGCGCCTCTTGCGGAAGAGGTTGGCGGGATTGGCTCTGCGAGGGCCGGGCGTGGAGGTGGTCCTCTCGGCTTACGCCGATGACGTGCTCCTCGTGGTCACGGATCCCGTTGACTTGCGGAGGATGCGGGAATGCCAGCAGATTTACTCGGACGCATCCTCCGCCAGGATCAACTGGGGGAAATGTTCTGGACTCCTGGTGGGTCAGTGGCAGGTGGACTCTCTGCCGGAGGAGTTCAGGCCCTTCGCCTGGAGTACAACGCACCTCCTCTACTTGGGAGTCTACCTCAGCCCGGCCGAGGACGCCTGGCCGGCGAACTGGCACGAGCTGGAGGCCAAAGTCGCCGCTCGCTTAGGACGCTGGACAGGATTGCTCCGAGTGTTGTCCTACAGGGGTCGGGCGTTGGTCATAAACCAACTGGTGGCCGCCATGTTGTGGTACCGGTTGGTTACTCTGATCCCCCCCCCTGCGTTTGTCGCCAAGATACAGAAGAAGCTCGTCGACTTCTTCTGGAACAACAGGAGACACTGGGTCGCTGCCGCGGTTCTGAGTCTCCCGCTTAGGGAGGGCGGTCAGGCGTTGGTGTGCCTCCGCACCCAGGCTGCGACTTTCCGTCTTCAGACGCTGCAGAGATACCTGTACGTCGAGAATCCTCCAAGATGGTGTGCGCTGGCGACGCATTTTTTCCGCCAGCTGCACGGCCTCAATTACGACACGCAGCTCCTGTTTTTGGAGGTGAGCGGCAGGCGTGAGAGCCTGCGGGAGCTGCCTGTCTTTTACCAGGAACTACTATGGGTTTGGAACTCCGTCGCCTCCAGGCGGAGCTCTCCCCCGTCAGGAGCGGCGGCTGTCCTCCGGGAGCCGCTGTTCAGGAATCCGCACCTCCACGTCCGCGAGTTCGGGTGGCTGGCGGAGCGCAGGGCTGTGCCTGGCAGGGTGACTAGAGTCGGGGACCTACTCGATGGCGGAGGAGCGGGCTGGATGGCGCCAGAGGAGCTGGCGCGACGCATGTCGTGGGACGACGTCCGGCTCGCGGTCAATGCCATCGGGGCGGTGAAAGCGATGCTGCCCCCCGGCGCCACGAGGTGCGTCGAGGCGGCTCGGGCACGTGGGGAGATCCCGTCCGAGCTTACTCCCGTTCGGACGGAATTCCTTATCGGCGCCTTGCCCCGAGACTCCCCTCGGGGATCGGCGCCTCACAACTTGAGCCGTCTCGAGGAAATACCCTCCGTGCTTTTTCATTCTGCGCGGAGGGGTTTCCTGTACGGGCTGCTCTTGCACACCTTCCACTTTGCCATCTTCGCCTGCCGTCCGGACACGCCGTGGCGTGCCGTTTTACCTCCGGACGGAGGCGGAGGTCCCCAATGGGGGGCTCTCTATGCGGGAGTCCTCCCCTGTTCTATCGGGGATTTGGCCTGGAGGGTGTTGCACAGAGCAGTTCCGTGCAATAGATTTTTAAGTAGGTTTACGGACTCCCAGACCGCCTGTTTGTTTTGCGGTCTGGAGGAGTCCGTCTTTCACATTTACACGGGGTGTGAGAGGTTGCAGCCCCTCTTCCATTTTTTGAAGGGGCTGCTCCTCAAATTTTGGTTGCACTTCAGTCCCACGCTCCTGATCTACGGTCACCCCGTGCGGAGGGGAGCGGGCAGGTCGGAGGACCTCCTCGTGGGCCTGCTCCTGGGCCTGGCCAAGAAAGCCATTAATTGGTCCAGGCAGCGGGCGGTCGAGGGGGTCGTCCGGCCGGATTGCCTCCCTCTCTTCCGCGGCCACGTTCGCGGCCGGGTGGCCCTGGAGATGGAGCACGCGGTGTCCGCCGGCGAGCTCGAGCTCTTTCGAGACCGGTGGGCGCCGCGGGGACTGGAGTGCGTAGTTGGTTTAAACCACCAGATTTTAATTTAATGGGTTAAGTTTTGTTTTGGTGTTTATTGGATTGGGTGTATTTGTTTAATGTTTTTGTTTTATTGATTTAAACAAAAGAGGAGCAATGTGGTCCTGAGTGAGAGGAGAAGGCTGTGCTGTTGCAGAGCTCCTGCTGCTGTGGGGGAGAGAGTGTGTGGTTGCCTTGGCCTGGGAGTAAAATTGGAAGGAAGGAGTGACCCCAGGCCACCACCACTACAACCTTCCCACACCAACCCATCTACAGAGGTGCCTGGAGAGGAAGGAGTGGAGGACAGAGGAGGAGGCCAGCATTAGAACGGGAGAGGCCTTTTCCAGCACTGCCTCCCAATTCGGCCTCCAGCCCAGGAGAGGGAGAGAGGGAGAGAGGATACCAACAGCTCCACTTGGAAGGAGGGGAGGAGCTGCAACTCCAACATCTGCAGGTGGGTGTCTATGTGCATTCCCCCCCTAAAGACTTTACATCCTAGGCGGGGGGAGGAAAGAAGACGGGCCGAAAGCCTGGCCTGGGTTGGCTGGAGCCTGCCCGGGTGAAGCTTGCTTCTATACATCGAGAAGACCTGGTGTGGGCTGAACCTGGGCTGTCTCCAGTCTACCCAGGCGAAGACATCTTCTCCCCCTGCCCGAAGAACATCGTTTAGAGACTTTTGTCATACCATCGGGGGAGTGCACCCTGCCGACACCCGCCCACCGAACAACACCCTGAGTGGGGACCCTGCCTTTGCGGCCCCCCCCTCCTTCCCGTCCCCCTCTTTCTCTCTCCTTGTCCTCTCTCTGCCTCTCCAAAAGGCACCTCTTTTATTATTATTTTTAACAATTGAGCAGAGGGAAGGAAGGGCCCCCTCCCAATTTATTCCATCAAGGGGAGAGGTGGCCCAGTACATTTACACTCCCTCTGCTCAGGACTCTTTTTCCGAGGCCATTGAAGACCTCCAGGCCTGCGACAAAGTTGGGGTGTGTGTAGCTCTTTTTTTAAAATCCACCCCACTATGGCATCTACATCTGCGGCGGCGACGGGGCCGGCGAGAACTTATGCGGCAGCGGCGGCCAAAGCTTCGGCCGCTCCCGCTTCCGCTGCTGCCCCGTCGCCGTTCTGCCTGCTGACCGAGAAACTTGGGGTGAAGAGCTACACCCACCCCAACATGACTATTGAGGCGTGCGTAAAGGCTATGGCCGGGGTTGTCGGCCCTCCGGCCATAGTCGCCGCCTCAAAAATGTATGGGAAGGCTGTCTTTTTCCTGGAGTCCGAGCGGGCGGTGGCCCTGGCCATCGCTCAGGGGCTCACCGTGGGCGGGACTTTCCTGCCGGTGGACCCGCTGGAGGCCACCGCGCAGAGGGTGGTTTTGTCCAACGTCCCGCCCTTTATCACCTGTGAGCTCCTCCTCCCCCACCTACACCAACTCGGGGAGGTGAGGTCGGGGATTTCCCCGATCCCGCTCGGACTCCGGGAGAGCAGCCTTCGCCATGTCTTCTCCTTCCGGCGCCAGGCCTTTATCCAGCTGGCGCGGGAGGGGGAGACGGACGGGGCTTTCACGGTCCTCCACGGGGGGACCTCGTACCGCGTCTTCTGGACGACGGACGGCGTGCGGTGCCACGCCTGTAGGGAGGTGGGGCACGTGCGTAAAAACTGCCCCGCCTCCAAGGCCGCCAAGTCATCTGGCGCCGCCGCCGCTCCTCCTTCCGGGTCTAGCCGCGCCCCCGCTCGATCCAACGCTACCGGGGCGCGGTCGTCGTCGGAGGTCGATGCCATCCTGGCCTCCGGCGGGGGGGAGGAGGGAGGTCCGGTCCGAAAGAAGGCGCGGGACAAGACGCGAAACCGTGGGGTGGGTCCCCCCGCGGAGGGCGTCCCCCACAATATGGAGCCCCTGACGCCGGAGAGCGTCGCCGCGCTGATCGCGGAGTGCGGAGGGGGGGGGGGCCCTCGTGGCCGAGCCTGTGGCCGCGACCGCCGAGGCGGTAATGCCAGAACCTGCGGCCGGGCTCGGGCCCGGGGGTCCCAAAGAACTCGCTCCTCCAGAAGGAGCAGGGGAGGCCCCTGAAGAAATGGAGGCCTCCCTTTACCCCTCCGCGCTCAAAAGAAGGCGCGACCCCCTGGAAGAGGAGGAGGACCGGGAGGAGGAAGGTCCCTCCGGTCAGGGGGAGTCGTCGCCCGCCGCGGGCGCTGCGCCCCACCCCACCGCTGACACCATTAAGGGCGAACGGCAGGGGTCGCCTGTCCCTGAGGAGGCTGAGGCAGAAGCGTCTGCCCAGCTCGTGCCTCCCGGGGATGGGGACGAGACCCTGCCCGTGGGGGGGGTCGCGGAACAACCCGCGACGGGTTTTTATCCAGTACTGGTGGCATTGCCCCTCGACGGGTCGGGCGGCCAGGGGACCGGGTCGGGCGGGTCGTCTGAGGACGAGCCCGCCCAGAGCGACCCGGATTTTTCCCAGGTGCTGCTCGACCTCGTCGAGGTCTGTAAAGAATTCACCCCGTCTGCTGGGTCAGAGGCCGGTGGCGTCGCAGAGGAGGGCCCTCGGTCTGTGTCTCCGGCGCCGGGCGACTTGGAGGAGGCCCGGTTTTCGTATTCTCCGGTCTCTCCGGCCTCTCCGGTCGTTCCGGCGCCTGGGGCGGAGGGGGTATCCGAACCGCCGCCGTCTTCTGGCCCGGCCCCCCTAGAGGAGCCCAGGGAGAAATCCTCCGCTACCGATCCTGGGGGTGGGATCCGGGCGGAGGCGGGGCCGGCCGTCACGGCCGAGCCGCCCGACGCGCACTGCGTGGCGGACGGTTTGGCCGACGGTGGCGACCCCCCGGAGGAGGACGGGGACTCGGTGGTAGGGGCGGAGGAGGATCTAGATGCCGTCGCCGAGGAGGCGATGGATGACCTCGCGCCCCTCGCCGGGACCCCCCTCGATCTCATTCCCGTCAGGGACCTCCGGGACTTTGTGGCCACGTGCCAGGGTCGCCGCACCACCCGGCGGGCCCTCGACAGATGGTCGGAGCTGGCGCTGCTCATCGGGTCGGCCCGCGTCGCCTACAGGACTATGGGCGAGGACGCGGGCGCGGACCCGCTCGAGCTGCGTCGGTTCCGGCTCTTTCTCACTGGGCTGCTGAGGAAGTGGCGGTCGACTAGCGGCCGCCCTTCCTTACCCCGTTAGTCGTAAGTAGGGGTTGGTTGTGCTTCTGAAATGAAGATAACCATAGCCAGCCTCAACGTCAACGGCAGCAGGGAAGCTAGCCGCAGGTTTAATAACTTTTCGGTCCTTCGGGACGGGAAGTATGCGGTGTGCTTCCTGCAAGAAACCCACACCGTTCCGGGAGACGAGGCCACGTGGCTCCTGGAGTGGCAAGGAGGGGTCAACATGAGTCACCTCTCCAGTGTTTCCAGTGGGGTGGCTATCTTGTTGGCCCCGCATTTTCAGCCGGAGATCTTGGGGGTCAAGGAGCTCGTGCCGGGCCGCTTGCTCCAGGTCACCGTTCGCCTGGGGGGCGTGCCGTTCCATCTAGTGAACGTGTACGCCCCCGGGGCCGGTGCGCAGCAAGCGCGCTTCTTTGAAGAAGTGTCCACTCTTTTGGGCTCCGTCGACGCGGGCGAGTGCGTCGTCCTCGGGGGGGATTTTAATTGTACCCTCGAGGCGAGGGACCGCACGGGTACCCAGCCGAGCCCGGCGTCGGTGGGGAAGTTGAGGGACCTGGTCGGGTCCCTCGACTTGGTGGACGTCTGGCGTAATCTCCATCCCGACTCCAGCGCCTTCACCTTTGTGAGGTCTGGGGGAGGAGCGTCCAGGATCGACCGCCTCTACATTTCCCGGGCGTACGTCTCCTGCGTTCCGACGGCTTCCGTGCGGCCGGTGCCGTGCACGGACCACCACCTGGTGTGGGCGGAGCTCGTGCCGCCGCGCGCCGGGGGGGGGTCCGCGTACTGGCACTTTAACAACCTGCTGCTGGAGGACGCGCGGTTCCGGGATTCGTTCGGTCGGTTCTGGGCCGGCTGGAGAAGGAAGCAGGGGGGCTTCCCCTCCTTGAGGCTATGGTGGGATGTGGGCAAGGCTCACATCCGTCTCTTCTGTCAGGAGTACGCGAAGGGGTCGACCAAGAGGCGGGAGGCCAGGGTCGGGCAGTTGGAGAAGGAGGTGCTCGACCTGGAGTCCCGTCTCGGTCAAGTCGCCGAGGACCCGGCCCTGCGGCTGGCGTACGAAGAGAAGAAGGGCGCGCTGAAGGACCTGCGGCTCGTCGGGTCCCGAGGCGCGTACGTGAGGTCGCGGATCCAGTTCCTGCGGGACCTGGACCGCGGCTCCCCCTTCTTCTACTCGCTGGAAAAAAGACAGGGGGTCCGTAAGCAGCTTTTGGAGCTGCTGGCCGACGACGGATCTCCGGTCTCGGATCCGGAGGGAATCCGCGCGGAGACCCGCGCCTATTACGGGGCTCTGTTCTCTCCGGATCCGTCCAGCGAGGACGCGCGCAGAGTTTTGTGGGAGGACCTGCCGAAGGTCGGCCTGGAGGGCGCCGAAAAACTGGACGCTCCTCTGAGTTTGGAGGAGCTGTCCGGCGCCCTCCGCCAGCTCTCTAGGGGGAAGTCCCCGGGGCTGGACGGGCTGACCGTGGAGTTCCACAGGGCGTTCTGGGGCGTCCTGGGGGGCGACTACGTGCGGGTCCTGGGGGAATGTCTGGCGACCGGGGAGATGCCCCTCTCGTGGCGCAGGGCGGTGATCGTCCTGCTGCCTAAGAGGGGTGATCTCCGCCTCCTCAAGAACTGGCGCCCGGTCTCCCTCCTCAGCACGGATTACAAAATCTTTGCCAGGGCCATGTCTGTTCGCCTTGGCGCCGTGCTGGCCCGCATGATCCATCCCGACCAGTCCTACACGGTCCCGGGCCGGACCATTCACGATAACATCCATCTGGTCCGGGACCTGGTCCACCATTCCCAGAGGGCTGGTCTGTCGGTCGCCTTCCTTTCCCTGGATCAGGAGAAGGCGTTCGACAGGGTGGATCACGAGTATCTTTTCGGGACTCTGCGCGCTTTCGGGTTCGGGACGCATTTTGTCGCCCGGATCCGACTTCTGTACGCTGCCGCGGAGTGTCTGATTAAAGTTAACGGGTCCTTGACGGCGCCCCTTCGCTTCGGGAGGGGGGTGCGTCAGGGATGCCCCATGTCCGGCCAGTTATATGCCATTTGCGTGGAGCCTTTCCTGCGCCTCTTGCGGAAGAGGTTGGCGGGATTGGCTCTGCGAGGGCCGGGCGTGGAGGTGGTCCTCTCGGCTTACGCCGATGACGTGCTCCTCGTGGTCACGGATCCCGTTGACTTGCGGAGGATGCGGGAATGCCAGCAGATTTACTCGGACGCATCCTCCGCCAGGATCAACTGGGGGAAATGTTCTGGACTCCTGGTGGGTCAGTGGCAGGTGGACTCTCTGCCGGAGGAGTTCAGGCCCTTCGCCTGGAGTACTACGCACCTCCTCTACTTGGGAGTCTACCTCAGCCCGGCCGAGGACGCCTGGCCGGCGAACTGGCACGAGCTGGAGGCCAAAGTCGCCGCTCGCTTAGGACGCTGGACAGGATTGCTCCGAGTGTTGTCCTACAGGGGTCGGGCGTTGGTCATAAACCAACTGGTGGCCGCCATGTTGTGGTACCGGTTGGTTACTCTGATCCCCCCCCCTGCGTTTGTCGCCAAGATACAGAAGAAGCTCGTCGACTTCTTCTGGAACAACAGGAGACACTGGGTCGCTGCCGCGGTTCTGAGTCTCCCGCTTAGGGAGGGCGGTCAGGCGTTGGTGTGCCTCCGCACCCAGGCTGCGACTTTCCGTCTTCAGACGCTGCAGAGATACCTGTACGTCGAGAATCCTCCAAGATGGTGTGCGCTGGCGACGTATTTTTTCCGCCAGCTGCACGGCCTCAATTACGACACGCAGCTCCTGTTTTTGGAGGTGAGCGGCAGGCGTGAGAGCCTGCGGGAGCTGCCTGTCTTTTACCAGGAACTACTATGGGTTTGGAACTCCGTCGCCTCCAGGCGGAGCTCTCCCCCGTCAGGAGCGGCGGCTGTCCTCCGGGAGCCGCTGTTCAGGAATCCGCACCTCCACGTCCGCGAGTTCGGGTGGCTGGCGGAGCGCAGGGCTGTGCCTGGCAGGGTGACTAGAGTCGGGGACCTACTCGATGGCGGAGGAGCGGGCTGGATGGCGCCAGAGGAGCTGGCGCGACGCATGTCGTGGGACAACGTCCGGCTCGCGGTCAATGCCATCGGGGCGGTGAAAGCGATGTTGCCCCCCGGCGCCACGAGGTGTGTCGAGGCGGCTCGGGCATGTGGGGAGATCCCGTCCGAGCTTACTCCCGTTCGGACGGAATTCCTTATTGGCGCCTTGCCCCGAGACTCCCCTCGGGGATCGGCGCCTCACAACTTGAGCCGTCTCGAGGAAATACCCTCCGTGCTTTTTCATTCTGCGCGGAGGGGTTTCCTGTACGGGCTGCTCTTGCACACCTTCCACTTTGCCATCTTCGCCTGCCGTCCGGACACGCCGTGGCGTGCCGTTTTACCTCCGGACGGAGGCGGAGGTCCCCAATGGGGGGCTCTCTATGCGGGAGTCCTCCCCTGTTCTATCGGGGATTTGGCCTGGAGGGTGTTGCACAGAGCAGTTCCGTGCAATAGATTTTTAAGTAGGTTTACGGACTCCCAGACCGCCTGTTTGTTTTGCGGTCTGGAGGAGTCCGTCTTTCACGTGTACACGGGGTGTGAGAGGTTGCAGCCCCTCTTCCATTATTTGAAGGGGCTGCTCCTCAAATTTTGGTTGCACTTCAGTCCCACGCTCTTGATCTACGGTCACCCGGTGCGGAGGGGAGCGGGCAGGTCGGAGGACCTCCTCGTGGGTCTGCTCCTGGGCCTGGCCAAGAAAGCCATTAATTGGTCCAGGCAGCGGGCGGTCGAGGGGGTCGTCCGGCCGGATTGCCTCCCTCTCTTCCGCGGCCACGTTCGCGGCCGGGTGGCCCTGGAGATGGAGCACGCGGTGTCCGCCGGCGAGCTCGAGCTCTTTCGTGACCGTTGGGCGCCGCGGGGACTGGAGTGCATAATTGGGTTAAATAACCAATCTTTAATTTAATGGGTTAAGTCTTGTTTCTGGGTTTTTTGTTAGTGTATTTGTTTAATGTATTTTTCATTGGTTTAAACAAAAGAGGAGCAATGTGGTCCTGAGTGAGAGGAGAAGGCTGTGCTGTTGCAGAGCTCCTGCTGCTGTGGGGGAGAGAGTGTGTGGTTGCCTTGGCCTGGGAGTAAAATTGGAAGGAAGGAGTGACCCCAGGCCACCACCACTACAACCTTCCCACACCAACCCATCTACAGAGGTGCCTGGAGAGGAAGGAGTGGAGGACAGAGGAGGAGGCCAGCATTAGAACGGGAGAGGCCTTTTCCAGCACTGCCTCCCAATTCGGCCTCCAGCCCAGGAGAGGGAGAGAGGGAGAGAGGATACCAACAGCTCCACTTGGAAGGAGGGGAGGAGCTGCAACTCCAACATCTGCAGGTGGGTGTCTATGTGCATTCCCCCCCTAAAGACTTTACATCCTAGGCGGGGGGAGGAAAGAAGACGGGCCGAAAGCCTGGCCTGGGTTGGCTGGAGCCTGCCCGGGTGAAGCTTGCTTCTATACATCGAGAAGACCTGGTGTGGGCTGAACCTGGGCTGTCTCCAGTCTACCCAGGCGAAGACATCTTCTCCCCCTGCCCGAAGAACATCGTTTAGAGACTTTTGTCATACCATCGGGGGAGTGCACCCTGCCGACACCCGCCCACCGAACAACACCCTGAGTGGGGACCCTGCCTTTGCGGCCCCCCCCTCCTTCCCGTCCCCCTCTTTCTCTCTCCTTGTCCTCTCTCTGCCTCTCCAAAAGGCACCTCTTTTATTATTATTTTTAACAATTGAGCAGAGGGAAGGAAGGGCCCCCTCCCAATTTATTCCATCAAGGGGAGAGGTGGCCCAGTACATTTACACTCCCTCTGCTCAGGACTCTTTTTCCGAGGCCATTGAAGACCTCCAGGCCTGCGACAAAGTTGGGGTGTGTGTAGCTCTTTTTTTAAAATCCACCCCACTATGGCATCTACATCTGCGGCGGCGACGGGGCCGGCGAGAACTTATGCGGCAGCGGCGGCCAAAGCTTCGGCCGCTCCCGCTTCCGCTGCTGCCCCGTCGCCGTTCCGCCTGCTGACCGAGAAACTTGGGGTGAAGAGCTACACCCACCCCAACATGACTATTGAGGCGTGCGTAAAGGCTATGGCCGGGGTTGTCGGCCCTCCGGCCATAGTCGCCGCCTCAAAAATGTATGGGAAGGCTGTCTTTTTCCTGGAGTCCGAGCGGGCGGTGGCCCTGGCCATCGCTCAGGGGCTCACCGTGGGCGGGACTTTCCTGCCGGTGGACCCGCTGGAGGCCACCGCGCAGAGGGTGGTTTTGTCCAACGTCCCGCCCTTTATCACCTGTGAGCTCCTCCTCCCCCACCTACACCAACTCGGGGAGGTGAGGTCGGGGATTTCCCCGATCCCGCTCGGACTCCGGGAGAGCAGCCTTCGCCATGTCTTCTCCTTCCGGCGCCAGGCCTTTATCCAGCTGGCGCGGGAGGGGGAGACGGACGGGGCTTTCACGGTCCTCCACGGGGGGACCTCGTACCGCGTCTTCTGGACGACGGACGGCGTGCGGTGCCACGCCTGTAGGGAGGTGGGGCACGTGCGTAAAAACTGCCCCGCCTCCAAGGCCGCCAAGTCATCTGGCGCCGCCGCCGCTCCTCCTTCCGGGTCTAGCCGCGCCCCCGCTCGATCCAACGCTACCGGGGCGCGGTCGTCGTCGGAGGTCGATGCCATCCTGGCCTCCGGCGGGGGGGAGGAGGGAGGTCCGGTCCGAAAGAAGGCGCGGGACAAGACGCGAAACCGTGGGGTGGGTCCCCCCGCGGAGGGCGTCCCCCACAATATGGAGCCCCTGACGCCGGAGAGCGTCGCCGCGCTGATCGCGGAGTGCGGAGGGGGGGGGGCCCTCGTGGCCGAGCCTGTGGCCGCGACCGCCGAGGCGGTAATGCCAGAACCTGCGGCCGGGCTCGGGCCCGGGGGTCCCAAAGAACTCGCTCCTCCAGAAGGAGCAGGGGAGGCCCCTGAAGAAATGGAGGCCTCCCTTTACCCCTCCGCGCTCAAAAGAAGGCGCGACCCCCTGGAAGAGGAGGAGGACCGGGAGGAGGAAGGTCCCTCCGGTCAGGGGGAGTCGTCGCCCGCCGCGGGCGCTGCGCCCCACCCCACCGCTGACACCATTAAGGGCGAACGGCAGGGGTCGCCTGTCCCTGAGGAGGCTGAGGCAGAAGCGTCTGCCCAGCTCGTGCCTCCCGGGGATGGGGACGAGACCCTGCCCGTGGGGGGGGTCGCGGAACAACCCGCGACGGGTTTTTATCCAGTACTGGTGGCATTGCCCCTCGACGGGTCGGGCGGCCAGGGGACCGGGTCGGGCGGGTCGTCTGAGGACGAGCCCGCCCAGAGCGACCCGGATTTTTCCCAGGTGCTGCTCGACCTCGTCGAGGTCTGTAAAGAATTCACCCCGTCTGCTGGGTCAGAGGCCGGTGGCGTCGCAGAGGAGGGCCCTCGGTCTGTGTCTCCGGCGCCGGGCGACTTGGAGGAGGCCCGGTTTTCGTATTCTCCGGTCTCTCCGGCCTCTCCGGTCGTTCCGGCGCCTGGGGCGGAGGGGGTATCCGAACCGCCGCCGTCTTCTGGCCCGGCCCCCCTAGAGGAGCCCAGGGAGAAATCCTCCGCTACCGATCCTGGGGGTGGGATCCGGGCGGAGGCGGGGCCGGCCGTCACGGCCGAGCCGCCCGACGCGCACTGCGTGGCGGGCGGTTTGGCCGACGGTGGCGACCCCCCGGAGGAGGACGGGGACTCGGTGGTAGGGGCGGAGGAGGATCTAGATGCCGTCGCCGAGGAGGCGATGGATGACCTCGCGCCCCTCGCCGGGACCCCCCTCGATCTCATTCCCGTCAGGGACCTCCGGGACTTTGTGGCCACGTGCCAGGGTCGCCGCACCACCCGGCGGGCCCTCGACAGATGGTCGGAGCTGGCGCTGCTCATCGGGTCGGCCCGCGTCGCCTACAGGACTATGGGCGAGGACGCGGGCGCGGACCCGCTCGAGCTGCGTCGGTTCCGGCTCTTTCTCACTGGGCTGCTGAGGAAGTGGCGGTCGACTAGCGGCCGCCCTTCCTTACCCCGTTAGTCGTAAGTAGGGGTTGGTTGTGCTTCTGAAATGAAGATAACCATAGCCAGCCTCAACGTCAACGGCAGCAGGGAAGCTAGCCGCAGGTTTAATAACTTTTCGGTCCTTCGGGACGGGAAGTATGCGGTGTGCTTCCTGCAAGAAACCCACACCGTTCCGGGAGACGAGGCCACGTGGCTCCTGGAGTGGCAAGGAGGGGTCAACTTGAGTCACCTCTCCAGTGTTTCCAGTGGGGTGGCTATCTTGTTGGCCCCGCATTTTCAGCCGGAGATCTTGGGGGTCAAGGAGCTGGTGCCGGGCCGCTTGCTCCAGGTCACCGTTCGCCTGGGGGGCGTGCCGTTCCATCTAGTGAACGTGTACGCCCCCGGGGCCGGTGCGCAGCAAGCGCGCTTCTTTGAAGAAGTGTCCACTCTTTTGGGCTCCGTCGACGCGGGCGAGTGCGTCGTCCTCGGGGGGGATTTTAATTGTACCCTCGAGGCGAGGGACCGCACGGGTACCCAGCCGAGCCCGGCGTCGGTGGGGAAGTTGAGGGACCTGGTCGGGTCCCTCGACTTGGTGGACGTCTGGCGTAATCTCCATCCCGACTCCAGCGCCTTCACCTTTGTGAGGTCTGGGGGAGGAGCGTCCAGGATCGACCGCCTCTACATTTCCCGGGCGTACGTCTCCTGCGTTCCGACGGCTTCCGTGCGGCCGGTGCCGTGCACGGACCACCACCTGGTGTGGGCGGAGCTCGTGCCGCCGCGCGCCGGGGGGGGGTCCGCGTACTGGCACTTTAACAACCTGCTGCTGGAGGACGCGCGGTTCCGGGATTCGTTCGGTCGGTTCTGGGCCGGCTGGAGAAGGAAGCAGGGGGGCTTCCCCTCCTTGAGGCTATGGTGGGATGTGGGCAAGGCTCACATCCGTCTCTTCTGTCAGGAGTACGCGAAGGGGTCGACCAAGAGGCGGGAGGCCAGGGTCGGGCAGTTGGAGAAGGAGGTGCTCGACCTGGAGTCCCGTCTCGGTCAAGTCGCCGAGGACCCGGC
Source organism: Somniosus microcephalus (assembly GCF_052327205.1). NCBI lineage: Eukaryota > Metazoa > Chordata > Chondrichthyes > Squaliformes > Somniosidae > Somniosus > Somniosus microcephalus. The sequence continues at coordinate 54,771,369 of NC_141010.1, read as the reverse complement.
CCTGCGGCTGGCGTACGAAGAGAAGAAGGGCGCGCTGAAGGACCTGCGGCTCGTCGGGTCCCGAGGCGCGTACGTGAGGTCGCGGATCCAGTTCCTGCGGGACCTGGACCGCGGCTCCCCCTTCTTCTACTCGCTGGAAAAAAGACAGGGGGTCCGTAAGCAGCTTTTGGAGCTGCTGGCCGACGACGGATCTCCGGTCTCGGATCCGGAGGGAATCCGCGCCTATTACGGGGCTCTGTTCTCTCCGGATCCGTCCAGCGAGGACGCGCGCAGAGTTTTGTGGGAGGACCTGCCGAAGGTCGGCCTGGAGGGCGCCGAAAAACTGGACGCTCCTCTGAGTTTGGAGGAGCTGTCCGGCGCCCTCCGCCAGCTCTCTAGGGGGAAGTCCCCGGGGCTGGACGGGCTGACCGTGGAGTTCCACAGGGCGTTCTGGGGCGTCCTGGGGGGCGACTACGTGCGGGTCCTGGGGGAATGTCTGGCGACCGGGGAGATGCCCCTCTCGTGGCGCAGGGCGGTGATCGTCCTGCTGCCTAAGAGGGGTGATCTCCGCCTCCTCAAGAACTGGCGCCCGGTCTCCCTCCTCAGCACGGATTACAAAATCTTTGCCAGGGCCATGTCTGTTCGCCTTGGCGCCGTGCTGGCCCGCATGATCCATCCCGACCAGTCCTACACGGTCCCGGGCCGGACCATTCACGATAACATCCATCTGGTCCGGGACCTGGTCCACCATTCCCAGAGGGCTGGTCTGTCGGTCGCCTTCCTTTCCCTGGATCAGGAGAAGGCGTTCGACAGGGTGGATCACGAGTATCTTTTCGGGACTCTGCGCGCTTTCGGGTTCGGGACGCATTTTGTCGCCCGGATCCGACTTCTGTACGCTGCCGCGGAGTGTCTGATTAAAGTTAACGGGTCCTTGACGGCGCCCCTTCGCTTCGGGAGGGGGGTGCGTCAGGGATGCCCCATGTCCGGCCAGTTATATGCCATTTGCGTGGAGCCTTTCCTGCGCCTCTTGCGGAAGAGGTTGGCGGGATTGGCTCTGCGAGGGCCGGGCGTGGAGGTGGTCCTCTCGGCTTACGCCGATGACGTGCTCCTCGTGGTCACGGATCCCGTTGACTTGCGGAGGATGCGGGAATGCCAGCAGATTTACTCGGACGCATCCTCCGCCAGGATCAACTGGGGGAAATGTTCTGGACTCCTGGTGGGTCAGTGGCAGGTGGACTCTCTGCCGGAGGAGTTCAGGCCCTTCGCCTGGAGTACAACGCACCTCCTCTACTTGGGAGTCTACCTCAGCCCGGCCGAGGACGCCTGGCCGGCGAACTGGCACGAGCTGGAGGCCAAAGTCGCCGCTCGCTTAGGACGCTGGACAGGATTGCTCCGAGTGTTGTCCTACAGGGGTCGGGCGTTGGTCATAAACCAACTGGTGGCCGCCATGTTGTGGTACCGGTTGGTTACTCTGATCCCCCCCCCTGCGTTTGTCGCCAAGATACAGAAGAAGCTCGTCGACTTCTTCTGGAACAACAGGAGACACTGGGTCGCTGCCGCGGTTCTGAGTCTCCCGCTTAGGGAGGGCGGTCAGGCGTTGGTGTGCCTCCGCACCCAGGCTGCGACTTTCCGTCTTCAGACGCTGCAGAGATACCTGTACGTCGAGAATCCTCCAAGATGGTGTGCGCTGGCGACGTATTTTTTCCGCCAGCTGCACGGCCTCAATTACGACACGCAGCTCCTGTTTTTGGAGGTGAGCGGCAGGCGTGAGAGCCTGCGGGAGCTGCCTGTCTTTTACCAGGAACTACTATGGGTTTGGAATCACGTCGCCTCCAGGCGGAGCTCTCCCCCGTCAGGAGCGGCGGCTGTCCTCCGGGAGCCGCTGTTCAGGAATCCGCACCTCCACGTCCGCGAGTTCGGGTGGCTGGCGGAGCGCAGGGCTGTGCCTGGCAGGGTGACTAGAGTCGGGGACCTACTCGATGGCGGAGGAGCGGGCTGGATGGCGCCAGAGGAGCTGGCGCGACGCATGTCGTGGGACGACGTCCGGCTCGCGGTCAATGCCATCGGGGCGGTGAAAGCGATGTTGCCCCCCGGCGCCACGAGGTGCGTCGAGGCGGCTCGGGCACGTGGGGAGATCCCGTCCGAGCTTACTCCCGTTCGGACGGAATTCCTTATCGGCGCCTTGCCCCGAGACTCCCCTCGGGGATCGGCGCCTCACAACTTGAGCCGTCTCGAGGAAATACCCTCCGTGCTTTTTCATTCTGCGCGGAGGGGTTTCCTGTACGGGCTGCTCTTGCACACCTTCCACTTTGCCATCTTCGCCTGCCGTCCGGACACGCCGTGGCGTGCCGTTTTACCTCCGGACGGAGGCGGAGGTCCCCAATGGGGGGCTCTCTATGCGGGAGTCCTCCCCTGTTCTATCGGGGATTTGGCCTGGAGGGTGTTGCACAGAGCAGTTCCGTGCAATAGATTTTTAAGTAGGTTTACGGACTCCCAGACCGCCTGTTTGTTTTGCGGTCTGGAGGAGTCCGTCTTTCACGTTTACACGGGGTGTGAGAGGTTGCAGCCCCTCTTCCATTTTTTGAAGGGGCTGCTCCTCAAATTTTGGTTGCACTTCAGTCCCACGCTCTTGATCTACGGTCACCCGGTGCGGAGGGGAGCGGGAAGGTCGGAGGACCTCCTCGTGGGTCTGCTCCTGGGCCTGGCCAAGAAAGCCATTAATTGGTCCAGGCAGCGGGCGGTCGAGGGGGTCGTCCGGCCGGATTGCCTCCCTCTCTTCCGCGGCCACGTTCGCGGCCGGGTGGCCCTGGAGATGGAGCACGCGCTGTCCGCCGGCGAGCTCGAGCTCTTTCGTGACCGGTGGGCGCCGCGGGGACTGGAGTGCATAATTGGTTTAAACAACCAAAATTTAATTTAACGGGTTAAGTATTGTTTCTGGGTTTGTGTTAGTGTATTTGTTTAATGTATTTTTTATTGGGTTAAAAAAAAAGAGGAGCAATGTGGTCCTGAGTGAGAGGAGAAGGCTGTGCTGTTGCAGAGCTCCTGCTGCTGTGGGGGAGAGAGTGTGTGGTTGCCTTGGCCTGGGAGTAAAATTGGAAGGAAGGAGTGACCCCAGGCCACCACCACTACAACCTTCCCACACCAACCCATCTACAGAGGTGCCTGGAGAGGAAGGAGTGGAGGACAGAGGAGGAGGCCAGCATTAGAACGGGAGAGGCCTTTTCCAGCACTGCCTCCCAATTCGGCCTCCAGCCCAGGAGAGGGAGAGAGGATACCAACAGCTCCACTTGGAAGGAGGGGAGGAGCTGCAACTCCAACATCTGCAGGTGGGTGTCTATGTGCATTCCCCCCCTAAAGACTTTACATCCTAGGCGGGGGGAGGAAAGAAGACGGGCCGAAAGCCTGGCCTGGGTTGGCTGGAGCCTGCCCGGGTGAAGCTTGCTTCTATACATCGAGAAGACCTGGTGTGGGCTGAACCTGGGCTGTCTCCAGTCTACCCAGGCGAAGACATCTTCTCCCCCTGCCCGAAGAACATCGTTTAGAGACTTTTGTCATACCATCGGGGGAGTGCACCCTGCCGACACCCGCCCACCGAACAACACCCTGAGTGGGGACCCTGCCTTTGCGGCCCCCCCCTCCTTCCCGTCCCCCTCTTTCTCTCTCCTTGTCCTCTCTCTGCCTCTCCAAAAGGCACCTCTTTTATTATTATTTTTAACAATTGAGCAGAGGGAAGGAAGGGCCCCCTCCCAATTTATTCCATCAAGGGGAGAGGTGGCCCAGTACATTTACACTCCCTCTGCTCAGGACTCTTTTTCCGAGGCCATTGAAGACCTCCAGGCCTGCGACAAAGTTGGGGTGTGTGTAGCTCTTTTTTTAAAATCCACCCCACTATGGCATCTACATCTGCGGCGGCGACGGGGCCGGCAAGAACTTATGCGGCAGCGGCGGCCAAAGCTTCGGCCGCTCCCGCTTCCGCTGCTGCCCCGTCGCCGTTCCGCCTGCTGACCGAGAAACTTGGGGTGAAGAGCTACACCCACCCCAACATGACTATTGAGGCGTGCGTAAAGGCTATGGCCGGGGTTGTCGGCCCTCCGGCCATAGTCGCCGCCTCAAAAATGTATGGGAAGGCTGTCTTTTTCCTGGAGTCCGAGCGGGCGGTGGCCCTGGCCATCGCTCAGGGGCTCACCGTGGGCGGGACTTTCCTGCCGGTGGACCCGCTGGAGGCCACCGCGCAGAGGGTGGTTTTGTCCAACGTCCCGCCCTTTATCACCTGTGAGCTCCTCCTCCCCCACCTACACCAACTCGGGGAGGTGAGGTCGGGGATTTCCCCGATCCCGCTCGGACTCCGGGAGAGCAGCCTTCGCCATGTCTTCTCCTTCCGGCGCCAGGCCTTTATCCAGCTGGCGCGGGAGGGGGAGACGGACGGGGCTTTCACGGTCCTCCACGGGGGGACCTCGTACCGCGTCTTCTGGACGACGGACGGCGTGCGGTGCCACGCCTGTAGGGAGGTGGGGCACGTGCGTAAAAACTGCCCCGCCTCCAAGGCCGCCAAGTCATCTGGCGCCGCCGCCGCTCCTCCTTCCGGGTCTAGCCGCGCCCCCGCTCGATCCAACGCTACCGGGGCGCGGTCGTCGTCGGAGGTCGATGCCATCCTGGCCTCCGGCGGGGGGGAGGAGGGAGGTCCGGTCCGAAAGAAGGCGCGGGACAAGACGCGAAACCGTGGGGTGGGTCCCCCCGCGGAGGGCGTCCCCCACGACATGGAGCCCCTGACGCCGGAGAGCGTCGCCGCGCTGATCGCGTAGTGCGGAGGGGGGGGGCCCTCGTGGCCGAGCCTGTGGCCGCGACCGCCGAGGCGGTAATGCCAGAACCTGCGGCCGGGCTCGGGCCCGGGGGTCCCAAAGAACTCGCTCCTCCAGAAGGAGCAGGGGAGGCCCCTGAAGAAATGGAGGCCTCCCTTTACCCCTCCGCGCTCAAAAGAAGGCGCGACCCCCTGGAAGAGGAGGAGGACCGGGAGGAGGAAGGTCCCTCCGGTCAGGGGGAGTCGTCGCCCGCCGCGGGCGCTGCGCCCCACCCCACCGCTGACACCATTACGGGCGAACGGCAGGGGTCGCCTGTCCCCGAGGAGGCTGAGGCAGAAGCGTCTGCCCAGCTCGTGCCTCCCGGGGATGGGGACGAGACCCTGCCCGTGGGGGGTGTCGCGGAACAACCCGCGACGGGTTTTTATCCAGTACTGGTGGCATTGCCCCTCGACGGGTCGGGCGGCCAGGGGACCGGGTCGGGCGGGTCGTCTGAGGACGAGCCCGCCCAGAGCGACCCGGATTTTTCCCAGGTGCTGCTCGACCTCGTCGAGGTCTGTAAAAAATTCACCCCGTCTGCTGGGTCGGAGGCCGGTGGCGTCGCAGAGGAGGGCCCTCGGTCTGTGTCTCCGGCGCCGGGCGACTTGGAGGAGGCCCGGTTTTCGTATTCTCCGGTCTCTCCGGCCTCTCCGGTCGTTCCGGCGCCTGGGGCGGAGGGGGTCTCCGAACCGCCGCCGTCTTCTGGCCCGGCCCCCCTAGAGGAGCCCAGGGAGAAATCCTCCGCTACCGATCCTGGGGGTGGGATCCGGGCGGAGGCGGGGCCGGCCGTCACGGCCGAGCCGCCCGACGCGCACTGCATGGCGGACGGTTTGGCCGACGGTGGCGACCCCCCGGAGGAGGACGGGGACTCGGTGGTAGGGGCGGAGGAGGATCTAGATGCCGTCGCCGAGGAGGCGATGGATGACCTCGCGCCCCTCGCCGGGACCCCCCTCGATCTCATTCCCGTCAGGGACCTCCGGGACTTTGTGGCCACGTGCCAGGGTCGCCGCACCACCCGGCGGGCCCTCGACAGATGGTCGGAGCTGGCGCTGCTCATCGGGTCGGCCCGCGTCGCCTACAGGACTATGGGCGAGGACGCGGGCGCGGACCCGCTCGAGCTGCGTCGGTTCCGGCTGTTTCTCACTGGGCTGCTGAGGAAGTGGCGGTCGACTAGCGGCCGCCCTTCCTTACCCCGTTAGTCATAAGTAGGGGTTGGTTGTGCTTCTGAAATGAAGATAACCATAGCCAGCCTCAACGTCAACGGCAGCAGGGAAGCTAGCCGCAGGTTTAATAACTTTTCGGTCCTTCGGGACGGGAAGTATGCGGTGTGCTTCCTGCAAGAAACCCACACCGTTCCGGGAGACGAGGCCACGTGGCTCCTGGAGTGGCAAGGAGGGGTCAACTTGAGTCACCTCTCCAGTGTTTCCAGTGGGGTGGCTATCTTGTTGGCCCCGCATTTTCAGCCGGAGATCTTGGGGGTCAAGGAGCTCGTGCCGGGCCGCTTGCTCCAGGTCACCGTTCGCCTGGGGGGCGTGCCGTTCCATCTAGTGAACGTGTACGCCCCCGGGGCCGGTGCGCAGCAAGCGCGCTTCTTTGAAGAAGTGTCCACTCTTTTGGGCTCCGTCGACGCGGGCGAGTGCGTCGTCCTCGGGGGGGATTTTAATTGTACCCTCGAGGCGAGGGACCGCACGGGTACCCAGCCGAGCCCGGCGTCGGTGGGGAAGTTGAGGGACCTGGTCGGGTCCCTCGACTTGGTGGACGTCTGGCGTAATCTCCATCCCGACTCCAGCGCCTTCACCTTTGTGAGGTCTGGGGGAGGAGCGTCCAGGATCGACCGCCTCTACATTTCCCGGGCGTACGTCTCCTGCGTTCCGACGGCTTCCGTGCGGCCGGTGCCGTGCACGGACCACCACCTGGTGTGGGCGGAGCTCGTGCCGCCGCGCGCCGGGGGGGGGTCCGCGTACTGGCACTTTAACAACCTGCTGCTGGAGGACGCGCGGTTCCGGGATTCGTTCGGTCGGTTCTGGGCCGGCTGGAGAAGGAAGCAGGGGGGCTTCCCCTCCTTGAGGCTATGGTGGGATGTGGGCAAGGCTCACATCCGTCTCTTCTGTCAGGAGTACGCGAAGGGGTCGACCAAGAGGCGGGAGGCCAGGGTCGGGCAGTTGGAGAAGGAGGTGCTCGACCTGGAGTCCCGTCTCGGTCAAGTCGCCGAGGACCCGGCCTTGCGGCTGGCGTACGAAGAGAAGAAGGGCGCGCTGAAGGACCTGCGGCTCGTCGGGTCCCGAGGCGCGTACGTGAGGTCGCGGATCCAGTTCCTGCGGGACCTGGACCGCGGCTCCCCCTTCTTCTACTCGCTGGAAAAAAGGCAGGGGGTCCGTAAGCAGCTTTTGGAGCTGCTGGCCGACGACGGATCTCCGGTCTCGGATCCGGAGGGAATCCGCGCGGAGACCCGCGCCTATTACGGGGCTCTGTTCTCTCCGGATCCGTCCAGCGAGGACGCGCGCAGAGTTTTGTGGGAGGACCTGCCGAAGGTCGGCCTGGAGGGCGCCGAAAAACTGGACGCTCCTCTGAGTTTGGAGGAGCTGTCCGGCGCCCTCCGCCAGCTCTCTAGGGGGAAGTCCCCGGGGCTGGACGGGCTGACCGTGGAGTTCCACAGGGCGTTCTGGGGCGTCCTGGGGGGCGACTACGTGCGGGTCCTGGGGGAATGTCTGGCGACCGGGGAGATGCCCCTCTCGTGGCGCAGGGCGGTGATCGTCCTGCTGCCTAAGAGGGGTGATCTCCGCCTCCTCAAGAACTGGCGCCCGGTCTCCCTCCTCAGCACGGATTACAAAATCTTTGCCAGGGCCATGTCTGTTCGCCTTGGCGCCGTGCTGGCCCGCATGATCCATCCCGACCAGTCCTACACGGTCCCGGGCCGGACCATTCACGATAACATCCATCTGGTCCGGGACCTGGTCCACCATTCCCAGAGGGCTGGTCTGTCGGTCGCCTTCCTTTCCCTGGATCAGGAGAAGGCGTTCGACAGGGTGGATCACGAGTATCTTTTCGGGACTCTGCGCGCTTTCGGGTTCGGGACGCATTTTGTCGCCCGGATCCGACTTCTGTACGTTGCCGCGGAGTGTCTGATTAAAGTTAACGGGTCCTTGACGGCGCCCCTTCGCTTCGGGAGGGGGGTGCGTCAGGGATGCCCCATGTCCGGCCAGTTATACGCCATTTGCGTGGAGCCTTTCCTGCGCCTCTTGCGGAAGAGGTTGGCGGGATTGGCTCTGCGAGGGCCGGGCGTGGAGGTGGTCCTCTCGGCTTACGCCGATGACGTGCTCCTCGTGGTCACGGATCCCGTTGACTTGCGGAGGATGCGGGAATGCCAGCAGATTTACTCGGACGCATCCTCCGCCAGGATCAACTGGGGGAAATGTTCTGGACTCCTGGTGGGTCAGTGGCAGGTGGACTGTCTGCCGGAGGAGTTCAGGCCCTTCGCCTGGAGTACAACGCACCTCCTCTACTTGGGAGTCTACCTCAGCCCGGCCGAGGACGCCTGGCCGGCGAACTGGCACGAGCTGGAGGCCAAAGTCGCCGCTCGCTTAGGACGCTGGACAGGATTGCTCCGAGTGTTGTCCTACAGGGGTCGGGCGTTGGTCATAAACCAACTGGTGGCCGCCATGTTGTGGTACCGGTTGGTTACTCTGATCCCCCCCCCTGCGTTTGTCGCCAAGATACAGAAGAAGCTCGTCGACTTCTTCTGGAACAACAGGAGACACTGGGTCGCTGCCGCGGTTCTGAGTCTCCCGCTTAGGGAGGGCGGTCAGGCGTTGGTGTGCCTCCGCACCCAGGCTGCGACTTTCCGTCTTCAGACGCTGCAGAGATACCTGTACGTCGAGAATCCTCCAAGATGGTGTGCGCTGGCGACGTATTTTTTCCGCCAGCTGCACGGCCTCAATTACGACACGCAGCTCCTGTTTTTGGAGGTGAGCGGCAGGCGTGAGAGCCTGCGGGAGCTGCCTGTCTTTTACCAGGAACTACTATGGGTTTGGAATCACGTCGCCTCCAGGCGGAGCTCTCCCCCGTCAGGAGCGGCGGCTGTCCTCCGGGAGCCGCTGTTCAGGAATCCGCACCTCCACGTCCGCGAGTTCGGGTGGCTGGCGGAGCGCAGGGCTGTGCCTGGCAGGGTGACTAGAGTCGGGGACCTACTCGATGGCGGAGGAGCGGGCTGGATGGCGCCAGAGGAGCTGGCGCGACGCATGTCGTGGGACGACGTCCGGCTCGCGGTCAATGCCATCGGGGCGGTGAAAGCGATGTTGCCCCCCGGCGCCACGAGGTGTGTCGAGGCGGCTCGGGCACGTGGGGAGATCCCGTCCGAGCTTACTCCCGTTCGGACGGAATTCCTTATCGGCGCCTTGCCCCGAGACTCCCCTCGGGGATCGGCGCCTCACAACTTGAGCCGTCTCGAGGAAATACCCTCCGTGCTTTTTCATTCTGCGCGGAGGGGTTTCCTGTACGGGCTGCTCTTGCACACCTTCCACTTTGCCATCTTCGCCTGCCGTCCGGACACGCCGTGGCGTGCCGTTTTACCTCCGGACGGAGGCGGAGGTCCCCAATGGGGGGCTCTCTATGCGGGAGTCCTCCCCTGTTCTATCGGGGATTTGGCCTGGAGGGTGTTGCACAGAGCAGTTCCGTGCAATAGATTTTTAAGTAGGTTTACGGACTCCCAGACCTCCTGTTTGTTTTGCGGTCTGGAGGAGTCCGTCTTTCACATTTACACGGGGTGTGAGAGGTTGCAGCCCCTCTTCCATTTTTTGAAGGGGCTGCTCCTCAAATTTTGGTTGCACTTCAGTCCCACGCTCCTGATCTACGGTCACCCCGTGCGGAGGGGAGCGGGCAGGTCGGAGGACCTCCTCGTGGGTCTGCTCCTGGGCCTGGCCAAGAAAGCCATTAATTGGTCCAGGCAGCGGGCGGTCGAGGGGGTCGTCCGGCCGGATTGCCTCCCTCTCTTCCGCGGCCATGTTCGCGGCCGGGTGGCCCTGGAGATGGAGCACGCGGTGTCCGCCGGCGAGCTCGAGCTCTTTCGAGACCGGTGGGCGCCGCGGGGACTGGAGTGCGTAGTTGGTTTAAACCACCAGATTTTAATTTAAGGGGTTAAGTTTTGTTTCGGGGTTTATTGGATTGGGTGTATTTGTTTAATGTTTTTGTTTTATTGGTTTAAAAAAAAGAGGAGCAATGTGGCCCTAAATGATTGGTGAACACCAGAGAACGAGGAACAATTAGAGCTCATTCTCTTGCAGCTCTGTGTGGAGAAGGCTGTGCTGGTGCAGAGCTCCTGCTGCTGTGGCGAGAGAGTGTGTGGTTGCCTTGGCCTGGGAGTAAAGTGGAAGGAAGGAGTGACCCCAGGCCACCACCACTACAACCTTCCCACACCAACCCATCGACAGAGGTGCCTGGAGAGGAAGGAGTGGAGGACAGAGGAGGAGGCCAGCATTACACCTGGAGAGGCCTCTTTGTCATCACTGCCTCCCAATTCGGCCTCCAGCCCAGGAGAGGGAGAGAGGGAGAGAGGACACCAACAGCTCCACGTGGAAGGAGGGGTGGAGCTGCGATTCCAGACATCTGCAGGTGGGTGTCCTTGTGCATTCCCCCAAAGACTTTGCATTCCGGGCGGGGGGAGAAAAGAAGACGGGCCGAAAGCCTGGCCTGGGTTGGCTGGAGCCTGCCCAGGTGAAGCTTGTTTGTTTGTTTCACATCAAGAAGACCTGGTGTGGGCTGAGCCTGGGCTTTTTCCAGCCTGCCCAGGTGAAGACGTCTTCTCCCCCTGCCCGAAGACTTTCGGGAAAGACTTTGTATTCCATCGGGGGAGTGCACCCAGCCGACGCCCACCCACCGACCAACACCTTAAGTGGGGACCCTGCCTTTGCGGCCCCCCCTCTCCTTCCCATCCCCCTCTTTCTCTCTCCTTGTCCTCTCTCTGCCTCTCAAAAGGCACCTCTTTTTATTATTTTTCTAATTACCCATTGAGCAGAGGGAAGGAAGGGCCCCCCTCCCAATTAATACCATCAAGGGGAGAGGCGGGCCAGTTAATTTACACTCCCTCTGCTCTGGGAAAGACCAAATAACCGAGGCCATTAACATCTCGGGGCCTGTGACTTTTGGGGTGGGTGTGGCTCTTCTTTAAAACCGCCCCACGATGGCGAGCACTTCTTCGGCGGCGACGGGGCTGGCGATGACATATGCGGCGGCGGCGGCCAAAGCCTCGGCCGCTCCCGCTGCTGCTGCTGCCCCGTCGCCGTTCCGGTTAATGACCATCAAGCTCGGGGTGAAGAGCTACACCCACCCCGACATGACTATTGAGGCGTGCGTAAAGGCTATGGCCGGGGTTGTCGGCCCTCCGGCCATAGTCGCCGCCTCAAAAATGTATGGGAAGGCTGTCTTTTTCCTGGAGTCCGAGCGGGCGGTGGCCCTGGCCATCGCCCAGGGGCTCACCGTGGGCGGGACTTTCCTGCCGGTGGACCCGCTGGAGGCCACCGCGCAGAGGGTGGTTTTATCCAACGTCCCGCCCTTTATCACCTGTGAGCTCCTCCTCCCCCACCTACACCAACTCGGGGAGGTGAGGTCGGGGATTTCCCCGATCCCGCTCGGACTCCGGGAGAGCAGCCTTCGCCATGTCTTCTCCTTCCGGCGCCAGGCCTTTATCCAGCTGGTGCGGGAGGGGGAGACGGACGGGGCTTTCACGGTCCTCCACGGGGGGACCTCGTACCGCGTCTTCTGGACGACGGACGGCGTGCGGTGCCACGCCTGTAGGGAGGTGGGGCACGTGCGTAAAAACTGCCCCGCCTCCAAGGCCGCCAAGTCATCTGGCGCCGCCGCCGCTCCTCCTTCCGGGTCTAGCCGCGCCCCCGCTCGATCCAACGCTACCGGGGCGCGGTCGTCGTCGGAGGTCGATGCCATCCTGGCCTCCGGCGGGGGGGAGGAGGGAGGTCCGGTCCGAAAGAAGGCGCGGGACAAGACGCGAAACCGTGGGGTGGGTCCCCCCGCGGAGGGTGTCCCCCACGACATGGAGCCCCTGACGCCGGAGAGCGTCGCCGCGCTGATCGCGGAGTGCGGAGGGGGGGGGGGCCCTCGTGGCCGAGCCTGTGGCCGTGACCGCCGAGGCGGTAATGCCAGAACCTGCGGCCGGGCTCGGGCCCGGGGGTCCCAAAGAACTCGCTCCTCCAGAAGGAGCAGGGGAGGCCTCCCTTTACCCCTCCGCGCTCAAAAGAAGGCGCGACCCCCTGGAAGAGGAGGAGGACCGGGAGGAGGAAGGTCCCTCTGGTCAGGGGGAGTCGTCGCCCGCCGCGGGCGCTGCGCCCCGCCCCACCGCTGACACCATTACGGGCGAACGGCAGGGGTCGCCTGTCCCTGAGGAGGCTGAGGCAGAAGCATCTGCCCAGCTCGTGCCTCCCGGGGATGGGGACGAGACCCTGCCCGTGGGGGGGGTCGCGGAACAACCCGCGGCGGTTATAGATCCACTGTTGGTGGCATTGCCCCTCGACGGGTCGGGCGGCCAGGGGACCGGGTCGGGCGAGTCGTCTGAGGACGAGCTCGCCCAGAACGGCCCGGATTTTTCCCAGGTGCTGCTCGACCTCGTCGAGGTATGTAAAAATTTCACCCCGTCTGCTGGTTCGGAGGCCGGTGGCGTCGCAGAGGAGGGCCCTCGGTCTGTGTCTCCGGCGCCGGGCGACTTGGAGGAGGCCCGGTTTTCGTATTCTCCGGTCTCTCCGGCCTCTCCGGTCGTTCCTGGGGCGGAGGGGGTCTCCGAACCGCCGCCGTCTTCTGGCCCGGCCCCCCTAGAGGAGCCCAGGGAGAAATCCTCCGCTACCGATCCTGGGGGTGGGATCCGGGCGGAGGCGGGGCCGGCCGTCACGGCCGAGCCGCCCGATGCGCACTGCGTGGCGGACGGTTTGGCCGACGGTGGCGACCCCCCGGAGGAGGACGGGGACTCGGTGGTAGGGGCGGAGGAGGATCTAGATGCCGTCGCCGAGGAGGCGATGGATGACCTCGCGCCCCTCGCCGGGACGCCCCACGATCTCATTCCCGTCAGGGACCTCCGGGACTTTGTGGCCACGTGCCAGGGTCGCCGCACCACCCGGCGGGCCCTCGATAGATGGTCGGAGCTGGCGCTGCTCATCGGGTCGGCCCGCGTCGCCTACAGGACTATGGAGAGGACGCGGGCGCGGACCCGCTCGAGCTGCGTCGGTTCCGGCTCTTTCTCACTGGGCTGCTGAGGAAGTGGCGGTCGACTAGCGGCCGCCCTTCCTTACCCCGTTAGTCATAAGTAGGGGTTGGTTGTGCTTCTGAAATGAAGATAACCATAGCCAGCCTCAACGTCAACGGCAGCAGGGAAGCTAGCCGCAGGTTTAATAACTTTTCGGTCTTTCGGGACGGGAAGTATGCGGTGTGCTTCCTGCAAGAAACCCACACCGTTCCGGGAGACGAGGCCACGTGGCTCCTGGAGTGGCAAGGAGTGGTCAACTTGAGTCACCTCTCCAGTGTTTCCATTGGGGTGGCTATCTTGTTGGCCCCGCATTTTCAGCCGGAGATCTTGGGGGTCAAGGAGCTCGTGCCGGGCCGCTTGCTCCAGGTCACCGTTCGCCTGGGGGGCGTGCCGTTCCATCTAGTGAACGTGTACGCCCCCGGGGCCGGTGCGCAGCAAGCGCGCTTCTTTGAAGAAGTGTCCACTCTTTTGGGCTCCGTCGACGCGGGCGAGTGCGTCGTCCTCGGGGGGGATTTTAATTGTACCCTCGAGGCGAGGGACCGCACGGGTACCCAGCCGAGCCCGGCGTCGGTGGGGAAGTTGAGGGACCTGGTCGGGTCCCTCGACTTGGTGGACGTCTGGCGTAATCTCCATCCCGACTCCAGCGCCTTCACCTTTGTGAGGTCTGGGGGAGGAGCGTCCAGGATCGACCGCCTCTACATTTCCCGGGCGTACGTCTCCTGCGTTCCGACGGCTTCCGTGCGGCCGGTGCCGTGCACGGACCACCACCTGGTGTGGGCGGAGCTCGTGCCGCCGCGCGCCGGGGGGGGTTCCGCGTACTGGCACTTTAACAACCTGCTGCTGGAGGACGCGCGGTTCCGGGATTCGTTCGGTCGGTTCTGGGCCGGCTGGAGAAGGAAGCAGGGGGGCTTCCCCTCCTTGAGGCTATGGTGGGATGTGGGCAAGGCTCACATCCGTCTCTTCTGTCAGGAGTACGCGAAGGGGTCGACCAAGAGGCGGGAGGCCAGGGTCGGGCAGTTGGAGAAGGAGGTGCTCGACCTGGAGTCCCGTCTCGGTCAAGTCGCCGAGGACCCGGCCCTGCGGCTGGCGTACGAAGAGAAGAAGGGCGCGCTGAAGGACCTGCGGATCGTCGGGTCCCGAGGCGCGTACGTGAGGTCGCGGATCCAGTTCCTGCGGGACCTGGACCGCGGCTCCCCCTTCTTCTAGTCGCTGGAAAAAAGACAGGGGGTCCGTAAGCAGCTTTTGGAGCTGCTGGCCGACGACGGATCTCCGGTCTCGGATCCGGAGGGAATCCGCGCGGAGAGCCGCGCCTATTACGGGGCTCTGTTCTCTCCGGATCCGTCCAGCGAGGACGCGCGCAGAATTTTGTGGGAGGACCTGCCGAAGGTCGGCCTGGAGGGCGCCGAAAAACTGGACGCTCCTCTGAGTTTGGAGGAGCTGTCCGGCGCCCTCCGCCAGCTCTCTAGGGGGAAGTCCCCGGGGCTGGATGGGCTGACCGTGGAGTTCCACAGGGCGTTCTGGGGCGTCCTGGGGGGCGACTACGTGCGGGTCCTGGGGGAATGTCTGGCGACCGGGGAGATGCCCCTCTTGTGGCGCAGGGCGGTGATCGTCCTGCTGCCTAAGAGGGGTGATCTCCGCCTCCTCAAGAACTGGCGCCCGGTCTCCCTCCTCAGCACGGATTACAAAATCTTTGCCAGGGCCATGTCTGTTCGCCTTGGCGCCGTGCTGGCCCGCATGATCCATCCCGACCAGTCCTACACGGTCCCGGGCCGGACCATTCACGATAACATCCATCTGGTCCGGGACCTGGTCCACCATTCCCAGAGGGCTGGTCTGTCGGTCGCCTTCCTTTCCCTGGATCAGGAGAAGGCGTTCGACAGGGTGGATCACGAGTATCTTTTCGGGACTCTGCGCGCTTTCGGGTTCGGGACGCATTTTGTCGCCCGGATCCGACTTCTGTACGCTGCCGCGGAGTGTCTGATTAAAGTTAACGGGTCCTTGACGGCGCCCCTTCGCTTCGGGAGGGGGGTGCGTCAGGGATGCCCCATGTCCGGCCAGTTATATGCCATTTGCGTGGAGCCTTTCCTGCGCCTCTTGCGGAAGAGGTTGGCGGGATTGGCTCTGCGAGGGCCGGGCGTGGAGGTGGTCCTCTCGGCTTACGCCGATGACGTGCTCCTCGTGGTCACGGATCCCGTTGACTTGCGGAGGATGCGGGAATGCCAGCAGATTTACTCGGACGCATCCTCCGCCAGGATCAACTGGGGGAAATGTTCTGGACTCCTGGTGGGTCAGTGGCAGGTGGACTCTCTGCCAGAGGAGTTCAGGCCCTTCGCCTGGAGTACTACGCACCTCCTCTACTTGGGAGTCTACCTCAGCCCGGCCGAGGACGCCTGGCCGGCGAACTGGCACGAGCTGGAGGCCAAAGTCACCGCTCGCTTAGGACGCTGGACAGGATTGCTCCGAGTGTTGTCCTACAGGGGTCGGGCGTTGGTCATAAACCAACTGGTGGCCGCCATGTTGTGGTACCGGTTGGTTACTCTGATCCCCCCCCCTGCGTTTGTCGCCAAGATACAGAAGAAGCTCGTCGACTTCTTCTGGAACAACAGGAGACACTGGGTCGCTGCCGCGGTTCTGAGTCTCCCGCTTAGGGAGGGCGGTCAGGCGTTGGTGTGCCTCCGCACCCAGGCTGCGACTTTCCGTCTTCAGACGCTGCAGAGATACCTGTACGTCGAGAATCCTCCAAGATGGTGTGCGCTGGCGACGTATTTTTTCCGCCAGCTGCACGGCCTCAATTACGACACGCAGCTCCTGTTTTTGGAGGTGAGCGGCAGGCGTGAGAGCCTGCGGGAGCTGCCTGTCTTTTACCAGGAACTACTATGGGTTTGGAATCACGTCGCCTCCAGGCGGAGCTCTCCCCCGTCAGGAGCGGCGGCTGTCCTCCGGGAGCCGCTGTTCAGGAATCCGCACCTCCACGTCCGCGAGTTCGGGTGGCTGGCGGAGCGCAGGGCTGTGCCTGGCAGGGTGACTAGAGTCGGGGACCTACTCGATGGCGGAGGAGCGGGCTGGATGGCGCCAGAGGAGCTGGCGCGACGCATGTCGTGGGACGACGTCCGGCTCGCGGTCAATGCCATCGGGGCGGTGAAAGCGATGTTGCCCCCCGGCGCCACGAGGTGTGTCGAGGCGGCTCGGGCACGTGGGGAGATCCCGTCCGAGCTTACTCCCGTTCGGACGGAATTCCTTATCGGCGCCTTGCCCCGAGACTCCCCTCGGGGATCGGCGCCTCACAACTTGAGCCGTCTCGAGGAAATACCCTCCGTGCTTTTTCATTCTGCGCGGAGGGGTTTCCTGTACGGGCTGCTCTTGCACACCTTCCACTTTGCCATCTTCGCCTGCCGTCCGGACACGCCGTGGCGTGCCGTTTTACCTCCGGACGGAGGCGGAGGTCCCCAATGGGGGGCTCTCTATGCGGGAGTCCTCCCCTGTTCTATCGGGGATTTGGCCTGGAGGGTGTTGCACAGAGCAGTTCCGTGCAATAGATTTTTAAGTAGGTTTACGGACTCCCAGACCGCCTGTTTGTTTTGCGGTCTGGAGGAGTCCGTCTTTCACGTTTACACGGGGTGTGAGAGGTTGCAGCCCCTCTTCCATTTTTTGAAGGGGCTGCTCCTCAAATTTTGGTTGCACTTCAGTCCCACGCTCCTGATCTACGGTCACCCCGTGCGGAGGGGAGCGGGCAGGTCGGAGGACCTCCTCGTGGGCCTGCTCCTGGGCCTGGCCAAGAAAGCCATTAATTGGTCCAGGCAGCGGGCGGTCGAGGGGGTCGTCCGGCCGGATTGCCTCCCTCTCTTCCGCGGCCATGTTCGCGGCCGGGTGGCCCTGGAGATGGAGCACGCGGTGTCCGCCGGCGAGCTCGAGCTCTTTCGAGACCGGTGGGCGCCGCGGGGACTGGAGTGCGTAGTTGGTTTAAACCACCAGATTTTAATTTAAGGGGTTAAGTTTTGTTTCGGGGTTTATTGGATTGGGTGTATTTGTTTAATGTTTTTGTTTTATTGGTTTAAAAAAAAGAGGAGCAATGTGGCCCTAAATGATTGGTGAACACCAGAGAACGAGGAACAATTAGAGCTCATTCTCTTGCAGCTCTGTGTGGAGAAGGCTGTGCTGGTGCAGAGCTCCTGCTGCTGTGGCGAGAGAGTGTGTGGTTGCCTTGGCCTGGGAGTAAAGTGGAAGGAAGGAGTGACCCCACGCCACCACCACTACAACCTTCCCACACCAACCCATCGACAGAGGTGCCTGGAGAGGAAGGAGTGGAGGACAGAGGAGGAGGCCAGCATTAGAACGGGAGAGGCCTTTTCCAGCACTGCCTCCCAATTCGGCCTCCAGCCCAGGAGAGGGAGAGAGGGAGAGAGGATACCAACAGCTCCATTTGGAAGGAGGGGAGGAGCTGCAACTCCAACATCTGCAGGTGGGTGTCTCTGTGTATTCCCCCTAAAGACTTTTTGCCTTCTAGGCGGGGGGAGGAAAAGAGGACGGTCCGAAGGCCTGGCCTGGGTTGGCTGGAGCCTGCCCAGGTGAAGCTGCTTCCTGCTCACCGAAAAGACCTGGTGTGGGCTGAACCTGGGCTGTCTCCAGTCTGCCCAGGCGAGGGCATCTTCTCCCCCTGCCCGAAGACCACCTGAAAAGACTTTGTTTATACCATCGGGGGAGTACACCCTGCCGACACCCACCCACCGCCTATCATCGTCCAGTGGGGACCCTGCCTTTGCGGCCCCCCCCCTCCTTCCCACCCCCCTCTCTCTCTCTCTTTGTCCTCTCTCTGCCTCTCCGATAGGCACCTCCCTTCATTTTAATTTTCCAATTGAGCAGAGGGAAGAAAGGGCCCCCTCCCAATTCATACCATCAAGGGGAGAGGTGGCCCAGTACATTTACGCTCCCTCTGCTCGGGGAAGACCTTCTACCGAGGCCATTTTTAACACCTTCGGGCCTGTGACTTTTGGGGTGTGTGTAGCTCTTTTTTTTAAAATCCACCCCACTATGGCATCTACATCTGCGGCGGCGACGGGGCCGGCGAGAACTTATGCGGCAGTGGCGGCCAAAGCTTCGGCCGCTCCCGCTTCCGCTGCTGCCCCGTCGCCGTTCCGCCTGCTGACCGAGAAACTTGGGGTGAAGAGCTACACCCACCCCAACATGACTATTGAGGCATGCGTAAAGGCTATGGCCGGGGTTGTCGGCCCTCCGGCCATAGTCGCCGCCTCAAAAATGTATGGGAAGGCTGTCTTTTTCCTGGAGTCCGAGCGGGCGGTGGCCCTGGCCATCGCTCAGGGGCTCACCGTGGGCGGGACTTTCCTGCCGGTGGACCCGCTGGAGGCCACCGCGCAGAGGGTGGTTTTATCAAACGTCCCGCCCTTTATCACCTGTGAGCTCCTCCTCCCCCACCTACACCAACTCGGGGAGGTGAGGTCGGGGATTTCCCCGATCCCGCTCGGACTCCGGGAGAGCAGCCTTCGCCATGTCTTCTCCTTCCGGCGCCAGGCCTTTATCCAGCTGGCGCGGGAGGGGGAGACGGACGGGGCTTTCACGGTCCTCCACGGGGGGACCTCGTACCGCGTCTTCTGGACGACGGACGGCGTGCGGTGCCACGCCTGTAGGGAGGTGGGGCACGTGCGCAAAAACTGCCCCGCCTCCAAGGCCGCCAAGTCATCTGGCGCCGCCGCCGCTCCTCCTTCCGGGTCTAGCCGCGCCCCCGCTCAATCCAACGCTACCGGGGCGCGGTCGTCGTCGGAGGTCGATGCCATCCTGGCCTCCGGCGGGGGGGAGGAGGGAGGTCCGGTCCGAAAGAAGGCGCGGGACAAGACGCGGAACCGTAGGGTGGGTCCCCCCGCGGAGGGCGTCCCCCACGATATGGAGCCCCTGACGCCGGAGAGCGTCGCCGCGATAATCGCGGAGTGCGGAGGTGGGGGGGACCTTGTGCCCGAGCCTGTGGCCGCGACCGCCGAGGCGGTCACGCCAGAACCTGCGGCCGGGCTCGGGCCCGGGGGACCCAAAGAACTCGCTCCACCAGAGGAAGCAGGGGAGGCCCCTGAAGAAATGGAGGCCTCCCTTTACCCCTCCGCGCTCAAAAGAAGGCGCGACTCCCTGGACGAGGAGGAGGACCGGGAGGTGGAAGGTCCCTCCGGTCGGGGGGAGTCGTCGCCCGCCGCGGGCGCTGCGCCCCACCCCACCGCTAACACCATCGGCGAACGGCAGGGGTCGCCTGTCCCTGGGGAGGCTGAGGCAGAAGCGTCTGCCCAGCTCGTGCCTCCCGGGGATGGGGACGAGACCCTGCCCGTGGGGGGGGTCGCGGAACAACCCGCGGCGGTTATAGATCCACTGTTGGTGGCATTGCCCCTCGACGGGTCGGGCGGCCAGGGGACCGGGTCGGGCGAGTCGTCTGAGGACGAGCTCGCCCAGAACGGCCCGGATTTTTCCCAGGTGCTGCTCGACCTCGTCGAGGTATGTAAAAATTTCACCCCGTCTGCTGGGTCGGAGGCCGGTGGCGTCGCAGAGGAGGGCCCTCGGTCTGTGTCTCCGGCGCCGGGCGACTTGGAGGAGGCCCGGTTTTCTTATTCTCCGGTCTCTCCGGCCTCTCCGGTCGTTCCGGCGCCTGGGGCGGAGGGGGTCTCCGAACCGCCGCCGTCTTCTGGCCCGGCCCCCCTAGAGGAGCCCAGGGAGAAATCCTCCGCTACCGATCCTGGGGGTGGGATCCGGGCGGAGGCGGGGCCGGCCGTCACGGCCGAGCCGCCCGACGCGCACTGCGTGGCGGACGGTTTGGCCGACGGTGGCGACCCCCCGGAGGAGGACGGGGACTCGGTGGTAGGGGCGGAGGAGGATCTAGATGCCGTCGCCGAGGAGGCGATGGATGACCTCGCGCCCGTCGCCGGGACCCCCCTCGATCTCATTCCCGTCAGGGACCTCCGGGACTTTGTGGCCACGTGCCAGGGTCGCCGCACCACCCGGCGGGCCCTCGATAGATGTTCGGAGCTGGCGCTGCTCATCGGGTCGGCCCGCGTCGCCTACAGGACTATGGGCGAGGACGCGGGCGCGGACCCGCTCGAGCTGCGTCGGTTCCGGCTCTTTCTCACTGGGCTGCTGAGGAAGTGGCGGTCGACTAGCGGCCGCCCTTCCTTACCCCGTTAGTCATAAGTAGGGGTTGGTTGTGCTTCTGAAATGAAGATAACCATAGCCAGCCTCAACGTCAACGGCAGCAGGGAAGCTAGCCGCAGGTTTAATAACTTTTCGGTCCTTCGGGACGGGAAGTATGCGGTGTGCTTCCTGCAAGAAACCCACACCGTTCCGGGAGACGAGGCCACGTGGCTCCTGGAGTGGCAAGAAGGGGTCAACTTGAGTCACCTCTCCAGTGTTTCCAGTGGGGTGGCTATCTTGTTGGCCCCGCATTTTCAGCCGGAGATCTTGGGGGTCAAGGAGCTCGTGCCGGGCCGCTTGCTCCAGGTCACCGTTCGCCTGGGGGGCGTGCCGTTCCATCTAGTGAACGTGTACGCCCCCGGGGCCGGTGCGCAGCAAGCGCGCTTCTTTGAAGAAGTGTCCACTCTTTTGGGCTCCATCGACGCGGGCGAGTGCGTCGTCCTCGGGGGGGATTTTAATTGTACCCTCGAGGCGAGGGACCGCACGGGTACCCAGCCGAGCCCGGCGTCGGTGGGGAAGTTGAGGGACCTGGTCGGGTCCCTCGACTTGGTGGACGTCTGGCGTAATCTCCATCCCGACTCCAGCGCCTTCACCTTTGTGAGGTCTGGGGGAGGAGCGTCCAGGATCGACCGCCTCTACATTTCCCGGGCGTACGTCTCCTGCGTTCCGACGGCTTCCGTGCGGCCGGTGCCGTGCACGGACCACCACCTGGTGTGGGCGGAGCTCGTGCCGCCGCGCGCCGGGGGGGGGTCCGCGTACTGGCACTTTAACAACCTGCTGCTGGAGGACGCGCGGTTCCGGGATTCGTTCGGTCGGTTCTGGGCCGGCTGGAGAAGGAAGCAGGGGAGCTTCCCCTCCTTGAGGCTATGGTGGGATGTGGGCAAGGCTCACATCCGTCTCTTCTGTCAGGAGTACGCGAAGGGGTCGACCAAGAGGCGGGAGGCCAGGGTCGGGCAGTTGGAGAAGGAGGTGCTCGACCTGGAGTCCCGTCTCGGTCAAGTCGCCGAGGACCCGGCCCTGCGGCTGGCGTACGAAGAGAAGAAGGGCGCGCTGAAGGACCTGCGGCTCGTCGGGTCCCGAGGCGCGTACGTGAGGTCGCGGATCCAGTTCCTGCGGGACCTGGACCGCGGCTCCCCCTTCTTCTACTCGCTGGAAAAAAGACAGGGGGTCCGTAAGCAGCTTTTGGAGCTGCTGGCCGACGACGGATCTCCGGTCTCGGATCCGGAGGGAATCCGCGCGGAGACCCGCGCCTATTACGGGGCTCTGTTCTCTCCGGATCCGTCCAGCGAGGACGCGCGCAGAGTTTTGTGGGAGGACCTGCCGAAGGTCGGCCTGGAGGGCGCCGAAAAACTGGACGCTCCTCTGAGTTTGGAGGAGCTGTCCGGCGCCCTCCGCCAGCTCTCTAGGGGGAAGTCCCCGGGGCTGGACGGGCTGACCGTGGAGTTCCACAGGGCGTTCTGGGGCGTCCTGGGGGGCGACTACGTGCGGGTCCTGGGGGAATGTCTGGCGACCGGGGAGATGCCCCTCTCGTGGCGCAGGGCGGTGATCGTCCTGCTGCCTAAGAGGGGTGATCTCCGCCTCCTCAAGAACTGGCGCCCGGTCTCCCTCCTCAGCACGGATTACAAAATCTTTGCCAGGGCCATGTCTGTTCGCCTTGGCGCCATGCTGGCCCGCATGATCCATCCCGACCAGTCCTACACGGTCCCGGGCCGGACCATTCACGATAACATCCATCTGGTCCGGGACCTGGTCCACCATTCCCAGAGGGCTGGTCTGTCGGTCGCCTTCCTTTCCCTGGATCAGGAGAAGGCGTTCGACAGGGTGGATCACGAGTATCTTTTCGGGACTCTGCGCGCTTTCGGGTTCGGGACGCATTTTGTCGCCCGGATCC
The DNA here is from genome assembly GCF_052327205.1 of Somniosus microcephalus. Taxonomy (NCBI): domain Eukaryota; kingdom Metazoa; phylum Chordata; class Chondrichthyes; order Squaliformes; family Somniosidae; genus Somniosus; species Somniosus microcephalus. The sequence goes on along the minus strand of NC_141010.1, from coordinate 54,749,246 downwards.
GACTTCTGTACGCTGCCGCGGAGTGTCTGATTAAAGTTAACGGGTCCTTGACGGCGCCCCTTCGCTTCGGGAGGGGGGTGCGTCAGGGATGCCCCATGTCCGGCCAGTTATATGCCATTTGCGTGGAGCCTTTCCTGCGCCTCTTGCGGAAGAGGTTGGCGGGGTTGGCTCTGCGAGGGCCGGGCGTGGAGGTGGTCCTCTCGGCTTACGCCGATGACGTGCTCCTCGTGGTCACGGATCCCGTTGACTTGCGGAGGATGCGGGAATGCCAGCAGATTTACTCGGACGCATCCTCCGCCAGGATCAACTGGGGGAAATGTTCTGGACTCCTGGTGGGTCAGTGGCAGGTGGACTCTCTGCCGGAGGAGTTCAGGCCCTTCGCCTGGAGTACAACGCACCTCCTCTACTTGGGAGTCTACCTCAGCCCGGCCGAGGACGCCTGGCCGGCGAACTGGCACGAGCTGGAGGCCAAAGTCGCCGCTCGCTTAGGACGCTGGACAGGATTGCTCCGAGTGTTGTCCTACAGGGGTCGGGCGTTGGTCATAAACCAACTGGTGGCCGCCATGTTGTGGTACCGGTTGGTTACTCTGATCCCCCCCCCTGCGTTTGTCGCCAAGATACAGAAGAAGCTCGTCGACTTCTTCTGGAACAACAGGAGACACTGGGTCGCTGCCGCGGTTCTGAGTCTCCCGCTTAGGGAGGGCGGTCAGGCGTTGGTGTGCCTCCGCACCCAGGCTGCGACTTTCCGTCTTCAGACGCTGCAGAGATACCTGTACGTCGAGAATCCTCCAAGATGGTGTGCGCTGGCGACGTATTTTTTCCGCCAGCTGCACGGCCTTAATTACGACACGCAGCTCCTGTTTTTGGAGGTGAGCGGCAGGCGTGAGAGCCTGCGGGAGCTGCCTGTCTTTTACCAGGAACTACTATGGGTTTGGAACTCCGTCGCCTCCAGGCGGAGCTCTCCCCCGTCAGGAGCGGCGGCTGTCCTCCGGGAGCCGCTGTTCAGGAATCCGCACCTCCACGTCCGCGAGTTCGGGTGGCTGGCGGAGCGCAGGGCTGTGCCTGGCAGGGTGACTAGAGTCGGGGACCTACTCGATGGCGGAGGAGCGGGCTGGATGGCGCCAGAGGAGCTGGCGCGACGCATGTCGTGGGACGACGTCCGGCTCGCGGTCAATGCCATCGGGGCGGTGAAAGCGATGTTGCCCCCCGGCGCCACGAGGTGTGTCGAGGCGGCTCGGGCACGTGGGGAGATCCCGTCCGAGCTTACTCCCGTTCGGATGGAATTCCTTATCGGCGCCTTGCCCCGAGACTCCCCTCGGGGATCGGCGCCTCACAACTTGAGCCGTCTCGAGGAAATACCCTCCGTGCTTTTTCATTCTGCGCGGAGGGGTTTCCTGTACGGGCTGCTCTTGCACACCTTCCACTTTGCCATCTTCGCCTGCCGTCCGGACACGCCGTGGCGTGCCGTTTTACCTCCGGACGGAGGCGGAGGTCCCCAATGGGGGGCTCTCTATGCGGGAGTCCTCCCCTGTTCTATCGGGGATTTGGCCTGGAGGGTGTTGCACAGAGCAGTTCCGTGCAATAGATTTTTAAGTAGGTTTACGGACTCCCAGACCGCCTGTTTGTTTTGCGGTCTGGAGGAGTCCGTCTTTCACGTTTACACGGGGTGTGAGAGGCTGCAGCCCCTCTTCCATTTTTTGAAGGGGCTGCTCCTCAAATTTTGGTTGCACTTCAGTCCCACGCTCCTGATCTACGGTCACCCCGTGCGGAGGGGAGCGGGCAGGTCGGAGGACCTCCTCGTGGGCCTGCTCCTGGGCCTGGCCAAGAAAGCCATTAATTGGTCCAGGCAGCGGGCGGTCGAGGGGTTCGTCCGGCCGGATTGCCTCCCTCTCTTCCGCGGCCATGTTCGCGGCCGGGTGGCCCTGGAGATGGAGCACGCGGTGTCCGCCGGCGAGCTCGAGCTCTTTTGAGACCGGTGGGCGCCGCGGGGACTGGAGTGCGTAGTTGGTTTAAACCACCAGATTTTAATTTAAGGGGTTAAGTTTTGTTTCGGGGTTTATTGGATTGGGTGTATTTGTTTAATGTTTTTGTTTTATTGGTTTAAAAAAAAGAGGAGCAATGTGGTCCTAAATGATTGGTACGGACACACAGAAAACAACTTAGAGATAAATACATAAAAAGGTAACTTAGAGAATATAGAAGAAAGCTCGGGCTCAAATACTATGTGCAGCCATTTGAGTCTTGTTACTGCCTCAACAGCAACAACTTTTAATTGTACAGCGCCTTTAATGTAGGAAAACATCCCAAGGGGCTTCACAGAGGTGTGAGGAAAAACATACATCGCGCCAAGGAAGGAGATATTAGGAGGAGGCTTGGTCAAAGAGCTGGGTTTATGGAGGGCCTCAAAGGAGGAGAAGGTGGCAGAGGGTTTAGGGAGGGATGCTTGAAGGACTTAGATGGCTGAAGGTATGGCTGCCATCGGTGTGGCAAAGAGGGGGGGCGAAGCACTCGATGCCAGAGTAAGAGGAACAGAGAGTTTGAGGTTGGGGGGCGGTGGGATAGTAGAAATGGAGGGGTTTCAGTGATAGGAAGGGGCGAGGCCATGAAGGCATTTAAATATGAGGATGAGAATATTAAAGTTCAGGTGTTGGGGGCCTGGCAGGCAATACAGGTCACCGAGGACAGGAGTGATGGGCGAGCAGGACTTGGTGTAGGGGATGAGCAGCAGAGTTTTGGATCAGCTGGGTTTATGGAGGCCAGAGGGTGGGAGGCCAACCAGGAGAATATTGGTGTAATCAAGTGTGGAGGTGAGTTTCAACATGGAGTAGAGATGGATGGGAAACACTGAGGTACGGTAGTGTAGTGGTTATGTTTCTGGACTAATAATCCACAGAACGTGATTTCAAATCCCACCACGGCAGTTTGGGCATTTGAACTCAGTGTAAAAACCTGGAAATGAAAGTGACCATGAAGCTGTCGGATTGCTGTAAATAATCAATTCATGCCCTTTAGGGAAGGAAACCTGCCATCCTTACCCCATCTGGCCTATATGTGACTCCAGTCCCATACCAATGTGTTTGCCTCTTAACTGGCTTCTGAATTGGACTAGCAAGCCTCTCGGCTGCAAAGGACTGGAGTGGTTGAAGAAGAAGGCCCACCACCACTGCCACCTTTGCAGGGCTACTAGGATGGGCAATAAATGCCTGCTTTGGTCAATCATTCTCAATCAGTTTGTCTGCCCACTGTCCAATTCTGTCTATATCACCCACAGTTCTTCACATGTTGCTTTCCTGTCAAGAGAAGAGTTAATCACCTGACTGTCATCCGCGGCTCAGTGGGGAGCACACTCACCTCTGAGTCAGAAGGTCATGGGTTCAAGTCCCACTCCAGAGACTTGAGCACAAAAATCTAGGCTGACACGCCAGTGCAGTACTGATGGAGTGCTGCACTGTCGAAGGTGCTGTCTTTTGGATGAGACGTTAAGACACGGCCCCATCTACCCTCTTAGGTGAACGTATTCAAAGAGGAGCAGGGGAGTTCTCCCCAGTGTCCTGGCCAATATTTATCCGTCAAACAACATCACTAAAACAGATTATCTGGTCATTATCACATTGCTCTTTGTGGGAGCTTGCTGTGCGCAAATTGGCTGCTGTGTTTCCTACATTACAACAGTGACTACATTTCAAAAATACTTCGTTGGCTGTAAAGCGCTTTGGGACATCCTGAGGTAGTGAAAGGCGCTGTAGAAATGCAAGACTTTCTTTTCTTATTTTTCTATACTTCTAGGCCTAGAAATTGGGTATAGCCCCGCTTGAGGCGTTAGAACTGGCGATGCGCAAAGTTTATAGCCAGACGAAACTTATCGCCGCCTGGCGCGATACTGGGTTGCATCGCCCCCAAAGGGGATTGCGGCGCTAAATCAGCCGTTGCACGGTGCTCTTAAGGCGCAAAAGGTCAGGCGCTATTCAATATCGACGCGGACGGCCGCAGCGCAGGTGAACTCAATTACGGGAAAGCACGAGACCTCCAGGCGCCGGCCGGTTTTTAAAGGGCTGGGTCAGTCATCCTGAGCTTCAACACCCAGCTTCAGGCCTCAGATTCGGCGCTCGCCCTTGTCTGGCGGTACAAACTTGTTCATCATGGAGAAGGTTAGGCAGAGAGCAGAGCGCTTCAGCACTGAGGCTCTGGACCACTTGGTGTCTGCAGTTGAACACCGTCGAGAGGTCCTGTATCCGGATAATGGCAAGAGGCCGAATCAGAAGGCTTACCGACGATCTTGGAGGGAGGTTGCTGTGTGGGCCAACTCCAGCAGCATGGCGACCAGGACCCCTGTTCAGTGCAGGAAGAAATTCAACGACCTCACACGGATCGTTAGGGTGAGTGATGGTATACCAAACTTGTGCTTCCCTCCATCTGCAGCTGACTTCGGGCACCCTGTTGCCATGATGCCCCAATGGCCATCTGTCAGCAAGCACCCATGGCCCTTTCTGGCCACACACATGGACAGATGTCTCAAGGCCTCATGTAAGGGCTCTTGCGCCATGGGGGGCATGTGATGAGGTCTCAAGGCCTCATGTAAGGGCTCTTGCACCATGGGGGGCATGCGATGAGGTCTCAAGGCCTCATGTAAGGGCTCTTGCATCATGGGGGGCATGCGATGAAGTCTCAAGGCCTCATGCAAGGGCTCTTGCACCATGGGGGGCATGCGATGAGGTCTCAAGGCATAATGTTACAGAACTTCCCCTGCAGTCCAAGCTGGCGATGATTCGAAAGGAGCAGCCTCGAACTGGTGGCGGACATCCACAAGTGGTCACTCTCACGGATCTGGAGGAGAGAGTGCACCAGATACTTGGAGGACGTCTGTCTGGTCCTGTGACCACTGCATCTGCCGACCCCATTACCGACAGCGAGGGTAAGACTCTCATCTTTTTCACCTGTTGCCTTCCACTTGGTCCCCCCGCCAGCATGCATCCTCAGTGTGCAGCCATGTCAGAGCCTTGCCGCAATCTGGCATGCCTTTCAGCAAAGCTGTCCTTTTGCTAAAGCCACTCTTCCATCTCCCACTTTCAGATGAAGCAGCACCAACTCGGGCTCCACGCGCTGAAGCTGCCAGTGCCAGTGCCACCGGAGGTGAGGACCAGGAGGAATCCGGACCAGCCATTGCAGAATCCGGGGAGATGACACATCTACAGACTGGGGATAGTAGTCCCCTGGATGGGAGGGGGGGGCTCTGAGGATGAACCAGTTGCCGGACCAAGCGGCATGCAGCCACGCACGGGGGATAGGCAAGTGCGGCCACCGTATCCCCGCAGGGCAAGGCAGGTTGTAATGACTGCTGCACAGAGTGCAGATGAGGTCCGTCGCCTGGCTGAGATGAGCAAAGAGGCCCGGCTCAGACACACGGAGCTGATGGCTGCAGTGGAGAAGATGCCTGAGTCAATAGATTCATTGGCTAGGAGTATGTTGGACTTCGGGGCAACAATGGAGAGGACTCTGCAGGGCTTTGGGGCAACAATGGAGAGGACTCTCCAGGTGTTCGGGGAAACAATGGACAGGTCTATCCAGGGCTTCGGGGCAACAATGGACAGGATTATCCAGGGCTTCGGCCCAACAATGGAGAGGACTGTCCACGGCTTTGAGTCGGCTATGGAAAGGACTGTTCAGGGCTTCGGACAATCCCTGGAAAGGTCTGTGCAGGGCTTGTCTGAGGCAGTGGCGCGGTCGGCACCTGCCTTGTCCGAAGCAATGGGAAGAACTGTCCAGGCCTTCTCCGAAGCACTGGCACCTGGCACACAGGTCCTCACTGTTGCCACGCAGTCACTTGCTGGGCTCCTCCACAGCCAGATTGACGCAACGCGATCTTTCACTGCAGCCACCCTCTCTGCATCAGATAGGATCACCCCGGGCCCTTCCACTCCCGTACAAAGCCAGGAATCAGTGGAGCATGCGATTGTGGCAGATGAGCCGAGCCGCTCCCCTCAGATAGCCAGTGTGTCGTCCGACCATGGTGCAGGTGTCCTCTCTCGGCAGGAGACCATTGCACATGCCAGCGCTGGGACGCCTGCATTGCAGCTGCCACCACCTGCAGGCCACATTGCTTCCAGCCATGGTCACAGCAAGCATCCTGCGTCCGCACCCTCCAAGCCCAGAGGTCAGCCAGGCCGTCCCTCAGGGGCTTCTGCGCTTCCAGACAGTCAGCAGGCGTCCCCCAGCCTTGAGCCCGCCACTGGGGTCCAATTACGTAGGAGCAGCAGGGAGGGAAGGGGCCGGGCGCGAAAGAGAAGTCGTTCTCCCTCAAGGGGCCAGTTGTAGAGGGAGGTGCTGAGACGTTTGTTTGTCCAAATTCAAGGACACCCTCACCTGCTGTTATATTTGCAGAAGGTTTGTTGAGTTTTGCGGCTTTGCCGAACAGTTCACAGTTATTTTGAAAGTTATGGTTTCTGCTGACATTACGTTGTTTAGCTGTAATGAAAGACTTTTGTGCCAATAAACAGAAGTTTCAATGTGGCATGGTGCATGTGACTACTTTCAGTGATGCTGGCATTCAGAGGCCCTCAAACATCCAAAGTGCGCATGAGTTAAGACTCTCATCATTCCGCCACAGGGGTGTCGACAGGAGTCCACAGGAGCCTCTGATGTATGGACCTTCCACTTTCAGCAGCCCTTCCTCCTCCTCCTCCGCCTGCTCCTCCTCCTCCTCATCCTCCGCCTGCTTGTGCAGGGTCCGAGGGAAGGTAATGAATTGACGCGTTCGCCTATAAAGGGCATCTGTCACTTGCCGGATGCAACAGTGGACTGCAGACTGAGCGGCAGTCACTTTGTCCCCAATGGCTGACTGAAAGGATCCGTTGGCATAAAAATGGAGGCCATCAGTCAGTTTAGCCATCACGGACAGAGAGGTTCTGCAGCGTTCACGCGGCTGCAGATCCTGACCAAGCAGCTGGCACAGATCAGTAACAACGTCCCTCCAGATTCGGAGCCTTTCCAAACACTGCTCCTCCGACATGTCAAGGCTTGTCACCTGCTGCCTAAAGACCCTTGCAGCATCACGTCGGATTGGCCGACCTCCATTGCCCCTCCTCCTTCTGGCCAATCCCGGCCCTCTCTCCCGTCGTCTCTCTGCCCCTTCACAGTGTTGGGCGATGAGGCCGTGGCCCTCCAAACAAGCTCCCATTCCGATGCCAGTTGGTCAAAAGGCTTTTAGGTGTAGTGCTGCAAGTGCTTCGGACAGGGTTGAAGGTCCCAAGTACTGTAAAGCTAAATTCCCAGATCTCCGCTCCACATTAGCTCGCCAACTCTCTCTAGCAGCGATCGCAATGAGCAGGCCAAGTGGCAGAAGATTCTGCACTAGAGCTGTCCCCTTTAAATAGCGCCCCCCTACTCCGAGAAGGGCCCGTTAGCCCTCCCTCGAACTGTCACTAATACCGCTGGGCGCTAAGGCTCCGGGCGCCACCCAATATGCGGTCAGGCGCTCCTAAAAGGCGTTGCACACTGAAATGACGTCATGAGCCGCTTGCGCTCGCGGGCGCGCGCAAACACTTTGTGCAGACGCTAAATGTATAGTTAATATCTGAGATGGCGCTATCTTCATAGCGTCCGCCCCAATTCTAGGTCTCTTTAGGCGCTCAGCGCCGGCGCTACCAACCCAATTTCTAGGCCATTGTTTTTCCCTCGATGTGCCGTCTGTTCCCCATTCCCTGTATAAGTATATTTGCCTGTAATTTAATCCAATGACTTCTCATAAGACTGTGTTAATTTCTGTTTTAATAAAAACTTGGTTTTCTTACACCAAACCACTTGTCTACTCGAGTCTTTCTGTATCGCCGCCTGTACCTAAGTCCGGTGTCTAGAACCCAGGGGCATGGGAGCGATTCGAACCGCTCACCAACAGTCAGGGGCATAACTGACTGGGCGCACACGCCAACCGCCACCCGCTACAAGCATTCGCGATGCTGAGGACATCGTGGATAGCACGTTTAATCTGTTGTTCACACCGCAGGTAAAGGTTGCACAGGCAGAAAGGGAATGGGTGACCACCAGGCAGATTAGTAGGCACAGGCAGGTAGTGCAGGAGTCCCCTGTGGTCATCCCCCTCTCAAACAGATATACCACTTTGGATATTGTTGAGGGGGATGGCTTATCAGAGGAAGGCAGCAGCAGCCAACTTCCTGGCACCAGGGGTGGTTCTGCTGCACAGGACGGGAGGAAAAAGAGGGGTAGAGCTATAGTAATAAGGGATTCTATTGTAAGGGGAATAGACATGCGTTTCTGCGGCCGCAAACGAGACTCCAGGATGGAGTGTTTCCTCCCTGGTGCAAGGGTCAAGGATGTCTCAGAGCGGCTACAGAACATGTTGGAAGGGGAGAGTGAACAGCCAGTTGTCATGGTGCATATAGGTACCAACGATATAGGTAAAAAACGGGATGTGGTCGTAAATGCTGAATATAGGGAGTTAGGAGGTAAATTAAAAAATAGGACCTCAAAGGTAGTAATCTCAGGATTGCTACCAGTGCCACGTGCTAGTCAGAGTAGAAATAGAAGGATATTTCAGATGACTATGTGGCTAGAGGAATGGTGCAAGGGGAAGGGATTCAAATTCTTGGGACATTGGAACCGGTTCTGGGGGAGGTGGGACCAGTACAAACCGGACGGTTTGCACCTGGGCAGGACCGGGACCGATGTCCTAGGGGGAGTGTTTGCTAGTGCACTGGGGGAGGGTTTAAACTAAAATGACAGGGGGTTGGGGACCTGAGCAGGGAGACAGAGGAAAGGGAAACAATGATAGAAGCAAAAGACAGGAAGGAGGGAAAACAAAAGGTGGCAGTCAGAGAAATCAAGGGTTTAAATCAAACATGGCCACAGTAAATAATTCTAAAAGTGTTAAAAAAACAAGCCTGAAGGCTTTGGGCTAAAAATTCGGTATCGCCGCGCCAGGTCTTTAGTGCCCGAAATTTTGCGCTCGCCCGGATTCCCATAGCGCCCGCCTGAAATTCAGTTGCACCGCCCCAAGACGGAGGCGGGCGCTATTGCAGGGTTTGGCCGCCTCGTTTGGGGCGATGAAAGTCAGTTTCAGGCGTCCAGCTGCCGCTGCGGCACCCGATGCGGTGCGGCAGGCTGGGGTACTGCAGGCCTCCTCCTTCTCTTAAGGAGGAGCTGCCTGCAGCCGTGAGATCGCCGCTGGATTCCCCCGGCAAATGAGCCCGGCACCACGGAGAAGTGCCGAGCTCGCGGGAGTCAGACACCAATGCCGCGGGGGGGTGGTGCAGGAGTCCGGGGAGGGAGGTGCGGCCAGGCGGCCGCCGGGAAAGCGGCCGGCTGCCCCTCCACCTTTATGCGCCGGCCTCTCGGAGCTGCAAGGCACCGTTTTTCAAACGCTGTTTGCGGCCGCTACGGGCGAGGCGGCCGCAACTGAATTTGGCCATCGGCACAGAATAGCATTGGAACCGGGGCGCTGCGCACACCGATGACGTCATCGGTGCCGGCGCAGCGCTACCGGCAAACGCCGATGTTAGGGACCAACTGAATTTCGGGCGCTAAAAAACTTCCGGCGCAAACCACTCTATAGCCAATAAGTGGGCGCAAACGCGACTGAATTTCTAGGCCCTTGTGTCTTAATGCGAGGAGCATTCGTAATAAGGTGGATGAATTAGCTGCGCAAATAGAGGTAAACTAATATATGAAATGATTGGGATTACGGAAACATGGCTCCAGGGTAACCAAGGCTGGGAACTCAACATCCAGGGGTATTCAATATTCAAGAAAGATAGGCAAAAAGGAAAAGGAGGTGGAGTAGCATTGCTGGTTAAAGAGGGGATTAACACAATTGTAAGGAAGGATATTAGCTCTGATGATGTGCAATCTGTATGGGTGGAACTGAGAAATACCAAGGGGCAGAAAACGTTAGTGGGAGTGGTATATAGACCCCCAAACAGTAATGTGGAGGTTGGGGATGGCATTAAAAGGGAAATTAGAGAAGCATGCAATAAGGGCTCAGCAGTTATCATGGGTGACTTCAATCTACATATAGATTGGGCTAACCAAATTAGTAACAATACTGTGGAAGAGGAATTCCTGGAGTGTATACGGGATGGTTTCCTGGACCAATATGTCAAGGAATCAACTGGAGATCAGGCCATCTTAGACTGGGTATTATGTAATGAGAATGGATTAATTAGCAATCTTGTTGTGCGAGGCCCCTTGGGTCGGACCGATCATAATATGATCGAATTCTTCATTAAGATGGAGAGTGAAGTATTTGACTCAAAGACTAGGGTCCTGAATTTAAATAAAGGAAACTACGATGTTATGAGGCGTGAGTTGGGTAGGATTGATTGGGGAATGTCACTCAAAGGGTTGACGGTGGATAGGCAATGGCAAACATTCAAAGATCGCATGGATGAACTACAGAATTTGTTCATCCCAGTTTGGCATAAAAATAAAACAAAAAGTTGACTCAACCGTGGCTAACAAGGGAAATTAGGGATAGCACAAGAGCCAAGGAGAGGACATATAAATTGGCCAGAAAAAGCAGTAAACCTGAGGATTGGGAGCAGTTTAAGATTCAGCAAAGGAGGACAAAGGGATTAATTAAGAGGGGAAAAATAGAGTATGAGAGTAAGCTTTCAGGGAACATAAAAACTGACTGTAAAAGCTTCTATAGATATGTGAAGAGAAAAAGATTGGTGAAGTCAAGCGTAGGTCCCTTGCAGTCAGAATCAGGGGAATTTATAATGGGGAACAAAGAAATGGCAGACCAATTAAATACATACTTTGGTTCTGTCTTCACAAAGGAGGACACAAATAACCTCCCAGAGATGTCGGGGAACATAGGGTCTAATGAGAGGGAGGAACTGAATGAAATCAGAATTTGTAGGGAAATGGTGCTAGGGAAATTGACGGGATTGAAGGCCGATAAATCCCCAGGGCCTGATAATCTACATCCTAGGGTACTTAAGGAAGTTGCCCTAGAAATAGTAGATGCATTGCTGGTCATCTTCCAAAGTTCGATAGACGCTGGAACGGTACCCATGGATTGGAGGGTAGCTAATGTTACCCCACTATTCAAAAAAGGTGATCGAGAGAAAACGGGGAATTATAGCATGACATCGGTAGTGGGGAAAATGCTAGAGTCCATTATAAAAGATGTAATAGCAGAGCACTTGGAAAACAGTGACAGGATCGGACAAAGTCAACATGGATTTACAAAAGGTAAATCATGCTTGACTAATCTACTGGAATTTTTTGAGGATGTAACTGGTAAAATAAATAAGGGAGAACCAGTGGATGTGGTGTATTTGGACTTTCAGAAGGCTTTCGATAAGGTCCAGCATAAGAGATTAGCGTGTAACGTTAAGACACATGGGATTGGGGGCAAAGTATTGACTTGGATAGAGAACTGGTTGGCAGACAGAAAGCAAAGAGTTGGAATAAATGGGTCTTTTTCCGAGTGGCAGTCAGTGACTAGTGGGGTACTGCAGGGATCGGTCCTAGGACCCCAGCTATTTACAATATATATTAATGATCTAGACGAGGGAACTAGATGTAATATCTCCAAGTTTGCAGACGACAGAAAGTTGGGTGGGCGTGTGTGCTGTGAGGAGGATTCCGAGAAACTCCAGTATGGTTTGGACTGGATGGGTAATTGGGCAGAAGCATGGCAGATGCAATACAATGTGGATAAATGCGAGGTTATCCACTTTGGTGTCAAAAACAGGAAGGCAGATTATCTGAATGGCAATAGATTGGGAGAAGGGGAAGTGCAACGAAACCTGGGTGTCCTTGTGCGCCAGTCGCTGAAGGTAAGCATGCAGGTGCAGCAGACGGTTAAGAAGGTAAATGGTATGTTGGCCTTCGTAGCGAGAGGGTTTGAGTACAGGAACAAGGATGTCTTGCTGCAGTTGTACAGGGCCTTGGTGAGACCACATCTTGAATATTGTGTGCAGTTTTGGTCGCCTTATCTGAGGAAGGATGTTCTTGCTATGGAGGGAGTGCAGCGAAGATTCACCAGGCTGTTACCTGGGATGGCAGGAATGACGTATGAGGAGAGATTGTGTCGATTGGGCTTATACTCACTGGAGTTTAGAAGATTGAGAGGGGATCTCATCGAAACCTATAAAATTCTGTCAGGCCTGGACAGACTAGATGCAGGAAGGATGTTTCTGATGGCCGGGGAGTCCAGAACCAGGGGTCACAGTCTAAGGATAAGGGGTAGGCCATTTAGGACAGTAATGAGGAGGAATTTCTTCACCCAGTGTGGTGAACCTGTGGAATTCTCTACCACAGAAGGCAGTAAAGGCCAATTCATTAAATATATTCAAGAAGGCGTTAGATATATTTAAGGCTAAAGGGATCAAGGGATATGGAGAGAAGGCAGGGACAGGGTACTGAATTTGGATGATCAGCCATGACCTCATTGAATGGTGGAGTGTAAGGGGTTTTAGATCGCAGAGGTTTCTCTCTCTAGAGGCCTCTCTCTCTTGCACAGTAAAACCTTGAGTGGTTCGACCCACTCGCCCCTTAGATTCTATACTCTGGCCTTTGGGGCAGGAACTACAATGTAGAGAAAACTCTTATAGACCAAGTTTGATGAAAACGAAATGAAATTTTATTGCATATGGAAAAATAAATCAAATGCAAACAGATAAGAGAGTACATGGGAGGGAAAAACACAAACAAATCATAACGACACAATACTAACTAAGGCAAAAACAGGCATCTTATACGCTACAAAAATCATCATGAAATAAGGAAACACGGAATATCGAGGGACAACAACTCTTGTTAATTGTACCCTTAAATCCACCCCCTTAAAGCTATCTAGATCTGATTGTGAAGGGCCAGAAACATGCTCACCAATCCAACTAGGAAGTACAAGGTTTTGAACCAGTCTGCGTTTGATCCTTTCAGGCGTTCCGTCTTCACGTGGGTCGTGGAGCCCCAGCGAGCTGCGCCACACCTCTCCTGAGGTGGGGGTCGGGGGCGGCTGGACACCGGCTGGTTCTGGATGTCGGCGGGGTCGGGGATCGTCGGCTCGACCCCGGTCAGAGGAGCCTTGGGTGGCCTCCATCGTTTCGTTTGTTTATTTTTGTCTCTTCTCCCGAGTTGGGAGAGGGCCTCTTGTCTTCGTCAACGGCCCGGGGTTGGTCGATGATCTCCCGAGGTGTGACCCCGGGGCGGGACGCCGGCTCGAATGGTCCTCTTGATGGCGGCTTACTTTTCTTCGTCTTCCTCCGATGGTGGAGAGGAGTTCGCTGATCTTCTCCCAAACCAGCTCCTCTTTACCCAGCTCAACAACCGCCGAATTCGACTCTCCAACGACTCAACTGTCTGACCACTGCAACTGTGTCTGTCTCCCCTCCAACTGTAACCGTTTTCAATTCCACTTCAACTCCTCCAATTATACTTTTCCTTCAGGAGCCTCCACTTCCTGCGCAAAATCAGGTTAGTCTTTGTTTAACTTTTGGCGGGCTGGGAGCACAGCGGGGTAGTTATTATATTTTAAATTGTTTTAGATGGCCGGTAAAGGCCCATCTCTGGTCTGGAATGACCTTCATTGTTTTTAATGTCCTGCTGATCTCGTTACCTAGTCCTTGGTGCTGTTCTCATGAATATGAAATTGTCCCCTTTTGTCTGGGTCAACATTTAGATGGCCTCTGTCTCCAGGCCGATCTTGACTGGATCTGCACCTAATCCATATGTATATGAGAGAGTCTGGTTTCGTTCTCTCAGAAACGGCTTCCAGAACTTACTGTGGGTTGAATCCACAAAGCTGTCTGAGGTTTCGCAGGAACCATTTTAAAATGTCCCAATAAGCCGGTCACGTGGTATAGCGGCCATTTTGTATGCCCCGTTTTCTGGGCTTCTTTTAAAACAGTCTTTAAAATCACGGCCTCTTCTGCCATTTGACCCTTTATAATATAAAGTTCAATGTTGCGAATCCTACAGGAGCAGGCTCGAGGGGCCGAATGTCCTCCTCCTGCTCCTATCTTCTATGTTTCTATGCATCTCATGTGTTTCACTATATCGAAGACTGTGTGGAAACTATGCTCCCCGATGCGTGCATTCCATCAGGGGTCTCCTTTCTACATCCACCAATGTTACTCCTCACAATCGATTCTTCGGGTTCCAGCGTCGCTCCACTCATGGTTGGCAGCTCCAGTTTTCTTACGTCAGTAGGTATTTGTGATTAAAGAACAGAAGCTGGAGATTTTAAAAGGTAATGAGCGGCATGGTTGGGGCTCACGATGCTTCTACACAGTGGAAGAAGACAAGGTTGCTCGATATTCCAGTGGGGACATTGAAATATCCAGGGGTCCATGTACAAAAATCACTAAAACCAGGGAACGGATACAAAAAATTGAAAAGGAAAACGGAATGTTCGCCTTTATCTCACGGGGGCTGGAATACAAAGGGGTGGAAGTAACGCTGCATTTAGAGAACGGCGTTCAGTTCCGAGCTCCGCACCTCAGCAAGGACATCTTGGGCTTGGAGGAGGGGCAGCGCAGATTCAGCAGAATGATACCGGGGCTTAAACGGTTAATTAATGAGGGCGGGTTGCACAGGATTGTATTCCCTTGAATTTAAGATGCTTAAAGATTTGATAGGGTAGATACAGAGAAACTATTTCCGCTGATGGGGGGAGGGAGAGTCCAGATCAAAAGGAGCATAACCTTAAAACTAGAGCTAGACCGTTCAGTGATGATGTCAGGAAGCACTTCTTCACACACAGGGTAATGGAAACCTGGAATTCTCTCCCCCAACAGCTATTGAAGCTGGGGATCAATTGAAAATTTCTAAACGGAGATTGATAGATTTGTGTTAGGTAAGGGTATTAAGGGATATGGAACCAAGGTGAGTAAATGGAATTAAGATACAGATCAGCTATGATTTAACTGAATGGTGTACTCCTGTTCCTTTATTCAAATTATCGTATGCCTGAGCCAGTGTAACCTCTAACCTTTTAAGCTCATGTATATTGTGCATAAAGGGGAACGGATTTCTGCACCAATGGAAGAGTTGAGTGAAGCTGCCAAGCAGGCTAAGGACAGGGTGTGAGAAAGAGAGATGCAAAGTGATTAAACAGGTAGCAGATACTCTGAGCTGTACCCTGGTCCATCATTTAGAGGAGATGAGAGATAAATAAAGATTTGATAAATTGGAATCAAGTTCTTGAGAAGAAACTGCTCCGAGGTCATTAATCTAAAGGGAGCCCATTGAGTGTTCCAGTGCGACCTGCAGGATCCCCAGGCCGTGAAGCAGATGATCACATGCGATGGGAATGAACGGAATTGAGGACACAGGCTCCCCAAAGCATCTCCACCACCTACAAGTGGCTGCACTGTGTACCATCTACAAGATTCACTGCAGAAACTCGCCAACTATTCTTCAACAGCATCTCCCAAACCTGCAGCCTCCACTGCCTAGAAAGACAAGAGCAGCAGGTCCAGGGGAACACCATCAACTCCGAGTCTCACACCATGCAGGCTAGCAAATAGGTCACCGATCCTCCATCGCCGCTGGGTCAAAGTCCTGGAACGCCCTACCTAACAGCACGGTGGAAGCACCTTCACCACATGGACTGCAGAAGTTCACCATCTCAAGGGCAACTAGGGATGGGCAATAAATGCCAGCCTTGCCCACATCTCAAGAATGATTAAAATAAGGATGACGCCCCAAGGAACCACATCGCAGTAATACAGAAAGGGGGGGTGGTGCATGCATGGAAGAAAACCAACACCCAACAGAATGGTAAGGATAGCCATGGAACAGGAACTGAAGAACCAAATCGATAAGATAGCAGGCAGTGGATGAAGAAAGGAATGTTCAAGAGCACTGTGAAAATTGTTTCTGTCCCCAAAAACAACCCAGCCCCAAGGATCAAGGCAACCCCACAATGCAATGGAAGGTCCTGGTTTTCCCTTGAGATTGTTGTTGTAAGCCCATTTCCCATATGGCTACAGGGAACCTGATTACAGTATTTATTATTGACCTTTTTGACAATCTGTGCTACTTTACAAGAATGTTGGAACAAGTGTTTACTATTGAAGTAGGAACTGATGGAGCAGTCATTTTACAAGGTACAGCATGGGAATGGAAACAAGGCTCCACATTAGCCATCACCCATAATCCCCAGTACAGGTAGAATGAACTGATCAGATTCCTGTTGAGGAAATACGTGGCCCTTATGGGAAAAGTTGGGATCAGTTCATTCCCCTCATGACTGAAGAGAAACTCCTTCAAGTATGACAAAGTGCACTGATGTAGCCAGTCCAACAGAAGATAGGAAGAAGGTGGACAGATATGTAGGAGATTAAAGAATAAGCTAAACAATTATACCAACTAATAACACACCATCACAAAGCTCTACTTTGACCAGCTCAATTGGCACGTTGGAAACAAGGTCACGATACTGGTCTATGACACAAGGACCAGTTAACTGACAAATAGCATGGTTCACACTTGACTCTTCTGTTTATGAATGTGCCCTTATAAATGACACATCCTCGGTGTTCAGCAATTGTTCATTTATTTTTCTAATCGTGGGTCATTTTTTGGGCTGGTTTATGTATGTGTTTAATTTATCAAAACATACCGTGTCATGCTAGAAAGTTTCATCATCTCGAGGGCAGCAAATTCCAGCTAAACCCGTATCAGAATGCTCTTGCATTAATTCATATGCACGTATAAAGGTGGCTTTTGTATAGATAGACACGTGGGTGTCTGATATTATAGCTATTACTGAGGCATGGCTGAAAGAAGGGCAGGAATGGCAACTCAACATACCTGGTTACAGGGTTTTCAGACGAGAGAGAGAGGGGGATAAAAAAGGAGGGGGTCGCAATATTGATTAATGAATCAATTACAACTATGAGGAGGGAGGATATCTTAGAAGGATCATCAAATGAGGCCATATGGGTCGAACTGGGAAAAAAAAGGGGCAATCACACTGCTGGGAGTGTACAATAGACCTCCAAACAGTCAGAGGGAGATAGAAGAGCAAATATGCAGGCAAATTTCAGAGACGTGCAAAAATAGGACAGCAATAGTAGGGGATTTCAACTTCCTTAATATTAATTGGGATAAAATTAGTGTGAAAGGTATAGAGGGAGCAGAATTCCAAAGATGCATTCAGGAGAACCGTTGTTAGCCAATACGTAGCAAGCCCAACAGAGGAGGCGGTCCTAGACCTAGTTTTAGGGAATGAAGCTGGGCAGGTGGAAAGGGTAACAGTGGGAGAGCATATTGGTGGTAGTGATCATAATTCAGTTAGATTTAGGGTAGCTATGGAAAAGGACAATGACAGACCAGGAATAAAAGTTCTCAATTGGGGAAAAGCTAATTTTACTAAGCTGAGAGGTGATTTAGCCAAAGTGGACTGGAGACAGAAACTTGAAGGTAAAGCAGTGGGAAGCATTCAAGGAGGAGATAGTGAGGGTTCAGAGCAAGTATGTTCCCTTAAAGAAAAAGGGTGGAACTAACAAATCTAGAGCTCCCTGGATGTCAAGGGGCATACAGGTTAGGATAACGAAAAACAGGGAGGCTTATGACAGATACCGAGGACTCAATACTGCAGAAGGCCGAGAGTATAGAAACTGCAGGGGTGAAATTAAAAAGGAAATTAGGGAAGCAAAGAGAGGGCATGAAAAATATTGGCAAGTAAAATAAATACATTAAGAGCAAGAGGATAACTAACGTAAGAGTAGGGCCTATTCGGGACCATAAATCTGTGTGTGGAGTTGGAAGACCTGGGTATGGTTCTTAATGAATACTTTGCGTCTGTTTTCACAAAAGAGAGGGATGATGCAGACATTGCAATCAGGAAGGAGGAGTGTGAAATATTAGATGAAATAAACAGTGAAAGAGGAAGTATCAAGGGGTTTAGCATCTTTGAAAGTGGATAAATCCCCAGGCCCGGATGAAATGTACCCCAGACTGTTAAGAGAAGTAAGAGAGGAAATAGCAGAGACTCGGACCATCATTTTTCAATCCTCTCTGGCTACAGGTGTGGTGCCAGAGGACTGGAGGACCGCTAATGTGGTACCGTTGTTTAAAAAGGGAGAATGGGACAGACCGAGTAATTACAGGCCAGTCAGCTTAACCTCGGTGGTGGGAAAATTGAAGGGATAGGATAAATCCTCATTTAGAAAGGCATGGATTAATCAGGGACAGTCAGCATGGATTTGTTAAGGGAAGGTGTAAGGGGTTTTAGAGATCGCTGCGGTCTCTCTCTCGCACCGTAATTTTCCCAGTGGTTCGACCCACTCACCCCTTAAGTTCTATAAAATGGACTTTGAGGCAGGAACTACAATGCAGAGAATACTCTATAGACCAAATTTAATGAAAGCGAAATGAAATTTTATTGCATAAAGGAAAAAAATTGAATGTAAGCCAATAAAAGGTACATGGGAGGGAAAAACAAATCATAATACAGCACTAACTAAGATATATACAGGCACATTATACTTTACAAAGGTCATCACGAAATGGGGAAACACACAGAACATCGAGGGACAACAACTCATTATTAATTATCCCCTGAAATGCCCACCCCCTAAACCTATCTAGGTCAGATTATGAGGGGTCAGAAACATGCTCACCAATCCAGTTAGAAAGTATAGGGTTTTGAAAAGTCTGCGTTTTGATCGTCTCAGGCGTCCTGTTTCCACGTGGTCAGCGGAACGCAGCGGGCTGCGACACACTCTTTTCTCCCTTGAGGTGAAGGTCACAGACAGGCTGGATGTTAGCAGGCCTGGACGTCGTTGTGGAGAGAGACCAACTGCTTGACCATTTTCATATGGGTTTCGTCGCAAAGCCCAGCTGTTTTACCATATTCATATGGGTCTCTTCGCGGAGGGTCACTGTCCTTTGGCTCGTCAACGGCCCAGGGTTTATCAATGGTCTCCCGATGGCTACCCCGGGGCTGGACGCAGACTCTACTCGAACCACTTTCTTGACTGCCTCCGGATCGACGTTCCTCAATCGCTATCGACTCTCCGATGTCTTCCCGCTACTGAAAGGCTGAGCAAAAGGCGCTGCAAAAGGCTACCGATAGCTATCCCGGGTTCCCAATTATACTTCTCATTGAGGCCCTTATCTCCCACCACATCAAGGTTAGTCTTTGTTTAACTTTTGGCGGGCTTGTAGCACAGCGGGGTAGTTATTATGTTTAAAGTACTTTCGGGATGGCCGGTAACGGCCATCTCTGGTCTGGAGTGACCTTATATTGTCTTTAATGTCCTCTTGATGTCTTTAATGGGTCTTGATGTTCCCCCTATGAATTTGAAACTGTTTCCCTTTGTCTGGGTGAACATATAGATGGCCTTTATCTACAGGCCGATCTGACTGGATCTGCATCCAATCCATATGTATGGGGTTCTGTCTGGTATCGTTTTCTCCGAAACGGCCTTCCAGAACTTACTGTGGGCTGAATCCACCAAGGCTGTCTGTGGACTGCAGAAACCATTTTAAAATGTCCCAAAAGCTGGTCACGGAGTCTGGTGGCCATTTTGTGTGCCCCTTTTTTTCTGGGCTTCTTTTAAAACCGTCTTTAAGATTAAGGCCTTTTCTGCCAATAGGACAATGTTCAATTTTGCAAATCTTACAGTCACCCCTGATGATACTATAACTTGCTTGAAGTATCATAATTCTGGGTGAGCAAAATTTTCTGACTCTCCATAATCAAACCATCCCCTGTATTTATCTATCTATGACCCCACGACACATGCATTTTCCATTTCAGAAAAACCACAGTGTACATTAAGCATCTATAGATGGTAATACATTGGAATTAAAGTCTGACACACACTTACTTCCAGGCGTGGAGGGGGGCCCAATACCCCTACACCACCTGGTTAACACACATTGGGCCAGAAATTCAGTGGGCTTTGCGCCCAGTTGCCGCCCAAAGAGGGCTTCTGCGCAAGTGTAAGAGGGTGCGCTGATATTCAGCGCTGCGGTAATGGCGGCGGTAGCCGGTAGCGCTGCGTCGACACCGACGACGTCATCGGTGTGCGCAGTGCCCCGGTTCCGCCCCGCTTCCGGCCCAAACCCCATATTTAGTTGCGGCCGCCTCTTCTGCAGCGGCCGCAAACAGCGATTGAAAAACGGGGCCGTACTGCTGCGCTACTGGGGCGCTTTAAGGTGGAGGTGCGGCCGGCCGCTTTTTCGGCGGCCGCCTGCCCGTACCTCCTTCCCCGGCCTCCTCCACGCACCCCCCCCACGGCATTGCCGGCTGCTTTCCGCGAGCCCGGCACTTCTCCGTGGTGCCGGGCTCATTTGCCGGCACAATCCAGCGGCGATCGCGCTGTTGTAGGCACCTCGGCCTAGAAATTCAGTCGCGTTTGCGCCCACTTATGGGCTAGAGAGTGGTTTGCGCCAGAAGTTTTTTAGCGCCCGAAATTCATTTGGTCCGTAACATCGACGTTAGCCGGTAGCGCTGCGCCGGCACCGATGACGTCATCAGTGTGCGCAGTGCCCCGGTTCCAATGCAATTCCGGTCCGACCGCCAAATTCAGTTGCGGCCGCCTCTCCCGTGGCGGCCGCAAACAGCGTTTGCAAAACGGTGCCTTGCAGCTCCGAGAGGCCGGCACATAAAGGTGGAGGGGCGGCCGGCCGCTTTCCCGGCGGCCGCCTGGCCGCACCTCCCTCCCCGGACTCCTGCACCACCCCCCCGCGGCATTGGTGTGTCACTCCCGCGAGCCCGGCACTTCTCCGTGGTGCCGGGCTCATTTGCCGGGGGAAGCCAGCGGCGATCTCACGGCTGCAGGCAGCTCCTCCTTAAGAGAAGGAGGAGGCCTGCAGTACCCCAGCCTGCCGCACCGCATCGGGTGCCGCAGCGGCAGCTGGACGCCTGAAACTGACATTCTTCGCCCCAAACGAGGCGGCCAAACCCTCCAATAGCGCCCGCCTCCGTGTTGGGGCGGCGCAACTGAATTTCAGGCGGGCGCTACGGGAATCCGGCCGAGCGCTAAATTTCATTGCGCTAAAGACCTGGCGGGGCTATACCTAATTTCTAGGCCCTCCACCTTAAGAGAAGGAGGAGGCCTGCAGTACCGCAGCCTGCTGCACCGCATCGGGTGGCGCAGCGGGGCCTACAGCACAGAAATTCAGTTTCAGCACCCCAAGCGGGGGCGGGCACACCCTGGAATAGTGCCCGGTTCCGACCTGGGGCGCAAAAGCCGAATATCTGATGGGCGCACCTGGCTCCGCGCGCAGCGCTAACTTTTGGGCGTTAGCCTGCTGGCGGGCCTTAACTGAATTTCTAGGCCATTATCTTTTATTAACAACACACATAATAAACTTCAATAAAAAATAATAGAGAAAGAAAATACACACAAAACCGTACATGAATACTATCAAACATAGAGGAGGGAGGGAAACTTTAACTTTATACATAGCAGCAAAATCTAAACGGGTGTTTCCTCGTCTACCCGCACATAATGCTGCTTCCATTCTCCTCTGTTCTCATACTTCTGTAAACGTTTGTCCTTTTTACAATGTACAAAGAGTAAATAAATCACAATAATAATCTGACACTACGAGGATGTGGGAGGCTATCCTAATCCATGAAGGGACTTCTATATTAGTGAACAGGTCCCACCACCGTGGGGTCATTATGTCCAATCTGTCTGCCCCTATTTCTAATGTCTTCTTCTCCAGTGTGTAAAAATGTTTCTGTGAAATGGCAACGGCTTTTAGTGTCTTGGTGAGGTTTTCAGGGCGAGGGGGAATGATATAGCCAAAATGCGCAACGAATCGTTACAGATCAGTGAAATTTTCTTTGACAGTGAGGTGAACAGTGGAAGGTTCAGGAATAGGGACAATTCGCTCTTGGGCCACTTGAACTTCTGCCTTGGGTTTGAAGCAGAAACTGCTGTCACTGACTGGAAACCAGCCATGCTGTCCATGTTGGTAGTGGGGCGCTGCAGTGGTGACACAGTATGTCCCACCTCCTATATATGCCACCTGCGGGGGCACATGGCTTTGTGCCATTGCCTCCATGGTGCAATTTATAGGCTTCGCGCCAGCAGTTCTGAACCCGCACTGTGGTCTCGAATAGGCATTCAAGTGCTGGGGACACAGGATGATGTGTGCTCCCTGGCTCCGGCACCCCGAGAGGTCGGTACCCGTCATTGCATGCTCCCATTGAATGACGTAAGGTGGGACCGCTGTGTAGCGAATGTGTGCACCCCCTTGAATGACTCCCATGTTCTCCACCCTGTATACCGGGGCGGGTTTAGCTGTCTTTCCCATAACCGGCATTCTTACCACTATACCCATAATGGTGTGATTAGACCGTCCACAGTCCACTGGGACTGGGTAGGCCTCTGAAGCTAGTCTGAGCTGGCACGGACTTAATGCGTTCTCAAAAGGGTGGAGGGCTGCAAGGTGCTTGTTGCTGATCCAGGAGGGGACCAAACCTTGTTTTAAATCCTCCAGATTACTGCGGCCCTTGCCCAGTAACCACGCCCCATACAGCACGCACGCTTCGTTCTGCGCAGCCTGATCTGATGCATTCCGATCCTCTCTGATGAGAGCATTTACCATTTTAGCGTGTTTCTCCAGCTCAGCTGTGATTTCTTTTAAGTGTAGTGTCATGGCCTGGTCCTCATGCAACTCAGAACCCATTACCTTATTCTCGTCCGTCAGTATCTTTCTGAACTGCACTTTTAAACCATTGATCTGGGTCTGCAGCTCCACATCATCCAGAGTGTTGATGACGGAAGTCCCTGTGTTGAAGGCGGTAAAAATATCATTGACTGTACCCCTTCTTTGTCTCCCTACCCTGTCCAAGACCTCATGTGGTGTGGTGTACAATCCGGCTCTGTCGACATCGGCAAAGTTGAATTCATAAAATTGTCTAAACATACTTGTTAACAGGACCTTGGGGCACCACTCTGGCAATCGCACCTCGGTGAGGTTTAAAATCACCGAGGCTACCGCGTAGTGCACCCCTTGGTACAGCACCTGACCTGTGGGTACCAATACCAGTCCATTCCCGGGTCCCTTGGTAGTGGCGGGGCACCCTTCCTTGTGGACTTTGGCTACCGGAATCGTGGGCAGGGGCTTGCGGGGGCGGGTGATGAGCTCACTGGCATTCACCGGGATCGGAGAGTATGGGACTCCATACGCCCGCGTGCTGATGTCCCACCTCATCCCTTTCCCAGCATCCTGCCACTGTCTCTGGAAAAAGATGGAGACGCCTGCGGGGCAGACGCATTCTGAACCCCACATGCAGATGTAAATCCCCTCATCTGGTTCCCACCATTTGTCCCAACAGACACTCAATCCCCCATGAGTCCCTGTAATAGTCCGATGGGTATTGTTACCCAGTCGCTCCCACTAAATAATTACACAACTTAAACTTAACTAAACTTAACTTAAGTACAACGCCGCCCGTCCCCGGGCAGCCTACCTAATCCCTGTTCGGGTTGCAGCTCACCGCTCCCTGTGGCGGGGCCGCACTGACCTGTAGCTTGAGTCCCCCAAAGCCTTTTGCTGCCACTTGGGGACTGCGACTCTCTAGGGATTTCCCAAGTCGGTGTCTGCTGAAGTCGGGGCAATTGGGCCAGAGTTTTCTTGGCTGAGGCCTCCGAGACGACCTGCGAGGGGGTACCATGTGCGAGGCTCCCTTTGCGAGTGGACCTTGTAATGATCAATAACATGTCATTCTATAGTGGACACTAGGTGGAGCCGTAGAGCTGTATGTATAAGACTACACTACCCAGCTGTATGTATATTAAGACTACATTACCCATGAGGCACTAGGCTACCCACAAGGCAGCAGTCAAGATGGAGGCCTCTACAGATACTGTACCTAGTCCACATGTGCTCAATAAAGTAACTAGCAAAAGCTAGCAGTGTTCATAATAAGAATGTCTATTTATTAATGAACATAAGATGGTACCAGGATGGTGAAGATCTGCTGAAAATTGTGAAAAGTGAAATGGAGAATTTGAAGCCACCAGAGCATTTGAAACTCACAGGAAACATCGACTACAATTGGCAGACTCTTAAACAACAATTCGAACTCTACATTGCAGCCATCGGATTCAGTACGAAGCCAGACGCAAGGAAGATAGCGTTGCTGCTTACAGTTGCAGGCCCACAGGCGATAGAGGTATTTAATACATTTGTATTTAATCCAGAGGAGAACAGAGAAAAATTAGAAGATGTGCTAAAAAATTTTGATGCACATTGCCCTCCCAAAAAGAATGAGACCTATGAAAGATACATGTTCTGTTCAAGGACACAGCAGCAAAATGAGACTTTTGATAGCTTTATAACTGATCTGAAACTGAAAGCACAGACATGTAATTTCTCTGAGCTGAAATCATCCATGATTCGTGACCAGATTGTATTTGGTATTCATGATAAAAAAGTCAGGGAACGTCTGTTGAGAGAAACCAAACTAAATTTGGAAAATGCAGTGAAAATATGCCAAGCCAGCGAGCTAGCTCGAAAGCACGCGAAGACTTTCAGTGAAATCAATAATGATGCGATTGTAATGAGTGATAATGCTGCTGTCGGTGCTGTGTCCTACAAGGGGAAGAAACGTGGGCAGAACAGAAATGAAAAGCAATTGGAGGATGAAATTTTTAATTGTAAACGCTGTGGTTACAAACACCAGTTGAGACAATGCCCAGCGTTTGGAAAAATGTGCACAAAGTGTAATGGAAAGAATCACTTTGCCAAACAATGCTTTTCAAAAGTAAAAACTAAGAAAGGGCAACGAGTTAATGTAATTGAGGACACTGATTTAAGTGAGACACTTTTTGTAGGAATGGTGTCATGTGACAATATCAAAAAGGATACAGAAAATGTGCAGCCCTCAGAAATGGACAATGCTGAACATAAAGTTAATGCAGTAAAAGAGGACAAATGGATGATCCCACTGCAGGTAAATGGAGCATTAGTTACCTTGAAACTAGACACTGGGGCAAAAGCAAACTTAATCAGTATGAGTGACATTAAAAATATGAAAGAAAAGCCCAAAATACAGAAAAAGTCAGTACTACTGAAAGACTGTAATGGACAGAAAATAGATAGCTTAGGTGTATGCAGACTTAAAGTGACAGTCAAAGACAAAGTGCATCATCTCATGTTTTCTGTTGTGGCTGAAAGACTTGATTCACTACTGGGTGACAAAGCTTGTGAGGACTTAGAACTGGTCAAGAGAGTCTACCGTATAAACTGTGCCATAAGCAGACCAGATGACTCGGTGGATTCTGTAGTGAATAATTTCCAGAATGTGTTCAAAGGATTTGGAGTTCTACCATTCACTTACAAGATCCAGCTAAAGGAGGATGCTCAGCCAGTGGTACATGCTCCACGAAGAGTTCCAGCACCCCTGCGTGACCGGCTCAAGAATGAACTGGACAGAATGACCACACTAGGAGTCATCAGGAAAGTCGAAGAGCCAACAGGCTGGGTTAACTCCATGGTATGTGTAAAGAAAAAGAACAATGATCTAAGAATATGCATGGGTCCAAAGGACTTAAATGCAAACATAAAACGTGAACACTACCAGATTCCCAAGCAAGAAGAAATCACCAGTGAAATGTCAGGTGCCAGATACTTTACAAAGCTCGATGCCTCACAAGGATTTTGGCAACTAAAACTGGATGAAGAGAGCACCAAATACTGTACCTTCAACACACCATTTGGCAGGTAATATTTCCTCAGAATGCCTTTCGGGATAATATCTGCATCTGAAATCTTTCATAGAGCGATGGAACACATAATTGAAGGTCTGGAAGGAGTTCGAGTCTATGTTGATGACATCATCATCTTGGGCTCCACACTGAAAGAACACAATGAGAGACTGACTAAAGTGCTGCAGAGCATACGCCGGAATGGACTGAAGCTCAACAAAGCCAAGTGTCAGTTTGGCGTCCAGGAAGTCACTTTCCTAGGAGATAATCTATCTGGTAAAGGAATAGAGCCAGATATGGAAAAAGTAAACACTATACTCAAAATGCCCCGACCCACTGACAAAAAAGGAGTGCTACGCATCATGGGGATGATAAACTTCATTGGAAAGTTCATTCCTAACTTGTCAGCCAAGACAGCCTGTCTGCGAGACCTGCTACATAAAACAAATGAGTTTGCATGGACAGAAAGGCATGAACAAGAGTGGATAAACCTCAAAACAGTGCTGACAACTACACCTGTACTCACCTTCTTTGACCCAACAAAAATATTCAAAGTGTCAACGGATGCATCAAAAGATGGCCTAGGTGCGGTCTTGCTACAAGCAGAGGGTGAAGATTGGAAGCCTGTTGCCTATGCCTCCAGGTCTATGACTGATACTGAGTGTCGATACGCCCAGATTGAAAAGGAATGTCTAGGCTTGGTAGTTGGACTAGAAAAGTTTCATGGCTACATATATGGACTTCCCACCTTCACAGTTGAGGCAGACCACAGCCCTCTGGTTGCCATCATTAAAAAAAACCTGAATGAGATGTCTCCAAGGATTCAACGACTCATGAAGCTGCAAAGATATGACTTTGAACTGATCTACACACCAGGCAAATACAGTGTTAGCAGATGCACTATCCCGAGCACCCACAATGAGTCATGTGAGCTCCACTGAAGAAGACGTGGATGTTCATGTGAGTATGGTCACTGCTGCGCTGCCCGTGTCAGACACAAAATCAAAGCAAATAGTAGAAGAAACAGTAAAAGATACAGTATTACAAACAGTAATAGAGAACATTCATCATGCTTGGCCAAAAGGTTCCTGTCCAAAATATTTTCACACAAGGTCAGAATTGAGTGTCGCAAGTGGACTATTACTGAAACAGAACAGAATAGTCAATCCACAGGCTCTACATCAAGACATGCTCAAAAGGATTCATGAGGGACACCTCGGAATTGAAAAATGCAAAAGGAGAGCAAGAGACACTGTTTATTGGCCTGGCATAAATAAGGACATTGAGAACATGATAGGCAAATGTGAGACATGTCAGAAACACCAAAACAAACAAGCAAAGGAACCAATGATAGTAGCTGACATACCAACAGCAGCATGGCAAAAGGTTGGTATGGACCTTTTTCATTTAAATGGTAAAGAATATCTAATAGTGATTGACTACTATTCTAACTGTCCTGAGATGGCGCTGCTCTCAAGCACCACAGCAAACAGTGTCATAATGCATGTGAAATCCTTCTTCGCCAGACATGGAATTCCCAGGATTGCCATTAGCGACAATGGTCCGTGCTTCAACTGGAAGGAGTGGCAACAGTTTGCAGCACATTGGCCCAGTAATTCCGTTCCAAACGCGTGAGTACGGTCGGGGTACTCATGCGTCTGGCCGGAGGAAATGCCGGTTTTCAGCATGCACAGCGCATGCGGGGAAAACCGGCATTTCCTGTCCTCTGAGCGAAGGGGTTCAGAGGCACAGCGCGTGCGACTGCACAGGCAGCGCGTGTGCAGTGAACTTCGTCGATTTCATTCATGGATTCAGTGAGGTTAAGTCCTTACAACTTACACATGAAAAAAGCATGTGTAAAGTTGCTCCAGAGGCTGCGGAGGAAGATCTATTTTATCGTGGAGCTTCTGAAAGGCAATATTTTTGTTTGGGAAAGGGAGGAAAGTTATTTTAAGAAATGATGAGGTAAGTTTTAAAGTTTAATTTTTTTTTTTAAACGGGTTTTCAGTACTGTAGGTAGAAGGAGCAATTGTGGCTGTGTGAATTGAATTTGCTGTGTTTATTAAATGTGAAAATGACTGTTCTAAAATGAGTAATGTAACATTTCCAACATTTTTAAGAAAGAAACTTTTCATCAGTAATATATTCATTTAAGTAATTATGTATGTATGTCCGTATATATTCATTTACATATATGTATATATTCCTTTACTTATGTGTATGAATGTATGTATTTAATTATGATTTTCCAATAAGTTACTTTCTCTGAAAGTCATAATTAAATACATACATTCATACACATAAGTAAAGGAATATATACATACATATACGCAAAGGAATATATACAGACATACATACATAATTACTTAAAAGAATATATTACTGATGAAAAGTTTCTTTCTTAAAAATGTTGGCGTCTTCGTTCAGAGGACAGGAAATGCCGGTTTTCCCCGCATGCGCTGTGCATGCTGAAAACCGGCATTTCCTCCGGCCAGACGCGTGAGTACCCCGACCGTACTCACGCGTTTGGAACGGAATTACTGGGCCAACATTTTACATGTCAATAAAATGAAAAATTTAAGAATTGCACGATTTGCCCCCTCGCATCTGCGACTGAGGGTCCAAGGAGGTGCATTGCACAAGAGGTCATCGTCGTACGTATCCTCACACTGTTCCCTTTCGGGAACTGTATGAAGTGGTGGAAGGATTTCTGGCCACGTTAATGCTCCTTCCGTGACCATAGCCATCTTCATACCAGCCATTAGGGTGGTTAGTCCTATGGCGTGAGGGTTTTACGGGCTCCCACAACCCATCTGAGGGGGGGGGCCACCAACACCCGCGGACGCAAGTATCCCGCTGGATGTCCACCCAGAATTTATAGTTGGAGCTCCGACTCCACTTGCCGGGACTGTCTGGAGCGGGGTTCGAAACCCTACTCCTTCTGGCCCAGCGGCGGGGATGCTTACCGCTACACAAAAGGCCCACTCCGCGCAAAAGGTGACACCCATACGTTTCCTGCGCCTTTTCCCTCCCCGTGACTGGAGCCCTATGCTGCCACTTGAAAGACCAAGCTATCATCTGTCCTTTTTGCGGCGCCTTTGACTTCTCATTACCAATGATGAGCAGGCGCTGCGCCTCCACCTCGTTGAGGAGATTGCTGAGGTCATCATCAGTTCAATTGTGAGTTCTTTTAATGCCGTGAATTGTGCTCATTCCAGCCATTTCACGTTGCTAATCGGAGTGGGCCTTTGGCGTAGCGGTAGGATCCCCGCCGCTGGGCCAGACGGGGTAGGGTTTCGAACCCCGCTCCAGACATTCCCGGCAAGTGGAGTCAGAGCTCCGGCTCTAAATTCTGGGTTGACATCCAGTGGGATATTTGCGTCCGTGGGTGTGGGTGGCCCCCCATCCTCGTATAGCTTGTGGGAGCCCGTAAAACCCTCCCGCCATAGGACTAACCACCCTAATGGCTGGTTCAAAGATGGTTACGGTCACGGAATGAGCGTTAATCACGGCCATAAATCCTTCCACCACTTCATACAGTTCCCCAAAGGGAACAGTGTGAAGACATGTATGACGACGACGTTGCTAAATATATAAATGGAATGAAAAAAATTCTTTCAGGGCTTTTAAAAGTCTTTAAATTGCTTTAATTCTGTTTAAAACTACTTCAGATTCTTCAAAATAATGTAAACATTTTTAAAAGTTTATAAAAGTTACCAAAAGCTTCATAAAAATACCAAAAACCTATTTGAAATGCTGCTCTCCATGTAAAAATGCTTTTCAGCTTGTGAGAAACATTGGGGGCGTGTCCCATTAAACTGAGACCTCAAGGGGCGTGTCTCAGTTGCACAGTGCGCTACAGGCTTCGCGCTGGCTGCACTCCTGGGCGGCGTGATGCCCGGGATTCTTCTGTTTCAAAAAGGAATTCCAGGCGTCCCTGGAGGTGAACGGCAGGCGCGTCGGGTAAGTGCAGATTGGGGGCTTGCACGCGCGGCAAGCCCCCGACCCGAATTTCTGCCCCATTATGACTTTCAGCACATCACATCCAGTCCTTTGTGTGCTCAGTCAAATGGTAAGGCAGAGAAAGGTGTTCAAGTTCTCAAGCAGCTACTGAAGAAAGCGACAGAAAGCAAGTCTGATCCTTATCTCGCCCTGCTGAGCTACTGAGCCTCACCTTTAGACTGTGGTTCTTCACCTGCTGAACTACTAATGGGTCACAAGTTGCGCACCACGCTACCCTGCTGTGCAAAAGAACAGCAAAGTGAGGAACTGAGACAGAGGCTTCAACTGTTAAAGCTGAAACAGAAATCATACTATGACAAGTCATCCAAAACTCTAAAACCATTGACAAGGGATGATGTTGTCAGGATTGAGGATCCAGATGCATGGAACAGGAAAGCTACAATTCTTGAGGAAGTAGGACCAAGGTCATACACTGTTAGAACTGAGGAAGGACAGATTCTCAGGAGGAACCGCCGTTCCCTCCTAAAAACACAAGAGACTATTCAAGAGCAGATTGATGACAATGCCGCAACTGCATCGTCATTCACCACCAGAACAATCTCATGAAGACACATCAGACTTACCCGTGTTGAGAAGATCCACACGTGAAGTAAAAAAAGCCTGATAGACTTAATCTTTGCGTACAATGTAAAGCTTTGAAAATGTGTTGACTGTTTTGAAAATGTTTATGTTTATAGAGCACTAACAAAAGTGTTACTGATATTATCTTTATTGTTTTCTTGAATGTTGATTGATATTGATTTTGTTAAACCTCAAAGAAAGGGGGATGTAATGATCAATAACATGTCATTCTATAGTGGACACTAGGTGGAGCCGTAGAGCTGTGTAGAGCTGTATGTATAAGACTACATTACCCATGAGGCACTAGGCTACCCACAAGGTAGCAGTCAAGTTGGAGGCCTCTACAGATACTGTACCTAGTCCACATGTGCTCAATAAAGTAACTAGCAAAAGCTAGCAGTGTTCATAATAAGAATGTCTATTTATTAATGAACATAAGAGACCTTTGGGTGGGACTTTAGCCCTCACAGCCCGTGGCTTCTCCACGATTGCCGGCTTCGGCTCCCTTCCCTCAGACTCCACCCCTGTGGGATTTGGGTCTGTGGCAGATGACTCCTCCCTACCTGTCCCTACAGGTGGAGAATCTCCGCCCCCAAGTTCTACCTCCCCTACGCTTGAGTCGAGGGCGGGACCTCCGTCCTCCGACTCCACCTCCTCCAGAATCGTGTCAGGGGCGGGGCCTAGCTGTTCGGGCTCCTCCCTAACTGTGTTCGGGTCAGGGGGAGGGCCTTGGTCTTCGGGCTCCTCCCCGTCCGAGTCCCAGGCCAATGGGGAAACCTCCCAGGTGAGTGGGATGGCTCCACCCCTCAAGCAGGCTGCGGTTCCAGCCTGTGTGGTCTGTGACTTATTGCACACCTCAGGCTGAGGATTTTTACCCTCAGACCTGGCTTCGGTTGCTGGCTCTTTTGCGCCCGGCTTAAACAGCTTGCACTGGTTTATGTGAAACCATTTAGTGCGTCGGGGCAACTTTACTGCATATACCATGGGGCTGGCTTTATCCACAATACTGTAGGGCCCCATGTACAGTGGTTCTAAACTCCCCACTCGGGCATAGTTTCTCACCATGACCTGATCTCCAATTTCCCACTCCTGTGTCTTACGGGGTTCGAGCAGCAGTCGGTTGCCCTGATGCTGCTTTCCCATGTTCCCAGCCGCTTGCCCATAAACCTGTTTCAGGCACTCCAAAAGGGTCCGGAGAAACCTGTCCCGATTTACCTCTCGGAGCTGACCCTCAGTGAGCACCGGGGCTAGTACATGGGTGGGGGTTCGCATGACTCTCCCAGTCATTAATTCGTGCGGGGAGTACCCCGTACTTTTAGACTGGCTAGCACGGATCCCCATGAGGACTAGAGGCAAGGCTTCTGCCCATTTCTGGGGTGAGTCCATCGTCTCTTTCCTCAGTTTTTCTTTGAGGGTGCGGTTCATGCGTTCCACAATCCCAGATGACTGAGGGTTTTGGGCCACGTGCCACTTCCCTTCGATGCCTAAGAGCGTGAGGGTGTTCTGCATCACTTGGCCGGTGAAATGACTCCCTTGGTCAGACTCCACAAATCGTGGTAGTCCCCACTGCGAGAACACTTCCCGGACCAAGATCCTGGCAGTACTAAGTGCCGTGGCTGTTTTGCATGGGAAGGCTTCTACCCATTTGGTGAACACATCCACCAGGACAAGGCAATACTTATAGCCTCCCTGGGCGGTGGCCCGATGTAGTCGACCTGTATCGACTGCCATGGTCCCTCTACCCTCCTGATATGCCCCATGGGTACCTTCCTTTTCTGGGGGCCTGGGTTGTTTGCAGCGCACACAAAACAATTAGTGCAGAACTCGCGGACATCGTCCCGAAGTCCAGGCCACCATCCCGCCTGTTCCACCCGTTGCCAAGTGACCTCAGGCCCGGGGTGTCCCGCTCCTGGACCCTCATGGGTCAGTTGAAGGAATTCCCTTCAGTGCTGCTGCGGCACAACCCACTGTTCCTCTCGGAACAGCATGCCTTCCTTGATGGAGAGGGCTACTGTGCCGTACGGACCCTTTACTTCCTTGCCTGCAGTGATGGCATTGAGGACTGTTTTTAGGGTGGGATCTAGGGTTTGGACGGTCTTGAGGTCTGGGGGCAGTGTTACCCCTGTGGTCCCGAGTCCCATCCCTGCCTCAGATTACTGCCACGGATTTGGACCCATAGGGATCCCAGAAAGTGCCGGTGCGGGCACCCTCCCTGGCTAGCGTATCCGCTCGCTGGTTACCCTGGTTGCGGGGTTCCGTGGAGGAATGGGCCTTCACCCTGTGGATAAAGACTTCCCCTTCCTCCCCCACTGCGGCCAGGATCTTTTCTAGTAGGGGCTTTACGGTCAAGGGTCGCCCGTCCGCAGAGGTATATCCGCCGCGAGACCAGATGGCCAGGTACTCCGTACATGAGTTGCATGTGAACATGCTGTCCGAGCAAATCATGTATGGGGTGGGGAAGATCTCGGGGTGGGTAACCACGTACGCCACCGCGGACAGTTCAGCCTGCTGGGCGCTCGTAGTGCTGGGGAGCTTAATCGCCAGGGCAATGTTTGCCGCGGGGTCATAAACTCCACACCCTGTGAGTCGTTCGCCAGCGGGTACCGTGCTGGAACCGTCTACGTAGATCTCGCGGCCCGTGGAATGTATCCCGGCCCGTAAACCTACGTTCACTTCCCATACCCCTTCTACGGAACACCGATGGGCTGTTATGGGATATACCATGTTGGCCGCGAGCTTGGGCTTGCAGAGACCCTTCACCTTCAGATCCATCTGGGAAAGGAGGAGGGTCCAGCGCGCAATGCGGGCACTGCTTACTGTCCCATCCTTAATCCTTCCATCCAGAAGCATCCGAGTGGGTGTGTGATGGGTGAGGAGAGTGATGGGAGAGGTGCCTGTGAAGATCAAAGACCTTTTCACAGCCCAATGCGTGGCCAAAAGATGCCGCTCGCAATTGGAGAATCTCCTTTCCACATCTGTGAGCACACTGGAGGAGTAAACCACCAGCCTTAGCCTGCCGTGTCGCTCTTGGAGCAGTATAGCGCACAGGCTATCCCCGCTAGCCGCTACCTCCAGGAAAAACTCTTTTCCCCCCATCTATGGCCCCGAGAGCTGGCGCGTTCTGCAAGTCCCCCTTGAGTTTTTCAAATGTTGCCTGGCAACCCTCATCCCAGGACCACTCCACTCCTTTGTGTAGGAGTCGGAGCAGCGGGGCTGCTGTGGCTGCATAGTCCTCAATGAAATCTCTGCAGTACCCGGTCAGTCCCAGAAAGGACCTCACACCCGATACGGTGGTGGGGATCGGTAGATCTTGCACCGATTCCCGTCTGGCCTTGTCTATGGCTCTCTCTCCAGCGCGGATGGTCAGACCCAGGAATTTTACTTCCTGCTGGCCGATCCGTGCCTTCTTTGGGTTCACCTTGAAACCCTTTCTGCCTAACAGCTCCAATAGCTCGGCCAATAGTGGGCCATGCTCCTCTCTGGAATCTGTGAACAGGAGCAGGTCGTCCACATACTGCACTAGCTGATTGGGCTGGCTGAACTCCTTTAAGCTCCCTGCCATGCATTGATGGAAAATGCTGGGGCTGTTGTGGAAACCCTGTGGCAAGCAGTTCCAGGTGTACTGTTTCCCTTTAAAAGTAAAGGCGCACTTGTACTGATCCTCCCTCCTTAAAGGGATGGACCAAAACCCATTGGAAATATCCAGCACCGTGAACGTGGTCGCGGATGCTGGAATACTCCCTATCAGGTCGGCAACTGCTGCTACCGTCGGCGCGCAGGCTGGGATGTTGCTATTGAGGACTCTGTAGTCCACCGTGGCTCTCCATGAATTGTCCGGCTTCTTCACCGGCCACAAAGGAGAGTTTACATGGGTGACTATCGGTCTCAACACGCCCTGCTGCACCAAAGAAGACATTGCTGTCTCCATGTCGGGCTCCGCTTCCCGGGGGAAGTTGTACTGTATTTGGGGTCGGGCCATGGGGTCCCCGTCTACTCTGACCTCAAACCCGGTGACCCTCCCGCAATCGTGTTTGTGAGTGGCAAACGTGATCAGGTGGCCTGACATGAATGCCTGCAGATCTTGTGGGACGCTGGCGACCATGAGCTCGAGGTCGTAGCCCTCTTTTGGCTTCACGGTACACAGGGTCCCTCTCCCTCCCTTCCCTGGGATGATGACTACCTCGCCTTTCTTACCCGTACTCGCTACCCAGAGACAATGATTTCTTAGAACACGGGATCCTCGTGGATCTACCAAGAAATCGGACCCAAGGATCCCCTTTCCACCCCTCACCTCCCACTTCATCAGTATACACTTCCACTTGGTGCGGAGTGGTCCGAAATGAATGGAGAGGGGAATGGAAAATGCGCCAGCCTGTTCTTTGCCCGTGAAGCCCGACAGGATATATGGAACCCCGGTGGAGAGAGGTGAGGTGGTAGGGTTATCTGTGTGGATCACGGTGCACGATGCCCCTGTATCCAGCAGATAGGTCCCCTTTTCCTTCTCTACCGCCATCTCCACGAGGGGTCACCTCCATAAATCATATCGCAGCGCACACAGTTAAACGGGCTGTGCTGGCTCTAGTCATTGGGGCGCAGCGGTCGGGGCTGCAGGAAAAGACAGGACCGGTGGTGGCTGCTATCTTCCCTTGCAAAATCATAAGAGACCGCATTGTCTCTAAAATTGATTCTATCGCAGCGGGATCCATAGCTGCACCGGCTCCTCTTTCTGGGGCAGGGGCTGTGGCTTGGACCTGGACTCGTGCTGGGGCGGCGGTCTGGGCTTGGGCTACGGGAGATTTTCCCTTATTATCCTTCCACGGATTTTTACACTCCCTGCGCCAATGTCCATCCTTCCCACACCCGTAGCAATTGAGCTTGGCTTGGGGAGGGCAATTCCCCTCCTGACGCCACTCCTTCTTACTTGGGGCTGCGGGTTTTGCCTCATGCACTTTTCCCTTAGAGGAAGATGTCTCCTGACTCCTACAATTCTTGTATGCAATGGTGAGCTGTCGGAGCACTGTCTCCTCCGTGATACCGGGACCTTGGGGGTCAAACCAGGATTTGGCTTGGGCCTGTATCTGTGGCAAGCTGTTAGCAACCAGGCAACGGAGCCAATGAACCCGTTGGATGTCGTTCCTTGCGGCCCATTCAGGCATGCCCGGACAGCTGCGCCGATACACTGGCCACAGCCTTTCTGCGAAAACCCATGGTGGTTCTCCAGTTAGCTGCACAGTCCCTTCCACACGGAGGAACAGGTTGCCGTCGTCCACTCCCATAACCTCCAGGACCTCGTCCCGGAGTTCCTCATACCCTCTCTGCCCTATCTCACTCCCTTCTGAGAGGCACTGAAGGATTGTGCTATCCAGGGAGAATAGCAATATCTTCGCCTGTTGTGGATCATCACAATCATTGACGGCAGCTGTCTGCTCTATCTCCCTGAAATGGACTGAGGGACCTCCCTTCTCGGAGAGTTTTGGGAGGTGGCTCACCATCGCTCTGAGTTGTTGGGCACCGTGGGGCAGCACGATTTGGTTCATGTGGGGTCGGTCATCGCCATTTTCTTTTCATCCCCTAGCCCACCAAACCCACCCCCCCTTCAGGCAGTGCATTCCAGGTCACAACAACACGTCATTTCCTCAGATCACCTCTGGTTCCTTTGCCAATCAATTTAAATCTGTGTCCTCTGGTCACTGATCCTTCTGCCACTGGAAACAGTTTCTCCTTATTTACTGGATCAAAATCGTTGATGATTTTAAACACCATCAAATCTCCTTTTAACCTTCTCTGCTCAAAGGGGATTACCGCTGCTTCTCCAGTCTCCCCACATCACTGAAGTCCTTCAGTTTGGGTTGTAAGCCCCAGACCAGCTCCAAGAAACAGATGTGAAAGAAATGACTTGTGCTTTATTCACTGATGGCTTCTGCCTCAGCTCCTCTGCTGCTGAAACCCTCATTTTTGCCTTTGTAACCTCCAGACTCAACGATTCCACTGCTCTCATGGCCGGCCTCCCAGCTTCCATCCGCTAAACTTCAGCTCATCCAAAATTCTGCTGCCCGTATCATAAATCTCAGCAAGTCCCGCTCACACGTCGCTCCTGTGCTCGCTGATCCACATTGGCTCCTGCCTCAGCAACGCCTCAGATTTAAAATTCTCATCCTGGTGTTCAAATCCCACCATGGCCTCACCCCTCCCCATCTCGCCAACCTCCTCCAGTCCTACAACCTTCCGAGAACTTGACAATCCTTCTATTCTGACCGCTTGTGCATCCCAGACTTCCTATGCTCTACCATTGATGGCCTGCCTTCAGCGATCTAGTCCCCAAAGCTCTGGAATTGCCTCCCTACAACCCTCCGCCTCTCCTCCTTAAAACCGACCTCTTTGTCCAAGCTTTTGGTCCCGTCCCAATATCTCCATGTGGTTCAGTGTCAACTTTTAATTGATAATATTTCTGTGACGCGCTTAGGATATTTTACGATGTTAAAGGCGCTATATAAATGCAAGTTGTTGTTGTCCCACTGCAGTCTTGGCTCTGAGCATTGTAGTGGGTACTGGACAAGGACCCATACTGCAGCCTGGTGTCTGGGTGGAGCTGGCCAGGCTCTGCTGGTTCGACTCCTCCACAAGTTGTTGTAGCCCAGGTGAATGATGGTGGAGATGGTACTGCCTGGTAAATATACTACTTGTACAGTGGAAAGCCACAACATGTGCTGAACCGAAAGAGCAGGTAGTAGGGGAGGGAGATTTTCATACAAGCTTCCAATGGAGGGTCCCCACAGATTGGCCAAGTGTACTGGATGGAGCTTCTTGGCAGGAACAGATGAAGGTGTTGCTCTAATTGTGACCAACTATTGGTGGATGGGGAGGAACTGTACACAGGCCAGGCCCAATGTGACTATAGTGCGGAAATACAAGGGAATGATTGAACGAGCGAGGGAGCCCCGGCCTTGACTACACACAAGGCCAGTCCAAACAGTATGGCCTCCTTTCGGCTCCGTTCCAAATTAGACCCCACGATTTAGCCCAACACAGGAGGTTGTGTGAGCACCGTTTAGTAAACCAGGGTCCCGACCAGACAGTGTCTCACACTGGATCTGGGACCTGAAAGTGGAATGTTGGCCACTTCAGTCTCAGGCACTCCGATAAATGATGTACACAGGCCCACCTTGTGCAGCGCGACACTGTGTAATGCGACACAGTGGGCAATGCAAGGAAGTGCTACCCCTCAGGGCTTTTTTCAGTATCGTCTAACTGCTGACTATTTATTCCTGACTTTGCTTCCCGAGCCTCCACTCCCCCCGCCCCCTTACCGACCTAGCTAAAGCACCAAACCAGGTACGGTGGAGCCAGTGCAGAGGCTGTGTTCCGGGATCCGAGCCAAGTGCTGTGTAATAATCCTATTGCTGTTGCAAACCGATGCCCCAGAGGTGGGTTGGGAGCTGTACACTCTCCAATAGTCGATAGGAACATCCCGTGCTCGACCTGAGCAGGAAGCGGTTGTCTAGGGAGTAAGGGTGTGCTACAGTAAAGAAGATGTGCCCATCAATTAAAAGGGCTGCAGAAGCCTTAAGGTCTATCTACTGGAGAGCCAGTTCCTCCCAGCGACCGGTCACTGCCCCTCAAATGGGTGCAGTCTAACAAAGAAACAAATGCCAGTGTTGCCGGAGGGTTTGTGTCACTCCGGCCCTGTTGTTTAGAGGTGGAACACCAGGGGGGAATGGCTCATGGGAGCACGGTGCCCTCTCCCAAGCATACTGCCTCGCGGCACAGGCCCCTGGAGCTGGTGGGGAGTGTAGCAGGGTGATTGAGGGCCGTTAGGTGATGAGGGCCCCGATCCCTGAGGAAGGCCCTTGAAGAAACCTCAGCTTTAAGAGGAACGGTATGGCCATTAAGAATCTCGCCTTTTGAAGGTAATTGTGTCTGGAGTGGGGGAGACTCTCTCTGGGAACATGACCTCCAGTGGCGGGAGTAACTATGCCTCTAAAGAGTTGCTTGGCATCTGAGGAGGGTTGGCCTCTCCAGCTCTTAAGTCAATCCTTCTTAATCTTCTGCAATCTAGTTACAAAGTAGCTGTGGCCATCTTTTGTGTTCTAAGTCAGTGAGTCGCAACTCCACGCGGTCCCTCCGGGCAACACCATGTCGATGTTGGCTAAAGGACGGGCCGTGTAACTGAAAGTAGGATGATCTGGGGCGTTCATACGCCCCTTAGGAGGGGAAAAACAAATTCATTAAAAATTGTTTGCTTTGATACCCTTCGGTTATTCAAACTGGGATGTGGCCCAGACAAAATTCCTCTGTCAGACCCACTCCCGCAGGGCTGACATTAGACTCTGCCAATCAAGGCCATGACCAGGGCGAGAGAAAAAGACACGAAAGATCGAACGAGCGCCCAACAGCGGTCAATCAAATCGGGTTACCCTGGATAGGAAACGTCGCCCGCGATTCTGAGGAACCAGGGGGCTGCGAAGAGATTTTCCAAGTTGGCGAAGTCAAAAAGAAGCACCTCTAGAAAGACAGACAGACTAAGAGACAATGCTATCCGGAAATTGTCCCATATTGCAATGGCAGAGCCCCAGTTTGTGGCAAAGGAAACCAGGTCCGATACCACGCGCGTGTGCGAGCGATAAACTGGCTGGTTGTCTGTTTTCATTACTGATGCATGTTCGTTATAATACTGCATGTATGTTGTAATAAAGTTGCAGAAACATCAGATGATTGAAGGGAGAGTAATCTTATCCTCACAATAATAACTCCGTTTCGCCTCTGCCTTGGTGGTGGTTTCCAAGCTTGGTGAGACCTGTGCGGCCGCCCGTATTCGCAAACTCAAGATCTCCCCGGTGCTCCCGAACAGCGAGTGCCCGCAGCCCTCCCTTGGCCTGTGATGATTCGCTGGACTTGACCCCCGTGGACGAGCCACATAAAGACTCGAAATTGTTGTGTATGTACCTTTAAGAGAGAACTGCTTTTATACTGTAGTACCGGCAGTGACCACAGCTGTATATAAAGCCATAGCAGGCTTCTGTACTTTCAGTTCCAGCATACCCTCTGTTCAGTAAACACCTGTTATTACCGTTCTCCTGCAGTCCGTGTGTTATTGATACGCGGACACGACAGTGGCGACGAGCAGGTTCGAACTCACCTGCAGTACTGCATCACCTCACGGGGATCCATCCCTGAAAGGAAGCTTCTTGGAGGTCGAAGCCAGAGCAACGGGCGTCGACCGTGGGCAACTGCCCAGTGATCCATCGGAGTTCAGTGAATCGCAGGGGAAGCTGTGGAGAGCTGGGCTTGGCTCCCCAGTCAAGGTGTTCCAGCAAATCGTGCTGGTAGCAGGTAGTGCGCTGACCCTTCCGGACTGCGGCGGGCTTGAGCTCGATCGAGCGGCTCTGCAAGGGGGCCGTGCAGCGTCGTCGGGAAGGAAAAGAGAGAGAGAGGGTGGAGCACACAGGGCACGGTCGGTGCTCAAGAGCCGGGCAGCGTTAGAGAAAATAAAGAGGGGAAGGAAAAGAGACGCGCAGTGAACAGCGTCGAAGAAGAATAAAACTAAGGAATTTAACGAACAAGAGAGATGCGCCGAAGCCGCGGGGCGCCGCCATTAATATTTAGAACGCTTGGAGCAGCATTGGCAGCAAGGGGAAGAAGGAAAAGCGTGGGAGGCGCCATTTTAATCCATTGGGGAAGAAGGAAAAGCGCGGGAGGCGCCATTTTAAACCACCCAAGATGCCGAAGAGTGGCAGTATCACTGCTTTCGACAACGAAATAGAAGACTGGACCACGTATGTGGAAAGAATTGAAGTGTACTGCAAGGCAAATGGGGTGGCCGATGAAAAGAAGGCGTCGGTATTATTAAATTTGATGGGCGCGAGAACGTACGGCCTATTGCGGAATTTAATTACCCCAGCTAAACCAATGGAGAAAAGCTTTGAAGAGATTGTCAATATCTTACAGGAACATCTAAACCCTACACCGCTGCCGATAACAGAAAGATTCAAGTTCCATAAAAGAAACCAGCACAAAGATGAGAGTAATGCTGACTATCTTACGGAACTACGCAAGTTATCGAAGCACTGCCAGTTCGGAGCAGGACTGGCAGATACATTAAGGGATCAGTTTGTCTGCGGGCTCCAGAGTGAAGGAACCCAGAAACGACTACTTTTGGAAAAGGACCTTACGCTAGAAAAGCCTTTCAGCGTGGCAGTATCCTACGAAGCAGCAGCATGGGGAGCTGCGGAAATACAACAGAAACCGCAAGAATATAGCACCAACGAAATGGCATATGGAGCAGAAAAGTGCTATCGCTGCGGCAGAACAACCCATGACCAGAAGGACTGCTGGTTTACGGACAAAGTATGCAGGCAATGTCGAAAAGTGGGACACATAGCACGAGCCTGCAGGTCGGGAAAGAAAACCTACACTAAAAGAACTACTAAGGAAAATTACAAGAAAGTAAAAAAAATGACAGACAGTCGTTCAGAAGGTCAGGGGAGTGATAATGACTCCGGGAGCAGGAGACTAAGTTGTCTAAAGTTACACAACGTGATCACAAAGGAGGATCACCGAACCATTTGGGTCACCCTCATGATAGCAGGGTCCCAAGTAAAGATGGAATTGGACACAGGATCAGCCCTAACAGTCATGAATCGACGAGACTATGAGCGGCTATTCTCACACATACGCTTGAAGGACACATCCATTGTATTGAAGACATATACGGGGCAAAAAGTCTAACTCATAGGAAAAATAAGGGTGCCCGTTAAATACAATGGCAAGGAAACACAGAAACTGTATCTATATATACTACAAGATGGAGGACCACCATTATTGGGACGTGAATGGATCTGAAAAATACAATTGGATTGGCATTCCATTCAGGCGCTAAATGTGGCTGACAAAAAGAATGATGACGTCACACCTGGACGACTGTCAAAAATTCTAACTGACGCAAAAGAGGTGTTCCAGCAAAGACTTGGGACTCTAAAAGGAGTAATGGCAATGATAAAAATTGAAGATAACGCAAACCCAAAATTTTTTAAGGCCAGACCGGTACCGTACGCGATCCGCCCAGCCGTCGAAGCAGAGCTGGAGAGTCTGGAGCGTTCGGGTGTGCTGTCCAAGGTGGACTGGAGCGAGTGGGCCACACCCATTGTTCCTGTAATGAAGAAATCATTGAGCAGCACGCCTGGGGAGCCGAAGAAGGTTCGCATCTGTGGGGACTTTAAGGTAACTGTGAACCCAGTCCTGCACACAGTACAATATCCACTTCCGTGGATAGAAGATATTTTCGCCTCACTATCTGGAGGGAAATGCTTTATGAAGATTGATCTGGCCCAAGCGTATCTACAAATGGAGGTAGAAGAATCATCTAGAAAATACCTCACGATAAACACTCACAAAGGTCTTTACCAGTACAACCGACTGGTATTCGGGGTAGCATCAGCTCCAGCTATTTGGCAGAGGGCGATGGAACAAGTCCTGCAAGGGATCCCGGGGACCCAGTGTTATTTGGACGACATCCTGGTTACGGGCGAAAATGAAAGTGAACACCTTGCCAACCTGGAGCAGGTGCTCACTAAATTACAAGAATATGGGCTATGAGCCAACTGCCCCAAATGCGAGTTTTTCAGGAAGCAAATCTCGTATTGTGGCCACATGATTGATGAAGAGGGGTTACATAAGTCCCCAGACAAGATTGAGGCAGTAGTCAAGGCTCCAGCACCGGAAAATGTGTCGCAACTGAGGCCGTTCCTCGTGTTGGTGAACTACTACCATAAGTTCTTGCCAAACTTATCTACAATTCTGCACCCACTGAACGTCCTGCTGCAAACTGGAGTAGCATGGAAATGGAGTGATGAGTGTAAGCGTGCCTTTCAGAAATGTAAATGCCTAATCACTTCAAAAGAAGTATTGGCCCACTACAATCCTACACTACCGATTCGGTTGGCATGTGATGCGTCTCCCTACGACATTGGAGCGGTGCTGTCACACAAATACCTTGACGGTTCAGAGAGGC
Source organism: Somniosus microcephalus (assembly GCF_052327205.1). Taxonomy (NCBI): domain Eukaryota; kingdom Metazoa; phylum Chordata; class Chondrichthyes; order Squaliformes; family Somniosidae; genus Somniosus; species Somniosus microcephalus. Next base: position 54,707,003 of record NC_141010.1, on the reverse strand, counting down.
CAATAGCCTTTGCGTCACGCTCGTTAACCTCAGCCGAGCGTAACTATGCCCAGATTGACAGGGAGGCCCTCAGCCTGGTGTGGGGGGTGAAGAAGTTCAATCACTATCTGCACGGGCAGAAATTCACCCTACTGACTGATCACCAGCCTCTTGTCTCCATTTTTAACCCAAAGAAGGGCGTTCCGGTGATGACGGCGCAACGGCTGCAAAGATGGTCCCTTTTTCTAGGGGCACATCAATATGACATAGAGTATAAGGGTGCGAAACAGCATGGAAACGCTGATGGGCTGTCGCGCCTGCCGTTGCCTACGGTGGAGGAAGCACCTGCAGTGGACCCTGTTGAGATATTCCATTCGACCATAGTCGAATGTCTACCTGTTACAAACTCAAGTATAGAGAAGGAAACCCGAAATGACCCGACACTCTCTCGGGTCTATGATTTGACGGTGAAGGAATGGCCAGCACATGGCAACTCACTGTTGCCAGCATTCTCGCCAAGGAGAGAACAGCCGGGGGACCTTGATGTGTGGATCCCAAGTGGTAATTCCACCCAAGTTGAGAGATAGAGTGCTCAATGAGCTTCATGACGGTCATCTGGGAGGGGAAAAAATGAAGAGCCTAGCCAGGGCATTTGTGTGGTGGCCGGGAATCGATAAAGAAATCAAGGATATGACCAAGAGATGCACAGGATGCCAGAAAGTCCAAAACGCTCCACCACAGGCCCCGCTACACCCATGGGAGTGGCCCTCATCTCCATGGCAACAGGTACACATTGATTTTGCTGGTCCATTTATGGACTCAATGTTTTTAATCGCCGTGGATGCACATTCAAAATGGCCAGAGGTCATCAATACGTCCTCCACCACCACGGAGAAAACTATTGCAGTCCTACTGACCATCTTCGCCAGGAATGGCTTGCCAGAACCGATTTGCTCCGACAATGGACCACAGTTTGTGTCCGAGGATTTCCGGAGGTTTTTGAGGAATAATGGGGTAAAACATTACACATCTGCCCCATATCATCCAGCCACAAATGGATTGGCTGAGAGGTTTGTTCAGACCTTTAAAAAAGCAATAAAGGCGATGTATAATGACAACATACCACTACAACACAAGGTGGATAATTTCTTGTTTGCTTACCGGAATGCAACACATGCAGTCACCAACCAAGCTCCAGCCATAATGTTCTTTAACCGAAGGTTAAGATGTCGCCTGGATTTGCTCAAACCAAACCTAAGACGAGATGTTGAGGATAAGCAATTCCAGCACATCAACGAGAAGCCAACCAGGAGCTTCAAGATAGGGCAACCAGTCTTGGCCCGCGACTACCGAGCAGAAAAATGGCAGCCTGGAACGATATGCACACAGCAGGGACCACTAATGTACACAGTGGACGTTGGAGAGAGCATCGTGAGACGCCATGCTGACCAGATTCTAGAGTCACAAGAACAAGTCAAACCCATACCATGAGCATGCGCACCTGGTGATGAACCCGAAGTACAGATTGCGTCTACCTCAGAATCAGTGGTATTGGAAGCTGACGAACCAACCAATGACAATGAGCCAGAATCGACTCCGCCGCAAGAACAGGATACTCGAGAAAGGCGCTATCCAGACAGGATCAGGAAGCCTCCTCAAAGACTGAATTTACAAATGATTACTTCAGTTGATGTATATAGTACAGAGAAAATTGTAATTGTAATTAGTTATTATTTAATTGTTAAATGAATGTTATGTACTGTTTATCTAAAAGGGGAGGAATTGTTTTGTGTGTACCTTTAAGAGAGAACTGCTATTATACTGTAGTACCGGCAGTGACCACACCTGTATATAAAGCCGTAGCAGGCTTCTATACTTTCAGTTCCAGCATACCCTCTGTTCAGTAAACACCTGTTAGTACCGTTCTCCTGCAGTCTGTGTGCTATTGATACGCGGACACTACAGAAATAGGCACTCATTTAATGGGACCTGTCCCACGAGTGTGCTCAAATAGCTGAGCGTAAAAGGGTGACGTTCATGAGAAGTAGGATAAAGGGCCGAGAGAGGCTGGGAGTTGGAGAGTTTTTTAGGACTACTGTTTGTGGAGAAAGGAGGCTGAGTGGGGAAGACCGTGTAACAGACAGACTGCAGGGCTGCCGAGGTAGGGGGAGGTGTTTTTTTTTTTGATAACAGGCAATTAAACAAATCACTTGTTTAGTTTCTGGAGGAAACTTCTTTTCAGTATATTAAAATCATAAAAAACAATTTAATTCCTCATTCAGGATAGAACAATGTTCATTCTGACATTTAGGGGAAAAATTCAATATCGCCCATTTTGGGGCGCTAATATCAGCCGGGTGCAAAGCTTAGTGCTCGGCACTAATTATCACCTCCGACTGCAAAACTTGCCCCTGGAGGTGATTTGAGTGCTAAATCAGGCGCTACACACCTCTTAAGGCGCTAATGTCGGGGAGCGAGGCGCTACCTCAGAACACCACCGAAGCTCAGGCGATGTCAGTTACCATGGAAGCCAGACAGACTGGCACCGTCCAGTTCTTAAAGGGGAGGGGCCATCTTGCTGGCCAGCCACACCCTGCTCATTGCAGCCTTGAATCTCAGCCTGAAGTGACCTCAAAAGCAATTGTGTTGGAAGCACTAAGTGATAGGCCCAGGGAAAGAGCTCGGCACTTAGGAACCTCAAAAGCGGTGCCGAGGGCCAAAACTCCTTAGGACAGCGTTAAAACCAAAAATGTTGCCGACAAGGCAGGAAGCACCTGCCTTTAAATAGCACACCCCAGCCCCTTCCCGTCAGGTGGCATGACTGAATATCCAGTCTGGGGCGTTGCACGCTTGACTGACATCACGATGTGCCATGTGGGAAGTCCTGGACACCTCCCATGGTCTGGATGACCACATGTGCGGGAAGCGCCACCACCTATAGCAGCTTGAGTGGTGGCTGCAGTCACTGCTGTGCATCCACGAGGCTGAGAGCTACGTGTATAGCACGTTTCGGGAGGTGGTCACCCCGCAGCTTATGAATGTGCAGGCAGAGAGGGAATGGGTGACTGCCAGACAGAAGAGGATCAGGCAGGTAGTGCAGGTGCCCCGAGCCCATCTTGCTCACCAACCAGTATTCGGTGCTGAGTACTGGTGAGGGTGATGGTTCCCCTGAGGAGTGCAGCCAGAGCCAAGTCCACAGCACCATGGAAGGCTCAGCTGCACAGGCGGGGAGGGAAGAGCAATAGTGATAGGGGATTCAATAGTTAGGGGAGCAGACAGGCGTTTCTGCGGCTGCAGACCTGACTCCAAGATGGCATGTTGCCTCCCTGGTTCCAGGGTCAAGGATGTCACTGAACAGCTGCAGGGCATTGAGGGGGCAGGTGAGCAGCCAAAGGTTGTGGTCTGTAAAGTTCGCAAAAATTTTGGAAAATTACTACAGCCCCCGAAGATCATTTTTGATTAAAGAAAACCAGGGTGGAATATACCTTAAAAACCCAGGGTATCAAAATGGCTGTCAGGCCTCATGGCAGAAGACAAAGACAGCCTCTCCCATCGCAGGCTGACAAAAGGATTTGAAAATACCAGCCTGTGTGAATGCATGAAGTACTTGAAACTCATAGTCATAGAGTTTAGAGTCATAGAGTTTTACAGCACAGAAAGAGGCCCTTCGGCCCATCGTGTCTGCGCCGCCCATCCATCCCTGTCCAGTCTAATCCCATTTTCCAGCATTTGGTCCATAGCCTTGTATGCAATGGCATTTCAAGTGCTCATCCAAATGCTTCTTGAATGTTGTGAGGGTTCCTGCCTCTACCACCCTTTCAGGCAGTGAGTTCCAGATTCCAACCACCCTCTGGGTGAAAAAGTTCCTCCTCAAATCCCCTCTAAATCTCCTGCCCCTTACCCTGAATCTATGCCCCCTTGTTATTGACCCCCCTACTAAGGGGAAAAGTTCCTCTTTATCTACCCTATCTATGCCCCTCATCATTTTGTACACCTCAATCAGGTCCCCCCTCAGCCTTCTTTGCTCCAAGGAAAACAACCCCAGCCTGTTTAGTCTTTCTTCATAGCTGAGGCGCTCCATCCCAGGTAACATCCTGGTGAATCTTCTCTGCACCCTCTCCAAAGCAATCACATCCTTCCTTTAGTGAGGCGACCAGAACTGCACACAGTACTCCAGCTGTGGCCTCACCAGTGTTTTGTACAGATCCATCATAACCTCCCTGCTCTTATATTCTATGCCTCGGCTAATGAAGGCAAGTATCCCATATGCCTTTTTAACCACCTTATCTACCTGTTCCGCTGCCTTCAGAGATCTATGTACATGTACACCAAGGTCCCTCTGACCCTCTGTACTTCCTAGGGTCCTACCACTCATTGTGTATTCCCTTGCCTCATTTGTCCGTCCAAAATGCATCACCTCGCACTTTTCAGGGTTAAATTCCATTTGCCACTTTTCCGCCCATCTGACCAACCCGTTTATATCGTCCTGTAGCCTGAGGCTTTCCTCCTCGCAATTTACCACCCCACCAATTTTCGTGTCATCTGCGAACTTACTGATCATACCTTTTACATTCTCATCCAAATCATTTATGTAGATCACAAACAACAAGGGACCCAGCACCGATCCCTGAGGTACCCCACTGGACACAGGCTTCCAGTCACAAAAGCATCCTTCGACCATCACCCTCTGCCTCCTGCCACTCAGCCAGTTTAGGATCCAATGCGCCAAGGCACCCTGGATCCCATGGGCTCTTACCTTCTTGACCAGTCTCCTATGCGGGACTTTGTCAAAAGCTTTACTGAAGTCCATGTAAACCACATCCACAGCATTTCCCTCATCCACCCCCCTAGTCACCCCCTCGAAAAATTCAATCAGATTTGTCAGACATGATTTACCCTTGACAAAGCCATGCTGACTATCCCCGATTAATCCTTGCCTCTCCAAGTGGAGACTAATTTTGTCCCTCAGAATTTTTTCCAATAATTTCCCTACCACAGATGTTAGGCTCACTGGCCTGTAATTCGCTGGTTTATCCCTGCTACCCTTCTTGTATAATGGTACTACATTAGCTGTTCTCCAGTCCTCTGGTACATCCCCTGTGGCCAGAGAGGTTGTGAAAATTTGTGTCAGAGCCCCTGCAATCTCCTCCTTTGCCTCCCACAGCAGCCTGGGATACATCTCGTCCGGGCCTGGGGATTTATCCACTTTTTGGCCTGCTAAAACCGCTAGCACCTCCTCCCTCTCGATGCTAATATGTTCAAGTATGTCACAGTCCCCTTGCCCGATTTCTATGTCTGCATCGTCTCTCTCCACAGTGAACACAGATGCAAAAAATTCATTTAAAGCCCCGCCTACATCATCTGGCTCTACACACAGATTGCCACTTTGGTCCCTAATGGGCCCTACCCTTTCCCTGGTTATCCTCTTGCCCTTAATATACTTATAAACCATCTTAGGATTTTCCTTTATTTTGCTCGCCAGTGTTATTTCATGGCCCCTCCTCGCTCTCCTAATTTGTTTTTTAAGTATGCCCCTGCACTTTTTATACTCCTCTAGGGCTTCTTCCATCTTTAGTCTTTTGTAACTGCCAAAAGCCCCCCTTTTATTTCTAATGCATTTTTGTATATCCCTTGTCATCCAAGGTTCCCTTTGCTTGTTGGTCCCACCCTTGACCTTTACAGGAACATGTTGGCGTTGTACTCTCTCTATTTCCCTTCTGAAAGTCTCCCACTGTCTTGATGTGGATTTTCCTATAAGTAGCTGCGCCCAGTCCACTTTGGCCAGATCCTGCCTTATCATATTAAAATCGGCCTTCCCCCAATTTAGAACCCTTATTTCCGGGCCGTCTTTGTCTTTTTCCATGACCACCTTAAATCTCACCGAATTATGGTCACTGTCGCCAAAATGCTCTCCTACTGACACTTCCACCACTTGCCCGGCTACATTCCCCAGAATTAGGTCCAGTATCGCCCCCTCTCTTGTAGGACTTCCTACATGTTGGCTCAAAAAGCTCTCCTGGATGCACTTTAAGAATTCTGCACCCTCTAAACCTTTCACACTCTGACTATCCCAATTAATATTGGGGAAGTTGAAATCCCCCACTATTATTACCCGATTATTTTTGCACTTTTCTGAGATTTGCCTACATATCTGTTCCTCTATCTCCCCCTGACTGTTTGGGGGCCTATAGTACACTCCCAGCAAAGTGCTTGCCCCCTTTTTGTTTTTAAGTTCTACCCATATGGCCTCATTAGAGGAACCCGCTAATATATCATCCCTCCTTACAGCAGTAATTGACTCCTTAATTAATATTGCAACACCCCCTCCCCTTTTACACCCCCCTCTGTCTCGCCTGAAGATTCTATACCCCGGAATATTGAGCTGCCAGTCCTGACCCTCCCTCAACCATGTCTCCGTGATAGCAACAATATCATACTCCCATGTGTTCAACAACAACTTCAGTTCATCCACCTTATTTGCAAGACTCCTTGTATTAAAATAAATGCCTTCCAGCCCTGCCATATTCCCTTTTGCCTTCACATATTTGCTGTGCCTTGTTTTTTTCTCTGTATTTGGCTGTAAATCACCCCCTGCTATAGCTCCACTCTGTACCCCATCCCCCTGCCAAGTTAGTTTAAACCCCCCACAGCAGTGCTAGCAAACCTCCCCGCAAGGATATTGGTTCCCCTCTGGTTCAGGTGTAAACCGTCCGACTTGTACAAGCCCCACCTTTCCCAGAAGCAGACCCAGTGATCCAGGAAACTAAAGCCCTCCCTCCTGCACCATCCCTTTAGCCACGCATTCATCTGTTCTATCTTCCCATTCCTATACTCACTAGCACGTGGCACCGGGAGTAATCCAGAGATTACAACCTTTGAGGTCCTGCTCTTTAATCCTTCACCTAGCTCCCTAAATTCTTGCTGCAGGACCTCATCCCTCTTTTTACCTATGTTGTTGGTACCAATGTGGACCACGACCTCTGGCTGTTCACCCTCCCCCTCCAGAATGCCCTGCAGCCGCTCAGTGATATCCTTGACCCTGGCACCAGGGAGGCAACAAACCATCCTGGATTCACGTCTACGGCCACAGAAACGCCTATCTGTTCCCCTTACTATAGAATCCCCTACCACTATTGCTCTCCCACTCTTTTTCCCCCCTTCCTGGGGAGCAGGAGCACCCCCAGTGCCAGGAAGTTGGCTGCTGCTGCCTTCCCCTGGTGAGTCATCCCCCTCAACAGTATCCAAAGCGGCATACCTGTTTGAGAGGGGAATGGTCACAGGGGTCTCCTGCACTACCTGCCTGCTTCTATTGCTCCTCCTAGTGGTCACCCATTTCCTATCTTCCTGTGCAGCCCTTCCCTGCGGTGTGACCAACTCACTAAACGTGTTATCCACGAACCTCTCAGCATCGTGAATGCTCAACAACCCATCCACCCGCAGCTCCAGCGCCTCAATGCGGTTTGCTAGTAGCTGCAGATGGATGCATCTCTGGCACACGTGGTCATCAGGGGCACCGGGGTCCCTGAATTCCCACATAGAGCAAGAGGAGCATATCACGGGGCTGTACTCACCTGGCATGACCTTCCCTTTACTTAATTTAAATTAATTTACTATCACCAATTAAAAATATCTCTAAGGCGCTTGTATAGTCTACCAACAGTCCCTGCTACACCAGAAAAGACCCTAGTAACTATAAACTACAGAGTTTAAATCTAAAAAAGAGAAATACTCACCAACCAATCACTTACCTGCTCCCTGGTGATGTCACACTCTGATTACTTTTTACCTCTCTCCTCTGCTGTTGATTTGGTATGCCTCGGTCTTCGCGCCGGTTTTTATACCGGGCTCACCTCCTCTCTGCTGCTGCTGCTCCCTGGAACTGGTCGGGCCTCGGTCTTCGCGCCGGTTTTTATACCGGGCTCACCTCCTCTCTGCTGCCGCTGCTCCCTGGAACTGGTCGGGCCTCGGTCTTCGCGTCGGTTTTTATACCGGGCTCACCTCCTCTCTGCTGCCGCTGCTCCCTGGAACTGGTCGGGCCTCGGTCTTCGCGCCGGTTTTTATACCGGGCTCACCTCCTCTCTGCTGCCGCTGCTCCCTGGAACTGGTCGGGCCTCGGTCAACTGCAGTTTAGGAAGTTTCACCCACAGGACAAAGGATGTTTGTTTACAGAACTCGCTACAATGTTGACTCAAAGGCTTAATTACTTAAAGCTATCAATCAATTGCAGTTGGACTGCGACCGCAGGACAATGGTTTGTTTACAAACCATTTGAGTGATGTTGACTGAACACTTGAGGATGCCCGAGACATTTTGTATTAAGCACAAACCAGTTAAAATGAATGGGAACACATTCAAACCCATTACAATCAATGGGGACAGATCGATCCCTTTTGTATAGCCCAGATACATGCAGATTTGGGTGCGAAGACAATGGCTCCCAATGGGGTATAAAGATAGTCCCTCAGGAAGCCACTCTCTCTCTCTGCCGCCTCGCCTCCATGCCCTGCCTGCAGAGGAACAGCTCAACAGCCCACCCAAAGAAGTGGAATACCAGCAGTTACTTTTGAATTACTGGGGTATCTCTACTTCGGGGCGGTGAAGAATCCAAGACAGACCGCAAGGACACGGAGCAGGCGTTTACTGGTGAGCATAAAACTTTCTGGCCCTTTACAAGGCAACCTAGATAGGTATTAGGGGTGGGAATTAAAGGGGAATTTTGTTAAATTGTAATTTTAGTCAATTTTCCCTCAATGTGTCCATTTCTCCTCCCGTATTATGTAAAAGTGTGCTGTATTAAGCAAAAGCGCTGTATTAAGCAAAGGTGCGCTGTATTAAGCAAAGGTGCGCTGTATTAAGTGAAAGAGTGCTGTATTCATCATTATTTTCAATTTATTCTTATTTTCAATAAATACTGGTCTTCTTTGCACCCAACTATGAGTCTCGTTTTGTCTGCATCGCTACTGAAAAAATCCGGTGGTCAGAACCATAAAAGGGGAGCGATTCGAAACCGCACGGGGCTCTGGAGCAGCTCAGATACTTCTGACTGGCCAGAGACAATAAACCCATAACCCCCCCTGTTTCTACAGGTCAATATCGGTATCAACGACATAGGTAGAAAGAGGGAGGGGGTCCTGCAGGCAGAGTTTAGGGAGCTAGGAAAGAAGTTAGAAAGCAGGACCTCAAAAGGTAGTAATCACCGGATTACTACCAGTGCCATGTGCTAATGAGTACAGAAATAAGAAGATAGAGCAGGTGAATGCGTGGCTGGAGAGATGGTTTAGGAGGGAGGGCTTTAGATTCCTAGAAATTGGAACTGTTTCTGGGGGAGGTGGGACCTCTACAAGCCAGATGGGTTGCACCTCAACGGGAACGGGACCAATATCCTCACGGGGGGTTTTGCTAGTGCTGTTGGGGAGGGTTTAAACTAGCTTGGCAGGGGGATGGGAACCCGAGGGTAGAATCAGAAGGGAGAACAGCTAAGCTGGAAATAAATGATAGGGGTTCAGGTGAAGGGGTATTTAGGAAGGCAAAGAGAAAGGAGAAGGCAATAGTGCAGGGCAACGAGAAGGGTAATGATAATCAGAATATATCAGGAAGGGGCAGAGCATACAATCATAAGAGTGCACCAGAAAATAGAGTCAGAGTAAGGAAAAATGATAAGGTAAAATTAAAGGCTCTTTATCGGAATGCACGCAGCATTCGTAACAAGGTAGATGAGTTGACGGCACAAATAGAAATAAATGGGTATGATCTGATATGCATTACAGAGACGTGGTTGCAAGGTGACCAAGGCTGGGAACTGAATATTCAGGGGTCTTTGACATTTCGGAAGGATAAGCAGAAAGGAAAAGCAGGTTGGGTAGCTCTGTTAATAAAGGATGAGATCACTGCAGTGGTGAGGAATGATATTGGCTCAGAAGCTCAAGATGTAGAATCAGTTTGGGTGGAGATAAGAAATAGTAAGGGTAAGAAGTCACTGGTGGGAGCAGTATCCAAATGTAATGTATCCAAGTTTGCAAATGATACAAAGCTAGGTGGGAATATAAGTTGTGAGGAGGATGCAAAGAGGCTTCAAGGGGATATAGACAGGCTAAGTGAGTGGGCAAGAACATGGCAAATGGAATATAATGTGCAGAAATGTGAAGTTATCCACTTTGGTAGGAAAAATAGAAGAGCAGAGTATTTTTTTAAATGGAGAGAGATTGGGAAATGTTGGTGTTCAGAGGGACCTGGGTGTCCTTGTACACGAATCACTGAAAGTTAACATGCAGGTACAGCAAGCAATTAGGGAAGCAAATGGTATGTTGGCATTTAGTACAAGAGGATTTGAGTATAAGAATAAAGATGTCTTACTGCAATTATATAGGGCCCTGGTGAGACCACGCCTGGAGTATTGTGTACAGTTTTGGTCTCCTTACCTAAGGAAGGATATATTGCCATAGAGGGAGTGCAACGAAGATTCACCAGACTGATTCCTGGGATGGGGGGATTGTCCTATGAGGAGAGATTGAGTAGACTAGGTTTATATTCTCTAGAGTTTAGAAGAATGAGAGTTGATGTCACTGAAACATACAAAATTCTTACAGGGCTTGACAGGGTCGATGCAGGGAGGATATTTCCCCTGGCTGGTGAGTCTAGACCCAGGGGTCACAGTCTCAGAATAAGAGGCCAGCCATTTAGGGCAGAGATGAGAAGAAATTTCTTCACTGAGGGTGATGAATCTTTGGAATTCTCTACCCCAGAGGGCTGTGGAGGCTCAGCCAGAGTATATTTACAATATATATTAATGATCTAGGCGAGGGAACTAGATGTAATATCTCCAAATTTGCAGAGGACACAAAGCTGGGTGGGTGTGTGTGCTGTGAGGAGGACGCAGAGAAACTCCAGTATGATTCGGACAGGTTGGGTGATTGGGCAGATGCATCGCAGATGCAGATAAATGCGAGGTTATCCACTTTGGTGGCAAAAACAGGAAGGCAGATTATCTGAACGACAGTAGATTGGAAAAAGGGGCAGTGCAACGAGACCTGGGTGTCCTTGTGCACCAGTCGCTGAAGGTAAGCATGCAGGTGCAGCAGGCGGTTAAGGCGGCAAATGGTATGTTGGCCTTCATAGCGAGAGGATTCGAGTACAGGAGCAAGGATGTCTTGCTGCAGTTGTACAGGGCCTTGGTGAGACCACACCTTGAGTATTGTGTGCAGCTTTGGTCGCCTTATCTGAGGAAGGATGTTCTTGCCATGGAGAGAGTGCAGCGAAGATTCACCAGGCTGATACCTGGGATGGCAGGAATGACATGAGTAGAGATTGGGTCGATTAGACTTATATTCGCTGGAGTTTAGAAGAATGAGAGGGGATCTCATTGAAACTTATAAAATTCTAACAGGACTAGACAGACTAGATGCAGGAAGGATGTTCCCGATGGCGGTGGAGTCCAGAACCAGAGGTCACAGTCTAAGGATAAGGGGTAAGCCATTTAGGACTGAGATGAGGAGGAATTTCTTCACCCAGAGAATGGTGAACCTGTGGAATTCTCTACTACAGAAGGCAGTTGAGGCCAATTCATGAAATATATTCAAGGAGTTAGATATATCTCTTAAGGCTAAAGGGATCAAGGGATATGGGGAGAAAGCAGGGACAGGGTCCTGAATTTGGATGATCAGCCATGATCTCATTAAATGGCAGAACAGGCTCGAGGGGCCGAATGGCCTACTCCTATCTTCTATGTTTCTATATTCAAGACAGAGATCGATAGATTTTTGGATATTAAGGGAATCAAGGGATATGGGGATAGTGCAGGAAAGTGGAGATCAAGTAAAAGATCAGCCATGATCTTATTGAATAGCAGAGCAGGCTCGAGGGGTCGAATGGCCTACTCCTGCTCCTATTTCTTATGTTTTTATGTTCCCCCATCCATGACATCCGAAATTTTTGATCTCCACCACTTGCACCCTGTGGGAGGACACTATTCAGCTTAAGTAACTGTTCAGAATTGACGCAAATTTGCATGGCATCCCGATTGTGTCATGGATGTCACTCATAGGGTGAATCGTTATCTGCCCTGTTAATAGCACAATCTGAGTGCCCACACTAATCGGGCACTGTTGCGCAGTCCCCCTCCTCCTGCTGGACCTTGGACCCAACTTCAAATTGATTTTATAGGGCCTCTACCTACCGGATCTTCTGGTTTACGGTGTTGTCCAGTTAGTCGGTAAATTTACGAAATGGAGGGAGGCTTTTCCATGTAAAACGGACACAGCATTGACAGCAGCTCGCCTTTTATTGGGTGAGGTGATCTGCAGGTGGAGAGTGCCAACCCAAGTTGAGAGTGAACAGGGATCAAAATTTACCACCCAAATTTTTACCGAACTGGAACGGATAATCATTATCTCGCATAAACTTCACATCTCCCATCACCCCCAATCATCTGGAGTGGTGGAAAGAGGAAACCGAACTCTGAAAACTGGTTAAACACATTTTGTGCCGATCACCCCACCAAATGGTCCAGTATGTTGCCAAAGTGCCGAATGGCTATTGGATCCACCCCGCGTAGCACAACGGGTATCTCGCCCTACCAGGCTATGATCGGGCAACCACTGCGAATACCAACCCATCTGTTAACCCCTTCAGCCACACCCTTATTACAGGAGATTGCCAACCAAAAATGGCTTGAAATGGTGGTAGAGAACATAGAACAAACTAACAGGCAAATCAAAAAACCAGGCAAAGAAATACTTAGACAAGGTGGTAATGGAACTGAAATATGGGAAGAAGCGACATTGCTTCGAACCGAAGTGGAATGGCCCCTTCCCAATTATTAACAGGGTCAGCCCTTTGGTCCATCTGGTGCAATTCCTGGGAAAAAAGGGAAGGACCAAGGTGGCTAAATGGTACCATATCAATCAGTTGAAAACTGTGAAAGAATATTGTACGTTTTTGCAGGACCAACAGAGGTGATGTTGAACTACATGATGAGCTGCATCCTTCGCTGGACCATCTCATCGGTGATCATTCTATCTATAGGCCACTTTACTGCTGACACCACCCCATCTCCAACCTCTATGGTCATGGTTAAATATTTTAAATTGAGCAAGTGATGCGCGTCTAGCATGTTGATTCCTTAAGGAAGTTTGTAAAGTAGAGCAAAGGCTGTGTGACAAATCTGCCTAATGGGTCAGTCAGGTACTTTAATCTCAGTCCCAGAAGGAAGTGGAGTTTGGTTAAGGTTAAGATGTAGTGAAGGGGTTAAAAGTTCGATTAGCAGCTTAACTGACTAGCTGGCTGATGTAATAAAGGAGAAGTCAGGCAGAAAAGACAGATGGAAAAAGCATAAGTCACAATGATTGCGAGAGTGAAAGGCGGCAAGGAGGCCATACATTGAACAATGGGCCACCAATGTGATTTGTGAAGATGTGGTTAAGTGTACGAAATTGGATAAGAGTTAGAGTAGAACAATGGCAGATGTGGAAACAGGGCAAATAAGGTAAACAAGAGGTGTTTTGTGGAGATGTGATTAAGTGTACGTGACTTGGACAATTAATTGGCCAAGTCCCGAAGATGTGAAGGAAACAAGTAGTAAGATTGTATATAAGCCAACTGCTCAAATGTAAAAATTAGACTCCCATCTCAGCTCAGACTGAGGGGGCCTCTCACTGCACGTGCTTGAATAAAGATCGCTTGGAACCAGTACACGCTCGTCCCAGTCTGCTTTGGGGCAGAGAGAAATCCCACAACATGTAGTACCGAAGGAAAAAACCCCAAATCCAGCGGGTGGTATAAACAACGACTCCTCCAGAAGCTGTCAGCAGTTAAAACTGGAATAGTGGGTGTACATTATGAAACAAGAAGCGAGGGATGGGACATTAAGATAATGACCTAAACTGGCCGTCCTTCTGGCCGAGACATGTAGGTGGACAGGAGTGGAGGGCCCTCTGGACTGAACAGAAACAGTACACGTTGCGGTTTTGGATTTTGTAACCATGCAGATACCATAATAATGGGGGTAATGGCAAGAGAGAAATCCACTAAGAATGAAACTGGTGATTAGGGTAAATCTTGCCCAGAAACAACTGAAGGTCCAGAGAATAGTTTAGTAGTAACTCGTACCCATGAGAGCCGGTATAATGACATTAGATATGGAATTGTCTCAGTGATATTTAATCTTTCAGCAGTCCAAATGCCAAGGGTCTGTGCAACCACACATGAGCTACTTTACAGTAAACTGGTGAACCGAATAGTTAAGGATTTTGTAGAAAGGAATGCTGGAAAATACAGTGACGAATCTTGGCCCCTAGATTGGGATTGGGAGAATGGGGAGGAATAGGAGCTACAGCAGTATGGAACACGATAGACATAGGGCCCGATTTTGTGGATCGTGCGGGAAATGGGCGGGTTCCCCGAATGTGGGGTTCCGACCCGAAAAAAAAATGGGTCAGCCAGCTGCACGCAATTTTCCCTCAAGTGGCCAATTAAGCTCCAGCGTGTGGGCAGCCTTGCTAATTGTCCATTTCCAGTCAGAAAGCCCCACAGTATGATGTCATCATTCGTGGTGCTTTTAAAGTGTCCAGCAAGCTTTTCCACCTCTGCAGGCTTCCCAACCAGTCGTACAGAATGGCAGAGGAGCCTGCACCAGCTGCTGCCAGCGGCAGAGGCCGAGCTGCTGTCAACTTCAACGCAACGTCACTGCAGACCTTGGTGGATGGGGTAAGGGCCCACACGGAGGTCCTCTATCCTCGCTCAGGGAGGACGAGGCCTCCCAAAGAGACCAGGGCTGCCTGGATGCAGGTGGCAGCAGAGGTAAACTCTCTGGGAGTCACCCGTCGCACCTGGATGCAGTGCAGGAAGCGCTTCCATGACCTTCACCGCACAGGGAAAGTAAGTACGAAGTTTCCATCACCCTCAACCTGATCCCCATTGCCTTTCCCCAACAGCACTCAGCTTCAGCAATCTCTTCCTCCACATCCCACTTCAGTCACATCCATGCACCCTTACCCATTCCCTATCTCTCTATGCTCACATTCACATAACTATTCGACCATGCAGCCCTCACACTGCCTCTCAATCTGATGCTTGGAACACAACTGACAAAACACAGGGAGGGCCCTTGGTCTTGCAGCCTCAGATCTTTGTCTCCTTCTAAGCATCTATGCTATGCAATCTCTACACTCACTCCTGCACTCTCACTCAAACTCCACTTGTCTCTCTCATTGCAGGAAAAGAGCGCTCACAATAGGAGAGAGCGTGCGATGACTGGAAGAGGACCACCCTCATTTGCCCACTTGACCCCCTGGGAGGAAGCAGCGATCGAGATTGCTGGGGCTGACGTGCCTGTGAATGCTGGGGCAGGAGAGACAGGAGCAAGCCCGCAAGCTGGTGACAGAATCGTTCCCCATCTCTCTCATTGACATGGCATTAGTTGCTGATATGAATCTGAAGTCACATCATTTGGACTTATGAGCATATTCCAAATCCAATGTGCAAGTAGCCTTGCCATCACATCTCTAACTTTCCTTTACTCCCCCACAGGACCATCCGGTGCCCCCGTTGCCCATTAAATCTTAGACTGAAACTTAATCTTTTGTTAAACAAACTTTGTTGTTCTTCTCAGTTTTTACACACCAGCTTAACTTAAATTAGTTCAAAGATTTTTTTTCCAATTCTTGGGGCACAATCTTATTTGCACATTCTTAAAACTTCCAAAATCCAAGACAAGACAAAAGATTTAAATGCTTTTAACACAGAGAAGTGGGTGGAGCTAAAACACACATAACAGAATCTTTCTTTTAAAGACAGACTTTTCAGACAAAAGAAATACTGTAACTTCTTAAACATTCATAGTCAGGAAAACATTCACACTTTAACATACATTTTCATACAAACTGAAATTCTAACTTTTTTTTAAGGTTCCTTTCACTCAGCAATCTTGTGTTTTATTTGTCTTGGCACAGATGTTAATAACTTCCATGTTGGTAAAACTTTAAATGTATCTTTTTTTCCCCTTTTAAATCGGTGTCTCAGCAGCTTTTCCTGGCTTTCCAAATCCGTTTTTTCCCTTCCTTTGCTGAGTTTTCAGATTGGTTAATCTGCAAATTAGATCTTTTTCCTTCTTTATCTCTCCCTCCTGCACTTTATGCTTTACCTCCTTCAGGCTATCTATCAACTGTTCCCGGTGATATGCCAACACCATTGTATTTCTGGTTTTACCTTTCAACAAGCTCTTTACCGCTCCCTTCTTTCGGAGAGAAAAAAAACACTATACACAGTCTAACCAACGATCACGCGTGTTTGACCGGTCCCTCCGGTCATCCCAACCGGAACCTTACAACTCCTAACTCCGTGATCCCACTTCTGACACCAATGTAAGATTCAGGATCACAGGCTCACAGGGATTACCCAACAGGGTTTTAGAAGTTGCAAGGCTTTTATTAAAGAGCTACAGTTTCAAAGCATAATCAGATATTACATATGGTTTAAGCTGCGTATAATAGACATACAACTCGTGACAGTAGAAAGCGATCTACGACTTCCCGAAGCGGAATGCCATGACCGGACGGACGGTTGGCTGGAGGTCTGGTAAGGCAGCGTGGAGGTCTTGGGTCAGCAAGTCTCTGCAGCCAGTAACAGCAGTCGCCTCTGTTGATTCGTCCCTCTGGCTGTTGGAGGTGAGCCAGCAGTGATTTCCACCTCAAAAAATACCTTCGCCCCTCGCTGACTGATTCCCACTCTCAGCCCTCTATTCTTATAGTTATTTCGGTGGGCTGTGATCTATCTCTTGTCAATCATCTATCCCCCATCCTATTGTCCAATTGTGAAGTGGGAAGGCAAACCTCACCGTCCCTTTCTGCATGACTGACAAGGCCTCCCTCTTATTTTTGGGGAATGTTTTGTCAAGTTGCTTCAAGGGCATTTTATGGCTTTGTGGCTCCTTGTTATCTAGCAGGTGCTATCCTCCCTGTTTCCTCACATTTTACCATTCACTTATCATTTCTATTTGTCTTCTGATGCTTGATATTCGACCTTGCTGGCATTTATGCGATCTTTTTCCGCTTGCCTGTTGTCAGTCCCTGGTCAAAGAATTAAAACCCATCTTTGAATCTAACAGCTATTTCTTACACCTCCGTGGCAATGCTGGCTGCAGCCGAAGAGAGGACGGCTGCAGCAGAGGAGAGGAGGGCTGCGGCCATGGAGGAGCTTAGTCGCCAGGGTGTCAAAAACATAGAAACATAGAAGATAGGAGCAGGAGTAGGCCATTCGGCCCTTCGAGCCTGCTCCGCCATTCAATGAGATCATGGCTGATCATCCAAATTCAGTACCCTGTCCCTGCCTTCTCCCCATATCCCTTGATCCCTTTAGCCTTAAGAAATATATCCAACTCTTTCTTGAATATACTTAATGAACTGGCCTCCACCGCTCTCTGTGGCAGAGAATTCCACAGGTTCACCACTCTCTGGTTGAAGAAGTTCCTCCTCATTTCAGTCCTAAATGGCTTACCCCTTATCCTTAGACTATGACCCCTGGTTCTGGACTCCCCGGCCATCAGAAACATCCTTCCTGCATCTAGTCTGTCCAGGCCTGACAGAATTTTATAGGTTTCGATGAGATCCCCTCTCAATCTTCTAAACTCCAGTGAGTATAAGCCCAATCGACACAATCTCTCCTCATACGTCATTCCTGCCATCCCAGGTATCAGCCTGGTGAATCTTCGCTGCACTCCTTCCATGGCAAGAACATCCTTCGTCAGGTAAGGCGACCAAAACTCAAGGTGTGGTCTCACCAAGGCCCTGTACAACTGCAGCAAGACATCCTTGTTCTTGTACTCGAACCCTCTTGCTACGAAGGCCAACATACCATTTGCCTTCTTAACCGCCTGCTGCACCTGCATGCTTACCTTCAGTGACTGGTGTACAAGAACACCCAGGTCTCTTTGCACTTCCCCCTTCTCCCAATCTATTGCCATTCAAATAATAATCTGCCTTCCTGTTTTTGCCACCAAAGTGGATAACCTCACATTTATCCACATTATAGTGCATTTGCCATGTTTCTGCCCAATCACCCAACCTGTCCAAATCGTGCTGGAGTTTCACGACATCCTCCTCACAGCATACTCTCCCACCCAGCTTTGTGTCGTCTGCAAATTTGGAGATATTACATCCAATTCCCTCGTCCAGATCATTAATATATATTGTGAAAAGCTGGGGTCCTAGGACCGATCCTTGCGGTACCCCACTAGTCACTGCCTGCCACTCGGAAAATGACCCATTTTTTCCAACTCTTTGCTTTCTGTCCGCCAACCAGTTCTCTATCCAAGTCAATACCTTGCCCCCAATCCCATGTGCCTTAATTTTGCACGCTAATCTCTTACACGGGAACTTATCGAAAGCCTTCTGAAAGTCCAAATACACCACATCCACTGGTTCTCCCTTATCTATTTTACCAGTTACATGCTCAAAAAATTCCAGTAGATTAGTCAAGCATGATTTACCTTTTGTAAATCCATGTTGACTTTGTCCGATCCAGTCATTGCTTTCCAAGTGCTCTGCTATTACATCTTTTATAATGGACTCTAGCATTTTCCCCACTACCGATGTCAAGCTTACCGGTCTATAATTCCCCGCCTTTTCTCTGCCACCTTTTTTGAATAGTGGGGTAACATTAGCCACCCGCCAATCCATGGGTACCGTTCCAGAGTCTATCGAGTTCTGGAAGATGACCAGCAATGCATCTACTATTTCCAGGGCCACTTCCTTAAGTACCCTGGGATGTAGATTATCAGGCCCTGGGGATTTATCGGCCTTCAGTCCCATCAATTTTCCTAACACCATTTCCCTACAAATACTGATTTCTTTCAGTTCCACCCTTTCATCAGACCCTATGTTCCCCGGCATCTCTGGGAGGTTATTTGTGTCCTCCTTTGTGAAGACAGAACCAAAATATGTATTTAGTTGGTCAACCATTTCTTTGTTCCCCATTATAAATTCCCCCGATTCTGACTGCAAGGGACCTACGCTTGACTTCACCAATCTTTTTCTCTTCACATATCTATAAAAGCTTTTACAGTCAGTTTTTATGTTCTCTGCAAGCTTACTCTCATATTCTATTTTCCCTTTCTTAATTAATCCCTTTGTCCTCCTTTGTTGAATCCTAAACTGCTCCCAATCCTCAGGATTATTGCTTTATCTGGCCAATTTTTATGCCCTCTCGTTGGACCTTATGCTATCCCTAATTTCCCTTATTAGCCACGGTTGTGTCACCTTTTTTGTTTTATTTTTATGCCAAACTGGGATGAACAAATTCTGTAGTTCATCCATTCGGTCTTTGAATGTTTGCCATTGCCTATCCACCGTCAACCCTTGAGTGCCATTCCCCAATCAATCCTACCCAACTCGCTCCTCAGACCATCGTAGTTTCCCTTATTTAAATTGAGGACCCTAGTCTCCGAGTCAACTACTTCATTCTCCATCTTAATGAAGAATTCAATCATATTATGATCGCTCCGACCCAAGGGGCCTCGTACAACAAGATTGCTAATTAATCCTTTCTCGTTACACAATACCCAGTCCAAGATGGCCTGATCTCTGGTTGGTTGCTCGACATATTGGTCCAGGAAACCATCCCGTAAACACTCCAGGAATTCCTCCTCCACTGTATTGTTACTCATTTGGTTGGCCCAATCTATATGTAGATTAAAGTCACCCATGATGACTGCTGTGCCCTTATTGCACGCTTCTTTAATTTCTCTTTTAATGCCATCCCCAACCTCCGCCTTACTGTTTGGAGGTCTATAAACCACTCCCACTAACGTTTTTTTCCCCTCAGTATTTCTCAATTCTACCCATACAGATTCCACCTCATCAGAGCTAATATCCTTCATTACAATTGTGTTAATCCCTTCTTTAACCAGTAATGCTACCCCACCTCCCTTTCCTTTTTGCCTATCTTTCCTGAATATCGAATACCCCTGGATGTTGAGTTCCCAGTCCTGGCCTTCCTTGAGCCACGTTTCTGTAATCCCAACCAAATCGTATTTGTTTACTACTATTTGCTCAGCCAATTCATCCACCTTTATTACAAATGCTCCTCGCATTAAGACACAAAGCCTTCAGGCTTGTTTTTTTAATGCTCTTAGACCTATTAGAATTATTATTTACTGTGGCCATGTTTGATTAAAAACGTTGATTTCTCTGACTGCCACTTTTGTTTTTCTCCTTCCTATCTTATGCTTTTATCCTTGTTTCCCTTTCCTCTGTCTCCCTGCTCAGGTTCCCAACCCCCTGCCATTTTAGTTTAAACCCTCCCCCACAGCACTAGCAAATACTCCCCCTAGGACATTGGTTCCAGCCCTGCCCAGGTGCAGACCGTCCGGTTTGAACTGGTCCCACCTCCCCCAGAACCGGTTCCAATGTCCCAGGAACTTGAATCCCTCCTCCTGGCACCATTCCTCTAGCCATGTATTCATCTGAAGTATCCTTCTATTTCTACTCTGACTAGCACGTGGCACTGGTAGCAATCCTGAGATTACTACCTTTGAGGTCCTGTTTTTTAATTTATCTCCTAACTCCCTATATTCCGCTTTTAGGACCTCATCCCGCTTTTTACCTATATCGTTGGTGCCTATATGCACCACGACAACTGGCTTTTCACCCTTCCCTTCCAAGATGTTCTGCAACCGCTTGGAGACATCCTTGACCCTTGCACCAGGGAGGCAACACACCATCCTGGAGTCTCGTTTGCGGCCGCAGAAACGCCTATCTATTCCCCTTACAATTGAATCCCCTATTACTATAGCTCTACCCTTCTTTTTCCTCCCATTCTGTGCAGCAGAGCCACCCCTGGTGCCAGGAAGTTGGCTGCTGCTGCCTTCCTCTGATAAGCCATCCCCCCCAACAGTACTCAAAGTGGTGTATCTGTTGGAGAGCGGGATGGCCACATGGGTCCCCTGCACTAACTGCCTGCGCCTAGTACTCTGCCTGTTGGTCACCCGTTCCCTTTCTTCCTGTCCAACCTCTACCTGCGGTGTGTCCAACTCCGTAAATGTGCTATGCACGATGTCCTGAGCATCGTGAACGCTCCAGTGTGCATCCAATCGCAGCTCCAGCGCCACAATGCGGTCTGTCAGCAGCTGCAGCTGGATGCACTTCCTGCACATGTAGTTGTCAGGGACACAGGAAGTGTCCCTAATTTCCCACATATTGCAGGAGGAGCAGATCACGGGGCCCAGCTGTCCTGCCATGACTTACCCTTTAATTAATTGAATTTAAATTAAATCAATCAATCCCGCTAATTACACTACAGTTAACTGGTTTACCAACAGTCCCTGCTACACCAGAGAGAACTTAGAAACTATAAACCAGAGTTAAAGTTTAAAAAAGAGAAATACTCACTAACCAATCACTTACCTGCTTCCTGGTGACGTCACACTTTGATTACTTTTTACCTCTCTCCCCTGCTGTTGAATTGGTCGGGCTGCTCCTCACTCACTGCCGCCGATGCTCAGTGTTCCCACGCAGGCCCGCTCTGGTCGGGCTACTCCTCACTCACTGCCGCCAGTTTCCAACTGCCGCCGATGCTCAGTGTACCCACACAGGCCCGCTCTGGTGAATGCTCTGAATAGAATGGCATCTCTTGAGGAGCGATGGGCATCTATTGAGCACCGAAACCAGACCTTCATGGAAGTCCCTCTGAGTAGGACTTCCAGTGCTGAGAGGGGTCCCCATGGCCCCCCTGATGTGCAGCAAGGTGCTCTCCAGCCACTTGCAGGTGCTGAGGGGGAGCTGACCCATGAGGGGGAGGTTGTTGGCACACCTCAAGGAAGTGGGGGCTCCTCTCCACGCGCTCACACTTCCATGCCACTTTAGAGCCCTCAGTCAGAGGCCTGCCAGAGTCCACACCCGAGTGAGATAGGAGTCTCAAGCCCTGCACAGCCGCAGGAGCAGCAGACTGCTGGCGAGCCCTCACAGGCTCACCACCCCAGAGGACGCCCGCCAAAGGTGTCGAGGCAGGCGCAGCAGGCTCCACATCTGCTGAAGCCACAGGGGTAGCACTACGTAGGAGCACTCGTAAGTGAAAAATAAAGCACCACTAATCACAAGGGTAGTCACTTGGGTGAAAAGTCTTGTAAATAGTTTTAATGCCATCATTTTACTGTACATAAAAAATCTGGTGGCAGCTGCTGCAGTTATGGCGTCTGTCATTTGGCGAATGGGGATATCACATAGAGGCCTTAGGATAACTTGCAGATGTCAGCAAGCTGGTCAAATAGGTAGGAATGTGTAGGCATCGCCACTGTCCATGGTCAGTTAAGAAGCAGTGAGGCTGGAGTGTTTGATGTACCAGGCTACGCAAATCTGTCCAGGATGAGTGCGTTCCTTGCATTCCGCCCAGCAATGTTCTCGCGCACTGGTGCCGCTAGTTGGCGGGCCTCTGCAGGATGCTCGTTTCCGTCCTCCTCCTCAGCATCATCCTCATCCGAGGCGGCTCTCTGAGGAGCCTCTTGGTCCTGCAGAATCGGCAAGCCACAACGCTGTGCCATCTTGTGAAGCACACAGCATACCACGATAATTTTGGAGACCCTGGCTGATGAGTACTGTAGGGCTCCACCTGATCTATCGAGGCATCTGAAGCGCATCTTCAGCAATCTGATGGTTTGCTCGATAATGCATCTGGTGGTAATGTGGCTGGAGTTGTAGCGCTCCTCAGCTTCGCTGGCTGGTCTCCTCAATGGCGTCATTAGCCAAGAGCGCAGGGGATATCCCTTGTCTCCAAGTAGCCATCTTTGAAGTTCGCTTGGCGGACTTAGTAGCGGAGGCACAGTAGACTGGCGCAGGATGAAGGAGTCATGGCAGCTGCCAGGGAACCTGGCACAAACATGCAAAATCACCTTCTTGTGGTCACACACCAGCTGAACGTTGAGGGAGTGGAAGCTCTTGCAGTTGACAAAAACTCCTGGATTGCGGCGGGGTGCCCTAAGGACCATATGTGTGCAGTCAATGACGCCCTGCACCCTTGGAAAGTATGCCACCTGAGCTAATCCAAGCGCTCGTGCCCTCACACTTGCGCGATCCCTGGTGAAATGGATGGTATAGGGCAAAGAGGGCATCGGTTACCTGCGTGATGCAAGTGTGTGCGGCCGCCTGGGAGATGCCGCTTATGTCTGCTGCTGATCCCTGGAAGGAGCCTGAGGCATAAAAGTTGAGTGTGGTGGTGACTTTGATGGCCACTGTTAAGTAGTGTGGACCTGGTGCTCTGGGCTCCAGGTCTTGCTGCAGCATTGTGCAGATGTCAGTCACAACCTCTCGCGAAAGTCGGAGCCGCCTCTGGCACTGCTGCTCAGTCATGTTGAGGTAGCTGACCCTGTGTCTGTAGACCCTGTTTGGGGGGGGCTATCTCCTGCGCCAACGGCCTTCCATGCGCTGGCCCCTTCTGGCATGTGCTGCCCCAGGTCGCTGAGCCGCAGCCTGCCGCTCCTGCTGGTGCTGCTGTTGTTGCGGTTGCTGGAGTTTCTCCAGCCTCCTCTGCTGTTGGAGATCCTCTAATGCCAGGAAGGGAAGGAACAAAAGGCCTCCCATGCTTCTGCCAGATGCCTCCGTTGAGGAGGTGCCAAGTTGGAATGGTGAGAGGGGCTTCCCAGGAGCTCACACTGGAGAAGTGTGTGAGGCTCCAACCTTCCACAGCTGTGCCTAAACCTTGAATAAGTAGTCCCAAGCCTGCAACAAGGTCCTTCAACATACAAATGCTCTCCAATTAAATCTCAGCTTTCCCGCATGACCTGCAGCTGAGAGCAAGCAAGCCGGGATGCTTCATGCCAGGTTTCATCAGCGGGGTTCCCCGCAGGCGTGTTTAGCATGGGAAACCCTTCAAAATAGCAAGGGCCCCTTAAAATGGCATAAAACATGCCAATAATTGGTGATTAGAGTCCCAATGGCCAGTCCCGCCAGCGGCGGGCGGGACTGATTCGGGTCGGAGAGAAACGGCGGTCCGAAAGTCGGACAGGGCGGGGAATCAAGCGGGGGGTGTCGCGACCCCCTCTATCTGCAACTTTCAGCCCCCGCCCGCCTGAAAACCCGCCCGACGGCTGGGAGAAAATCGGGCCCATAGCCTCCTCATGTTTCCACATAGATTCTATGAGGGAACAATGAAGGGAATTTTACTCAATGAATATGGGAGGTTCAGACCAGATTAAGGAGTTACACGGAGCATTGAAAATAACCTTAGACATGGTACACAATTTTCAAGAGATTCAGGACAAGGTTAATGAGATAATCAAAGAATCTGAAGGAAGTAAGGACCAGTCTTCGAAGGCTATCACTTGTGCTTGGTATGGGAGTTTCCTATTGGACCAGGTACAAAAGGGTCTGACAGACATTGAAAATAATCAGTTACCCAACTTTGTGAATGACAGACATCTAGAGAAATGGTTTTACTGGACTGGACCGTGGTGCACCACGAGGAAACATGGGTTAGCCGACTATGCCAAATTACCATGCCCAAGTGGGGAGAACAATGATTATTTAGACTCCAAAAGCATTCTCATACCAGCAGCCCTATGGCTGCCCCGATTGAATAGGACAAGTGGGAGGTGTTCAAGGTCGAATCAATAGGACATATGGAAGGGAGAATACACAAACAACATGAAGAATATCCACACTGGATTAAGCAGGGTGCGACCAGAAAGCCCCCTAATTTGGATATTGTACTAAAAACAAAGGATCACTGGTGTGTAGATCACAGAAATCACAGAAACCCCACAGTGCAGATAGAGGCCATTTCGGCCCATCGAGCCTGCATCGACACATATCCCACCCGATCCCCGTAACCCCTACACCAACACATATCCCACCCTATCCCTGTAACCCCATGTATTTAATCCCCCTAACACTAAGGGTCAATTTATCATAGCCAATCATCCTAACCCGCACATCTTTGGACTGTGGGAGGAAACCGGAGCACCCGGAGAAAACCCACGCAAACACGGGGAGAATGTGCAAACTCCACACAGACAGTCTCGAGCCAGGGATAGCAGCATGCGGGTTCATGGTAGACAAAGTCACCTACTTGTACCATCCAAGTACAGACATGGCCGATAATCACACTCGGGTCAGTTATCGAAGCCAGGGACGTTATTGCGTGACCACCTCTGCTACCCAATATACCCATGGGCTAGACACCCGTCAGGTCAGATGGCCAACCTTCTGCTCAAGACCTATTGAAATGACTAGAGTAGGAAATGCCCATTTGATTCCGTAAGAACTCACAATATAACCCAAATACAAGTAAATATTACTATGCAGCAGGAGGCCCTAGAGGCAGTGGTGAAATTTGGACATCTCATTCCACCATTATCTCTCAGTCTAAAGCCTACCATTGAAAGAAGGAGTACCTCCCAGAAACACTTGGTTAAGATGCAGCAAGACAACACGCAAGTTGAGAAAGCAATAAGCAAATTAGGGGATCACAAGTGATGTGAAGTAGCTTATAATGCCAGTCAGCATCCCTGGGCACAAATGGTATCAGCAGCCCTAGTGATTGCTCTGTGCCTGGTCTTAGTAGTTCTAATTATAATGTGTTATTTGAGATGCTTGATACACCGGCCAAAAAGTAAGCGCCAGGTGAACCTGGTCCAGAAACTCGCTGGTGTAAAGTCTGTGGGTTGTGCAGTTAATAAATACACAGACTTCAGAAATAACAAACAGGTCTTTACTATTCGAAGGTCTGGGCGAATCTGCCCCAGTTATCCTGTCACAACACTTATATACTGGTGTGGCCACTGTCGGTATTACAGTATACAGAAGCCAAACAAGTAGTGCCACACTTAAAGTAGTTCCCTTAAAGGTGAACGGTTACATACAATAATTTCCTTAAGGGTAGACGGGTACATACACTACAATCCTCCCTTTTTAGCTTTCAACATACTAAGTCCATAGTGGACATACATTATCACATATATATATACAGATTTATTTAAGACAGTTCATAGATTCAGTCTTTCGGGAGGTTTCCGGATTCTGTCCGGGTAACGCCGCAGTGGTGTTGTCATTCCAAGCGGGCTAGTAGGTGTTTCTGGTAAAGTTGAATCGGCTCGAAGCACAGTGTCAGGTTCCTCTGACTCCAGAACTACCAGATCGGACGCAGGTGTTCTGGGTAACTCAGTCTCAACCTTATCCGGGTAAGGTGGTGAAGTCGGGGGCCCATTTGTGGCGGACCCTATGATCTGGTCAACATGGCGCCTTATTATATTGTCTCCAATGTCCACAGTGTACATCAATGGGCCTAGCCTTTTTCCAATCGTTCTAGGCTGCCATTTCTCAGTACGATAGTCCCGGGCCAAAACTCGTTGACCGGTCTGGAAGGATCTAGTGGCCCTTTCGTTCATGCCCTGGAATTGCCGGTTCTCTACGTCCCTTCTGACGTTTGGTTTGAGTAAATCCAGTCGACATCGTAGGCGTCTATTACAAAACATCATCGCGGGAGTTTGATTTGTGACCGCATGGGTTGCATTTCGGTATGCCAACAAAAAACTATCCACCTTATGCTGTAAACTTATGTCTTCATTACTCATGGCCTTTACGGCCTTCTTGAAGGTCTGGACAAACCTTTCAGCCAATCAATTGGAGGCGGGATGGTATGGGGCTGACGTGTAATGTTTAACCCCATTGCTCTTTAAGAATTTCTTAAATTCCTCAGATACAAATTGCGGTCCATTGTCAGAACAGATCTGTTCTGGCAGGCCATTCCGAGCAAACATAGTCCTTAACACCGTGATGGTTTTTTCCGTCGTGGTGGTGGTCATCTTAATTACTTCTGGCCACTTGGAGTGGGCATCTACCGCTATTAGGAACATCGAGTCCATAAATGGACCAGCAAAGTCGATGTGTACTCTTTGCCAGGGAGATGAGGGCCACTCCCATGGGTGCAGAGGAGCCTGTGGTGGCGCATTCTGAACCCTCTGACATCCTAGGCAATTCTTCGTGATCTCCTCTATGTCCCCATCGATGCCTGGCCACCACACAAACGCCCTTGCTAGATTCTTCATCTTTACGCCACCCAGGTGTCCTTCGTGCAGCTCCTTGAGTACCTTCTTTTGGAGTTTGGGTGGAATCACCACTCTAGACCCACACATCAGGGTTCCTCGACACACTGACAGTTGTTCTTTCCTCTGAGAATGCTTGCAGAGTTGGTTCGCACTGTGCTGGCCATCCCTCCACCGTTAAATCATAGACTCGTGAAAGAGTCGGGTCATTCCTTGTCTCATTCTCAATCATTGAGTTAGTTATCGGCAGACACTCCACTATTGATGAGTGGAACAACCCTACTGGGTCCACTGTCCTCGCTTCTTCTACCATCGGCAATGGCAAGCGTGATAGCCCATCAGCGTTTCCATGCTGTTTGGACCGTTTGTATTCAATATCATACTGGTGTGCCCCAAGTAAAACTGACCATCTTTGTAACCTTTGTGCCGTCATGGTAGAAACGGCCTTGTTTGGGTTGAATATGGACACCAACGGCTGGTGGTCCGTCAGCAATGTGAACCTCTTACACTGCAGGTAATGGTTGAATTTCTTCATGCCCCACACAAGACTGAGGGCCTCCCTATCTATCTGGGCATAATTTCGTTCCGCTGGTGTCAATGATCGGGACGCGAATGCCACCGGCCTTTCCGAGCCATTTGGTAGTCTGTGCGAAAGTACTGCCCCAATTCCGTACGGGGAAGCATCACAAGCTAGCCGAAGGGGTAATGCTGGGTTGAAATGAGCCAACACTTCTTCAGAGGTAATCAACTCCTTGCTCCTGCGAAAAGCCTTTTTGCATTCCTCACTCCACCTCCATGGTGTTTCTTTCCGCAACAGCTCATTTAGCGGATGCAGCACCGTAGATAAATTTGGCAGAAACTTGTGATAGTAATTAATCAACCCCAAGAATGACCTTAGCTGTGACACGTTTCCTGGAGCGGGGGCCTTCACGACCGCTTCTATCTTTTCCGGTGACTTATGTAGTCCCTCTCGGTCAATGACATGACCGCAGTATGAGATCCGTTTTTGGAAGAACTCACACTTCTTGCGATTAACCCGAAGGCCATACTCCTTCAACCTGGTGAGTACCAGTTTCAAATTCGTGAGGTGTTCTTCCTCATCTTTTCCCGTGATTAGAATATCATCTAAGTAGCACTGCGTGCTTGGAATTCCTTGTAACACCTGTTCCATGGCCCTCTGCCAAATTGCTGGCGCCGAAGCTACTCCAAAGACCAGTCTATTATAGCGATACAAGCCTCTGTGAGTGTTGATGGTGAGGTATTGGCGTGACTCTTCCTCAACCTCCATCTGTAAATATGCCTGAGCCAAGTCTATCTTCGTGAAGTGCTTCCCTCCAGCCAATGAAGCAAAAATATCTTCAATCCGCGGAAGCGGGTATTGTACCGTGTGAAGTACCGGATTCACTGTGATCTTGAAATCTCCGCAGATACGGACCTTCCCCGGTCCCCCTGGCTTATTACTTGGCGAGGATTTCATGACGGGAACAATGGGCATGGCCCACTCACTCCAGTCTACTTTTGACAGAACCCCTGATCGTTCAAGTTCTTCTAGTTCTGCCTCTACTGCTGGTCGTATTGCGTACGGTACTGATCTGGCCTTAAAAAACTTTGGGCTTGCATGTTCTGCAATCTTGACCTTTGCTTTAATACCTCACAGCGTTCCCAGTCCTTGCTGGAATACCTCTTTAGCTTCGTCTAATATTCTGGACAACCGTTCAGGTTTGACATCCTCTTTTTCGGACTCCACCGTCATGGTGTTTAGTGCATGCCAGTCCATCTTTATTTTTCGGATCCACTCTCGTCCCAGAAGTGGTGGACCTCCCTCAGGCAACACATACAGATCTAACCGGTGGTGAACTTTATCCTGGTATCTCACCTTAACCTCTAGTTTTCCGATGGGGAATACTTTGTGCCCCGTGTATGTCTGCAGCACTAGATCCGTATTCCGTAGTGGAATATGCTTGAAAAACTTTTTATAATCATGCTTATTCATGACAGTCAACGCCGATCCGGTGTCTACTTCCATTTTTACTTGGACCTTCTCAATCTGTAACGTTATCCAAATAGTTTGTCGGTCGGCTTCATTGCTCACGTTGTGGATTCTCAGACTGTCCAGTCCTTTGTGTTTGGAGTGCGAGTCCGACTTCTGTTCCTTCAGACTCTTCCTAGTCGCCTCTTGTACCTTTCTGTACCATTTTTGTGAGGACTCGTTATTGTTGTACGTCGTTCCTGACCGGCACACTTTAGCTATGTGCCCGATCTTGCCACATTTCCGGCATTCTTGGTCTTTACCCCAGCAACGCTTCTGGTCGTGTGTTGTCTTCCCACAACGATAGCATTTCGTAGTCCTCGAGGTGATGTGGTCCACCCCTAGTGCCACCGCCTTCCGCTGCATTACCGCCGTTCCTTTTTCTGCGGCTTCGTATGATGCGGCTATAAGGACAGCCCTGTCAAGTGTGAGGTTGTTCTCTTCCAGTAGTCGCTTTTGCGTCCCTTCTTTGGACAATCCACATACGAACTTGTCTCGCAGTGCCTCTGTCAGATTCCCTCCGAACTGGCAGTGTTTCGCTAGCCTCCGCAGTTCGACCAAGTATTCCGCGTTGCTTTCGTCTTTCTTCTGCGTTCTCGCATAGAATCTGAATCGTTCAGCCAGCTTCAACGGTGTGGGGTTCAAGTGATCCTTCAGCACCGCTACTATATCCTCGAAAGTCTGATCCGCCGGTTTAGCTGGAGAGAGAAGATGTTTCAACAACCCGAATGTTTTCGCACCCATCATGTTAAGTAAGGTTCCAGCTTTTTCCTCCTTAGCTATTTTGTTAGCCTTACAATGTATCTCAATACGTTCCACGTACGTGGGCCAGTCTTCTATTTCGGAGTTAAAATCGTTGCTGTCCCCACGCTTAGGCATCTTCCTTTCTTTGGGTACAACACAAATATTTCTTTAAATTCTTATGTATTTTTTTTTTCTTCTAAGATGGCGGCTTTTCCTGTGAATTTGGCGGTTTCCCGCTCTTCCTTTCTCTCCCCGCCCACTTCAATGGCGGTTTCCCGCTTCTGTCGGCTCCTCCGCCTAATGGCGGCTTCCCGCGTTTCTTCCTGGTGGAAGGGGTACGCTTTCCCCGCAGCGGACAGGTTCAGCCGCTGGACTGGCTCTCGCGCAGTCTCTCACCCCGTTTTCGGCTGTGTCTCTCTCCCACTCCCGCACGTTCGGTTTTGCCGGCTCTGAGTACCCCGTTGGTGGAGAACAGCTCAGCCGCTGGACTGGCTCCTCGCAGGCTCTCACCCGCACGGTTCCCGTTCGCCTCCCCAGCCCTCTCGCAGACCGGTGTTCCCCCCCCCGGCTGCGGCTGGGTTTCTCTTCCCGTGCCTACTCGCAGGCTCAGCGCTTCGTGGCTGCGGTCGCTGCCCGGATTTTTCCCGCCGATCGCGGTCCGGCTGTCACCCGACGCCGTTGGACCCGACTTTTGACCGGCTCAGCTCCCCCTCGACCGAGGTCGAGTGCTCTGCCCTTATCCTCCGGATATTCTCTACACCTTCCCCTACTCACAGTCTCTTCGGCCGCCTTGTTCCCTACTGATCGGCTCACTCCGCACCGTGGTAGAAGGGTAGTCAGTGCCTGTTGCAGACGGAAGCTTTTGTTGCTAAAGTCTTCCACCTTTCTCCTGCTGCAGCCTCGTGTTTTCTTCCAGCAGCACGACGAGGGCGGTTGCCTCTCTTCGACGCTCTTCTTGCTTTGGTAATCTTGCCACAGGGTACGATTGGACTCGTCGCCACTGCAAAGTCTGTGGGTTGTGCAGTTAATAAATACACAGACTTCAGAAATAACAACAAACAGGTCTTTACTATTCGAAGGTCCGGGCGAATCTGCCCCAGTTATCCTGTCACAACACTTATATACTGGTGTGGTCACTGTCGGTATTACAGTATACAGAAGCCAAACAAGTAGTGCCACACCTAAAGTAGTTCCCTTAAAGGTGAACGGTTACATACAATAATTTCCTTAAGGGTAGACGGGTACATACACTACAGCTGGAACGTCACGTGGAGCACAGCCAGTACACTTCACACCGCAGCAATGGCCCTCGTCTACTCTGCTGCAGAATACTGCTCTGCCTCATGGTCCAACAGCCGCCACGCAAAGATCGTGGACGTGCCGCTAAACGGTGCCGTGAGGGCGGTGTCAGAGATGCTCAAGTCCACTCCAATGAGTGGCTCCCGGTGCTGTCCCTCGTCGCCCTGCCTGCCATTCATCGCGATGCCATCTTGCTCCGTGAGATGGAAAAAATCATGAGCAACACTGACCTTCCCCTTCACAAAGACTTGAAAAACCCACCACGAAAGCACTTAAAACCACGCCGGCCATTCTGAAAAACAGCAGCCAATATTCATGCAGCTGGTATCGACCCAATATCCAGATGGAGGGAATCGTGGGAGGCATGCAACATAAAGAACCAACACCTCATCACTGACCCAACGGCAGAGGTCTCTGGCTTCGACCTCCCTCGAAGACAGTGGACAGCGCTCAACCCAATCCGCACAGTGGACGATGCGGCCACCTGCTCCACAAGTGGAAGATGAGGGACGGCCCGAAGTGCGACTGTGGCCATGAGGCCCAGACCATGGAACACATCACATCAACCTGCCCACAGATCTACTGCGGGAGAAACAGAGAGCACTAAAGTAAGAAATAGTACGATATTAGGTGATCCATTTTGATAGGAAGAACGAGGAGAGGCAATATAAACGGAAGGGCACAGTTCTAAAGGGGGTGCATGAACAGAGACCTGGGGGTATATGAGCACAAATCATTGATGGTGGCAGGGCAGGTTGAGAAAGTGGTTGAAAAACATACGGGATCTTGAACTTCATAAATAGAGGCACAGGGCTGGATTTTGTCACTGGGGCGGGCTGGGGTCGTGTAATCCACTTTGTGTTAGCCACCTGATTCTAAATCGATGTGGGAGAATGAGGAGATTTTAACTTAAGTGGGCAAGTGAGTTCCAGCGTGTGGGAACCCATGCCCCAATTAGTATTTTCAGTCTGAAACTCGCCTCTGATGACATCATCATTGCTGCTGCATTTAAGGTCTGCAACAAGCCTTGCTTCTTCTGCAGACTGCCAACCTTTTGGCCTTTCATGTTAGAGGGACCTGGAGGCAGAATGACCAGCGAGAGACCGAGGTCTGCTCCCAGGTTTGATGACGTTGCCCTGCAAGCTTTAGTGGAGGGAGCAAGAGCCAATAAAGAGGTGCTCTTCCCTTCTTCAGGGAGGAAGAAGCCTCCCCAGCAGACCAAGGCTGTGTGGATCCAGGTGGTCAACTGTCGATAACCTGCAGAACCTGGCTTCAGTGCAGGAAGAGTTTTCATGACCTTCTGCGCACTGGAAAAGTATGACTTTCCACATCACCCTCAATCTGATTCCCATTGCCTCTCCTCACCAGCACTCAGCTTTAGCAATCTCTTCCTCCACATCCCACTTGACACTAACATCCATGCACCCTTACCCATTCCCTCCCTCTCTATGGTCACATTCACCTAACTGTTTGACTATGCAGCCCTCACACTCCCTATCACTATGATGCTATGAAAACAACTGACAGCACACAGGGAGGGCCCTTGGTCTTGCCACCTCACTCATCTTTGTTTCCTTCCAAGTACCTATGCTATGCAATCTCTACACTCACTCCTTCATTCTCACTGAAACTCCACTTGTCTCCCTCATTGCAGGAAAAGAGAGCTCACAATAAGAGGGAAAGAGCGAGGACAGGAGGAGGGTCACCCTCAGTAGCCCAGCTCACCCCCTGGGAGTGGAGAAGGATGTGCAAGTGGGGGACGGACAGATGGGTGCATCACAGCAAGCTGGTGACAGAATAGTTTTCCATCTCTCTCATTATCAATGACTCATGCAATGTCAATGATTCTGAAGCTCTAACAGATGGACCCATGATCACCTGCAATATGCAATGTGCATGTAACCTTGGCATCACATCTGACTCTTTCCTTTACTCCCCCCACAGGACCCATCCCCACTAGCCAGGAGGAACAGCCTGAACATCCAGACTCCTCAGAGGAAGCTGCAACCTCCGAGGGCACAGCATCAGCAGAATTCAGCGCACCCAACACCAGCGCAGACACTCACACCTCGGTGGGACCTTCGCGAGATAGTGCAGTGTTGTCACCTGTTATATCACAACTCACAAGTGAGCATCAGCAGATGGTGGAGACAGGGACAGCAGTGGAGAGTCCTAGTTGGAGGGCACATGACTCTCCCAGCTCGGCTCAGCTGCATGGCGACTCTCTGCCTCTGGGTCCATCCACAAGATCAGCGGTGCTGGCACTCCAGGAAGAGATGCAGGAGTCTGACACGTTTTGTCTCCAGGGTCGCTGCGAGTGTGGAGCGAATGGAGGAGTCAACTGCGAACATGAGCAGAACCTTTGTGGAGTCATTGGCGCATGAACGCATCACTATGGAAAGGATGGCATCCTCCATGGAGGTGATAAGTCGCCAGAGTGCAGAAAACATTGAGTGTTTTGAATAGAATGATATCTCTGGAGGAGCGATGGTCATCTATTGAACAGAGAAACCAGACCTTCGTGGAATCCTTCTGAGTAGGACTGCCAGTGCAGATACAGGTCCCCATGGCCCCCCTGATGTGCAGCAAGGTGCTCTCAAGCCACTTGCAAGCACTAAGGGGGACCTGACCCATGAGAGGGAAGTTGGTGGCAGACATCAAGGAAGTGGGGGCTCCTCTCCAAGCACTCACACTTCCATGCCACTGCAGAGCCCTCGGTCAGAGCCCCACCAGAGTCCACACCCAACTGAGATTGGCGTCTCAACCCCTGCACAGCCATAGGAGCAGCAGACTGTTGGCGAGCCCTCACAGGTTCACAACCCCAGAGGATGCCCGCCAAAGGTGTCGAGACAGGAGCAGAAAGAAAGTGAGCAAGGGGCCTCCACATCTGCTGAAGCCACAGGGGAAGCACCACGTAGGAGCACGCGTAAGAGAAAGATACTGCACAAAAAGTCACTTGGGTGAAATTTCATGTTTAATGTTAAAAAGCCATCAGATGGTTACTGTAAATAAAAAATTTGATGGCTACTGCTGCAGTTGTGGCATGTGTCATTTCGCTAATGGGACTTCCACATTGAGGGCTTAGGATTACTTGCAATTGTCAGTATGGTGGAAAAATTGTTAGGAATCCACTGGATCTTGGCCATTGTTGATGTAAGAAGCTGTGAGGCAAAAGTGCTCGATTGGCTAGGCTAAGCAAATCTGGCCAAGATGAATGCGTTCCTTGCATCCCAGCCAGCAATGTTCTCGCGTACTGCTGCCACTGGTTGATGGGCCTCTGCAAGATGTTCGTTTTCGCTCTCCTCCTCCTCCCCCTCATCTGAGGAGGATATGTGAGGAGTCACTTGGTCCTCACTAATCTGCAAGCCACGACGCTGTGCCATGGTGTGAAGTGCACAGCAAATCACGATGATTCTGGAGACCCTGGCGTTCCTGCTGATGATGGTGCTGCTGTTGTTCGTGGTTCTGCTGGTGTCGCGGCTGGTCTTCGTCCTCATCTGATGTCCAAAAGGGAAGGAAATAAATGGCTCCCATGCTTCTGGTATATGCCTCAGCTGAGGAAGCGATGAGTGAAGGTGGCGAGTGGGATTTCCCAGAAGGTCACACTGGAGATGGGTGTCAGACTCCAAACTTCCACAGCTCTGGTTATGCCTTCTAAAAGTTCCCCCAGACCTGAGGCAACAAAGTCCTGCCACCTGCAAATGATGGCTGATCAAATATCCTATTTAATGGTGGAGCTGCAGCTAATAGTCAGCAATCCAAATTTGCTCCCGCCAGGTTTCACCGTCGTGTTTCAGAGCAGGCGTGCATCATGTGGGAAAAGTGTTAAAATCACAAAGGCCTTTCAAAATGGGATGAGAGAGGCAATTTAGTGCTTGTTAAGGGCCTAAGGGCCTATCCCGCCTCTTAGAGGCAGGACGGAGACGGGAGCAGTGAAGTAACCAAATTACTATTATACTTTAGTTTTGTATGTTAGAATATGTATAATGTAGCACCAATGTACAAGGTGGAGATAATGAGTTAATCCATACCCTGAGTTAAACGATATATAGGACTGTATATTGCATTTACCCAGCTAAGCTTTAAAAACATGATTAAGTGACTTCAAATGCTGAGAAATTAAACTGTAGAACAACTTGTGGGAAGATTGGGGAGGATGTCTGTTTGGCCAGGCGAGGCAACACATATGCGAAATAACTCACCTAAGAATTCATTTGCTGTAAATCACAACAGGATTCCATTCTTCAAAGTATGGTGGGACTAATCAGAATGTGCTTGCTTTGCAGAAGTAACCCGAAACGAGGACTGTTATCTTACGAAAACATGTAACAAGCAAACCACCTGGCTAAGGGCAAATGGATGGTTGTAAAGCAATTAAGATGAGGCCCACAGTCACAGAAGGTGACGGGACCAACTGATAACAAATGTGGGATCTGTGGGTGGCAAGAAGGATGAAATGTCACGGTTTATAATTGCCATTTGGCATTAGAGCTGTATATGCTGATAAGCTTTGCCCCCCGCCCCTAGGGCAGGGGTTTGATTTTTGTATAATTGTGATTGTTGCTAGGAAATCGGTGGAGTTGGATCTGAGAGGGGTCTCAGAAGGTTCTCCCCAGGCCAGTGAATAAAAACCGTTTTGAACCAGCCTTCACTTGAAGTGTCATCTGAACCAAAGCTAAGCATCGACTTTGTATACCACTTAGTCCGCTGAGGGGGAAAGGGTTAAGTGTTGACCTGGCGCAACACCAGGCCCACTTTCAGGGTACAACAATTGGCGTCACGAACAGGATCACAGACTCTGACCAGTCCACAGGAACGACGAGCTAAGAAGGGGGAGTACGTTTTAAATTACCACCCATAAATTAGAAAGCTCAGAACGTACTGTGAGATCTGGTAAGGCTGTGATTAAAAGAACTGAAGTTGGCAGAGACAGACTCGAGAAAGGGGGTGCGGTCTGGTGAGCTGGAAGGTGGCAAAGCCTCTAGGACAGAGAGGCAGATAAGTGGGCGATAAAGACCTACGAGGGAGCCGGAAGGCGGCAAACCAAATCCTCAGAGCCGTTAAGGCGGCAAAGCCTCTCGGGTCAAGAGGGGGTTAAGTGGGCGATAATGTCCTATGAATAGTGGATCCTTGGGAGTCACGGGGTGACCAACACCGGACAAGGGTGGCTGTCGATCCTAAATGCCGAGCCTGAGCCTGAATTAAGAGGACGCAGTCCCACGTGACGGCCAGGACCAAGTAGGGAACGAAACACCACAGGATCGTGATCCCGTGACGAGTGAGTGTGCGCAAAATAAGTGTGTGTGGGTGAATGATAGGGTAACATAAGAACTATTGAGAAGTAAGTCAGAAGTTATATAGAATGCCTATAAAGGATGCAGAGATAAAGAAGGAAAAAGATCTAATTTGCAGGCTAGCCAATTTGAAAACTCAGCAAAGGAAGGAAAAAAAAACAGGGATTTGGAAAGCCAGGGAAAGCTGCTGAGTCACCGATTTAAAAAGGAAAAAAAGATAAACTTAAAGTTTTACCAACATGGACGTTATTAACATCTGTACCGAGACAAATAAAACACAAGGGCCTAGAAATTCAGTTGGGCGCTGCAAGCTTTGCGCCCAGCTGGCGCCTAAAGAGGGTTTCTGCGCCAGTATAAGAGGTTGCGCTGATATTCAGCGCTGCGGTAATGGCGGCGGTAGCCGGTAGCGCTGCGCCGACACCGATGACATCATCGGTGTGCGCAGTGCCCCGGTACCGCCCCGCTTCCGGCCCAAACCCCATATTTAGTTGCGGCCGCCTCTTCTGCAGCGGCCGCAAACAACGTTCGTGAAACGGGGCCGTACTGCTGCGTTACTGGGGCGCTTTAAGGTGGAGGTGCGGCCGGCCGCTTTTTCGGCGGCCGCCTGCCCGCACCTCCCTCCCCGGCCTCCTCCACCACCCCCCCGCGGCATTGGTGGCTGATTCCCGTGAGTCCGGCACTTCTCCGTGGTGCTGGGCTCATTTGCTGGCAGAATCCAGCGGCGATCTCACGGCTGCAGGCAGCTCCTCCTTAAGAGAAGGAGGAGGCCTGCAGTACCCCAGCCTGCCGCACCGCATCGGGTGGCGCAGCGGTAGCTGGAACGCTGAAATTCACTTTCAGCGCCCCAAGCGGAGGCGGGCACACCCTGGAACAGCGCCCGGTTCCGAATTGGGGCGCTAAAAGTGAATTTCTGGCGGTCGCAACGGGCTCCGCGCACAGCGCTAACTTTTGGGCGTTAGCCTGCTGGCGGGCCTTAACTGAATTTCTAGGCCAAGATTTGCTGAGTGAAAGGAACCTTAAAAATATGCTGGAATTTCAGGTTGAATGAAATTGTGTGTTAAAGTGTGAATGTTTTCCTGACTATGAATGTTTAAGAAGTTACAATATTCCTTTGTCTGAAAGTCTGTCCTTAAAAAAAAAAGTAAAATGTCTTGTGTGTTTTAGCTCCACCCATCTCTTCAAAAAAAGCATTTAACCCTTTTGTCTTGTCTTGGATTTTGGAAGTTTTAAGAATGTGCAAATAAGATTGTGCCCCCAGAATTGGAAAAACTTTGAACTAATTTAAGTTGAGCTGGTGTGTAAAAAAACCCAATTTGTTTAACAAAAGATTAAGTTTCAATCTAAGATTTAACCTAGGAGTTGCGGTTGCTATGCTGAAGTCTTCCAGAGCAGTTTGATTTGTTTAAATGTTGAAAAACTAATTTTTCTCCAGTTATATTCAATGTTTATAGTATTTTGGAAAGACATCTGAAGGACAAGAAGAAATATGACGTAATTTACTGTTTTCTGCAAGAATGTACTATTTTGTTTTGTCTGTTCATTGTTGATGCAGAGGATGGGCTTCGGCCTTGACGTTACAGTTGCCGGTGTGCCTGGAAGAAAATTAATTTGAATGTGAATGCTTGCAGGGCATGAGTGATTGTTTCTTTGTTGAAATGGCTTCCTTCTTCCTTTTCCAAGTGATACTGGTTAGTTGAAAGGGGGATTGGTTTGGATTGAATTGGAGTTGTGAGGTAAATTAACCTATTAAAACCAGACTTTCATTGTGGTCACAGTGAAATTCTGGTTGGTGTAAATTGGTGTAGTCCGAATTGAATAAGATAACTCCACTCCGCAAGAATGTCCGATAGTGGCAGGTCCCTCTACAATATTTAATTGACTACAGTACTGGGAGCCCTACAGAATGCAGGACTAAAGTTAAACCCTAGAAATGTACAGGTAGGGAAGGACGAAGAAATCTACCGAGGATACATAATAACACAAGGGAAGAGACAAATGTCCGAAAACAGGTGGGAGGGGCATTAGGACTGACTGCGTGCTTTGATTTATCACAGTCCCGTTCTTACAAGCAGCTAGAGATGGCAGCAGGAAGGGACTGCGCCAGAGAGGGGAGGGGGTCAAGCATTTAATTATTGCCGGAACTTTATCCCAGAATATGCAGAAATGGCCCAGCCTATACAGGATTTGATCAAAAGGGGGATACCCTTACAAATAGATTCCGACCAAGGAACGCACTTCACGGGCAGCTGAGAAAGGGAATCTGACCAATGAAGCCCAAGTGTTCGTGTTTAGTTAGTGTGAAAACACAACTGTCTTTTTCGATCCGGAATGGTTTTTTTTTTTATTTACGTGAAGTGACGCAATGTTTTGCTCCATCATCAAAAGCCTGCAAAGGAGTTAACCCTTTCCACTGACAGCTGTTTAAGTTCACCAAGCAACAACTTCAGTATTACTGAATAAAATTTAAAGATATTGGACATTATTAAATTTAAGTTTCTTAATGTTAAGTTAATATTTCCCCACAGTGATAGAAGGAAAATTATGATTTGATAAATGGAAGTTATCTTGTAAACTAATTGCAGCACCATCTCAAATGGCCAGAAGGCTGCTTGGGAGGCTGTCCTGTTACCCAAAGATGAATCTATACAGATAGTTAGAGACATGAGCCAGAACCCCGGAGAGGATCACTGTTGCACCAGTGAAGAGGAATTAGAGTACGTAGACAAGATCAGGGAATTACCTTTGACAAAGGCAGACCTAGAGCTATATGTGGACGGGTCCCATAAATATGTTAACGGAACACCACAAACAGGTTGGGCCGGAGATGGCACCGTCCAGAGAGAAGGATGATTACCAGGGGGTAGTTCAGCACAGGTCGCTGAGTTAACAGCATTGACAGAGGCATTAAAATTGGTAGCAGGGAAACGGGTGAATATCTACACCGATAGCCGCACATGATTATATGGCAGCTTGGAGTAGAAGGGGGTATATTGCCTCAGGTGGCAAACCCATACAGCATGAGGAATTAGTAAAGAATTGGTAGCTGCCTCAGGGTTACCCACTGAAACAGCTGTAGTGAAGGTAAAAGCCCACCAGAGGGGGAACTCCCCCACAGAAAGGGGAAACAGAGCCGCCGACCTTGCAGCCAGAAAAGTGGCCGTGCAACAGATTGCAGCGGCAAACAAGAGCAACACAGAACCAGAAACAGATAGACATAGCTGCTATAACTGCATTGCCAGAAGATATAGACATATTCAAATTACATAAGGAAGTATCCCAGGAGGAGAAACAGCTATGGGAATGAGGGGGCGCAAGAGAAAGGGCGGGGGGAATATGGAGGAAAGAGCAGCAGATATGTGCACCAAGCTGTATACAACAAGAACTAATGAAAATGTACCATGGTAGACAACACACAGGTATATCCAATATGTCGAACAACCTCCAGCGATGCTGGTGGTGGCCCGGAATGAAACAAGCTGTGGACAGATTCTGTAGACACTGCTCCATATGTGCGCAGTATAACATCGGGAAACCTGTTAAAGTAAAGTGGGGACATCAGCCGAGACCAAGAGGCCCAT
This sequence comes from Somniosus microcephalus, assembly GCF_052327205.1. Taxonomy (NCBI): domain Eukaryota; kingdom Metazoa; phylum Chordata; class Chondrichthyes; order Squaliformes; family Somniosidae; genus Somniosus; species Somniosus microcephalus. The sequence continues at coordinate 54,667,058 of NC_141010.1, read as the reverse complement.
GGGAGAAGTTGCAGATTGATTTCAGTACAGGTCCAGTAAAGTCTAAGGGGAAAATGTACTGTTTGGTAATAATAGGTCAATTTACTAGATGGGTTGAAGCCATCTTGGTACAGGAACAAAGAGGGGCGTGGCTTCAGGGTCTGTTCCCAACTGGGTCCTAGTGCCCTCCAGAGAAACACATCCCCTCTTTTATCTCACTCTCCACACATCGGATTTCTCCCCATCTGTCCTAAAGGCGCTGGTAAATGCCGAGCTTACGGTTTGCATCCCACACAAATATAACAGAAGAGCCCCAGAGCTGGGCCCCCCATGTACAGTCCCAGGGTTAGAATCCCCATGTGCAGTCCCAGGGTTAGAATCCCCATGTGCAGTCCCAGGATTAGAATCCCCATGTACAGTCCCAGGGTTGGAATCCCCATGTACAGTCCCAGGGTTAGAATCCCCATGTACAGTCCCAGGGTTGGAATCCCCATGTACAGTCCCAGGGTTAGAATTCCCATGTACAGTCCCAGGGTTAGAATTCCCATGTACAGTCCCAGGGTTACAATCCCCATGTACAGTCCCAGGGTTAGAATCCCCATGTACAGTCCCAGGGTTACAATCCCCATGTACAGTCCCAGGGTTAGAATCCCCATGTACAGTCCCAGGGTTAGAATCCCCATGTACAGTCCCAGGGTTAGAATCCCCATGTACAGTCCCAGGGTTGGAATCTCCATGTACAGTCCCAGGGTTAGAATCCCCATGTACAGTCCCAGGGTTAGAATCCCCATGTACAGTCCCAGGGTTAGAATCCCCATGTACAGTCCCAGGGTTGGAATCCCCATGTACAGTCCCAGGGTTAGAATCCCCATGTACAGTCCCAGGGTTAGAATCCCCATGTACAGTCCCAGGGTTAGAATCCCCATGTACAGTCCCAGGGTTAGAATCCCCATGTACAGTCCCAGGGTTGGAATCACCATGTACAGTCCCAGGGTTAGAATCCCCATGTACAGTCCCAGGGTTGGAATCACCATGTACAGTCCCTGGGTTGGAATCCCCATGTACAGTCCCAGGGTTGGAATCACCATGTACAGTCCCAGGGTTGGAATCTCCATGTACAGTCCCAGGGTTAGAATCCCCATGGACAGTCCCAGGGTTAGAATCCCCATGTACAATCCCAGGGTTGGAATCCCCATGTACAGTCCCAGGGTTGGAATCCCCATGTACAGTCCCAGGGTTGGAATCCCCATGTACAGTCCCAGGGTTGGAATCCCCATGTACAGTCCCTGGGTTGGAATCTCCATGTACAGTCCCAGGGTTGGAATCCCCATGTACAGTCCCAGGGTTGGAATCCCCATGTACAGTCACAGGGTTGGAATCTCCATGTACAGTCCCAGGGTTGGAATCCCCATGTACAGTCCCAGGGTTAGAATCCCCATGTACAGTCCCAGGGTTAGAATCCCCATGTACAGTCCCAGGGTTGGAATCTCCATGTACAGTCCCAGGGTTAGAATCCCCATGTACAGTCCCAGGGTTGGAATCCCAATGTACAGTCCCAGGGTTGGAATCTCCATGTACAGTCCCAGGGTTAGAATCCCCATGTACAGTCCCAGGGTTAGAATCCCCATGTACAATCCCAGGGTTGGAATCCCCATGTACAGTCCCAGGGTTGGAATCTCCATGTACAGTCCCAGGGTAAGAATCCCCATGTACAGTCACAGGGTTGGAATCTCCATGTACAGTGCCAGGGTTGGAATCCCCATGTACAGTCCCAGGGTTAGAATCCCCATGTACAGTCCCAGGGTTAGAATCCCCATGTAAAGTCCCAGGGTTAGAATCCCCATGTACAGTCCCAGGGTTAGAATCCCCATGTACAGTCCCAGGGTTGGAATCCCCATGTACAGTCCCAGGGTTAGAATCCCCATGTACAGTCCCAGGGTTGGAATCCCCATGTACAGTCCCAGGGTTGGAATCACCATGTACAGTCCCAGGGTTGGAATCCCCATGTACAGTCCCAGGGTTAGAATCCCCATGTACAGTCCCAGGGTTAGAATCTCCATGTACAGTCCCAGGGTTAGAATCCCCATGTACAGTCCCAGGGTTAGAATCTCCATGTACAGTCCCAGGGTTAGAATCCCCATGTACAGTCCCAGGGTTAGAATCCCCATGTACAGTCACAGGGTTGGAATCCCCATGTACAGTCCCAGTGTTGGAATCCCCATGTACAGTCCCAGGGTTGGAATCTCCATGTACAGTCCCAGGGTAAGAATCCCCATGTACAGTCACAGGGTTGGAATCTCCATGTACAGTGCCAGGGTTGGAATCCCCATGTACAGTCCCAGGGTTAGAATCCCCATGTACAGTCCCAGGGTTAGAATCCCCATGTACAGTCCCAGGGTTAGAATCCCCATGTACAGTCCCAGGGTTAGAATCCCCATGTACAGTCCCAGGGTTGGAATCCCCATGTACAGTCCCAGGGTTAGAATCCCCATGTACAGTCCCAGGGTTGGAATCCCCATGTACAGTCCCAGGGTTGGAATCACCATGTACAGTCCCAGGGTTGGAATCCCCATGTACAGTCCCAGGGTTAGAATCCCCATGTACAGTCCCAGGGTTAGAATCTCCATGTACAGTCCCAGGGTTAGAATCCCCATGTACAGTCCCAGGGTTAGAATCTCCATGTACAGTCCCAGGGTTAGAATCCCCATGTACAGTCCCAGGGTTAGAATCCCCATGTACAGTCACAGGGTTGGAATCCCCATGTACAGTCCCAGTGTTAGAATCCCCATGTACAGTCCCAGGGTTAGAATCCCCATGTACAGTCCCAGGGTTAGAATCCCCATGTACAGTCCCAGGGTTAGAATCACCATGTACAGTCCCAGGGTTAGAATCCCCATGTACAGTCCCAGGGTTAGAATCCCCATGTACAGTCCCAGGGTTAGAATCCCCATGTACAGTCCCAGGGTTAGAATCCCCATGTACAGTCCCTGGGTTAGAATCCCCATGTACAGTCACAGGGTTGGAATCTCCATGTACAGTCCCAGGGTTAGAATCCCCATGTACAGTCCCAGGGTTAGAATCCCCATGTACAGTCCCAAGGTTGGAATCTCCATGTACAGTCCCAGGGTTGGAATCTCCATGTACAGTCCCAGGGTTAGAATCCCCATGTACAGTCCCAGGGTTGGAATCCCCATGTACAGTCCCAGGGTTAGAATCCCCATGTACAGTCCCAGGGTTAGAATCCCCATGTACAGTCCCAGGGTTGGAATCTCCATGTACAGTCCCAGGGTTAGAATCCCCATGTACAGTCACAGGGTTGGAATCCCCATGTACAGTCACAGGGTTGGAATCCCCATGTACAGTCCCAGGGTCTCGATGCTGGATGGATGTTCCCAATGGTCGGGGAGTCCAGAACCAGGGGTCACAGTCTAAGGATAAGGGGTAAGCCATTTAGGACAGAGATGAGGAGGAATTTCTTCACCCAGAGAGTGGTGAACCTGTGGAATTCTCTACCACAGAAGGCAGTAGAGGCCAATTCATTAAATATATTCAAGAAGGAGTTGGATATATTTCTTAAGGCTAAAGGGGTCAAGGGATATGGAGAGATGGCAGGGACCGGGTACTGAATTTGGATGATCAGCCATGATCTCAATGAATGGCCTACTGCTGCTCCTATCTTCTATGTTTCTATGTTTCGATTCGTCACTAGAGATTGCACGGCAACAACCATAGCACGAATAATGGCAGAGGAGGTTGTACCACGATGGGGGGGGGGGGTCCCGCTGCCCATTGATTCAGACCAGGGAACACACTTTACAGGGAAGGTTATAAAGGAAACATGTGCATTATTAGGTATCAGACAAAGGTTCCACAGACCATACCACCCTCAGAGTTCAGGGGTGGTGGAAAGGACTTTGAAATTATCCTTAGCTAAAGCAATAGAAGACACGGGGAAGGGATGGGCAGAGCTACTCCCGAGTATACTGATGAGACTTAGAGCAACTCCGAATAGAACCACGGGGCTGACACCTTTCGAACTAATGCCCGGACGAGCAATGACACTGCTGGAAGGAGTCACTACCAGGGGTGAGGATGTAGGGCCCCTGAAGGATAGAATTAGGAGATTTATTAAACAATTGTGTATGCAATTACACGCTCTCAGACATGAGGCCAAAGACCAACAGATTATACGGGATCTCGAACAAGATACACGGGACGACCAGAAGGAGGTCCCAGCTATAGGTAGCAAGGTGATGGCAAAAATAATACCAGCCAAACCAGGGCTAGCACCCAGATGGTCAGGACCTTACGAAGTATTAATGAACAGTGACACATGTGCTTATATAGATGAGTCCGGAACAGGCAAAGGAAGATGAGAGCACTGGACTCAGTTAAAAACATATAACAAAGACAATGTGTAAGCCAGAGGTAGTGCCTTTTGAGGAGAGTGAGGAGTATGCTAGAAGGTATAAAGAATGGGAAGGGGAGTTTCTACATATATCAATGATAGGGCTGTGTATGATGATAATGTTATATGCCATAGTTTGCATCTTCAGGTATGTCTGGAGACAGAGCCACAGACCAAGAAATGAACAAGATGTACAGCAGTTTGAACTGATAGAATTATTCTATTCTTATCCGTTCTAATTGGCTGGTGACGACCAGCCCCCCTTTTTGTAATTACAGGAACACTGGACATCCGGAATGAGGTGGAGCGTCCTCGCCTTGATCTAGGGATGAACATAAGTATTGCCGTTGTCGAGGGGGATTAGTAATAAGGAAAACACAGGATGAGATGTATTGTAGTGTGGCACGTAGAGTTATTAAGCTTGCCATCAATACGAGTACTTTTGAGATGCCCGCAATGTGTAACAATCATACAAAACAAATATGGAACTCCCTGTGGGTAAAACAATTAGAGGGTCCACAGGGAAAATCTCTCTTACAAAGACGTAAGAAACGGGGAGTATTGGAAATGGCTGGAGCAGGGTATGCGGCCGGGTTAGCAACAGTTAATAGCCTGGACACAGGAGTAGAAGAACTACAAGCAAAAATAGAGAAGTTACTAAAACAAGCTACCGGAAATAGCCAGCAATTGGCACTGGCAGGAAAACAAACAATAATGCAATTGTTGGGGGTGGAAGAGATAGTAGGCCCCCCATGCAGAAACAATCAATACAATTATTGATCGACTTAATAATGCTTCTCGCCAAACCCATAAGGAACTAATATTTGCCATGTATGGCTCATGGCTATTGTCGAATGCTCAGCATAACATGAGGCAAATAAATAATGGACAGATCCCTGATTGGATTACTAATGAGGATCTGGAACCTTGGATTGACACAAATAAAAGCCTATGTAAGGGGCATAAAATGGGACAAGTATACCGGGCAGGCAATTATCTGACCCCATGGACTAAGGTGATTGGCTTTGTACTGGCCATCCCACAACTCCCAGAAGAGGGACAGCCCCTATACGACGTGATTAATATAGGAGAGGTACAAAGGGAGAGTTGGGTTAAATATCATGAAGTCCCTATCAAGGCACTTTGGGAAAGGGATGAAGACAATAACCAGAAGAATGGAACCATAAGGGGGGTGGTAATGGACGGGTGCCACCACAAGGGAAGGACATGGGTGTTGTGAGCTATGGGGGCGGTTTGTGGTGGATGGCCGGTATGTGGCCACCAGATGGAGACAAAGTCCCCCTCTCACTCCAATTCAGGTGAAGGCCACACCCACCTCCAACACAACTGAGGCAAATCTACCCATTAGCCCAGGAGTTCAAAAGGCAAACTAGTGCATCCCTTCAGGGCCAGTGCCTGAGGAGAGGGCCAGGCCAGGCCAGGCCAAGCCAAGGGCCAGGACCTGAGGAGAGAGCCAGGACAAGGACAAGGCTGCTGTTTGGGGCCCAGCTTGCAGCTGCCACAGGGAGGTCTGCTGTTGAACCCGGGGGGAATATTGTTTAGTTCTGAGAGCCTGATGTGATCCCTGGACCGGCTAAGAAAGATCCAGTGGTAAAGTAACCCCAGCTTATTGTTTTTTTGGAGAAAACTGATTTCAGGACTGCCTTCCTAACCACCCGGGGCGGGTGATGGTTTTGTTCTTCATTTTTCTTTTTTGAACGTCATGTGTTTTTTGGATTTTGCCAGACGTGAACCTTTTTTCCCCGTTCTCTAAAAATAAAACACAGCTAACTGCTGTTTTTCATTGACCAATCTTGTGACTGTGCTTGTGGCCTCCACCCCCCCCGCATCAACACACCCTTCGGTCTAGGTGGTGGTTGATTACAGCGTGCACACACCCCCCCCACCGAGGGAGACACATCCGAGTGCGGATTTACAAAAACCACCAATTGCACCCTTGAGATACACCCAAGGGGGATACACCGGACAAGGGTAGCACCGAGGAACAACGGGACATTTTGTGTCACCACAACTGAACAAAAATATGAATATCAAGATCTGATTTGTCCCATTCCCCAGCCAAACTTTTGTTTTGATCCAAAATTATCTACACAGATAGGACATCAATATATACACCCACCAAGACCACAGGAAATGAAAGCATGGTCACTTGATAACATGGTACTTAATAAAGAGGTTGAAACTTGTGTCATACCAGAGCCCAAGGCAATTCCTAAGTTAGAGGAAGAGGCAGCTTGGAAGAAATATCATAAAATAGAAGACTTAAAGAAACAACAAAAGGACATTAGTACAACATTAGCGGAAACTCCTTGGTACAATAAGATCTGGAACTGGGGGCTAAATGTCAATATACACCCCTGGATAAGGATCATATCACATGTGTTGGTAGTTGTACATTAATGAACCTTTTGTTCTTACTTTGTGGATATTGCTGATGGCGAAAGAACCACAACCTAGCACAGGCCATAACCAAATGAATAACGAAGGAAGGAGAGAAAGAAACACTGTTGCTAACCACCAACAAACAAGGGGTAGGGCGTGAGGAGAATTATGAAAACTGTGTTTAGGATTGCGGAAGTATGAGTACTAGACACCCTGGCTTGATACCACTAGGGCGACGGTACCCAGCAAACAATCTTAAACTGTAACATATTGGCCATATTGGGTCAAAGTGACCAATGGGCCATAAGGGGGGACTAAAGTAACCAAATTACTATTATACTTTAGTTTTGTATGTTAGAATATGTATAATGTAGCACCAATGTACAAAGTGGAGATAATGAGTTAATCCATACCCTGAGTTAAACGATATATAGGACTGTATATTGCATTTACCCAGCTAAGCTTTAAAAACATGATTAGGTGACTTCAAGTGCTGAGAAATTAAACTGCAGAACAACTCATGGGAAGATTGGGGAGGATGTCTGTTCGGCCAGGTGAGGCAACACATATGCGAGATAACACACCTAAGAAATAGTTTGTTGTAAATCACAACAGGGTTCCATTCTTCAAAGTATGGTGGGACTAATCAGAATGTGCTTGCTTTGCAGAAATAACCCGAGACGAGGTTTTGAACCAGCCTTCACTCGAAGTCTGTCATCTGTACCAAAGCTAAGCGTCGACTTTGTATCCCACTTAACCCTTTCACCCTCAGAGCGGACTAAGTGTCGACCTGGCGCAACACCACGCCCACTTTTGGGGTACAACAAGCAGTAACCACGATTTCTGGAAAATTGCTTGGAGGCGGGGTTGGGCCCGCCCACCACTTTTTGCAATCTTACACCCCACACGCCTCCACGGCACTGGGAAATTCAAGCCCATAGAGTACAAAAGCAAGGAAGTTATGCTGAACCTGTATAAAACACTGGTTCGGCCTCAACTGGAGTATTGTGTCCAATTCTGGGCACCGCACTTTAGGAAGGATGTGAAGGCCTTAGAGAAGATGCAGAAAAGATTTACAAGAATGATTCCAGGGACGAGGGATTAGTTACATTGATAGACTGGTGAAGCTGTGGTTGTTCTCCTTGGAGCAGAGAAGGTCAAGAGGAGATTTGATAGAGCTGTTCAGAATCATGATGGGTCTAGACAGAGTAGATAGAGAGAACCTGTTCCCATTGGCGGAAGGGTCGAGAACCAGAGGACACAGATTTAAGGTGATTGGCAAAAGAACCAAAGGTGACATTAACATTTTTTTTTGAAACACAGTAACTGGTTAGGATCTGGAATGTACTGCCTGAAAGGGTGGTGGAGGCAGATTCAATTGTGGTTTTCAAAGGGAAACCTGAAGGAAAAAAATGTGCCGGGTTACAGGGAAAAGGTCGGGGGAGTGGGACTGGCTGAAGTGCCCCTGCAGAGAGCCGGCACGGGCTAATGGCCTCCTTCTGTGCTGTAACCATTCTATGATTCTACATGAGTCAACCACATGGTATGGGACACATGCAAGCAGGTTTCCTTCCCTAAAGGACATTAGTGAACTAGTTGAGTTATTTTTTTTTTTTATTATTAATGACAATGCGACAGCGCCATGGCCACTTTTACTGGTACCAACTTTTCATTTCACAGATTTTTCTTTTACGCACAGATTTCAATATCAGTGGGATTTGAACTCGCGTTCTATTGGATTACGAGTCCAGTCACACAACCTCTACACTACTGTACCCAAGAGAAATGGTACAGGGCTCTGGTCAGGTTACACATGCAGGACAGACCCACCAGAGGTGGCGGTACAGTGGTATACAGACAGGAGGGTGTGGCCCTGGGCATCCTCAACATCGACTCCGGACCCCATGATGTCTCATAGCATCAGGTCAAACATGGGCAAGGAAACCTCCTGCTGATTACCACCTACCGCCCTCCCTCAGCTGATGAATCAGTACTCCATGTTGAACACCACTTGGAAGAAGCACTGAGAGTAGCAAAGGCACAGAATGAAGTCCCCCACCCAGAGTACAATGTCCATCACCAAGAGTGGCTCAGTAGCATAACTACAGACTGAGCCCTGAAGGACATAGCAGCCAGACTGGAACTGTGGCAAGTGGTGAGAGAACCAACACAAGGGAAAAACCTATTTGACCTTGTTCTCACCAATCTGCCTATCGCAGATGCACCTGTCCACGACAGCATTGGTAGCAGTGACCACCGCACAGTCATTGCGGAGACGAAGTCCGGTCTTCACACCGAGGACACCCTCCATTGTGTTGTGTGGCACTACCACCGTGCTAAATAGGATCGATTCAGAACAGATCTAGCAGCGCGAAACTGGGCATCCATGAGGCGCTGTGGGCCATCAGCAGCAGAATTGTATTCCACCACAATCTGTAACCTCATGGCTCAGCATATCCCTCACTACCATTACCATAAAGCCAGAGGACCAACCCTGGTTCAATGAGGAGTGTAGAAGAGCATGCCAGGAGCAGCACCAGGCATACCTAAAAATGAGGTGCCAACCTGGGGAAGTTGTGTGAAGGAATAGCCATGATTCAGAGAAATACACGATACTATGAACAGATTTCTAATATTAATAAAAGACATACTGGCGTAGAAATTCAGTATAGCCACGTTTGGGGTGCTACAGCCGGGTGTTCGCTAAAATTTGCGCCCGGCGCAACTTAGCGCCACCTTCCCCGAAATTCAGTTGAATCACCCCAAGAGGTTGGAGCTGCGCTAAAGCAGGCGATGCACGAGTATCATAAGGCGCTAAGCCAGCGAGCTACCACCGAGGGCGGGCGCAGCGCAGGTGCGGCGAGTTGCAGATTGAAGGCAGTCATGCGCCGGACAGCTCTTAAAGGGGCGGGTCCATTAGGATCACCAGACACAACACTTCCTGGCACGCCTTAAACTCGGTGCAGACTTACCAGAGGCGCTCCAGGCTGTGCAGACATGCAAAGGGTGAGGCAGAGGGCTGAGCGCTTTGACGGAGTGGCCCTGGAGGGTTTGGTTGGCACTGTGGAGCACCGCCGCCATACACTCTATCCTGAGGATGGCAGGAGGGTGACACATGTGGAATACCGGCACGCCTGGAGGGAAGTGGCCACCAGAGTGTCCTCCAGAAGCGTGGTCCCTAGGAGTGGGGTCCAGTGCAGGATGAAGTTCAACGACCTCACTCGGGTCGTCAGGGTGAGTGCCTTTTCCACGATCTTCTTCATCCCTCCATGTGCAGCTGACTTTATGGCTAGAGGGTGCCCGACCCCTAAAGGCCATCTGTCAGCCAGCACCCGTGGCCCTTTCAGGAAACACACATGCACATGCTGCTCAGTGCATGATGCAAGGGCTCTTCAACCATGGGGGGCAGGTGATGTGTGCTCAGTGCAGCATGTTTCAGCAATTCCCATCCTTTCTCTTGCAGGCGAAGCTGGCCCATAATCGGCGCGAGCAACTGCTCACCGGCGGAGGCTGGCCGAACATCCAGACCCTCAGCGACCTGGAGGAGAGGGTCCAGATGATCATGGGGACCCGGCTGACTGGTCCTGTCGCCTCTGGAGATGCCGACCCCATAGTGCCCTACGAAGGTAAGGCTATCACCTTTTGGATCTCTCTCCTACCACGTGTTCCCCCCACCAGCGTGATCTCCGACTGTCGATCCACTACAGTACATTGCAGCACTCATGCCTCCCTCGTTGCCACCCTGTCCTCACGCTAAAGCCACTCCTGTACCTCTCTGCTTTCAGCTGCTGACTCGTCTGGGGAGGAGGTGGGCCCTGAAGCTGCCACTATGGGTGACTCTGGAGGCGACGATCAGGAGGAAGCCGGACAATCTGATGAAGTCTCAGACGAGCCAGCGCAGCGGCGGACTGGGGGCACACCTTCCCGGGAGGGGAGCAGGGGGGCCAGCTCAGACGAGGAGCCAGTTGCGAGCACCAGCGGGCTGCAGCAACGCAGGGGGAGTAGGGAAGCTCGGGGGCCGTCTCCCCGGAGGGCGAGTCAGGCTGCCAGTGCTGCTGCAGAGAGCGCAGAGGAGGTGCGTGCCCTCACGGAGATGAGCGCCCAGGCTGGCCACAGGCACACTGAGCTCATGGCTGCAGTGGCCAGGTTGCCTGAAACCATGGAGACACTGGCGACCAGTGTCCAAGACATCGGCGCAGCACAGGCCCGGAGTGCGCAGGACTTCGGGTCAGCATTGGAAAGGTCTGTCCAGGGCTTCAGCGGAGCAATGGAGAGGTGTGTCCAGGGCTTCGCCGAAGCACTGGGACCTGCCATGCAAGTGCTAAGTGCTGCCACGCAGTCACTCGCTGGTCTCCTACAGATGCACATGGAGGCCACGCGACCAGTGACTGCTGCCACCCTCGATGGCTCAGGCAGGATTACCCGGGGCCTTCACAGCACCGCAGCAGGCCAGCAATCTGTGCTCCAACAGATTGCTCTGGATGCTGAGGTGCAGCCCTGTGGGAGTGGAGCAGGGAGGTGCTGTCCTCTCAGGATGACAGCATTCCTGCTGCCACCACTGGCACTTCACCACTGCAGCTGCCAGCACCTGCAGGACAGACTGCCTCCACCCATGCACAGCTGGAGCAGTCAGCAGCTGGGCCCTCTAGGCCCAGGGGTCATCCAGGCCGCACCTCAGGGGCATCTGTGCTCAGGGACAGTCAGCAGGCCTCCCCCAGCCACTGGGGTCCCCTTAAGGAGGAGCTGCAGGACGGGAAGGGGACAGACTTCAAAAAGACCACGCTCCCCATCAGGGGGCAAGAACTGAAGGGTGCCCCTGAAGCCCCTGTCCAGGTCGAAGCAAGCCCAGGTGAACGTGTCTGTGTAATGTAATGTTTTATTTCACCAGTCTCACAGGAGGGAGAGACGAATGTGTCTGTGTGTGAGTTTTGATTTCTGTTCGTTTTGTTTAATAATGTTGGCAGGGAGCACTTTTTTGTAATAAACACTTTATTCATTTTAAATGGCCATGCCTGCTATTTACATGCATCTTGCCCTTCACAGGCTTAGGGGTATGAGGTCGGCTCCATTCCTGTTCTTGGATTGGTTACAAGCATTCCGTCAGAGGGGCCTAGCAGCGATTTCTGATCAGCCTCAGACGCACAGCCCTTCCAGTTAGTACCTCCTGTATTGATTTCTTTGTGGGTTCAATGACGAGACATTTATGAAAGAGAATGTCTTTTAATCTAAAGTCTGTTCAACTCTTTTTAACAGCATTACAGGAGACACCATGCTAGTGATCCATCTAAAAGCGAAACTAAAACTAAACTGCTTGTCTCTCACATGCCCTCTGCTGGTCAGGCATAAGTAATCAATCAGGCAAATATGCTGGTAAGGCATCATAATCAAACAGGCAAATACCATCACAATTTGCTGATATCATTACACCTCCCTCCTGTTGTGTCTGTGTATAATAAGACACAGACTGCAGGAGAACGGTACAGCAGGTGTTTACTCAACGTGGCTCACACGGGAACTGATCTGTACAGATTACTACTCAGTGCTATATACAGGTGTGGTCACTGCCGGTACTGCAGTATACATGAGCTGTAAAAGATAGTTCCCCCCTTAAAGGTATATTCATTACACCTCCCATCCTCCTCCTCTGCTGGGGCGGCAATGTCTGCTGGCATTGGCTGGGTATGTAGGATAGCGAGGTTATGGAGCATGCAGCAAACAACCACGAAGTGGGAGACTCGCTCAGGCGAGTACTGCAGTGCTTCTCCGGAATTGTCCAGACAGCGGAACCGCTGCTTCAGCACGCTGATTTTGTGTTCCACAATGTTCCTCGTGGCCTGATGGCTCGCATTGTAGTGTTCTTCAGCAGGGGTACTGGGCATCCGGAGCGGGGTCATCAGCCACGGGCACAAAGGATAGCCCTTGTCCCCGAGAAGCCAGCCTTCTGGGTGAGTCGGGGCTGCGAAAAGGTCTGCAACAGTAGTCTGGCGCAGGATGAAGGTGTGGTGGCTGCTGCCTGGGAACTGCACATTCACTGCGAGGATCAGCTGTCGGTGGTCACAGACCAGCTGGACATTCAAGGAATGGAACCCCTTGCGGTTGCAGAACTCCTCCGGATTGAATACAGGCGCTCGCAAAGCCACGTGTGTGCAGTCAATGGCACCCTGCACCATGGGGAAGTCCGCTATTTCTGCAAAGCCCTCTGCGCGCTCCCGCTGCTTGTCTGGGGTCATTGGGAAGGAGATGTACTGCCGCCTCCTTTTAAACAGGGCATCAGTCACTTGACGGATGCAGCAATGCACCGCAAACTGCGAGATGCTGGCTATGTCCCCAGATGCAGCCTGAAAAGGGCCGCTCGCGACGAAGTTCAGGGCAACAGTGATCTTCACAGCCACCGACAGAGATGTCCTGCACCTTATCTGAGGCTGCAGATCTGTCTGAAGCAGGTGGCACAGCTCAGTCACCACCTCCTTTCTAAAGCGCAGCCTTCGGACACACTGCTCCTCCGACATGTTCATGTAGGAAAACTGCTGTCGGAAAACCCTGGCAGCGTAAGGTCTGGTGTGGCGATGTCTGTTAGCCCTCCTCCATCGGGCCATGCCCACCCCCCTCTCCCTGCGTCTCAGTGCCCTTTGCAGATGATACAGCAGCAGGACGTTCGCGTCCAATGCAGCCCCCATAATAAGTGCGCACAGGTAGTTTTCCCATTGTAAATGCTCACCAACAGCAAGACGATGGTCAGAAGGCTGAAGTTCCTCTGCCAGCATAGGCCCAGTGGTCCAAAGGCTCTCTGTGTGCAGCTCAGCAACTGTTTGTAGCGCTCGAGGAAGTTGTGCTGCAGAAATGGCTGCCGCTTTTAAACCACACCAGTCCCCTTTAAATAACGCCCCTCCAGCCCGAGAGCGACTTGGTAAGGTTCCAGGTAAGCTGTCACTAATAGTGGCAGGCACTACGGAGGGGGGCGCCACTGAATTTGCGGTGTGGGGCGCCCAAAATGCGTTGCACACTCAAATGACGTCATAATCTGCCTGCGCCCATGAGCGGGCGCTAAGATTTAGCGTCGGCACTAAAACCATGCTCAATATGGGGCGAGGCACTCGGCTCCCTGCGCCCGCCCGGAAATTGGCTAGCGCCCCACTTTTTGGCGTCTTTAGGCGCTAATCGGTGGCGCTAACAACCGAATTTCTCCCCCAATACCTTGAAACTCCAAACACCCTGAGTATCTGTGTGTGACCTGTGATCCTAATCTTAGTGGTGTCAGAAGTGGGATACACAGTGTTTAGGAGTTTTAAGGGTCCGGTTAGCAGTGGACCAGAGAACTTGGTCAAACCCGTATGATCGTTGCTTAGACTGGGTAGTTTTCTCTGAAAGAAGGAAGAGGGAAAGAGCGTGTTAAAAAGTAAAACCAGAACTACCATGGCATTAGCATATCACTGAGAATTGTTAATAGACAGCCTGGCAGAAAAGTTCAGTAAGGCTGCGGCCACGGGCGGTCTAGGAATTTTAGAAGATAGAAACGGGGACTATGATTATATTCTTGACGGACCTTCTGAAGAGGTCAACAAAAACAAACCTAAGCTGAAGGAAGGCCAGGATAGGTTGGTGTACGGGTCACACTTATCGCTGTGCAGCTAAAATCCAGATGTTAAAGGGTTAAAGGAATGAATCCACCAGCTGCAAAACCAAAATGGCCGCCAGCTCCAGGCCACCTCCGAGCTCCGCACCCAGCTGTCCTGGGAGCAGAGAGAGAATGACAGCACAGCAGACCCAAAGGAAGCTAGACCAGGTCCTAGTCAAAGACATTGAACTACAGGCAGAAAACCATAGGTTGAGCGAGGAATTGGAAGATGCAAGAGGGGCAGCAAGGGGAATGAATCGACACCAAACCACCGCTTCCCCCAGGGCAGATCAGGCCCAGTGCCGAGCAAAACTCCAACAGCTTCAGGCACACATTGGCCAACAGCAAGCATTAGTGGCAACTGTCTCCAAAATCAAACCGACAGATCCAGGTCCTTGCTGGGACAGTTTGGGAGAGCGCTCCATTCCCTCTGCTCCCCCTCCGTTGTACAAGGATGGCAAGGCAGGCGAGGTGATGCCAGTGTGTGGGGTCGCCTAATCTCAGGCAGAACAGTAGCCCAGGCGAGCAGATCTCAAGCACTGGTAGGGTAGAAACCACCACAACCACACAACAGTCCCTCACTGTGGTTGAGGTCGGAGCACTTAAAAGCTTACTTGGGAGCGGTGGGAGTCCGCACCGACCCCCTGGAGCTCAGGCAGCAGTGGAGGATTTTTAAAATTACCCATCCAGAACTAGAAGGGAGCTAACTTATAGGCCCTGTGGCCATCCCCCTCTCAAACAGATATACCACTTTGGATATTGTTGGGGGAGATGGCTTATCGGGGGAAGGCAGCAGCAGCCAACTTCCTGGCACCATGGGTGGCTCTGCTGCACAGGACAGGAGGAAAAAGAGCGGGAGAGCTATAGTGATAGGGGATTCTATTGTAAAGGGAATAGATAGGCATTTCTGTGGCCACAAACGAGACTCCAGGATGGTATGTTGCCTCCCTGGTGCAAGGGTTAAGGATGTCTCGGAGTGGCTGCAGGGCATTCTGGAGGGGGAGGGTGAACAGCCAGTTGTCGTGGTGCATATAGGTACCAACGATATAGGTAAAAAACAGGATGAGGTTCTAAAAGCTGAATATAGGGAGTTGAGAGGTAAATTAAAAAATAGGACCTCAAAGGTAGTAATCTCAGGATTGCTACCAGTGCCACGTGCTAGTCAGAGTAGAAACAGAAGGATATTTCAGATGAATACGTGGCTAGAGGAATGGTGCAAGGGGGAGGGATTCAAATTCCTGGGACATTGGAACCGGTTCTGGGGGAGGTGGCACCAGTACAAACTGGATGGTTTGCACCTGGGCAGGAACGGGACCGATGTCCTAGGGGGAGTGTTTAAACTAAATTGGCAAGGGGTTGGGAACACATGTAAGGAAACAGAGGAAAGGGAAGCAAGGATAGAAGCAAAAGACAGGAAGGAGAAAAGCAAAAGTGGAAGGCAGAGAAATAAAGGGTGTAAATCAAATAGGGCCACTGTAAATAATAATTCTAAAAGGACTAAGTGTTAAAAAAAACAAGCCTGAAGGCTGTGGGGGAAAAATTCAGTCAGTTAGCGCCTTAAGAGGGCGCTAATGGAATGCAAAGCAACTAGCGCCCGGGCGAGGCGACATCTGTGCCTCTCGCAGAATTGACCGGACATTTTGCGGCGGCGCTAAACAATACCATCCGATCTCCTGCGCACGCAGATCTTAACGTCATTCGAGAGTGCTACGCCCTGGAACGGAAATTGAGTGGCGCCCCCTCCTTTCTGCCTGGCGCAACCAATGACAGGTAGACTGGAGAGAGAGAGAGAGATCGAGATCTGCATTTGAATCAATGCTGTCTGAAGTAGTTGGCTTCTGACCATAACTTTGCAGGTACTTTGGTTTTTGACCTTCATTACTTTGATTGCCAAGATACTATGGGGGCTGCACTGATTGGGGCATCGTCCTGCACCAGCAGATTCGGAGGGCACAGACGCAGAGAGAGTGGCAATCGTGGCCAGACTGAGGAGGGCCAACAGGCCTCTGTACAAGGGACCATACCCTCCCAGGGTATTTCATCAACAATTCTCCGACATTAATATGTCTGAGGAACAATGTTTGCGAAGGCAGCGCTTCAGCAAGGAGGTGGTCACTGAGCTCTGCCACAGCCAGATCTGCAGCCTCAACTGAGGAGCAGGACGTCTCTGTCGATGGCAGTGAAGTAACAGTGGCTCTGAACTTATGCCACCGGCTCATTTCAATAAGCTATTGGGGACTGTAGGGTTTTGCAAGAATTTCTGAAATTTCTACAGCTGAAGATTATATTTTTGATTAAAGAAAACCTGGGTAGAATATACCTTTAAAAATCCAGGGCATCAAAATGGCCGTCAGACCTCGTGGCAGAAGAAAAGGCAGCCTGTGTGCATGTGAAAAGGAAAATCAAAGATGGCTGACAAGGATTTTGAAAAAAACCCAGCCTCTGAAGCAATGAGGTATTTAAACAGTCAATCAAATGCAGTTTAAGGAGTTTCGCAGGACAATGGTTGTTTGTTTACAGAACTCTTACAATGTTTACTCAAAGGCTTAAACACTTGAGACTGCCAATCAATTGCGGTTGGGCGTTGACCTCAGGGACAATGGTTTGTTTACAATAGTGCTGTTGACTATTCGTTTGTCCAGCACTTAAGATATGAGTAAGACATTTAAACTGAACGCATACCAGTTTAAATGAATGGGGATACATTCAAAAACCCATCACAATGAATGGGGCAGATCAATTCCCTTTTGTATAGCCCAGATACATCCGGATTTGGGCGCAAAGATTTCAGCTCCAAATGGGGTATAAAGATAGCTTCTCAGGAAGCCATCTCTCTCTCTCTCTCTCTCTGCCGCCTCGCCTCCAGAAGAACAGCTCAACAAGCCCGCCCAAAGGAGTGGAATACCAACAGTTACTTTTAAATACTGGGGTATTTCCATTTCGGGGCGGTGAAGAATCTAAGACCACATGGGCATGGAGCAAGCGTTCTCTGGTGAGCTTAGTTTTTCTGGCCCATCACAAGGCAACCTTTAAGGGTGGGAATTTGTTAAAATTGTAATTGTAGTCAATTTTCCCTCGTTGTGTCCGTTTTCTCCTCCCCTATTAAGTAAAAGAGTGCTGCACTAGTTAAAAGTGCTGTATTTAAGTAAGAGTGTTGTACTAAGCAAAGAGTGCTGTAGTAGACTAAAAGTGCTGTATTTAAGTAAAAGTGTTGTATTAAGCATAGGAGTGCTGTATTGATTATTTTCAATTTATTTCTTTTTATTTCAATAAATACTGGTCTGTTTTGCACCCAACCACGAGTCTCGTTTCTGTCTACATCGCTGCTGAATAAGTCCGGCGGTCAGAACCAGGAAAGGGGAACGATTCAAAACCGCACGGGGCTCTGGAGCAGCTCAGAGACTTCTGACTGGCCAGAGGCAATAACCCCATCCCCGTTTTTAATTCCTGCAGGACATAGTCAATATCTCCCAGTTCGTGGCGCATTGCTGCATCCGTCAGGTTACAAATGCCCTCTATAAAAAGGAGACGAGAGTACATCTTGCCCCATGACCCCGGACAAGCAGCAAAACACGCAATGGGCTTTGCTAGGATAGCAACCTTCCCCATGGTGCAGGCGCTATTGAATGCATGCATGTGGCTTTGCGGGTGCCGCATGAGAATGCCGAGGATTTCCGCAACCGAAAGGGGTTCCATTCCTTAAACATTCAGTTGGTCTGTGACCACAGACAGCTGATACTCGCTGTCAATGCCTGCTATCCTGGCAGCAGCCACAATGCATTCATCCTGCGCCAGACTACTGTGGCAGAACTTTTCCAGACACCGCATCACCCAAGTGGTTGGCTTCACGGGGACAAGGGAAAGCCACTGTGCACCTGGCTGATGACACCGCTCCGTACGCCCAACACCCCTGCTGAGCTGCGGTACGATGAGAGCCATCAAGCTACCAGGATCATCATTGAGCACACAATCGGCGTGCTCAAGCAACGGTTCCGCTGTCTGCAGTACTCGTCTGAGCGAATCTCCCACTTTGTTGTGTGCTGCGTGACCTGGCAATCCTCAGAACCCAGCCAATGCCACCATGCCTTGGAGCACCACCAGAGGAGGAGGAGGATGAGGAGGATGATCATCAGCAGCACCAAGGCGGGAGGGAGGCACACAATGTAAAAACTGGAAGGGCCATCCATCAACGGCTGATAGCAAGCCGCTTCTAGGCCCCTGCTGAGGAAATGGCTTCTGCCATTGAGAATAACATGAATGAAACCAACCCGCAACCTCTAAGCTGGCCAAGGCAACAATGATTGCAAAGACCAAACATGTACATTTTGAATACAAAAACGTATTTATTTTACAAACTGTCATTTCCGCATGACAGACTAATAGAAAGAAACACAAAAAAAGTCATTAGCAATGACCGGAAATAAAGGTTCTAAATTGGGGGATGGCCGATTTTAATAGGATAAGGCAGGATCTGGCCAAAATGGACTGGGATCAGCTACTTGTAGGAAAATCCGTATCGGAGCAATGGGAGGCTTTCAGAAGGGAGATTGAGATCATACAATGGCAACATGTTCCCGTAAAGGTCAAGGGTGGTTCCAAAAACCACAGGGAACCTTGGATGTCAGGGGATATACGAGAATGGATTAGGAAAAAAAGGAGGGCTTTTTGTAGATACAAAAGGCTAAAGACGGAGGAAGCCCTAGAGGAGTACAAAAAGTGCAGGGGGATACTTAAAAAAGAAATTAGGAGATCAAGGAGGGGCCATGAAATAACACTGGCGAGCAAAATAAAGGAAAATCCGAAGATGTTTTATAAGTATATTAAGGGTAAGAGGATAACTAGGGAAAAAATAGGGCCCATTAGGGACAAAAGTGGCAATGTGTGTGTGGAGCCGGAAGATGTAGGAGGGGTTCTAAATGAATTTTTTGCATCTGTTTTCACTATGGAGAAGGACGATGTAGACATAGAAATAGGGCGGGGGGACTGTGATATGCTCGAACATATTAACATCGCGAGGGAGGAGGTATTGGCGGTTTTAGCTGGCCTAAAAATGGATAAATCCCCAGGCCCGGATGAAATGTATCCCAGGCTGCTGTGTGAGGCAAAGGAAGAGATTGCGGGGGCTCTAACACATATATTCAGGACCTCTCTGGCCACAGGGGATGTGCCAGAGGACTGGAGAACCGCTAATGTAGTACCATTATTCAAGAAGGGTAGTAGGGAAAAACCGGGGAACTACAGGCTGTGTCAAAGGAAGATCATGTCTGACTAATTTGATTTAATTTTTTGAGGGGGTGACTAGCTGTGTGGATGAGGGTAACGCAGTGGATGTGGTATACATGGATTTCAGTAAGGCCTTCGATAAAGTCCCGCACAGGACACTGGTCAAGAAGGTAAGAGCCCGTGGAATCCAGGGTGCCTTGGCACATTGGATACAAAACTGGCTTAGTGGCAGAAGGCAGAGGGTGATGGTCGAAGGTTGTTTTTGTGACTGGAAGCCTGTGGCCAATGGGGTACCACAGGGATCGGTGCTGGGTCCCTTGCTGTTTGTGGTCTACATTAATGACTTGGATATGAATGTAAAAGGTATGATCAGTAAGTTCGCGGATGATACAAAAATTGGTAGGGTGGTAAATAGCGAGGAGGGTAGCCTCAGTCTGCAGGATGATATAGATGGGTTGGTCAGATGGGCGGAACAGTGGCAAATGGAATTTAACCCGGAAAAGTGCGAGGTGATGCACTTTGGGGGGGACTAACAAGGCAAGGGAATACACAATGAATGGAAAGACCCTAGGCAAGACGGAGGGTCAGAGGGATCTGGGTGTGCAAGTACACAGATCCCTGAAGGCGGCGGAACAGGTGGATAAGGTGGTAAAAAAAGGCATATGGGATACTTGCCTTCATTAGCCGAGGCATTGAATATAAGAGCAAGGAGGTTATGATGGAGCTGTATAAAACACTGGTTAGGCCACAGCTGGAATACTGTGTGCAGTTCTGGTCGCCACACTACAGGAAGGATGTGATCGCGTTAGAGAGGGTGCAGAGGAGGTTCACCAGGATGTTACCAGGGCTGGAGCGCTTCAGCTATGAAGAGAGACTGGGCAGATTGGGTTTGTTTTCCTTGGAGCAGAGGAGGCTGAGGGGGGACATGATTGAGGTGTACAAAATTATGAGGGGCATAGATAGGATGGATGCTGAGGAACTTTTTCCCTTAGTGGAGGGGTCAATAACTAGGGGGCATAGATTCAAGGTAAAGGGCGGGAGGTTTAGAGGGGATTTGAGAAAGAACTTTTTCACCCAGAGGGTGGTTGGAGTCTGGAACTCACTGCCTGAAAGGGTTGTGGAGGCAGGAACCCTCACAACATTTAAGAAGCATTTGGATGAGCACTTGAAATGCCATAGCATACAAGGCTACGGACCAAAGGCTGGAATATGGGATTAGATTAGACAGGGCTTGATGTCCGGCGCGGACACGATGGGCCGAAGGGCCTCTATCCGTGCTGTATTACTCTATGACTCTATGATAACATAACCGGTTCTCACAACCTGGAGATAATGTCCAAAACACTAATCAAAAGTTTGACCACGAACTTCAGCCTTTAATAAAAAAAATGGACAACAATTTGTCACACCTGCTACTTTTTGCCCTTCGAGGGTGATCTCCTTCCCTTGCGCACTTCCCCCCTTCTGCTCCTCTGTAATAGGACCCCAGTGGCTGCAGCAAGGCTGGTGGAAGGCTGCTGATTGTCACAACCTGAGGCTGCAGATGCCCTTGAAGAACGGCCTCGACCAGCTCTGGGCCTGGCGGGCCCGGCTGCAGACTGCACCAACTCTGCATGGGCGGCAGCAGTCTGTCCTACAGGCGGTGGCAAGTGCAGTGGAGAAGTGACAGTGGTGGCAGCAGGAATGCTATCATCTTGAGAGGACAGCAACTCCCTGCTCAACCGACACACTGGCAGTCCCACGGGGCAGCACTTCAGCATCCGGAGCAATCTGCTGGAGCACAGATTGCTGGCCTGCTGCGACACGGTGAGAGCCCCAGGGGAATGTGTCCGAACCAGCGAGGATGGTAACAGTCAATGCTCACGTGGTCTCAATATGAGTCTGCATGAGAACAGTCAGAGAAGGGGTCATGGCAGCCAGTGACTGAATTGCAGCACTAAGCATTTGCGTGGCATCCGCCTGTGCTACAGCTAAGTGCTCCACACTCCTTGCCAGTGATTCAATGGATTTGGGCACCCTTCCCACTGCACCCATGAGCTCAGTGCGCACGTCCACCGCCTGGGTGTTCATTTCAGCGATGAGCCGCTCCTCTTTGGCGTCCAGTGCAGCAGGACTTGCTGGCATACTCTCCCTCCCGGGAGAAGGCCCCCGAGCTTCCCTACCCCCATAGTGTTGCTGCAGCCTGCTGGGTCCTGGAGCTTCACCCTCATCAGACCCTTCCCCCCTGCTCCTCTCCAGGGAAGGCGTGTTCCCAGTGTGGGCATGGGCTTCCTCGGGAGAGGGTGGCACTGATGCTCCGGCTTCCTCTTCCTCCTCGCCTGCAGCTTCACTCCCACTGGCAGCTTGAGGGCCCGTCTCCTCAGCTGGTGAATCACCATCTGAAAGCAAGGAGGTACAAGAGTGGCTTTAGCATGAGGACAGGGTGGCAGTAAGGGAGGAATGAGTGCAGCGATTTAGTAAGTTGGATTGAAAGTGTCAAAGGCTGGTGTTGTGAGGGACATGTGGAAGGAGAGAGGACAAAAAGGTGATGACCTTACCATTGTTGTCCAGAACGGGGTCAGCGTCTCCAGTGACGACGGGACCGATCACCCGGCTTGCCACAGTCCTGTGGACGCACCCCTCAAGATCGCTGAGGGGTTGCTGCTGTCTCCTATTATGAGATAGCTTGGCCTGCAAGAAAAAGGACGGCGTCTGAGTAAATATACAGCCATGGTCTTGCCTGATGTGCCTCCCATAATTGAATAGATCAGGGGCTGGATTTTGTCATTGGGATGTGAGGCGGGATAATTTAGTGATTTTGCCCAAATTGGGCACTTGATTTCCAGCGTGTGGGAACCCCTGGCCCAATGAGTCTTTTGGTCCTGAAACTCGCCTCTGATGACCTTGTCATTAAGACCTGCAAGCAGCCTTGGTTCATTTTCTGCCGTACACATTTTTTGCTGAGACTTCTGAGGGATCAGTGGTGTAAACATGGCAAGCTCCAGACCCAAGTGCGCCCCTCGCTTTGATGGAGGACTCCCTCCAAGCTCTGGTGGAGGGAGCCAGAGCTCAGAAGGAAGTGCTGCTTCCTTCCTCTGGGAGGAAAAAACCTCCCCAGCAGACCAAAGCTGTGTGGCTGCAAGTGGCACAGGGGGAGTGCCATCCCAATGTGCAGCAGAACCTGGCTGCAGCCCAGAAAGAGGTTTCATGACCTTCTCCGCACAGGAAAAGTGAGTATTACATCCCCATGACCCTCAATCTGATCCCCACCGCCTCTCATCACCAGCACTCATCATCAACCACCTCCTCCACATCCCACTTGACGCTTACATCCATGCACCCTTGCCCATTCCCTCTCTCTCTATGTTCACATTCACTTAACTATTCGACTATGCAGCCCTCACACTCCCTATCACTGTGATGCTATGAAAACAAGTGACAACACACAGGGAGGGCCCTTGGTCTTGGCACCTCACTCCATCTTTGTGTCCTTCTAAGCATCTATGCTATGGATTCTCTGCACTCACTCCTTCATTCTCACTCAAACTCCACTTCTGTCCCTCATTGCAGGAAAAGAGAGCCCACAATAAGAGGGAGAGGGCGAGGACAGGGGGAGGAGGGCCACCCTCAATAGCCCAGTTCACCAGCGCAGAGGAGGCAGCCCTCGAGATTGTGGGAGCCGAGGAGGATGCGCAAGTGGGGGATGGACAGACGGGCACATCAGAGCAAGCTGGTGACAATAGTTTTTCATCTCTCTCATTGACATTGCATGAGTGACTGATCTTGATTCTGATTCTCTAACACATCGACTTATGATCATCTGCACAATTCCATGTGCATGCAACGTTTATCTCCCATGTCGAACTCTTTCCTTTACTCCCCCACAGGACCAGCGACAGCCCTCCTCTCCACTGTCCAGGGGGAAGAGCCGGAGCCCCCAGACACCTCAGGAGGAAGCTGCAATCTCAGAGGGCGCAGCGTCACCAGGATTAAGCGCACCCAGCACCAGCGCAGACACTCACACCTCGGTGGGACCTTCGGGACGCAGGAATGTGACAAGTGAGCATCAGCAGATGGTGGAGACAGGGACAGCAGTGGAGAGTCCTCGTCAGAGGGCACAGGACTCTCCCAGCTCAGCTCAGCTGCATCTCGACTCTGTGCCTCCGGGTCCATCCCGAAGGAGAGCGGTGCTGGAACTCCAGGAACAGGTTCAGGAATCTCAGGCAGGTTTTGTCTCCAGGGTCGCTGCGAGTTTGGAGAGGATGGAGGAGTCCATTGCTAACATGAGCAGAGCCTTTGTGGAGGCATTGGCGCATGAACGCATCACCACAGAAAGGATGGCAACCTCCGTGGAAAGGATGGCTATGGTAGAGTGGAGAGAATGGCTACAGCCATGGAGGAGCTACGTCACTGGAGTGTTGAAAATACAGTCATTGTTCAGAATAGACTGGCATCTCGAGGAGTGATGGTCAGCTATTGAGCCGAGAAATCAGAGCTTCATGGAAGTCCTCTGGAGCAGGGCTGCCAGTGCAGAAACGGGTCCTCATGGCCCCCCTGAAGTGCTACAAGGTGTTCTCTAGCCACTTGCTAGCTCTGAAGTGGGCTTGACCCATGAGAAGGATGTTGGTGGCAGACAATAAGGAAGTGGGGGCTGCTCTCCAAGTGCTCACACCACCATGCCACTGCAGTGCCCTCAGTCAGAGCACCACCAGAGTCCGCACCCAACTGAGATCGGCGTCTCAGCCCCTGCACAACCACAAGAGCAGCAGACTGTTCGTGAGCCCTCGCAGGCTTGCAACCCCAGAGGATGCCTGCCAAAGGTGTCGAGGCAGGAGCAGCATGAAAGTGAGCAAGGGGCCTCCACATCTGCTGAAGCCACAGGGGAAGTACCACGTAGGAGCATGCGTAAGAGGAAGATAAAGCACAAATAGTCACAAGGGTGATTGCTTGGATGTTCTGTTGTGTTTAATTGTGAAATGCCATCCCTGAATTCATGTTATAAAATAACTTGATGGCAAACTGTTGAAGTTGTGGGCTGTGTCATTTTGCAAATGGGACTTCCACATTGAGGGCTTAGGGGGACTTGGAATCATCAGTAAGGTGATCAGAGTGATAGGAAGCCGCAGGTTCTTGTCCATTGTTGGTGCGGCAAGAAGGTGTGAGCCAAATGTGTTTGATTGGACAGCTTAAGCAAATCTGGCCAAGATCAGTGCATCCCTTGCAGCAATGTTCTCTCGTGCTGCTGCCGCTGGTTGATGCGCCTCCGCAAGTTCTTAGTTCTCACTCTCTGCATAGCCTCCTCAGATGGAGGAGGAGGAGGAGGCTATGCAATGTGATGAGCCATTTGTACCTCAGGCAGCTGCAAGCCACAACGCTGTGCCATGTTGTGAAGTGCACAGCAGACCACGGCGATTCTGGAGGCCCTGGCTGCGGAGTACTGCAGGACTCCACCTGATCGATCCAGGCATCTGAATCGCATCTTCAGCAAGCCGATGGTTTGCTCGATAATGGATCTGGTGGAAATGTGACGGGAGTTGTAGCGCTCCTCAGCTTCGTTGGATGGCCTCAACGTGTCAGGGTTGGGGAGCCACGGGGCCGTATAAATACGAGGCCGTGCTCTCCGGGCGAGGTAGGTTCTGGACCCAAGTGCAGAAACCAGACAAGAGACAAATATACAGTACTTTGTTTGAACTTTACTAGATTCACACATAACTAGATTAACACAGCAATATACATAAGAACTAGAGACAAGAGAACTAGAGACAGAAACATAAGCATACATAAGAACTAGAGACAAGTTACAAGACAGCGAGTCAAGATAGGAACTCAGGACAGCTTCCATGAGGAAGCCCACTTATCTATACGGAGCTTGCGACAAGCTACCACAAGGGGCAACCGGCTTGCCGAGGCTAAACTCCAGACAAGCTACCCCAAGGGTAATCGGCTTATCAATGCAAAGCTCAAGACAAGATCCCAACGGCTCCCACATAGCAACACGCTAGTCCAAACAGCACCTTACCAAGACAAGCAACTCAACAGTACAAGACTTAAATACATCTTAAATCCAGAGACAAGAACACAGACTTAGATACATAGCTTGAGAGAACTAGAACACAGACTTAGATACATAACTCGAGAGAACTATGGCACAGACTTAGATACATAACTCGAGAGAACTATGGCACAGACTTAGATACATAATTGAAAGAACTAGAACACAGACTTAGATACATAGCTCAAGAGAACTATGGCAGCCAGCTTGTGAAGGCAAGCTGCCAGAGGAAAGACTAGTCACACAGAGAACCAAGTCAAGACAAGGACCATTGTCAAGACTAACTCCCTGGTTCACCCAAGTGAGGACTGAGCCCTGAGTGAAACAACAACAGAACTTATATACCAAGAAAACCAGGTGCCACCCATAAACAGCTAACAGGCTGATTAAAAACTAACACAGGGTTAGAAACAATTAACACCAGAGACTAGGAACAATCAACAGAGGAGACTGACAAGTGAAGGTGCTCAGTCTGTTCCTTGCTGCCTGTGGAGCAGGTTGTGCTGTTGCTGTTCCTGGTGCTTCGGAGGTGGTGGTTGCCTTGGCCTGGGAGTGGAGAGGAAGGAGTGACCCCAGGCCACCACTACCAGCAACCAACATCAACCACAGAGGTGCCTGGAGAGGGAGGAGTAGAGGACAGAGGAGGAGGCCAGCATTGGAACGGGAGAGGCCTTTTTCATCACTGCCTCCCAATTCGGCCTCCAGCCCAGGAGAGGGAGAGAGGGAGAGAGGACTCGAACAGCTCCACTTGGAAGGAGGGGAGGAGCTGCAATTCCAAACATCTGCAGGTGGGTGTCCTTGTGTATTCCCCCCTAAAGACTTTTGCATTCTAGGCGGGGGGAGGAAAAGAAGACGGTCCGAAGGCCTGGCCTGGGTTGGCTGGAGCCTGCCCGGGTGAAGCTGCTTTCCTGCTCACCAAAAAGACCTGGTGTGGGCTGAACCTGGGCTGTCTCCAGTCTGCCCAGGCGAAGACATCTTCTCCCCCTGCCCGAAGACCACCTCAAAAGACTTTGCTTTTCCATCGGGGGAGTACACCCAGCCGACGCCCACCCACCGACCAACACCTTTAAGTGGGGACCCTGCCTTTGCGGCCCCCCCTTCTTCCCATCCCCCTCTTTCTCTCTCCTTGTCCTCACTCTGCCTCTCCAAAAGGCACCTCTGTTTTATTTTTTTTTTCTATTAACCCATTGAGCAGAGGGAAGGAAGGGCCCCCCTCCCAATTAATACCATCAAGGGGAGAGGCGGGCCAGTTAATTTACACTCCCTCTGCTCTGGGAAAGACATAAATTACCAAGGCCATTGAACATCTTGGGGCCTGTGACTTTTTGGGGTGTGTGTAGCTCTTCCTGAAAACCACCCCACGATGGCGAGCACTTCTTCGGCGGCGACGGGGCCGGCGATGACATACGCGGCGGCGGCGGCCAAAGCCTCGGCCGCTCCCGCTGCTGCCGCTGCCCCGTCGCCGTTCCGAATGATGACCGTCAAGCTCGGGGTGAAGAGCTACACCCACCCCGACATGACTATTGAGGCGTGCGTCAAGGCTATGGCCGGGGTTGTCGGCCCTCCGGCCATAGTCGCCGCCTCAAAAATGTACGGGAAGGCTGTCTTCTTCCTGGAGTCCGAGCGGGCGGTGGCCCTGGCCATCGCCCAGGGGCTCACCGTGGGCGGGACTTTCCTGCCGGTGGACCCGCTGGAGGCCACCGCGCAGAGGGTCGTTCTGTCGAACGTCCCGCCCTATATCACCGGTGAGCTCCTCCTCCCCCACCTACGTCAACTCGGGGAGGTGAGGTCGGGCATTTCCCCGATCCCGCTCGGGCTCCGGGAAGGCAGCCTTCGCCATGTCTTCTCCTTCCGGCGCCAAGCCTTTGTTCAGCTGGCGCGGGAGGGGGAGACGGACGGGGCTTTCACGGTCCTCCACGGGGGGACCCCGTACCGCGTCTTTTGGACCACGGACGGCGTGCGGTGCCACGCCTGTAGGGAGGTGGGGCACGTGCGGAAAAACTGCCCCGCCTCCAAGGCCGCCAAGTCATCCGGCGCGGCCAAGGCTGGCGCCGCCGCCGCTCCTCCCTCCGGGTCTAGCCGCGCTCCCTCCCGAACAAAAGCTAACGGGGCGCGGTCGTCGTCGGAGGCCATCGTCGTCCAGGCCTCCGACGGGGGGGAGGAGGGATGTCCGGGCGGAAAAAAGGCGCTGGGGAAGAGCAAACACCGTAGGGTGGGTCCCCCCGAGGAGGGCGTACCCTTTGACATGGACCCCCTGACGCCCGAGAGCATCGCGGCGCTGATAGTGGAGTGCGGAGCGGGGGGGGACCCCGTGCCTGAGCCCGTGGCCGTGACCGCCGAGGCGGGACCGCCGGAACCTGTGGCCGGGCTTGGGTCCGGGGGACCCAAAGAACTCGCTCCTCTGGAAGGAGCAGGGGAGGCCCCTGAAGACATGGAGGCCTCCCTTTACCCCTCCGCGCTCAAGCGAAGGCGCGACTCCCGGGACGAGGGGGGGGACAGGGAGGTGGAAGGCCCCTCCGGTCAGGGGGAGTCGTCGCCCGCCGCGGACACTGCGCCCCACCCCACCGCTGACACTACTACGGGCGAACGGCAGGGGTCGCCTGTCCCTGGGGAAGCTGAGGCAGAAGCGTCTGCCCGGCTCGTGCCTCCCGGGGATGGGGACGAGACCCTGCCCGTGGGGGGGGTCGCGGGACGACCCGCGGCGGGGACGGATCCTTTGTCGGTGGCGTTACCCCTCGACGGGTCGGGCGGCCAGGGGACCGGGCCGGGCGAGTCGTCCGACGATGAGCTCGCCCAGAGCGGCCCGGACCTTTCCCAGGTGCTGCTCGACTTCGTCGAGGTGTGCGGGAAAATTACCCCGTCTGCTGGGTCGGAGGCCGGTGGCGTGGCGGAGGGGAACCCTCCGTCTGTGTCTCCGGCGCCGGGCGACTTGGAGACGATCGGGTACGCGTTTTCTCCCGTCTCTCCGGTCGTTCCGGTGCCTGGGGCGGAGGGGGTCTCCGGGCCGCCGCCGCCTTCTGGCCCGGCCCCCCTAAAGGAGCCCGGGGGGGAATCCTCCGCTACCGATCCTGGGGGTGGGATCGGGGCGGAGGCGGGGCCGGCTGTCGCGGCCGGGCCGCCCGATGCGCACTGCGTGGCGGACGGTTCGGCCGCCGGTGGCGACCCCCCGGAGGAGGACGGGGACTCGGTGGTGGGGGCGGAGGAAGACTTAGAGTCCATCGCCGACGAGGCGATGGATGACCTCGCGCCCCTCGCCGGGCCCCCCCTCGTTCTTATTCCCATCAGGGAGCTCCGGGATTTTGTGGCCACGAGCCAGGGTCGCCGCAGGACCCAGCAGGCCCTCAACAGATGGTCGGGGCTGGCGCTGCTCGTCGGGTCGGCCCGCGTCGCCTACAAGACCATGGGTGCGGACGCGGGCGTGAGCCCGTCCGAGCTGTGTCGGTTCCGAGCATTCCTCACCGGGCTGCTAAGGGAGTGGCGGTCGACTAGCGGCCGCCCTCCCTTCCCCCGTTAGGTTTAAGTAGGGGTTGGTTGTGCTTCTGAAATGAAGATAACCATAGCCAGCCTCAACGTCAACGGCAGCAGGGAGGCTAGCCGCAGATTTGATAACTTTTCGGTCCTTCGGGACGGGAAGTATGCGGTGTGCTTCCTGCAAGAAACCCACACCGTTCCGGGAGACGAGGCTACGTGGCTCCTGGAGTGGCAAGGAGGGGTCAACATGAGTCACCTCTCCAGTGTTTCCAGTGGGGTGGCTATCTTGTTGGCCCCGCATTTTCAGCCGGAGATCTTGGGGGTCAAGGAGCTCGTGCCGGGCCGCTTGCTCCAGGTCACTGTTCGCCTGGGGGGCGTGCCGTTCCATCTAGTGAACGTGTACGCCCCTCAGGCCGGTGCGCAGCAAGCGCGCTTCTTTGAAGAAGTGTCCACTCTTTTGGGCTCCATCGACGCGGGCGAGTGCGTCGTCCTCGGGGGGGATTTTAATTGTACCCTCGAGGCGAGGGACCGCACGGGTACCCAGCCGAGCCCGGCGTCGGTGGGGAAGTTGAGGGACCTGGTCGGGTCCCTCGACTTGGTGGACGTCTGGCGTAATCTTCATCCCGACTCCAGCGCCTTCACTTTTGTGAGGTCTGGGGGAGGAGCGTCCAGGATCGACCGCCTCTACATTTCCCGGGCGTACGTCTCCTGCGTTCCGACGGCTTCCGTGCGGCCGGTGCCGTGCACGGACCACCACCTGGTGTGGGCGGAGCTCGTGCCGCCGCGCGCCGGGGGGCGGTCCGCGTACTGGCACTTTAACAACCTGCTGCTGGAGGACGCGCGGTTCCGGGATTCGTTCGGTCTTTTCTGGGCCGGCTGGAGAAGGAAGCAGGGGGGCTTCCCCTCCTTGAGGCTATGGTGGGATGTGGGCAAGGCTCACGTCCGTCTCTTCTGTCAGGAGTACGCGAAGGGGTCGACCAAGAGGCGGGAGGCCCGGGTCGGGCAGTTGGAGAAGGAGGTGCTCGACCTGGAGTCCCGTCTCGGTCAAGTCGCCGAGGACCCGGCCCTGCGGCTGGCGTACGAAGAGAAGAAGGGCGCGCTGAAGGACCTGCGGCTCGTCGGGTCCCGAGGCGCGTACGTGAGGTCGCGGATCCAGTTCCTGCGGGACCTGGACCGCGGCTCCCCCTTCTTCTACTCGCTGGAAAAAAGACGGGGGGTCCGTAAGCAGCTTTTGGAGCTGCTGGCCGACGACGGATCTCCGGTCTCGGATCCGGAGGGAATCCGCGCGGAGACCCGCGCCTATTACGGGGCTCTGTTCTCTCCGGATCCGTCCAGCGAGGACGCGCGCGGAGTTTTGTGGGAGGACCTGCCGAAGGTCGGCCTGGAGGGCGCCGAAAAACTGGACGCTCCTCTGAGTTTGGAGGAGCTGTCCGGCGCCCTCCGCCAGCTCTCCAGGGGGAAGTCCCCGGGGCTGGACGGGCTGACCGTGGAGTTCCACAGGGCGTTCTGGGGCGTCCTGGGGGGCGACTACGTGCGGGTCCTGGGGGAATGTCTGGCGACCGGGGAGATGCCCCTCTCGTGGCGCAGGGCGGTGATCGTCCTGCTGCCTAAGAGGGGTGATCTCCGCCTCCTCAAGAACTGGCGCCCGGTCTCCCTCCTCAGCACGGATTACAAAATCTTTGCCAGGGCCATGTCTGTTCGCCTTGGCGCCGTGCTGGCCCGCATGATCCATCCCGACCAGTCCTACACGGTCCCGGGCCGGACCGTTCACGATAACATCCATCTGGTCCGGGACCTGGTCCACCATTCCCAGAGGGCTGGTCTGTCGGTCGCCTTCCTTTCCCTGGATCAGGAGAAGGCGTTCGACAGGGTGGATCACGAGTATCTTTTCGGGACTCTGCGCGCTTTCGGGTTCGGGACGCATTTCGTCGCCCGGATCCGACTTCTGTACGCTGCCGCGGAGTGTCTGATTAAAGTTAACGGGTCCTTGACGGCCCCCCTTCGCTTCGGGAGGGGGGTGCGTCAGGGATGCCCCATGTCCGGCCAGTTATATGCCATTTGCGTGGAGCCTTTCCTGCGCCTCTTGCGGAAGAGGTTGGCGGGATTGGCTCTGCGAGGGCCGGGCGTGGAGGTGGTCCTCTCGGCTTACGCCGATGACGTGCTCCTCGTGGTCACGGATCCCGTTGACTTGCGGAGGATGCGGGAATGCCAGCAGATTTACTCGGACGCATCCTCCGCCAGGATCAACTGGGGGAAATGTTCTGGACTCCTGGTGGGTCAGTGGCAGGTGGACTCTCTGCCGGAGGAGTTCGGGCCCTTCGCCTGGAGTACCACGCACCTCCTCTACTTGGGAGTCTACCTCAGCCCGGCCGAGGACGCCTGGCCGGCGAACTGGCACGAGCTGGAGGCCAAAGTCACCGCTCGCTTAGGACGCTGGACAGGATTGCTCCGAGTGTTGTCCTACAGGGGTCGGGCGTTGGTCATAAACCAACTGGTGGCCGCCATGTTGTGGTACCGGTTGGTTACTCTGATCCCCCCCCCTGCGTTTGTCGCCAAGATACAGAAGAAGCTCGTCGACTTCTTCTGGAACAACAGGATGCACTGGGTCGCTGCCGCGGTTCTGAGTCTCCCGCTTAGGGAGGGCGGTCAGGCGCTGGTGTGCCTTCGCACCCAGGCTGCGACTTTCCGTCTTCGGACGCTGCAGAGATACCTGTACGTCGAGAATCCTCCAAGATGGTGTGCGCTGGCGACGCATTTCTTCCGCCAGCTGCACGGCCTCAATTACGACACGCAGCTCCTGTTTCTGAAAGTGGGCGGCAGGCGTGCCAGCCTGCAGGAGCTGCCTGTCTTTTACCAGGAACTGCTATGGGTTTGGAACTCCGTCGCCTCCAGGCGGAGCTCTCCCCCGTCAGGAGCGGCGGCTGTCCTCCGGGAGCCGCTGTTCAGGAATCCGCACCTCCACGTCCGCGAGTTCGGGTGGCTGGCGGAGCGCAGGGCTGTGCCTGGCAGGGTGACTAGAGTCGGGGACCTACTCGATGGCGGGGGAGCGGGCTGGATGGCGCCAGAGGAGCTGGCGCGACGCATGTCGTGGGACGACGTCCGGCTCGCGGTCAGCGCCATCGGGGCGGTGAAAGCGATGTTGCCCCCCGACGCCACGAGGTGTGTCGAGGCGGCTCGGGCGGAGATCCCGTCCGAGCTTACTCCCGTTCGGACGGAATTCCTTATCGGCGCCTCGCCCCGAAACTCCCCTCGGGGATCGGTGCCTCACAACCTGAGCCGTCTCGAGGAAATACCCTCCGTGCTTTTTCATTCTGCGCGGAGGGGTTTCCTGTACGGGCTGCTCTTGCACACCTTCCACTCTGCCGTCCGGACACGCCGTGGCGTGCCGTTTTACCTCCGGACGGAGACGGAGGTCCCCAATGGGGGTCTCTCTATGCGGGAGTCCTCCCTTGTTCTATCGGGGACTTGGCCTGGAGGGTGTTGCACAGGGCAGTTCCGTGCAATAGATTTTTAAATAGGTTCACGGACTCCCAGACCGCCTGTTTGTTTTGCGGTCTGGAGGAGTCCGTGTTCCACGTATATATGGGGTGTGAGAGGTTGCAGCCCCTCTTCCATTTTTTGAAGGGTCTGCTCCTCAAATTTTGGTTGCACTTCAGTCCCACGCTCCTGATCTACGGTCACCCCGTGCGGAGGGGAGCGGGCAGGTTGGAGGACCTCCTCGTGGGCCTGCTCCTGGGCCTGGCCAAGAAAGCCATTAATCGGTCCAGGCAGCGGGCGGTCGAGGGGGTCGTCCGGCCTGATTGCCTCCCGCCCTTCCGCGGCCATGTTCGTGCCCGGGTGGCCCTGGAGATGGAGCACGCGGTCTCCGCCGGCACGCTCGAGCAATTTCGTGACCGGTGGGCGCCGCGGGGACTGGAGTGCATAATTAGTTCAAATAATCAAATTTTAATTTGAGGGGTTAAGGTTTATTTAAGGGGTTATTGGTTTTTAGTTACAATTTATTTGTTAATTTGGTTTCACACAAGAGGAGAGACTAGGACAATTAACAAAGGAGACTGACAAGTGAAGGTGCTCAGTCTGTTCCTTGCTGCCTGTGGAGCAGGTTGTGCTGTTGCTGTTCCTGCTGCTGAGGAGGTGGTGGTTGCCTTGGCCTGGGAGTGGAGAGGAAGGAGTGACCCCAGGCCACCACTACCAGCAACCAACATCAACCACAGAGGTGCCTGGAGAGGGAGGAGTAGAGGACAGAGGAGGAGGCCAGTTTTACAACTACAGGAGGCCTTCCATCACTGCCTCCCAACTTGGCCTCCAGCCCAGGAGAGGGAGAGAGGGGAGAGAATACCACTCAGCTACAACTCGGAAGGAGGGGAGGAGCTGCTGCAACTTTCAAACATCTGCAGGTGGGTGTCTTTGTGCACTCCCCTAAAGACTTTGCATTGTAGGCGGGGGGAGGAAGGAAGACGGGCCGGAAGCCTGGCCTGGGTTGGCTGGAGCCTGCCCAGGTGAAGCTTGTTTCTGCACGCCGAGAAGACCTGGTGTTGGCTGAACCTGGGCTGTCTCCAGTCTACCCAGGCGAAGACATCTTCTCCCCCTGCCCGAAGACCATCGTTAAAGACTTTGTATTCCATCGGGGGAGTGCACCCAGCCGACGCCCACCCACCGACCAACACCTTAAGCGGGGACCCTGCCTTTGCGGCCCCCCCCCTCCTTCCCATCCCCCTCTTTCTCTCTCCGCCTCTCAAAAGGAACCTCTTATTATTTATTATTACCAATTGAGCAGAGGGAAGGAAGGGCCCCCTCCCAATTTATTCCATCAAGGGGAGAGGTGGCCCAGTACATTTACACTCCCTCTGCTCAGGACCCTTTTTCCGAGGCCATTAAAAACCTCCAGGCCTGTGACAAAGTTGGGGTGTGTGTAGCTCTTTTTTAAGATCCACCCCAGTATGGCATCTACATCCGCGGCGGCGACGGGGCCGGCGAGAACTTATGCGGCAGCGGCGGCCAAAGCCTCAGCCGCTCCCGCTGCTGCTGCTGCCCCGTCGCCGTTCCGCTTGATGACCATCAAGCTCGGGGTGAAGAGCTACACCCACCCCGACATGACTATTGAGGCGTGCGTGAAGGCTATGGCCGGGGTTGTCGGCCCTCCGGCCATAGTCGCCGCCTCAAAAATGTACGGGAAGGCTGTCTTCTTCCTGGAGTCCGAGCGGGCGGTGGCCCTGGCCATCGCCCAGGGGCTCACCGTGGGCGGGACTTTCCTGCCGGTGGACCCGCTGGAGGCCACCGCGCAGAGGGTCGTCTTGTCAAATGTCCCGCCCTATATCACCGGTGAGCTCCTCCTCCCCCACCTACGTCAACTCGGGGAGGTGAGGTCGGGGATTTCCCCGATCCCGCTCGGGCTCCGGGAAGGCAGCCTTCGCCATGTCTTCTCCTTCCGGCGCCAGGCCTTCGTCCAGCTGGCGCGGGAGGGGGAGACGGACGGGGCTTTCACGGTCCTCCACGGGGGGACCTCGTACCGCGTCTTCTGGACGACGGACGGCGTGCGGTGCCACGCCTGTAGGGAGGTGGGGCACGTGCGCAAAAACTGCCCCGCTTCCAAGGCCGCCAAGTCATCTGGCGTGGCCAAGGCTGGCGCCGCCGCCGCTCCTCCCTCCGGGTCTAGCCGCGCCCCCGCTCGATCCAACGCTACCGGGGCGCGGTCGTCGTCGGAGGTCGATGCCATCCTGGCCTCCGGCGGGGGGGGAGGAGGGAGGTCCGGTTGCGAAGAAGGCGCTGGGCAAAACTAAACACCGTAGGGTGGGTCCCCCCGAGGAGGGCGTGCCCTTTAACATGGACCCCCTGACGCCCGAGAGCATCGCGGCGCTGATAGTGGAGTGCGGAGCGGGGGGGGACCCCGTGCCTGAGCCCGCGGCCGGGACCGCCAGAACCTGCGGCCGGGCTTGGGTCCGGGGGACCCAAAGAACTCGCTCCTCTGGAAGGAGCAGGGGAGGCCCCTGAAGACATGGAGGCCTCCCTCTACCCCTCCGCGCTCAAGCGAAGGCGCGACTCCCGGGATGAGGGGGGGGACAGGGAGGTGGAAGGCCCCTCCGGTCAGGGGGAGTCGTCGCCCGCCGCGGACACTGCGCCCCACCCCACCGCTAACACTACTACGGGCGAACGGCAGGGGTCGCCTGTCCCTGGGGAAGCTGAGGCAGAAGCGTCTGCCCGGCTCGTGCCTCCCGGGGATGGGGACGAGACCCTGCCCATGGGGGGGGTCGCGGGACGACCCACGGCGGGGACGGATCCTTTGTCGGTGGCGTTACCCCTCGACGGGTCGGGCGGCCAGGGGGCCGGGCGAGTCGTCCGACGATGAGCTCGCCCAGAGCGGCCCGGACCTTTCCCAGGTGCTGCTCGACTTCGTCGAGGTGTGCGGGAAAATTACCCCGTCTGCTGGGTCGGAGGCCGGTGGCGTGGCGGAGGGGGACCCTCCGTTTGTGTCTCCGGCGCCGGGCGACTTGGAGACGACCGGGTACGCGGTTTCTCCCGTCTCTCCGGTCTCTCCGGTCGTTCCGGCGCCTGGGGCGGAGGGGGTCTCCGGGCCGCCGCCGCCTTCTGGCCCGGCGCCCCTAGAGGAGCCCAGGGAGGAATCCTCCGCTACCGATCCTGGGGGTGGGATCGGGGCGGAGGCGGGGCCGGCTGTCGCGGCCGAGCCACTCGCTGCGTGGCGGACGGGTCGGCCGCCGGTGGCGACCCCCCGGAGGAGGACGGGGACTCGGTGGTGGGGGCGGAGGAGGAATGGGATTCCATCGCTGATGAGGAGATGGAGGACCTCACGCCCCTCGCCGGGACCCCCCTCATTCCCATTGAGGATCTCCGGGACTTTGTGGCCACGTGCCAGGGTCGTCAAAAGACCCGGCTGGCCCTCGATAGATGGTCGGGGCTGGCGCTGCTCGTCGGGTCGGCCCGCGTCGCCTTCAAGACCATGGTCGCGAACACGGGCGTGGACCCGCTCGAGCTGCGTCAGTTCCGGTCCTTCCTCACTGGGCTGCAAAGGGAGTGGCGGTCGACTAGCGGCCGCCCTCCCTTCCCCCGTTAGTGATAAGTAGGGGTTGGATTATGCTTCTGAAATGAAGATAACCATAGCCAGCCTCAACATCAACGGCAGCAGGGAAGCTAGCCGCAGGTTTAATAACTTTTCGGTCCTTCGGGACGGGAAGTATGCGGTGTGCTTCCTGCAAGAAACCCACACCGTTCCAGGAGACGAGGCCACGTGGCTCCTGGAGTGGCAAGGAGGGGTCAACATGAGTCACCTCTCCAGTGTTTCCAGTGGGGTGGCTATCTTGTTGGCCCCGCATTTTCAGCCGGAGATCTTGGGGGTCAAGGAGCTCGTGCCGGGCCGCTTGCTCCAGGTCACTGTTCGCCTTGGGGGCGTGCCGCTCCATTTAGTGAATGTGTACACCCCTGGGGCCGGTGCGCAGCAAGCGCGCTTCTTTGAAGAAGTGTCCACTCTTCTGGGCTCCATCGACGCGGGCGAGTGCGTCATCCTCGGGGGAGATTTTAACTGCACCCTCGAGGCAAGGGACCGCACCGGCCGCCTGCGAAGCCCGGCGGCGATGGAGAAGTTGAGGGAACTGGTCGGGTCCCTCGACTTGGTGGACGTCTGGCGAAATCTCCATCCCGACTCCAGCGCTTTCACTTACGTGAGGCCTGGGAGAGGAGCGTCCAGAATCGACCGCCGCTACATTTCCAGGGCATACGTTTCCTGCGTTCCGGCGGCTTCCATGCGGCCGGTGCCGTGCGCGGACCACCACCTGGTGTGGGCGGAGCTCATTCCGCTGCGCGCGGGGGGGGGGGGGGTCCGCGTACTGGCACTTTAACAACCTGCTGCTGGAGGACGCGCGGTTCCGGGATTCGTTCGGTCGGTTCTGGGCCGGCTGGAGAAGGAAGCAGGGGGGCTTCCCCTCCTTGAGGCTATGGTGGGATGTGGGCAAGGCTCACATCCGTCTCTTCTGTCAGGAGTACGCGAAGGGGTCGACCAAGAGGCGGGAAGCCCGGGTCGGGCAGTTGGAGAAGGAGGTGCTCGACCTGGAGTCCCGTCTCGGTCAAGTCGTCGAGGACCCGGCCCTGCGGTTGGTGTACGAAGAGAAGAAGGGCGCGCTGAAGGACCTGCGGCTCATCGGGTCCCGAGGCGCATTCGTGAGGTCGCGGATCCAGTTCCTGCGGGACCTGGACCGCGGCTCCCCCTTCTTCTACTCGCTGGAAAAAAGACGGGGGGGTCCGTAAGCAGCTCCTGGAGCTGCTGGCCGACGACGGATCTCTGGTCTCGGATCCGGAGGGAATCCGCGCCTATTACGGGGCTCTGTTCTCTCCGGATCCGTCCAGCGAGGATGCGCGCAGAGTTTTGTGGGAGGACCTGCCGAAGGTCGGCCTGGAGGGCGCCGAAAAATTGGACGCTCCTCTGTGTCTGGAGGAGCTGACCGGCGCCCTCCGCCAGCTCTCTAGGGGGAAGTCCCCGGGGCTGGACGGGCTGACCGTGGAGTTCCACAGGGCGTTCTGGGACGTCCTGGGGGGCGATTACGCGCGGGTCCTGGGGGAAAGTTTGGCGACCGGGGAGATGTCCCTCTCGTGGCGCAGGGCGGTGATTGTCCTGCTGCCTAAGAGGGGCGATCTCCGCCTTAAGAACTGGTGCCCGGTCTCCCTCCTCAGCACGGATTATAAAATTTTTGCCAGGGCCATGTCTGCTCGCCTTGGCGCCGTGCTGGCCCACATGATCCACCCCGACCAGTCCTACACGGTCCCGGGCCGGTCTATTCATGATAACATCCATCTGGTCCGGGACCTAGTCCGCCATTCCCAGAGGGCTGGTCTGTCGGTCGCCTTCCTTTCCCTGGATCAGGAGAAGGCGTTCGACAGGGTGGATCACGAGTATCTTTTCGGGACTCTGCGTGCATTCGGGTTCGGGACGCATTTTGTCGCCCGGATCCGACTTCTGTACGCTGCCGCGGAGTGTCTGATTAAAGTTAACGGGTCCTTGACGGCGCCCCTTCGCTTCGGGAGGGGGGTGCGTCAGGGATGCCCCATGTCCGGCCAGTTATATGCCATTTGCGTGGAGTCTTTCCTGCGTCTCTTGCGGAAGAGGTTGACGGGACTGGCTCTGCAAGGGCCGGGCGTGGAGGTGGTCCTCTTGGCTTACGCCAATGACGTGCTCCTCATGGTCACGGATCCCGTTGACTTGCGGAGGATGCGGGAATGCCAGCAGATTTACTCGGACGCATCCTCCGCCAGGATCAACTGGGGGAAATGTTCTGGACTCCTGGTGGGTCGGTGGCAGGTGGACTCCCCGCCGGAGGAGTTCAGGCCCTTCGCCTGGAGCACCACGCACCACCTCTACTTGGGAGTCTACCTCAGCCCTGCCGAGGACGCCTGGCCGGCGAACTGGCACGAGTTGGAGGCCAAAGTCACCGCTCGCTTAGGACGCTGGACAGGATTGCTCCGAGTGTTGTCCTACAGGGGTCGGGCGTTGGTCATAAACCAACTGGTGGCCGCCCTGTTGTGGTATTGGTTGGTTACTCTGATCCCTCCCCCTGCGTTTGTCGCCAAGATACAGAAGAAGCTCGTCGACTTCTTCTGGGACAATAGGATGCACTGGGTCGCTGCCGCAGTTCTGAGTCTCCCGCTTAGGGAGGGCGGTCAGGCGCTGGTGTGCCTTCGCACCCAGGCTGCGACTTTCCGTCTTCAGACGCTGCAGAGATACCTGTACGTTGAGAATCCTCCAAGATGGTGTGCGCTGGCGATGTATTTTTTCCGCCAGCTGCGCGGCCTCAATTATGACACGCAGTTCCTGTTTGTGAAAGTAGGTGACACGCGTGCCAACCTGCGGGGGCTGCCTGTCTTCTACGGGTTTGGAACAAAGTCGCTTCCAGGCGGAGCTCTCCCCCGACAGGAATGGTGGCTGTCCTTCGGGAGCCACTGTTCAGGAATCCGCACCTCCACGTCCGGAGGGTCGGGTGGATGGCGGAGCGCAGAGCTGTGTCTGGCAAGGTGACTCGAGTCGGGGACCTGCTCGATGGCGGAGGAGCGGGCTGGATGGCGCCGGAGGAGTTGGCGAGGCGCATGGCTTGGGTCAACGTCCAGGTCGCGGCCGATGCCATCGAGTCAATAAAGGCAAAAGTGCGCCCCGGCACCACTAGGCGTATCGAGGCGGCTCAAGCGTGTGGGGCGATCCCGTCTGAGCTTTCCCCCGTTCGGACGGAATTCCTTGTCGGCGCCCAGCCCCGAACCCCCCCTCGGGAACCGGCGCCTCACAACTTGAGCCGTCTCGGGGAAATGCCCTTCGTGCCTTTTCATTCCGCACGGCGGGGTTTCCTGTACGGGCTGCTCCTGCACACCTCCCACTTTGTCATCTTCGCCTACTGTATGGACACGCCGTGGCGTGCCGTTTTGCCTTCCGACGGAGGCAGAGGTCCCCAATGGGGGGCTCTCTATGCGGGAGTCCTCCCTTGTTCTATTGGGGACTTGGCCTGAAGGGTGTTGCACAGGGCAGTCCCGTGCATTAGGTTCTTAAGTAGGTTCACGGACTCCCAGACCGCCTGTTTGTTCTGCGGTCTTGAGGAGTCCGTGTTCCATGTATACGTTGAATGTGAGAGGTTGCAGCCCCTCTTCCATTATTTGAAGGGGCTGCTCCTCAAGTTTTGGTTGCACTTCAGTCCCACGCTCTTGATCTACGGTCACCCGGTGCGGAGGGGAGCAGGCAGGTTGGAGGACCTCCTCATGGGTCTGCTCCTGGGCCTGGCTAAGAAAGTCATTAATTGGTCCAGGCAGCGGGCGGTCGAGGGGGTCGTCCGGCCGGATTGCCTCCCTCTCTTCCGCGGCTATGTTCACGCCCGGGTTGCCCTGGAGATGGAGCACGCGGTGTCCGCCGGCGCGCTCGATCACTTCCGTGACCGGTGGGCGCCGCGGGCACTGGAGTGCATAATTGGGCTGGAAAACCAAATGTTAATTTGATTTCTTAGGGTTCAGTTGAAGTTTCAACGGTTTATTTACAGTTTTATTTGGTTCTTTTAAAAGAGGAACAACTTTATTCAATCTCTGCCTTGCTCTCTGGTGCTGGTTGACCTGCAGCAGAGTGGAAAGTGGTGGTCTCCTTGACCAGGGAGTGGAGGAGAAGGAGAGACCACAGACTACCACAAACCAGCAGCAACATCCACAACTGAGGTGCCTGGAGAAAGAGGAGGAGAGGGAATAAGGAAAAAGGAGAGGCCTTTCCACCACTGCCTCCCCAAATTGGCCTCCATTGAGGGAGAGAGGGGAGAGAAACAGCATCCACACCAACTGCTTGGAAAGACGGAAGGAGCAACTTCTTAAACTGAACATCTGCAGGTGGGTGTCATTTGGTGCATTCCCCAAAAGACTTTGTATTGTAGGTGGGGGGAGGAAAGAAGACCGGCCGGAAGATCAAGGGGTGTCTGTCTGTGTGTGTGTGTGGCTCTTGTAGTATACTAGGCCACACACATCACTAATAAGTGCCCCTTCCATTGCCTGGCCGGGGTCAGCTGGAGCTGCCTAGATGAAGCCTTTAATTACATCGCGAAGACCTGGTGTAGGGCTGAGCCTGGGCATTCTCCAGCTTTCCCAGGCGAAGACATCTTCTCCCCCTGCCTGAAGACCACCAACAGAGACTTTATTTTTTTCCATCGGGGAGTGCACCCCTGCCGACACCCACCCACCTCCCATCCTGAGTGGTGCCCCTGCCTTTGCGGCCTCCCTCCTTCCCACCCCCCTCTCTCTCGTCTCTCTCAAGAGGCACCTCTTTTTTAACTTTTATTAATTGCCGCTTGAGCAGAGGGGAGAAGGCCCC
Source organism: Somniosus microcephalus (assembly GCF_052327205.1). Classification (NCBI taxonomy): domain Eukaryota; kingdom Metazoa; phylum Chordata; class Chondrichthyes; order Squaliformes; family Somniosidae; genus Somniosus; species Somniosus microcephalus. The sequence goes on along the minus strand of NC_141010.1, from coordinate 54,626,098 downwards.
TCTCCCAATTCCAATCAACAAGGGGAGAGGTGGGCCTTTAATTAAACAGCTCCCTCGGCTCAAGGGAGGACTTTAAAAAAAAAAAAAAAAAACACAACCCGAGGCCATTTTAACATTCTTCAGGCCTGTGACTTGGGGTGGGTGTAACTTTTTCTTTAAAAAAAAAAAAACCACCCCACAATGGCGACTACATCTTTGCCAGTGGCGGGGTCAGCCAGGAATTATGTGGGAGTGGTAGCCACAGCCACAGCTGCTCCCGCTTCTTCTGCTGCCCCGTCACCTTTCAAACTCATTACAAAAAAGCTTGGGGTGAAGAGCTACATCCACCCCACCATGACAATTGAAGCGTGCATAAAGGCCATGGCTGGGGTTGTCAGCCCTTCAGCCACCCTCGCCGCCTCAAAAATGTACGGGAAGGCTGTGTTCTTCCTGGGGTCGGAGCGGGCGGTGTCCTTGGCCGTCGCCAAGGGACTCACCGTGGGCGGGACCTTCCTGCCGGTGGACCCTCTTGAGGCCACTGCGCGGAGGATCATTATTTCCAACGTCCCGCCCTATATTTCTGGTGAGCTCCTCCTCCCCCACTTGCGCCAACTTGGGGAGGTGAGGTCGGGGATTGCACCTATCCCGCTCGGTTGCCGGGAAGCCAGCCTTCGACACGTCTTCTCCTTCCGGTGCCAGGTCTTCATTCCGCTGGCGTGGGAGGAGGACACCGACAGGGCATTTGTCGTCCTCCATGAGGGGACCGCCTATCGCGCCTTTTGGACGGCGGATGGTGTGCGGTGCCACGCCTGCAAGGAGGTGGGGCACATCAGAAAGAACTGCCCCGCATCCAAGGCCGCCAGATCGTCTGGCATGGCAGAGGCTGGCGCCGCCGCCGCTCCTCTCCCCGGGTCTGGCCGCGCCCCCCGAACAACTGATGCACGGTCGTCGGAGGCCGATGCCATCAAGGCCTTCGGCGGGGGGAGGGAGTGCGTCCGGGCGGAAGGAAGGCGCGGGGGAAAGCCAAACACCTTAGGGTGGGTCCCCCCATGGACGGCGAGCCCTTGAATCTGGAGCCCGACACCCGCGCTCATCGCGGAGTTGGTTGGGGCAGACGAGGGTGGGAGGGACCTCGTGCCCGAGCCTGTGGTCACGACCGCCGAGGCAGAAATGTTAATACCTGCGGCCGGGCTCGGGCCTGAGGGACCCGACAAACCTGCTCCGCCGAAGGGAGCAGAGGAGGAGGCCCCTGCAGGCATGGAGGTCTCCCTTGCTCCCTCCATGCTAAAAAGGCGCGACCCCCTGGAAGGAGGAGGAGGACCGTCCCTCTGAACAGGGGGGAGTCGTCGCCCGCCGCGGGTTCTGCCTCTCCCTCCCTCCCCCCCACCGCTGTCACCATCTCCAGCATTTGGCAGGGGTCGCCTGTCCCTCGGAAGGCTGAGGCAGATGTGTCTGTCCAGCACGTGCCTCCCGGGGATGAGGACGAGACCATGCCCGTGGGGGGGGTCGCGGAACAACCCGCGGCAGAAAGAGATCTTTTTTCGGTGCAGTTACCCCTCGACGGGTCAGGCGGCCTGGGGTCTGGTGAGTTCGAGGAAAGTGAGCTCGCCCAAAGCGACCCGGACATTTCGCAGGGGCTGCTTGACCTGTTTGAGGTTTTAGCCGAAGACACCCCATCTGCTGGGTTGGAGGCCGGTGGCGGGGAAGAGGAAGGCCCTCTCTGTCTCCGGCGCTGGATGTCCTGGAGGAATTCGGATTTGTCTTCTCTCCGATTTCTCTGGTCGCTCTGGCATCTGAGGTGGAGGGGGGCTCCAAACTGCCGGCGCCCCCAGAGGAGCCCAGGGAGGAATCCTCTGCCACCGATCCTGGGGGTGGGATCCGGGCAGAGGCGGGGCCGGCCGATGCGGCCGAGCCGTTCACTGCACGACGGACGGGTCGGCCGCCGTTGGTGACCCCCCGGAGGATGGGGACTCGGTGATGGGCGCGGAGGACGAGTTGGATTCCATCGCCGACGAGGCGATGGATGACCTTGTGCCCCTCGCCGAGTCTCCCCTCATTCCCGTTGGGGAACTCCGGGATTTTGTGGCCGTGCGCCACGGTCGTCAGAACAAGACACGGCTGGCCCTCGCCAGGTGGTCGGAGCTGGCGCTGCTCATCGGGTCGGTCCGCGCCCCCGTCAAGACCATGGGCGCGGACATGAGCCCGCTCGAGCTGCTTCGGCTCAGGTCGTTCCTCACTGGGCTGCTGAGGGAGGGGCGGTTGACTAGCGGCTGTGCTCCCTCCCCCCGTTAGGTGTAGGTAGAGGTTGCACTATGCTTCTGAGATGAAGATAACCATAGCCAGCCTCAACATCAACGGCAGCAGGGAGGCTCGCCGCAGATTTAATAACCTTTCGGTCCTTCGGGACGGGAAGTATGCGGTGTGCTTCCTGCAAGAAACCCACACCGTTCTGGGAGACGAGGCCACGTGGCTCCTGGAGTGGCAAGGAGGGGTCAGCATGAGTCACCTCTCCAGCGTTTCCAGTGGGGTGGCTATCTTGCTGGCCCCGCATTTTCAGCTCGAGATCTTGGGGGTCAAGGAGCACGTGCCGGGCCGCTTGCTCCAGGTCACTGTTCCCCTGGGGGGCGTGCTGCTCCATCTAGTGAACGTGTATGTCCCTCAGGCCGGTGCACAGCAAGTGCGCTTCTTTGAAGAAGTGTCGGCTCTTCTGGGCTCCATCGACGTGGGCAAGTGCGTCATCCTTGGGGGGGGGGGGATTTTAACTGCACCCTCGAGGCGAGGGACCGTCTGGGCCGCCCGCGCTGCCCGGCGGCGATGGAGAAGTTGAGGGACCTGGTCGGGTCCTTCGACTTGGTGGACGTCTGTCGAAATCTTCATCCCGACTTCACTAGTGTGCGGTCTGGAGGGTGAGGGTCCAGAATTGACCGCCTTTATATTTCCCGCGCGTACATCTCCTGCGTTCCGGCGGCTTCCATGCGGCCGGTGCCGTGCAATGACCACCTGCTGTGGGCGGAGCTCGTTCCACTGCGCGGGGGGGGGGGGGGGGGTTGGTCCACGTACTGGCATTTTAACAACGTGTTGGAGGACGCGCGGATCCAGGATTCGTTTCGTCGGTTCTGGGCCGACTGGAGAAGGAAGCGGGGGGGGGGGGTGCTGCCCCTCCTTGAGGCTATGGTGGGACGTGGGCAAGGCTCACGTCAGTCTATTCTGTCAGGAGTAAGCGGAGGGGTCGACCAGGAGGCGGGAGGCCCAGGTCGGGTGGTTGGAGGAGGAGGTGCTCGACCGGGAGTCCTGTCTCAGCCAAGTCGTGGAGGACCCGGCCCTGCGGAAGGTGTACGAAGAGAAGAAGGGCGCGCTGAAGGACCTGCAGCTCGTCGGGTCCCAAGGCGCATACGTGAGATCGCGAATGCAGATCCTGCGGGAACTGGACCGCGGCTCCCCCTTCTTCTACTCGCTGGAAAAAAGACGGGGGGGGGGTGGTGGCTCCGTAAGCAGCTCTTGGGGTGCTGGCCGACGACGGATCTCTGGTCTTAGATCCGGAGGGAATCAGCACGGAGGCCCGCGCCTATTACGGGGCTCTGTTCTCTCCGGATCCGTCCAACGAGGACGTGCGCAGAGTTTTGTGGGATGACCTGCCGAAGGTCGGCCTGGAGGGCGCCAAGAGATTGGATGCTCCTGAGCCTGGAGGAGCTGACCAGCGCCCTCCGCCAGCTCTCTAGGGGAAAGTCCCCCCGGGGCTGGATGGACTGACCGTGGAGTTCCACAGGGCGTTTTGGGATGTCTTGGGGGGCGACTACGTGCGGGTCCTGGGGGAAAGTTTGACGACCGGGGAGATGCCCCTCTCTTGGCGCAGGGAGGTTATTGTCCTGCTGCCTAAGAAGGGCGATCTCCGCCTCCTTAAGAACTGGCGCCCAGTCTCCCTCCTCAGCACGGACTATAACATTTTTGCCAGGGCCATGTCTGCTCGCCTTGGCTCCGTGCTGGCTCACATGATCCACCCTGACCAGTCCTACACGGTCCCAAGCCGGACCATCTACGATAACATCCATCTGGTCCGGGACCTAGTCCACCATTCCCAGAGGGCTGGTCTGTCAGTCGCCTTCCTTTCCCTGGATCAGGAGAAGGCGTTCGACAGGGTGGATCACGAGTATCTCTTCGGAACTCTGCGCGCATTCGGGTTGGGGACGCATTTTGTCGCCCGGCTCCGACTTCTGTACGCCTCCGCAGAGTGTCTGATTAAAGTTAACGGGTCCTTAACAGCGCCCCTTCGCTTCGGGAGGGGTATGCATCAGGGATGCCCCATGTCCGGTCAGTTATACGCCGTTTGCGTGGAGCCTTTCCTGCGCCTCTTGCGGAACAGGTTGACGGGACTGGCTCTGCAAGGGCCGGGCATGGAGGTGGTCCTCTCGGCTTACGCCGATGATGTGCTCCTCACGGTCACGGATCCCGCTGACTTGCGGAGGATGCGGGAATGCCAGCAGATTTACTCGGACGCATCCTCCGCCAAGATCAACTGGGAGAAATGTTGTGGACTTCCTGCCGGAGGAGTTCAGGCCCTTCGCCTGGAGCACCACGCACCTCTATTTGGGAGTCTACCTTCGCGCTGCCGAGGACGCCTGGCTGGCGAACTGGCAAGAGCTGGAGGCCAAAGTCACCACTCGCTCAGGATGCTGGACAGGACTGCTCCAAGTGTTGTCCTACAGGGGTCGAGCGCTGGTCATAAACCAGCTGGTGGCCATGTTGTGGTACCGGTTGGTCACTTTGATCCCTCCCCCTGCGTTTGTCGCCAAGATGCAGAAGAAGCTCATCAACTTCTTCTGGGACAAAAGGAGGCACTGGGTCTCTGCCGCGGTTCTGTGTCTCCCGCTTAGGGAGGGCGGTCAGGCGCTGGTGTGCCTTCGCCCCCAGGCTGCGACTTTGTCTTCAGACGCTGTAGAGATACCTGTACGTCGAGAATCCTCCGAGATGGTGTGCGCTGGTGAAGTTTTTCTTCCGCCAGCTGCATGGCCTCAATTATGACACGCAGCTCCCGTTAGTGAAGGTGGGCGGCACGCGTGCCAGCCTGCGGGAGCTGCCTGTCTTCTACCAGGAACGGCTATGGGTTTGGAACTACGTCGCTTCCAGGTGGAGCTCTTTCCCCCGTCAGGAGTGGCGGCTCTCCTTCGGGAGCCGCTGCTCAGGAATCCACACCTCCGCGGGTTCGGGCGGCTGGCAGAGCGTAGGGCTGTGCCTGGCAAGGTGTCTAGAGTCGGGGGACCTGCTCGATGGCGGAGGAGCGGGCTGGATGGCGCCGGAGGAGCTGGCGCGGCACCTGTCTTGGGCCAACGTCCGGCTCGCGGTCAAAACCATCGAGTCGGTGAAAGTGGCACTGGGCCCCGGCTCCACTAGGTGTATCAAGGCGGCTCAAGCACGTGGGGCGATCCCGTCCGGACAGAATTTCTCATCGGCGCCCGGCCCCGAAACTCCCCTCGGGAACCGGCGCCTCACAGCTTGAGCCGTCTCGAGGAAATACCCTCCGTGCCTTTTCATTCCGCACGGAGGTGTTTCCTGTACGGGCTGCTCCTACACACTCTCCACTTGGCAATCTTCGCCTGCTGCCCGGACACACCTTGGCGTGCCATCTTACCATCCGGCAGAGGCAGAGGTCCCCAATGGCGGGCTCTCTATGCGTGAGTCCTCCCTTGTTCTATCGGGGATTTGGCCTGGAGGGTGTTGCACGGAGCAGTCCCGTGCAATTTGGTTTTAAATAGGTTCACGGACTCCCAGGCCGCCTGCATTTTCTGCGGCCTGAAAGAGTCCGTTTTTCATGTATATATGGAGTGAGAGAGGTTGCAGCCCCTCTTTCATTACTTGAAGAGGCTGGTCCTCGATTTTTGGTTGCACTTCAGTCCCATGCTCTTGATCTACGGTCACCCGGTGCGGAGCGGGCAGGTTGGAGGACCTCCTCGTGGGTCTGCTCCTGGGCCTGGCTAAAGAAGCTATCAATTGGTCCAGGCAGCGGGCGGTCGAGGTGGTCATTCAACCAGATTGCCAGCCTCTCTTCCGCGGCCATGTTCGCGCCCGGGTGGCCCTGGAGATGGAGCACGCGGTGTCCGCTGGCACGCTTGAGTACTTCCGCGACCGGTGGGCGCTGCAGGGACTGGAGTGCATAATCGATTTGGACAACCAATTTTAGTCAGTTGATTTGTTTATTTTGCTTGGTCCAACGAAAAGAGGAACCAGCTTTATTAACAAGCCTAAATACTCCGAGGAGAACAATTACTGGAGAAACAGGTGAGGAGAGGGGCCCAGAGGCACGGCAGCAGCGCACCGAGGCCTCCAAAACCACCCTCAGGCAACCAGCAGAGGGAAGTGCAGCTGGGACCGTGACAGGAACTGTTCCCATGGATTGAAGGATAGCTAATGTAACCCCGTTCTTTACCATCTTTTTTTAAAGAGAAAACGGGGAATTATAGACCGGTAAGCCTGACATCGGTAGTGGGGAAAATGCTAGAGTCTATTATAAAAGTAGTAATAGCAGCGCACTTGGAAAACAGTGACAGGATCAGACAAAGTCAACATGGATTTACAAAAGGTAAATCATGCTTGACTAAGCTACTGGAATTTTTTAAGGATGTAACTGGTAAAATAGATAAGGGAGAACCAGTGGATGTGGTGTATTTGGACTATCAGAAGGCTTTCGATAAGGTCCCGCATAGGAGGTTAGCGTGCAATGTTAAAGCACATGGGATTGGGGGCAAGGTACTGTTCTTGGATAGAGAACTAGTTGGCAGACAAAGCAAAAAGTTGGAATAAATGGGTCTTTTTCCAAGTGGCAGGCAGTGACTAGTGGGGTACTACAGGGATTGGTGCTAGGACCCCAGCTATTCACAATATATATTAATGATCTAGACGAGGAAACGAGATGTAATATCTCCAAGTTTACAGACGTCACAAAGCTGGGTGGGCGTGTGCTGTGAGGAGGATGCAGAGAAACTCCAGTACGATTTGGACAGGTTGGTCGATTGGGCAGATGCAGTACAATGTGGATAAATGCGAGGTTATCCTCTTTGGTGGCAAAAACAGGAAGGCAGATTATCTGAACGGCAATAGTTTGGGAAAAGGGGAAGTGCAACGAGACCTGGGTGTCCTTGTGCACCAGTCGCTGAAGGTAAGCATGCAGGTGCAGCAGGCGGTTAAGGCGGCAAATGGTATGCTGGCCTTCATAGCGAGAAGATTCGAGCACAGGAGCAAGGATGTCTTGCTGCAGTTGTACAGGGCCTTGGTGAGACCACACCTTGAGTATTGTGTGCAGGTTTGGTCGCCTTATCTGAGGAAGGATGTTCTTGCCATGGAGGGTGTAAAGTCTGTGGGTTGTTTAGTTAATTAATACACAGACTACCAGAGTAACTTAAAACAGGACTTTACTATTCGAAGGTCAGGGCGAATCTGCCAAATAAATCCTGACACAGCACTTATATGCCGGTGTGGTCACCGTCGGTATTACAGTATACAGAAGCCAACAAAGTAGTGCCACACCTAAAATAGTTCCCTTAAAGGTGAACGGTTACATACAATGGTTTTCTTAAAAGGTAGACGGATACATACACTACAGAGGGAGTGCAGCGAAGATTCACCAGACTGAAAGCTGGGATGGCAGGAATGACTTATGAAGGAGAGATTGGGTCAATTAGGCTTATATTCGCTGGAGTTTAGAAGAATGAGAGGGGATCTCATTGAATCTTATAAAATTCTAATAGGACTAGACAGACTAGATGCAGGAAGGCTGTTCCCGATGGCAGGGGAGTCCAGAACCAGGGGTCACAGTCTAAGGATAAGGGGTAAGCCATTTAGGACCGAGTAGTGAACCTGTGGAATTCTCTACCACAGAAGGTGGTGGAGGCCAATTCATTAAATATATTCATGAAGGAGTTAGATATATTTCTTAAGGCTAAGGGGATCAAGGGATCTGGGGAGAAAGCAAGGACAGGGTACTGAATTTGGATGACCAGCCATGATCACATTGAATGGCAGAGCAGGCTCGAGGGGCCGAATGGCCTACTCCTATCTTCTATTTTTCTATATAAACTTGAGTGAATGAACAGGTAACCACACAGGATGAGAGAGTGTGAAAGTTTGACAGCTCAAACAACATGGATCGAACATTGAAAGGAATATCTCAATCTCTGAGTGATGATTTACTGAAAAAGGCAAGGAAAACTAATTTAAAAAGTGACTAAAATATCAGCACTGCAGTCGGAAGGAGGGGCCTGGCTGATCATCTCAAGGTGAAGAGCTGCTGCAGTCAAAAGGAAGTGGCCGACAATCAACGCTGGACTGATCATCTGTGGGTGGTTGTTGGTATGATTTCTTGTAACATTCTTGGTGTACTGCTCGAATAGTGGTTGGGGTTTTGAATCTGTCTTAAGAACAATAAAAAGCTTAAAAGGCAGAACCCGTGTGTCTGGTGTAATTTTTCCAAGTCTCAAGTCCAAACTCTCTAACCTGTTGGACGGGGCGAGGGGTAATTCCGCACGTCCTACACCAGGGACGCCCTCAAATGCCAGGTTCCAGTAACTTTGTGGATGTCACATTTGCCTGGCACAGGCATCCACATTTTGGCATCAGCCCACACCAGCAACATAAACCAATGACTACTTCCTTCTTCATCATCAGCACCATTGCTGCATGTCCAATCAGCCCTGACCATACACTGCCACCTCCATTCTAGCCCACACTTGGCTGCGACTGCAAAGTGAGAGAAATAAAGGTTTCAATTACATTGCTCCATATTTTTTACAACCATCACACCCCCCAAGTGAAAACCTTTGAGACTTGTGTGGGATCTTTCTTTTCCAGGTGCTTCTATGTGGTGCTTGGAGGGTTCGAGATGTCCGGTGTTCAGGTGAGTGATGTGTGCAGAGGTAAGTGTGTTTGGTGGTAAAGTGTTTAAATAAGTTTCTTATCTTTACAGCCTTCCTTCCTTCAGGTCTCGGGTGTCCCTCATCTCACCGGCACAGAAAGCAGAATGGCCGGAGCTATCAAAGGTTGCGGCATTCAGCTCTCTGTTCTGGACAGATCTCTAAACCAGCCTGAGAGGAAGGAATTAACTTAGTGTACAGATTGTCAGTGTTTGACAGCTTCAAAGAGCTGTCAAGCGCTGATATTTCATCTGTCAAATGCTCTTGACAGATGAAATGTCAATCTGTGACGTCACCTGTTGCCAGGTGGCCCTTAATTGGCCTGCAGAGGTAGAGGCAGCCTCCTCGCCTCCCTGCTACAACTGCTTAGATGCTTTTGGCGGTCGTCCTCTGGATAATAATTCTGTCACCAGCTTCTTTTATTGAGCCCCTCAGTCACCCACTTCTGGAACCTCCCACCACACCAGCAGTATCGAGTACTGCCTCCTCTGCACTTGGCAAATGAAAGATGGACTGAGGGACTCCTCGCTCTCCCTGTCCTTGTGGGCAATCTTTTCCTGCGAGGAGGCAAAGAGAAGGTTTAAAGAGACTGATGGAATGACCATCAGCTTCACAGGGAGACTGATGGAGTGGCTTGGCGATACCAAGTTGCCTCCTTTTGTGCTGTTACTTGCTTTCATTGTATAACGATGATGCTGAGTGTGAGGGGTGGAAATTAAGATGGGGACCTTGTAATGTAAAGAGAGAGACCGATGGATGAAAGTCGAAGGGGATCTTGGGCTGAGTCACTTTGTGCAGGAGTATGGTTGGCAGTGCAGTGGTGGGGATGTGACGACAGGCACAGCATCAAGTATACTTACTTTTCCTGATCTTAGAAGATTAAACTTTTTCCTGCACTGTACCCAGGTGCGATGCACTACTGAATTCGTCGTCATCTCTTCGGCTATATTAAGCCACGTTGATTTAGTCTGCAGGGGAGGCTTCTTCCTGCCATCCGCAGGGAAGAGAACCTCCCTATATGCCCTCACTCCCTCAACAAGATGCTGGAGGGACTCAGCATTGAACCGAGGTGCAGATCTCTGCCTTTCAGACATCATGGTACAGACCTCCCCTCACTAACACAAGCTTCACGAAAGAAAATCCAACTGTCAGCAAATGGGGCCATGGTCCCTTTAAATACACCGGCAAGAAGTGGGTCACCGGAACAGCTGCCATTAATTGGAACAGGAAACGCACAGGGCGGGCCTAACAAGGCCCTTAACGGGAAGGTCTTATTTTTGGCCGGGATTGCCGCAGGAGCGGGTTCGCCACCGCCATCTCCCCGTCCAGGTAGGAGAAATCGTGGCCATCGGCCAGAGTGGTGTGTATCCTCTTAGGGGTTACAACCTGAAAGGGATCTCCAGTTAATGATGGGAGGATCAGGGAATATTCTGGACAAGGTCCTGTCATTTCTTAATAAATGAATTGAATCTGCAGGGGGCCCGATGGGATAGGGTAGGAAACAATGACAGGAGGATGGAGAGGGGCACGGCGGTCCTTAGTACAGGGGTTCACAACCTTTTTGTTTGAGGTCTCCCTGACGGACGTGTTAAGAATTCCATACAGACCCCCTGTATTTTTGCTGTATAAAAATTAGTTATACAATTAAACAATTATATTTGTTTCACAATGTGAAATTTGTTGCTGGGGCAGAGCAACAATTCTGTTTCCTTATTTCACACATATCGAACATAGGCGAGTTAAATGGGACATTAGAAACCGGTAATGAAGGATTCGAAAATGTCATACATCTCCTCCCTCCCTCCCAGCCTCCGGAAGATTTATTTGGTTTTTAAAAGAAACCCTGGTCAGACTGAGTTTTAAAATCCAGGGCACGACAAAATGGCTGCGGTCAGACCTCGTGACCGAAAGCCTGTCAGTTTCAATTCGGACCCTGGCAAGCTAACAGCTTGTGTATTTCAATGTCTGCAGAAAGGAGATCACGAAACCAGACAAGACTTTTGCATATGCATTGGGGACAAATCCAATTACAAATCAGACCTACGCATAAAAGGCCATCAAGGTGTTTGCTCAAACAATCAAAATAATCAGCGGGGCCGTCGAGACGGGGCCGGCCCCCATCAAAGAACCTGTTGGACAAAGGAGGGCAGTTGCAGAACCGGCAGGAACCGATTACCGGCCATCCAAGTCGATGGGCCAAGATCGATAACGTTTGTTTTAAACAAGCTCACCCAAATCATACAAAGGACTGTACTGATTTGCTGAGCAGATAAGGGCTACCGAGGGGGGTATAACTAGCCTCTCGAGAAGCCATTCTCTCACCTCGCCTCCTGCGCCCAGCCTCGCCATCAACCAAGGCAGACGACCATCGAAGGAGAGCCCGTCCAGAGAGGTCGGATACCTTGTCACAGACCTTTTAATTACTGGGGTATCTCTACCTGGACGGTGAAGTCTGTGCAACAGCGGGACCACGTGACATCGGCAGGCAACAGGGCAAAGGAGCAAGGCTTTCATTCAACATCTCAGACCGGTGAGCATTATACTTCTGACCCATCGCAAGATAATCTAGCCAGGCGTAGAGGGTGGGAGTTAAGGGGATTGCTGAATTGTCATTTTAGCCATTTTCCCCTCGATGCGCTGTTTTCTCCTCCCCTGTTAAGTGTAAGTGTGCTGCATTCATATCATCTTTTTGTATAGTATTGTTTTGTTATTTTCTGTTAATAAATTGTTTTTTTATGTACCAAACCACTGGTCTGCTCGTTTGTCTATATCGCTATCTGCCAATAAGCCCGGGGATCAGAACTAAGGAGTGAGCGATTCAAACCGCTCAGAGACAAGGCAGCAGGAGGCACAACCAACTGTCCAAAGCAAGTAGCAAAACCCCCTACAGTAATCATGATCTTGTGGAAAGGCCTGAGGACCACATTTTGTTCGCACCAAAATCAGTTTACTCAAGACTTGTAAGTGGTGGCCCCCTGGCATTCAATGGATGGGCTGCAAAGTATTTTTGGTAAAACTGACCGGGAAATTTGAGCTTCCAGCAGGGCGGGAAAATGTCCCGAGGAATTTGCCCTCAGCTTTCATCAGAAAATTATAAATCACGTATCCCCACAAAGATCTGCAGGTTTCTAAAACTACACAGAACTCGACATAAGCGGAGCGGAGAGGTCTATAAAAAATCATTTTTACAAGGTTAAGAAGTGTATCAAAGTTCTCAAAGGGGTTTGTTAATTTAAACAAAAACACTGGCAAACATGCAACCAATAGTCTAACAGGACCGTGCAGGAGGCAGAGACACGGGGCAAGAGGGTGGCAGCGGCTGTGCTACAGGAAGAAACCCAGCTTGTACTGCAGTCACCTTTGAAAGAAATGTCACAATATATATTCAGTTTGCTTTCCAAAAGTTATTAAATTGGAATCCAGTTTTAATAACACAAGCAGAAAGTGATATGAAACACATGCAGCCCGGTGAGGGTCAGCCTCGGTCCACCCCCCCCAAAAATCAATATTAATTTCCAGCATCCCTCCCACTCTACCGGGACCTCCACTGCCACAGCCACGAGCCTAGGCACTCCAGCTCAGGGACACCCTTCCATTCCCAGATGCCATTTACACGCAGATAGATTCATTTTTTTGCCATTGTTGCACACTTCAGGTTCTATACGGTTCCTGTGCGTTCAGCTCTCCGCTGCAGTCAGCACCTGGGTCGGCTCAGCACTTCATCCAGTACATCTAATTCCATGTGGTCCAGGTTTGCTCAAAGGGTCTGCGCCAGCTTCTCGCCACCTCGAGTGGGGGGGGGGGGGGGGGCGGGGGGGAGAAAGAGAATGATGCCCCGACCACTCATGCCAGTCTATGGGCATGTTGCGGCTGTGTGAGCTACACTGTAGCAGGCCAAAATACTCCCGACTTCTGATGGAGCTGCCCTCAATCCTTATTGGTTGCACTGAGCTGTTTGCACCTTTATTTATAGCTGGAGGGCAGCGATGTGGGCAAAGAGCATCACTGCCAGTCAATGAGGTCATGCTGGGCAGAGGGTAGGATCAGCTCAAATTTTATTTCTGGCAAGCGCCCCCCCCCCCCCACTCCCAAAACCTTCTCGTGGACACCTAGGGGGCTGCGGACCACTCCCGGTTGAGAACCCCTGCCTTAGTGGAGTATCCGGTTCAGAAGTGATGGTGTTGAGTGTTGGTGTCCAATGCTGGTGGGGATTCAGAATCCAGGATCAAAGGATGAGGCCAGAGATAAAGACGTTTCAGAACTTTGAGCAGCTGGCAGCAGCCAGGAAAGGAGGTCAAGAGCTGGCAAATCCAGGCACTGAGCAGCCAAGACAGTCGACACTGGATCACCATCTTGTGGGTGGATGATCAGAACAGGAATTACGATCTAGAAAAAAGGAGCATCTAAGCTGCGGTATGCAAAGTTGGCAGAGACTCACGTGGGCATAAGTAGCGAGAGGGGTCCCTCGGGGTCCCCCACACCCCACGTCCTGTGAAGGGGATGCCAGAAAATAGTGAAGCCTGGTGCTGTTCTGAGGATTCCCCAGGTCCAGGTTAATCAGGGAAAATAGACCCACAGAAGAACAGCCTCACAAGACCCATCCAAAAACCATGCATAAACCAAATCATTTAGCCAACCTACAAAGAATCTCAGGCCCCACAGGAAACTCAAAGCTTGAGGACAATTCACTACAATTAGAGAAGAGCTCAACAGCTCAGGAAAGCCATCCAGAAACCACTTCACACATTCGTAAAAACTTCAACAGCCCAAGGAACCATCCCGAAACCACTTTAAACAACTTACTCAGATTAGGAGGCCCCAATTAGTATAATTGAAAGCCTATTTTCTAAAGACAGAAGTCAAGAAGTTCGAAAGACTCATCAGGAAGGTTTCAGCAGAACAGTTCAAACAGTTGAAAGCAGTTCAGCAAGGTGGGAGTTCAAGAAGTACAGTGAGTTCCAAGTTCAGTAAATGCAAGCATCTCGAAGCAGTTACACACAAGAAACCAGAGCAACAGTTTCAGTGACCATCGGACACCTCGCGGCAACAAGGGCCTTATGAAACAACCAACCGAACATCAGCCAACTAGGTAATATTGGGCCACCGCGACCAAAGAAAACCAAAGATTCGCAAGTTTTTCCACTCTACAAATGTCAAGGAGTCGTTTTGGTGAGCATTATCCCTGGTCCTTTCAGAGCCTAACTTAGCTAGTAAGGTGGGATTGGGAGGGGTGAGATATTTGTCTACTGTAATTTTTCCCTCGTGTATGTTGAAGTGTTTTCCCCATTTTGAGAGAGAGAGAGTTATTATTGTGTTGTATTTTCTTTCTCAAATAAAGATCAAAGTTCTTGCACCAAAATCAATTGTTTGCTGCACTTTTATCACAACCCCCAAATAAGTCCAAGGTCTAGAGCCAAGGGGATGGGAGCGATTCGAACTGCTCACAAGTCAGAGGTGAAGCTGACTCCACACACCACCCCCTACAAACTTGACAAGGATGTCCAGGTATCAGTGTCTGGTCACTGCCGTAAGGTCAACTCAATATACCACCGTTGTTTATAAGGAACAGGGTGTCTATTGTTGGACCACCACTGAGTATGTCCCGGATATTCCGCGCGGAGGATTCCCGCGGGTGGAAGCCCCCTGTGATAAAAATGATAACTTCCGGGAAGTTATGTCATCATTTCCTGTGAACTATGAACTATGAACTGTGTACATACCTCACTTCCTGTCATATGTCACTTCCTGTTGGACTGGTATAAATACTGGTCTGTTCAGTATTGTAAGAGGCTTCTACCAGAGGCATGGTAAAGACCTCTCTTGTGTATATAGTGTGTTTATAAGTTACTTAAAGCTTACTTTAAAGTTACTTGATGGTAAGTCTCCTTTTTCTTACATCAATTTAAGTAACTTAATATTTACACTGACAAATACTAGACCTTCAGACAAACTCGGAAGTTAAGGATCCAGGGAACCACCCATCATGGAGAAAATCCTTAGACCTATTCGTCTGGACTTGGACCTGAATACACCAGCAGCTGGCAGGGTATGGAAGCATTGGTATTGTACTTTTGAGAATTTTCTGGATGAATGTAAAGCGGATGCTCCTGCTAAATTGAAGATACTTGTCAATTATGTGACCCCAAAAGTGTTCGAATATGTTGATGAATGGGATAATTACGAAGAGGTGATTCGGGCACTTAAGAAACTGTATGCGAAGACCCCAAATGAGGTCTATGCTAGACATCTACTGGCCACAGCCCGACAAGGGCCAGGGGAATCAATTGACGAATTCCTGCAAGAACTTCGCAGGCTCAGCGTAGATTGTAACTTTCAGGCAGCCTCAGCTGAGCCGTACCGCCAAGAAATGATTCGTGATGCTTTCATCTGCGGGATTGCCTCTCCATTTATATGCCAGCGTCTACTAGAAAGTAAAACACTTGAGCTACAAAAAGCTTTTGACCTAGCTTGTTCACTGGATTTGGCAAAGGGAAATGCAGACCTCTATCAGCTGCCCAGATCTCGATCTGCTGCTGTAGCTGCAACCAGACAATTCAAGCGGTCTCAGGTGAACCCTATCATGGGGGAATCTAATTCTGATAATTCTGATGAAGAAGAGGAGGACGACCCCACTTTAGCAGCCTCTTGGCAATCTAGGAAGGAATGCTTCTTTTGTGGAGATGCTTTTCACCCTAGGAAAACCTGCCCTGCTCGCAATGCAATCTGCAGTTATTGCGGGAAAAAAGGACACTTTGCTAAAGTTTGCCTATCAAGGGCCTCTACGAGGGCCAATCCAGCTAAGGCCTACCGAACTGCCCCAATTAGGGCCTATCAAGCTTCCTCTCGAGCTCTCTCCCGAAGAAGCACACCGAGAGTTTTAGTCACTCTCTGTGCAACGACACCAATTACAGCTGCTTGCCCACAGAACCTGTCTCATGCAGCCACAAAAATTTCAATTAAAGGGCATACCTTAGATGCCTTAATTGACTCAGGAAGTACTGATAGTTTCATTAAGGAACAGATTGTTGCAAAATTGAAGCTACATGTCTTCCCATCGGACCAGGCAATTGCGATGGCCCAGTCATCACTTTATACCAGAATCTCCGGCTTTTGTGTTGTTGATATATGACACTTCATGGTCGTATGTATCCCTCCACCCAACTTTCGGTGCTCAAGGACTTATGTAGTGATCTCCTCTTAGGGCTGGACTTCCAAAAACAGCATAAGAAACTCACCATTGAGTTTGGTGGATCCAAACCTGGACTTACTATTTCTAATATACCGTCTAAATTACCATTTTGTGCATTATCAGCAGCTTCACTTGATGAACCCTCATTATTTGCCAGTATTCCGCCTCAATGCCAACCGATAATAATGAAGTCGCGGCGCTTTAATCAGGAAGACCAATCTTTTATTGCAGCTGAAATCTCTCGACTTCTAGCAGAGGATATCATTGAACCATGTTCGTCGCCCTGGCGGGCTCAAGTCGTCATTGTCAAGAACCCTCTAAAACCTCACAAACAGCGACTATGCATCGATTATTCGCAAACCATCAATCAATATACCGACTTGGACGCCTACCCATTGCCACGCATTGATGATCTGGTTAATAAACTGGCCGAATACAAAGTGTTCTCAACTTACGATTTAAAAAGTGCCTATCAGTTACCCTTGAAGGTCTCAGATAAGCAGTACACAGCCTTTGAGGCTAATGGACGGCTGTACCAATTTCGTCGCCTCCCATTCGGGGTTACTAATGGAGTGGCTGTCTTTCAACGGGCAATGGATGGCCTGGTTAAGCAGGAAAACCTAAGGGACACTTTTCCCTATCTTGATAACATTACCATTGCAGGTCACGATCAACAGGAACACGACTCCAACCTCCAAAAATTTCGGGATGCCCTCCATCGCCGTAATTTGACCCTGAATGAATCCAAATCTGTTGAGTCGCAACCGACCATCAACATCCTTGGCTACTGCGTAGGCAATGGTATCATTAAGCCAGACCCAGAAAGACTTCGCCCGCTCCAAGAGCTCCCGTCACCTAAGAATCCGGCTTCTTTACGTCGGGCTCTCGGTCTGTTTGTATACTACGCTAAATGGATTCCTCATTTTTCGGACAAAATCCAACCCTTGCTGCATGCTAGATCATTTCCACTGGGAACAGTGGCTGTTGCAGCCTTTAACCTTCTCAAAAAACAGTTGGAGAAAGCGGCTCTTCACTCCATTGATGAGAATCTCCCTTTCGTGGTTGAATGTGATGCCTCGGAGGTGGCGATCTCGGCTACTCTGAATCAGGAAGGTCGTCCTGTAGCATTTATGTCCAGGACCTTACAAGGTGCCGAGCTACATTATCCTCCGGTTGAGAAAGAAGCCACAGCCATCATAGAGGCAGTACGGAAGTGGAACCATTTTCTAGCTCGCCAGCACTTTACATTGATCACGGACCAACGATCAGTCGCCTTCATGCTCGATAATCGAAAACGAACCAAAATTAAGAATAATAAAATACAACTTTGGAGGATGGAACTGGCCTCTTTTGGTTATACCATTCTCTATCGGCCTGGCAAGGAGAATGTGGCCCCGGACACCCTCACACGGGCATTCTGCTCCACTATGTCATCCTCCACTCTCATGGATGTCCACAATGGTATGTGTCATCCTGGCGTTACGCGCATGCTACATTTCGTACGATCACGGAATCTCCCTTTTTCCACTGGAGATGTAAAGAAAATATGCTCAGAATGCCGGCTTTGTGCGGAATTAAAACCTCAGTTCTTCCGCCCCTCAGATGGTATACTCGTACATGCAACCCAACCGATGCAACGACTTAGCATCGATTTTAAGGGCCCAGTGCCCTCTTCAACTCGGAACACATATTTGCTCACCATGATCGACGAATATTCACGTTTTCCGTTTGCCTTCCCCTGCTCCAATCTGCTGCCTTGAGCAGGTATTTTCTCTCTGTGGCATGCCGGCTTATATTCACTCAGATCGGGGTCCATCCTTTATGTCAAGGGAACTCAAGGACTACCCCTCAGAACGGGGAATTGCTACAAGCAAAACAACACCATACCATCCCATCGGAAATGGGCAGGTAGAGAGGTATAACGGTATCATCTGGAATTCCGTACGTCTCGCTTTAAGATCTCGGGGCCTACCAGACCAGCAATGGGAAACAGTGCTTCCGGATGCATTGCACTCTATACGGTCCCTGCTTTCTACAGCCACAAATACTACACCTCATGAGCGGTTCTTTGGATTCCAGCGTCGCTCATCTCATGGGACATCACTCCCGTCATGGCTAACTACTCCTGGACCTGTATTACTCCGAAGATACGTTCGGACGTCTAAAAATGACCCTCTTGTAGACGAGGTCGAACTAACCGATGCCAACCCCACCTATGCAAACATACGATATTCCGACGGCCGAGAATCTACCGTATCATTACGGGATCTGGCATTTCACCAGGAAACTCTTGGGACCTATCGGGTACCCCTCTCCAGGATCCTGATCGGACACCAACTAGCTTGGTGCCGGTAGAACCCCGTGCTCAAGGTTGCGACCCTCCCAGTACCGCGCATGAAAGTACTGATCCGCCACAGACCAGCTCTGCACCTCCCTCTGAACAGAGGCAGTCCGACTTTGAACCTATTGGGGCTCGTACTCGAAGCCATGATCTCCCCGACCCTTCACAGGGCAATCCAGGCCACACAGACTCTGACCAATGGCCAACCGCATGTAAGCGGACCAGCGACCCTCTACGACGGGAATCCAAACGGGTGCGACTCTTCCTTGTTCGGCGGCTGCGGACCAAAAGGTAGACCACAGCCTCCTAATCCTGCAGGAGGGACGAATGTGATAAAAATGATAACTTCCGGGAAGTTATGTCATCACTTCCTGTGAACTATGAACTGTGTACATACCTCACTTCCTGTTGGACTGGTATAAATACTGGTCTGTTCAGTATTGTAAGAGGCTTCTACCAGAGGTATGGTAAAGACCTCTCTTGTGTATATAGTGTGTTTATAAGTTACTTAAAGCTTACTTTAAAGTTACTTGATGGTAAGTCTCCTTTTTCTTACATCACCCCCGACCTGCAAGAACCGTGCCGATCTTAATGCTCTGGGCCCACGTAAAGTTCTGTTGCAATCCCGAGGACCCCTGGGCAGCGTCTGACGTCACGCCGTCCAGGAGCGCAGTGTGCGCGGATCCTAGGGTGCCGAGCATAGGGGAGACCCGCCCTCAACTTATATTTGCATAGGACACGCCCCCAATTTTTCTCAACTCTTCAGAAGCATCAACAACTGAAAGCAGCTGGAAAACTGCATGGCAAGTTGTTCTATTGATTTTGGAATCTTTTGCCAAAAAAAGTTTTAAAAGCCCTGAACACTTTCATTCATTTAAATTAATCAGCAACGTGAAATGAGCACAGTTCACATCATTAAGAGAGCTCAGAATTTCAGTGACAATGACATCAGCACATTCCTCAAATGAGGTTGAGGTGAAGCGCTCGTGGATCCTTGGGAAATGAGAAGTCCAGCGCGCCGCGCAAAGGACAGATGATAGCTTGGGTCAGAAGTTGCCCAGGCTGTCAACGCTAACTCCACCATTCCACAGACAGCGGAACAATGCAGCAAAAAATTTAATGATTTAATGCGATCTGCCAAGGTTTGTACAGTTTAGAAAAGTTAACTAATATTTAACTTCAACTGAAACTATTTTTAAAAAGCTGCTTGATGCATGTGTGATGTCAAGTGACTTCATTATCCAGGCATGTGAGCTTGCCATAAAATGTTAGCGCTTTGGGGCCAGCTCAGGGTCATCAAGTGTGCTCTTACCTTAACTCCACAGGTTTGAGTTGTAAAATTTCAATTAGGAGTGAAAAAAACATCTCCAAAGCAGATGGTGTCCCTGTCTCAAATGCAGGTGGGTGGTCTCTGCAGAAAAAGCTGCAGTTTCATGACGTTTCATATTTTCTGTCTTAATTTGAGTGTAAAATTGTTAACAACGCCAGAGAATGTGCACCGACAGGCGGTGGTGTTGTCACACTAAGGGATTTATCCGAGCAGCTGCTTGAAATTAGTAGTGGCTGTACAGTGCCTGCTGCACAGACATTGGGATAAGGAAAGGTGAGTTGGTCTGGCCAGCTATGTTTAAAAATGTGGTGTGTGTTGAATATCAGCTCCTGTGATGTGGCAGATCATGCTTTACCTTTGCAAATGTTTACTGTCTCCTTTCCACAGGTGGACAACCTACTTCGCACACACGGGATGAAGCGTGTGTTGAGTCTGTGGCCGCAGAGGGCATGGGGATGGAGAATGAGGTGGAGAAGGAGGATGAATTTGCACTTTGTCAGCTAGTGGAATAGGAGGGTACGGACCCTGGGTGGCTGCACAGTACCTCTCCATCTCCTGGCCCCTCTGGCTCGGTGCGAGGCACAGATGACTGTCGCTCCACAGCCAGACACCAGCCGGATAATGCCGAGCAGGTGGGAGAAGCCGAAAGACGTTCAACGCTATGGAATAACAGAAGCTCAGGTGCAACAGATTGAAGGGTTGAGTCAAGAGATGTGTACTCTTCATGGGAAGAAAGCAGACTCTCTTGCCTCCATCAGGCAGGGAATTGATGTTCTTGGTAAAGATGTAACTGTCACTTAACCAGATACTATTGCAGTTGCAAAATCCAGATCATGTTACTATGGCGCTTACAGATAAATGAGTCTCTTGTTCGACTCTTGCAGTTGCTTGAACTAGTTTCTGCTGCCATTACTTTGACTCCCGCAGAGCCGCCCTTACCTGCTCCCAGCGCAGACACAGTGCAGGCCCATGAGACAGCAGCTCCGCCAGTCCTGATGCAAGCAAACGTCGCCTTTCAGCAGCAGCAACCCCGTCAGGAGACAATTGCTGAAGGGCAAGAGATGGCACACAGGGGCCTTTCAATTGGCAGCAGAGGGCTCCAGTCACGGGAAAGCGCAGGAGACAGTAGGGTGTCACCTTTTGCACAATCCACCTCCTTTGATCCTCAGGCACAGATGCGAGGGGGCAAATCCTTCAATTCTTTAATGTTTCATTTTATTTAAATGTTAAATGCTGTCATTGCTTTTTTTATTGAATATATTTGTGACTTTAAATGAAACTGTTACTTACACTTTCAAAGTACAGCCTCTAGTGAAGTAATTAAAATTTATAATTATCAGTAAGTGTTGGACATAGGTAGAAGAAAAATATGTATTCAGTAAGTATGTAATGTGTGAATCGTAAAATAGCTGACAGCTAAAAACCATTGGGAAAGTCTCAGTCACTAATCACAATCTGCTTGCTTTGCAGAAGTAACTTGAGCTTAAGGAAGAATATGGGGTCAATTTTAACTCAGGTGTGGGGAATTGTCGGGTTCCCCGAATTTAGTGATTCTGACACGATTGTAAATGGGTCTGAGAGATTGATGCAAATTTAACAATTGTCCAATTGATTTCCAACGTGTGGGAAGCCTGGGCAATTGAGTATTTCCAGTCAGAAAGTCGCAGAATATGACATCATTGCTGCTGCTTTTAAGGTCCACAGCAAGCCTTGCTTCCTCTGCAGTCTTCCAACCTTCAACATTAAGATGGCACAGGAGCCTGCAGGAGGAACGGCCAGCAGGAGGGCCAGATCTGCGCACAAATTTGGTGAGGCTTCACTACAGGCATTACTGGATGGTGTTAGGGTCCACAGGGAGGTCCTCTTCCTTTCTTCAGTGAGGAAGAGGCCTCCCAGCCAGACCAAGGCTGTGGGGCTAGAGGTGGCAGGTCAAGTCAACTGCTTGGGGCTCACACGAAGAACATGGTTGCAGTGCAGGAAAAGATTCCATGACCACCTCCGCACTGGAAAAGTAAGTACTGTTTGATGTTTTCATCACCCTCAATTTCATCCCCATTGCCTTTCCTCACCAGCAATCAGCTTTAGCAATTTCTTCCTGCACATCCCACTAGAGACACACATCCATGCACCCTTACCCATTCCCTCTCTCTATGCTCACATTCACAGAACTATGCCACCATGCAGCCCTCACATTCCCTCACTCTGATGCTTTGACCACAACTGACCACAGGGAAGGCCCTTGGTATTGCAACCTCACTCCATCTTTGTCTCCTTTTAAGTATCTATGCTATACAATCTCTGTACTCACTCCTTCATTCTCACTCAACCTCCACTTGTCTCCCTCATTGCAGGAAAAGAGAGCTCACAACAGAGAGCACGAGCCAGGACAGGAGGAAGGCCGCCCTCATTAGCCCAGCTCACCCCCTGGGAGGAAGGCGCCCTGGAGATTGCCGGGGCTGACCGAGATGTGGACGTTGTGGGAAGGACAGGCAGGAGCATCCACGCAAGCTGGTGACAGAATAGTTTTCCATCTCTCATTGACATTGCATGACTCGCTGATGATAATTCTGAAGCTACATCATATGGACATATGATCATCTGCAAAATGCAATGTGCATGTAACCTTGGCATCACCTCTAACTTTTTCCTTCACTCCCCCACAGGACCAGAGAGCCCCGTCCCCATGGTGCAGAAGGAAGAGCCTGAGCAGCCAGACTCCTCACAGGAATCTGCAACATCTGAGGGCGCAGCTTCAGCAGAAATAAGCGCACCCAGCACCAGCGCAGACACTCACCTCGGTGGGACCTTCGGGAAATAGATTAGCGTTGTCACCTGGTGTATCACCACTCACAAGTGAGCATCAGCAGATTGTGGAGACAGGGACAGCAGTGGAGAGTCCTCGTCTGAGGGCGCAGGACTCTGCGGCTCAGCTGCATGTTGACCCTCTGCCTCTGGGTCCATCCGTAAGATCAGAGGTGATGGAACTCCAGGCACAGATGCAGGAGTCTCTGGCAGGTTTTGTCTAGGGTCACTGCGAGTGTGGAGCGAATGGAGGAGTCCATAGCGAACGAGCAGAGCCTTTGTGGAGTCATTGGCGCATGAACGCATCAACATGGAAAGGATGGCTAACTACGTGGAAACGATTGCTGCCTCCGTGGCAAGGCTGGCTACGGTAGAGGAGGGGGGCCATGGTGGAGGTTAGTCACCAGGGTATGGAAAACATGGTCATTGTTCAGAATAGAATGACATCTCGAGGAGCGATGGGCATCTATTGAACAGAGAAATCAGACCTTCATGGAAGTCCTACTGAGTAGGACTGCCATTGGCAGATACGGGTCCCCATGGCCCCCTGATGTGCAGCAAGCTGCTCTCAAGCCACTTGCAGGTACTGAGGGGGCCCTGACCCATGAGAGGGAGGTTGGTGGCAGACCTCAAGGAAGTGGGGGCTCCTTTCCAAGCACTCACACTTCCATGCCACTGCAGAGCCCTTGGTCAGAGCCCCACCGATGTACACACCCAACGGAGATAGAGGTCTCAACCCCTGCACAGCCGCAGGAGCAGCAGACTGCTGGCGAGCCCCCACAGGCTCGCCATCCCAGAGGACGCCCGCCAAAGTTGTCGAGACAGGAGCAGCAGGAAAGTGAGCAAGGGGCCTCCACATCTGCTGAAGTCACAGGGGAACCACTACGTAGAGCACGCCCAAGAGGAAAATAAAGCACAGTCACAAGGGTAGTCACTTGGGTGAAATGTTGTGTATTTTGTAAAAATGCCATCAGTTTCTTTTGCGTAATAATTCTGATGGCAACTGCTGCAGTTCTGGCGTGTGTCATTTCGCAAATGGAACTTTCACATTGAGGGCTTTGGATTACTTGCAGTTGTCAGGATGCTGGTCAAATAGCTCGGAATCCGTAGGGTTCGGCCATTGTCGATGCTCAGGTAAGAAGCTGCGAGGCAAAAGAGTTTGATTTACTAGGCTAAGCAAACAGGCTAGGATGAGTACATTCCTTGCATCCCGGGCAACAATATTCTCGTGTAATGCTGCCACTGGTTGATGGGCCTCTGCAGGATGTTCGTTCTCACACTCCTCCTCTCATCTGAGGAGGATATATGTGAGAAGCCACTTGGTCCTCAGGAATCTGCAAGCCACGACGCTGTGCCATGTTGTGAAGTGCACAGCAAACCATGACGATTCTGGAGACCTTGGCTGCCGAGTACTGTAGGGCTCCACTTGATCTATCCAGGCACCTGAAGCGCATCTTCAGCAAGCCAATGGTTTGCTCGATTATGGATCTAGTGGAAGCTTGGCTGGAGTTGTAGCACTCCTCAGTGGCGTCATTAGCCAAGCCCTCGCCTCCAAGCAGCCATCCGTGAAGTTGGTCTGGCGGACTGAATAGCGGAGGCACACTAGACTGGCGCAGTATGAAGGAGTCATGGCAACTGCCAGGGTGCTTGGCACAAACATGCAAAATCTCCTTGTGGTCTCACACCAGCTGAACGTTAAGGGAGTGGAAGCCCTTGTGGTTGGCAAAAATACCTGGATTGTGATGGGGTGCCTCAAGGGCCACACACGTGTGCAGTCAATGATGCCCTGCACCCTTGGAAAGTCTGCCAGATGAGCTAATCCAACCGCTCGTGCCGTCACATTTGCGCGATCCTTGGTGAAATGGATGTGATAGAGGGCATCGGTTACCTGCGTGATGCAAGTGCGTGCGGCCAACTGGGAGATGCTGCCGATGTCTGCTGATGATCCCTGGAATGAGCCCGAGGTGCAAAAGTTGAGTGCGTTGGTGACTTTGATGGCCACTGGTAAGGAGTGTCCACCTGGTCCTCTGGGCAGCAGGTCTTGCTGTATCATTGCGCAGAGGTCAGTCACTACCGGTCGCGAAAGTGTGAGCCGCCTTTGGCACTGCTGCTCAGTCATGAGGTAGCTGACCCTGTGTCTGTAGACCCTGTTTGAGGGGCATCTCCTGTGCCGATGGGCTTCCATGTGCTGGCCCCTTCTGGCCTGTGCTGCCTCAGGTGGGTGAGCAGCAACCTGTTGCTCCTGCTGCTGTTGTTCCTGGTTCTGGAGGTCCTCTAATGCCAAGAAGGGAAGGAAAAAGGCCTCCCATGCTTCTGGTAGATGCCTCAGTTGAGGCGCTGAGTGAGGGTGGCAAGAGGGGTCTCGCAGGAGGTCACACTGGAGAAGTGTGTGAGGCTCCAACCTTCCACAGGTGTGGTTAAGTCTGGTAAAAGTTGCCCCAGGCCTGAGACAAAGTCCTGCCACCTGCAAATGACTGATCAAATCTCCTCTTTAATGGTTGACCTGCAGCTGATAGTCAGCAAGCCAATAGTGGTCAGGCAAGGGCCTGTTAAACTGGGATTATAAAGGCCAATTAGTGCTGATCCCACCTGCAACAGGCAGGATTGAATCGGAACCAGACACGCCTGGGTTAAAATGGCTAGGTGTCGGGAACCAGGCAGGGGGGTCCCGACCCCCAGGTTTTGTGATTTTAACCCCCCCACACGCCTCAAAGCCCACCTGACGGCCGAGTTAAAATTGAGCCCTATATCGCATCTTCATTAAGATGGAAAGTGAAGTAGTCCAATCCGAAACTAGGGTCCTAAATCTAAACAAAGGAAACTATGAAGGTATGAGGAGTGAGTTGGCTATGATAGATTGGGGAGCTTCATTAAAAAGGCATGACGATGGATAGGCAATGGCTAACATTTAAGGAACGAATGCATGAATTGCAACAGTTATACATTCCTCTCTGGCGCAAAAACAAAGGAAAAGCGGCCCAACCATTGTTGTGTATGTACCTATAAGAGAAGAACTGATTCTATACTGCAGTACCGGCAGTGACCACCCCTGTATATAAAGCCATAGCAGGCTTCTGTATTTCAGTCTTAAGTTCCCCTCTGTTCAGTACCTCATTCACAGCATTGCTGGCTGTGCAGCAGCAAGCAGAAGGAGAAGGAGCAGCCAGACTAGGAGAGTGGACTAAAGTGGTGGTCCCCTGACCAGGAAGAGGAGGAGAACGCTGGACCACCACCACCATCATCATAACATCAACTGAGGTGCCTGGAGAGAGAGCACAGAGGAGGAGAAGGAGAGAGGAGGCCAGCAACAACACCAACCAAGGGAGAGGCCTTTCCCATTACTGCCTCCCCAAATTGGCCTCCATTCCAGGAGGGGAGAGAAACAACCAACAACTCTTTGGAAGGAGGGAAGATCATCTTTCAGGTGGTTGTTATTTGGTGCACTCTCCCAAAGACTTTGTATTTTAGGTGGGGGGGAGAAAAGAAGAATAAAGGGCCGGATCATCAGTGTGTGTGTCTGTGTCTCTTGTAAAACACTAGCCACACACACACCACTAATTAAGCACCGCTTCCTATTGCCTGACCTGGGATAGCTGGAGCTGCCTAGGTGATCAGCCCAATTGTACATCGTTAAGACCTGGCGTGGGACTGAGCCTGGGGCATCTCCAGCTTTCCCAGGTGAAGACATCTTCTCCCCCTGCTAGAAGACCACCTTCAAAGACTTTAATTTTTCCATCGGAGAGTGCACCCCTGCCAACACCCACCCACCATCCTGAGTGACGACCCTGCCTTTACGGCCTCCCTCCTTCCAACCCCACCCCCCTCTCTTTGTCTTTCGCTGCCTTTCTCCGAGGCACCTCATTTCATCTTTATTTATTAATTGCCTATTGAGCAGAGGGGAGAAGGCCCCCTCTCCCAATTTCAAATCAATAAGGGGGAGAGGTGTGCCTTCAAATTAAACAGTCCCTCTGCTCAATTGAGGACCAAAAAAATACCTGAGGCCACAATTAACACCTTCAGGCCTGTGACTTGGGGTGAGTGTAGCCCTTTTTAGAAAACACCCCAGAATGGCGACTGCATCTTTGCCGGTGGCGGGGCCAGTCAGGACTTATGCGGGACTGGCAGCCACAGCTGCTCCCGCTGCCCCGTCACCATTCAGATTGATAACAAAAAAGCTTGGGGTGAAGAGCTACACTCACCCCACTATGACCATTGAGGCTTGCGTTAAAGCCATGGCTGGGGTTGTCAGCCCCTCAGCCATCGTCACAGCCTCAAAAATGTATGGGAAGGCTGTGTTCTTCCTGGGGTCGGAGTAGGCGGTGTCCCTGGCCGTCGCCAAGGGGCTCACCTTGGGCGGGACCTTCCTGCCGGTGGATCCTCTCGAGGCCACCGCGCAGAGGATCGTCATTTCCAACGTCCCGCCCTATGTTCCTGGTGAGGTCAGGGATCACACCCATCCCGCTCGGCTTCCGGGAGGCCAGCCTTCGCCACGTCTTCTCCTTCCGGCGCCAGCTGTTTATCCAGCTGGCGCGGGAGGAGGACACCGACGGGTCGTTCATCGTCCTCCACGAGGGGATCGCCTATCGCGTCTTTTGGACATCAGACGGTGTGCGGTGCCATGCCTGCAAGGAGGTGGGGCACATCAGGAAAAACTGCCCCGCCTCCAAGGCCGCCGGATCTTCTCGTACGGCCGAGGCTGGCGCCGCCGCCGCTCCTCCCCCCGGATCTGCCCGCGCGTCGAGAACATCTGATGCGCGGTTGACATCGGGGGCCAATGCCACCAAGGCCCCTGGCGGGGGGGAGGGAGCGCGTGCGGCTGGAAAGAAGGCACAGATAAAATCAAAACACCTTAGGGCGGGTCCCCCTGTGGAGGGCCAGCCCTTTGAGCCCCTTACACCCGCGCTCCTCGCGGAGTTAATCGGGGCGGACATGAGTGGGAGGGGCCTCGTGCCCGAGCCTGTGGTCGCAACCGGCGTTGCGGAAACGCCGATACCTGCGGCCGGGCTCGGGCCCGAGGAACCCGACAAACCTGCTCCGCCGGAGGGAGCTGAGGAGGAGGCCTCTGCAGACATGGAGGGCTCCCTCCGTGCTAAAAAGGCGTGACCTCCTGGAAGAGGAGGAGGACCGGGAGGAGGAAAGTCCCTCCGCGCAGGGGGAGTCGTCGCCCACCGCGGGTGCTGCGCCCCCCCCCCCCGCTGTCATCATCACCAGCGATCGGCAGCCGTCGCCTGTCCCTCGGGAGGCTGAGGCAGATGTGTCGGTCCGGCGCGTGCCTCCCGGGGATGGGGACGAAACCCTGCCCGTGGTGGGGGGGGGGGGGGGGGGGTGTTGCGGTACAACCCGCGGCAGAAATTGACATTTTCTCAGTGCCGTTACCCCTCGCCGGGTCGGGCGGCCAAGGGTCTGGGTGGGGCGAGCGAGGAAAATGAGCTCACCCAATGCAACCCGGACATCTCCCAGGGGCTGCTCGTCCCAGTGGAGGTTTTAATTAAAAACACCCCATCCGCTGGGTCGGAGGCTGGTGGCGGGTAGGAGGATGGCCCCCTGGCTGCGTCTCTGGTACCGGACGTACTGGAGGAGCTGGGAATTTCTCTCTCCCCGGTTTCTCCGGTCGTTCTGGCGTCTAAGGCAGGGGGGGACTCCGAACCGCCGCCGTCTTCTGGCCCGGCCCCCCTAGAGGAGCCCAGGGAGGAATCCTTTGCCGCCGATCCTGGGGGTGGGATCCGGGCGGAGGCGGGGCCGGCTGGTGCGGCCGAGCCGTTCGCTGCGCACTGCGCGACGGATGGGTCGGCCGCTGGTGACGACCCCCTGGGAGGAGGATGGGGACTCGATGATGGGCACGGAGGACGATTTGGACTCCACCATCCACGAGGCACTGGATGACCTCGTGCCCCTCGCCGAGTCTCTCCTCATTCCCATAAGGGAACTCCAGGACTTTATGGCCACGTGCCAGAGTCGGCAAAATAAGATCCGGCTGGCCCTCGACCGGTGGTCGGAGCTGGCGCTGCTCAACGTGTCCGTCCGGGCCGTTAAAATCATGGGCGCGGACGAGGGTGTGAACCCGCTCGAGCTGCGTCGGCTCAGAACGTTTCTCACTGGGCTGCTGAGGAAGTGGCGGCTGACCAGCGGCTGCGCTCCCTCCCCCCGTTAGGTGTCGGTAGTAGAGGTTACACCATGCTTCTGACATGAAGATAACCATAGCCAGCCTCAACATCAACGGCAGCAGGGAGGTGCGCCGCAGATTCAACAACTTCTCGGTCCTTCGGGACGGGAAGTATGCGGTGTGTTTCCTGCAAGAAACCCACACCGTTCTGGGAGACGAATCCACATGGCTCCTGGAGTGGCAAGGAGGGGTTAGCATGAGCCACCTCTCCAACAATTCCAGCGGGGTGGCTATCTTGCTGACCCCACATTTTCAGCCGGAGATCTTGGGGGTCAAGGAGCACGTGCCGGGCCGCTTGCTCCAGGTAACTGTTCGCCTGGTTGGGGGGGGGGGGGGCGCTCCATCTAGTGAACGTGTACGCCCCTCAGACCGGTGCGCAGCAAGTGCGCTTCTTCGAAGAACTGTCCGCTCTTTTGGGCTCCGTCGACACGGGTGAGTGCGTCCTCCTCGGGGGCGATTTTAACTGCACCCTCGAGGCGAGGGACCGTTCAGGTCCCCCGCGAAGCCCGGTGGTGATGGAGAAGTTGAGGGACCTGGTCGGGTCCTTCGACTTGGTGGACGTCTGGCGAAATCTCTACCCTGACTCCAGCGCCTTCACTAGTGTGGAGGTCTGGGGGAGGAAGTTCCAGAATCGACCGCCTCTACATTTCCCGGGCGTATGTCTCCTGCATTCCGGCAGCTTCCATGCGGCCGGTGCCGTGCACGGACCACCACCTGGTGTGGGCGGAGCTCGTTCCGCTGCACACGTGGGGGGAGTCTGCGTACTGGCATTTTAACAACCTGATGCTGGAGGACACGCGGTTCCAGGATTCGTTTCGTCAGTTCTGGGCCGAATGGAGAAGGAAGCGGGGGGCTTCCCCTCCTTGAGGCTATGGTGGGACGTGGGCAAGGCTCACATCCGTCTCTTTTTCAGGAGTACGCGAAGGGGTCGACCAAGAGGCGGGAGGCCCGGGTCAGGTGGTTGGAGAAGGAGGTGCTCGACCTGGAGTCCCGTCTCGGTCAGGTCGTCGAGGACCCGGCCCTGCGGAAGGTGTACGAAGAGAAGGGCGGCGCGCTGAAGGACCTGCAGCTCGTCGGGTCCCGAGGCGCATA
This sequence comes from Somniosus microcephalus, assembly GCF_052327205.1. Classification (NCBI taxonomy): domain Eukaryota; kingdom Metazoa; phylum Chordata; class Chondrichthyes; order Squaliformes; family Somniosidae; genus Somniosus; species Somniosus microcephalus. The sequence continues at coordinate 54,596,302 of NC_141010.1, read as the reverse complement.
CGGGAGGTCGCGGATCCAGCTCCTGCGGGACCTGGACCGCGGCTCCCCCTTCTCCTACTCGCTGGAATAAAAAGACGGGGGGGGGGGGTCCGTAAGCAGCTCTTGGGGCTGCTGGCTGACGAAGGATCACTGGTCTCAGATCCGGAGGGAATCAGCGCGGAGACCCGCGCCTCTTACGGGGCTCTGTTCTCTCCGGATCTGTCCAGCGAGGATGCACGCAGAGTTTTGTGCGAGGACCTGCCAAAGGTCAGCCTAGAGGGCGCCGAAAAATTGGACGCTCCGCTAAGCCTGGCGGAGCTGACCGGCGCCCTCCCCCAGCTCTCTAGGGGAAAGTCCCCGGGGCTGGAGGGGCTGGCCGTGGAGATTCAAAGGGCGTTCTGGGACGTCTTGGGGGGCGACTACGTGCGTGTCCTGGGGGTAAGTTTGGCAACCGGGAAGATGCCCCTCTCTTGGCGCAGGGCAGTGATTGTCCTGCTGCCTAAGGGCGATCTCCGCCTCCTTAAGAACTGGCACCCGGTCTCCCTCCTCAGCACCGACTATAAAATCTTTGCCAGGGCCATATCTGCTCGCCACCCCGACCAGTCCTACACGGTACCGGGCCGGACCATCCACGATAACATCCATCTGGTCCGGGACCTGGTCCACCACTCCCAGAGGGCAGGTCTGTCGGTCGCCTTCCTTTCCCTGGATCAGGAGAAGGCGTTCGACAGGGTGGATCACGAGTATCTCTTCGGGACTCTGCACGCATTCGGGTTCGGGACCCATTTCGTCGCCCGGATCTGACTTCTGTACGTCGCCGCGGAGTGTCTGATTAAAGTTAACGGGTCCTTGACGATGCCCCTTCGCTTCGGGAGGTGGGTGCGTCAGGGATGCTCCATGTCCGGTCAGTTATACGCCGTTTGCGTGGAGCCATTCCTGCGCCTCTTGCGGAAGAGGTTGACGGGACTGGCTCTGCAAGGGCCGGGCGTGGAGGTGGTCCTCTCGGCTTACGCCGATGACGTGCTCCTCATGGTCACGGATCCCGCTGACTTGCGGAGGATGCGAGAATGCCAGATTTACTCGGACGCATCCTCTGCCAAGATCAACTGGGAGAAATATTCCGGACTCCTGGTGGGTCAGTGGCGGGTGGACTCCCTGCCTGAGGAGTTCAGGCCTTTCGCCTGGAGCACCACGCACCTCCTCTATTTGGGAGTCTACCTTAGCCCTGCCGAGGACACCTGGCCGGCGAACTGGCAAGAGCTGGAGGCCAAAGTCACCGCTCGCCTAGGACGCTGGACAGGACTGCTACGAGTGTTGTCCTACAGGGGTCGAGCGCAGGTCATCAACCAGCTGGTGGCCGCCCTGTTGTGGTACCGGTTGGTCACTTTGATCCCGCCCCCTGCGTTTGTCGCCAAGATGCAGAAGAAGCTCATCGACTTCTTCTGGGACAAAAGGAAGCACTGGGTCTCTGCCGCGGTTCTGTGTCTCCCGCTTAGGGAGGGCGGTCAGGTGCTGGTGTGCCTTCGCACCCAGGCTGCGACTTTCCGTCTTCAGACGCTGCAGAGGTACCTGTACGTTAAGAATCCTCCGAGATGGTGTGCGCTGGCGACGTTTTTCTTCCGCCAGCTGCACGGCCTCAATTACGACACGCAGCTCCTGTTCGCGAATTTGGGCGGCAGGCGTGCCGGCCTACGGGAGCTGCCGGTCTTCTACCAGGAACTGCTATGGGTTTGGAACTACGTCGCTTCCAGGCGGAGCTCTCCCCCGTCAAGAGCGGCGGCTCTCCTTTGGGAGCCGCTGCTCAGGAATCCGCACCTCCACGAACGCGGGTTCGGGCGGCTGGCGGAGGGCAGGGCTGTGCCTGCGAAGGTGACCAGAGTCGGGGACCTCCTCGATGGCGGAGGAGCGGGCTGGATGGCGCCGGAGAAGCTAGCGCGGCGCCTGTCCTGGGCCAATGTCCGGCTCGTGGTCGAAGCCATTGAATCGGTGAAAGCGGCACTGGGCCCCGACTCCACTAGGTGTATCGAGGCAGCTCAAGCACGTGGGGCGATCCCGTCCGAGCTTACCCCCGTTCGGACGGAATTCCTCATCGGCGCCCGGCCCCGAAACTCCCCTCGGGAATCGGCGCCTCACAACTTGAGCCATCGAGGAAAAACCCTCCGTGCCTTTTCATTCCACGCAGAGGAGTTTCCTGTACGGGCTGCTCCTGCACACTCTCCACTTCGCCATCATCGTCTACCGTCCGGACACGCCTTGGCGTGGTGTCTTGCCGACTGGCGGTGGTCCCCAACAGAGGGCTCTCTACGCGGGAGTCCTCCCTTGTTCCATCGGGGACTTGGCCTGGAGGGTGTTGCACAGAGCGGTCCCGTGCAATAAAGGTTTTAAGTAGGTTCACGGACTCCCAGGCCGCCTGCATTTTTTGCGGCCTGGAGGAGTCCGTGTTTCACGTTTATATGGAGTGCGAGAGGTTGCAGCCCCTCTTTCACTACTTGAAGGGGCTGTTCCTCGATTTTTGGTTGCATTTCAGTTCTATGGTCACCCGGTGCGGAGGGGAGCGGACAGGTTGGAGGACCTACTTGAGGGCCTGCTCCTGGCTAAAAGAGCCATCAATTGGTCCAGGCAGCAGGCAGCCGAGGGGGTCGTCCAGCCGGATTGCCTGCCTCTCTTCTGCGGCCATGTTCGCGCCCGGATGGCTCTGGAGATGGAGCACGCGGTGTCTGCCGGTGGGCGCCGCGGGGACTGGAGTGCATTATCAACCCGGAAAACCAAATTTTAATTTGATTTGTTAAGTTTCAGTTGAACTTTTGTTTATTTACAGTCCAGTTGGTTTTTTTTGGGGGTCCGAACAAAAAGAGTACCTTCTGTTCAAGTAAATACCTGTTTTATTGTTCTCCTGCAGTCTGAGTATTATTGATCCTCAGACACTACAACCATGGCTAACAAAAGAAATTAGGGATAGTATTAGATCCAAAAGGAGGAGTCATATAAAGTTGCCAGAGAAAGTAGCAAGCCTGGAGGATTGGGAGCAGTTTAGAGTTCAGCAAAAAAGGACCGAGAGATTGATTAAGAGGGGAAAGAGTGTATGAGAGTAAATTTGCAAAGAGCATAAAGCAGATTGCAAAAACTTCAACAAGTATGTCAAAAAAGGGATTAGTGAAGACAAATGTAGGTCCCTTAGTCAGAAATGGGAGCATTTATAATGGGAAACAAGGATGGCCACCCGAAACCAGGGCGCCGGACAATCTCCGGCTACGACCCAGGATGAGGCCAGCTCTGCGCCTGTGGGGACCCGCACCCGGAGTCATGATATTCCCAGTCCTACACAGGATGATCAAGACGACATGGACTCTAGCGACTTACCGGTATGGGCCAAGCAACCCAGGGAAATCACACGGTCCGGGGAGACATGCCTTCCGGTCACAAGCAGAAAGCTAAACGACTACGGCTATTTTTGGTCCGCCTAGTCTGTTAAAGGAAGACTGGACTTCCAAACCTTTTAGGGAGGAAGAATGTCATAAATTGCAACTTCTACAAGTAGTAACTCAGGAAGTACTACTGAACGGCCAGCTGAGGGCGCCATCCGAGGAGTATAAATACTCAGGCGTGGGCCCAACTTGGCCAGAGACAATCTGGAAACAGGAAGCTAGTGACTACTAACTGGACCTCCATGTTTTGTTACAAGTCAATTAAAGCCTTGCTTTATGTTCAACCAAGTGCGTAGTGAGTCTTTATTAAGTCAACTCGCATGTGGGAAACATGCTCGAGGCGGGATCGGGCCCGCCCACCAGTTTTTGCCAATAACACCTCACACTCCTCCAATCCCACCTCCTCGGGCCTGGCAAAAAAAAAGCCCTTTGGTTCTGTCTTTGCGGAAGACACAAATAACACCTCAGAAATGCTAGGGAACCAAGGGTCTAGTGAGGAGGAATTAAAAGAAATATTAGTATTGGTTATAAAAAAAAGTGCTGAGAAATTAATGGGACTGAAAGCCAATAAATCCCCAGGGCCTGATAATCAGCATCCCAGAGCACTAAGAGTTAGCCATGGAAATAGTGGATGCATTGGCTGTTATCTTTCAAAATTCTATGGATTACAGAACAGTTCCTGCAGATTGGAGGGTGGCAAATGTAACCCCACTATTTAAATAAAGGAGGGAGAGAAAACAGGAACTGCAGACTAGTTAGCCTAACATTAGTAGGGAAATGGCTAGAGTCTATTATAACAGGATTAGACAAAGTCAACATGAATTTATGAAAGGGAAATAGTGTTTGACAAACATACTGGAGTTGTGAGGATGTAACTGGTGGAACAGATGAAGGAGAACCAGTGCATGTGGTGTATTTGGATTTTCGTAAGGCCTTCGATAAAGTCCCACATAAGAGGTTAGTGTGCAAAATTAAAGCACGTGGGATTGGAGGTAATATATCAGCATAGCTTGAAAATTGGTTAACAGACAGGAAACAGTAGGAATAAATGAGTCTTTTCGGGATGGCAGGTGGTGACTAGAGGGGTACCGCAGGGATCAGTACTTGGGCCCCAGCTAGTCACAATATATATCAATGATTTGGATGAGGGAACCAAATGTAATATTTCCAAGTTTGCTGACGACACGAAACTAGGTGGGATTGAGAGTTGGAGGATGCAGAGAGGCTTCAAGGCAATTTAGACAAGTTGAGTGAGTGAGCAAATACATGCCAGATGCAGTATAACATGGATAAATGTGAAGTTATCCACTTCAATAGGATAAACAGAAAGTCAGTATTATTTAAATAGTGATAGATTGGGAAATGTTGATATACAGGAGGGACCTGGGTGTCCTTGTACACCAGTCACTGAAAGCAAACATGCAGGTGCAGCAAGCAGTTAGGAAGGCAAATGGTATGTTGGCCTACATTGCAAGAGGATTTGAGTACAGGAGCAAGGATGTCTAGTGTTATACAAGGCCTTGGTGAGACTACACCTGGTGTACTGTGTGCAGTGTTTTGGTCTCCTTACCCAAGAAAGGATAAACTTGCCATAGAGGGAGTGCAGCGAAGGTTCACTAGACTGATTCCTGGGATGACAGGACTGTCGTACGAGGAGATTGGGTCAACTAGGCCTGTATTCACTAGAGTTTAGGAGAGGGGATCTCATTGAAACATAGAATTCTGACAGGGCTAGACAGACTGGATGCAGGGAGGATGTTTCCCCTGGCTGGTGGGTCTAGAACGAGGGGGGCAGAGTCTCAGGATACGGGGTAGGACATTTAGGACTGAGATGGAGAAATTTCTTCACTCAGGTGATGAACCTATGAAATTCTCTACCACAGAAGGCTCTGGAGGACAAGTCATTGAATATATTCAAGAGGAGATAGATAGATTTATAGGCACAAAAGGCATCAAGGGGTATAGGGAAAGAGCAGGAATATGGTAGAGATAGAGGATCAACCATGCTCATTGAATGGCGGAGCAGGCTCGAAGGGCCTACTCCTGCTCCTATTTTTCTATGTCTATATTTCTAGGATCAGTTTGGGTGCAGATAAGAAATAAGGGTAAGTAGTAATTTGTGGGAGTGGTTTACAGGCCCCCAAACAGTAACCACAGTAGGACAGAGTATAAATCAAAAATTAAAGGCTTGTAAGAAAGGTACAGCTATAATCATGGGAGATTTTAATCTTCATATTGATTGGACAAAGCAGGTTGGCAAAGGTAGACTTGAGGAAGAGTTCTTGGAGAGTGTATCCGGGATGATTTCTTGGAACAATACATTGGGGATCCAACCAGGGAGAAGACTATTTTAGATCTGGTAATGTGTAACGAGGCTGGATTAATTATTGATCGCAAAGTGAAGGATCCTCTTGGGAAGAGTAATCATAGCATGGTAGAACTTCAAATTCAGTTTGAAGGTGAGAAATGTAAGTCTTAAACTAGTGTCCTGACCTTAAAGGTAATTACAAAGGTATGAAGGCAGACTTGGTTAAAGTGGACTGGGAATATATATTAAAGGGTAAGACTGTAGAAAAGCAGTGGCAAACATTGAAGATATTTCATAACTCAAAGAAACATTCCAAGGAGAAAGAAAGACTAAGGATGAACCATCCGTGGCTCACTAAGGAAATAAAGAATGGTATCAAATTGAAAACAAAAGCATTCAATGTTGTGAAGAATAGTGAAAGGCCAGAGGATTGGGAAATTTTTAAAAACCAGCAAAGGATGACTAAAAAAGAAAATGTGTAAGCTAGCAAGAAATATAAAGACATTAAGAGTTTCTACAGGTATATAAGAGAGTAGCTAAAGTAAATGTGGGTCCCTAGAGGAAGAGTCTGGGGAATTAATAATGGGAAACAGCAGAGACTTTGAACAAATATTTTTTATCGGTTTTCCCGGTAGAAGACACAAAGGCCTAGAATTTCAGTATAGCCAGTTTTGGGGCACTAACGTTAGCGCCCGCCCCAAAGTTGCGCCCCCTTGCCGGAAATTCAGTCGCTTCGCCTAAGAGGTTGCTGGAGCGCTAAAAGAGGCGTTCCACTACTATCTTTAGGCGCTAAGCCGGCGGTGCAGAGGGATAGCGCCGAGGCGGGGCGCAGCGCGGGTGCGGTCATTTTTTGATTGACAGCAGACCACGTGGCGCCGACCAGCTCTTAAAGGGGGAAGGGACGATTTGGTCTGCTGCCACGCCCTGCACACTGCAGCTTTGCAAATAGGCCTCAACACTGCTGCTCAGCCCCAGGGAGTCATGGCAACGCCAGCGAAGGCCCGTGAGCGTGCGCTGCACTTCTCAGAGCGTGATCTGGGAATAATGGTGACAGCTCTGGAGAAGAGGCGCAGGATCTTGTTCCCAGAGACTAGGAGAAATCCGACCCACCAAGAATACGCCAGAGCCTGGAAGCAGATCGCCAACAGGGTGACGGTCACCGGCGATGCCCCCAGGACCCACACCCAATGTCGGAAAAAATACAACGACCTGACCAGGATTGTCAGGGTGAGTACCCTTTCCAGTCTCCTCCTCATTCTTGCATGTACACCTGACATGATGGGCAAAGGGAGCTGAAAGGCCTAATGGCCAGCCCTCAGCCAGCAGCTTTGGGACAGTCACGAGCATCAATTGCCCATTCTGCACTCTACACTCTGGCCAAGCTATTCCACCATGGGAGGCAGTGCACAGTACATCAGGGCTACACTCTGGCCAAGCTATTCCACCATGGGAGGCAGTGCACAGTACATCAGGGCTACACTCTGGCCAAGCTATTCCACCATGGGAGGCAGTGCACACTACATCAGTGCTACACTCTGTACTTACAGCCCGTCCTCTCTTTTGCAGGCTAAGCTTGCCAATAATCGCCAGGCCCGTGCCAGGACCAGGGGAGGCCGCACCAAGCTGCAGAAGCTCACTCCCCTGGAGGAGCGCGTGAGTGGGCTCATGGGAGCCCGGCTGATCGTGCCCACAGCGTGCGGAGTAGCCGACCCTCCACTGCCCGGCAATGGTAAGGACCTCGCCTTTTGGCCCTCTCGCGTCGCACTTGCGCATCCGAGCTACCTCCTTTGCCACTGTCCCACCAATGCGCTGAATGCCACCAGTCCTGACTCCCTCGCTGACGCCGTCTCCTCACTCTGAAGCTACTCTTGTGCATTCCTGCTTTCAGCTGGCGACGACCAGGTCCCTGAAGCTGCCAGTGATCTCCTCCTCCTGCTGCTCGGAGGGGCTGAGGAGGAGCAAGAGCAAGCCGGACCATCAGGGGAACACTCGGGTCCCACAGGAAAGGACGAAATGATTGACACGTCCTCACTGGACGAGTGCCTGGACCAACTGTCGCAGGGGATTGCAGCTGCTGGGACAAGTGGCGTCCAGCCACCCAGGAGCCCTGAGCGTGGGCCGCGGCCTTCCCCCCAAAGGGGGGGGAAGGATCAGAGGGGAGTGCAGTTGATCGGGACACTCGCCGCCACCAACGTGGCAAGGTTCCCCTAGTTTGGTCCCCTGCTCCCCAGCGGGAGAGTCCCGACTCCAGTCCGGACACCTTCACCTTGGAGGAGGCGCGGAAGCTGGACAAGATGGCCGAGGATTCGGACCGGCGCCACACGGAGCTCATGCGCGTGGTGGGGTGCATGCCTGAGGCCATCGAGTCGCTGGCGACCAGTGTGCGCGAGTTCGGGGCATCAACTGCCGCGAGTGGCCGCCTGCTGACTGATGCCGTCAAGTCCCTGGCGGGTGTGATGCGGGCGCACACCAGGACAACAGGGGCACTCACTGCTGCCTCAGGCAGGCATCGCCAGGGCACCCGCCGCGCTGCAGCATCCCAGCGAGCCGCCCCTCGGCTGATTGGTGCAGATCCTGCAGTGCGGGCCCGGCCGAGTGCCAGCGCGCCACAGCACCAGCCAGCGCATCCCAGACGCCAGCTTGCCCACATTGCGCCATCCGTCGCCGCCACTCCCCCACTGGGGCGTCAAGGGCAAGCGGCTGGAGCTGATGGTGCGCCACTCAGCAGCCGGCCCCTCGAGGCCCAAAGGCCGTCCCCCAAGGGCATCTGGCGGAAGGACATCTGAGCCTCAGGCGCCTTCCCCCAGCCTCGCAGCAGCCACTGGGCAGAGCTTGCGAAGGAGCAGCAGGCCGGGCAGGGGAGGCAAAAGGCTGGACAATGGCCCGCGAGGGCGAGACCCTCAGTAGAGGGTGTGGCCAGCTTTCGTTTTATATGGCGGTGGCCATCTTTCTTTTGCCCATGGTTGTTTGGTTCGTGGGCTTATTTTTTGCGTTGAGGCCAGGTTTGTACAAATGTGGAGTTACTCCTCCCCAGTTTGTGGGAGTGAGTCGTTTGTTGGGCTTTTTGTAGGGCCCGTTGATTGTTTTTGGGGATTCATGTGGGAAGGGGTTTTCATTTGTGTGTAATAAATAATTATCTTTATTCATAGAGTCTCCATGGTTGTTCTTGTTAGTGTTTGTTGGCTTCGCCGGCTGAGGGCTTGCGGAGCGGCTGCATTCATCTTCCCTCATGGCCACAAGGCATTCCTTGACAGGGGGCTTAGAAGTAACGTGTAATAAGGTGGCGTCGCGCGGCCCTTGGCCCTGGTCGCTCCCTCCTGCTCCTCCTCCTGAGGTGGTGGTCCAACGTCAGGTGGCAGTGCCTGAGTCCTGCGGATAGCCAGGTTGTGTAGCATGCAGCAAACTACCACAAATTGGGAGACCCGGTCCGGCAAATACTGCAGAGATCCTCCGGAGCGATCAAGGCAGCGGAACCGCTGCTTGAGGACCCCAATAGTTTGCTCGATGATGTTGCGGGTGGTTTGATGGCTTTCGTTGTATGCCTCTTCAGCAGCGGTCCTGGGCGCGCGGAGCGGGGTCATGAGCCAGGTACACAAAGGATAGCCTTTGTCCCCGAGTAGCCATCCTCTTGGGGGAGGCTGTGCCTCGAACAGGTCATGCACAGTACTATGCCGCAGGATAAACGCATCGTGGCTGCTGCCTGGAAAGCTGGCATTGACAGCCATGATGTGCTGCTTGTGGTCACACACCAGCTGCACAGAGAATGGTAGCCCTTCCTGTTGCGATACTGCTCGCCATGCTCCAGAGGGGCCCGCAAAGGCACATGCGTACAGTCAATGGCGCCCTGCACCAAGGGGAAGGCCGCGAGTCTTGTAAATCCCAATGCGCGCTGATGCTGGATCTCCAGGGCCATGGGGAAGGAGATGAATTGGCGTCTCTTCTGAACAGTGCTTCGGTCACCTGGCGGATGCAGCGATGCGCGCCGTACTAGGAGATGTTAGCTATGTCCCCAGCAGCGGATTGGAATGAGCCGGTGGCATAGAAGTTCAATGCCACCGTCACCTTCACTTCCACCGACAGAGACGTCCTGCACCTGAGCTTTGGACGCAGATCTCTGCAACCACCTCCTTTCGGAATCGGAGCCTTCTAACACATCGCGCGCCAGTCATATTGAGGTAGGAGCGCTGCTGGCGGTATAGCCTGTCTGGGTAAGGCCTACGTGGCCGACGCCTGTTGCCCCCTCTGCCTCTAGCCAGGGCTGCCCCTCTCACAATGCGTCTGCGAGCCCTACGGACATGGCGCTGCAGCTTCGCGTTGGCACCCCATGCAACCCCCATCAAATCCTGGCAAACAGTCAAATTTCCAAAAGGCCACTTGCAGCGCTCTGGCCTGAGTCCAAAAATACCTGAGCTGTTGCTGCTTGAAACCAGTTAGCTATCCTCCTTGTTGTGTGTCCAGAAATGCGTTGCACAAGAGTGTTTGCTGCAAAATGGCTGGCCTTTATACTGGAGGGTACGTCCCCTTTAATTTGCGCCCACCGGGGCCCGCGCTGGCTGTGTTGCGTTCCCTTTTTCAAACGCTCTGGCCGCCAGCCGCATAATGGGGTGGTCCGACTGAAGTTTGGAATCGGGGCGGCCAAAGGGCGTTGCACGAGGATGTGACGTCATTTTCTGCGCGCGCATCCGGGCGGGCGCTAAACTTTGCGCCGGCGCTAATGGCCAACTTAATTTGGGGCGAGGCGCAAACTGCGCTGCGCCCGGGCGCAACACGCATAGCACCCGACATTCACTTTTCTTTAGGCGCTAACTGCTGGCGCAACCAACTGAATTTCTAGGCCAAAGCATCCCAATAATGGATAATCAATGGGCTTTTGTTTGGGGGGCCGGGGGGGGGGGGGGGGTGGCGGTGGGCAGGGGGCGAAGAAAGGAGACTTAAAAAAAAACTCACTAGAGAGAAAGCACTAGGCAAACTAATGGGACTAAAAAAAGGTGGACAAGTCCCCTAGACCTGATGGCATGCATCCTAGAGTCTGAAAAGATATGGCTGCAGAGGTAGTGGATGAATTGGTTGTAATCTACCAAAATTCCCTGGATTCTGGAGATGTCCCAGTGGACTGGAAAACTGCAAATGTAATGCCCCATTTAAGAAAGGAAGTCGACAGAAACCAGGCAACAATCGACCAGTTAGTCCAACATCTGTCATTGGGAAAATGCTGGAGTCCAGCATTAAGGAAGTGGTAGCAGGACATTTAGAAAATCATAAGTCAAGCAGAAGCAGCGTGGTTTATGAAAGGGAAATCATGTTTGACAAATTTGCTGGAGTTCGAGGATGTAACAAGCAGGGTGGATAAAGGGGAACCAGTAGGAGCTCGTGTATTTAGATTTCCAGAAGGCATTCGATAAGGTGCCACATAAAAGGTTACTACACAAGATAAGAGCTCATGGGGTTGGGGGTAATATGTTAGCATGGATAGAGGATTGGCTAACTAACAGAAAGAGTAGTGATAAATGGGTCATTTTCTGGTTGGCAAACTAACTAGTGGGGTGCCCCAGGGATCAGTGCTGGGGCCTCTATTTACAATCTATATTAATGACTTGGATGAAGGGACAGTGTAATGTAGCAATATTTGCTGATAGGTGGAAAAGCAAATTGTGTGGAGGATGCAAAGCGATATAGATAGGCTAAATGAGTGGGCAGGAATCTGGCAGATGGGTATAATGTGGTAAAATGCGAGGTTATCCACTTTGGTAGGAAAACTAAAAATCGCAAATTATTTAATTGGGGAGAGATTACAATACACTGAGGTAGAGGGATCTGGGTGTCCTTGTACATGAATCACAATGTTAACATGCAGGTACAACAAGTAATTAGGAAGGCAAATGGAGTGTTGGCCTTTATTGCAAAGGGAATGGAGTGTAAAAGTAGGGAAGTCCTGTTAAAACTGTACAGGGCATTGGTGAGACCACACCTGGAGTAGTGTGTGCAGTTTTGGCCTCATTTAAAGGAAGGATATACTTGCATTGGAGGGAGTTCAGAGAAGGTTCACGAGGTTGATTCTGGAGATGAAGGGGTTATCTTAAGAAAGGTTGAGCAGGCTGGGCCTATACTCATTGGTGTTTAGAAGAACGACGGGATCTTATTGAAACACAAGATTGAGGGGGCTTAACAGGGTAGATGCAGAGAGGATGGGCCCGATTTTCTGGATTCCCGAATGTCGGGTTCTGACCCGGAAAAAAATGGGTCAGCCAGCTGCACGCAATTTACCCTCAAGTGGCCAATTAAGTTCCAGCGTGTGGGCAGCCTTGCTAATTGTCCATTTCCAGTCAGAAAGCCCCACAGTATGATGTGATCATTCGTGGTGCTTTTAAAGTGTCCATCAAGCTTCTCCACCTCTGCAGGCTTCCCAACCAGTCGTACAGAATGGCAGAGGAGCCTGCACCAGCTGCTGCCAGCGGCAGAGGTCGAGCTGCCGCCAAATTCGACGAGACATCACTGCAGACCTTGGTGGAGGGGGTAAGGGCCCACAGGGAGGTCCTCTACCCTCGCTCAGGGAGGAAGAGGCCTCCCAAAGAGACCAGGGCTGCCTGGATGGAGGTGGCTGCAGAGGTCAACTCTCTGGGAGTCACCCGTCGCAGCTGGATGCAGTGCAGGAAGCACTTACTTTCCCTGTGCGGTGAAGGTCATGGAAGTACGAAGTTTCCATCACCCTCAACCTGATCCTCATTGCCTTTCCCCAACAGCACTCAGCTTCAGCAATCTCTTCCTCCACATCCCACTTCACAGTCACATCCATGCACCCTTGCCCATTCCCTATATCTCTATGCTCACATTCACATAACTATTCCACCATGCAACCCTCACACTGCCTCTCACTGATGCTTGGAACACAACTGACAACACACGGAGGGCCCTTGGTCTTGCAGCCTCACAACATCTTTGTCTCCTTCTAAGTATCTATGCTATGCAATCTCTACATTCACTCCTGCACTCTCACTCAAACTCCACTTGTCTCTCTCATTGCAGGAAAAGAGAGCTCACAATAGACGAGAGCGTGCGAGGACTGGAGGACGACCACCGTCGCCCACCTGAGCCCCTGGGAGGAAGCAGCGATCGAGATTGCTGGGGCTGACGTGCTTGTGGATGCTGGGGCAGGAGAGACAGGAGCAAGCCCGTAAGCTGATACTTCCCCATCTCTCTCTGACATAGCATGAGTTGCTGATATGATTCTGAAGCCACATCATTTGGACTTGTGAGCATATGCCAAATCCAATGTGCAAGTAGCCTTGGCATCACATCTCTAACTTTCCTTTACTCCCCCACAGGACCATCCGGAGCCCCCGTCGCCACTGCTGAGGAGGAAGAGGCTTTGCAGCCAGACTCCTCAGAGGAAGCTCCAGCCTCTGAGGGCGCAGCGTCAGCTTAATTAAGCGCACCCAGCACCAGTGCAGACACTCGCACCTCGGTGGGCCCCTCGGGACAGAGAGTAGCATCAGCAGTGTGGGGAGACAGGGACAGCAGTGGAGGGTCCTCATCGGAGGGCACAGGCCTCTGCCAGCTCAGCTGCATGTCGATTCTATGCCTCTGGATCCATCCGCAAGAGGAGGTGGTGATGGATCTCCATGCACAGATGCAGGAGTCTGGCAGGTTGTGTCTCCAGGGTCGCTGCGAGTGTGGAGCGAATGGAGGAGTCCATGGCGAGCTTGAGCAGAGCCTCAGTGGAGTCATTGGCGCATGAAAGCATCACCACGGAAAGTTTGGCTACGGCCGAGGAGGAGGAGAGGAGGGCGGCTGCGGCCGATAGAGGTTCGCAAAAATCCCTGAAGTTCGGAAAATATTGGTCCACATCGTGGACGAAGAATTACGTGATTTGAATTGCCTCTGGGTTGGACAGTGTTTTTAAAACATACCCAGAATCGTGAAAGGCTACGTTGGGAAGAGCAGCACTTGGGCAACATCAGGATCTAAGACAGTACATTTTATTAAAAATCATACTTTTGAACTGTGTATATTGTAAAGAGGTTTGAAAATGGCCGTCAGAAAGCATGGCAGAGACAGTGGGGCTTGAAAAAAAGCAGCTAGCAGCTCAAAGTGTCTGTGTAAGTGGGAGGATCAAGCAGTTGTAGTTAGACCTGTCAATCAAACCAGGGAGTTTCCCTTCTACAGAGGCAAGGTTTGTTTACAGGAAAGTGCAGGATATTGACATAAGGGATTAACCCACTTGAGCAGTGACCGCAGAACAATCGGTTTCTGTTTACACAGCAATCCAGCCCCATTCAAACCTCTTACACACATTGAGGCACTTTGAAAATACAGAAAGGACTTTCATTAGGAATGAATGGGTTTTTGGAATCACCCATTTCTGTACAAGAGGGCAGTTGGATTCCCTTTTGTTTTTGCCCAGGTGAACTCCGGATGTGGGCGGGGACACCGGCCCCAGAAGGTAGACACATCCAAACCACTCCAACCACCTTGAATCAGCTAATCACAGCCTTTCTCTTGTGTATTTGAACTTTTGGGTGTGAATTTTGCACAAAGACCTTTTCAGCGCCAAACAGCAGGAGTTGGCAGGATATAAAAAGATAGCTCCTGAGAAGCTATCGCTCTCTCACTTCCTTGGACCCCAGGTGAGCAGGTTTCTGACTACTCAGCAAGGTAACCTAGTAAGGAGTTAGGGGGTGGCAATTTAGGGGAAATTGCTAAGATTGTTTAATTAACATTGTAGACATTTATCCCTCATTTTTGCCGTCAGCCTTCCCCTGTTAAGTAATTTACTGTAATTACTGTGTTCGTGTGGTATAGTTTAAAATTTGATTATAGTTTCTTTAGTTTAATATAAGTTGACACTCACATCCAGATCATTCGTCTGATTTAATTTATATCATTAATTATAAGTTCCTCCAGTCAGAACTGGAAGGTGGGGTAGCGATTCGAAACAGCTGTGGAAATTGGTTTACAGTGTAGCAACAAAAGGCTGCCTGACCAGGAGGTGAATTACCGTAAACCCCGGAAAAGATGCCCCCCTACAGGCCATGGAGGAGAGGAGGGCGGCTGCAGCCATGGAGGAGCTTAGTTGCCAGGGTGTCGAAAACATGGCGAGTGCTCTGAATAGAACGGCATCTCGAGGCGCGATGGGCATCTATTGAACACCAAAACCAGACCTTCATGGAAGTCCCTCTGAGCAGGACTTCCAGTGCTGAGACAGGTCCCCATGGCCCCCCTGATGTGCAGCAAGGTGCTCTCCAGCCACTTGCAGGCACTGAGCACGAGCTGACCCATGAGAGGGAGGTTGTTAGCACATCTCAAGGAAGTGGGGGCTCCTCTCCAATGCCACTTCAGAGCCCTCGGTCAGAAGCCCGCCGGAGTCCACACCCCAGAGACAGGAGTCTCAAGCCCTGCACAGCCGCAGGAGCAGCAGACTGCAGGCGAGCCCTCATAGGCTCGCCACCCCAGAGGACGCCCGCCAAAGGTGTCAAGACAGGCGCAGCAGGAAAGTGAGCAAGGGGCCTCCACATCTGCTGAAGCCACAGGGGTACCACTACGTAGGAGCACGCGTAAGAGAAAAATAAAGCACCAGTAATCACAAGGGTAGTCACTTGGCATTAAAACTATTTACAAGACTTTTCACCCATCATTTTCCTGTACATAAAAAATCTGGTGGCAACTGCTGCAGTTATGGCGGCTGTCATTTGGCGAATGGGGATATCACAGAGGCCTTAGGATAACTTGCAGATGTCAGCAAGCTGGTCAAATAGGTAGGAATGTGTAGGCATGGGGCACTGTCCATGGTCAATTAAGCAGTGAGGTTGCAGTGTTTGATGTACCAGGCTACGCAAATCTGCCCAGGACGAGTGCGTTCCTTGCATTCCGCCCAGCAATGCTCTCGCGCACTGGTGCCGCTGGTTGGCGGGCCTCTGCAGGATGCTAGTTTTCCGTCCTCCTCCTCCGCATTATCCTCAGCATCCTCATCTGTGGCGGCTCTGTAAGGAGCCTCTTGGTCCTGTGGAAACCAGCAAGCAACGACGCTGTGCCATGTTGTGAAGCACACAGCATACCATGTCGATTTTGGATACCCTGGCTGATGAGTACTGTAGGGCTCCACCTGATCTATCGAGGCATCTGAAGCGCATCTTCAGCAATCCGATGGTTTGCTCGATAATGCATCTGGTGGTAATGTGGTTGGAGTTGTAGCGTTCCTCAGCTTCGCTGGCTGGTCTCAACGGCGTCATTAGCCAAGAGCACAGGGGATATCCCTTGTCTCCAAGTAGCCATCCTTCAAGTTCGCTTGGCGGACTGAATTGCGGAAGCACAGTAGACTGGCGCAGTATGAAGGAGTCATGGCAGCTGCCAGGGTACCTGGCACAAACATGCAAAATCACCTTGTTGGTCACACACCAGCTGAATGTTAAGGGAGTGGATGCCTCTGCGGTTGACAGAAACTCCTGGATTGCGGTGGGGTGCCCTAAGGGCCACGTGTGCAGTCAATGACGCCCTGCA
This sequence comes from Somniosus microcephalus, assembly GCF_052327205.1. Lineage (NCBI taxonomy): Eukaryota > Metazoa > Chordata > Chondrichthyes > Squaliformes > Somniosidae > Somniosus > Somniosus microcephalus. The sequence continues at coordinate 54,580,096 of NC_141010.1, read as the reverse complement.
CCCTTGGAAAGTCTGCCAGCTGACCAATCCAAGCGCTCGTGCCCTCACACTTGCGATCCCTGGTGAAATGGATGTGATTGTGGGCGAGGGCAAAGAGGGCATCGGTTACCTGCGTGATGCAAGTGTGTGCTGCCGCCTGGGAGATGCCGCTAAAGTCTGCTGCTTATCCCTGGAAGGAGCCTGAGGCATAAAAGTTGAGTGTGGTGGTGACTTTGATGGCCACTGGTAAGGAGTGTGGACCTGGTGCTCTGGGCTCTAGGTCTTGCTGCAGCATTGCGCAGATGTCAGTCACAACCTCTCTCGAATGTCGGAGCCGCCTCTGGCACTGCTGCTCAGTCATGTTGAGGTAGCTGACCCTGTTTGGGAGGTATCTCCTGCGCCGACGGCCTTCCATGCACTGGCCCCTTCTAGCCTGTGCTGCCCCAGGTGGCTGAGACACAGCCTGTCGCTCCTGCTGGTGCTGCTGTTGCTGGATCTGCTGCAGTCTCCTCTGCTGTTGGAGATCCTCTAATGCCAGGAAGGGAAGGAACAAAAGGCCTCCCATGCTTCTGGCAGATGCCTCCGTTGAGGAGGCACTGAGTTAGGGTGGCAAGAGGGGCTTCCTAGGAACTCTGGAGAAGTGTGTGAGGCTCCAACCTTCCACAGCTGTGCCTAAGCCTTCAACAAGTTGCCCCAAGCCTTCAGCAACAAGGTCCTGCAGCCTACAAATGCTGGCTGATTAAATCTCTTCCATCCTGATTGACCTGCCAGGCGTGTTTTACGTGGGGAAAGGCTGAAAGTTGCAAGGGCCCCTGAAAATAGACTTAAACATGCCAATAATTCATTAGGCTCCCGCCGACCATTCCCGCCTGCTGCGGGCGGGACCGATTTGGGTCGCGCTGAAACACGGGGGCGAAAGTCGGGCGGGGCGGTCGCGACCCCCTATTTCTGCGATTTTCAGCCCCCGCCCAGGGCCGATGTTTCCCCTTGTGGGGGGAATCTAGAACTTGGGGCATCATTTCAGAATAAGGGGGCACCCATTAAAACAGAAATGAGGAGAAATTTCTTCTGAGGGTCGTGAATCTTGGGAATTCTCTTCCCCAGAGAGCTGTAGAGGCCGGGTCATTGAATATATTTAAGGGGGAGAGGGACAGATTTTTGAACGGTAAGGGAGTGAAGGGTCATGGGGAGCGGGCAGGGAAGTGGAGTTGAGGCCAAGATCAGATCAGCCATGATCTTATTGAATGACGGAGCAGGCTCGAGGGGCCGAATGACCTACTCCTGCTCCTACGTCTTATGTTCTAATGCAATGTTGAAGTTTCGTGGTTAAATGAATCTATAATTGTGGATCTGGAGCGATTGCGTGTACATAATTTGCGTCCTTAAGCGAGAGCTCCACATTAGTACAGATAAGGAACAGTAGCATAGTGGTTATGTTACTGGACTAGTAATCCAGAGGCCTGGACTAACTATCTGGAGACGCGAGTTCAAATCCCACCACGGCAGCTGGGGAATTTAAAGTCAGTTAATTAAATAAATCTGGAATAAAAGGCTGGACCATGAAACTACCGGGTTGTCGGGAAAACCCCATCTGGTTCAGTAATGTCCTTCAGAGAAACGAAACCTGCCATCCTTACCCGGTCTGGCTTATGTGACTCCAGATCCACAGCACTGTGGTTGACTCTTAACTGCCCTCTGAAAACGGCCTAGCAAGCCACTCCAGGGCAGTTAGGGACGGGCAATAAATGCTGGCTTTGCCAGTGACGCCCACATCCCATGAACAAATAGAAAAAAAATTGACCAAACTGTAAAATCTCCATCAACGGCACTTATAGCATTGAAGCTGCTGCAAAAATTCTCATTACTTACACTGGGAGAAATTGGACCATAATTTGCTGTCGGTGGCGAAGCCAAATGTGTTCACTGCTGAGCTCGTTAAAAAAAGTCTGCACAAAGTTGCTGGGAGGCTGCTGGTGAAATCTTCCCCAAAAAACCTGCAGCGTTGCACACAGCGTAGGTGCCCCAGGAGCAGAGCGAGTGCAAACCTGGGGCGTAAAGGGTGACACTCACACAGAATCTATCAAAAAACTGACAGAAGGATAAGCTATGCAGACACAGCTTTCTGCAGCAGGTGAGTAGACTTGGAATTACTTCAACTTAAATGCAATTGTGTAAATTTTATAAAAATTTTTAAAGACCTTTAAAACAGCAAAATGAAATGGACACTTGTAAAAAGCTGAGCAAAGTCAAATTAAAGGTGCGCACTCATTTACAGGAAAAATGACAGGAAGAGGTCTCAACTTCAGTAAAGACCATCTCAGCACACTCAATGGAGGTGCAAGCGACGCGTGCGCGCCTCATCAGGACTGATGTGCCACGTAAAAGGTAGCAAGTTCGCGTGGAAGGAGGTGGCACAATCTGCGAGTGCTAACCCCACTGTGCTATGTAGTGCGGAACAGTGGCATAAAACAATTCAACGGTCTGCTAATGTTTGTATAGTTTAGCAATTAATACAAGGTTTGTTAGAATGTTACTAATGTAAAATACAGAAGCGCTTGTGTGTGGGGGGGGTCTATGTTCATGAAGTCAGCTAGCTGTAAAATTCAACTGCTTTAGAGATGGTCTGAATCACCAAGTGCTTGTAAAGATCTTGGGAGAAAGACTAGGCATCACCCCATTTGGGGCACTAAATTTTGACTTCCACCACAGTCCACCGGGGTCTCAGTGTCGCAGCAGGCCAGCAACCTGTCTCCGCAACCTGTGCTCCAGAGGATTGCTAAGGATGCGGGGCTGCTGCCCCCGGGGAGTGGGTCAGTGGAGCAGGAACCTGCTGTCCCCTCTCAGGATGACAGCATTCCTGCTCCCACCACTGCCACTCCGCCATTGTCCATGTCGCTGCCTACCATCCAGCCAGCCCAGACTGCCGCCGCCCAGCCTGAGGTGGTGCAGTCTACAGCCGGGCCTTCCAAGCTCAGTTGGTCAAGGGCGTCCTGCAAGGCCATCTGAAGTCTCCCGCACGGACACTCAGCAGCCTTCCACCAGCCCTGCTGCAGCCACTGGGGAGACACTACGTAGGAGCAGATTAGGGAAAGGCACTGTAAGAGGGGAAGGGTTTGCACAATGGTGATTAGTTAATGTTGTATATGTGGTTCCTCAATTTGGATAAGTTTATTACTGGAATGTTGCAGATTTGGGGGCGATGTCTCATTTCAGCTTTGGGTGTGGTATGGAATGAGAAATTGATGGACTGATGGGGATGGGCTGAGCAACCAGGAAGTGGCCTCGAATTCATTGGAACCGAAGTCTGATGAGGCGGTCACGGACTGCCCTTCCACAAGGCCGATTGAGTGGCTGGCTCCGCAGTCGCTGCTGTTCATGCTCCTGTTCCTCCTCAGGTGGAGTCATGCCTGGTGGCAATGGCTGCGCCCTAAATGGTCAAGTTGTGCAGCATACAACAGAAAGGGACACCTGCTCAGCCAAGTAGTGGAGGGCTCCTCCCGAGCGGTCAAGGCAGCGGAACCATTGCTGGAGAACTCCAATGGTCTGCTCGATGATGTTCCTGGTGGCAACATGGCTCTCATTGTATTAGTGCTGGGCACGAGTGTTGGGGTTGCGGAGGGGAGCCAGGTGGAGAACGGAGAGCCCTCGTCTCCCAGCAGCCATCCTCGAGCTTGATGGCGGCTGGCAAAAGTGCTGGCGCAAGATGAAGGCATTGTGGTTGCTGCCAGGATAGAGGGCATTGATTGCGAGGATTCGCAGTGTGTGGTCACACCTACTGCATAGAGTGGTAGCCTTTGCAGTTATGGAAGACCTCTGGATTGTTATGTGGTGCCTGCAAAGTGATGTGGGTACAGTCAATGGCGCCCTGCACCATGGGGAAGGAAATGTCGTCCCTTCTGTATAGAGCATCTGTGACCTTGTGGATGCAGCAATGGATGGCGAACTGCGATGTGTTACACTGGAAGAATCCGCTGGCGTAGAAGAGGGCGATGGTGACCTTGACTGCCTGAGAGTGCCCTGGTGCTCCTGATGTGAGGCTCGAGGTCTGGCTGCAGGTGGTAGAGCTCTGACCACATCCTTGAAGTGAAGCGAAGCCTTCTAAGACACTGATCCTCAGGTGAGATTGATGTCGGAGAAATGCTGCTGAATACTGTTGGCCCTCCTCCCTCTTGCCACATTTGCAATCTTTCTCTGCCTCAGACGTTGATGCTGGCGGGCGAGGTCCAGTGCCAGTACAGCCCCCATTAAAGTATGCAAATATTGCACTTTGAAAACTCACCTAAATAAGTGAATAATTTTTCTGAGGCAGAAGACTCCTTCAAGGTGACAAACGCTGAAAATCGCTCAAAATGCTTGTTTACCCATGTCAAACAGACAAGGCAGCATTCTTTACAGAATAAAAATAAACTAGACGTGGACGGTGGGGGGGGGGGGGGCGTGAATTTGAGCCGGGCTGCTACATGCGCAGCCGGATGACATGATCTTGCAGAGGAGCGTGGCGCTAGTGGTTACCGTTGCTGCAAACCTTCGTCAATTTCACGGGCTTCTGTACTATCGCCGCACCCGGTCGCTAAGCCGGTAGCACCCCCCGCAAGCACTAAGGTACCAAATTTCTCCTTTTTATCTATACACCACAGATTTGGTGTGAAATTGCTATTAGTGAATAGTAACCTGTCTCCAAAGCAGCCAACCTGTCTCACCCAACAATGAAGCAAAATCTGAAATCCATTTTCCATGTCTGTGTGGAGTATAATAACAACACCAGAGAGCGTTCCATGACAGGCAGTGGTGGGGCTGTTCTAAAGGAGCTGACTGAGCAGAAGAAAGGCTCATTCAGTTGCTGGGCATCAGCGGCAGTTCAGTTTCTGGTGCCCAGATATCGGAGTGTGAGGAAAGGCGAATGTGGCTTTGTCCAGTTGTATGGTTAATGCAGGTTGGTTGGAAGGTCTGAAGAGATGAAATGATGAATGTGCATGCAGCATGAATATGGGCTTCTGACATGTGCCGGAGGAACATGCTTCATCACTGTAAATGACTTATTGGTTTCCTTCCCACCATGGTGGACGGCAGTCTTTTGGACACATGGGCTTGAGTCTACAGGTGCAAAGGATGTTCCCATAGGGCCTGGCGGGGGCATTGGGGAAGGGGTTGCAGAGCAAGTTCAGACAGTAAGTGAGGCAGAGGAGAAAGTTGTGCAAGTTGGTGTGGACCCTGGGAGCGTGGGTGGCTATGTGAGAGTGGTGTTGTCATTCTTGCCCTGAAGTTTAGTGGGGGGGGGGGGGGGCAGCAATCTTGAGTACGATGACCCGCAGACCATCACCTCACCATCTCCTGGGCCTTCTGGCTCTGTGCAAGGCACAGATTAGTGTCCCCTCGCAGCCAACCGCCAAGCTTGTGGAGCTTCCTGGGGGAGTGATCTTGGCACTCAAATGTATTTGCCACCAGCTGCTCTCAGCCACTCTGCAGAAGTTGCTTCCTCGAGTGGGCCACAAAGCATGGGCCCAACGCCATCCATTCAGGGATCCTCCACGTCACCCATTTCCACAGGAATCTCATCTACCAGGTTAAGCGTCAGTCCTTCCCACAGGGAAGAGTTGTGCGATGCACAACAGGCCACCACAATCTGACAATTTCCACAGGCGAGTACTGCACAGCCCCCCCAGACTTCTCCAGGGACTGGAAGCATAATTTCAGTACCGACTGTCCTCTTCACCATGGTGTGTGGACACGTGCACATATTTCCTGGGCTTCATTATTGGTCTGCGATGTCAGCCACCGTTTTAGCAGGTAGCTCTCATCACCCAATGACTGCAACCACTGTCTCCATCATTACCACTGCAAAATCCAGGCCATTTATTTCCAGCATCAAGGTAAGGCAACCAGACTGTGTTGAGGTCTGGTGCCAGGTTTTCCTCGTGGAACTTGTACTGGCATCAGTGGGCAGATGTTTGAAGGCACTAGTTCTGACTCCTACCACTTTACGAATTATAGGAGGAGTCTGATAAGGCACTAATTGGCCAGACTAGAATTATGGATAGGGCATATCTAGGTGACCCTCTATATAGTCATCTAGATGCCCTGTCATAGCTGTACTGGAACAGCTTGACTAGGGGAGCATCTATTTGTCACAGTTCAGCAGCTGGGTTGTCGTCCGGGCCAATGGCCTTTGCTGTATCCCGTGCACCCAGCTCCTTCCCAATAAAAAGGTTGAAATTCACACTACCCTCAGACTGGAACCACACATTAGTTTCTTCCCGATTTAAAATCAAATAGGGCTGGAGAGTGTACCAGGTTCGCAGAACCGACAGTCAGCAAACTTTTAGGGAAAAGACAACTAGTCTAGTTTTTAGCAAGGAGTCAATAACCCAAAGACTGAAACTCCAAATAACAGCTTTTATTTACTATATATAAGAGTTTGTTGAATAAATGTCTTAAGCGGGAATGTCAATGTATAAAGATAGAAAAAAAACTGTTAAAGTGGCGCTGCAGGAGTTAACAGACAATAGGACAGAGGCCACAGTAAATTGTGGAGAAGCCCTAAATCAGATCATCGCACCAGAAGGAAGAATTAGAGCAGAAGACTCTTACAGGTGTGGAGACAGAACACAAGAACTGAAGGGTCATTTCAGACAAACTCATGTCTCCAGGATATGGGGCTGCAGGGGATGGAAGTGTTGAGAACAGTCCAAAAGGAACACCTCAAGAGGCCTACACCTTAATATAAATCAAAGGCATCTTTAAAGGAAGGGCCTTCCCAACCCCAGCCCTGTACCCGCCGCTGCCCTGTGCAGTACCGTATCTTGTTACAAGGCTGGGCCGAGTACAGCCCATAATATTCACCATTGTGAAAGTGTCCTTGGGAGGCAGCCACGCCAACTGGACAGTTCTCAATGCAACGACCATTGAGATGAGAACCCGAGAACTTGGAGCAGTTGTATAGTGTGATGGAATTGAACCCCATTCCAGGAGGAAGTCCCACCACACTGCTAACCCAATGATCGGAGGAAACCCAGGTCATCCCCTCCATCACCATGAGCAACACGAGATTAGCTCAAACTGAAGGACAAGGAATACATTACTTTACCAGAGTTCAGTAATGTGTTTGATGGTGAGCTTGGCCCGGGGAGGGGGGCTGTGGGAGGAGGGGGAGAGAGAAGTGGTGACCCATATGGATTTGATGAGGGTGATATGGGAGCGATGGTCTCAGGAGCAGGTGGGCTAGCTTTCAATTACAGAACAGGAGCTGACCAGTTTTATTGAAAAGGGTCAAGAAATAAATAACTGCCAAAAAAATTTTGGTACTGCAGCAGTAAGAGGACGGATAACAATCTGCAATACGCTGCCTGAAAGGGTGGTGGAAGCAGATTCAATAGCAAATTTCCAAAAGGGAATTGGATAAATGTTTTAAAATAGGAAATATTGGCAGGGTGACAGGGGAGTGGGACTAATTGGATAGCTCTTTCAAAGAGCCAGGCCAGATACAATGGGCTGAATGGCCTCCTTTGTGCTGTATCATTCCATGAAATTGAGAATAAGCATGAATAAAATATTCTGAATGATTACATCCTCCTCAAAATTCACAAGACAAACATGTTCTTCCAAAAGGCAAAATTGAGCACCTCCATATAAAGAGATGGAATTTTAGATAAACTAAAAAAGGAATCAACCAAATGAAATTCCCAGTGTTAGATGGTATTCATCGGAGTGCTGAGACAGACTAAGGAGGCACTGACAACTGAGGGAGTCAGTAGACACAGGGAGGTACCAATAGGTTGGATACAGGCCAACGTGGTGCCCATATTCGAGGACGACAATTAGACACAGGCAACTACAGACTCATTGGTCTCACTTCAAATCCATCTATACGGCTGGCACAGAATGGATGTTTCCCCAGATTATAAAATGAAACTGGTGCACACATTGGGATAAAAGCCAGGCCGGACTGTCACAATAGAAGTCTCCTGTCTGCAATGCTCTTGCGTGAATTGATCAGTCTCCCCTCAGTTCCTAACGTGAGTCCACAATCTGCAATTTCAGACTACCTGATCACTATTGGGGGTAATGAAAAAAGTGTCACACCTGTACAATATGCAGCACTGTCAAGTTGGGACAGAGCGGGAGCTTTATTTGGCTTCTAATTCATGCTTTACCCAACATGGGAGAGCTCAATGCTCAACTACTGAAGTGAAAAAATGTTCCATTCTCAGCCAAAATATCAACTCAAATTACCCAGGAAAGTGAGCAAATGTAATTTTCATGCTGGCAACACAACTTCTACAACATGCCAGATCCAACCAGAGTCAATCTGCCTGCCTTGGAGTGACATGCAGCTAACAGTCTGGTTATTAATAAGTTTACCTCAACTCATTCAGAATGTTCCACAAGTTTGAGAAAATAGCACAGTATGGAATAATTTGCAAGAACAGGAGGAGGCCAATGGGAGTGGTAATCCTACTATGTATGGGATTGGGTGGCCAGGCTGTGTCTTGATGGCAATTTACCAGTCTCCCAATAACCATATGTAGCCATGTAACTGGATGCTGGTAGTGGTGACCTCAATAGAATCCATAGGAAATGGTGGAAAACCCTATTTTGCCATTTGCGGTCAACAGGCGACAGATGCATACTGGGCTGCAGGGCATGCAGAGCAGAGAGAGAGAGAGAGAGGAGGCGCACAGCACGACTTGTGCTCGAGATGAATTAGGAGATTTGGCTTTGCAGATTTTGAAATGCAAGACTTCTGAAGTTGAAACATCAAAAATGATCTGCAAGGATAATGAGAGTATAGCTGGAATCCGGCAGATGGTACAAATCAAACTGGAGTTTTAATCACAAGATGGATATTTGCCATTTATTTAATTGGCTGATTGTCCAATTAGTACACAAATGCGCTGAACCCAAATCCAGTTCAATCTGGGCCTGATCATTCCAGCTGAGTGGCTGTTGCTGAACAGCAGTAACCAGAGTTGCCGAGTTTAAGCCTCCCTTTCAGATCAGTGTCCATGCAGAATTCAATATTCAGTGTAGTTTGTAGTATTCCAGGTTAGCCAAATTCATTGCTTGGTTGAACATTTGGATGAAAGGCTCTCACTGCACTCTGGTTTAAAGCAGAACCAAAACACAGCAACACCGGCACATTGGCTGTTCAAATTTGTTCAGCTGATGTTTGAAAAAGTGTGAGCACGTAGACATTAAAGTGAAGAAACAGGAGTAGCGTAAACCAAGTGGGATAAGGAGTGGCAGCAGCAACTTGACCTGGTTGGCTGCTGAGAGCAGAGGGAGACTTTGGATTATATATAGAATTACATGTTACAGGTATATAGAATGTACAGCACAGAAACAGGCCATTCAGTCCATCTGGTCTATGCTCCACACGAGCCTCCTCCCACTCTTGCAGCATATTTTCTCCTTCCTCGTGCTTTTCAAGATTTCCCTCAAATACATTTGTTATTCATCTCAACCACTCCTTGTGGTACTGTGTACAATAATCACCTTGTGCATTTATGAGGGTTCATGGGGTAGCCGATTTGCACCCAAGGTTCCACAAACAAGCATGATGAATAACCAATTGATCTAACTTAAGGGGTGGGGTAATGGAGAGGATAATGCAAACTTCCTGTTCAGATAGTGCTATTGGATCTCAGATCCTCCTCGACAGGCAATCCCTCAGTTTAATGTCTCATCCAAGGATAGCAATGCAACATTCCCTTAGTACTGGAGTGTGCACATTATCTGCTGACATCCTGGAATAAGGTTTGAATTTGCAATCAGACAAGAGTGCTACCAATGGAGCGAAGCTGACTCATCTTTGCAATACCAAAATATCATGGAGTGAGTTAGAGCCATCCAACACAGCCCCTGTCCCAGTAACTGCAGCTCAATGATATGTATTACAACAAATGTTAAAAAGCCTTTGATCTATTGTCACTGAATCTTTTGAAGGCAGACTAGTCCCCATTTCCCCCTCAACTATAGATTGTGCACAAGAGAGGTCAACTTAGTCTCTAACTGGTTTAACACTTCACAATTGACCCACAATAGACTGAGTCAGGGACAGTGTCAATGGTCATTGCCTCAACATTTCCATTCCTCACTGCTTCACCTAGCAGTTCATTGAAAGTTTTGTTTTTGTATAGCAATTCCTTTCTCTCAAAATGCTGGCAAACTGGGAATTTGGCGGGCGGGGGGGGGGTGGTGGAGGGGGAGGTGGGAGAAAGATTTATAGAATTCACAATGCAGAGAAATATCAAAGCACAGAACATGGAAAAGGCCACTTGGCTCATCAACCCCACTCTCACTGTAGGCCAGGAACAATATGCTCCAACACCTTCAACTGGTTTAACAAACTGAGGAAGAGGTCTGAAAGTTTTTTCTTCAATACCCAAACCGAGCAAAGTTTCCCAGTACCAGGCTTGCCTCTGTTTCACCAATCTCCTGCCCGGCAATAGCCCAGCTTGGCCATAGCAGTTTGGAGAGCACCCTGTCTACACAGCAACCCAGTCTGTTTCCCAGCAAAATCCAGCCCCCAAACCACACCCCTTTTATAAAGCTGCCAATCAGCTCATTGGCTGCTTCAGCTGGGCACTCAATTAGATGGAGAGTTAAAGCAATGTGGTCCGAAATGATTGGTACAGACACACAAAAAACTTCGAGATAAATACATAAAAAGGTAACTTAGAGAATATGGAAGAAAGCTCGGAGGGAGTGGAAGGATAAGTAATGTTTTACAACTGTTCATAAATTTATGATCTATATTCTATTAATATTACAGGACTATAGCAACTCCTAATATCCCCGTACCATTTTTAATATTGAGTATTGAAATTTACAGTGTGTGAGATGAAATGTTAAACAATTGAAAGGGTTAAGGACATCTTGACAGGAGGATATAAGTCAGCTTTTGTTGCCACCTCCTGCTCAAATACTATGTGCAGCCATTTGAGTCTTGTTACTGCCTCAACAGCAACAACTTTTAATTGTACAGCGCCTTTAATGTAGGAAAACATCCCAAGGGGCTTCACAGAGGTGTGAGGAAAAACATACATCGCGCCAAGGAAGGAGATATTAGGAGGAGGTTTGGTCAAAGAGCTGGGTTTATGGAGGGCTTCAAAGGAGGAGAAGGTGGCAGAGGGTTTAGGGAGGGATGCTTGAAGGACTTAGATGGCTGAAGGTATGGCTGCCATCGGTGTGGCAAAGAGGGGGCGAAGTACTAGGTGCCAGAGTAAGAGGAACAGAGAGTTTGAGGTTGGGGGGCGGTGGGATAGTAGAAATGGAGGGGTTTCAGTGATAGGAAGGGGCGAGGCCATGAAGGCATTTAAATATGAGGATGAGAATATTAAAGTTCAGGTGTTGGGGGCCTGGCCTGTCGGAGCAGCAGGGAGCAGCGAGGAGGAGCCCGGCTTAAAAACCGGCGGCAGTTGCGAGGCCCGACCACTCGGAGCAGCAGGGAGCAGCGAGGAGGAGCCCGGCTTAAAAACCAGCGGCAGTTGCGAGGCCCGACCACTCGGAGCAGCAGGGAGCAGCGAGGAGGAGCCCGGCTTAAAAACCGGCGGCAGTTGCGAGGCCCAACCACTCGGAGCAGCAGGGAGCAGCGAGGAGGAGCCCGGCTTAAAAACCGGCGGCAGTTGCGAGGCCCGACCACTCGGAGCAGCAGGGAGCAGCGAGGAGGAGCCCGGCTTAAAAACCGGCGGCAGTTGCGAGGCCCGACCACTCGGAGCAGCAGGGAGCAGCGAGGAGCAGCGAGGAGGAGCCCGGCTTAAAAACCGGCGGCAGTTGCGAGGCCCGACCACTCGGAGTAGCAGGGAGCAGCGAGGAGGAGCCCGGCTTAAAAACTTGCGGCAGTTGCGAGGCCCGACCACTCGGAGCAGCAGGGAGCAGCGAGGAGGAGCCCGGCTTAAAAACCGGCGGCAGTTGCGAGGCCCAACAAATCAACAGCAGAGGAGAGAGGTAAAAAGTAATCAGAGTGTGACGTCACCAGGGAGCAGGCAAGTGATTGGTTGCTGGTGCAGTCGGGAGAGCAGGAGGCCAGTAACTCTTATATAGGTGGAGCTGTTGCTAAACCCAAAACACTACAGTGTAGTGTCTCCCACCCTTCCACCTCCTCTAACCTTTTAGGGGTTAGGGGAAGTTGAAAAGGGAGGTTCAATTTATTTTATTTCAGGAGCCTAACCAAGGTGGAAAAGGTTCCAGGACAGGAGGTGGCAGTGAAAATACAACACCAGAAAACAGGTAGGTGACTGGTTGGTGAGTACTTTCACAAACTTATTCTAAGTAGAATTCAATAATTAAGCTAAATCATAGTAAATAAAAGGGTATTGTAAGGGTTAAGTCATGGAAGGGCAGCTCGGACCCGTGTCATGCTCCTCCTGTGCCATGTGGGAAATCAGGGACACTGTCCCTGACAACTATGTGTGCAGGAAGTGTGTCCAGCTGCAGCTCCTAGCGGACCGCATGGCGGCGCTGGAGCTGCGAATGGACTCACTCTGGAGCATACGCGATGCTGAGGATGTTATGGATAGCACATTCAGTGAGTTGGTCACACCGCAGGTAAAGGCTAGCTCAGACAGTAAATGGGTGACCAAAAGGCAGGGTAAAGGCAGGAAGGTAGTGCAGGAGTCACCTGCGGTCATCTCCCTCCAAAACAGGTTTACCGTTTTGGGTACTGTTGGGGGAGATGACTTATCAGGGGAAGGCACCAGCAGCCAGGTTCAGGGCACCATGACTGGCTCTGCTGCACAGAAGGGCGGGAAAAAGAGGGATAGGGCTATAGTGATAGGGGATTCAATTGTAAGGGGGATAGATAGGAGTTTCTGTGGCCGAGACCGAGACTCCAAGATGGTATGTTGCCTCCCTGGTGCAAGGGTCAAGGATGTCTCGGAGCGGGTGCAGAGCATTCTGAAGGGGGAGGGGGATCAGCCAGTTGTCGTGGTACATGTAGGTACCAACGATGTAGGTAAAAAGAGGGAGGAGGTCCTACAAGCTGAATTTAGGGAGTTAGGAGCTAAATTGAAAAGTAGGACCTCAAAGGTAGTAATCTCTGGATTGCTACCAGTGCCACGAGCTAATAAGTTTAGAGAGAGTAAGATAGATAAGCTAAATACGTGGCTTGAGCAGTGGTGCAAGGGAGAGGGATTTAAATTCTTGAGGCATTGGAACCAGTTCTTGGGGAGGAGTGACCTGTACCAAGGGGACGGTCTACACCTGAACTGTGAGGGAGCCGATGTCCTCGGGGTAATATTTTCTAGGGCGGTTCGGGAGGATTTAAACTAATTTGGCAGGGGGATGGGAACCTAGGTAGTGGAAAAGAGGGAAGTCATATGAAGTCAGAAATAGATGGTAGAAAGGTGAGAAGCAATAAGCAAAGGAGAGAAACACAAAGGGCCAAACTAATTCATAATGAGAGTGTGAAAAAAGCAAGCCTGAAGGCTTTGTATCTTAATGCTAGAAGCATTAGGAACAAGGTGGATGAATTAGTTGTGGAAATAGAGGTAAACAAGTATGATTTGATTGGGATTACAGAAACGCAGGGTGGGCAAGGCTGGGAACTTAACATCCAGGGATATACAATATTTAGGAAGGATCGGCAAAAAAAGGTAGGGGAGGTGGGGTAGCATTGCTGGTAAAGGAGGGGATTAATGCAATGGAAAGGAAGGATATTAACTCGGATGAAACGGAATCTGTATGGGTAGAAATGAGAAATAGCAAGGGGAGGAAAACGTTAGTGGGTGTGATATATAGGCCTCCAAATAGTAATATGGAGGTGAGGGAAGGCATAAAAAGGGAAATTAGAGAAGCGTGCGATAAGAGCACAGCTGTCATCATGGGTGACTTTAATTTACATATTGATTGGACTACCCAAACTAGTAAAAATTCTGAGGAGGAGGAATTCCTGGAATGTTTTCGGGACGGTTATCTGGACCAATATGTCGAGGAGCCGACTCGAGATCAGGCCATTTTAGACTGGGTATTGTGCAATGAGAAGGGACTTATCAGCAATCTTCTTGTACGAGGCCCCTTGGGTCAGAGCGATCATAATATGATCGAGCTCTCAGTCGAGATGGAGAGTGAGGAAATTGAATCAGAGACTAAGGTCCAGAACTTAAATAAAGGGAATTACGAGGGTATGAGACGGGAATTGGGTAAGATTGATTGGGTGGTGTTTCTGGGGGGATTGACAGTGGATAGACAATGGCAAGCATTCAAAGATAGAATGGAAGAATTCCAGAACATGTTTATACCGGTTTGGCATAAAAATAAACCTAAAAAGGTGACTCAACCGTGGATAACGAGGGAAATTAGGGACAGCATAAAATCAAAAAAAAGGGCATATCAACTGGCAAAAAAAAGCACCAGACCGGAAGATTGGGGGCAGTACAGGATACAGCAAAAGAGGACAAAGGGATTAATCAGGAAGGGGAAAATAGAATACGAAAGTAAACTTGCAGCAAACATAAAGACAGACTGCAAAAGCTTTTATCGGTATATCAGGAGGAAAAGACTGGTAAAATCCCAAGTCGGTCCCTTGCAGTCCGATTCGGGAGAATATATAATGGAGAATAAGGAAATGGCAGACCAATTAAACTCATACTTTGGTTCTGTATTCACAAAGGAGGACACAAATAACCTCCCAGGAATATCGGCAAACATAGGGACTAATGAGAGGGAGGAGCTGACAGAAATTAGTATCTCTAGGGATATGGTGTTGGGTAAGTTGAGGGGACTGAAGGCCGACAAATCCCCGGGGCCTGATAAACTACATCCTAGGGTACTTAAGGAGGTGGCCCTGGAGATAGCAGATGCTCTAAGGATCATCTTCCGGAACTCCATTGACTCGGGAACAGTACCCGTGGATTGGAGGGTAGCTAATGTTACCCCAATATTTAAAAAGGGGGGTAGAGAGAAAGCAGGGAATTATAGACCAGTAAGCCTTACATCGGTTGTGGGCAAAATGCTAGAGTCCATTATTAAGGATAAAATAGCGGAGCACTTGACAAATGGGGAAAGGATCGGACAGAGTCAACATGGATTTACAAAGGGTAAATCGTGTTTGACTAATCTGCTGGAATTTTTTGAGGAAGTAACTGGTAAAATAGATGGGGGAGAGCCAGTGGATGTGGTGTACCTTGACTTCCAGAAAGCCTTCGATAAGGTTCCACACAAAAGATTATCATGCAAAATTAAGGCTCATGGGATTGGGGGCAAAGTATTAACGTGGATAGAGAACTGGCTGGCGGATAGAAAACAGAGAGTTGGAATAAACGGCTCGTTTTCGGAGTGGCAGGCAGTGACCAGCGGGGTGCCGCAAGGATCTGTCCTGGGACCCCAGCTGTTCACAATATATATAAATGATCTGGATCAGGGAATTGGATGCAATATTTCCAAATTCGCTGATGACACTAAACTAGGAGGAGGGGTGGGCTCTGATGAGGATGTCAGGAGGCTACAGTGCGATTTGGACAGGTTGGGGGAATGGGCGGATACGTGGCAGATGCACTATAATGTGGATAAATGCGAGGTTATCCACTTTGGGGGTAAAAACAGGAGGGTAGATTATTATCTAAATGGCAATAGATTGGGAGATGGGGAAGTGCAGAGGGACCTGGGTGTTCTTGTGCACCAGTCACTGAAGGAGAGCATGCAGGTGCAACAGGCGATTAAGAAGGCAAATGGTATGTTGGCCTTCATATCAAGGGGGTTCGAGTATAGGAATAGGGATACCTTACTACAGCTGTACAAGGTGCTGGTGAGACCGCATCTGGAGTATTGTGTACAGTTTTGGTCGCCCCATCTGCGGAAGGATGTTCTTGCCATGGAAAGAGTGCAACGGCGATTCACCAGGCTGATACCTGGAATGGCGGGAATGACCTACGAAGAGAGATTAAATAGTTTGGGCTTGTACTCACTGGAGTTTAGAAGATTGAGAGGGGATCTCATCGAAACATATAAAATTATGGCAGGCCTGGACAGGCTGAATTCAGAGAGAATGTTTCCAATGGCCGGGGAGCACAGAACCAGGGGCCACAGTCTAAAAATAGCGGGCAAATCATTTAAAACAGAGATGAGGAAGAATTTCTTCACTCAAAGAGTGGTGAGCCTGTGGAATTCCCTGCCACAGAGGGCTGTGAAGGCTAATTCAATAAATATTTTCAAGAGAGAATTGGATATATTTCTGAAGGCTAAGGGGATTAAGGGTTACGGAGAAAAGGCGGGGACGGGGTACTGAACTGGTAAGATCAGCTATGATCTCAGACGAAGATCAGCCATGATCTCATTGAATGGCGGAGCAGGCTCGAAGGGCCGAATGGCCTACTCCTGTTCCTATCTCTATGTTTCTATGTTTCACCGAGGACAGGAGTGATGGGCGAGCAGGACTTGGTGTAGGGGATGAGCAGCAGAGTTTTGGATCAGCTGGGTTTATGGAGGCCAGAGGGTGGGAGGCCAACCAGGAGAATATTGGTGTAATCAAGTGTGGAGGTGAGTTTCAACATGGAGTAGAGATGGATGGGAAACACTGAGCTACGGTAGTGTAGTGGTTATGTTTCTGGACTAATAATCCACAGAACGTGATTTCAAACCCCACCACGGCAGTTTGGGCATTTGAACTCAGTGTAAAAACCTGGAAATGAAAGTGACCATGAAGCTGTCGGATTGCTGTAAATAATCAATTCATGCCCTTTAGGGAAGGAAACCTGCCATCCTTACCCCATCTGGCCTATATGTGACTCCAGTCCCATACCGATGTGTTTGCCTCTTAACTGGCTTCTGAATTGGACTAGCAAGCCTCTAGGTTGCAAAGGACTGGAGTGATTGAAGAAGAAGGCAGCCCACCACCACTGGATGGACCAGAGGGTCTTTACCTGTCCGTCATTGCTCGTCGTATCTTTGCAATAAGAAACGCTTGTGAGTGATGCTATACAGTGATTCACTCACTCTTGTATACCGTTATTACCTTTGGATCTCTAATTGGCGTGTCTGAAAGTCCAAATTTAGCACGCAATTTGAGCCAATTGAGGATCATGATTTAAACGTGCCCGCAGGCGCCGAAACTGACAGCGGCAGGTTTAGCACTCAAGCGCTGATTAGACACAATTTTCCAGGAGCTCTGTCGCCTGCCGAGTGTGCTGGCTGGAAGTGGAAGGATGTCTGAAGGAGCTGAAGAGAGGGTGCCCAGGTTTTCCAGTGTGGTCCTGGAGGAGGAGGGATGTCCTCTACCCGCAAGGAGGGCGAGGGGGGAGAAAAAGGAGGCCACAGAGGGCAGCTGATGTATATGCAAACACATGCACCGCATGCGGTACAGTAGCAAGGGGTTATATTACTGGACTAGTAATCCAGAGGTCTGGACTAATGATCTGGAGATGTGAGTTCAAATCCCACCACGGCAGCTGGGGAATTTAAATTGTTCATTCAATAAAAATCTGGAAGAAGCTAGTATCAGTCATAGTGACTGAAAATGTGACTTCAACCCACTCTTAACTGCCCTCTGAAATGGTCTAGCAAGCCACTCATAACTCCGACAGCAAAGCAGAAGAATAAAACTGGATGGACTACCCGGCATCGACCTATGACAAAGGCACACCCAGCCCAGTCAACCCTGCAAAGTCCTCCTCACTGCCATCTAGCGAGCTATCCCACAGGCTAGTCAAGCAACAGCCTGACAAATCATACCCAGGGATGGTGATGGAGTCTGGGATGTTGGATGAAGGGTATGTCCTGTCCCACCGGCAGGACAGACCCACCAAAGGTGGCGGTACAGTGGGGTAGAGTCGGGAGGGAGGGAGTGGCCCTGGGAGTCCTCAACATTGACTCCGGACCCCATGAGGTCTCATGGCATCAGGTCAAACATGAACAAGGATTATCAGCTGATGGGGAGCCAGTAGCTGGTAATCAGTACCACATGTTGAACACCATTTGTTCTTATGTAAGCACGGAGGGCAGCAAGGGCACAGAATGTACTCTGAAGCCCCTCACCCATTCTCTGTCCATCACCCAGGTGCCTCAAAGTCCTGGGCAGGCTGTGGGACCAACACATGATGGTACAGTATATTGTAAGTTATGTACTGTGTTAGGAGGTTTAAATCGCCACAGATAGAGGGCAATATAACCAAGGTAATAAAATGATCAGATGGATTAAGTACATTTTTGCTGGGTCCATGTTATTCTCTTGTCACTTGTGTTTACATTCCATGCACACCAATTAGAGATCCAAAGGTAATAACGGTATACAAGAGTGAGTGAATCACTGTATAGCATCACTCACAGCAATCATGTACGGTGTCTCAATACAGACCTGATCTTGCATTGTTACAACTGTATGCCTGTGATCTGTTGGTTAAAGTAACAAGACAAATTCAGCCGAGAAAGCAGTCCAATATCGTGGTGAACCTGAAAATGTTGCTTCAAATTTCATTAAATTGCAGTTGCTTTGAGGAAGTGTTACCCCACACATCAGCCGGAATCTTGCCAGCCCTGCGAGTGCAGGTTTGGAGGCGGGGCCTGCTGTCAAAATGGCCCTGATTGACCGGGCGAAAGTCCGCCTCCATGCAAGATTCGCAACTGTTGGGTCTGCCTGTGTATCGCAGACCCGATACCAAGCGGCGGGCCAGTTAATTAAAAGGTACTAACAGATAGTTTAAAGCTATTTAAGAGGACTAAAAGCAGGCACTTGCAATTTAACCACCTTTGAGGAGTTTGCCGTCCCTCGGGGAACTCGCCAGGTAATTGGGTTCAGGTTCTCAATGGCTCTCCATTGCTTTCTATAGGTGACAGCTGTAAAAGTGGTATAAAAGCTACCATTTTACAGCTGTTCACTTTCCAAGGTCAGAAGCTGCAGCCTTCAGTGTGAGGAAGTGTCTTTTCAGCCTCATACACTTTTGGAATTGTTTGTAGAGAGCTCTAGATTCACTGTAAACTGCTTCCGTCAACTCAACTGGATCTGGCATATCAACAATCAGAATGGGCACAATTTATGCTCTCACCTTGGTCCCGAGTCTGACGAGGAACAGCCGCCAGAGAAGCAGAACCAGCCACACCAGCAAGAGCGCCAACTGTCTCCTCAACCATCTCATGCTGCACCGCGCCAGAGGCATTACCCCCAGCACAGGGTCTATATGCAGAGGATGAGCTACCTAAACATGACTGAGCAGCAGTGTCGAAGGAGACTCGGGCTAATCGCACCAGGTGGTCACCGACCTTTGCGCATTGCTGGAGGAGGACCTGCAGCCTAGAGGAAGGGGTGAACAGCCATCACCAGTGGCTGTCAAAGTCACCCTTGCCCTCAACCTCTTCGCCTCAGGCTCCTTCCAGGCATCTGCTGCAGACATCAGCGGCATTTCCCAGTCTGCCACACAGGTCACCGATGCCCTGTTTAACAAGACGACTGGCAACTATATAAGGTTTACCACTCATCAACAGTGACTGAGCGGGCCATTGGCTTCGCCGCTCTGCTTGGCTTCCCACAGGTGCAGGGAGTGATTGACTGTAAACGTGGCGATCAGGGCACCCCATCACAATCAGAGAGCTTTTTTGAACCTCGAGGGCTTCCACTCCCTAAACGTTCAGCTGCAACCACAATAAAATCATAATATGCGCCTGGTTCCCTGGCAGCTTCAATGAATTGTACATCCTGCGTCACTCCACCGTCATAATACTGTGGAGGAGGAATTCCTAGAGTGTATACGGATTGGTTCCCTGGTCCAATATGTCGAGCAACCAACTAGAGATCAGGCCATCTTAGACTGGGTATTATGTAATGAGAGGATTAATTAGCAATCTCGGTCGTGTGAGGCCCCTTGGGAGGAGGGATCATAATATAATGAATTCTTCATTAAAATGGAGTGAAGTAGTCGACTCAGACTAGGGTCCTGAATTTAAATAAAAGGAAACTACGATGGTATAAGGCACGAGTTGGCTAGGATGGTTTGGGGAACGTTACTTAAAGGGTTGACGGGGGATAGGCAATGGCAAACATTTAAAGATCACATGGATGAACTACAGAATTTTCACCCCCGTTTGGCATAACAATAAAACAAAAAAGGTGACTCAACCATGGCTAACAAGGGAAGCATAAGATCCAAGGAGAGGACATATAATTTGGCCAGAAAAAGCAGCAAACTTGAGGATTGGGAGCAGTTTAGGATTCAGGAAAGGAGGACAAAGGGATTAATTAAGAGGGGGAAAATAGATTGAGAGTAAGCTTGCAGGGAACATAACAACTGACTGTAAAAGCTTCTATAGATATGTGAACAGAAAAAGATTGAAGTCAAGTGTAGGTCCCTTGCAGTCAAAATCAGGGGAATTTATAATGGAGAACTAAGAAAGGGCAGACCAATTAAAAACACACTTTGGTTCTGTCTTCACAAAGGAGGACACAAATAACCTCCCAGAGATGTCGGGGAACATAGGGTCTAATGAGAAAGAGGAACTGAATGAAATCAGTATTTGTAGGGAAATGGTATTAGGGAAATTGACAGGACTGAAGGCCGATAAATCCCCAGGGCCTGATAATCTACATCCTAGGGTACTTAAGGAAGTGGCCCTAGAAATAGTAAATGCATTGCTGGTCATCTTCCAAAATTCTATAGACTCTGGAACTGTCACGGGGCCTTGCATTCATGGGGCCATTTTTTTTCTTCGGGTTACGGTAGTGGACCGAAGCGCAGGAAACCTATCTAGGGACTCGAGACCGGGTAACACTCGAGAGATGATTCACTTGCGACTCGAAGACACAGCAAGAGCTGTGAGTGCACCGAAGCCTGACCTCATTCTGTTCCAGCTCTGAGAGGAGCAGGTTGTGCTTTTGAGCTGCTCCTGCTGCTGAGAGAGTGTGGTTGCCTTGGCCTGGGTGTGGAAGGAGGGAGTGACCCCAGGCCACCACCACTACAAACAACATCATCTACAGAGGTGCCTGGAGAGGGAGGAGGGGAGGGCAGAGGAGGAGGCCAGCTTCCAGTTTTCACAGAGGCCTTTACATCACTGCCTCCAACTTGGCCCCCAGCCTGGGAGAGGGAGAGAGGATACAACTAAACAGCTCCACTTGGAAGGAGGGGAGGAGCTGCAACTTGACTAACTGCAGGTGGGTGTCTCTGTGTACTCCTCTAAAGACTTTACATTCTAGGCGGGGGGGGGGAAAGAAGACGGGCCGAAAGCCTGGCCTGGGTTGGCTGGAGCCTGCCCAGGTGAAGCTGCTTCCTGCTTCCTGCTCATCGAAAAGACCTGGTGTGGGCTGAACCTGGGCTGTCTCCAGTCTGCCCAGGCGAAGACATCTTCTCCCCCTGCCCGAAGACCACCTTAAAAGACTTCGCTGTTTACCATCGGGGGAGTACACCCTGCCGACACCCACCCACCGCCTATCATCGTCGAGTGGGGACCCTGCCTTTGCGGCCCCCCCCCTCCTTCCCACCCCCCTCTCTCTCTCTCTTTGTCCTCTCTCTGCCTCTCCGATAGGCACCTCCCTTCATCTTATTTATTATTTTCCAATTGAGCAGAGGGAAGAAAGGGCCCCCTCCCAATTCATACCATCAAGGGGAGAGGTGGCCCAGTACATTTACGCTCCCTCTGCTCAGGGAAGATCTTATTATCGTACCGAGGCCATTTTTGACACCTTCGGGCCTGTGACTTTTGGGATGTGTGTAGCTCTTTTTTGAGATCCACCCCACTATGGCATCTACATCTGCGGCGGCGACGGGGCCGGCGAGAACTTATGCGGCAGTGGCGGCCAAAGCTGCCGCCCCGTCGCCGTTCCGCCTGCTGACCAAAAAACTTGGGGTGAAGAGCTACACCCACCCCAACATGACAATCGAGGCGTGCGTTAAGGCTATGGCCGGGGTTGTCGGCCCTCCGGCCATAGTCGCCGCCTCGAAAATGTACGGGAAGGCTGTCTTTTTCCTGGAGTCCGAGCGGGCGGTGGCCCTGGCCATCGCCCAGGGGCTCACCGTGGGCGGCACCTTTCTGCCGGTGGACCCGCTGGAGGCCACCGTGCAGAGGGTGGTCTTGTCTAACATCCCGCCCTATATCGCTGGTGAGCTCCTCCTCCCCCACCTACGTCAACTTGGGGAGGTGAGGTCGGGGATTTCCCCGATCCCGCTCGGGCACCGGGAAAGCAGCCTTCGCCATGTCTTCTCCTTCCGGCGCCAAGCTTTCGTCCAGCTGGCGCGGGAGGGGGAGACGGACGGGGCTTTCACGGTCCTCCACGGGGGGACCCCGTACCGCATCTTCTGGACGGCGTGCGGTGCCATGCCTGTAGGGAGGTGGGGCACGTGCGCAAAAACTGCCCCGCCTCCAAGGCCGCCAAGTCATCTGGCGTGGCCAAGGCTGGCGCCGCCGCCGCTCCTCCCTCCGGGTCTAGCCGCGCCCCCGCTCGATCCAACGCTACCGGGGCGCGGTCGTCGTCGGAGGTCGATGCCATCCTGGCCTCCGGCGGGGGGGGGAGGAGGGAGGTCCGGTCAGAAAGAAGGCGCGGGACAAGAAGCAAAACCGTAGGGTGGGCCCCCCGCGGAGGGCGTCCCCCACGATATGGAGCCCCTGATGCCGGAGAGCGTCGCCGCGATAATCGCGGAGTGCGGAGGGCCCTCGTGGCCGAGCCTGTGGCCGCGACCGCCGAGGCGGTAATGCCAGAACCTGCGGCCGGGCTCGGGCCCGGGGGACCCAAAGAACTCGCTCCTCCAGAAGGAGCAGGGGAGGCCCCTGAAGAAATGGAGGCCTCCCTTTACCCCTCCGCGCTTAAAAGAAGGCGCGACCCCCTGGATGAGGAGGAGGACCGGGAGGAGGAAGGTCCCTCCGGTCAGGGGGAGTCGTCGCCCGCCGCGGGCACTGCGCCCCACCCCACCGCTAACACCATTACGGGCGAACGGCAGGGGTCGCCTGTCCCTGGGGAGGCTGAGGCAGAAGCGTCTGCCCAGCCCGTGCCTCCCGGGGATGGGGATGAGACCCTGCCCGTGGGGGGGGGGGGGTCGCGGAACAACCCGCGGCGGGTTTTCATCCATTACTGGTGGCATTGCCCCTCGACGGGTCGGGCGGGTCGTCTGAGGACGAGCCAGCCCAGAGCGACCCGGATTTTTCCCAGGTGCTGCTCGACCTCGTCGAGGTTTGTCAAAAAATTTTCCCGTCTGAGGGGGCCGGGTTTTTGTTTTCTCCGGTCTCTCCGGCGCCTGGGGCGGAGGGGGTCTCCGAACCGCCGCCGCCTGCTGGCCCGGCCCCCCTCGATGAGCCCGGGGGGGAATCCTCCGCTACCGATCCTGGGGGTGGGATCCGGGCGGCGGCCGGGCCGCCCGATGCGCATTGCGTGGCGGACGGTTCGGCCGCCGGTGGCGACCCCCCGGAGGAGGACGGGGACTCGGTGGTGGGGGCGGAGGAGGACTTAGAGTCCGTCGCCGATGAGGCGATGGATGACCTCGCGCCCCTCGCCGGGACCCCCCTCGTTCTTATTCCCATCAGGGAGCTCCGGGAATTTGTGGCCACGAACCAGGGTCGCCGCCGCAGGACCCAGCAGGCCCTCGACAGATGGTCGGGGCTGGCGCTGCTCATCGGGTCGGCCCGCGTCGCCTATAAGACCATGGGTGCGGACGCGGGCGTGAGCCCGTCCGAGCTGTGTCGGTTCCGGGCATTCCTCACCGGGCTGCTAAGGGAGTGGCGGTTGGCTAGCGGCCGCCCTCCCTTCCCCCGTTAGGTTTAAGTAGGGGTTGGTTGTGCTTCTGAAATGAAGATAACCATAGCCAGCCTCAACGTCAACGGCAGCAGGGAGGCTAGCCGCAGATTTAATAACTTTTCGGTCCTTCGGGACGGGAAGTATGCGGTGTGCTTCCTGCAAGAAACCCATACCGTTCCAGGAGACGAGGCCACGTGGCTCCTGGAGTGGCAAGGAGGGGTCAACATGAGTCACCTCTCCAATGTTTCCAGTGGGGTGGCTATCTTGTTGGCCCCGCATTTTCAGCCGGAGATCTTGGGGGTCAAGGAGCTCGTGCCGGGCCGCTTGCTCCAGGTCACTGTTCGCCTGGGGGGCGTGCCGTTCCATCTAGTGAACGTGTACGCCCCTCGGGCCGGTGCGCAGCAAGCGCGCTTCTTTGAAGAAGTGTCCACTCTTTTGGGCTCCATCGACGCGGGCGAGTGCGTCGTCCTCGGGGGGGATTTTAATTGTACCCTCGAGGCGAGGGACCTCACGGGTACCCAGCCAAGCCCGGCGTCGGTGGGGAAGTTGAGGGACCTGGTCGGGTCCCTCGACTTGGTGGACGTCTGGCGTAATCTCCATCCCGACTCCAGCGCCTTCACTTTTGAGAGGTCTGGGGGAGGAGCGTCCAGGATCGACAGCCTCTACATTTCCCGGGCATACGTCTCCTGCGTTCCGACGGCTTCCGTGCGGCCGGTGTCGTGCACGGACCACCACCTGGTGTGGGCGGAGCTCATGCCGCCGCGCGCCGGGGGGCGGTCCGCGTACTGGCACTTTAACAACCTGCTGCTGGAGGACGCGCGGTTCCGGGATTCGTTCGGTCGGTTCTGGGCCAGCTGGAGAAGGAAGCAGGGGGGCTTCCCCTCCTTGAGGCTATGGTGGGATGTGGGCAAGGCTCACATCCGTCTCTTCTGTCAGGAGTACGCGAAGGGGTCGACCAAGAGGCGGGAGGCCCGGGTCGGGCAGTTGGAGAAGGAGGTGCTCGACCTGGAGTCCCGTCTCGGTCAAGTCGCCGAGGACCCGGCCCTGCGGCTGGCGTACGAAGAGAAGAAGGGCGCGCTGAAGGACCTGCGGCTCGTCGGGTCCCGAGGCGCGTACGTGAGGTCGCGGATCCAGTTCCTGCGGGACCTGGACCGCGGCTCCCCCTTCTTCTACTCGCTGGAAAAAAGACGGGGGGTCCGTAAGCAGCTTTTGGAGCTGCTGGCCGACGACGGATCTCCGGTCTCGGATCCGGAGGGAAACCGCGCGGAGACCCGCGCCTATTACGGGGCTCTGTTCTCTCCGGATCCGTCCAGCGAGGACACGCGCGGAGTTTTGTGGGAGGACCTGCCGAAGGTCGGCCTGGAGGGCGCCGAAAAATTGGACGCTCCTCTGAGTTTGGAGTAGCTGTCCGGCGCCCTCCGCCAGCTCTCTAGGGGGAAGTCCCCGGGGCTGGACGGGCTGACCGTGGAGTTCCACAGGGCGTTCTGGGGCGTGACTACGTGCGGGTCCTGGGGGAATGTTTGGCGACCGGGGAGATGCCCCTCTCGTGGCGCAGGGCGGTGATCGTCCTGCTGCCTAAGAGGGGTGATCTCCGCCTCCTTAAGAACTGGCGCCCGGTCTCCCTCCTCAGCACGGATTACAAAATCTTTGCCAGGGCCATGTCTGTTCGCCTTGGCACCGTGCTGGCCCGCATGATCCATCCCGACCAGTCCTACACGGTCCCGGGCCGGACCATTCACGATAATATCCATCTGGTCCGGGACCTGGTCCACCATTCCCAGAGGGCTGGTCTGTCGGTCGCCTTCCTTTCCCTGGATCAGGAGAAGGCGTTCGACAGGGTGGATCACGAGTATCTTTTCGGGACTCTGCGCGCTTTCGGGTTCGGGACGCATTTTGTCGCCCGGATCCGACTTCTGTACGCTGCCGCGGAGTGTCTGATTAAAGTTAACGGGTCCTTGACGGCGCCCCTTCGCTTCGGGAGGGGGGTGCGTCAGGGATGCCCCATGTCCGGCCAGTTATATGCCATTTGCGTGGAGCCTTTCCTGCGCCTCTTGCGGAAGAGGTTGGCGGGATTGGCTCTGCGAGGGCCGGGCGTGGAGGTGGTCCTCTCGGCTTACGCCGATGACGTGCTCCTCATGGTCACGGATCCCGTTGACTTGCGGAGGATGCGGGAATGCCAGCAGATTTACTCGGACGCATCCTCCGCCAGGATCAACTGGGGGAAATGTTCTGGACTCCTGGTGGGTCAGTGTCAGGTGGACTCTCTGCCGGAGGAGTTCAGGCCCTTCGCCTGGAGTACTACGCACCTCCTCTACTTGGGAGTCTACCTCAGCCCGGCCGAGGACGCCTGGCCGGCGAACTGGCACGAGCTGGAGGCCAAAGTCACCGCTCGCTTAGGACGCTGGACAGGATTGCTCCGAGTGTTGTCCTACAGGGGTCGGGCGTTGGTCATAAACCAACTGGTGGCCGCCATGTTGTGGTACCGGTTGGTTACTCTGATCCCCCCCCCTGCGTTTGTCGCCAAGATACAGAAGAAGCTCGTCGACTTCTTCTGGAACAACAGGAGACACTGGGTCGCTGCCGCGGTTCTGAGTCTCCCGCTTAGGGAGGGCGGTCAGGCGTTGGTGTGCCTCCGCACCCAGGCTGCGACTTTCCGTCTTCAGACGCTGCAGAGATACCTGTACGTCGAGAATCCTCCAAGATGGTGTGCGCTGGCGACGTATTTTTTCCGCCAGCTGCACGGCCTCAATTACGACACGCAGCTCCTGTTTTTGGAGGTGAGCGGCAGGCGTGAGAGCCTGCGGGAGCTGCCTGTCTTTTACCAGGAACTACTATGGGTTTGGAACTCCGTCGCCTCCAGGCGGAGCTCTCCCCCGTCAGGAGCGGCGGCTGTCCTCCGGGAGCCGCTGTTCAGGAATCCGCACCTCCACGTCCGCGAGTTCGGGTGGCTGGCGGAGCGCAGGGCTGTGCCTGGCAGGGTGACTAGAGTCGGGGACCTACTCGATGGCGGAGGAGCGGGCTGGATGGCGCCAGAGGAGCTGGCGCGACGCATGTCGTGGGACGACGTCCGGCTCGCGGTCAATGCCATCGGGGCGGTGAAAGCGATGTTGCCCCCCGGCGCCACGAGGTGTGTCGAGGCGGCTCGGGCACGTGGGGAGATCCCATCCGAGCTTACTCCCGTTCGGACGGAATTCCTTATCGGCGCCTTGCCCCGAGACTCCCCTCGGGGATCGGCGCCTCACAACTTGAGCCGTCTCGAGGAAATACCCTCCGTGCTTTTTCATTCTGCGCGGAGGGGTTTCCTGTACGGGCTGCTCTTGCACACCTTCCACTTTGCCATCTTCGCCTGCCGTCCGGACACGCCGTGGCGTGCCGTTTTACCTCCGGACGGAGGCGGAGGTCCCCAATGGGGGGCTCTCTATGCGGGAGTCCTCCCCTGTTCTATCGGGGATTTGGCCTGGAGGGTGTTGCACAGAGCAGTTCCGTGCAATAGATTTTTAAGTAGGTTTACGGACTCCCAGACCGCCTGTTTGTTTTGCGGTCTGGAGGAGTCCGTCTTTCACGTTTACACGGGGTGTGAGAGGTTGCAGCCCCTCTTCCATTTTTTGAAGGGGCTGCTCCTCAAATTTTGGTTGCACTTCAGTCCCACGCTCCTGATCTACGGTCACCCCGTGCGGAGGGGAGCGGGCAGGTCGGAGGACCTCCTCGTGGGCCTGCTCCTGGGCCTGGCCAAGAAAGCCATTAATTGGTCCAGGCAGCGGGCGGTCGAGGGGGTCGTCCGGCCGGATTGCCTCCCTCTCTTCCGCGGCCATGTTCGCGGCCGGGTGGCCCTGGAGATGGAGCACGCGGTGTCCGCCGGCGAGCTCGAGCTCTTTCGAGACCGGTGGGCGCCGCGGGGACTGGAGTGCGTAGTTGGTTTAAACCACCAGATTTTAATTTAAGGGGTTAAGTTTTGTTTCGGGGTTTATTGGATTGGGTGTATTTGTTTAATGTTTTTGTTTTATTGGTTTAAAAAAAAGAGGAGCAATGTGGTCCTGAGTGAGAGGAGAAGGCTGTGCTGGTGCAGAGCTCCTGCTGCTGTGGGGAGAGAGTGTGTGGTTGCCTTGGCCTGGGAGTAAAATTGGAAGGAAGGAGTGACCCCAGGCCACCACCACTACAACCTTCCCACACCAACCCATCTACAGAGGTGCCTGGAGAGGAAGGAGTGGAGGACAGAGGAGGAGGCCAGCATTAGAACGGGAGAGGCCTTTTCCAGCACTGCCTCCCAATTCGGCCTCCAGCCCAGGAGGGGGAGAGAGGGAGAGAGGATACCAACAGCTCCACTTGGAAGGAGGGGAGGAGCTGCAACTCCAACATCTGCAGGTGGGTGTCTCTGTGTATTCCCCCTAAAGACTTTTTGCATTCTAGGCGGGGGGAGGAAAAGAAGACGGGCCGAAAGCCTGGCCTGGGTTGGCTGGAGCCTGCCCAGGTGAAGCTGCTTCCTGCTCACCAAAAAGACCTGGTGTGGGCTGAACCTGGGCTGTCTCCAGTCTGCCCAGGCGAAGACATCTTCTCCCCCTGCCCGAAGATCACCTGAAAAGACTTTTGTCATACCATCGGGGGAGTGCACCCTGCCGACACCCACCCACCGCCTATCATCGTCCAGTGGGGACCCTGCCTTTGCAGCCCCCCCCCTCCTTCCCACCCCCCCCTCTCTCTCTCTCTTTGTCCTCTCTCTGCCTCTCCGATAGGCACCTCCTTTTATATTTAATTTCCCAATTGAGCAGAGGGAAGAAAGGGCCCCCTCCCAATTCATACCATCAAGGGGAGAGGTGGCCCAGTACATTTACGCTCCCTCTGCTCAGGGAAGACCTTCTACCGAGGCCATTTTTAACACCTTCGGGCCTGTGACTTTTGGGGTGTGTGTAGCTCTTTTTTTTAAGATCCACCCCAGTATGGCATCTACATCTGCGGCGGCGACGGGGCCGGCGAGAACTTATGCGGTAGTGGCGGCCAAAGCTTCGGCCGCTCCCGCTTCCGCTGCTCCGCCTGCTGACGGAGAGACTTGGGGTGAAGAGCTACACCCACCCCAACATGACTATTGAGGCGTGCGTAAAGGCTATGGCCGGGGTTGTCGGCCCTCCGGCCATAGTCGCCGCCTCAAAAATGTATGGGAAGGCTGTCTTTTTCCTGGAGTCCGAGCGGGCGGTGGCCCTGGCCATCGCTCAGGGGCTCACCGTGGGCGGGACTTTCCTGCCGGTGGACCCGCTGGAGGCCACTGCGCAGAGGGTGGTTTTATCCAACGTCCCGCCCTTTATCACCTGTGAGCTCCTCCTCCCCCACCTACACCAACTCGGGGAGGTGAGGTCGGGGATTTCCCCGATCCCGCTCGGACTCCGGGAGAGCAGCCTTCGCCATGTCTTCTCCTTCCGGCGCCAGGCCTTTATCCAGCTGGCGCGGGAGGGGGAGACGGACGGGGCTTTCACGGTCCTCCACGGGGGGACCTCGTACCGCGTCTTCTGGACGACGGACGGCGTGCGGTGCCACGCCTGTAGGGAGGTGGGGCACGTGCGTAAAAACTGCCCCGCCTCCAAGGCCGCCAAGTCATCTGGCGCCGCCGCCGCTCCTCCTTCCGGGTCTAGCCGCGCCCCCGCTCGATCCAACGCTACCGGGGCGCGGTCGTCGTCGGAGGTCGATGCCATCCTGGCCTCCGGCGGGGGGGAGGAGGGAGGTCCGGTCCGAAAGAAGGCGCGGGACAAGACGCGAAACCGTGGGGTGGGTCCCCCCGCGGAGGGCGTCCCCCACGACATGGAGCCCCTGACGCCGGAGAGCGTCGCCGCGCTGATCGCGGAGTGCGGAGGGGGGGGGCCCTCGTGGCCGCGACCGCCGAGGCGGTAATGCCAGAACCTGCGGCCGGGCTCGGGCCCGGGGGTCCCAAAGAACTCGTTCCTCCAGAAGGAGCAGGGGAGGCCCCTGAAGAAATGGAGGCCTCCCTTTACCCCTCCGCGCTCAAAAGAAGGCGCGACCCCCTGGAAGAGGAGGAGGACCGGGAGGAGGAAGGTCCCTCCGGTCAGGGGGAGTCGTCGCCCGCCGCGGGCGCTGCGCCCCACCCCACCGCTGACACCATTACGGGCGAACGGCAGGGGTCGCCTGTCCCCGAGGAGGCTGAGGCAGAAGCGTCTGCCCAGCTCGTGCCTCCCGGGGATGGGGACGAGACCCTGCCCGTGGGGGGGGGTCGCGGAACAACCCGCGACGGGTTTTTATCCAGTACTGGTGGCATTGCCCCTCGACGGGTCGGGCGGGTCGTCTGAGGACGAGCCCGCCCAGAGCGACCCGGATTTTTCCCAGGTGCTGCTCGACCTCGTCGAGGTCTGTAAAAAATTCACCCCGTCTGCTGGGTCAGAGGCCGGTGGCGTCGCAGAGGAGGGCCCTCGGTCTGTGTCTCCGGCGCCGGGCGACTTGGAGGAGGCCCGGTTTTCGTATTCTCCGGTCTCTCCGGCCTCTCCGGTCGTTCCGGCGCCTGGGGCGGAGGGGGTCTCCGAACCGCCGCCGTCTTCTGGCCCGGCCCCCCTAGAGGAGCCCAGGGAGAAATACTCCGCTACCGATCCTGGGGGTGGGATCCGGGCGGAGGCGGGGCCGGCCGTCACGGCCGAGCCGCCCGACGCGCACTGCGTGGCGGACGGTTTGGCCGACGGTGGCGACCCCCCGGAGGAGGACGGGGACTCGGTGGTAGGGGCGGAGGAGGATCTAGATGCCGTCGCCGAGGAGGCGATGGATGACCTCGCGCCCCTCGCCGGGACCCCCCTCGATCTCATTCCCGTCAGGGACCTCCGGGACTTTGTGGCCACGTGCCAGGGTCGCCGCACCACCCGGCGGGCCCTCGATAGATGGTCGGAGGTGGCGCTGCTCATCGGGTCGGCCCGCGTCGCCTACAGGACTATGGGCGAGGACGCGGGCGCGGACCCGCTCGAGCTGCGTCGGTTCCGGCTCTTTCTCACTGGGCTGCTGAGGAAGTGGCGGTCGACTAGCGGCCGCCCTTCCTTACCCCGTTAGTCATAAGTAGGGGTTGGTTGTGCTTCTGAAATGAAGATAACCATAGCCAGCCTCAACGTCAACGGCAGCAGGGAAGCTAGCCGCAGATTTAATAACTTTTCGGTCCTTCGGGACGGGAAGTATGCGGTGTGCTTCCTGCAAGAAACCCACACCGTTCCGGGAGACGAGGCCACGTGGCTCCTGGAGTGGCAAGGAGGGGTCAACATGAGTCACCTCTCCAGTGTTTCCAGTGGGGTGGCTATCTTGTTGGCCCCGCATTTTCAGCCGGAGATCTTGGGGGTCAAGGAGCTCGTGCCGGGCCGCTTGCTCCAGGTCACCGTTCGCCTGGGGGGCGTGCCGTTCCATCTAGTGAACGTGTACGCCCCCGGGGCCGGTGCGCAGCAAGCGCGCTTCTTTGAAGAAGTGTCCACTCTTTTGGGCTCCGTCGACGCGGGCGAGTGCGTCGTCCTCGGGGGGGATTTTAATTGTACCCTCGAGGCGAGGGACCGCACGGGTACCCAGCCGAGCCCGGCGTCGGTGGGGAAGTTGAGGGACCTGGTCGGGTCCCTCGACTTGGTGGACGTCTGGCGTAATCTCCATCCCGACTCCAGCGCCTTCACCTTTGTGAGGTCTGGGGGAGGAGCGTCCAGGATCGACCGCCTCTACATTTCCCGGGCGTACGTCTCCTGCGTTCCGACGGCTTCCGTGCGGCCGGTGCCGTGCACGGACCACCACCTGGTGTGGGCGGAGCTCGTGCCGCCGCGCGCCGGGTGGGGGTCCGCGTACTGGCACTTTAACAACCTGCTGCTGGAGGACGCGCGGTTCCGGGATTCGTTCGGTCGGTTCTGGGCCGGCTGGAGAAGGAAGCAGGGGGGCTTCCCCTCCTTGAGGCTATGGTGGGATGTGGGCAAGGCTCACATCCGTCTCTTCTGTCAGGAGTACGCAAAGGGGTCGACCAAGAGGCGGGAGGCCAGGGTCGGGCAGTTGGAGAAGGAGGTGCTCGACCTGGAGTCCCGTCTCGGTCAAGTCGCCGAGGACCCGGCCCTGCGGCTGGCGTACGAAGAGAAGAAGGGCGCGCTGAAGGACCTGCGGCTCGTCGGGTCCCGAGGCGCGTACGTGAGGTCGCGGATCCAGTTCCTGCGGGACCTGGACCGCGGCTCCCCCTTCTTCTACTCGCTGGAAAAAAGACAGGGGGTCCGTAAGCAGCTTTTGGAGCTGCTGGCCGACGACGGATCTCCGGTCTCGGATCCGGAGGGAATCCGCGCGGAGACCCGCGCCTATTACGGGGCTCTGTTCTCTCCGGATCCGTCCAGCGAGGACGCGCGCAGAGTTTTGTGGGAGGACCTGCCGAAGGTCGGCCTGGAGGGCGCCGAAAAACTGGACGCTCCTCTGAGTTTGGAGGAGCTGTCCGGCGCCCTCCGCCAGCTCTCTAGGGGGAAGTCCCCGGGGCTGGACGGGCTGACCGTGGAGTTCCACAGGGCGTTCTGGGGCGTCCTGGGGGGCGACTACGTGCGGGTCCTGGGGGAATGTCTGGCGACCGGGGAGATGCCCCCCTCGTGGCGCAGGGCGGTGATCGTCCTGCTGCCTAAGAGGGGTGATCTCCGCCTCCTCAAGAACTGGCGCCCGGTCTCCCTCCTCAGCACGGATTACAAAATCTTTGCCAGGGCCATGTCTGTTCGCCTTGGCGCCGTGCTGGCCCGCATGATCCATCCCGACCAGTCCTACACGGTCCCGGGCCGGACCATTCACGATAACATCCATCTGGTCCGGGACCTGGTCCACCATTCCCAGAGGGCTGGTCTGTCGGTCGCCTTCCTTTCCCTGGATCAGGAGAAGGCGTTCGACAGGGTGGATCACGAGTATCTTTTCGGGACTCTGCGCGCTTTCGGGTTCGGGACGCATTTTGTCGCCCGGATCCGACTTCTGTACGCTGCCGCAGAGTGTCTGATTAAAGTTAACGGGTCCTTGACGGCGCCCCTTCGCTTCGGGAGGGGGGTGCGTCAGGGATGCCCCATGTCCGGCCAGTTATATGCCATTTGCGTGGAGCCTTTCCTGCGCCTCTTGCGGAAGAGGTTGGCGGGATTGGCTCTGCGAGGGCCGGGCGTGGGGGTGGTCCTCTCGGCTTACGCCGATGACGTGCTCCTCGTGGTCACGGATCCCGTTGACTTGCGGAGGATGCGGGAATGCCAGCAGATTTACTCGGACGCATCCTCCGCCAGGATCAACTGGGGGAAATGTTCTGGACTCCTGGTGGGTCAGTGGCAGGTGGACTCTCTGCCGGAGGAGTTCAGGCCCTTCGCCTGGAGTACTACGCACCTCCTCTACTTGGGAGTCTACCTCAGCCCGGCCGAGGACGCCTGGCCGGCGAACTGGCACGAGCTGGAGGCCAAAGTCGCCGCTCGCTTAGGACGCTGGACAGGATTGCTCCGAGTGTTGTCCTACAGGGGTCGGGCGTTGGTCATAAACCAACTGGTGGCCGCCATGTTGTGGTACCGGTTGGTTACTCTGATCCCCCCCCCTGCGTTTGTCGCCAAGATACAGAAGAAGCTCGTCGACTTCTTCTGGAACAACAGGAGACACTGGGTCGCTGCCGCGGTTCTGAGTCTCCCGCTTAGGGAGGGCGGTCAGGCGTTGGTGTGCCTCCGCACCCAGGCTGCGACTTTCCGTCTTCAGACGCTGCAGAGATACCTGTACGTCGAGAATCCTCCAAGATGGTGTGCGCTGGCGACGTATTTTTTCCGCCAGCTGCACGGCCTCAATTACGACACGCAGCTCCTGTTTTTGGAGGTGAGCGGCAGGCGTGAGAGCCTGCGGGAGCTGCCTGTCTTTTACCAGGAACTACTATGGGTTTGGAATCACGTCGCCTCCAGGCGGAGCTCTCCCCCGTCAGGAGCGGCGGCTGTCCTCCGGGAGCCGCTGTTCAGGAATCCGCACCTCCACGTCCGCGAGTTCGGGTGGCTGGCGGAGCGCAGGGCTGTGCCTGGCAGGGTGACTAGAGTCGGGGACCTACTCGATGGCGGAGGAGCGGGCTGGATGGCGCCAGAGGAGCTGGCGCGACGCATGTCGTGGGACGACGTCCGGCTCGCGGTCAATGCCATCGGGGCGGTGAAAGCGATGTTGCCCCCCGGCGCCACGAGGTGCGTCGAGGCGGCTCGGGCACGTGGGGAGATCCCGTCCGAGCTTACTCCCGTTCGGACGGAATTCCTTATCGGCGCCTTGCCCCGAGACTCCCCTCGGGGATCGGCGCCTCACAACTTGAGCCGTCTCGAGGAAATACCCTCCGTGCTTTTTCATTCTGCGCGGAGGGGTTTCCTGTACGGGCTGCTCTTGCACACCTTCCACTTTGCCATCTTCGCCTGCCGTCCGGACACGCCGTGGCGTGCCGTTTTACCTCCGGACGGAGGCGGAGGTCCCCAATGGGGGGCTCTCTATGCGGGAGTCCTCCCCTGTTCTATCGGGGATTTGGCCTGGAGGGTGTTGCACAGAGCAGTTCCGTGCAATAGATTTTTAAGTAGGTTTACGGACTCCCAGACCTCCTGTTTGTTTTGCGGTCTGGAGGAGTCCGTCTTTCACATTTACACGGGGTGTGAGAGGTTGCAGCCCCTCTTCCATTTTTTGAAGGGGCTGCTCCTCAAATTTTGGTTGCACTTCAGTCCCACGCTCCTGATCTACGGTCACCCCGTGCGGAGGGGAGCGGGCAGGTCGGAGGACCTCCTCGTGGGTCTGCTCCTGGGCCTGGCCAAGAAAGCCATTAATTGGTCCAGGCAGCGGGCGGTCGAGGGGGTCGTCCGGCCGGATTGCCTCCCTCTCTTCCGCGGCCACGTTCGCGGCCGGGTGGCCCTGGAGATGGAGCACGCGGTGTCCGCCGGCGAGCTCGAGCTCTTTCGTGACCGGTGGGCGCCGCGGGGACTGGAGTGCGTAGTTGGTTTAAACCACCAGATTTTAATTTAAGGGGTTAAGTTTTGTTTCGGGGTTTATTGGATTGGGTGTATTTGTTTAATATTTTTGTTTTATTGGTTTAAAAAAAAGAGGAGCAATGTGGTCCTGAGTGAGAGGAGAAGGCTGTGCTGGTGCAGAGCTCCTGCTGCTGTGGGGAGAGAGTGTGTGGTTGCCTTGGCCTGGGAGTAAAATTGGAAGGAAGGAGTGACCCCAGGCCACCACCACTACAACCTTCCCACACCAACCCATCTACAGAGGTGCCTGGAGAGGAAGGAGTGGAGGACAGAGGAGGAGGCCAGCATTACACCTGGAGAGGCCTTTTCCAGCACTGCCTCCCAATTCGGCCTCCGGCCCAGGAGAGGGAGAGAGGGAGAGAGGATACCAACAGCTCCACTTGGAGGGAGGGGAGGAGCTGCAACTCCAACATCTGCAGGTGGGTGTCTCTCTGTATT
Source organism: Somniosus microcephalus (assembly GCF_052327205.1). Lineage (NCBI taxonomy): Eukaryota > Metazoa > Chordata > Chondrichthyes > Squaliformes > Somniosidae > Somniosus > Somniosus microcephalus. The sequence goes on along the minus strand of NC_141010.1, from coordinate 54,545,074 downwards.
CCCCCTAAAGACTTTTTGCATTCTAGGCGGGGGGAGGAAAAGAAGACGGGCCGAAAGCCTGGCCTGGGTTGGCTGGAGCCTGCCCAGGTGAAGCTGCTTCCTGCTCACCGAAAAGACCTGGTGTGGGCTGAACCTGGGCTGTCTCCAGTCTGCCCAGGTGAAGACATCTTCTCCCCCTGCCCGAAGACCACCTGAAAAGACTTTGCTTTACCATCGGGGGAGTACACCCTGCCGACACCCACCCACCGCCTATCATCGTCCAGTGGGGACCCTGCTTTTGCGGCTCCCCCCCTCCTTCCCATCCCCCTCTCTCTCTCTCTTTGTCCTCTCTCTGCCTCTCCGATAGGCACCTCCCTTCATATATTATTTCCCAATTGAGCAGAGGGAAGAAAGGGCCCCCTCCCAATTCATACCATCAAGGGGAGAGGTGGCCCAGTACATTTACGCTCCCTCTGCTCGGGGAAGACCTTCTACCGAGGCCATTTTTAACACCTTCGGGCCTGTGACTTTTGGGGTGTGTGTAGCTCTTTTTTAAAATCCACCCCGCTATGGCATCTACATCTGCGGCGGCGACGGGGCCGGCGAGAACTTATGCGGTAGTGGCGGCCAAAGCTTCGGCCGCTCCCGCTTCCGCTGCTGCCCCGTCGCCGTTCCGCCTGTTGACCGAGAAACTTGGGGTGAAGAGCTACACCCACCCCAACATGACTATTGAGGCGTGCGTAAAGGCTATGGCCGGGGTTGTCGGCCCTCCGGCCATAGTCGCCGCCTCAAAAATGTATGGGAAGGCTGTCTTTTTCCTGGAGTCCGAGCGGGCGATGGCCCTGGCCATCGCTCAGGGGCTCACCGTGGGCGGGACTTTCCTGCCGGTGGACCCGCTGGAGGCCACCGCGCAGAGGGTGGTTTTATCCAACGTCCCGCCCTTTATCACCTGTGAGCTCCTCCTCCCCCACCTACACCAACTCGGGGAGGTGAGGTCGGGGATTTCCCCGATCCCGCTCGGACTCCGGGAGAGCAGCCTTCGCCATGTCTTCTCCTTCCGGCGCCAGGCCTTTATCCAGCTGGCGCGGGAGGGGGAGACGGACGGGGCTTTTACGGTCCTCCACGGGGGGACCTCGTACCGCGTCTTCTGGACGGCGTGCGGTGCCACGCCTGTAGGGAGGTGGGGCACGTGCGTAAAAACTGCCCCGCCTCCAAGGCCGCCAAGTCATCTGGCGCCGCCGCCGCTCCTCCTTCCGGGTCTAGCCGCGCCCCCGCTCGATCCAACGCCACCGGGGCGCGGTCGTCGTCGGAGGTCGATGCCATCCTGGCCTCCGGCGGGGGGTAGGAGGGAGGTCCGGTCCGAAAGAAGGCGCGGGCAAGACGCGAAACCGTGGGGTGGGTCCCCCCGCGGAGGGCGTCCCCCACGACATGGAGCCCCTGACGCCGGAGAGCGTCGCCGCGCTGATCGCGGAGTGCGGAGGGGGGGGGCCCTCGTGGCCGAGCCCGTGGCCGCGACCGCCGAGGCGGTAATGCCAGAACCTGCGGCCGGGCTCGGGCCCGGGGGTCCCAAAGAACTCGCTCCTCCAGAAGGAGCAGGGGAGGCCCCTGAAGAAATGGAGGCTTCCCTTTACCCCTCCGCGCTCAAAAGAAGGCGCGACCCCCTGGAAGAGGAGGAGGACCGGGAGGAGGAAGGTCCCTCCGGTCAGGGGGAGTCGTCGCCCGCCGCGGGCGCTGCGCCCCACCCCACCGCTGACACCATTACGGGCGAACGGCAGGGGTCGCCTGTCCCTGAGGAGGCTGAGACAGAAGCGTCTGCCCAGCTCGTGCCTCCCGGGGATGGGGACGAGACCCTGCCCGTGGGGGGGGTCGCGGAACAACCCGCGACGGGTTTTTATCCAGTACTGGTGGCATTGCCCCTCGACGGGTCGGGCGGCCAGGGGACCGGGTCGGGCGGGTCGTCTGAGGACGAGCCCGCCCAGAGCGACCCGGATTTTTCCCAGGTGCTGCTCGACCTCGTCGAGGTCTGTAAAAAATTCACCCCGTCTGCTGGGTCGGAGGCCGGTGGCGTCGCAGAGGAGGGCCCTCGGTCTGTGTCTCCGGCGCCGGGCGACTTGGAGGAGGCCCGGTTTTCGTATTCTCCGGTCTCTCCGGCCTCTCCGGTCGTTCCGGCGCCTGGGGTGGAGGGGGTCTCCGAACCGCCGCCGTCTTCTGGCCCGGCCCCCCTGGAGGAGCCCAGGGAGAAATCCTCCGCTACCGATCCTGGGGGTGGGATCCGGGCGGTGGCGGGGCCGGCCGTCACGGCCGAGCCGCCCGACGCGCACTGCGTGGCGGACGGTTTGGCCGACGGTGGCGACCCCCCGGAGGAGGACGGGGACTCGGTGGTAGGGGCGGAGGAGGATCTAGATGCCGTCGCCGAGGAGGCGATGGATGACCTCGCGCCCCTCGCCGGGACCCCCCTCGATCTCATTCCCGTCAGGGACCTCCGGGACTTTGTGGCCACGTGCCAGGGTCGCCGCACCACCCGGCGGGCCCTCGACAGATGGTCGGAGCTGGCGCTGCTCATCGGGTCGGCCCGCGTCGCCTACAGGACTATGGGCGAGGACCCGCTCGAGCTGCGTCGGTTCCGGCTGTTTCTCACTGGGCTGCTGAGGAAGTGGCGGTCGACTAGCGGCCGCCCTTCCTTACCCCGTTAGTCGTAAGTAGGGGTTGGTTGTGCTTCTGAAATGAAGATAACCATAGCCAGCCTCAACGTCAACGGCAGCAGGGAAGCTAGCCGCAGGTTTAATAACTTTTCGGTCCTTCGGGACGGGAAGTATGCGGTGTGCTTCCTGCAAGAAACCCACACCGTTCCGGGAGACGAGGCCACGTGGCTCCTGGAGTGGCAAGGAGGGGTCAACATGAGTCACCTCTCCAGTGTTTCCAGTGGGGTGGCTATCTTGTTGGCCCCGCATTTTCAGCCGGAGATCTTGGGGGTCAAGGAGCTGGTGCCGGGCCGCTTGCTCCAGGTCACCGTTCGCCTGGGGGGCGTGCCGTTCCATCTAGTGAACGTGTACGCCCCCGGGGCCGGTGCGCAGCAAGCGCGCTTCTTTGAAGAAGTGTCCACTCTTTTGGGCTCCGTCGACGCGGGCGAGTGCGTCGTCCTCGGGGGGGATTTTAATTGTACCCTCGAGGCGAGGGACCGCACGGGTACCCAGCCGAGCCCGGCGTCGGTGGGGAAGTTGAGGGACCTGGTCGGGTCCCTCGACTTGGTGGACGTCTGGCGTAATCTCCATCCCGACTCCAGCGCCTTCACCTTTGTGAGGTCTGGGGGAGGAGCGTCCAGGATCGACCGCCTCTACATTTCCCGGGCGTACGTCTCCTGCGTTCCGACGGCTTCCGTGCGGCCGGTGCCGTGCACGGACCACCACCTGGTGTGGGCGGAGCTCGTGCCGCCGCGCGCCGGGGGGGGGGTCCGCGTACTGGCACTTTAACAACCTGCTGCTGGAGGACGCGCGGTTCCGGGATTCGTTCGGTCGGTTCTGGGCCGGCTGGACAAGGAAGCAGGGGGGCTTCCCCTCCTTGAGGCTATGGTGGGATGTGGGCAAGGCTCACATCCGTCTCTTCTGTCAGGAGTACGCGAAGGGGTCGACCAAGAGGCGGGAGGCCAGGGTCGGGCAGTTGGAGAAGGAGGTGCTCGACCTGGAGTCCCGTCTCGGTCAAGTCGCCGAGGACCCGGCCCTGCGGCTGGCGTACGAAGAGAAGAAGGGCGCGCTGAAGGACCTGCGGCTCGTCGGGTCCCGAGGCGCGTACGTGAGGTCGCGGATCCAGTTCCTGCGGGACCTGGACCGCGGCTCCCCCTTCTTCTACTCGCTGGAAAAAAGACAGGGGGTCCGTAAGCAGCTTTTGGAGCTGCTGGCCGACGACGGATCTCCGGTCTCGGATCCGGAGGGAATCCGCGCGGAGACCCGCGCCTATTACGGGGCTCTGTTCTCTCCGGATCCGTCCAGCGAGGACGCGCGCAGAGTTTTGTGGGAGGACCTGCCGAAGGTCGGCCTGGAGGGCGCCGAAAAACTGGACGCTCCTCTGAGTTTGGAGGAGCTGTCCGGCGCCCTCCGCCAGCTCTCTAGGGGGAAGTCCCCGGGGCTGGATGGGCTGACCGTGGAGTTCCACAGGGCGTTCTGGGGCGTCCTGGGGGGCGACTACGTGCGGGTCCTGGGGGAATGTCTGGCGACCGGGGAGATGCCCCTCTCGTGGCGCAGGGCGGTGATCGTCCTGCTGCCTAAGAGGGGTGATCTCCGCCTCCTCAAGAACTGGCGCCCGGTCTCCCTCCTCAGCACGGATTACAAAATCTTTGCCAGGGCCATGTCTGTTCGCCTTGGCGCCGTGCTGGCCCGCATGATCCATCCCGACCAGTCCTACACGGTCCCGGGCCGGACCATTCACGATAACATCCATCTGGTCCGGGACCTGGTCCACCATTCCCAGAGGGCTGGTCTGTCGGTCGCCTTCCTTTCCCTGGATCAGGAGAAGGCGTTCGACAGGGTGGATCACGAGTATCTTTTCGGGACTCTGCGCGCTTTCGGGTTCGGGACGCATTTTGTCGCCCGGATCCGACTTCTGTACGCTGCCGCGGAGTGTCTGATTAAAGTTAACGGGTCCTTGACGGCGCCCCTTCGCTTCGGGAGGGGGGTGCGTCAGGGATGCCCCATGTCCGGCCAGTTATACGCCATTTGCGTGGAGCCTTTCCTGCGCCTCTTGCGGAAGAGGTTGGCGGGATTGGCTCTGCGAGGGCCGGGCGTGGAGGTGGTCCTCTCGGCTTACGCCGATGACGTGCTCCTCGTGGTCACGGATCCCGTTGACTTGCGGAGGATGCGGGAATGCCAGCAGATTTACTCGGACGCATCCTCCGCCAGGATCAACTGGGGGAAATGTTCTGGACTCCTGGTGGGTCAGTGGCAGGTGGACTCTCTGCCGGAGGAGTTCAGGCCCTTCGCCTGGAGTACAACGCACCTCCTCTACTTGGGAGTCTACCTCAGCCCGGCCGAGGACGCCTGGCCGGCGAACTGGCGGCCAAAGCCACCGCTCGCTTAGGACGCTGGACAGGATTGCTCCGAGTGTTGTCCTACAGGGGTCGGGCGGTCATAAACCAACTGGTGGCCGCCGTGGTGTGGTACCGGTTGGTTACTCTGATCCCCCCCTGCGTTTGTCGCCAAGATACAGAAGAAGCTCATCGACTTCTTCTGGAACAACAGGATACACTGGGTCGCTGCCGCGGTTCTGAGTCTCCCGCTTAGGGAGGGCGGTCAGGCGTTGGTGTGCCTCCGCACCCAGGCTGCGACTTTCCGTCTTCAGACGCTGCAGAGAAACCTGTACGTCGAGAATCCTCCAAGATGGTGTGCGCTGGCGACGTATTTTTTCCGCCAGCTGCACGGCCTCAATTACGACACGCAGTTCCTGTTTTTGGAGGCGAGCGGCAGGCGTGAGAGCCTGCGGGAGCTGCCTGTCTTTTACCAGGAACTACTATGGGTTTGGAATTACGTCGCCTCCAGGCGGCGCTCCCCCCCCCCCGTCAGGAGCGGCGGCTGTCCTCCGGGAGCCGCTGTTCGGGTGGCTGGCGGAGCGCAGGGCTGTGCCTGGCAGGGTGACTGGAGTCGGGGACCTACTCGATGGCGGAGGAGCGGGCTGGATGGCGCCAGAGGAGCTGGCGCGACGCATGTCATGGGACGACGTCCGGCTCGCGGTCGATGCCATCGGGGCGGTGAAAGCGATGTTGCCCCCCGACGCCACGAGGTGTGTCGAGGTGGCTCGGGCACGTGGGGAGATCCCGTCCGAGCTTACTCCCGTTCGGGTGGAATTCCTTATCGGTGCCTTGCCCCGCAACTCCCCTCGGGGATCGGTGCTTCACAACTTGAGCCGTCTCGAGGAAATACCCTCCGTGCTTTTTCATTCTGCGAGGAGGGGTTTCTTGTACGGGCTGCTCTTGCACACCTTCCACTTTGCCATCTTCGCCTGCCGTCCGGACACGCCGTGGCGTGCCGTTTTACCTGAGGACGGAGGCGGAGGTCCCCAATGAGGGGCTCTCTATGCGGGAGTCCTCCCTTGTTCTATCGGGGACTTGGCCTGGAGGGTGTTGCACAGAGCAGTTCCGTGCAATAGATTTTTAAATAGATTTACGGACTCCCAGACCGCCTGTTTGTTTTGCGGTCTGGAGGAGTCCGTAATTCATGTTTATGTTGAATGCGAGAGGTTGCAGCCCCTCTTCCATTATTTAAGGGGGCTGCTCCTCAAGTTTTGGTTGCACTTCAGTCCCACGCTCCTGATCTACGGTCACCCGGTGCGGAGGGGAGCGGGCAGGTCGGAGGACCTCCTCGTGGGTCTGCTCCTGGGCCTGGCAAAGGTAACCATCAATTGGTCCAGGCAGCGGGCGGTTGAGGGGGTCGTCCGGCCAGATTGCCTCCCGCGCTTCCGCGGCCATGTTCGCGCCCGGGTGGCCCTGGAGATGGAGCACGCGCTCTCCGCCGGCACGCTCGAGCAATTTCGTGACCGGTGGGCGCCGCGGGGACTGGAGTGCATAATCGGTCCAAATGACCAAATTCTAATTTGATTTCTGAGTTGGTTTATTTAAAAAGTTACTAGATTTTTAGTTGCACTTGTTTGTTTTTGATTTAACACAAGAGGAGCAATGTGGTCCTAAATGATTGGAACAGACACACAGAAAACAAAAAGAGATAAATACATAAAAAGGTAACTTAGAGAATATAGAAGAAAGCTCGGAGGGAGTGGAGGTATAAGTAATGTTTTACAACTGTTCATAAATTTATGATCTATATTCTATTAATATTACAGGACTATAGCAACTCCTAATATCCCCGTACCATTTTTAATATTGAGTATTGAAATTTACAGTGTGTGAGATGAAATGTTAAACAATTGAAAGGGTTAAGGACGTCTTGACAGGAGGATATAATTCAGCTTTTGTTGCCACCTCCTGCTCAAATACTATGTGCAGCCACTTGAGTCTTGTTACTGCCTCAACAGCAACAACTTTAATTGTACAGCGCCTTTAATGTAGGAAAACATCCCAAGGGGCTTCACAGAGGTGTGAGGAAAAACATACATCGCGCCAAGGAAGGAGATATTAGGAGGAGGCTTGGTCAAATAGCTGGGTTTATGGAGGGCCTCAAAGGAGGAGAAGGTGGCAGAGGGTTTAGGGAGGGATGCTTGAAGGACTTAGATGGCTGAAGGTATGGCTGCCATCGGTGTGGCAAAGAGGGGGCGAAGTACTAGGTGCCAGAGTAAGAGGAACAGAGAGTTTGAGGTTGGGGGGCGGTGGGATAGTAGAAATGGAGTGGTTTCAGTGATAGGAAGGGGCGAGGCCATGAAGGCATTTAAATATGAGGATGAGAATATTAAAGTTCAGGTGTTGGGGGCCTGGCAGGCAATACAGGTCACCGAGGACAGGAGTGATGGGCGAGCAGGACTTGGTGTAGGGGATGAGCAGCAGAGTTTTGGATCAGCTGGGTTTATGGAGGCCAGAGGGTGGGAGGCCAACCAGGAGAATATTGGTGTAATCAAGTGTGGAGGTGAGTTTCAACATGGAGTAGAGATGGATGGGAAACACTGAGCTACGGTAGTGTAGTGGTTATGTTTCTGGACTAATAATCCACAGAACGTGATTTCAAATCCCACCACGGCAGTTTGGGCATTTGAACTCAGTGTAAAAACCTGGGAATGAAAGTGACCATGAAGCTGTCGGATTGCTGTAAATAATCAATTCATGCCGTTTTAGGGAAGGAAACCTGCCATCCTTACCCCATCTGGCCTATATGTGACTCCAGTCCCATACCAATGTGTTTGCCTCTTAACTGGCTTCTGAATTGGACTAGCAAGCCTCTAGGTTGCAAAGGACTGGAGTGATTGAAGAAGGCAGCCCACCACCACTGGATGGACCAGAGGGTCTTTACCTGTCCGTCATTGCTCGTCGTATCTTTGTAATAAGAAACGCCTGTGAGTGATGCTATACAGTGATTCACTCACTCTTGTATACCGTTATTACCTTTGGATCTCTAATTGGCGTGTCTGAAAGTCCAAATTTAGCACGCAATTTGAGCCAATTGAGGATCGTGATTTAAACGTGCCCGCAGGCGCTGAAACCGACAGCGGCAGGTTTAGCACTCAAGCGCTGATTAGACACAATTCTCCAGGAGCTCTATGTCGCCTGCCGAGTGTGCTGGCTGGAAGTGGAAGGATGTTTGAAGGAGCTGAAGAGGGGGTGCCCAGGTTTTCCAGTGTGGTCCTGGAGGAGGAGGGATGTCCTCTACCCGCAAGGAGGGAGAGGGGGCGAGAAAAAAGGAGGCCACAGAGGGCAGCTGATGCGGTGCATGTGTTTGCATATACATGCGGTACAGTAGCAAGGGGTTATATTACTGAACTAGTAATCCAGAGGCCTGAATCATTCTCTGGCTTGCTCCGAGTGCTGCAGGTTGTCTTTGCCTTCCTCTGAGCTGCAGGTGGAAAGAATAGCGTGGTGGCCTCCTGACCAGACAGGGAGGAGAAGGAGAAGCACCAGTCCACCAACAGCCAGACCATCTACAACTGAGGTGCCTGGAGGGAGGAGGAGGAGAGGAAAGGCCTCCATCTCAGGAGAGGAGAGAGAGGGGAGAGAAACACCAGCCAACTTCTACTTGGAAGGAGGGGAGGAGCTGCTTCGTTACATCAAACATCTGCAGGTGGGTGTCTTTTTGTGCATTCCCCAAAAGACTGTGTATTCTAGGCGGGGGGAGGAAAGAAGACGGGCCGGAAAGCCTGGCCTGGGTCGGCTGGAGCTGCCCAGGTGAAGCCTCTTTCTTGCTTACCTACATCAAGAAGACCTGGTGTGGGGCTGAGCCTGGGCTTCTTCCAGCCTACCCAGGTGAAGACATCTTCTCCCCCTGCCCGAAGATCATCTTTATAGACTTTGTTACCATCGGGGAGTGCACCCCTGCTGACACCCACCCACCAACAACCACCTAGAGTGCGGACCCTGCCTTTGCGGCCCCCCCTCCTTCCCACCCATCCCCTCTCTCTCTCTCTCTCTCTCCTTTGTCTCTCTCAAAGGGCACCTCCCTTAAAATCACAAATAGCCAGTTTGAGCAGAGAGGAGGAGGCCCCTCTCCCAATCATTCCATCAAGGGGAGAGGCGGGCCATTGGCTTTAAGCTCCCTCTGCTCAGTGGCAGACATTAAATTACTCCCGAGGCCACTTAATACCACAGGGCCTGTGACTTGGGGTGTGTGTAGCTCCCAAAAAAACAAACCACCCCAGTATGGCTTTGACGTCTTCGGCGGTGACGGGGCCAGCGAGAACGTATGCGGCGGTGACGGCCAAAGCCGCGGCTGCTCCCGCTCCTTCCGCTGCCCTGTCGCCGTTCCGACTTGTTACGAAGAAGCTCGGGGTGAAGAGGTACACTCACCCCAACATGACTATCGAGGATTGTGTGAAGGCGATGGCTGGGGTTGTCGGCCCTTCAGCCATCCTCGCCGCCTCGAGGATGTATGGGAAGGCTGTGTTCTTCCTGGAGTCCGAGCGGGCGGTGGCCCTGGCCATCGCCCAGGGGCTCACCGTGGGCGGGACCTTCCTGCCGGTGGACCATCTTGAGGCCACCGCGCAGAGGGTCGTGTTGTCTAACATCCCGCCCTTCATCTCCGGTGAGCTCCTCCTCCCCCACTTGCACCAACTTGGGGAGGTGAGGTCGGGGATTACGCCGATCCCGCTCGGATTCCGGGAACCCAGCCTTCGCCATGTCTTCTTCCGGCGCCAGGCCTTTATCCAGCTGGCGCGGGAGGGGGAGACGGACGGGGCCTTTTCCGTCCTCCACGAGGGGACCCCGTACCGCGTCTTCTACACGACGGACGGCGTGCGGTGCCACGCCTGCAGGGAGGTGGGGCATATCCGTAAGAACTGCCCCGCCTCCAAGGCCGCCAGATCGTCTGGCGTGGCCGTAGCTGGCGCCGCCACTGCTCCTACCCCCGGGTCTAGCCGTGCCCCCCCTCAAACAAAAGCTACCGGGGTGCGGTCGTCGTCGGAGGTCGATGCCATCCTGGCCTCCGGCGGGGGGGAGGAGGGTTGTCCGGTCGGGAGGACGGCGCGGGGGAAAAGCAAATACCGGAGGGCGGGTCCCCCCCGAGGAGGGCGTGCCCCACAATATGGAGCCCCTGACGCCAGAGAGCGTCGCCGCGCTAATCGCGGAGTGCGGGGCGCCCTCGTGTCCGAGCCTGTGGCCGCGACCGCTGAGGCGGTAGCGCCAGAATCTGCGGCAGCGCCAGAATCTGCGGCCGGGCTCGGGCCCGGGGGACCCGAAGAACTCGCTCCACCGGAGGGAGCAGGGGTGGCCTCTGCGGAAATGGAGGTCTCCCTCTACCCCCTGGATGAGGAGGAGGACCGGGAGGAGGAAGGTCCCTCCGGTCAGGAGGAGTCGTCGCCCGCCGCGGGTACTGCGCCCCACCCCACCGCTAATACCATCACGGGCGAACGGCAGGGGTCGCCTGTCCCTAGGGGGGCTGAGGCAGAGGTGTCTGCCCAGCTCGTGCCTCCCGGGGATGGGGACGAGACCCTGCCCGTGGGGGGGGTCGCGGAACAACCCGCGGCGGAAGTAGATCCTCTTTCAGTACCGTTACCCCTCGACGGGTTGGGCGGCCTGGGGTCCGGGTCGGGCGAGTCCTCGGATAATGAGCTCGCCCAAAGTGACCCGGTCGTTTCCCAAGTGCTGCTCGACCTCGTCGAGGGTTTAACTGAGATTACCCCACCCGCTGGGTCGGAGGCCGATGGCGCGGAAGAGGAAGGCCCTCTGTCTCTGGCGCCGGGCAACATGGAGGAGTTCGTTTTTACGTACTCTCCGGTCGTTCTGGCACCTGGGGCGGAGGGGGGCTCTGAACCGCCGCCGTCTTCTGGCCCGGCGCCCCTAGAGGAGCCCAGGGAGGAATCCTCCGCTTCCGATCCTGGGGGTGGGATCCGGGCGGAGGCGGGGCCGGCCGTCGTGGCCGAGCCGCGTGGCGGATGGGTCGGCCGCCGGTGGTGACCCCCCGGAGGAGGAGGGGGGAGTCGGTGGTGGGGGGCGGAGGAGGAATGCGATTCCATCGCTGATAAGGAGATTGAGGACCTCACGCCCCTCCCCGGGACCCCCCTCATTCCCATTGAGGATCTCCGGGACTTTGTGGCCACGTGCCAGGGTCGTCAAAGGACCCAGCTGGCACTCGATAGATGGTCGGGGCTGGCGCTGCTCGTCGGGTCGGCCCGCGTCGCCTTCAAGACCATGGTCGCGGACCCGCTCGAGCTGCGTCCGTTCCGGTCCTTCCTCACTGGGCTGCAAAGGGAGTGGCGGTCGATTAACAGCCACCCTCCCTTCCCCCGTTAGTGATAAGTAGGGGTTGGATTATGCTTCTGAAATGAAGATAACCATAGCCAGCCTCAACATCAACGGCGGCAGGGAAGCTAGCCGCAGATTTAATAACTTTTCGGTCCTTCGGGACGGGAAGTATGCGGTGTGCTTCCTGCAAGAAACCCACACCGTTCCGGGAGACGAGGCCACGTGGCTCCTGGAGTGGCAAGGAGGGGTCAGCATGAGTCACCTCTCCAGTGTTTCCAGTGGGGTGGCTATTTTGCTGGACCGCATTTTCAGCCGGAGATCTTGGGGGTCAAGGAGCTCGTGCCGGGCCGCTTGCTCCAGGTCACTGTTCGCCTGGGGGGCGTGCCGCTCCATTTAGTGAACGTGTACGCCCCTGCGGCGATGGAGAAGTTGAGGGACCTGGTCGGGTCCCTCGACTTGGTGGACGTCTGGCGAAATCTCCATCCCGACTCCAGCGCTTTCACTTGCGTGAGGCCTGGGAGAGGAGCGTCCAGAATCGACCGCCTCTACATTTCCAGGGCATACGTTTCCTGCGTTCCGGCGGCTTCCATGCGGCCGGTGCCGTGCGCGGACCACCACCTGGTGTGGGCGGAGCTCGTTCCGCTGCGCGCGGGGGGGGGGGGGTCCGCGTACTGGCACTTTAACAACCTGCTGCTGGAGGACGCGCGGTTCCAGGATTCGTTTCGTCGGTTCTGGGCCGGCTGGAGAAGGAAGCAGGGGGGCTTCCCCTCCTTGAGGCTATGGTGGGACGTGGGCAAGGCTCACGTCCGTCTCTTCTGTCAGGAGTATGCGAGGGGGTCGACCAAGAGGCGGGAAGCCAGGGTCGGGCGGTTGGAGAAGGAGGTGCTCGACCTGGAGTCCCGTCTCGGTCAAGTCGTCGAGGACCCGGCCCTGCGGTTGGTGTACGAAGAGAAGAAGGGCGCGCTGAAGGACCTGCAGCTCGCCGGGTCCCGAGGCACGTTCGTGAGGTCGTGGATCCAGTTCCTGCGGGACCTGGACCGCGTCTCCCCCTTCTTCTACTCGCTGGAAAAAAGACGGGGGGTCCGTAAGCAGCTCCTGGCCGACGACGGATCTCTGGTCTCGGATCCGGAGGGAATCCGCGCGGAGACCCGCGCCTATTACGGGGCTCTGTTCTCTCCGGATCCGTCCAGCGAGGATGCGCGCAGAGTTTTGTGGGAGGACCTGCTGAAGGTCGGCCTGGAGGGCGCCAAAAAATTGGACGCTCCTCTGTGTCTGGAGGAGCTGACAGGCGCCCTCCGCCAGCTCTCTAGGGGGAAGTCCCCGGGGCTGGACGGGCTGACCGTGGAGTTCCACAGGGTGTTCTGGGATGTCCTGGAGGGAGACGACGCCCGGGTCCTGGGGGAAAGTTTGGCGACCGGGGAGATGCCCCTCTCTTGGCGCAGGGCGGTGATTGTCCTGCTGCCTCAGAGGGGCGATCTCCGCCTTAAGAACTGGCGCCCGGTCTCCCTCCTCAGCACGGATTATAAAATTTTTGCCAGGGCCATTTCTGCTCGCCTTGGCGCCGTGCTGGCCCACATGATCCACCCCGACCAGTCCTACACGGTCCCGGGCCGGTCTATCCATGATAACATCCATCTGGTCCGGGACCTGGTCCACCATTCCCAGAGGGCTGGTCTGTCGGTCGCCTTCCTTTCCCTGGATCAGGAGAAGGCGTTCGACAGGGTGGATCACGAGTATCTTTTCGGGACGCATTTTGTCGCCCGGATCCGACTTCTGTACGCTGCCGCGGAGTGTCTGATTAAAGTTAACGGGTCTTTAACGGCGCCCCTTCGCTTCGGGAGGGGGGTGGGTCAGGGATGCCCCATGTCCGGCCAGTTATATGCCATTTGCGTGGAGCCTTTCCTGCGCCTCTTGCGGAAGAGGTTGACGGGACTGGCTCTGCAAGGGCCGGGCGTGGAGGTGGTCCTTTCGGCTTACGCCGATGACGTGCTCATGGTCACGGATCCCGTTGACTTGCGGAGGATGCGGGAATGCCAGCAGATTTACTCGGACGCATCCTCCACCAGGATCAACTGGGGGAAATGTTCTGGACTCCTGGTGGGTCAGTGGCGGGTGGACTCCCTGCCGGAGGAGTTCAGGCCCTTCGCCTGGAGCACTACGCACCTCCTCTACTTGGGAGTCTACCTCTGCCCGGCCAAGGACGCCTGGCCGGCGAACTGGCACGAGTTGGAGGCCAAAGCCGTCACTCGCTTAGGACGCTGGACAGGATTGCTCCGAGTGTTGTCCTACAGGGGTTGGGCGTTGGTCATAAACCAACTGGTGGCCGCCATGTTGTGGTACCGGTTGGTTACTCTGATCCCTTCCCCTGCGTTTGTCGTCAAGATACAGAAAAAGCTCGTCGATTTCTTCTGGAACAACGGGATGCACTGGGTCGCTGCCGCGGTTCTGTCTCTCCCGCTTAGGGAGGGCGGTCAGGCGTTGGTGTGCCTTCGCACCCAGGCTGCGACTTTCCGTCTTCAGACGCTGCAGAGATACCTGTACGTTGAGAATCCTCCAAGATGGTGTGCACTGGTGACGTATTTTTTCCGCCAGCTGCGCGGCCTCAATTATGACACGCAGCTCCTGTTTGTGAAAGTGGGTGGCACGCGTGCCAGCCTGCGAGAGCTGCCTGTCTTTTACCAGGAACTGCTATGGGGTTGGAACCAGGTCGCTTCCAGGCGCAGCTCTCCCCCGACAGGAATGGTGGCTGTCCTTCGGGAGCCACTGTTCAGGAATCCGCACCTCCACGTCCGCAGTTTCGGGTGGCTGGCGGAGCGCAGAGCTGTGGCTGGCAAGGTGACTCAAGTCGGGGACCTGCTCGATGGCGGAGGAGCGGGCTGGATGGCGCCGGAGGAGCTGGCAAGGCGCATGTCCTGGGTCAACGTCCAGCTCGCGGCCGATGCCATCGAGTCGATAAAGGCGAAAGTGCGCCCCGGCACCACTAGGTGCATCGAGGCGGCTCAAGCGTGTGGGGCGATCCTGTCTGAGCTTTCCCCCGTTCGGACGGAATTCCTTGTCGGCGCCCAGCCCCGACCCCCCCCCCTCGGGAACCGGCGCCTCACAACTTGAGCCGTCTCGAGGAAATACCCTCCGTGCCTTTTCATTCCGCACGGAGGGGTTTCCTGTACGGGCTGCTCCTGCACACCTTCCACTTTGCCATCTTCGCCCGCCGTCCGGACACGCCGTGGCGTGCCGTTTTACCTTCCGACGGAGGCGGAGGTCCCCAATGGGGGGCTCTCTATGCGGGAGTCCTCCCTTGTTCTATTGGGGACTTGGCCTGGAGGGTGTTGCACAGGGCGGTCCCGTGCAATAGGTATTTAAGTAGGTTTACGGACTCCCAGACCGCATGTTTGTTCTGCGGTCTGGAGGAGTCCGTATTTCATATTTATATCGAATGTGAGAGGTTGCAGCCCCTCTTCCATTATTTGAAGGGGCTGCTCCTCAAGTTTTGGTTGCACTTCAGTCCCACGCTCTTGATCTACGGTCACCCGTTACGGAGGGGAGCGGACAGGCTGGAGGACCTCCTCGTGGGTCTGCTCCTGGGCCTGGCCAAGAAAGCCATTAATTGGTCCGGGCAGCGGGCGGTCGAGGGGGTCGTCCGGCCGGATTGCCTCCCTCTCTTCCGTGGCCATATTTGCGCCCGGGTGGCCCTGGAGCTGGAGCACGCGGTGTCCGCCGGCACGCTCGATCACTTTCGTGACCGGTGGGCGCTGCGGGGACTGCGGGGACTGGAGTGCATAATTGGGCTGGAGAACCAAATTTTAATTTGATTATTAAGGTTTATTTGGAGTTTTATAGTTTATTTGTCTAAATTTATGGGTTCACAAAAAGAGGACCAGGAGAATATTGGTGTAATCAAGTGTGGAGGTGAGTTTCAACATGGAGTAGAGATGGATGGGAAACACTGAGGTACGGTAGTGTAGTGGTTATGTTTCTGGACTAATAATCCACAGAACGTGATTTCAAATCCCACCACGGCAGTTTGAGCATTTGAACTCAGTGTAAAAACCTGGGAATGAAAGTGACCATGAAGCTGTCGGATTGCTGTAAATAATCAATTCATGCCCTTTAGGGAAGGAAATCTGCCATCCTTACCCCATCTGGCCTATATGTGACTCCAGTCCCATACCAATGTGTTTGCCTCTTAATTGGCTTCTGAATTGGACTAGCAAGCCTCTAGGTTGCAAAGGACTGGAGTGATTGAAGAAGGCAGCCCACCACCACTGGATGGACCAGAGGGTCTTTACCTGTCCGTCATTGCTCGTCGTATCTTTGCAATAAGAAACACCTGTGAGTGATGCTATACAGTGATTCACTCACTCTTGTATACCGTTATTACCTTTGGATCTCTAATTGGCGTGTCTGAAAGTCCAAATTTAGCACGCAATTTGAGCCAATTGAGGATCGTGATTTAAACGTGCCCGCAGGTTTAGCACTCAAGCGCTGATTAGACACAATTCTCCAGGAGCTCTATGTCGCCTGCCGAGTGTGCTGGCTGGAAGTGGAAGGATGTTTGAAGGAGCTGAAGAGGGAGTGCCCAGGTTTTCCAGTGTGGTCCTGGAGGAGGAGGGATGTCCTCTACCCGCAAGGAGGGAGAGGGGGGGAGAAAAAGGAGGCCACAGAGGGCAGCTGATGCGGTGCATGTGTTTGCATATACATGCGGTACAGTAGCAAGGGGTTATATTACTGGACTAGTAATCCAGAGGTCTGGACTAATGATCTGGAGATGGGAGCACAAATCCCACCACGGCAGCTGGGGAATTTAAATTGTTCATTCTGGAAGAAGCTAGTATCAGTCATAGTGACTGAAAATGTGACTTCAACCCACTCTTAACTGCCCTCTGAAATGGTCTAGCAAGCCACTCATAACTCCTACAGCAAAGTAGAAGAATAAAACTGGATAGACTACCCGGCATCGACCTATGACAAAGGCACACCCAGCCCAGTCAACCCTGCAAAGTCCTCCTCACTGCCATCTAGCGAGCTATCCCACAGGCTAGTCAAGCAACAGCCTGACAAATCATACCCAGGGATGGTGATGGAGTCTGGGATGTTGGATGAAGGGTATGTCCTGTCCCACCGGCAGGACAGACCCACCAAAGGTGGCGGTGCAGTGGTGTAGAGTCGGGAGGGAGGGAGTGGTCCTGGGAGTCCTCAACATTGACTCCGGACCCCATGAAGTCTCATGGCATCAGGTCAAACATGAACAAGGATTATCAGCTGATGGGGAGCCAGTAGCTGGTAATCAGTACCACATGTTGAACACCATTTGTTCTTATGTAAGCACGGAGGGCAGCAAGGGCACAGAATGTAGTCTGAAGCCCCTCACCCATTCTCTGTCCATCACCCAGGTGCCTCAAAGTCCTGGGCAGGCTGTGGGACCAACACATGATGGTACAGTACATTGTAAGTTATGTACTGTGTTAGGAGGTTTAAATCACCACAGATAGAGGGCAATATAACCAAGGTAATAAAATGATCAGATGGATTAAGTACATTTTTGCTGGGTCCATGTTATTCTCTGGTCACTTGTGTTTACATTCCATGCACACCAATTAGAGATCCAAAGGTAATAACGGTATACAAGAGTGAGTGAATCACTGTATAGCATCACTCACAGCAATCATGTACGGTGTCTCAATACAGACCTGATCTTACATTGTTACAACTGTATGCCTGTGATCTGTTGGTTAAAGTAACAAGACAAATTCAGCCGAGAAAGCAGTCCAATATCGTGGTGAACCTGAAAATGTTGCTTCAAATTTCATTAAATTGCAGTTGCTTTGAGGAAGTGTTACCCCACACATCAGCCGGAATCTTGCCAGCCCTGCGAGTGCGGGTTTGGAG
Organism: Somniosus microcephalus; assembly: GCF_052327205.1. Classification (NCBI taxonomy): domain Eukaryota; kingdom Metazoa; phylum Chordata; class Chondrichthyes; order Squaliformes; family Somniosidae; genus Somniosus; species Somniosus microcephalus. Next base: position 54,527,886 of record NC_141010.1, on the reverse strand, counting down.
GCGGGGCCTGCTGTCAAAATGGCCCTGATTGACAGCGGGCGAAAGTCCGCCTCCATGCAAGATTCACAACTGTTGGGTCTGCCTGTGTATCGCAGACACGATACCAAGCGGCGGGCCAGTTAATTAAGGTACTAACAGATAGTTTAAAGCTATTTAAGAGGACTAAAAGCAGGCACTTGCAATTTAACCACCTTTGAGGAGTTTGCCGTCCCTCGGGGAACACGCCAGGTAAGTGGGGTCGGGTTCTCAATGGCTCTCCATTGCTTTCAATAGGTGACAGCTGTAAAAGTGGTATAAAAGCTACCATTTTACAGCTGTTCACTTTCCAAGGTCAGAAGCTGCAGCCTTCAGTGTGAGGAAGTGTCTCTTCAGCCTCATACACTTTTGGAATTGTTTGTAGAGAGCTCTAGATTCACTGTAAACTGCTTCCGTCAACTCAACTGGATCTGGCATATCAACAATCAGAATGGGCACAATTTATGCTCTCATCTTGGTCCCGAGTCTGACGAGGAACAGCCGCCCGAGAAGCAGAACCAGCCACACCAGCAAGAGCGCCAACTGTCTCCTCAACCACCTCATGCTGCACCGCGCCAGAGGCATTACCCCCAGCACAGGGTCTAATTGCAGAGGATGATCTATCTAAACATGACTGAGCAGTAGTGTCGAAGGAGACTCGGGCTAATCGCACCAAGTGGTCACCGACCTTTGCGCATTGCTGGAGGAGGACCTGCAGCCTAGAGGAAGGGGTGAACAGCCATCACCAGTGGCTGTCAAAGTCACCCTTGCCCTCAACCTCTTCGCCTCAGGCTCCTTCCAGGCATCTGCTGCAGACATCAGCGGCATTTCCCAGTCTGCCATACAGGTCACCGATGCCCTGTTTAACAAGACGACTGGCAACTATTTAAGGTTTACCACTCATCAACACAGTGACTGAGCGGGCCATTGGCTTCGCCGCTCTGCTTGGCTTCCCACAGGTGCAGGGAGTGATTGACTGTAAACATGGCGATCAGGGCACCCCATCACAATCAGAGAGCTTTTGTGAACCTCGAGGGCTTCCACTCCCTAAACGTTCAGCTGCAACCACAATAAAATCATAATATATGCACCTGGTTCCCTGGCAGCTTCAATGAATTGTACATCCTGCGTCACTCCACCGTCATAATACTGTGGAGGAGGAATTCCTAGAGTGTATATGGGATGGTTCCCTGGTCCAATATGTCGAGCAACCAACTAGAGATCAGGCCATCTTAGACTGGGTATTATGTAATGAGGATTAATTAGCAATCTCGGTCGTGTGAGGCCCCTTGGGAGGAGGGATCATAATATGATGAATTCTTCATTTTAATGGAGTCAAGTGGTCGACTCAGACTAGGGTCCTGAATTTAAATAAAGGAAACTACGATGGTATGAGGCACGAGTTGGCTAGGATGGTTTGGGGAACGTTACTTAAAGGGTTGACGGTGGATAGGCAATGGCAAACATTTAAAGATCACATGGATGAACTACAGAATTTTCATCCCCATTTGGCATAAAAATAAAACAAAAAAGGTGACTCAACCATGGCTAACAAGGGAAGCATAAGATCCAAGGAGAGGACATATAATTTGGCCAGAAAAAGCAGCCAACTTGAGGATTGGGAGCAGTTTAGGATTCAGCAAAGGAGGACAAAGGGATTAATTAAGAGGCGGAAAATAGATTGAGAGTAAGCTTGCAGGGAACATAACAACTGACTGTAAAAGCTTCTAAAGATATGTGAACAGAAAAAGATTGGTGAAGTCAAGTGTAGGTCCCTTGCAGTCAGAATCAGGGGAATTTATAATGGAGAACAAAGAAATGGCAGACCAATTAAAAACATACTTTGGTTCTGTCTTCACAAAGGAGGACACAAATAACCTCCCAGAGATGTCGGGGAACATAGGGTCTAATGAGAAAGAGGAACTGAATGAAATCAGTATTTGTAGGGAAATGGTATTAGGGAAATTGACAGAACGGAAGGCCGATAAATCCCCAGGGCCTGATAATCTACATCCTAGGGTACTTAAGGAAGTGGCCCTAGAAATAGTAAATGCATTGCTGGTCATCTTCCAAAATTCTATAGACTCTGGAACTGTCACGGGGCCTTGCATTCACGGGGCCATTTTCTTAGGGTTACGGTAGTGGACCGAAGCGCAGGAAACCTATCCAGGGACTCGAGACCGGGTAACACTCGAGAGATGATTCACTTGCGACTCGAGGACACAGCAAGAGCTGTTAGTTGCAGGCAGGCGCACAGAGGACAGGAAACAGGAAGCTTAAATACAGACCTAATTGGTCACGTGACACAATTATTCAAATGAGACACAGGAGACAAATACTTTAATAACAAACAGGTGAGGCCAGAGGCGCAGAGACAAACAGGTGAGGCCAGAGGCGCAGAGACAAACCAAACAACTTTATTCATTCTCTGCCTTGCTCTGTGTACTGCTGGTTGGAGCTGGAGGAAAGTGGAAAGTGGTGGTCTCCTGACCAGGCAGTGAAGGAGGAGAAGGAGAGACCCCAGACTGCCACTACCACCAACCAGACACAACTGAGGTGCCTGGAGGGAGAGGAGGAGAGGGAGAAGGAGGCCAGTATCCACCAGGGAGAGAGAGGGGAGAGGAACACCACTCATTTCAACTACTTGGAAGGAGGGAAGGAGCTGCATCTTTATACCTAACATCTGCAGGTGGGTGTCTTTTTGGTGCATTCCCCAAAAGACTTTGTATTCCAGACGGGGGGAGGAAAGAAGACTGTCCGGAAAGCCTGGCCTGGGTCGGCTGGAGCTGCCCAGGCGAAGCCTTTACTTACATCGAGAAGATCTGGTGTGGGGCTGAGCCTGGGCTTTCTCCAGTTTACCCAGGTGAAGACATCTTCTCCCCCTGCCCAAAGACCATTCCACATAGACTTTATTTCCATCGGGGAGTGCACCCCTGCCGACACCCACCCACCAAATACCACCCTGAGTGGTGACCCTGCCTTTGCGGCCCCCCCCTGTCTCTCTCAGGGGGCACCTCATTTCTACACTTATTAATTGCCACTTGAGCAGAGGGGAGGAGGCCCCTCTCCCAATTAATTCCAACAAGGGGAGAGGTGGGCCATTAGCTTTAACAACTCCCGCTGCTCAAGGGAAGACCTTTATTTTATTGAGCCCATTACCATCATAGGGCCTGTGACTTGGGGTGTGTGTAACTCTTTAAAAACCACCCCATTATGGCTTCTACATCTTCGGTGGCGGCGGGGCCAGCAAGGACCTATGTGGGGGTGGTAGCCAAAACCACGGCTGCTCCCGCGTCTTCTGCTGCCCCGTCGCCGTTCAGACTTATCATGAAAAAGCTTGGGGTGAAGAGCTACACCCACCCCAACATGACAATCGAGGCGTGTGTAAAGGCCATGGCTGGGGTTGTCGGCCCTTCAGCCATCCTCGCCACCTCGAAAATGTACGGGAAGGCTGTGTTCTTCCTGGGGTCAGAGCGGGCGGTGTCCCTGGCTATCACCGAGGGGCTCACCGTGGGCAGAACCTTCCTGCCGGTGGACCCTCTTGAGGCCACCGCGCGGAGAGTGGTAATATCCAACGTCTCGCCCTTTATCTCTGGTGAACTCCTCCTCCCCCACTTGCACCAACTTGGGGCGGTGAGGTCGGGGATCACGCCTATCCCGCTCGGCTTCCGGGAAGCCAGCCTTCGTCACGCCTTCTCCTTCCGGCGCCAGGCATTTATTCAGCTGGCGCGGGAGGAGGATACCGACGGGGCTTCTTCCATCCTCCACGAGGGGACCCTTCACCACGTCTTTTGGATGATGGACGGTGTGCGGTGCCACGCCTGCAAGGAGGTGGGGCACATTCGAAAGAACTGCCCCGCCTCCAAGGCCGCCAGATCGTCTGGTCTGGCCGCGCCCCCCAAGAAGAAACATCCGAGGCGCGGTCGTCGTCAAAGGTCGATGCCATCAAGGCCTCCGGGGGTGGTGGAGGGGAGGGAGTGCATCCAGGTGCGAGGAAGGCGAAGGAGAAAAGTAAACACCGGAGGGTGGGCCCCATGACATGGAGCCCCTGACACCCGAGCGCGTAGCGGAGTTGGTCAGGGAAGTCGAGAGTGGGAGGGACCTCGTGCCCGAGCCTGTGGCCGTGATTGCCGTGGCGGGAGCAGCAAAACCTGTGGCCGGACTCGGGCCCGAGGGACCCGACGAACCTGCTCCACCGGAGGGAGCAGGGGAGGCCCCTGCAGAAATGGAGGTCTCCCTCTATCCCGCTGCACTTAAAAGGAGGCGTGACCCCCAGGAGGATGAGGAGGAAGGTCCCTCCGGACAGGGGGAGTCGTCGCCCGCCGCCAGGGAGGCAGAGGTGTCTGCCCAGCTCGTGCCTCCCGGGGATGGGGATGAGACCCTGCCCGCAGAGGGGGTCGCGGAACAACCCGCGGCCGAAATCGATCCCCTTTCAGTGCCGTTACCCCTCGACGGGTTGGGCGGCCAGGGGTCTGGGTCGGGCGAGCTCCCGGAAAATGAGCTCGCCCAAAGCGACCCGGACATTCCCCGGGAGCTGCTCGACCTCGTCAGGGTTTTTAACAGTAATACCCCATCTGCTGGGTCGGAGGCCGGTGGAGCGGAAGAGGAAGGCCCTCTGTCTGTGTCTCCGGCGCCGGACGACTTGGAGAGTTACGTTTTTACATACTCTCCGGTCGTTCCGGGGCAGAGGGGGGCTCCGAACCACCGCCATCTTCTGGCCCGGCGCCCCTAGAGGAGCCCAGGGAGGAATCCTCCGCTACCGATCCTGGGGGTGGGATCCGGGCAGAGGCGGGGCCGGCCGTCGCGGGCGAACCGCTCACTGCGCACTGCGTGATGGACAGGTCGGCCGCCGGTGGCAACCCCCCAGAGGAGGACGGGGACTCAATGGTGGAGGCAGAGGACGACTGGGATTCCATCGCCAATGAGGCGATGGATGACCTCGCGCCGCTCGCTGGGACCCCCTCATTCCCGTTAAGGAACTCCGGGACTTTGTGGCCACGTGCCAGGGTCATCACAGGACCCGGCTGGCCCTCGAAAGATGGTCGGAACTGGCGCTGCTCATCGGGTCGGCCCGCGCCGCCGTCAGAGCCATGGGCGCGGACGCGGCCGTAAGCCCGTTCGGGCGGCGTCAGCTCCGGTCGTTCCTCACTGGGCTAAGGGAGTGGCGGTTGACCAGCGGCCGCCCTCCCTTCCCCCGTTAGTCATAAGTAGAGGTTGAACTATGCTTCTGAAATGAAGATAACCATAGCCAGCCTCAACATCAACGGCAGCAGGGAAGCTAGCCACAGATTTAATAACTTTTCGGTCCTTCGGGACGGGAAGTATGCGGTGTGCTTCCTGCAAGAAACCCACACCGTTCCGGGAGATGAGGCCACGTGGCTCCTGGAGTGGCAAGGAGGGGTCAGCATGAGTCACCTCTCCAGTGTTTCCAGTGGGGTGGCTATCTTGTTGGCCCCGCATTTTCAGCCGGAGATCTTGGGGGTCAAGCAGCTCGTGCCGGGCCGCTTGCTCCAGGTCACTGTTCGCCTGGGGGGGCGTGCCGCTCCATCTAGTGAACGTGTACGCCCCTGGGGCCGGTGCGCAGCAAGCGCGCTTCTTTGAAGAAGTGTCCACTCTTCTGGGCTCCATCGACGCGGGCGAGTGCGTCATCCTCGGGGGGGATTTTAACTGCACCCTCAAAGCAAGGGACCGCACGGGCCGCCTGCAAAGACCGGCGGCGATGGAGAAGTTGAGGGACCTGGTCGGGTCCCTCAACTTGGTGGACGTCTGGCGAAATCTCCATCCCGACTCCAGCGCCTTCACTTGCGTGAGGTCTGGGGGAGCAGCGTCCAGGATCGACCGCCTCTACATTTCCCTGGCATACGTCTCCTGCGTTCCGGCGGCCTCCATGCGGCCGGTGCCGTGCGCGGACCACCACCTGGTGTGGGCGGAGCTCGTTCCGCTGCGTGCACGGGGGGGGGGGGGGGGGGGTCCGCATATTGGCACTTTAACAACCTGCTGCTGGAGGACGCACGGTTCTGGGAGTCGTTTAGTCGGTTCTGGGCCGGCTGGCGAAGGAAGCAGGGGGGCTTCCCCTCCTTGAGGCTATGGTGGGACGTGGGCAAGGCTCACGTCCGTCTCTTCTGTCAGCAGTATGCGAGGGGGTCGACCAAGAGGCGGGAGGCCCGGGTCGGGCGGTTGGAGAAGGAGGTGCTCGACCTGGAGTCCCGTCTCGGTCAAGTCGTCGAGGACCCGGCCCTGCGGTTGGTGTACGAAGAGAAGAAGGGAGTGCTGAAGGACCTGCAGCTCGCTGGGTCCCGAGGCGCATATTTGAGGTCGCGGATCCAGTTCCTGCGGGACCTGGACCGCGGCTTCCCCTTCTTCTACTCGCTGGAAAAAAGACGGGGGGTCCGTAAGCAGCTTTTGGGTTGCTGGCCGACGACGGATCTCCGGTCTCGGATCCGGAGGGAATCAGCGCGGAGACCCGCGCCTATAACAGGGCTCTGTTCTCTCCGGATCCGTCCAGCGAGGATGCCTGCAGAGTTTTGTGGGAGGACCTGCCGAAAGTCGGCCTGGAGGGCGCCGAAAAATTGGACGCTCCTGAGTCTGCAGGAGCTGACTGGCGCCCTCCGCCAGCTCTCCTGGGGAAAGTCCCCGGGGCTGGACGGGCTGACCGTGGTGTTCCACAGGGCATTCTGGGACTTCTTGGGGGCGACTACGCGCAGGTCCTGGGGGAAAGTTTGGCGACCGGGGAAATGCCCCTCTCTTGGCACAGGGCGGTTATTGTCCTGCTGCCTAAGGGCGATCTCCGCCTCCTTAAGAACTGGCGCCCGGTCTCGCTCCTCAGCACGGACTACAAAATTTTTGCCAGGGCCATGTCTGCTCGCCTTGGCGCCGTGCTGGCCCACATGATCCACCCCGACCAGTCCTACACGGTCCCGGGCCGGACTATCCACAATAACCTCCAGCTGGTCCAGGGCCTGGTCCACCATTCCCAGAGGGCTGGTCTGTCGGTCGCCTTCCTTTCCCTGGATCAGGAGAAGGCATTCGACAGGGTGGATCACGAGTATCTCTTCGGGACTCTGCGCGCATTCGAGTTCGGGACGCATTTTGTCGCCCGGATCCGACTTCTGTACGCTGCCGGAGAGTGTCTGATTAAAGTTAACGGGTCCTTGACGGTGCCCCTTCGCTTCGGGAGGGGGGTGCGTCAGGGATGCCCCGTGTCCGGTCAGTTATACGCCGTTTGCGTAGAGCCTTTCCTGCGCCTCTTGCGGAAGAGGTTGACGGGACTGGCTCTGCAAGGGCCGGGCGTGGAGGTGGTCCTCACGGTCACGGATCCCGCTGACTTGCGAAGGATGCAGGAATGCCAGCAGATTTACTCGGACGCATCCTCCGCCAAGATCAACTGGGAGAAATGTTCCGGACTCCTGGTGGGTCTGTGGCGGGCGGACTCCCTGCCGGAGGAGTTCAGGCCCTTTGCCTGGAGCACCACGCACCTCCTCTACTTGTGAGTCTACCTTAGCCCTGCCGAGGACGCCTGGCCGGCGAACTGGCAAGAGTTGGAGGCCAAAGTCACCACTCGCTTAGGACGCTGGACAGGACTGCTCCAAGTGTTGTCCTACAGGGGTCGAGTGATGGTCATAAACCAACTGGTGGCCGCTATGGTGTGGTAACGGTTTGTCACTTTGATCCCTCCCCCTGCGTTTGTCGCCAAGATACAGAAGAAGCTCGTCGACTTCTTCTGGAACAAAAGGAAGCACTGGGTCTCTGCCGCGGTTCTGAGTCTCCTGCTTAGGGAGGGTGGTCAGGCGCTGGTGTGCCTTCGCACCCAGGCTGCGACTTTCCGTCTTCAGACGCTGCAGAGATACCTGGACGTCGAGAATCCTCCGAGATGGTGTACGCTGGCGAAGTTTTTCTTCCGCCAGCTGCACGGCCTCAATTACGACACGCAGCGCCTGTTCGCGAACGTGGGCGGCACGCGTGCCGGCCTGCGGGAGCTGCCCGTCTTCTACCAGGAACTGCTATGGGTTTGGAACTACGTCGCTTCCAGGCAGAGCTCTCCCCCGTCAGGAGCGGCGGCTCTCCTTTGGGAGCCGCTCAGGAATCCGCACATCCACGAACGCGGTTCGGGCGTCTGGCGGAGGGCAGGGCTGTGCCTGGCAAGGTGACCAGAGTCGGGGACCTGCTTCTTGGCGGAGGAGTGGGCTGGATGGCGCCGGAGGAGCTGGCGTGGCGCCTGTCCTGGGCCAACATCCGGCTCGCGGTCGAAGCCATCGAATCGGTGAAAGCGGCACTGGGCCCCGACTCCACTAGGTGTATCGAGGCGGCTCAAGCACGTGGGGCGGTCCCGTCCGAGCGGAATTCCTCATCGGCGCCCGGCCCCGAAACTCCCCTCGGGAACCAGCGCCTCACAATTTGAGCCGTCTCGAGGAAATGCCCTCCGTGCCTTTTCATTCCGCGGGGAGGGGTTTCCTGTACGGGCTGCTCCTGCACACTCTCCACTTTGCCATCTTCGTCTACCATCCGGACACGCCTTGGCGTGGCGTCTTGCCGACTGGCGGTGGTCCCCAATGGAGGGCTCTCTACGCGGGAGTCCTCCCTTGTTCCATCGGGGACTTGGCCTGGAGGGTGTTGCATGGAGCAGTCCCGTGCAGGAAGGCTTTAAGTAGGTTCACGGACTCGCAGGCCGCCAGCATTTTTTGCGGCCTGTAGGAGTCAGTGTTTCACGTTTATCTGGAATGTGAGAGGTTGCAGCCCCTCTTTCACTACTTGAAGGGGCTGCTCCTCGATTTTTGGTTGCACTTCAGTCCCACGCTCTTGATCTACGGTCACCCGGTGGGGAAGGGAGCAGACAGGTTGGAAGACCTCCTTGTGGGCCTGGCTAAAAGAGCCATCAATTGGTCCAGGCAGCGGGCGGTCGAGGGGGTCGTCCAGCCGAATTGCCTGCCTCTCTTCCATGGCCATGTTCGCGCCCGGGTGGCCCTGGAGATGGAGCACGCGGTGTCCGCCGGCACGCTTGAGTATTTCCACAACCGGTGGGCGCCGCGGGGACTGGAGTGCATTATCAACCCGGAAAACCAAATTTTAATTTGATTTGTTAAGTTCTAGTTGAACTTTTGTTTATTTACAGTTCAATTGGGTTTTTTTTTGGGTCCAAACAAAAAAAAAAAAAAGTACCCTCTGTTCAAGTAAATACCTGTTTTATTGTTCTCCTGCAGTCTGAGTATTATTCATCCTCGGACACTACAACCATGGCTAACGAAAGAAATTAAGGATAGCATTAGATCCAAAGGAGGAGTCATATAGTTGCCAGAAAAAGTAGCAAGCCTGAGGATTGGGAGCAGTTTTTAGAGTTCAGCAAAAAAGGACCGAGAGACTGATTAAGAGGGGAAAGAGTGCGAGAGTAAATTTGCAAAGAACATAAAGCAGATTGCAAAAACTTCTACAAGTATGTCAAAAAAGGGATTAGTGAAGACAAATGTAGGTCCCTTAGTCAGAAATGGGAGCATTTATAAATGGGGAACAAGGATGGCCACCCGAAACCAGGACGCCGGACAATCTCCGGCTACGACCCAAGATGAGGCCAGGTCTGCACTTGTGGGGACCCGCACCCGGAGTCATGATATTCCCAGTCCTACACAGGACGATCAAGATGAAGCAGACTCTACCGCCTTACCGGTATGGGCCAAGCGACCCAGGGAAAGGACACGGTCCGGGGAGACATGCCTTCCGGTCACAAGCAGAAAGCTAAACGACTACGGCTATTTTTGGTCCGCCTAGTCTGTTAAAGGAAGACTGGACTTCCAAACTTTATAGGGAGGAAGAATGTCAAAAATTGCAACTTCTACCAGTAGTAACTCAGGAAGTACTACTGAACGGCCACTTGAGGGCGCCATCCGAGGAGTATAAATACTCAGGCGTGGGCCCAACTTGGCCAGAAACAATCTGGAAACAGGAAGCTAGTGACTACTAACTAGACCTCCATGTTTTGTTACAAGTCAATTAAAGCCTTGCTTTATGTTCAACCAAGTGCGTAGTGAGTCTTTATTAAGTCAACTCGCATGTGGGAAACATGCTCGAGGCGGGATCGGGCCCGCCCACCAGTTTTTGCCATTAACACCTCACACTCCTCCAATCCCACCCCCTCGGGCCTGGCAAAAAAAAAAGCCCTTTGGTTCTGTCTTTGCGGAAGACACAAATAACATCTCAGAAATGCTAGGGAACCAAGGGTCTAGTGAGGAGGAATTAAAGGAAATTAGTATTGGTTAAAAAAAAAAGTGGTGAGAAATTAATGGGACTGAAAGCCAATAAATCCCCAGGGCCTGATAATCAGCACCCCAGAGTACTAAAAGAGTTAGCCATGGAAATAGTGGATGCATTGGCTGTTATCTTTCAAAATTCTATGGATTACGGAACAGTTCCTGCAGATTGGAGGGTGGCAAATGTAACCCCACTATTTAAATAAAGGAGGGAGAGAAAACAGGAACTACAGACTAGTTAGCCTAACATTAGTAGGGAAATTGCTAGAGTCTATTATAACAGGATTAGACAAAGCCAACATGAATTTATGAAAGGGAAATAGTGTTTGACAAACATACTGGAGTTTAAGGATGTAACTGTTAGAACAGATGAAGGAGAACCAGTGCATGTGGTGTATTTGGATTTTCGTAAGGCCTTTGATAAAGTCCCACATAAGAGGTTAGTGTGCAAAATTGAAGCACATGGGATTGGAGGCACTATATCAGCATGGCTTGAAAATTGGTTAACAGACAGGAAACAGCAGGAATAAATGGGTCTTTTTCGGGGGTGGCAGGTGGTGACTAGTGGGGTACCGCAGGGATCAGTACTTGGGCCACAATATATATCAATGATTTGGATGAGGGAACCAAATGTAATATTTCCAAGTTTGCTGAAGACACGAAACTAGGTGGGATTGAGTGTTGAGGAGGATGCAAAGAGGCTTCAAGGCAATTTAGACAAGTTGAGTGAGTGGGCAAATACATGCCAGATGCAGTTTAACATGGATAAATGTGAAGTTATCCACTTCAATAGGAAAAACAAAGTCAGTATTATTTAAATGGTGATAGATTGGGAAATGTTGATGTACAGGAGGGACCTGGGTGTCCTTGCACACCAGTCACTGAAAGCAAACATGCAGGTGCAGCAAGCAGTTAGGAAGGCAAATGGTATGTTGGCCTACATTGCAAAAGGATTTGAGTACAGGAGGAAGGATGTCTAGTGTTATACAGGGCCTTGGTGAGACTACACCTGGTGTACTGTGTGCAGTTTTGGTCTCCTTACCCAAGAAAGGATATACTTGCCATAGAGGGAGTGCAGCGAAGGTTCACTAGACTGATTCCTGGGATGACAGGACTGTCGTACGAGGAGAGATTGGGTCAACTAGGCCTGTATTCACGAGTTTAGGAGAGGGGATCTCATTGAAACATAGAATTCTGACAGGGCTAGACAGACTGGGTGCAGGGAGGATGTTTCCCCTGGCTGGTGGGTCTAGAACGAGGGGGCAGAGTCTCAGGATACGGGGTAGGACATTTAGGACTGAGATGGAGAAATTTCTTCACTCAGAAGGTGGTGAACCTGTGAAATTCTCTACCACCGAAGGCTCTGGAGGACAAGTCATTGAATATACTTTAAAAGGAGATAGATAGATTTCTAGGCACAAAAAGCATCAAGGGGTATGGGGAGAGAGCAGGAATATGGTAGAGATAGAGGATTAGCCATGCTCATTGAATGGCGGAGCAGGCTCGAATGGCCTACTCCTGCTCCTATTTTTCTATGTCTAAGTTTGGGTGCAGATAAGAAATAAAGGTAAGTAGTAATTGGTGGGAGTGGTCTACAGGCCCCCAAACAGTAACCATACTGTAGGACAGAGTACAAATTAAAAATTAAAGGCTTGTAAGAAAGGTACGGCTATAATCATGGGAGATTTTAATCTTCATATTGATTGGACAAAGCAGGTTGGCAAAGGTAGACTTGAGGAAGAGTTCTTGGAGAGTGTATACGGGATGGTTTCTTGGAACAATACATTGTGGATCCAACCAGGGAGAAGACTATTTTAGATCTGGTAATGTGTAACGAGGCTGGATTAATTAATGATCTCAAAGTGAAGGATCCTCTTGGGAAGAGTAATCATAGCATGGTAGAACTTCAAATTCAGTTTGAAGGCGAGAAATGTAAGTCTCAAACTAGTGTCCTGACCTTAAATAAAGGTAATTACAAAGGTATGATGGCAGACTTGGTTAAAGTGGACTGGGAATATATATTAAAAGGGTAAGACTGTAGAAAAGCAGTGGCAAACATTGAAGATATTTCATAACTCAAAGAAACATTCCAAGGAGAAAGAAAGACTAAGGATGAACCATCCGTGGCTAACTAAGGAAATAAAGGATGGTATCAAATTGAAAAAAGCATACAATGTTGCGAAGAATAGTGAAAGGCCAGAGGATTGGGAAATTTTTAAAAACCAGCAAAGGATGACAAAAAGAAAATGTGTAAGCTAGCAAGAAATATAAAGACATTAAGAGCTTCTAAAGTTATATAAGAGTAGCTAAAGTAAATGTGGGTCCCTAGAGGAAGAGTCTGGGGAATTAATAATGGGAAACAGGGAAATGGCGGAGACTTGAACAAATATTTTGTATCAGTCTTCCTGGTAGAAGACACAAAGCATCCCAATAATGGATAATCAACGGGCTTTTGTTTGGGGGGGGTGCGAAGAAAGGAGACTTAAAAAAAACTCACTAGAGAGAAAGTACTAGGCAAACTAATGGGACTAAAAAAGGTGGACAAGTCCCCTAGACCCGATGGCATGCATCCTAGAGTCTGAAAAGATGTGGCTGCAGAAGTAGTGGATGCATTGGTTGTAATCTACCAAAATTCCCTGGATTCTGGAGATGTCCCAGTGGACTGGAAAACTGCAAATGTAATGCCCCATTTAAGAAAGGAAGACGACAGAAACCAGGCAACAATCGACCAGTTAGTCCAACATCTGTCATTGGGAAAATGCTGGAGTCCATCATTAAGGAAGTGGTAGCAGGACATTTAGAAAATCATAAGTCAAGCAGAAGCAGCGTGGTTTATGAAAGGGAAATCATGTTTGACAAATTTGCTGGAGTTCTTTAGGATGTGACAAGCAGGGTGGATAAAGGGGAACCAGTAGGAGCTCGTGTATTTAGATTTCCAGAAGGCATTCGATAAGGTGCCACATAAAAGGTTACTACACAAGATAAGAGCCCATGGGTTTGGGGGTAATATATTAGCATGGATAGAGGATTGGCTAACTAACAGAAAGAGAGTAGTGATGAATGGGTCATTTTCTGGTAGGCAAACTAACTAGTGGGGTGCCGCAGGGATCAGTGCTGGGGCCTCTATTTACAATCTATATTAATGACTTGGATGAAGGGACAGTGTAATGTAGCAATATTTGCTGATAGGTGGAAAAGCAAATTGTGTGGAGGATGCAAAGCGATATAGATAGGCTAAATGAGTGGGCAGGAATCTGGCAGATGGGTATAATGTGGGAAAATGCGAGGTTATCCACTTTGGTCGGAAAACTAAAAATCGCAAATTATTTAAATGGGGAGAGATTACAAAACGCTGAGGTAGAGGGATCTGGGTGTCCTTGTACATGAATCACAATGTTAACATGCAGGTACAACAAGTAATTAGGAAGGCAAATGGAGTGTTGGCCTTTATTGCAAAGGGAATGGAGTGTAAAAGTAGGGAAGTCCTGTTAAAACTGTACAGGGCATTGGTGAGACCACACCTGGAGTACTGCGTGCAGTTTTGGTCTCATTTAAGGAAGGATATACTTGCATTGGAGGGAGTTCAGAGAAGGTTCACGAGGTTGATTCTGGAGATGAAGGGGTTATCTTAAGAAAGGTTGAGCAGGCTGGGCCTATACTCATTGGTGTTTAGAAGAATGAGGGGATCTTATTGAAACACAAGATTGAGGGGGCTTAACAGGGTAGATGCAGAGAGGATGGGCCCGATTTTCTGGATCCCCGAATGTCGGGTTCTGACCCGGAAAAAAAATGGGTCAGCCAGCTGCACGCAATTTTCCCTCAAGTGGCCAATTAATTTCCAGCGTGTGGGCAGCCTTGCTAATTGTCCATTTCCAGTCAGAAAGCCCCACAGTATGATGTCATCATTCGTGGTGCTTTTATAGTGTCCATCAAGCTTCTCCACCTCTGCAGGCTTCTCAACCAGTCGTACAGAATGGCAGAGGAGCCTGCACCAGCTGCTGTCTGCGGTAGAGGCCGAGCCACCGCCAAATTTGACGAGACATCACTGCAGACCTTGGTGGATGGGGTAAGGGCCCACAGGGAGGTCCTCTACCCTCGCTCAGGGAGGAAGAGGCCTCCCAAAGGGACCAGGGCTGCCTGGATGGAGGTGGCAGCAGAGGTCAACTCTCTGGGAGTCACCCGTCGCACCTGGATGCAGTGCAGGAAGCGCTTCCATGACCTTCACCGCACAGGGAAAGTAAGTACGAAGTTTCCATCACCCTCAACCTGATCCTCATTGCCTTTCCCCAACAGCACTCAGCTTCAGCAATCTCTTCCCCCACATCCCATTTCATAGTCACATCCATGCACCCTTGCCTATTCCCTATCTTTGTACTCACATTCACATAACTATTCCACCATGCAGCCCTCACACTGCCTCTCACTGATGCTTGGAACACAACTGACAACACAGGGAGGGCCCTTGGTCTTGCAGCCTCACAACATCTTTGTCTCCTTCTAAGCATCTATGCTATGCAATCTCTTCATTCACTCCTGCACTCACTCAAACTCCACTTGTCTCTCTCATTGCAGGAAAAGAGAGCTCAATAGACGAAAGCGTGCGAGGACTGGAGGACGACCACCCTCAGTCGCCCACCTGAGCCCCTGGGAGGAAGCAGCGATCGACATTGCTGGGGCTGACATGCTTGTGGATGCTGGGGCAGGAGAGACAGGAGCAAGCCTGTAAGCTGGTGACAGAATACTTCCCTGTGGCGTATGTGCCTTTAAGAGCCCCAGGTGTGCGTAATGCCGGTAATTGCCACTTGGGCTATATACGCCTGTGTATTGTGCATATCCTTTAGAAACCCCCCCCCCCCAGACTTGCTTAGTAAATACCTATGAACCAACTCCTGTCTTCAGTGTCTTTATCTACACACGGACACTACAGTGGCGATGAAGTGGAAACGGACTTACCTGCAATTCGGCAGCACCTCAAGGACATCGATTCCTGCAGCGTCCAGAAGACTCAAGGAAGTAAGAGAAACGGTGGTTTCACCAGCTGGCCAAGCTGGTGACAGGTACTGCGCTAATCCTTCCTGGGCGTCAGGCTGGAGCTCCAGCGGCGGGCTCTACAGCTGAGACAGGCAGCGAAATCGGAGGCAAGCAATAACGGACTGGGAGGGTGCACTCGAGAGACGGCCGGCGCGGCAAGCAGGTCAGCGTTTAGACCTCCGTCGGGAACGAGTCTCCAACAGTGGATAAACGGAAACCACAGTAAAACAGCGTTATCGGTAGCAGCGGCGGGAAAGCGCGGGAAGCGCCATATCTTTTCTGAAATGCCTAAATCTGGTAATATTGAGGCTTTTGATGGCGAAATACAAGATTGGACCACATACGTGGAAAGAGTAGAGGTTTATTGCACTGCAAATGGAATAACAGATAAAAAAAAGCTTCAGTACTTCTGAACTTAATGGGCGCGAAGACATACGGGCTGTTACGAAATTTAATCACTCCAGCCAAACCAAAGGACAAGACTTTTAAAGAAATTGTTGATACCCTGCAGGAGCATTTAAACCCAACACCGCTGCTGATAGCGGAACGATTCAAGTTCTTCAAGAGAAATCAACACAAGAATGAAAGTAACGCTGATTACCTAACCGAATTAAGAAAGCTATCAAAGTACTGCCAATTCGGAGCAGGACTATCGGATTATCTTCGAGACAAATTTGTTTGCGGTCTCTTAAGTGAAGGAACACAAAAAAGACTGCTTTCTGAAAAAGATTGAACATTGGACAAAGCTTTCAGTATGGCTGTATCATATGAAGCAGCAGCAAAAGGAGCTGCAGAGATACAACAAGAGACACAGGACTTCGGCACCCATAAAATGACACAGGAGTTCGGAAGATGTTATCGCTGTGGCAGATCCACCCATAACCAAAGGCACTGCTGGTTCAAGGGCAAAGCATGCAGGCAATGTGGTAAGATTGGACACATTGCACGGGTATGCCAATCTGGACAAAATAAATCCACTGACAGAAAACAAAAAATCAATAAAGAAAAGTACAGGAAGGTACAAATGATGACGGACAATAGCTCCGAAGACCAGAATAGCGATAGCGACTCCGGAAACAAGAGACTAAGCTGTCTCAAATTACATAATGTACTTGCCAAAGAGGATTACCA
Organism: Somniosus microcephalus; assembly: GCF_052327205.1. Taxonomy (NCBI): domain Eukaryota; kingdom Metazoa; phylum Chordata; class Chondrichthyes; order Squaliformes; family Somniosidae; genus Somniosus; species Somniosus microcephalus. Next base: position 54,511,471 of record NC_141010.1, on the reverse strand, counting down.
AACCATTTGGGTTACCCTCACAATAGCAGGGTCCCCAGTTAAAATGGAGCTAGATACAGGATCAGCTCTAACCGTAATAAATCGACGAGATTACGAGAGGCTATTTTCGCATATACCTCTAAAAGACACATCCATTATCTTAAAAACATATACGGGGCAGGAAGTCTACCCCAAAAGGAAAAATAAGGGTGCCTGTGGTATACAACGGCAAAGAAATACAAAAGTTGTATTTATACATTCTACAAGATGGTGGTCCACCGTTGTTGGGACGTGAATGGATAAGGAAGATACGTTTAGACTGGCACTCCATTCAGGCACTGACGGTGACCAGTAAGGAAAAAAACAATGATGACATCATACCTGAACGATTAAAAGACATCTTGGCCAATGCCAAAGAAGTGTTTCAAGAGAAACTAGGAACCTTGAAAGGCATCACCGCCTCAATAAAAGTGGAAGATACAGCAATTTCAAAAATTTTTAAGGCAAGACCGGTGCCATACGCAATACGTCCGGCAGTCGAGGCAGAGCTGAAGAATTTGGAAAAGGCAGGCGTATTATCCAAAATAGATTGGAGCGAATGGGCAACACCCATCGTTCCCAGTCATGAAAAACATTGAAAAATAACTGAGGAACAGAAAAAATTCGCATCTGTGGGGACTTTAAGGTGACTGTAAACCCGGTCCTTCACACGGTACAGTATCCTCTTCCGAGGATAGAAGATATTTTCGCCTCACTATCCGGAGGGAAACGTTTCACAAAAATTGACTTGGCACAGGCATATCTACAGATGGAGGTTGAGGAGACCTCTAAAAAGTATCTCACAATAAACACACACAAAGGCCTGTACCAGTACAATCGACTGGTTTTTGGAATAGCATCAGCTCCAGCTATCTGGCAAAGAGCTATGGAGCAAGTCCTGCAAGGGATTCCGGGGACTCAATGCCACCTAGACGACATCCTTATAACAGGAGAAAACGACAACGAGCACCTTGCCAATTTGGAGCAGGTGCTCACTAGGCTGAAAGAACGGGGCCTGCGAGCAAATCGCCCCAAGTGCGAATTTTTCCAAAATCAGATATCATATTGTGGCCACATAATTAATAAGGAAGGGTTGCATAAGTCACCTGAAAAAATTGAAGCAGTTATAAAAGCCCCAGCACCTGAAAATGTTTCACAGTTAAGGTCATTCCTGGGATTAATAAATTACTATCATAAATTTTTGCCGAACTTATCAACTATTCTACACCCTCTTAATGATCTTCTACAGACAGGAGTGATTTGGAAATGGAACGAAGACTGTAAACGTGCCTTCCATAAATGTAAAGACTTAATCACATCCGAGAAAATTTTGGCTCATTACAACCCATCACTACCAATCAGACTGGCGTGCGATGCGTCCCCTTACGGCATAGGAGCGGTATTGTCCCATAGAATCCCTGATGGCTCGGAACGGCCGATAGCTTTTGCGTCACGCTCATTGAACTCAGCTGAGCGTAACTATGCCCAGATAGACAGGGAAGCACTCAGCCTGGTATGGGGAGTGAAGAAATTCAACCATTACCTACACGGACAAAAATTTACCTTGCTGACTGACCATCAACCCCTCATCTCCATATTCAACCCTAAAAAAGGTGTCCCCATTATGACGGCACAAAGACTACAGAGGTGGTCCCTTTTTCTAGGGGCACACCAATACAACATTGAATACAAAGGGTCAAAACAGCATGGGAATGCTGACGGTTTATCACGCCTACCGTTGCCAACGATAAAAGAGGCACCTACAGTAGACCCAGTAGAGTTATTCCACTCTACCATAGTGGAATGTCTACCGGTGACAAATTCTGCCATTGAAAGGGAGACAAGAAATGACCCTACTCTCTCACGGGTCTACGATTTAACAGTGAAGGGATGGCCAGCACATGGCGAACCACTGTTGCCAGCATTCTCGCAAAGAAGAGAACAGCTGTCAGTGTGCCGAGGAACCTTGATGTGTGGATCCAGAGTGGTGATTCCACCCAAACTCCAGGATAAAGTGCTAAAGGAGCTTCACGAGGGGCATCTGGGTGGAGTGAAAATGAAGAACCTAGCTAGGGCGTTTGTATGGTGGCCAGGTATCGATGGAGACATCGAAGACATGACCAAGAGCTGCCTAGGATGCCAGAAGGTCCAAAATGCTCCGCCACAGGCCCCTCTACATCCATGGGAGTGGCCCTCATCTCCCTGGCAAAGGGTGCACATCGACTTTGCTGGTCCATTTATGGACTCAATGTTCTTAATCGCGGTTGATGCACACTCCAAGTGGCCGGAGGTAATAAAGATGTCCTCCACCACCACGGAAAAAACCATCACAGTATTAAGGACCATATTTGCCAGGAATGGGCTGCCGGAGCAGATATGTTCTGATAATGGACCGCAATTTGTGTCCGAAGAATTCAGAAAATTCTTAAAGAACAATGGGGTAAAGCACTACACGTCCGCCCCATACCATCCCGCCACCAATGGATTGGCTGAAAGGTTTGTCCAGACCTTCAAGAAGGCCATCAAGGCCATGGGTAATGAAGACATAAAACTTCAGCACAAGGTGGATAACTTCTTATTTGCATATAGGAATGCAACGCATATGGTTACTAACCAAACTCCCGCCATGATGTTCTACAATAGAAACCTAAGATGCCGGCTGGATTTGGTCAAGCCCAACATCCGAAGGGACGTGGAGAACCGGCAGTTTCAGGGCATGAATGAAAGGCCAACTAGGGCCTTCCAGATAGGCCAACCGGTTTTGGCCCGGGACTACCGTACCGAGAAATGGCAGCCTGGAACTATCTGCACACGATTAGGACCACTGATGTATACCGTGGACATCGGAGACAGCATAATAAGGCGCCATGCTGACCAAATCATCAAGTCATCCGAAAAGGGACAACCTACACCACCACTCTATACATCTAACGATGAAGTAGAGATACCCATATCTACCTCCGATCCGGTGATACTGGAGCCCGATGAACCCGACACTGGCCTTCAAGCCGAATCAGCCTTGCCAGAAGAACCTACTACACCACCAGAAACTACTACACCCCCGAGGCGTTATGCGGACCGAGTCAGGAAGCCTCCTGAGAGACTAACTTATAATTAATTAATACAGCAATGTATATTATTTTGCATATAACATGTAATTAATAATTACTTAAAATATGATGTACTAGTTAGCTAGAAGGGGAGGAATTGTGGTGTATGTGCCTTTAAGAGCCCCAGGTGTGCGCAATGCCGGTAATTGCCACTTGGGCTATATAAGCCTGTGTATTGTGTGTATCCTTTAGAAACCCCCCCCCCCAGACTTGCTTAGTAAATACCTATGAACCAACTCCTGTCTTCAGTGTCTTTATCTACACACGGACACTACATTCCCCCATCTCTCTCTGACATAGCATGAGTTGCTGATATGATTCTGAAGCCACATCATTTGGACTTGTGAGCATATGCCAAATCCAATGTGCAAGTAGCCTTGGCATCACATCTCTAACTTTCCTTTACTCCCCCACAAGACCATCCGGAGCCCCCGTCGCCACTGCCGAGGAGGAAGAGGCTTTGCAGCCAGACTCCTCAGAGGAAGCTCCAGCCTCTGAGGGCGCAGCGTCAGCTTAAGTAAGCGCACCCAGCACCAGTGCAGACACTCGCACCTCGGTGGGACCCTCTGGACAGAGAGTAGCATCAGCAGTGTGGGGAGACAGGGACAGCAGTGGAGGGTCCTCGTCGGAGGGCACAGGCCTCTGCCAGCTCAGCTGCATGTCGATCCTATGCCTCTGGGTCCATCCGCAAGAGAGGAGGAGGTGATGGATCTCTATGCACAGATGCAGGAGTCTGGCAGGTTTTGTCTCCAGGGTCGCTGCGAGTGTGGAGCGAATGGAGGAGCCCATGGCGAGCATGAGCAGAGCCTCAGTGGAGTCATTGGCGCATGAAAGCATCACCACGGAAAGGTTGGCTACGGCCGAGGAGGAGGAGGAGGAGAGGAGGGCGGCTGCGGCCGAGGAGGAGAGGAGGGCGGCTGCAGCCTATAGGGGTTCGCAAAAATCCCCTAATTCCCTTAAGATCGGAAAATATTGGTCCACATCGTGGACGAAGAATTACGTGATTTGAATTGCCTCTGGGTTGGACAGTGTGGTGATTAGATGACATCTCAGTGTGTGGCAAATCAAGGGTGGAGCACGATTTTAATCTAGAAAGATTCCTTCAAGTTGCGGAAAAAGTTGACTTAACTTTCAATAAAGAGAAGTGTATCTTTTCGACCACCGAGGTAAATTTACTGGGGTATATTATCTCGGGAAACAAGATTAATCCAGATCCAGAACGGCTGCGACCACTGATTGATTTACCTTGCCCTACTAATTCTAAGGCCTTGCAACGAGTTGTTGGACTGTTTTCTTATTATTCTAATTGGATTGCAAACTTCTCGCAGAAGATCCGGCCCCTTATTCAGGTTACGACATATCCTCTATCATGGGAGGCCAGGATGTGTTTTGATAATCTTAAAAAGGATATCCTTGGAGCAGTTGTGCATTCTATTGATGAGCAGGTTCCCTTTGTGATTGAGACGGACGCTTCCGATTTTGCAATTGGGGCTACCCTGAGCTATTGGAGGCAAATTCCCAATATGCTCAGATTCGATTCCAAGATGGGAAAGAAAGTACGGTTTCAGTTAAAGACTTAGCTCCTTGTGGTGGCCAGCCCTCTCCTGAGGACATTAACAATAGCCATAATTCAGATAATGTTGATGTTGTCACAGATACTACGAACATTTCGAATCCTATTGCAGACACTTACAATTCTCTGTCTGCCCCCGATGGATGTTCATGACCCTCCCAGTCTACCTTCTAATGGGACTTCCAATCCGGAAACCGTTGATAATCGGGATATTGATTGCCTCCCTGCAGAAGATATTTCTGTGTCTCCTGGTGTGGGAGGGCAAGGAACTCCACCAAGGCTAAGAAGGTCGACACGAGCAAGATATCCGGTCGACCGATTAAAAATGGACTTTTAAAATAATTAATAATTTAATAGTAAAATTTTAAAATTGTTGAAGGCATTATACATGTATTGCTCTAGTCATAAATAACTAATTGTAAACTGTAAAGGCTACCTAGGTTGAAGTATATTTTAAAAGGAGGGGTGAATGTGGTGATTATTCTTGTTTTATAAGAAGCATTGTAATTGGTTGCCTGTTTTCCTGCCTTGATATATGCTGTAAACTTATTGGTTAGTTGATTCCATGTGACCTGTGGTGGCCATCGTAAATTCAGTTTTCTACAGTTTGGTTGAGACTGGGTGCTCAACATGTACTTGCTGGTTTTTTAAGGTTAATAAAGCCTAGCTTTTGAAAGGCAATCTACTCTTTATTTCAGACAGTGTTTTTAAAACATACCCAGAATTGTGAAAGGCTATGTTGGGAAGAGCAGCACTTGGGCAACATCAGGATCTAAGACAGTACATTTTATTAAAAATCATACTTTTGAGTTTTGAACTGTATATTGTAAAGAGGTTTGAAAATGGCCGTCAGAAAGCATGGCAGACAGTGGGGCTTGAAAAAAAGCAGCTCGCAGCATCTGCCTAAGTGGGAGGATCAAGCAGTTGTAGTTAGACCTGTCAATCAAACCAGGGAGTTTCCCTTCTGGAGGCAAGGTTTGTTTACACAAAACTGCAGGATATTGACATAAGGGATTAACCCACTTGAGCAGTGACCGCAGAACAATCGGTTTCTGTTTACACAGCAATCCAGCCCCATTCAAACCTCTTACACACATTGAGGCACTTTGAAAATACGGAAAGGACTTTCATTAGGAATGAAGGGGTTTTTGAATCACCCATTTCTGTACAATAGGGCAGTTGGATTCCCTTTTGTTTTAGCCCAGGTGAACTCCGGATGTGGGCGGGGACACTTCGGCCCCAGAAGGTAGACACATCCAAACCACTTTGAATCAGCCAATCACAGCCTTTCTCTTGTGCATTCGAACTTTTGGGTGCGAATTTTGCACGCAGACCTTTTCAGCGCCAAACAGCAGGAGTTGGCAGGATATAAAGATAGCTCCTGAGAAGCTATCGCTCTCTCACTTCCTTGGACCCCAGGTGAGCAGGTTTCTGACTACTCAGCAAGGCAACCTAGTAAGGAGTTAGGGGGTGGCAATTTAGGAGAAATTGCTAAGATTGTTTAATTAACATTGTAGCCATTTATCCCTCATTTTTGCCGTCAGCATTCCCCTGTTAAGTAATTTACTGTAATTACTGTGTTCGTGTGGTATAGTTTAAAATTTGATTATAGTTTCTTTAGTTTAATAAAAGTTGACACTCACATCCAGATCATTCATCTGATTTAATTTATATCATTAATTATAAGTTCCTCCAGTCAGAACTGGAAGGTGGGGTAGCGATTCGAAACAGCTGTGGAAATTGGTTTACAGTGTAGCAACAAAAGGCTGCCTGACCAGGAGGTGAATTACCGTAAACCCCGGAAAAGATGCCCCCCTACAGGCCATGGAGGAGAGGAGGGTGGCTGCGGCCATGGAGGAGCTTAGTCGCCAGGGTGTCGAAAACATGGCGAGTGCTCTGAATAGAATGGCATCTCGAGGCGCGATGGGCATCTATTGAACACCGAAACCAGACCTTCATGGAAGTCCCTCTGAGCAGGACTTCCAGTGCTGAGACAGGTCCCCATGGCCCCCCTGATGTGCAGCAAGGTGCTCTCCAGCCACTTGCAGGCACTGAGCGCGAGCTGACCCATGAGAGGGAGGTTGTTAGCACATCTCAAGGAAGTGGGGGCTCCTCTGCAATGCCACTTCAGTGCCCTCGGTCATAGGCCCGCCGGAGTCCACACCCCAGAGAGATAGGTGTCACAAGCCCTGCACAGCCGCAGGAGCAGCAGACTGCAGGCGAGCCCTCATAGGCTCACCACCCCAGAGGACGCCCGCCAAAGGTGTCGAGACAGGCGCAGCAGGAAAGTGAGTAAGGGGCCTCCACATCTGCTGAAGCCACAGGGGTACCACTACGTAGGAGCATGCGTAAGAGAAAAATAAAGCACCAGTAATCACAAGGGTAGTCACTTGGCATTAAAACTATTTACAAGACTTTTCACCCATCATTTTCCTGTACATAAAAAATCTGGTGGCAACTGCTGCAGTTATGGCGTCTGTCATTTGGCGAATGGGGATATCACAGAGGCCTTAGGATAACTTGCAGATGTCAGCAAGCTGGTCAAATAGGTAGGAATGTGTAGGCATGGGCCACTGTCCATGGTCACTTAAGAAGCAGTGAGGTTGCAGTGTTTGATGTACCAGGCTACGCAAATCTGCCCAGGACGAGTGCGTTCCTTGCATTCCGCCCAGCAATGCTCTCGCGCACTGGCGCCGCTGGTTGGCGGGCCTCTGCAGGATGCTAGTTTCCGTCCTCCTCCTCCGCATTATCCTCAGCATCCTCATCTGTGGCGGCTCTGTAAGGAGCCTCTTGGTCCTGTGGCAACCAGCAAGCAACGACGCTGTGCCATGTTGTGAAGCACACAGCATACCATGTCGATTTTGGATACCCTGGCTGATGAGTACTGTAGGGCTCCACCTGATCTATCGAGGCATCTGAAGCGCATCTTCAGCAATCCGATGGTTTGCTCGATAATGCATCTGGTGGTAATGTGGTTGGAGTTGTAGCGTTCCTCAGCTTCGCTGGCTGGTCTCAACGGCGTCATTAGCCAAGAGCACAGGGGATATCCCTTGTCTCCAAGTAGCCATCCTTCAAGTTGGCTTGGCGGACTGAATTGCGGAAGCACAGTAGACTGGCGCAGTATGAAGGAGTCATGGCAGCTGCCAGGGTACCTGGCACAAACATGCAAAATCACCTTGTTGGTCACACACCAGCTGAATGTTAAGGGAGTGGATGCCTCTGCGGTTGACAGAAACTCCTGGATTGCGGTGGGGTGCCCTAAGGGCCACGTGTGCAGTCAATGACGCCCTGCACCCTTGGAAAGTCTGCCAGCTGACCAATCCAAGCGCTCGTGCCCTCACACTTGCGATCCCTGGTGAAATGGATGTGATTGTGCGCGAGGGCAAAGAGGGCATCGGTTACCTGCGTGATGCAAGTGTGTGCTGCCGCCTGGGAGATGCCGCTAAAGTCTGCTGCTTATCCCTGGAAGGAGCCTGAGGCATAAAAGTTGAGTGTGGTGGTGACTTTGATGGCCACTGGTAAGGAGTGTGGACCTGGTGCTCTGGGCTCTTGGTCTTGCTGCAGCATTGCGCAGATGTCAGTCACAACCTCTCTCGAATGTCGGAGCCGCCTCTGGCACTGCTGCTCAGTCATGTTGAGGTAGCTGACCCTGTTTGGGAGGTATCTCCTGCACCGACGGCCTTCCATGCACTGGCCCCTTCTAGCCTGTGCTGCCCCAGGTGGCTGAGACACAGCCTGTCGCTCCTGCTGGTGCTGCTGTTGCTGGATCTGCTGCAGCCTCCTCTGCTGTTGGAGATCCTCTAATGCCAGGAAGGGAAGGAACAAAAGGCCTCCCATGCTTCTGGCAGATGCCTCCGTTGAGGAGGCACTGAGTTCGGGTGGCAAGACGGGCTTCCTAGGAACTCTGGAGAAGTGTGTGAGGCTCCAACCTTCCACAGCTGTGCCTAAGCCTTCAACAAGTTGCCCCAAGCCTTCAGCAACAAGGTCCTGCAGCCTACAAATGCTGGCTGATTAAATCTCTTCCATCCTGATTGACCTGCCAGGCGTGTTTTACGTGGGGAAAGGCTGAAAGTTGCAAGGGCCCCTGAAAATAGAATTAAACATGCCAATAATTCATTAGGCTCCCGCCGACCATTCCCGCCTGCTGCGGGCGGGACCGATTTGGGTCGCGCTGAAACACGGGGGCGAAAGTCGGGCGGGGCGGTCGCGACCCCCTATTTCTGCGATTTTCAGCCCCCGCCCAGGGCCGATGTTTCCCCTTGTGGGGGGAATCTAGAACTTGGGGCATCATTTCAGAATAAGGGGGCACCCATTAAAACAGAAATGAGGAGAAATTTCTTCTGAGGGTCGTGAATCTTTGGAATTCTCTTCCCCAGAGAGCTGTAGAGGCCGGGTCATTGAATATATTTAAGGTGGAGAGGGACAGATTTTTGAACGGTAAGGGAGTGAAGGGTCATGGGGAGCGGGCAGGGAAGTGGAGTTGAGGCCAAGATCAGATCAGCCATGATCTTATTGAATGGCGGAGCAGGCTCGAGGGGCCGAATGACCCACTCCTGCTCCTACGTCTTATGTTCTAATGCAATGTTGAAGTTTCGTGGTTAAATGAATCTATAATTGTGGATCTGGAGCGATTGCGTGTACATAATTTGCGTCCTTAAGCGAGAGCTCCACATTAGTACAGATGAAAGGGAACAGTAGCATAGTGGTTATGTTACTGGACTAGTAATCCAGAGGCCTGGACTAACTATCTGGAGACGCGAGTTCAAATCCCACCACGGCAGCTGGGGAATTTAAATTCAGTTAATTAAATAAATCTGGAATAAAAGGCTGGACCATGAAACTACCGGATTGTCGTAAAAACCCATCTGGTTCAGTAATGTCCTTTAGAGAAACGAAATCTGCCATCCTTACCCGGTCTGGCTTATGTGACTCCAGATCCACAGCACTGTGGTTGACTCTTAACTGCCCTCTGAAAACGGCCTAGCAAGCCACTCCAGGGCAGTTAGGGATGGGCAATAAATGCTGGCTGGCTTTGCCAGTGACGCCCACATCCCGTGAACAAATAGAAAAAAAATTGACAAAACTGTAAAATTCAACTGCTTTAGAGATGGTCTGAATCACCAAGTGCTTGTAAAGATCTTGGGAGAAAAACTAGGCATCACCCCATTTGGGGCACTAAATTTTGACTTCCACCACAGTCCACCGGGGTCTCAGTGTCGCAGCAGGCCAGCAACCTGTCTCCGCAACCTGTGCTCCAGAGGATTGCTAAGGATGCGGGGCTGCTGCCCCCGGGGAGTGGGTCAGTGGAGCAGGAACCTGCTGTCCCCTCTCAGGATGACAGCATTCCTGCTCCCACCACTGCCACTCCGCCATTGTCCATGTCGCTGCCTGCCATCCAGCCAGCCCAGACTGCCGCCGCCCAGCCTGAGGTGGTGCAGTCTACAGCCAGGCCTTCCAGGCTCAGTTGGTCAAGGGCGTCCTGCAAGGCCATCTGAAGTCTCCCGCACGGACACTCAGCAGCCTTCCACCAGCCCTGCTGCAGCCACTGGGGAGACACTACGTAGGAGCAGATTAGGGAAAGGCACTGTAAGAGGGGAAGGGTTTGCACAATGGTGATTAGTTAATGTTGTATATGTGGCTCCTCAATTTGGATAAGTTTATTACTGGAATGTTGCAGATTTGGGGGCGATGTCTCATTTCAGCTTTGGGTGTGGTATGGAATGAGAAATTGATGGACTGATGGGGATGGGCTGAGCAACCAGGAAGTGGCCTCGAATTCATTGGAACCGAAGTCTGATGAGGCGGTCACGGACTGCCCTTCCACAAGGCCGATTGAGTGGCTGGCTCCGCAGTCGCTGCTGTTCATGCTCCTGTTCCTCCTCAGGTGGAGTTATGCCTGGTGGCAATGGCTGCGCCCTAAATGGTCAAGTTGTGCAGCATACAACAGAAAGGGACACCTGCTCAGCCAAGTAGTGGAGGGCTCCTCCCGAGCGGTCAAGGCAGCGGAACCATTGCTGGAGAACTCCAATGGTCTGCTCGATGATGTTCCTGGTGGCAACATGGCTCTCATTGTATTAGTGCTGGGCACGAGTGTTGGGGTTGCGGAGGGGAGCCAGGTGGAGAACGGAGAGCCCTCGTCTCCCAGCAGCCATCCTCGAGCTTGATGGCGGCTGGCAAAAGTGCTGGCGCAAGATGAAGGCATTGTGGTTGCTGCCAGGATAGAGGGCATTGATTGCGAGGATTCGCAGTGTGTGGTCACACCTACTGCATAGAGTGGTAGCCTTTGCAGTTATGGAAGACCTCTGGATTGTTATGTGGTGCCTGCAAAGTGATGTGGGTACAGTCAATGGCGCCCTGCACCATGGGGAAGGAAATGTCGTCCCTTCTGTATCGAGCATCTGTGACCTTGTGGATGCAGCAATGGATGGCGAACTGCGATGTGTTAGATATGCCTCCTGTTACACTGGAAGAATCCGCTGGCGTAGAATAGAGGGCGATGGTGACCTTGACTGCCTGAGAGTGCCCTGGTGCTCCTGATGTGAGGCTCGAGGTCTAGTTGCAGGTGGTAGAGCTCTGACCACCACATCCTTGAAGTGAAGCGAAGCCTTCTAAGACACTGATCCTCAGGTGAGATTGATGTAGGAGAAATGCTGCTGAATACTGTTGGCCCTCCTCCCTCTTGCCACATTTGCAATCTTTCTCTGCCTCAGACGTTGATGCTGGCGGGCGAGGTCCAGTGCCAGTACAGCCCCCATTAAAGTATGCAAATATTGCACTTAGAAAACTCACCTAAATAAGTGAATAATTTTTCTGAGGCAGAAGACTCCTTCAAGGTGACAAACGCTGAAATCGCTCAAAATGCTTATTTACCCTTGTCAAACAGACAAGGCAGCATTCTTTACAGAATAAAAATAAATTAGATGTGGACGGTGTGGGGGGGAGGGTGGTGGAAGGGAGCGTGAATTTGAGCCGGGGTGCTACTTGCGCAGCCGGATGACATGATCTTGCAGAAGAGCGTGGCGCTAGTGGTTACCGCTGCTGCAAACCTTCGTCAATTTCACGGGCTTCTGTACTATCGCCGCACCCGGTCGCTAAGCCGGTAGCACCCCCCGCAAGCACTAAGGTACCAAATTTCTCCCCTTTTTATCTATACACCACAGATTTGGTGTGAAATTGCTATTGGTGAATAGTAACCTGTCTCCAAAGCAACCAACTTGTCTCACCCAACAATGAAGCAAAATCTGAAATCCATTTTCCATGTCTTTGTGGAGTACAATAACAACGCCAGAGCGCGTTCCATGACGGGCAGTGGTGGGGCTGTTCCAAAGGAGCTGACTGAGCAGAAGAAAGGCTCATTCAGCTGCTGGGCATCAGCGGCAGTTCAGTTTCTGGTGCCCAGATATCGGAGTGAGGAAAGGCGAGCGTGGCTTCGTCCAGTTGTATGGTTAATGCAGGTTGGTTGGAAGGTCTGAAGAGATGAAATGATGCATGTGCATGCAGCATGAATATGGGCTTCTGACATGTGCCAGAGGAACATGCTTCATCACTCTAAATGACTTATTGGTTTCCTTCCCACCATGGTGGACGGCAGTCTTTTGGACACATGGGCTTGAGTCTACAGGTGCAAAGGATGTTCCCATAGGGCCTGGCGGGGGCATTGGGGAAGGGGTTGCAGAGCAAGTTCAGACAGTAAGCGAGGCAGAGGAGAAAGTTGTGCAAGTTGGTGTGGACCCTGGGAGCGTGGGTGGCTATGTGAGAGTGGTGTTGTCATTCTTGCCCTGAAGTTTAGGGGGGGGGGGGGGGGGGGGGGGAGCAATCTTGAGTACGATGACCCGCAGACCATCACCTCACCATTTCCTGGGCCTTCTGGCTCTGTGCAAGGCACAGATTAGTGTCCCCTCGCAGCCAACCGCCAAGCTTGCGGAGCTTCCTGGGGGAGGGATCTTGGCACTCAAATGTATTTGCCACCAGCTGCTCTCAGCCACTCTGCAGAAGTTGCCTCGAGTGGGCCACAAAGCATGGGCCCAACGCCATCCATTCAGGGATCCTCCATGTCACCCATTTCCACAGGAATCTCATCTACCAGGTTAAGCGTCAGTCCTTCCCACAGGGAAGAGTTGTGCGATGCACAACAGGCCACCACAATCTGACAATTTCCACAGGCGAGTACTGCACAGCCCCCCCAGACTTCTCCAGGGACTGGAAGCATAATTTCAGTACCGACTGTCCTCTTCACCATGGTGCGTGGACACGTGCACATCTTTCCTGGGCTTCATTATTGGTCTACGATGTCAGCCACCATTTTAGCAGGTAGCTCTCATCACCCAATGACTGCAACCACTGTCTCCATCATTACCACTGCAAAATCCAGGCCATTTATTTCTAGCATCAAGGTAAGGCAACCAGACTGTGTCGAGGTCTGGTGCCAGGTTTTCCTCGTGGAACTTGTACTGGCTTCAGTGGGCAGATGTTTGAAGGCACTAGTTCTGACTCCTGCCACTTTACGAATTATAGGAGGAGTCTGGTAAGGCACTAATTGGCCAGGCTAGAATTATGGATAGGGCATATCTAGGTGACCCTCTATATAGTCATCTAGATGCCCTGTCATAGCTGTACTGGAACAGCTTGACTAGGGGAGCATCTATTTGTCACAGTTCAGCAGCTGGGTTGTCGTCCGGGCCAATGGCCTTTGCTGTATCCCGTGCACCCAGCTCCTTCCCAATAAAAGGTTGAAATTCACACTACCCTCAGACTGGAACCACACATTAGTTTCTTCCCGATTTAAAATCAAATAGGGCTGGAGAGTGTACCAGGTTCGCAGAACCGACAGTCAGCAAACTTTTAGGGAAAAGACAACTAGTCCAGTTTTTAGCAAGGAGTCAATAACCCAAAGACTGAAACTCCAAATAACAGCTTTTATTTACTATATATAAGAGTTTGTTGAATAAATGTCTTAAGCGGGAATGTCAATGTTTAAAGATAGAAAAAAAACTGTTAAAGTGGAGCTGCAGGAGTTAACAGACAATAGGACAGAGGCCACAGTAAATTGTGGAGAAGCCCTAAATCAGATCATCGCACCAGAAGGAAGAATTAGAGCAGAAGACTCTTACAGGTGTGGAGACAGAACACAAGAACTGAAGGGTCGTTTCAGACAAACTCATGGTCTCCAGGATATGGGGCTGCAGGGGATGGAAGTGTTGAGAACAGTCCAAAAGGAACACCTCAAGAGGCCTACACCTTGATATAAATCAAAGGCATCTTTAAAGGAAGGGCCTTCCCAGCCCCAGCCCTGTACCCGCCGCTGCCCTGTGCAGTACCGTATCTTGTTACAAGGCTGGGCCGAGTACAGCCCATAATATTCACCATTGTGAAAGTGTCCTTGGGAGGCAGCCACGCCAACTGGACAGTTCCCAATGCAACGACCATTGAGATGAGAACCCTAGAACTTGGAGCAGTTGTATAGTGTGATGGAATTGAACCCCATTCCAGGAGGAAGTCCCACCCCACTGCTAACCCAATGATCTGAGGAAACCCAGGTCATCCCCTCCATCACCATGAGCAACACGAGATTAGCTCAAACTGAAGGACAAGGAATACATTACCTTTACTAGAGATCAGTAATGAGTTTGATGGAGAGCTTGGCCCGGGGAGGGGGGCTGTGGGAGGAGGGGGAGAGAAGTGGTGACCCATATGGATTTGATGGTGATATGGGAGCGATGGTCTCAGGAGGTGGGCTAGCTTTCAATTACAGAACAGGAGCTGACCAGTTTTATTGAAAAAGGGTCAAGAAATAAATTACTGCAAAAAAATTCTTGGTACTACCGCATTAAGAGGACGGATAACAATCTAATACGCTGCCTGAAAGGGTAGTGGAAGCAGATTCAATAGCAAATTTCCAAAAGGCAATTGGATAAATACTTTAATAGGGAATATTGGCAGGGTGACAGGGGAGTGGGACTAATTGGATAGATCTTTCAAAGAGCCAGGCCAGATACAATGGGCTGAATGGCCTCCTTTGTGCTGTATGATTCCATGAAATGGAGAATAAGCATGAATACAATATTCTGAATGATTACATCCTCCTCAAAATTCACAAGGCAAACATGTTCTTCCAAAGGCAAAATTGAGCGCCTCCATATAAAAAGAGATGGAATTTTAGATAAACTAAAGGCTTAAAACAAATGAAATTCCCAGTGTTAGACGGTATTCATCGGAGTGCTGAGACAGACTAAGGAGGCACTGACAACTGAGGGAGTCAGTAGACACAGGAGGTACCAATAGGTTGGATACAGGCCAACGTGGTGCCCATATTCGAGGACGACAATTAGACACCGGCAACTACAGACTCATTGGTCTCACTTCAAATCCATCTACACGGCTGGCACAGCATGGATGTTTCCCCATATTATAAAAATGAAACTGGTGCACGGATTGGGATAAAAGCCAGGCTGGACTGTCACAATAGAAGTCTCCTGTCTGCAATGCTCTTGTGTGAATTGATCAGTCTCCCCCCAGTTCCTAAGTTAAGCCCACAATCTGCAATCTCAGACTACCTGATCGCTATTGAGGGTAATGGAAAAAAGTGTCACACCTGTACAATATGCAGCACTCTCAAGTTGGGACAGAGAGGGAGCTTTATTTGGCTTCTAATTTATGCTTTACCCAACATGGGAGTGCTCAATGCTCAACTACTGAAGTGAAAAAAATGTTCCATTCTCAGCCAAAATATCAACTCAAATTACCCAGGAAAGTGAGCAAATGTAATTTTCACGTTGGCAGCACAACTTCTACAACATGCCAGAGCCAATCTGCCTGCCTTGGAGTGACATGCAGCTGTTAAGTCTGGTTATTAAATGCATAAGTTTACCTCAACTCATTCAGAATGTTCCACAAGTTTGAGGAAATAGCATAGTATGGAATAATTTGCAAGAACAGGAGGAGGCCACTGGGCGTGGTAATCCTACTATGTATGGGATTGGGTGGCCAGGCTGTGTCTTGATGGCAATTTACCAGTCTCCCAATAACCATATGTAGCTATGTAACTGGATGCTAGTAGTTGTGACTCACCCAGCAATCTTAAATCAATAGAATCCATAGGAAATGGTGGAAAACCCTATTTTGCCATTTGTGGTCAGGAGACGGATGCATTCTGGGCAGAGAGGAGGTGCACAGCACGACTTGTGCTCGAGATGAATTAGGAGATTTGGCTTTGCAGATTTTGAAATGCAAGACTTCTGAAGTTGACACTTCAAAAATGATCTGCAAGGATAATGAGTATAGCTGGAATCCTGCAGATGGTACAAATCAAACTGCAGTTTTAATCACAAGATGGGTACTTGCCATTTATTTAATTGGCTGATGTGTACTAATTGGACAATGAGCTAAACCCTAATCCAGTTCAATCTGGGCCTGATCATTCCAGCTGAGTGGATGTTGCTGAACAGCAGTAAGCAGAGTGGCCTAGTTTAACCCCCCTTTTCAGAAGTGTGTCCATGCAGAATTAAATATTCAGTGCAGTTTGTAGTATTCCAGGTTAGCCAAATTCATTGCTTGGATGAAAGGCTCCCACTGCACTCTGGTTTAAAGCAGAACCAAAAAACACAGCAACACCGGCACATTGGCAGTTCAAATTTGTTCAGCTGATGTTTGAAAAAAAAAGCACACACACAGGCGTTTAGAAGAAACAGGAGTAGCGTAAACCAAGTGGGGACAAGGAGTGGCAGCAGCAACTTGACCTGGTTGGCTGCTGAGAGCAGAGGGAGACTTTGGATTATATATAGAATGACATGTTACAGGTATATAGAATGTACAGCACAGAAACAGGCCATTCGGTCCATCTAGTCTCTGCTCCACACGAGCCTCCTCCCACTCTTGCAGCATATTTTCTTCCTCATGTGCTTCTCTAGATTTCCCTCAAATACATTTGTTATTCATCTCAACCACTCCTTGTGGTACTGTGCACAATAATCACCTTGTGCATTTATGAGGGTTCATGGGGTAGCTGATTTGCACCAAAGGTTCCACAAACAAGCAAGACGAATAACCAATTGATCTAACTTTAAGGGGTGGGGTAGTTGAGAGGACAATGCAAACTTATTGTTCAGATAGTGCTACTGGATCTTTTATATCCTCCAAGACAGGCAATCCCTCAGTTTAAATGTCTCACCAAAGGATAGCAACGCAACATTCCTTTAGTACTAGAGTGTGCACCTTATCTGCTGAAATCTTGGAATAAGGTTTGAATTTGCAATCCGACAAGAGTGCTACTAATTGAGCCAAGCTGACTCATTGTCGCAATAGCGAAATATCATGGAGTGAGTTAGAGCCATCCAACACAGCTCCTGTCCCAGTAACTGGGGCTCAATGATATGTAGCCCTCATTTGCAATAAATGTAAAAAAAACTGTGATCTATTGTCACTGAATCTTTTGAAGGCAGACGAGTCTCCATTTCCCCCTCAACTATAGATTGTGCACAAAAGAGGTCAACTTAGTCTCTAACTGATTTAACACTTCACAATTGACCCACAATAGATAGTGAGTAAGGGACAGTGTCAATAGTCATTGCTTCAACATTTCCATTCCTCACTGCTTCACCTAGCAGTTCATTGAACGTTTTGTTTTTGTATAGCAATTCCTCTCTCAATGCTGGCAAACTGGGAATTTGCAGGGGGGTGGATTTATAGAATTCACAATGCAGAGAAATATCAAAGCACAGAACAAGGAAAAGGCCACTTGGCTCATCAACCCCACTCTCACTGTAGGCCAGGAACAACATGCTCCAACACCTTCAACTGGTTTAACAAACTGAGGAAGAGGTCTGAAAGTTTTTTCTTCAATACCCAAACTGAGCAAAGTTTCCCTGTACCAGGCTTGCCTCTGTTTCACCAATCTCCTGCCCGGCAATAGCCCAGCTTGGCCCTAGCAGTTCGGAGAGCACCCTGTCTGTTTCCCAGCAAAATCCAGCCCCCAAACCACACCCCTTTTATAAAGCTGCCAATCAGCTCATTGGCTGCTTCAGCTGGGCACTCAATTAGATGGAGAGTTAAAGCAATGTGGTCCTGAGTGAGAGGAGAAGGCTGTGCTGTTGCAGAGCTCCTGCTGCTGTGGAGGAGAGAGTGTGTGGTTGCCTTGGCCTGGGAGTAAAATTGGAAGGAAGGAGTGACCCCAGGCCACCACCACTACAACCTTCCCACACCAACCCATCTACAGAGGTGCCTGGAGAGGAAGGAGTGGAGGACAGAGGAGGAGGCCAGCATTACACCTGGAGGGGCTTTCTTTCATCACTGCCTCCCAATTTGGCCTCCAGCCCAGGAGAGGGAGAGAGGAGACCAAACAGCTCCACGTGGAAGGAGGGGAGGAGCTGCAACTTGAAACAACTGCAGGTGGGTGTCTATGTGCATTCCCCCCCTAAAGACTTTACATCCTAGGCGGGGGGAGGAAAGAAGACGGGCCGAAAGCCTGGCCTGGGTTGGCTGGAGCCTGCCCGGGTGAAGCTTGCTTCTATACATCGAGAAGACCTGGTGTGGGCTGAACCTGGGCTGTCTCCAGTCTACCCAGGCGAAGACATCTTCTCCCCCTGCCCGAAGAACATCGTTTAGAGACTTTTGTCATACCATCGGGGGAGTGCACCCTGCCGACACCCGCCCACCGAACAACACCCTGAGTGGGGACCCTGCCTTTGCGGCCCCCCCCTCCTTCCCGTCCCCCTCTTTCTCTCTCCTTGTCCTCTCTCTGCCTCTCCAAAAGGCACCTCTTTTATTATTATTTTTAACAATTGAGCAGAGGGAAGGAAGGGCCCCCTCCCAATTTATTCCATCAAGGGGAGAGGTGGCCCAGTACATTTACACTCCCTCTGCTCAGGACTCTTTTTCCGAGGCCATTGAAGACCTCCAGGCCTGCGACAAAGTTGGGGTGTGTGTAGCTCTTTGTTAAGATCCACCCCACTATGGCATCTACATCTGCGGCGGCGACGGGGCCGGCGAGAACTTATGCGGCAGTGGCGGCCAAAGCTTCGGCCGCTCCCGCTTCCGCTGCCGCCCCGTCGCCGTTCCGCCTGTTGACCGAGAAACTTGGGGTGAAGAGCTACACCCACCCCAACATGACTATTGAGGCGTGCGTAAAGGCTATGGCCGGGGTTGTCGGCCCTCCGGCCATAGTCGCCGCCTCAAAAATGTATGGGAAGGCTGTCTTTTTCCTGGAGTCCGAGCGGGCGGTGGCCCTGGCCATCGCTCAGGGGCTCACCGTGGGCGGGACTTTCCTGCCGGTGGACCCGCTGGAGGCCACCGCGCAGAGGGTGGTTTTATCCAACGTCCCGCCCTTTATCACCTGTGAGCTCCTCCTCCCCCACCTACACCAACTCGGGGAGGTGAGGTCGGGGATTTCCCCGATCCCGCTCGGACTCCGGGAGAGCAGCCTTCGCCATGTCTTCTCCTTCCGGCGCCAGGCCTTTATCCAGCTGGCGCGGGAGGGGGAGACGGACGGGGCTTTCACGGTCCTCCACGGGGGGACCTCGTACCGCGTCTTCTGGACGACGGACGGCGTGCGGTGCCACGCCTGTAGGGAGGTGGGGCACGTGCGCAAAAACTGCCCCGCCTCCAAGGCCGCCAAGTCATCTGGCGCCGCCGCCGCTCCTCCCTCCGGGTCTAGCCGCGCCCCCGCTCGATCCAACGCTACCGGGGCGCGGTCGTCGTCGGAGGTCGATGCCATCCTGGCCTCCGGCGGGGGGGAGGAGGGAGGTCCGGTCCGAAAGAAGGCGCGGGACAAGACGCGAAACCGTGGGGTGGGTCCCCCCGCGGAGGGCGTCCCCCACGACATGGAGCCCCTGACGCCGGAGAGCGTCGCCGCGCTGATCGCGGAGTGCGGAGGGGGGGGGGCCCTCGTGGCCGAGCCTGTGGCCGCGACCGCCGAGGCGGTAATGCCAGAACCTGCGGCCGGGCTCGGGCCCGGGGGTCCCAAAGAACTCGCTCCTCCAGAGGGAGCAGGGGAGGCCCCTGAAGAAATGGAGGCCTCCCTTTACCCCTCCGCGCTCAAAAGAAGGCGCGACCCCCTGGAAGAGGAGGAGGACCGGGAGGAGGAAGGTCCCTCCGGTCAGGGGGAGTCGTCGCCCGCCGCGGGCGCTGCGCCCCACCCCACCGCTGACACCATTACGGGCGAACGGCAGGGGTCGCCTGTCCCCGAGGAGGCTGAGGCAGAAGCGTCTGCCCAGCTCGTGCCTCCCGGGGATGGGGACGAGACCCTGCCCGTGGGGGGGGTCGCGGAACAACCCGCGACGGGTTTTTATCCAGTACTGGTGGCATTGCCCCTCGACGGGTCGGGCGGCCAGGGGACCGGGTCGGGCGGGTCGTCTGAGGACGAGCCCGCCCAGAGCGACCCGGATTTTTCCCAGGTGCTGCTCGACCTCGTCGAGGTCTGTAAAAAATTCACACCGTCTGCTGGGTCGGAGGCCGGTGGCGTCGCAGAGGAGGGCCCTCGGTCTGTGTCTCCGGCGCCGGGCGACTTGGAGGAGGCCCGGTTTTCGTACTCTCCGGTCTCTCCGGCCTCTCCGGTCGTTCCGGCGCCTGGGGCGGAGGGGGTCTCCGAACCGCCGCCGTCTTCTGGCCCGGCCCCCCTAGAGGAGCCCAGGGAGAAATCCTCCGCTACCGATCCTGGGGGTGGGATCCGGGCGGAGGCGGGGCCGGCCGTCACGGCCGGTTTGGCCGACGGTGGCGACCCCCCGGAGGAGGACGGGGACTCGGTGGTAGGGGCGGAGGAGGATCTAGATGCCGTCGCCGAGGAGGCGATGGATGACCTCGCGCCCCTCGCCGGGACCCCCCTCGATCTCATTCCCGTCAGGGACCTCCGGGACTTTGTGGCCACGTGCCAGGGTCGCCGCACCACCCGGCGGGCCCTCGACAGATGGTCGGAGCTGGCGCTGCTCATCGGGTCGGCCCGCGTCGCCTACAGGACTATGGGCGAGGACGCGGGCGCGGACCCGCTCGAGCTGCGTCGGTTCCGGCTCTTTCTCACTGGGCTGCTGAGGAAGTGGCGGTCGACTAGCGGCCGCCCTTCCTTACCCCGTTAGTCGTAAGTAGGGGTTGGTTGTGCTTCTGAAATGAAGATAACCATAGCCAGCCTCAACGTCAACGGCAGCAGGGAAGCTAGCCGCAGGTTTAATAACTTTTCGGTCCTTCGGGACGGGAAGTATGCGGTGTGCTTCCTGCAAGAAACCCACACCGTTCCGGGAGACGAGGCCACGTGGCTCCTGGAGTGGCAAGGAGGGGTCAACATGAGTCACCTCTCCAGTGTTTCCAGTGGGGTGGCTATCTTGTTGGCCCCGCATTTTCAGCCGGAGATCTTGGGGGTCAAGGAGCTCGTGCCGGGCCGCTTGCTCCAGGTCACCGTTCGCCTGGGGGGCGTGCCGTTCCATCTAGTGAACGTGTACGCCCCCGGGGCCGGTGCGCAGCAAGCGCGCTTCTTTGAAGAAGTGTCCACTCTTTTGGGCTCCGTCGACGCGGGCGAGTGCGTCGTCCTCGGGGGGGATTTTAATTGTACCCTCGAGGCGAGGGACCGCACGGGTACCCAGCCGAGCCCGGCGTCGGTGGGGAAGTTGAGGGACCTGGTCGGGTCCCTCGACTTGGTGGACGTCTGGCGTAATCTCCATCCCGACTCCAGCGCCTTCACCTTTGTGAGGTCTGGGGGAGGAGCGTCCAGGATCGACCGCCTCTACATTTCCCGGGCGTACGTCTCCTGCGTTCCGACGGCTTCCGTGCGGCCGGTGCCGTGCACGGACCACCACCTGGTGTGGGCGGAGCTCGTGCCGCCGCGCGCCGGGGGGGGGTCCGCGTACTGGCACTTTAACAACCTGCTGCTGGAGGACGCGCGGTTCCGGGATTCGTTCGGTCGGTTCTGGGCCGGCTGGAGAAGGAAGCAGGGGGGCTTCCCCTCCTTGAGGCTATGGTGGGATGTGGGCAAGGCTCACATCCGTCTCTTCTGTCAGGAGTACGCGAAGGGGTCGACCAAGAGGCGGGAGGCCAGGGTCGGGCAGTTGGAGAAGGAGGTGCTCGACCTGGAGTCCCGTCTCGGTCAAGTCGCCGAGGACCCGGCCCTGCGGCTGGCGTACGAAGAGAAGAAGGGCGCGCTGAAGGACCTGTGGCTCGTCGGGTCCCGAGGCGCGTACGTGAGGTCGCGGATCCAGTTCCTGCGGGACCTGGACCGCGGCTCCCCCTTCTTCTACTCGCTGGAAAAAAGACAGGGGGTCCGTAAGCAGCTTTTGGAGCTGCTGGCCGACGACGGATCTCCGGTCTCGGATCCGGAGGGAATCCGCGCGGAGACCCGCGCCTATTACGGGGCTCTGTTCTCTCCGGATCCGTCCAGCGAGGACGCGCGCAGAGTTTTGTGGGAGGACCTGCCGAAGGTCGGCCTGGAGGGCGCCGGAAAACTGGACGCTCCTCTGAGTTTGGAGGAGCTGTCCGGCGCCCTCCGCCAGCTCTCTAGGGGGAAGTCCCCGGGGCTGGACGGGCTGACCGTGGAGTTCCACAGGGCGTTCTGGGGCGTCCTGGGGGGCGACTACGTGCGGGTCCTGGGGGAATGTCTGGCGACCGGGGAGATGCCCCTCTCGTGGCGCAGGGCGGTGATCGTCCTGCTGCCTAAGAGGGGTGATCTCCGCCTCCTCAAGAACTGGCGCCCGGTCTCCCTCCTCAGCACGGATTACAAAATCTTTGCCAGGGCCATGTCTGTTCGCCTTGGCGCCGTGCTGGCCCGCATGATCCATCCCGACCAGTCCTACACGGTCCCGGGCCGGACCATTCACGATAACATCCATCTGGTCCGGGACCTGGTCCACCATTCCCAGAGGGCTGGTCTGTCGGTCGCCTTCCTTTCCCTGGATCAGGAGAAGGCGTTCGACAGGGTGGATCACGAGTATCTTTTCGGGACTCTGCGCGCTTTCGGGTTCGGGACGCATTTTGTCGCCCGGATCCGACTTCTGTACGCTGCCGCGGAGTGTCTGATTAAAGTTAACGGGTCCTTGACGGCGCCCCTTCGCTTCGGGAGGGGGGTGCGTCAGGGATGCCCCATGTCCGGCCAGTTATATGCCATTTGCGTGGAGCCTTTCCTGCGCCTCTTGCGGAAGAGGTTGGCGGGATTGGCTCTGCGAGGGCCGGGCGTGGAGGTGGTCCTCTCGGCTTACGCCGATGACGTGCTCCTCGTGGTCACGGATCCCGTTGACTTGCGGAGGATGCGGGAATGCCAGCAGATTTACTCGGACGCATCCTCCGCCAGGATCAACTGGGGGAAATGTTCTGGACTCCTGGTGGGTCAGTGGCAGGTGGACTCTCTGCCGGAGGAGTTCGGGCCCTTCGCCTGGAGTAAAACGCACCTCCTCTACTTGGGAGTCTACCTCAGCCCGGCCGAGGACGCCTGGCCGGCGAACTGGCACGAGCTGGAGGCCAAAGTCGCCGCTCGCTTAGGACGCTGGACAGGATTGCTCCGAGTGTTGTCCTACAGGGGTCGGGCGTTGGTCATAAACCAACTGGTGGCCGCCATGTTGTGGTACCGGTTGGTTACTCTGATCCCCCCCCCTGCGTTTGTCGCCAAGATACAGAAGAAGCTCGTCGACTTCTTCTGGAACAACAGGAGACACTGGGTCGCTGCCGCGGTTCTGAGTCTCCCGCTTAGGGAGGGCGGTCAGGCGTTGGTGTGCCTCCGCACCCAGGCTGCGACTTTCCGTCTTCAGACGCTGCAGAGATACCTGTACGTCGAGAATCCTCCAAGATGGTGTGCGCTGGCGACGTATTTTTTCCGCCAGCTGCACGGCCTCAATTACGACACGCAGCTCCTGTTTTTGGAGGTGAGCGGCAGGCGTGAGAGCCTGCGGGAGCTGCCTGTCTTTTACCAGGAACTACTATGGGTTTGGAACTCCGTCGCCTCCAGGCGGAGCTCTCCCCCGTCAGGAGCGGCGGCTGTCCTCCGGGAGCCGCTGTTCAGGAATCCGCACCTCCACGTCCGCGAGTTCGGGTGGCTGGCGGAGCGCAGGGCTGTGCCTGGCAGGGTGACTAGAGTTGGGGACCTACTCGATGGCGGAGGAGCGGGCTGGATGGCGCCAGAGGAGCTGGCGCGACGCATGTCGTGGGACAACGTCCGGCTCGCGGTCAATGCCATCGGGGCGGTGAAAGCGATGTTGCCCCCCGGCGCCACGAGGTGTGTCGAGGCGGCTCGGGCACGTGGGGAGATCCCGTCCGAGCTTACTCCCGTTCGGATGGAATTCCTTATCGGCGCCTTGCCCCGAGACTCCCCTCGGGGATCGGCGCCTCACAACTTGAGCCGTCTCGAGGAAATACCCTCCGTGCTTTTTCATTCTGCGCGGAGGGGTTTCCTGTACGGGCTGCTCTTGCACACCTTCCACTTTGCCATCTTCGCCTGCCGTCCGGACACGCCGTGGCGTGCCGTTTTACCTCCGGACGGAGGCGGAGGTCCCCAATGGGGGGCTCTCTATGCGGGAGTCCTCCCCTGTTCTATCGGGGATTTGGCCTGGAGGGTGTTGCACAGAGCAGTTCCGTGCAATAGATTTTTAAGTAGGTTTACGGACTCCCAGACCGCTTGTTTGTTTTGCGGTCTGGAGGAGTCCGTCTTTCACGTGTACACGGGGTGTGAGAGGTTGCAGCCCCTCTTCCATTATTTGAAGGGGCTGCTCCTCAAATTTTGGTTGCACTTCAGTCCCACGCTCTTGATCTACGGTCACCCGGTGCGGAGGGGAGCGGGCAGGTCGGAGGACCTCCTCGTGGGTCTGCTCCTGGGCCTGGCCAAGAAAGCCATTAATTGGTCCAGGCAGCGGGCGGTCGAGGGGGTCGTCCGGCCGGATTGCCTCCCTCTCTTCCGCGGCCACGTTCGCGGCCGGGTGGCCCTGGAGATGGAGCACGCGGTGTCCGCCGGCGAGCTCGAGCTCTTTCGTGACCGGTGGGCGCCGCGGGGACTGGAGTGCATAATTGGGTTAAATAACCAATCTTTAATTTAATGGGTTAAGTCTTGTTTCTGGGTTTTTTGTTAGTGTATTTGTTTAATGTATTTTTCATTGGTTTAAACAAAAGAGGAGCAATGTGGTCCTGAGTGAGAGGAGAAGGCTGTGCTGTTGCAGAGCTCCTGCTGCTGTGGAGGAGAGAGTGTGTGGTTGCCTTGGCCTGGGAGTAAAATTGGAAGGAAGGAGTGACCCCAGGCCACCACCACTACAACCTTCCCACACCAACCCATCTACAGAGGTGCCTGGAGAGGAAGGAGTGGAGGACAGAGGAGGAGGCCAGCATTACACCTGGAGGGGCTTTCTTTCATCACTGCCTCCCAATTTGGCCTCCAGCCCAGGAGAGGGAGAGAGGAGACCAAACAGCTCCACGTGGAAGGAGGGGAGGAGCTGCAACTTGAAACAACTGCAGGTGGGTGTCTATGTGCATTCCCCCCCTAAAGACTTTACATCCTAGGCGGGGGGAGGAAAGAAGACGGGCCGAAAGCCTGGCCTGGGTTGGCTGGAGCCTGCCCGGGTGAAGCTTGCTTCTATACATCGAGAAGACCTGGTGTGGGCTGAACCTGGGCTGTCTCCAGTCTACCCAGGCGAAGACATCTTCTCCCCCTGCCCGAAGAACATCGTTTAGAGACTTTTGTCATACCATCGGGGGAGTGCACCCTGCCGACACCCGCCCACCGAACAACACCCTGAGTGGGGACCCTGCCTTTGCGGCCCCCCCCTCCTTCCCGTCCCCCTCTTTCTCTCTCCTTGTCCTCTCTCTGCCTCTCCAAAAGGCACCTCTTTTATTATTATTT
Organism: Somniosus microcephalus; assembly: GCF_052327205.1. NCBI lineage: Eukaryota > Metazoa > Chordata > Chondrichthyes > Squaliformes > Somniosidae > Somniosus > Somniosus microcephalus. The sequence continues at coordinate 54,485,982 of NC_141010.1, read as the reverse complement.
TTAACAATTGAGCAGAGGGAAGGAAGGGCCCCCTCCCAATTTATTCCATCAAGGGGAGAGGTGGCCCAGTACATTTACACTCCCTCTGCTCAGGACTCTTTTTCCGAGGCCATTGAAGACCTCCAGGCCTGCGACAAAGTTGGGGTGTGTGTAGCTCTTTGTTAAGATCCACCCCACTATGGCATCTACATCTGCGGCGGCGACGGGGCCGGCGAGAACTTATGCGGCAGTGGCGGCCAAAGCTTCGGCCGCTCCCGCTTCCGCTGCTGCCCCGTCGCCGTTCCGCCTGTTGACCGAGAAACTTGGGGTGAAGAGCTACACCCACCCCAACATGACTATTGAGGCGTGCGTAAAGGCTATGGCCGGGGTTGTCGGCCCTCCGGCCATAGTCGCCGCCTCAAAAATGTATGGGAAGGCTGTCTTTTTCCTGGAGTCCGAGCGGGCGGTGGCCCTGGCCATCGCTCAGGGGCTCACCGTGGGCGGGACTTTCCTGCCGGTGGACCCGCTGGAGGCCACCGCGCAGAGGGTGGTTTTATCCAACGTCCCGCCCTTTATCACCTGTGAGCTCCTCCTCCCCCACCTACGCCAACTCGGGGAGGTGAGGTCGGGGATTTCCCCGATCCCGCTCGGACTCCGGGAGAGCAGCCTTCGCCATGTCTTCTCCTTCCGGCGCCAGGCCTTTATCCAGCTGGCGCGGGAGGGGGAGACGGACGGGGCTTTCACGGTCCTCCACGGGGGGACCTCGTACCGCGTCTTCTGGACGACGGACGGCGTGCGGTGCCACGCCTGTAGGGAGGTGGGGCACGTGCGTAAAAACTGCCCCGCCTCCAAGGCCGCCAAGTCATCTGGCGCCGCCGCCGCTCCTCCTTCCGGGTCTAGCCGCGCCCCCGCTCGATCCAACGCTACCGGGGCGCGGTCGTCGTCGGAGGTCGATGCCATCCTGGCCTCCGGCGGGGGGGAGGAGGGAGGTCCGGTCCGAAAGAAGGCGCGGGACAAGACGCGAAACCGTGGGGTGGGTCCCCCCGCGGAGGGCGTCCCCCACGACATGGAGCCCCTGACGCCGGAGAGCGTCGCCGCGCTGATCGCGGAGTGCGGAGGGGGGGGGGCCCTCGTGGCCGAGCCTGTGGCCGCGACCGCCGAGGCGGTAATGCCAGAACCTGCGGCCGGGCTCGGGCCCGGGGGTCCCAAAGAACTCGCTCCTCCAGAAGGAGCAGGGGAGGCCCCTGAAGAAATGGAGGCCTCCCTTTACCCCTCCGCGCTCAAAAGAAGGCGCGACCCCCTGGAAGAGGAGGAGGACCGGGAGGAGGAAGGTCCCTCCGGTCAGGGGGAGTCGTCGCCCGCCGCGGGCGCTGCGCCCCACCCCACCGCTGACACCATTACGGGCGGACGGCAGGGGTCGCCTGTCCCCGAGGAGGCTGAGGCAGAAGCGTCTGCCCAGCTCGTGCCTCCCGGGGATGGGGAAGAGACCCTGCCCGTGGGGGGGGTCGCGGAACAACCCGCGACGGGTTTTTATCCAGTACTGGTGGCATTGCCCCTCGACGGGTCGGGCGGCCAGGGGACCGGGTCGGGCGGGTCGTCTGAGGACGAGCCCGCCCAGAGCGACCCGGATTTTTCCCAGGTGCTGCTCGACCTCGTCGAGGTCTGTAAAGAATTCACCCCGTCTGCTGGGTCAGAGGCCGGTGGCGTCGCAGAGGAGGGCCCTCGGTCTGTGTGTCCGGCGCCGGGCGACTTGGAGGAGGCCCGGTTTTCGTATTCTCCGGTCTCTCCGGCCTCTCCGGTCGTTCCGGTGCCTGGGGCGGAGGGGGTATCCGAACCGCCGCCGTCTTCTGGCCCGGCCCCCCTAGAGGAGCCCAGGGAGAAATCCTCCGCTACCGATCCTGGGGGTGGGATCCGGGCGGAGGCGGGGCCGGCCGTCACGGCCGGTTTGGCCGACGGTGGCGACCCCCCGGAGGAGGACGGGGACTCGGTGGTAGGGGCGGAGGAGGATCTAGATGCCGTCGCCGAGGAGGCGATGGATGACCTCGCGCCCCTCGCCGGGACCCCCCTCGATCTCATTCCCGTCAGGGACCTCCGGGACTTTGTGGCCACGTGCCAGGGTCGCCGCACCACCCGGCGGGCCCTCGACAGATGGTCGGAGCTGGCGCTGCTCATCGGGTCGGCCCGCGTCGCCTACAGGACTATGGGCGAGGACGCGGGCGCGGACCCGCTCGAGCTGCGTCGGTTCCGGCTCTTTCTCACTGGGCTGCTGAGGAAGTGGCGGTCGACTAGCGGCCGCCCTTCCTTACCCCGTTAGTCGTAAGTAGGGGTTGGTTGTGCTTCTGAAATGAAGATAACCATAGCCAGCCTCAACGTCAACGGCAGCAGGGAAGCTAGCCGCAGGTTTAATAACTTTTCGGTCCTTCGGGACGGGAAGTATGCGGTGTGCTTCCTGCAAGAAACCCACACCGTTCCGGGAGACGAGGCCACGTGGCTCCTGGAGTGGCAAGGAGGGGTCAACATGAGTCACCTCTCCAGTGTTTCCAGTGGGGTGGCTATCTTGTTGGCCCCGCATTTTCAGCCGGAGATCTTGGGGGTCAAGGAGCTCGTGCCGGGCCGCTTGCTCCAGGTCACCGTTCGCCTGGGGGGCGTGCCGTTCCATCTAGTGAACGTGTACGCCCCCGGGGCCGGTGCGCAGCAAGCGCGCTTCTTTGAAGAAGTGTCCACTCTTTTGGGCTCCGTCGACGCGGGCGAGTGCGTCGTCCTCGGGGGGGATTTTAATTGTACCCTCGAGGCGAGGGACCGCACGGGTACCCAGCCGAGCCCGGCGTCGGTGGGGAAGTTGAGGGACCTGGTCGGGTCCCTCGACTTGGTGGACGTCTGGCGTAATCTCCATCCCGACTCCAGCGCCTTCACCTTTGTGAGGTCTGGGGGAGGAGCGTCCAGGATCGACCGCCTCTACATTTCCCGGGCGTACGTCTCCTGCGTTCCGACGGCTTCCGTGCGGCCGGTGCCGTGCACGGACCACCACCTGGTGTGGGCGGAGCTCGTGCCGCCGCGCGCCGGGGGGGGGTCCGCGTACTGGCACTTTAACAACCTGCTGCTGGAGGACGCGCGGTTCCGGGATTCGTTCGGTCGGTTCTGGGCCGGCTGGAGAAGGAAGCAGGGGGGCTTCCCCTCCTTGAGGCTATGGTGGGATGTGGGCAAGGCTCACATCCGTCTCTTCTGTCAGGAGTACGCGAAGGGGTCGACCAAGAGGCGGGAGGCCAGGGTCGGGCAGTTGGAGAAGGAGGTGCTCGACCTGGAGTCCCGTCTCGGTCAAGTCGCCGAGGACCCGGCCCTGCGGCTGGCGTACGAAGAGAAGAAGGGCGCGCTGAAGGACCTGCGGCTCGTCGGGTCCCGAGGCGCGTACGTGAGGTCGCGGATCCAGTTCCTGCGGGACCTGGACCGCGGCTCCCCCTTCTTCTACTCGCTGGAAAAAAGACAGGGGGTCCGTAAGCAGCTTTTGGAGCTGCTGGCCGACGACGGATCTCCGGTCTCGGATCCGGAGGGAATCCGCGCGGAGACCCGCGCCTATTACGGGGCTCTGTTCTCTCCGGATCCGTCCAGCGAGGACGCGCGCAGAGTTTTGTGGGAGGACCTGCCGAAGGTCGGCCTGGAGGGCGCCGAAAAACTGGACGCTCCTCTGAGTTTGGAGGAGCTGTCCGGCGCCCTCCGCCAGCTCTCTAGGGGGAAGTCCCCGGGGCTGGACGGGCTGACCGTGGAGTTCCACAGGGCGTTCTGGGGCGTCCTGGGGGGCGACTACGTGCGGGTCCTGGGGGAATGTCTGGCGACCGGGGAGATGCCCCTCTCGTGGCGCAGGGCGGTGATCGTCCTGCTGCCTAAGAGGGGTGATCTCCGCCTCCTCAAGAACTGGCGCCCGGTCTCCCTCCTCAGCACGGATTACAAAATCTTTGCCAGGGCCATGTCTGTTCGCCTTGGCGCCGTGCTGGCCCGCATGATCCATCCCGACCAGTCCTACACGGTCCCGGGCCGGACCATTCACGATAACATCCATCTGGTCCGGGACCTGGTCCACCATTCCCAGAGGGCTGGTCTGTCGGTCGCCTTCCTTTCCCTGGATCAGGAGAAGGCGTTCGACAGGGTGGATCACGAGTATCTTTTCGGGACTCTGCGCGCTTTCGGGTTCGGGACGCATTTTGTCGCCCGGATCCGACTTCTGTACGCTGCCGCGGAGTGTCTGATTAAAGTTAACGGGTCCTTGACGGCGCCCCTTCGCTTCGGGAGGGGGGTGCGTCAGGGATGCCCCATGTCCGGCCAGTTATATGCCATTTGCGTGGAGCCTTTCCTGCGCCTCTTGCGGAAGAGGTTGGCGGGATTGGCTCTGCGAGGGCCGGGCGTGGAGGTGGTCCTCTCGGCTTACGCCGATGACGTGCTCCTCGTGGTCACGGATCCCGTTGACTTGCGGAGGATGCGGGAATGCCAGCAGATTTACTCGGACGCATCCTCCGCCAGGATCAACTGGGGGAAATGTTCTGGACTCCTGGTGGGTCAGTGGCAGGTGGACTCTCTGCCGGAGGAGTTCAGGCCCTTCGCCTGGAGTACAACGCACCTCCTCTACTTGGGAGTCTACCTCAGCCCGGCCGAGGACGCCTGGCCGGCGAACTGGCACGAGCTGGAGGCCAAAGTCGCCGCTCGCTTAGGACGCTGGACAGGATTGCTCCGAGTGTTGTCCTACAGGGGTCGGGCGTTGGTCATAAACCAACTGGTGGCCGCCATGTTGTGGTACCGGTTGGTTACTCTGATCCCCCCCCCTGCGTTTGTCGCCAAGATACAGAAGAAGCTCGTCGACTTCTTCTGGAACAACAGGAGACACTGGGTCGCTGCCGCGGTTCTGAGTCTCCCGCTTAGGGAGGGCGGTCAGGCGTTGGTGTGCCTCCGCACCCAGGCTGCGACTTTCCGTCTTCAGACGCTGCAGAGATACCTGTACGTCGAGAATCCTCCAAGATGGTGTGCGCTGGCGACGTATTTTTTCCGCCAGCTGCACGGCCTCAATTACGACACGCAGCTCCTGTTTTTGGAGGTGAGCGGCAGGCGTGAGAGCCTGCGGGAGCTGCCTGTCTTTTACCAGGAACTACTATGGGTTTGGAATCACGTCGCCTCCAGGCGGAGCTCTCCCCCGTCAGGAGCGGCGGCTGTCCTCCGGGAGCCGCTGTTCAGGAATCCGCACCTCCACGTCCGCGAGTTCGGGTGGCTGGCGGAGCGCAGGGCTGTGCCTGGCAGGGTGACTAGAGTCGGGGACCTACTCGATGGCGGAGGAGCGGGCTGGATGGCGCCAGAGGAGCTGGCGCGACGCATGTCGTGGGACGACGTCCGGCTCGCGGTCAATGCCATCGGGGCGGTGAAAGCGATGTTGCCCCCCGGCGCCACGAGGTGCGTCGAGGCGGCTCGGGCACGTGGGGAGATCCCGTCCGAGCTTACTCCCGTTCGGACGGAATTCCTTATCGGCGCCTTGCCCCGAGACTCCCCTCGGGGATCGGCGCCTCACAACTTGAGCCGTCTCGAGGAAATACCCTCCGTGCTTTTTCATTCTGCGCGGAGGGGTTTCCTGTACGGGCTGCTCTTGCACACCTTCCACTTTGCCATCTTCGCCTGCCGTCCGGACACGCCGTGGCGTGCCGTTTTACCTCCGGACGGAGGCGGAGGTCCCCAATGGGGGGCTCTCTATGCGGGAGTCCTCCCCTGTTCTATCGGGGATTTGGCCTGGAGGGTGTTGCACAGAGCAGTTCCGTGCAATAGATTTTTAAGTAGGTTTACGGACTCCCAGACCGCCTGTTTGTTTTGCGGTCTAGAGGAGTCCGTCTTTCACGTTTACACGGGGTGTGAGAGGTTGCAGCCCCTCTTCCATTTTTTGAAGGGGCTGCTCCTCAAATTTTGGTTGCACTTCAGTCCCACGCTCCTGATCTACGGTCACCCGGTGCGGAGGGGAGCGGGCAGGTCGGAGGACCTCCTCGTGGGCCTGCTCCTGGGCCTGGCCAAGAAAGCCATTAATTGGTCCAGGCAGCGGGCGGTCGAGGGGGTCGTCTGGCCGGATTGCCTCCCTCTCTTCCGCGGTCACATTCGCGGCCGGGTGGCCCTGGAGATGGAGCACGCGCTGTCCGCCGGCGAGCTCGAGCTCTTTCGTGACCGGTGGGCGCCGCGGGGACTGGAGTGCATAATTGGTTTAAACAACCAAAATTTAATTTAACGGGTTAAGTATTGTTTCTGGGTTTGTGTTAGTGTATTTGTTTAATGTATTTTTTATTGGTTTAAAAAAAAAGAGGAGCAATGTGGTCCTGAGTGAGAGGAGAAGGCTGTGCTGTTGCAGAGCTCCTGCTGCTGTGGAGGAGAGAGTGTGTGGTTGCCTTGGCCTGGGAGTAAAATTGGAAGGAAGGAGTGACCCCAGGCCACCACCACTACAACCTTCCCACACCAACCCATCTACAGAGGTGCCTGGAGAGGAAGGAGTGGAGGACAGAGGAGGAGGCCAGCATTACACCTGGAGGGGCTTTCTTTCATCACTGCCTCCCAATTTGGCCTCCAGCCCAGGAGAGGGAGAGAGGAGACCAAACAGCTCCACGTGGAAGGAGGGGAGGAGCTGCAACTTGAAACAACTGCAGGTGGGTGTCTATGTGCATTCCCCCCCTAAAGACTTTACATCCTAGGCGGGGGGAGGAAAGAAGACGGGCCGAAAGCCTGGCCTGGGTTGGCTGGAGCCTGCCCGGGTGAAGCTTGCTTCTATACATCGAGAAGACCTGGTGTGGGCTGAACCTGGGCTGTCTCCAGTCTACCCAGGCGAAGACATCTTCTCCCCCTGCCCGAAGAACATCGTTTAGAGACTTTTGTCATACCATCGGGGGAGTGCACCCTGCCGACACCCGCCCACCGAACAACACCCTGAGTGGGGACCCTGCCTTTGCGGCCCCCCCCTCCTTCCCGTCCCCCTCTTTCTCTCTCCTTGTCCTCTCTCTGCCTCTCCAAAAGGCACCTCTTTTATTATTATTTTTAACAATTGAGCAGAGGGAAGGAAGGGCCCCCTCCCAATTTATTCCATCAAGGGGAGAGGTGGCCCAGTACATTTACACTCCCTCTGCTCAGGACTCTTTTTCCGAGGCCATTGAAGACCTCCAGGCCTGCGACAAAGTTGGGGTGTGTGTAGCTCTTTTTTAAAATCCACCCCACTATGGCATCTACATCTGCGGCGGCGACGGGGCCGGCGAGAACTTATGCGGCAGTGGCGGCCAAAGCTTCGGCCGCTCCCGCTTCCGCTGCTGCCCCGTCGCCGTTCCGCCTGCTGACGGAGAAACTTGGGGTGAAGAGCTACACCCACCCCAACATGACTATTGAGGCGTGCGTAAAGGCTATGGCCGGGGTTGTCGGCCCTCCGGCCATAGTCGCCGCCTCAAAAATGTATGGGAAGGCTGTCTTTTTCCTGGAGTCCGAGCGGGCGGTGGCCCTGGCCATCGCTCAGGGGCTCACCGTGGGCGGGACTTTCCTGCCGGTGGACCCGCTGGAGGCCACCGCGCAGAGGGTGGTTTTATCCAACGTCCCGCCCTTTATCACCTGTGAGCTCCTCCTCCCCCACCTACACCAACTCGGGGAGGTGAGGTCGGGGATTTCCCCGATCCCGCTCGGACTCCGGGAGAGCAGCCTTCGCCATGTCTTCTCCTTCCGGCGCCAGGCCTTTATCCAGCTGGCGCGGGAGGGGGAGACGGACGGGGCTTTCACGGTCCTCCACGGGGGGACCTCGTACCGCGTCTTCTGGACGACGGACGGCGTGCGGTGCCACGCCTGTAGGGAGGTGGGGCACGTGCGTAAAAACTGCCCCGCCTCCAAGGCCGCCAAGTCATCTGGCGCCGCCGCCGCTCCTCCTTCCGGGTCTAGCCGCGCCCCCGCTCGATCCAACGCTACCGGGGCGCGGTCGTCGTCGGAGGTCGATGCCATCCTGGCCTCCGGCGGGGGGGAGGAGGGAGGTCCGGTCCGAAAGAAGGCGCGGGACAAGACGCGAAACCGTGGGGTGGGTCCCCCCGCGGAGGGCGTCCCCCACGACATGGAGCCCCTGACGCCGGAGAGCGTCGCCGCGCTGATCGCGGAGTGCGGAGGGGGGGGGGCCCTCGTGGCCGAGCCTGTGGCCGTGACCGCCGAGGCGGTAATGCCAGAACCTGCGGCCGGGCTCGGGCCCGGGGGTCCCAAAGAACTCGCTCCTCCAGAAGGAGCAGGGGAGGCCCCTGAAGAAATGGAGGCCTCCCTTTACCCCTCCGCGCTCAAAAGAAGGCGCGACCCCCTGGAAGAGGAGGAGGACCGGGAGGAGGAAGGTCCCTCCGGTCAGGGGGAGTCGTCGCCCGCCGCGGGCGCTGCGCCCCACCCCACCGCTGACACCATTACGGGCGAACGGCAGGGGTCGCCTGTCCCTGAGGAGGCTGAGGCAGAAGCGTCTGCCCAGCTCGTGCCTCCCGGGGATGGGGACGAGACCCTGCCCGTGGGGGGGGTCGCGGAACAACCCGCGACGGGTTTTTATCCAGTACTGGTGGCATTGCCCCTCGACGGGTCGGGCGGCCAGGGGACCGGGTCGGGCGGGTCGTCTGAGGACGAGCCCGCCCAGAGCGACCCGGATTTTTCCCAGGTGCTGCTCGACCTCGTCGAGGTCTGTAAAGAATTCACCCCGTCTGCTGGGTCAGAGGCCGGTGGCGTCGCAGAGGAGGGCCCTCGGTCTGTGTCTCCGGCGCCGGGCGACTTGGAGGAGGCCCGGTTTTCGTATTCTCCGGTCTCTCCGGCCTCTCCGGTCGTTCCGGCGCCTGGGGCGGAGGGGGTATCCGAACCGCCGCCGTCTTCTGGCCCGGCCCCCCTAGAGGAGCCCAGGGAGAAATCCTCCGCTACCGATCCTGGGGGTGGGATCCGGGCGGAGGCGGGGCCGGCCGTCACGGCCGAGCCGCCCGACGCGCACTGCGTGGCGGGCGGTTTGGCCGACGGTGGCGACCCCCCGGAGGAGGACGGGGACTCGGTGGTAGGGGCGGAGGAGGATCTAGATGCCGTCGCCGAGGAGGCGATGGATGACCTCGCGCCCCTCGCCGGGACCCCCCTCGATCTCATTCCCGTCAGGGACCTCCGGGACTTTGTGGCCACGTGCCAGGGTCGCCGCACCACCCGGCGGGCCCTCGACAGATGGTCGGAGCTGGCGCTGCTCATCGGGTCGGCCCGCGTCGCCTACAGGACTATGGGCGAGGACGCGGGCGCGGACCCGCTCGAGCTGCGTCGGTTCCGGCTCTTTCTCACTGGGCTGCTGAGGAAGTGGCGGTCGACTAGCGGCCGCCCTTCCTTACCCCGTTAGTCGTAAGTAGGGGTTGGTTGTGCTTCTGAAATGAAGATAACCATAGCCAGCCTCAACGTCAACGGCAGCAGGGAAGCTAGCCGCAGGTTTAATAACTTTTCGGTCCTTCGGGACGGGAAGTATGCGGTGTGCTTCCTGCAAGAAACCCACACCGTTCCGGGAGACGAGGCCACGTGGCTCCTGGAGTGGCAAGGAGGGGTCAACATGAGTCACCTCTCCAGTGTTTCCAGTGGGGTGGCTATCTTGTTGGCCCCGCATTTTCAGCCGGAGATCTTGGGGGTCAAGGAGCTGGTGCCGGGCCGCTTGCTCCAGGTCACCGTTCGCCTGGGGGGCGTGCCGTTCCATCTAGTGAACGTGTACGCCCCCGGGGCCGGTGCGCAGCAAGCGCGCTTCTTTGAAGAAGTGTCCACTCTTTTGGGCTCCGTCGACGCGGGCGAGTGCGTCGTCCTCGGGGGGGATTTTAATTGTACCCTCGAGGCGAGGGACCGCACGGGTACCCAGCCGAGCCCGGCGTCGGTGGGGAAGTTGAGGGACCTGGTCGGGTCCCTCGACTTGGTGGACGTCTGGCGTAATCTCCATCCCGACTCCAGCGCCTTCACCTTTGTGAGGTCTGGGGGAGGAGCGTCCAGGATCGACCGCCTCTACATTTCCCGGGCGTACGTCTCCTGCGTTCCGACGGCTTCCGTGCGGCCGGTGCCGTGCACGGACCACCACCTGGTGTGGGCGGAGCTCGTGCCGCCGCGCGCCGGGGGGGGGTCCGCGTACTGGCACTTTAACAACCTGCTGCTGGAGGACGCGCGGTTCCGGGATTCGTTCGGTCGGTTCTGGGCCGGCTGGAGAAGGAAGCAGGGGGGCTTCCCCTCCTTGAGGCTATGGTGGGATGTGGGCAAGGCTCACATCCGTCTCTTCTGTCAGGAGTACGCGAAGGGGTCGACCAAGAGGCGGGAGGCCAGGGTCGGGCAGTTGGAGAAGGAGGTGCTCGACCTGGAGTCCCGTCTCGGTCAAGTCGCCGAGGACCCGGCCCTGCGGCTGGCGTACGAAGAGAAGAAGGGCGCGCTGAAGGACCTGCGGCTCGTCGGGTCCCGAGGCGCGTACGTGAGGTCGCGGATCCAGTTCCTGCGGGACCTGGACCGCGGCTCCCCCTTCTTCTACTCGCTGGAAAAAAGACAGGGGGTCCGTAAGCAGCTTTTGGAGCTGCTGGCCGACGACGGATCTCCGGTCTCGGATCCGGAGGGAATCCGCGCGGAGACCCGCGCCTATTACGGGGCTCTGTTCTCTCCGGATCCGTCCAGCGAGGACGCGCGCAGAGTTTTGTGGGAGGACCTGCCGAAGGTCGGCCTGGAGGGCGCCGAAAAACTGGACGCTCCTCTGAGTTTGGAGGAGCTGTCCGGCGCCCTCCGCCAGCTCTCTAGGGGGAAGTCCCCGGGGCTGGACGGGCTGACCGTGGAGTTCCACAGGGCGTTCTGGGGCGTCCTGGGGGGCGACTACGTGCGGGTCCTGGGGGAATGTCTGGCGACCGGGGAGATGCCCCTCTCGTGGCGCAGGGCGGTGATCGTCCTGCTGCCTAAGAGGGGTGATCTCCGCCTCCTCAAGAACTGGCGCCCGGTCTCCCTCCTCAGCACGGATTACAAAATCTTTGCCAGGGCCATGTCTGTTCGCCTTGGCGCCGTGCTGGCCCGCATGATCCATCCCGACCAGTCCTACACGGTCCCGGGCCGGACCATTCACGATAACATCCATCTGGTCCGGGACCTGGTCCACCATTCCCAGAGGGCTGGTCTGTCGGTCGCCTTCCTTTCCCTGGATCAGGAGAAGGCGTTCGACAGGGTGGATCACGAGTATCTTTTCGGGACTCTGCGCGCTTTCGGGTTCGGGACGCATTTTGTCGCCCGGATCCGACTTCTGTACGCTGCCGCGGAGTGTCTGATTAAAGTTAACGGGTCCTTGACGGCGCCCCTTCGCTTCGGGAGGGGGGTGCGTCAGGGATGCCCCATGTCCGGCCAGTTATATGCCATTTGCGTGGAGCCTTTCCTGCGCCTCTTGCGGAAGAGGTTGGCGGGATTGGCTCTGCGAGGGCCGGGCGTGGAGGTGGTCCTCTCGGCTTACGCCGATGACGTGCTCCTCGTGGTCACGGAGCCCGTTGACCTGCGGAGGATGCGGGAATGCCAGCAGATTTACTCGGACGCATCCTCCGCCAGGATCAACTGGGGGAAATGTTCTGGACTCCTGGTGGGTCAGTGGCAGGTGGACTCTCTGCCGGAGGAGTTCGGGCCCTTCGCCTGGAGTACTACGCACCTCCTCTACTTGGGAGTCTACCTCAGCCCGGCCGAGGACGCCTGGCCGGCGAACTGGCACGAGCTGGAGGCCAAAGTCACCGCTCGCTTAGGACGCTGGACAGGATTGCTCCGAGTGTTGTCCTACAGGGGTCGGGCGTTGGTCATAAACCAACTGGTGGCCGCCATGTTGTGGTACCGGTTGGTTACTCTGATCCCCCCCCCTGCGTTTGTCGCCAAGATACAGAAGAAGCTCGTCGACTTCTTCTGGAACAACAGGAGACACTGGGTCGCTGCCGCGGTTCTGAGTCTCCCGCTTAGGGAGGGCGGTCAGGCGTTGGTGTGCCTCCGCACCCAGGCTGCGACTTTCCGTCTTCAGACGCTGCAGAGATACCTGTACGTCGAGAATCCTCCAAGATGGTGTGCGCTGGCGACGTATTTTTTCCGCCAGCTGCACGGCCTCAATTACGACACGCAGCTCCTGTTTTTGGAGGTGAGCGGCAGGCGTGAGAGCCTGCGGGAGCTGCCTGTCTTTTACCAGGAACTACTATGGGTTTGGAACTCCGTCGCCTCCAGGCGGAGCTCTCCCCCGTCAGGAGCGGCGGCTGTCCTCCGGGAGCCGCTGTTCAGGAATCCGCACCTCCACGTCCGCGAGTTCGGGTGGCTGGCGGAGCGCAGGGCTGTGCCTGGCAGGGTGACTAGAGTCGGGGACCTACTCGATGGCGGAGGAGCGGGCTGGATGGCGCCAGAGGAGCTGGCGCGACGCATGTCGTGGGACGACGTCCGGCTCGCGGTCAATGCCATCGGGGCGGTGAAAGCGATGTTGCCCCCCGGCGCCACGAGGTGTGTCGAGGCGGCTCGGGCACGTGGGGAGATCCCGTCCGAGCTTACTCCCGTTCGGACGGAATTCCTTATCGGCGCCTTGCCCCGAGACTCCCCTCGGGGATCGGCGCCTCACAACTTGAGCCGTCTCGAGGAAATACCCTCCGTGCTTTTTCATTCTGCGCGGAGGGGTTTCCTGTACGGGCTGCTCTTGCACACCTTCCACTTTGCCATCTTCGCCTGCCGTCCGGACACGCCGTGGCGTGCCGTTTTACCTCCGGACGGAGGCGGAGGTCCCCAATGGGGGGCTCTCTATGCGGGAGTCCTCCCCTGTTCTATCGGGGATTTGGCCTGGAGGGTGTTGCACAGAGCAGTTCCGTGCAATAGATTTTTAAGTAGGTTTACGGACTCCCAGACCGCCTGTTTGTTTTGCGGTCTGGAGGAGTCCGTCTTTCACGTTTACACGGGGTGTGAGAGGTTGCAGCCCCTCTTCCATTTTTTGAAGGGGCTGCTCCTCAAATTTTGGTTGCACTTCAGTCCCACGCTCCTGATCTACGGTCACCCCGTGCGGAGGGGAGCGGGCAGGTCGGAGGACCTCCTCGTGGGCCTGCTCCTGGGCCTGGCCAAGAAAGCCATTAATTGGTCCAGGCAGCGGGCGGTCGAGGGGGTCGTCCGGCCGGATTGCCTCCCTCTCTTCCGCGGCCATGTTCGCGGCCGGGTGGCCCTGGAGATGGAGCACGCGGTGTCCGCCGGCGAGCTCGAGCTCTTTCGAGACCGGTGGGCGCCGCGGGGTCTGGAGTGCGTAGTTGGTTTAAACCACCAGATTTTAATTTAATGGGTTAAGTTTTGTTTTGGGGTTTATTGGATTGGGTGTATTTGTTTAATGTTTTTGTTTTATTGATTTAAACAAAAGAGGAGCAATGTGGTCCTGAGTGAGAGGAGAAGGCTGTGCTGGTGCAGAGCTCCTGCTGCTGTGGGGGAGAGAGTGTGTGGTTGCCTTGGCCTGGGAGTAAAATTGGAAGGAAGGAGTGACCCCAGGCCACCACCACTACAACCTTCCCACACCAACCCATTGACAGAGGTGCCTGGAGAGGAAGGAGTGGAGGACAGAGGAGGAGGCCAGCATTACACCTGGAGAGGCCTTTTCCATCACTGCCTCCCAATTCGGCCTCCAGCCCAGGAGAGGGAGAGAGGGAGAGAGGATACCAACAGCTCCACTTGGAAGGAGGGGAGGAGCTGCAACTCCAACATCTGCAGGTGGGTGTCTCTGTGTATTCCCCCTAAAGACTTTTTGCATTCTAGGCGGGGGGAGGAAAAGAAGACGGGCCGAAAGCCTGGCCTGGGTTGGCTGGAGCCTGCCCAGGTGAAGCTGCTTCCTGCTCACCAAAAAGACCTGGTGTGGGCTGAACCTGGGCTGTCTCCAGTCTACCCAGGCGAAGACATCTTCTCCCCCTGCCCGAAGACAACCTGAAAAGACTTTGTTTTTCCATCGGGGGAGTACACCCTGCTGACACCCACCCACCGCCTATCACCGTCCAGTGGGGACCCTGCCTTTGCGGCCCCCCCCCTCCTTCCCACCCCCCTCTCTCTCTCTCTTTGTCCTCTCTCTGCCTCTCCGATAGGCACCTCCCTTCATTTTAATTTCCCAATTGAGCAGAGGGAAGAAAGGGCCCCCTTCCAATTCATACCATCAAGGGGAGAGGTGGCCCAGTACATTTACGCTCCCTCTGCTCAGGGAAGACCTTTACCGAGGCCATTTTTAACACCTTCGGGCCTGTGACTTTTGGGGTGTGTGTAGCTCTTTTTTAAAATCCACCCCACTATGGCATCTACATCTGCGGCGGCGACGGGGCCGGCGAGAACTTATGCGGTAGTGGCGGCCAAAGCTTCGGCCGCTCCCGCTTCCGCTGCTGCCGCGTCGCCGTTCCGCCTGCTGACCGAGAAACTTGGGGTGAAGAGCTACACCCACCCCAACATGACTATTGAGGCGTGCGTAAAGGCTATGGCCGGGGTTGTCGGCCCTCTGGCCATAGTCGCCGCCTCAAAAATGTATGGGAAGGCTGTCTTTTTCCTGGAGTCCGAGCGGGCGGTGGCCCTGGCCATCGCTCAGGGGCTCACCGTGGGCGGGACTTTCCTGCCGGTGGACCCGCTGGAGGCCACCGCGCAGAGGGTGGTTTTGTCCAACGTCCCGCCCTTTATCACCTGTGAGCTCCTCCTCCCCCACCTACGCCAACTCGGGGAGGTGAGGTCGGGGATTTCCCCGATCCCGCTCGGACTCCGGGAGAGCAGCCTTCGCCATGTCTTCTCCTTCCGGCGCCAGGCCTTTATCCAGCTGGCGCGGGAGGGGGAGACGGACGGGGCTTTCACGGTCCTCCACGGGGGGACCTCGTACCGCGTCTTCTGGACGACGGACGGCGTGCGGTGCCACGCCTGTAGGGAGGTGGGGCACGTGCGTAAAAACTGCCCCGCCTCCAAGGCCGCCAAGTCATCTGGCGCCGCCGCCGCTCCTCCTTCCGGGTCTAGCCGCGCCCCCGCTCGATCCAACGCTACCGGGGCGCGGTCGTCGTCGGAGGTCGATGCCATCCTGGCCTCCGGCGGGGGGGAGGAGGGAGGTCCGGTCCGAAAGAAGGCGCGGGACAAGACGCGAAACCGTGGGGTGGGTCCCCCCGCGGAGGGCGTCCCCCACGACATGGAGCCCCTGACGCCGGAGAGCGTCGCCGCGCTGATCGCGGAGTGCGGAGGGGGGGGGGCCCTCGTGGCCGAGCCTGTGGCCGCGACCGCCGAGGCGGTAATGCCAGAACCTGCGGCCGGGCTCGGGCCCGGGGGTCCCAAAGAACTCGCTCCTCCAGAAGGAGCAGGGGAGGCCCCTGAAGAAATGGAGGCCTCCCTTTACCCCTCCGCGCTCAAAAGAAGGCGCGACCCCCTGGAAGAGGAGGAGGACCGGGAGGAGGAAGGTCCCTCCGGTCAGGGGGAGTCATCGCCCGCCGCGGGCGCTGCGCCCCACCCCACCGCTGACACCATTACGGGCGAACGGCAGGGGTCGCCTGTCCCTGAGGAGGCTGAGGCAGAAGCGTCTGCCCAGCTCGTGCCTCCCGGGGATGGGGACGAGACCCTGCCCGTGGGGGGGGTCGCGGAACAACCCGCGACGGGTTTTTATCCAGTACTGGTGGCATTGCCCCTCGACGGGTCGGGCGGCCAGGGGACCGGGTCGGGCGGGTCGTCTGAGGACGAGCCCGCCCAGAGCGACCCGGATTTTTCCCAGGTGCTGCTCGACCTCGTCGAGGTCTGTAAAAAATTCACCCCGTCTGCTGGGTCGGAGGCCGGTGGCGTCGCAGAGGAGGGCCCTCGGTCTGTGTCTCCGGCGCCGGGCGACTTGGAGGAGGTCCGGTTTTTGTATTCTCCGGTCTCTCCGGTCGTTCCGGCGCCTGGGGCGGAGGGGGTCTCCGGCCCGCCGCCGCCTTCTGGCCCGGCCCCCCTAAAGGAGCCCGGGGGGGAATCCTCCGCTACCGATCCTGGGGGTGGGATCGGGGCGGAGGCGGGGCCGGCTGTCGCGGCCGGGCCGCCCGACGCGCACTGCGTGGCGGACGGTTCGGCCGCCGGTGGCGACCCCCCGGAGGAGGACGGGGACTCGGTGGTGGGGGCGGAGGAAGACTTAGAGTCCATCGCCGATGAGGCGATGGATGACCTCGCGCCCCTCGCCGGGCCCCCCCTCGTTCTTATTCCCATCAGGGAGCTCCGGGAATTTGTGGCTACGAGCCAGGGTCGCCGCAGGACCCAGCAGGCCCTCGACAGATGGTCGGGGCTGGCGCTGCTCCTCGGGTCGACCCGCGTCGCCTACAAGACCATGGGTGCGGACGCGGGCGTGAGCCCGTCCGAGCTGTGTCGGTTCCGGGCATTCCTCACCGGGCTGCTAAGGGAGTGGCGGTCGACTAGCGGCCGGCCTCCCTTCCCCCGTTAGGTTTAAGTAGGGGTTGGTTGTGCTTCTGAAATGAAGATAACCATAGCCAGCCTCAACGTCAACGGCAGCAGGGAAGCTAGCCGCAGGTTTAATAACTTTTCGGTCCTTCGGGACGGGAAGTATGCGGTGTGCTTCCTGCAAGAAACCCACACCGTTCCGGGAGACGAGGCCACGTGGCTCCTGGAGTGGCAAGGAGGGGTCAACATGAGTCACCTCTCCAGTGTTTCCAGTGGGGTGGCTATCTTGTTGGCCCCGCATTTTCAGCCGGAGATCTTGGGGGTCAAGGAGCTGGTGCCGGGCCGCTTGCTCCAGGTCACCGTTCGCCTGGGGGGCGTGCCGTTCCATCTAGTGAACGTGTACGCCCCCGGGGCCGGTGCGCAGCAAGCGCGCTTCTTTGAAGAAGTGTCCACTCTTTTGGGCTCCGTCGACGCGGGCGAGTGCGTCGTCCTCGGGGGGGATTTTAATTGTACCCTCGAGGCGAGGGACCGCACGGGTACCCAGCCGAGCCCGGCGTCGGTGGGGAAGTTGAGGGACCTGGTCGGGTCCCTCGACTTGGTGGACGTCTGGCGTAATCTCCATCCCGACTCCAGCGCCTTCACCTTTGTGAGGTCTGGGGGAGGAGCGTCCAGGATCGACCGCCTCTACATTTCCCGGGCGTACGTCTCCTGCGTTCCGACGGCTTCCGTGCGGCCGGTGCCGTGCACGGACCACCACCTGGTGTGGGCGGAGCTCGTGCCGCCGCGCGCCGGGGGGGGGTCCGCGTACTGGCACTTTAACAACCTGCTGCTGGAGGACGCGCGGTTCCGGGATTCGTTCGGTCGGTTCTGGGCCGGCTGGAGAAGGAAGCAGGGGGGCTTCCCCTCCTTGAGGCTATGGTGGGATGTGGGCAAGGCTCACATCCGTCTCTTCTGTCAGGAGTACGCGAAGGGGTCGACCAAGAGGCGGGAGGCCAGGGTCGGGCAGTTGGAGAAGGAGGTGCTCGACCTGGAGTCCCGTCTCGGTCAAGTCGCCGAGGACCCGACCCTGCGGCTGGCGTACGAAGAGAAGAAGGGCGCGCTGAAGGACCTGCGGCTCGTCGGGTCCCGAGGCGCGTACGTGAGGTCGCGGATCCAGTTCCTGCGGGACCTGGACCGCGGCTCCCCCTTCTTCTACTCGCTGGAAAAAAGACAGGGGGTCCGTAAGCAGCTTTTGGAGCTGCTGGCCGACGACGGATCTCCGGTCTCGGATCCGGAGGGAATCCGCGCGGAGACCCGCGCCTATTACGGGGCTCTGTTCTCTCCGGATCCGTCCAGCGAGGACGCGCGCAGAGTTTTGTGGGAGGACCTGCCGAAGGTCGGCCTGGAGGGCGCCGAAAAACTGGACGCTCCTCTGAGTTTGGAGGAGCTGTCCGGCGCCCTCCGCCAGCTCTCTAGGGGGAAGTCCCCGGGGCTGGACGGGCTGACCGTGGAGTTCCACAGGGCGTTCTGGGGCGTCCTGGGGGGCGACTACGTGCGGGTCCTGGGGGAATGTCTGGCGACCGGGGAGATGCCCCTCTCGTGGCGCAGGGCGGTGATCGTCCTGCTGCCTAAGAGGGGTGATCTCCGCCTCCTCAAGAACTGGCGCCCGGTCTCCCTCCTCAGCACGGATTACAAAATCTTTGCCAGGGCCATGTCTGTTCGCCTTGGCGCCGTGCTGGCCCGCATGATCCATCCCGACCAGTCCTACACGGTCCCGGGCCGGACCATTCACGATAACATCCATCTGGTCCGGGACCTGGTCCACCATTCCCAGAGGGCTGGTCTGTCGGTCGCCTTCCTTTCCCTGGATCAGGAGAAGGCGTTCGACAGGGTGGATCACGAGTATCTTTTCGGGACTCTGCGCGCTTTCGGGTTCGGGACGCATTTTGTCGCCCGGATCCGACTTCTGTACGCTGCCGCGGAGTGTCTGATTAAAGTTAACGGGTCCTTGACGGCGCCCCTTCGCTTCGGGAGGGGGGTGCGTCAGGGATGCCCCATGTCCGGCCAGTTATATGCCATTTGCGTGGAGCCTTTCCTGCGCCTCTTGCGGAAGAGGTTGGCGGGATTGGCTCTGCGAGGGCCGGGCGTGGAGGTGGTCCTCTCGGCTTACGCCGATGACGTGCTCCTCGTGGTCACGGATCCCGTTGACTTGCGGAGGATGCGGGAATGCCAGCAGATTTACTCGGACGCATCCTCCGCCAGGATCAACTGGGGGAAATGTTCTGGACTCCTGGTGGGTCAGTGGCAGGTGGACTCTCTGCCGGAGGAGTTCAGGCCCTTCGCCTGGAGTACAACGCACCTCCTCTACTTGGGAGTCTACCTCAGCCCGGCCGAGGACGCCTGGCCGGCGAACTGGCACGAGCTGGAGGCCAAAGTCGCCGCTCGCTTAGGACGCTGGACAGGATTGCTCCGAGTGTTGTCCTACAGGGGTCGGGCGTTGGTCATAAACCAACTGGTGGCCGCCATGTTGTGGTACCGGTTGGTTACTCTGATCCCCCCCCCTGCGTTTGTCGCCAAGATACAGAAGAAGCTCGTCGACTTCTTCTGGAACAACAGGAGACACTGGGTCGCTGCCGCGGTTCTGAGTCTCCCGCTTAGGGAGGGCGGTCAGGCGTTGGTGTGCCTCCGCACCCAGGCTGCGACTTTCCGTCTTCAGACGCTGCAGAGATACCTGTACGTCGAGAATCCTCCAAGATGGTGTGCGCTGGCGACGTATTTTTTCCGCCAGCTGCACGGCCTCAATTACGACACGCAGCTCCTGTTTTTGGAGGTGAGCGGCAGGCGTGAGAGCCTGCGGGAGCTGCCTGTCTTTTACCAGGAACTACTATGGGTTTGGAACTCCGTCGCCTCCAGGCGGAGCTCTCCCCCGTCAGGAGCGGCGGCTGTCCTCCGGGAGCCGCTGTTCAGGAATCCGCACCTCCACGTCCGCGAGTTCGGGTGGCTGGCGGAGCGCAGGGCTGTGCCTGGCAGGGTGACTAGAGTCGGGGACCTACTCGATGGCGGAGGAGCGGGCTGGATGGCGCCAGAGGAGCTGGCGCGACGCATGTCGTGGGACGACGTCCGGCTCGCGGTCAATGCCATCGGGGCGGTGAAAGCGATGTTGCCCCCCGGCGCCACGAGGTGCGTCGAGGCGGCTCGGGCACGTGGGGAGATCCCGTCCGAACTTACTCCCGTTCGGACGGAATTCCTTATCGGCGCCTTGCCCCGAGACTCCCCTCGGGGATCGGCGCCTCACAACTTGAGCCGTCTCGAGGAAATACCCTCCGTGCTTTTTCATTCTGCGCGGAGGGGTTTCCTGTACGGGCTGCTCTTGCACACCTTCCACTTTGCCATCTTCGCCTGCCGTCCGGACACGCCGTGGCGTGCCGTTTTACCTCCGGACGGAGGCGGAGGTCCCCAATGGGGGGCTCTCTATGCGGGAGTCCTCCCCTGTTCTATCGGGGATTTGGCCTGGAGGGTGTTGCACAGAGCAGTTCCGTGCAATAGATTTTTAAGTAGGTTTACGGACTCCCAGACCGCTTGTTTGTTTTGCGGTCTGGAGGAGTCCGTCTTTCACGTGTACACGGGGTGTGAGAGGTTGCAGCCCCTCTTCCATTATTTGAAGGGGCTGCTCCTCAAATTTTGGTTGCACTTCAGTCCCACGCTCTTGATCTACGGTCACCCGGTGCGGAGGGGAGCGGGCAGGTCGGAGGACCTCCTCGTGGGTCTGCTCCTGGGCCTGGCCAAGAAAGCCATTAATTGGTCCAGGCAGCGGGCGGTCGAGGGGGTCGTCCGGCCGGATTGCCTCCCTCTCTTCCGCGGCCACGTTCGCGGCCGGGTGGCCCTGGAGATGGAGCACGCGGTGTCCGCCGGCGAGCTCGAGCTCTTTCGTGACCGGTGGGCGCCGCGGGGACTGGAGTGCATAATTGGTTTAAACAACCAATCTTTAATTTAATGGGTTAAGTCTTGTTTCTGGGTTTTTTGTTAGTGTATCTGTTTAATGTATTTTTTTATTGGTTTAACAAAAGAGGAGCAATGTGGTCCTGGGATTGCCTCCCTCTCTTCCGCGGCCACGTTCGCGGCCGGGTGGCCCTGGAGATGGAGCACGCGGTGTCCGCCGGCGAGCTCGAGCTCTTTCGTGACCGGTGGGCGCCGCGGGGACTGGAGTGCATAATTGGTTTAAACAACCAATCTTTAATTTAATGGGTTAAGTCTTGTTTCTGGGTTTTTTGTTAGTGTATCTGTTTAATGTATTTTTTTATTGGTTTAACAAAAGAGGAGCAATGTGGTCCTGGGATTGCCTCCCTCTCTTCCGCGGCCACGTTCGCGGCCGGGTGGCCCTGGAGATGGAGCACGCGGTGTCCGCCGGCGAGCTCGAGCTCTTTCGTGACCGGTGGGCGCCGCGGGGACTGGAGTGCATAATTGGTTTAAACAACCAAAATTTAATTTAACGGGTTAAGTATTGTTTCTGGGTTTGTGTTAGTGTATTTGTTTAATGTATTTTTTATTGGTTTAAAAAAAAGAGGAGCAATGTGGTCCTGAGTGAGAGGAGAAGGCTGTGCTGGTGCAGAGCTCCTGCTGCTGTGGGGAGAGAGTGTGTGGTTGCCTTGGCCTGGGAGTAAAGTGGAAGGAAGGAGTGACCCCAGGCCACCACCACTACAACCTTCCCACACCAACCCATCTACAGAGGTGCCTGGAGAGGAAGGAGTGGAGGACAGAGGAGGAGGCCAGCATTACACCTGGAGAGGCTTTCTTTCATCACTGCCTCCCAATTCGGCCTCCAGCCCAGGAGAGGGAGAGAGGGAGAGAGGACACGAACAGCTCCACGTGGAAGGAGGGGTGGAGCTGCGATTCCAGACATCTGCAGGTAGGGTGTCCTTGTGCATTCCCCCAAAGACTTTGCATTCCAGGCGGGGGGAGAAAAGAAGACGGGCCGAAAGCCTGGCCTGGGTTGGCTGGAGCCTCCCCAGGTGAAGTTTGTTTCACATCAAGAAGACCTGGTGTGGGCTGAGCCTGGGCTTTTTCCAGCCTGCCCAGGTGAAGACGTCTTCTCCCCCTGCCCGAAGACTTTCGGGAAAGACTTTGTATTCCATCGGGGGAGTGCACCCAGCCGACGCCCACCCACCGACCAACACTTTCAGTGGGGACCCTGCCTTTGCGGCCCCCCCCCTCCTTCCCATCCCCCTCTTTCTCTCTCCTTGTCCTCTCTCTGCCTCTCAAAAGGCACCTCTTTTTATTATTTTTCGAATTACCCATTGAGCAGAGGGAAGGAAGGGCCCCCCTCCCAATTAATACCATCAAGGGGAGAGGCGGGCCAGTTAATTTACACTCCCTCTGCTCTGGGAAAGACCAAATAACCGAGGCCATTAACATCTCGGGGCCTGTGACTTTTGGGGTGGGTGTGGCTCTTCTTTAAAACCGCCCCACGATGGCGAGCACTTCTTCGGCGGCGACGGGGCCGGCGATGACATATGCGGCGGCGGCGGCCAAAGCTTCGGCCGCTCCCGCTTCCGCTGCTGCCCCGTCGCCGTTCCGCCTGCTGACGGAGAAACTTGGGGTGAAGAGCTACACCCACCCCAACATGACTATTGAGGCGTGCGTAAAGGCTATGGCCGGGGTTGTCGGCCCTCCGGCCATAGTCGCCGCCTCAAAAATGTATGGGAAGGCTGTCTTTTTCCTGGAGTCCGAGCGGGCGGTGGCCCTGGCCATCGCTCAGGGGCTCACCGTGGGCGGGACTTTCCTGCCGGTGGACCCGCTGGAGGCCACCGCGCAGAGGGTGGTTTTGTCAAACGTCCCGCCCTTTATCACCTGTGAGCTCCTCCTCCCCCACCTACACCAACTCGGGGAGGTGAGGTCGGGGATTTCCCCGATCCCGCTCGGACTCCGGGAGAGCAGCCTTCGCCATGTCTTCTCCTTCCGGCGCCAGGCCTTTATCCAGCTGGCGCGGGAGGGGGAGACGGACGGGGCTTTCACGGTCCTCCACGGGGGGACCTCGTACCGCGTCTTCTGGACGACGGACGGCGTGCGGTGCCACGCCTGTAGGGAGGTGGGGCACGTGCGTAAAAACTGCCCCGCCTCCAAGGCCGCCAAGTCATCTGGCGCCGCCGCCGCTCCTCCTTCCGGGTCTAGCCGCGCCCCCGCTCGATCCAACGCTACCGGGGCGCGGTCGTCGTCGGAGGTCGATGCCATCCTGGCCTCCGGCGGGGGGGAGGAGGGAGGTCCGGTCCGAAAGAAGGCGCGGGACAAGACGCGAAACCGTGGGGTGGGTCCCCCCGCGGAGGGCGTCCCCCACGACATGGAGCCCCTGACGCCGGAGAGCGTCGCCGCGCTGATCGCGGAGTGCGGAGGGGGGGGGGCCCTCGTGGCCGAGCCTGTGGCCGCGACCGCCGAGGCGGTAATGCCAGAACCTGCGGCCGGGCTCGGGCCCGGGGGTCCCAAAGAACTCGCTCCTCCAGAAGGAGCAGGGGAGGCCCCTGAAGAAATGGAGGCCTCCCTTTACCCCTCCGCGCTCAAAAGAAGGCGCGACCCCCTGGAAGAGGAGGAGGACCGGGAGGAGGAAGGTCCCTCCGGTCAGGGGGAGTCGTCGCCCGCCGCGGGCGCTGCGCCCCACCCCACCGCTGACACCATTACGGGCGGACGGCAGGGTTCGCCTGTCCCCGAGGAGGCTGAGGCAGAAGCGTCTGCCCAGCTCGTGCCTCCCGGGGATGGGGACGAGACCCTGCCCGTGGGGGGGGTCGCGGAACAACCCGCGACGGGTTTTTATCCAGTACTGGTGGCATTGCCCCTCGACGGGTCGGGCGGCCAGGGGACCGGGTCGGGCGGGTCGTCTGAGGACGAGCCCGCCCAGAGCGACCCGGATTTTTCCCAGGTGCTGCTCGACCTCGTCGAGGTCTGTAAAAAATTCACCCCGTCTGCTGCGTCGGAGGCCGGTGGCGTCGCAGAGGAGGGCCCTCGGTCTGTGTCTCCGGCGCCGGGCGACTTGGAGGAGGCCCGGTTTTCGTACTCTCCGGTCTCTCCGGCCTCTCCGGTCGTTCCGGCGCCTGGGGCGGAGGGGGTCTCCGAACCGCCGCCGTCATCTGGCCCGGCCCCCCTAGAGGAGCCCAGGGAGAAATCCTCCGCTACCGATCCTGGGGGTGGGATCCGGGCGGAGGCGGGGCCGGCCGTCACGGCCGGTTTGGCCGACGGTGGCGACCCCCCGGAGGAGGACGGGGACTCGGTGGTAGGGGCGGAGGAGGATCTAGATGCCGTCGCCGAGGAGGCGATGGATGACCTCGCGCCCCTTGCCGGGACCCCCCTCGATCTCATTCCCGTCAGGGACCTCCGGGACTTTGTGGCCACGTGCCAGGGTCGCCGCACCACCCGGCGGGCCCTCGACAGATGGTCGGAGCTGGCGCTGCTCATCGGGTCGGCCCGCGTCGCCTACAGGACTATGGGCGAGGACGCGGGCGCAGACCCGCTCGAGCTGCGTCGGTTCCGGCTCTTTCTCACTGGGCTGCTGAGGAAGTGGCGGTCGACTAGCGGCCGCCCTTCCTTACCCCGTTAGTCATAAGTAGGGGTTGGTTGTGCTTCTGAAATGAAGATAACCATAGCCAGCCTCAACGTCAACGGCAGCAGGGAAGCTAGCCGCAGATTTAATAACTTTTCGGTCCTTCGGGACGGGAAGTATGCGGTGTGCTTCCTGCAAGAAACCCACACCGTTCCGGGAGACGAGGCCACGTGGCTCCTGGAGTGGCAAGGAGGGGTCAACATGAGTCACCTCTCCAGTGTTTCCAGTGGGGTGGCTATCTTGTTGGCCCCGCATTTTCAGCCGGAGATCTTGGGGGTCAAGGAGCTCGTGCCGGGCCGCTTGCTCCAGGTCACCGTTCGCCTGGGGGGCGTGCCGTTCCATCTAGTGAACGTGTACGCCCCCGGGGCCGGTGCGCAGCAAGCGCGCTTCTTTGAAGAAGTGTCCACTCTTTTGGGCTCCGTCGACGCGGGCGAGTGCGTCGTCCTCGGGGGGGATTTTAATTGTACCCTCGAGGCGAGGGACCGCACGGGTACCCAGCCGAGCCCGGCGTCGGTGGGGAAGTTGAGGGACCTGGTCGGGTCCCTCGACTTGGTGGACGTCTGGCGTAATCTCCATCCCGACTCCAGCGCCTTCACCTTTGTGAGGTCTGGGGGAGGAGCGTCCAGGATCGACCGCCTCTACATTTCCCGGGCGTACGTCTCCTGCGTTCCGACGGCTTCCGTGCGGCCGGTGCCGTGCACGGACCACCACCTGGTGTGGGCGGAGCTCGTGCCGCCGCGCGCCGGGGGGGGGTCCGCGTACTGGCACTTTAACAACCTGCTGCTGGAGGACGCGCGGTTCCGGGATTCGTTCGGTCGGTTCTGGGCCGGCTGGAGAAGGAAGCAGGGGGGCTTCCCCTCCTTGAGGCTATGGTGGGATGTGGGCAAGGCTCACATCCGTCTCTTCTGTCAGGAGTACGCGAAGGGGTCGACCAAGAGGCGGGAGGCCAGGGTCGGGCAGTTGGAGAAGGAGGTGCTCGACCTGGAGTCCCGTCTCGGTCAAGTCGCCGAGGACCCGGCCCTGCGGCTGGCGTACGAAGAGAAGAAGGGCGCGCTGAAGGACCTGCGGCTCGTCGGGTCCCGAGGCGCGTACGTGAGGTCGCGGATCCAGTTCCTGCGGGACCTGGACCGCGGCTCCCCCTTCTTCTACTCGCTGGAAAAAAGACAGGGGGTCCGTAAGCAGCTTTTGGAGCTGCTGGCCGACGACGGATCTCCGGTCTCGGATCCGGAGGGAATCCGCGCGGAGACCCGCGCCTATTACGGGGCTCTGTTCTCTCCGGATCCGTCCAGCGAGGACGCGCGCAGAGTTTTGTGGGAGGACCTGCCGAAGGTCGGCCTGGAGGGCGCCGAAAAACTGGACGCTCCTCTGAGTTTGGAGGAGCTGTCCGGCGCCCTCCGCCAGCTCTCTAGGGGGAAGTCCCCGGGGCTGGACGGGCTGACCGTGGAGTTCCACAGGGCGTTCTGGGGCGTCCTGGGGGGCGACTACGTGCGGGTCCTGGGGGAATGTCTGGCGACCGGGGAGATGCCCCTCTCGTGGCGCAGGGCGGTGATCGTCCTGCTGCCTAAGAGGGGTGATCTCCGCCTCCTCAAGAACTGGCGCCCGGTCTCCCTCCTCAGCACGGATTACAAAATCTTTGCCAGGGCCATGTCTGTTCGCCTTGGCGCCGTGCTGGCCCGCATGATCCATCCCGACCAGTCCTACACGGTCCCGGGCCGGACCATTCACGATAACATCCATCTGGTCCGGGACCTGGTCCACCATTCCCAGAGGGCTGGTCTGTCGGTCGCCTTCCTTTCCCTGGATCAGGAGAAGGCGTTCGACAGGGTGGATCACGAGTATCTTTTCGGGACTCTGCGCGCTTTCGGGTTCGGGACGCATTTTGTCACCCGGATCCGACTTCTGTACGCTGCCGCGGAGTGTCTGATTAAAGTTAACGGGTCCTTGACGGCGCCCCTTCGCTTCGGGAGGGGGGTGCGTCAGGGATGCCCCATGTCCGGCCAGTTATACGCCATTTGCGTGGAGCCTTTCCTGCGCCTCTTGCGGAAGAGGTTGGCGGGATTGGCTCTGCGAGGGCCGGGCGCGGAGGTGGTCCTCTCGGCTTACGCCGATGACGTGCTCCTCGTGGTCACGGATCCCGTTGACTTGCGGAGGATGCGGGAATGCCAGCAGATTTACTCGGACGCATCCTCCGCCAGGATCAACTGGGGGAAATGTTCTGGACTCCTGGTGGGTCAGTGGCAGGTGGACTCTCTGCCGGAGGAGTTCAGGCCCTTCGCCTGGAGTACTACGCACCTCCTCTACTTGGGAGTCTACCTCAGCCCGGCCGAGGACGCCTGGCCGGCGAACTGGCACGAGCTGGAGGCCAAAGTCGCCGCTCGCTTAGGACGCTGGACAGGATTGCTCCGAGTGTTGTCCTACAGGGGTCGGGCGTTGGTCATAAACCAACTGGTGGCCGCCATGTTGTGGTACCGGTTGGTTACTCTGATCCCCCCCCCTGCGTTTGTCGCCAAGATACAGAAGAAGCTCGTCGACTTCTTCTGGAACAACAGGAGACACTGGGTCGCTGCCGCGGTTCTGAGTCTCCCGCTTAGGGAGGGCGGTCAGGCGTTGGTGTGCCTCCGCACCCAGGCTGCGACTTTCCGTCTTCAGACGCTGCAGAGATACCTGTACGTCGAGAATCCTCCAAGATGGTGTGCGCTGGCGACGTATTTTTTCCGCCAGCTGCACGGCCTCAATTACGACACGCAGCTCCTGTTTTTGGAGGTGAGCGGCAGGCGTGAGAGCCTGCGGGAGCTGCCTGTCTTTTACCAGGAACTACTATGGGTTTGGAACTCCGTCGCCTCCAGGCGGAGCTCTCCCCCGTCAGGAGCGGCGGCTGTCCTCCGGGAGCCGCTGTTCAGGAATCCGCACCTCCACGTCCGCGAGTTCGGGTGGCTGGCGGAGCGCAGGGCTGTGCCTGGCAGGGTGACTAGAGTCGGGGACCTACTCGATGGCGGAGGAGCGGGCTGGATGGCGCCAGAGGAGCTGGCGCGACGCATGTCGTGGGACAACGTCCGGCTCGCGGTCAATGCCATCGGGGCGGTGAAAGCGATGTTGCCCCCCGGCGCCACGAGGTGTGTCGAGGCGGCTCGGGCATGTGGGGAGATCCCGTCCGAGCTTACTCCCGTTCGGACGGAATTCCTTATCGGCGCCTTGCCCCGAGACTCCCCTCGGGGATCGGCGCCTCACAACTTGAGCCGTCTCGAGGAAATACCCTCCGTGCTTTTTCATTCTGCGCGGAGGGGTTTCCTGTACGGGCTGCTCTTGCACACCTTCCACTTTGCCATCTTCGCCTGCCGTCCGGACACGCCGTGGCGTGCCGTTTTACCTCCGGACGGAGGCGGAGGTCCCCAATGGGGGGCTCTCTATGCGGGAGTCCTCCCCTGTTCTATCGGGGATTTGGCCTGGAGGGTGTTGCACAGAGCAGTTCCGTGCAATAGATTTTTAAGTAGGTTTACGGACTCCCAGACCGCTTGTTTGTTTTGCGGTCTGGAGGAGTCCGTCTTTCACGTGTACACGGGGTGTGAGAGGTTGCAGCCCCTCTTCCATTATTTGAAGGGGCTGCTCCTCAAATTTTGGTTGCACTTCAGTCCCACGCTCTTGATCTACGGTCACCCGGTGCGGAGGGGAGCGGGCAGGTCGGAGGACCTCCTCGTGGGTCTGCTCCTGGGCCTGGCCAAGAAAGCCATTAATTGGTCCAGGCAGCGGGCGGTCGAGGGGGTCGTCCGGCCGGATTGCCTCCCTCTCTTCCGCGGCCACGTTCGCGGCCGGGTGGCCCTGGAGATGGAGCACGCGGTGTCCGCCGGCGAGCTCGAGCTCTTTCGTGACCGGTGGGCGCCGCGGGGACTGGAGTGCATAATTGGTTTAAACAACCAATCTTTAATTTAATGGGTTAAGTCTTGTTTCTGGGTTTTTTGTTAGTGTATCTGTTTAATGTATTTTTTTATTGGTTTAACAAAAGAGGAGCAATGTGGTCCTGGGATTGCCTCCCTCTCTTCCGCGGCCACGTTCGCGGCCGGGTGGCCCTGGAGATGGAGCACGCGGTGTCCGCCGGCGAGCTCGAGCTCTTTCGTGACCGGTGGGCGCCGCGGGGACTGGAGTGCATAATTGGTTTAAACAACCAATCTTTAATTTAATGGGTTAAGTCTTGTTTCTGGGTTTTTTGTTAGTGTATCTGTTTAATGTATTTTTTTATTGGTTTAACAAAAGAGGAGCAATGTGGTCCTGGGATTGCCTCCCTCTCTTCCGCGGCCACGTTCGCGGCCGGGTGGCCCTGGAGATGGAGCACGCGGTGTCCGCCGGCGAGCTCGAGCTCTTTCGTGACCGGTGGGCGCCGCGGGGACTGGAGTGCATAATTGGTTTAAACAACCAAAATTTAATTTAACGGGTTAAGTATTGTTTCTGGGTTTGTGTTAGTGTATTTGTTTAATGTATTTTTTATTGGTTTAAAAAAAAGAGGAGCAATGTGGTCCTGAGTGAGAGGAGAAGGCTGTGCTGGTGCAGAGCTCCTGCTGCTGTGGGGAGAGAGTGTGTGGTTGCCTTGGCCTGGGAGTAAAGTGGAAGGAAGGAGTGACCCCAGGCCACCACCACTACAACCTTCCCACACCAACCCATCTACAGAGGTGCCTGGAGAGGAAGGAGTGGAGGACAGAGGAGGAGGCCAGCATTACACCTGGAGAGGCTTTCTTTCATCACTGCCTCCCAATTCGGCCTCCAGCCCAGGAGAGGGAGAGAGGGAGAGAGGACACGAACAGCTCCACGTGGAAGGAGGGGTGGAGCTGCGATTCCAGACATCTGCAGGTAGGGTGTCCTTGTGCATTCCCCCAAAGACTTTGCATTCCAGGCGGGGGGAGAAAAGAAGACGGGCCGAAAGCCTGGCCTGGGTTGGCTGGAGCCTCCCCAGGTGAAGTTTGTTTCACATCAAGAAGACCTGGTGTGGGCTGAGCCTGGGCTTTTTCCAGCCTGCCCAGGTGAAGACGTCTTCTCCCCCTGCCCGAAGACTTTCGGGAAAGACTTTGTATTCCATCGGGGGAGTGCACCCAGCCGACGCCCACCCACCGACCAACACTTTCAGTGGGGACCCTGCCTTTGCGGCCCCCCCCCTCCTTCCCATCCCCCTCTTTCTCTCTCCTTGTCCTCTCTCTGCCTCTCAAAAGGCACCTCTTTTTATTATTTTTCGAATTACCCATTGAGCAGAGGGAAGGAAGGGCCCCCCTCCCAATTAATACCATCAAGGGGAGAGGCGGGCCAGTTAATTTACACTCCCTCTGCTCTGGGAAAGACCAAATAACCGAGGCCATTAACATCTCGGGGCCTGTGACTTTTGGGGTGGGTGTGGCTCTTCTTTAAAACCGCCCCACGATGGCGAGCACTTCTTCGGCGGCGACGGGGCCGGCGATGACATATGCGGCGGCGGCGGCCAAAGCTTCGGCCGCTCCCGCTTCCGCTGCTGCCCCGTCGCCGTTCCACCTGCTGACGGAGAAACTTGGGGTGAAGAGCTACACCCACCCCAACATGACTATTGAGGCGTGCGTAAAGGCTATGGCCGGGGTTGTCGGCCCTCCGGCCATAGTCGCCGCCTCAAAAATGTATGGGAAGGCTGTCTTTTTCCTGGAGTCCGAGCGGGCGGTGGCCCTGGCCATCGCTCAGGGGCTCACCGTGGGCGGGACTTTCCTGCCGGTGGACCCGCTGGAGGCCACCGCGCAGAGGGTGGTTTTGTCAAACGTCCCGCCCTTTATCACCTGTGAGCTCCTCCTCCCCCACCTACACCAACTCGGGGAGGTGAGGTCGGGGATTTCCCCGATCCCGCTCGGACTCCGGGAGAGCAGCCTTCGCCATGTCTTCTCCTTCCGGCGCCAGGCCTTTATCCAGCTGGCGCGGGAGGGGGAGACGGACGGGGCTTTCACGGTCCTCCACGGGGGGACCTCGTACCGCGTCTTCTGGACGACGGACGGCGTGCGGTGCCACGCCTGTAGGGAGGTGGGGCACGTGCGTAAAAACTGCCCCGCCTCCAAGGCCGCCAAGTCATCTGGCGCCGCCGCCGCTCCTCCTTCCGGGTCTAGCCGCGCCCCCGCTCGATCCAACGCTACCGGGGCGCGGTCGTCGTCGGAGGTCGATGCCATCCTGGCCTCCGGCGGGGGGGAGGAGGGAGGTCCGGTCCGAAAGAAGGCGCGGGACAAGACGCGAAACCGTGGGGTGGGTCCCCCCGCGGAGGGCGTCCCCCACGACATGGAGCCCCTGACGCCGGAGAGCGTCGCCGCGCTGATCGCGGAGTGCGGAGGGGGGGGGGGCCCTCGTGGCCGAGCCTGTGGCCGCGACCGCCGAGGCGGTAATGCCAGAACCTGCGGCCGGGCTCGGGCCCGGGGGTCCCAAAGAACTCGCTCCTCCAGAAGGAGCAGGGGAGGCCCCTGAAGAAATGGAGGCCTCCCTTTACCCCTCCGCGCTCAAAAGAAGGCGCGACCCCCTGGAAGAGGAGGAGGACCGGGAGGAGGAAGGTCCCTCCGGTCAGGGGGAGTCGTCGCCCGCCGCGGGCGCTGCGCCCCACCCCACCGCTGACACCATTACGGGCGGACGGCAGGGTTCGCCTGTCCCCGAGGAGGCTGAGGCAGAAGCGTCTGCCCAGCTCGTGCCTCCCGGGGATGGGGACGAGACCCTGCCCGTGGGGGGGGTCGCGGAACAACCCGCGACGGGTTTTTATCCAGTACTGGTGGCATTGCCCCTCGACGGGTCGGGCGGCCAGGGGACCGGGTCGGGCGGGTCGTCTGAGGACGAGCCCGCCCAGAGCGACCCGGATTTTTCCCAGGTGCTGCTCGACCTCGTCGAGGTCTGTAAAAAATTCACCCCGTCTGCTGCGTCGGAGGCCGGTGGCGTCGCAGAGGAGGGCCCTCGGTCTGTGTCTCCGGCGCCGGGCGACTTGGAGGAGGCCCGGTTTTCGTACTCTCCGGTCTCTCCGGCCTCTCCGGTCGTTCCGGCGCCTGGGGCGGAGGGGGTCTCCGAACCGCCGCCGTCATCTGGCCCGGCCCCCCTAGAGGAGCCCAGGGAGAAATCCTCCGCTACCGATCCTGGGGGTGGGATCCGGGCGGAGGCGGGGCCGGCCGTCACGGCCGGTTTGGCCGACGGTGGCGACCCCCCGGAGGAGGACGGGGACTCGGTGGTAGGGGCGGAGGAGGATCTAGATGCCGTCGCCGAGGAGGCGATGGATGACCTCGCGCCCCTCGCCGGGACCCCCCTCGATCTCATTCCCGTCAGGGACCTCCGGGACTTTGTGGCCACGTGCCAGGGTCGCCGCACCACCCGGCGGGCCCTCGACAGATGGTCAGAGCTGGCGCTGCTCATCGGGTCGGCCCGCGTCGCCTACAGGACTATGGGCGAGGACGCGGGCGCGGACCCGCTCGAGCTGCGTCGGTTCCGGCTGTTTCTCACTGGGCTGCTGAGGAAGTGGCGGTCGACTAGCGGCCGCCCTTCCTTACCCCGTTAGTCATAAGTAGGGGTTGGTTGTGCTTCTGAAATGAAGATAACCATAGCCAGCCTCAACGTCAACGGCAGCAGGGAAGCTAGCCGCAGGTTTAATAACTTTTCGGTCCTTCGGGACGGGAAGTATGCGGTGTGCTTCCTGCAAGAAACCCACACCGTTCCGGGAGACGAGGCCACGTGGCTCCTGGAGTGGCAAGGAGGGGTCAACATGAGTCACCTCTCCAGTGTTTCCAGTGGGGTGGCTATCTTGTTGGCCCCGCATTTTCAGCCGGAGATCTTGGGGGTCAAGGAGCTGGTGCCGGGCCGCTTGCTCCAGGTCACCGTTCGCCTGGGGGGCGTGCCGTTCCATCTAGTGAACGTGTACGCCCCCGGGGCCGGTGCGCAGCAAGCGCGCTTCTTTGAAGAAGTGTCCACTCTTTTGGGCTCCGTCGACGCGGGCGAGTGCGTCGTCCTCGGGGGGGATTTTAATTGTACCCTCGAGGCGAGGGACCGCACGGGTACCCAGCCGAGCCCGGCGTCGGTGGGGAAGTTGAGGGACCTGGTCGGGTCCCTCGACTTGGTGGACGTCTGGCGTAATCTCCATCCCGACTCCAGCGCCTTCACCTTTGTGAGGTCTGGGGGAGGAGCGTCCAGGATCGACCGCCTCTACATTTCCCGGGCGTACGTCTCCTGCGTTCCGACGGCTTCCGTGCGGCCGGTGCCGTGCACGGACCACCACCTGGTGTGGGCGGAGCTCGTGCCGCCGCGCGCCGGGGGGGGGTCCGCGTACTGGCACTTTAACAACCTGCTGCTGGAGGACGCGCGGTTCCGGGATTCGTTCGGTCGGTTCTGGGCCGGCTGGAGAAGGAAGCAGGGGGGCTTCCCCTCCTTGAGGCTATGGTGGGATGTGGGCAAGGCTCACATCCGTCTCTTCTGTCAGGAGTACGCGAAGGGGTCGACCAAGAGGCGGGAGGCCAGGGTCGGGCAGTTGGAGAAGGAGGTGCTCGACCTGGAGTCCCGTCTCGGTCAAGTCGCCGAGGACCCGGCCCTGCGGCTGGCGTACGAAGAGAAGAAGGGCGCGCTGAAGGACCTGCGGCTCGTCGGGTCCCGAGGCGCGTACGTGAGGTCGCGGATCCAGTTCCTGCGGGACCTGGACCGCGGCTCCCCCTTCTTCTACTCGCTGGAAAAAAGACAGGGGGTCCGTAAGCAGCTTTTGGAGCTGCTGGCCGACGACGGATCTCCGGTCTCGGATCCGGAGGGAATCCGCGCGGAGACCCGCGCCTATTACGGGGCTCTGTTCTCTCCGGATCCGTCCAGCGAGGACGCGCGCAGAGTTTTGTGGGAGGACCTGCCGAAGGTCGGCCTGGAGGGCGCCGAAAAACTGGACGCTCCTCTGAGTTTGGAGGAGCTGTCCGGCGCCCTCCGCCAGCTCTCTAGGGGGAAGTCCCCGGGGCTGGATGGGCTGACCGTGGAGTTCCACAGGGCGTTCTGGGGCGTCCTGGGGGGCGACTACGTGCGGGTCCTGGGGGAATGTCTGGCGACCGGGGAGATGCCCCTCTCGTGGCGCAGGGCGGTGATCGTCCTGCTGCCTAAGAGGGGTGATCTCCGCCTCCTCAAGAACTGGCGCCCGGTCTCCCTCCTCAGCACGGATTACAAAATCTTTGCCAGGGCCATGTCTGTTCGCCTTGGCGCCGTGCTGGCCCGCATGATCCATCCCGACCAGTCCTACACGGTCCCGGGCCGGACCATTCACGATAACATCCATCTGGTCCGGGACCTGGTCCACCATTCCCAGAGGGCTGGTCTGTCGGTCGCCTTCCTTTCCCTGGATCAGGAGAAGGCGTTCGACAGGGTGGATCACGAGTATCTTTTCGGGACTCTGCGCGCTTTCGGGTTCGGGACGCATTTTGTCGCCCGGATCCGACTTCTGTACGCTGCCGCGGAGTGTCTGATTAAAGTTAACGGGTCCTTGACGGCGCCCCTTCGCTTCGGGAGGGGGGTGCGTCAGGGATGCCCCATGTCCGGCCAGTTATATGCCATTTGCGTGGAGCCTTTCCTGCGCCTCTTGCGGAAGAGGTTGGCGGGATTGGCTCTGCGAGGGCCGGGCGTGGAGGTGGTCCTCTCGGCTTACGCCGATGACGTGCTCCTCGTGGTCACGGATCCCGTTGACTTGCGGAGGATGCGGGAATGCCAGCAGATTTACTCGGACGCATCCTCCGCCAGGATCAACTGGGGGAAATGTTCTGGACTCCTGGTGGGTCAGTGGCAGGTGGACTCTCTGCCGGAGGAGTTCAGGCCCTTCGCCTGGAGTACAACGCACCTCCTCTACTTGGGAGTCTACCTCAGCCCGGCCGAGGACGCCTGGCCGGCGAACTGGCACGAGCTGGAGGCCAAAGTCGCCGCTCGCTTAGGACGCTGGACAGGATTGCTCCGAGTGTTGTCCTACAGGGGTCGGGCGTTGGTCATAAACCAACTGGTGGCCGCCATGTTGTGGTACCGGTTGGTTACTCTGATCCCCCCCCCTGCGTTTGTCGCCAAGATACAGAAGAAGCTCGTCGACTTCTTCTGGAACAACAGGAGACACTGGGTCGCTGCCGCGGTTCTGAGTCTCCCGCTTAGGGAGGGCGGTCAGGCGTTGGTGTGCCTCCGCACCCAGGCTGCGACTTTCCGTCTTCAGACGCTGCAGAGATACCTGTACGTCGAGAATCCTCCAAGATGGTGTGCGCTGGCGACGTATTTTTTCCGCCAGCTGCACGGCCTCAATTACGACACGCAGCTCCTGTTTTTGGAGGTGAGCGGCAGGCGTGAGAGCCTGCGGGAGCTGCCTGTCTTTTACCAGGAACTACTATGGGTTTGGAACTCCGTCGCCTCCAGGCGGAGCTCTCCCCCGTCAGGAGCGGCGGCTGTCCTCCGGGAGCCGCTGTTCAGGAATCCGCACCTCCACGTCCGCGAGTTCGGGTGGCTGGCGGAGCGCAGGGCTGTGCCTGGCAGGGTGACTAGAGTCGGGGACCTACTCGATGGCGGAGGAGCGGGCTGGATGGCGCCAGAGGAGCTGGCGCGACGCATGTCGTGGGACAACGTCCGGCTCGCGGTCAATGCCATCGGGGCGGTGAAAGCGATGTTGCCCCCCGGCGCCACGAGGTGTGTCGAGGCGGCTCGGGCACGTGGGGAGATCCCGTCCGAGCTTACTCCCGTTCGGACGGAATTCCTTATCGGCGCCTTGCCCCGAGACTCCCCTCGGGGATCGGCGCCTCACAACTTGAGCCGTCTCGAGGAAATACCCTCCGTGCTTTTTCATTCTGCGCGGAGGGGTTTCCTGTACGGGCTGCTCTTGCACACCTTCCACTTTGCCATCTTCGCCTGCCGTCCGGACACGCCGTGGCGTGCCGTTTTACCTCCGGACGGAGGCGGAGGTCCCCAATGGGGGGCTCTCTATGCGGGAGTCCTCCCCTGTTCTATCGGGGATTTGGCCTGGAGGGTGTTGCACAGAGCAGTTCCGTGCAATAGATTTTTAAGTAGGTTTACGGACTCCCAGACCGCCTGTTTGTTTTGCGGTCTGGAGGAGTCCGTCTTTCACGTGTACACGGGGTGTGAGAGGTTGCAGCCCCTCTTCCATTATTTGAAGGGGCTGCTCCTCAAATTTTGGTTGCACTTCAGTCCCACGCTCTTGATCTACGGTCACCCGGTGCGGAGGGGAGCGGGCAGGTCGGAGGACCTCCTCGTGGGTCTGCTCCTGGGCCTGGCCAAGAAAGCCATTAATTGGTCCAGGCAGCGGGCGGTCGAGGGGGTCGTCCGGCCGGATTGCCTCCCTCTCTTCCGCGGCCACGTTCGCGGCCGGGTGGCCCTGGAGATGGAGCACGCGGTGTCCGCTGGCGAGCTCGAGCTCTTTCGTGACCGTTGGGCGCCGCGGGGACTGGAGTGCATAATTGGGTTAAATAACCAATCTTTAATTTAATGGGTTAAGTCTTGTTTCTGGGTTTTTTGTTAGTGTATTTGTTTAATGTATTTTTCATTGGTTTAAACAAAAGAGGAGCAATGTGGTCCTGGGATTGCCTCCCTCTCTTCCGCGGCCACGTTCGCGGCCGGGTGGCCCTGGAGATGGAGCACGCGGTGTCCGCCGGCGAGCTCGAGCTCTTTCGTGACCGGTGGGCGCCGCGGGGACTGGAGTGCATAATTGGTTTAAACAACCAAAATTTAATTTAACGGGTTAAGTATTGTTTCTGGGTTTGTGTTAGTGTATTTGTTTAATGTATTTTTTATTGGTTTAAAAAAAAGAGGAGCAATGTGGTCCTGAGTGAGAGGAGAAGGCTGTGCTGGTGCAGAGCTCCTGCTGCTGTGGGGAGAGAGTGTGTGGTTGCCTTGGCCTGGGAGTAAAGTGGAAGGAAGGAGTGACCCCAGGCCACCACCACTACAACCTTCCCACACCAACCCATCTACAGAGGTGCCTGGAGAGGAAGGAGTGGAGGACAGAGGAGGAGGCCAGCATTAGAACGGGAGAGGCCTTTTCCAGCACTGCCTCCCAATTCGGCCTCCAGCCCGAGAGAGGGAGAGAGGATACCAACAGCTCCACTTGGAAGGAGGGGAGGAGCTGCAACTCCAACATCTGCAGGTGGGTGTCTCTGTGTATTCCCCCTAAAGACTTTACATCCTAGGCGGGGGGAGGGAAAGAAGACGGGCCGAAAGCCTGGCCTGGGTTGGCTGGAGCCTGCCCGGGTGAAGCTGCTTCCCTCATCGAAAAGACCTGGTGTGGGCTGAACCTGGGCTGTCTCCAGTCTGCCCAGGCGAAGACATCTTCTCCCCCTGCCCGAAGACCACCTGAAAAGACTTTGCTTACCATCGGGGGAGTACACCCTGCCGACACCCACCCACCGCCTATCATCGTCAAGTGGGGACCCTGCCTTTGCGGCCCCCCCCCTCCTTCCCATCCCCCTCTCTCTCTCTCTTTGTCCTCTCTCTGCCTCTCCGATAGGCACCTCCTTTTATATTTAATTTTCCAAATTGAGCAGAGGGAAGAAAGGGCCCCCTCCCAATTCATACCATCAAGGGGAGAGGTGGCCCAGTACATTTACGCTCCCTCTGCTCAGGGAAGACCTTTACCGAGGCCATTTTTAACACCTTCGGGCCTGTGACTTTTGGGGTGTGTGTAGCTCTTTTTTAAAATCCACCCCACTATGGCATCTACATC
The DNA here is from genome assembly GCF_052327205.1 of Somniosus microcephalus. NCBI lineage: Eukaryota > Metazoa > Chordata > Chondrichthyes > Squaliformes > Somniosidae > Somniosus > Somniosus microcephalus. Next base: position 54,449,389 of record NC_141010.1, on the reverse strand, counting down.
TGCGGCGGCGACGGGGCCGGCGAGAACTTATGCGGCAGCGGCGGCCAAAGCTTCGGCCGCTCCCGCTTCCGCTGTTGCCCCGTCGCCGTTCCGCCTGCTGACCGAGAAACTTGGGGTGAAGAGCTACACCCACCCCAACATGACTATTGAGGCGTGCGTAAAGGCTATGGCCGGGGTTGTCGGCCCTCCGGCCATAGTCGCCGCCTCAAAAATGTATGGGAAGGCTGTCTTTTTCCTGGAGTCCGAGCGGGCGGTGGCCCTGGCCATCGCTCAGGGGCTCACCGTGGGCGGGACTTTCCTGCCGGTGGACCCGCTGGAGGCCACCGCGCAGAGGGTGGTTTTATCCAACGTCCCGCCCTTTATCACCTGTGAGCTCCTCCTCCCCCACCTACACCAACTCGGGGAGGTGAGGTCGGGGATTTCCCCGATCCCGCTCGGACTCCGGGAGAGCAGCCTTCGCCATGTCTTCTCCTTCCGGCGCCAGGCCTTTATCCAGCTGGCGCGGGAGGGGGAGACGGACGGGGCTTTCACGGTCCTCCACGGGGGGACCTCGTACCGCGTCTTCTGGACGACGGACGGCGTGCGGTGCCACGCCTGTAGGGAGGTGGGGCACGTGCGTAAAAACTGCCCCGCCTCCAAGGCCGCCAAGTCATCTGGCGCCGCCGCCGCTCCTCCTTCCGGGTCTAGCCGCGCCCCCGCTCGATCCAACGCTACCGGGGCGCGGTCGTCGTCGGAGGTCGATGCCATCCTGGCCTCCGGCGGGGGGGAGGAGGGAGGTCCGGTCCGAAAGAAGGCGCGGGACAAGACGCGAAACCGTGGGGTGGGTCCCCCCGCGGAGGGCGTCCCCCACGACATGGAGCCCCTGACGCCGGAGAGCGTCGCCGCGCTGATCGCGGAGTGCGGAGGGGGGGGGCCCTCGTGGCCGAGCCTGTGGCCGCGACCGCCGAGGCGGTAATGCCAGAACCTGCGGCCGGGCTCGGGCCCGGGGGTCCCAAAGAACTCGCTCCTCCAGAAGGAGCAGGGGAGGCCCCTGAAGAAATGGAGGCCTCCCTTTACCCCTCCGCGCTCAAAAGAAGGCGCGACCCCCTGGAAGAGGAGGAGGACCGGGAGGAGGAAGGTCCCTCCGGTCAGGGGGAGTCGTCGCCCGCCGCGGGCGCTGCGCCCCACCCCACCGCTGACACCATTACGGGCGGACGGCAGGGGTCGCCTGTCCCCGAGGAGGCTGAGGCAGAAGCGTCTGCCCAGCTCGTGCCTCCCGGGGATGGGGAAGAGACCCTGCCCGTGGGGGGGGTCGCGGAACAACCCGCGACGGGTTTTTATCCAGTACTGGTGGCATTGCCCCTCGACGGGTCGGGCGGCCAGGGGACCGGGTCGGGCGGGTCGTCTGAGGACGAGCCCGCCCAGAGCGACCCGGATTTTTCCCAGGTGCTGCTCGACCTCGTCGAGGTCTGTAAAGAATTCACCCCGTCTGCTGGGTCAGAGGCCGGTGGCGTCGCAGAGGAGGGCCCTCGGTCTGTGTCTCCGGCGCCGGGCGACTTGGAGGAGGCCCGGTTTTCGTATTCTCCGGTCTCTCCGGCCTCTCCGGTCGTTCCGGCGCCTGGGGCGGAGGGGGTATCCGAACCGCCGCCGTCTTCTGGCCCGGCCCCCCTAGAGGAGCCCAGGGAGAAATCCTCCGCTACCGATCCTGGGGGTGGGATCCGGGCGGAGGCGGGGCCGGCCGTCACGGCCGAGCCGCCCGACGCGCACTGCGTGGCGGACGGTTTGGCCGACGGTGGCGACCCCCCGGAGGAGGACGGGGACTCGGTGGTAGGGGCGGAGGAGGATCTAGATGCCGTCGCCGAGGAGGCGATGGATGACCTCGCGCCCCTCGCCGGGACCCCCCTCGATCTCATTCCCGTCAGGGACCTCCGGGACTTTGTGGCCACGTGCCAGGGTCGCCGCACCACCCGGCGGGCCCTCGACAGATGGTCGGAGCTGGCGCTGCTCATCGGGTCGGCCCGCGTCGCCTACAGGACTATGGGCGAGGACGCGGGCGCGGACCCGCTCGAGCTGCGTCGGTTCCGGCTCTTTCTCACTGGGCTGCTGAGGAAGTGGCGGTCGACTAGCGGCCGCCCTTCCTTACCCCGTTAGTCATAAGTAGGGGTTGGTTGTGCTTCTGAAATGAAGATAACCATAGCCAGCCTCAACGTCAACGGCAGCAGGGAAGCTAGCCGCAGGTTTCATAACTTTTCGGTCCTTCGGGACGGGAAGTATGCGGTGTGCTTCCTGCAAGAAACCCACACCGTTCCGGGAGACGAGGCCACGTGGCTCCTGGAGTGGCAAGGAGGGGTCAACATGAGTCACCTCTCCAGTGTTTCCAGTGGGGTGGCTATCTTGTTGGCCCCGCATTTTCAGCCGGAGATCTTGGGGGTCAAGGAGCTCGTGCCGGGCCGCTTGCTCCAGGTCACCGTTCGCCTGGGGGGCGTGCCGTTCCATCTAGTGAACGTGTACGCCCCCGGGGCCGGTGCGCAGCAAGCGCGCTTCTTTGAAGAAGTGTCCACTCTTTTGGGCTCCGTCGACGCGGGCGAGTGCGTCGTCCTCGGGGGGGATTTTAATTGTACCCTCGAGGCGAGGGACCGCACGGGTACCCAGCCGAGCCTGGCGTCGGTGGGGAAGTTGAGGGACCTGGTCGGGTCCCTCGACTTGGTGGACGTCTGGCGTAATCTCCATCCCGACTCCAGCGCCTTCACCTTTGTGAGGTCTGGGGGAGGAGCGTCCAGGATCGACCGCCTCTACATTTCCCGGGCGTACGTCTCCTGCGTTCCGACGGCTTCCGTGCGGCCGGTGCCGTGCACGGACCACCACCTGGTGTGGGCGGAGCTCGTGCCGCCGCGCGCCGGGGGGGGGTCCGCGTACTGGCACTTTAACAACCTGCTGCTGGAGGACGCGCGGTTCCGGGATTCGTTCGGTCGGTTCTGGGCCGGCTGGAGAAGGAAGCAGGGGGGCTTCCCCTCCTTGAGGCTATGGTGGGATGTGGGCAAGGCTCACATCCGTCTCTTCTGTCAGGAGTACGCGAAGGGGTCGACCAAGAGGCGGGAGGCCAGGGTCGGGCAGTTGGAGAAGGAGGTGCTCGACCTGGAGTCCCGTCTCGGTCAAGTCGCCGAGGACCCGGCCCTGCGGCTGGCGTACGAAGAGAAGAAGGGCGCGCTGAAGGACCTGCGGCTCGTCGGGTCCCGAGGCGCGTACGTGAGGTCGCGGATCCAGTTCCTGCGGGACCTGGACCGCGGCTCCCCCTTCTTCTACTCGCTGGAAAAAAGACAGGGGGTCCGTAAGCAGCTTTTGGAGCTGCTGGCCGACGACGGATCTCCGGTCTCGGATCCGGAGGGAATCCGCGCGGAGACCCGCGCCTATTACGGGGCTCTGTTCTCTCCGGATCCGTCCAGCGAGGACGCGCGCAGAGTTTTGTGGGAGGACCTGCCGAAGGTCGGCCTGGAGGGCGCCGAAAAACTGGACGCTCCTCTGAGTTTGGAGGAGCTGTCCGGCGCCCTCCGCCAGCTCTCTAGGGGGAAGTCCCCGGGGCTGGACGGGCTGACCGTGGAGTTCCACAGGGCGTTCTGGGGCGTCCTGGGGGGCGACTACGTGCGGGTCCTGGGGGAATGTCTGGCGACCGGGGAGATGCCCCTCTCGTGGCGCAGGGCGGTGATCGTCCTGCTGCCTAAGAGGGGTGATCTCCGCCTCCTCAAGAACTGGCGCCCGGTCTCCCTCCTCAGCACGGATTACAAAATCTTTGCCAGGGCCATGTCTGTTCGCCTTGGCGCCGTGCTGGCCCGCATGATCCATCCCGACCAGTCCTACACGGTCCCGGGCCGGACCATTCACGATAACATCCATCTGGTCCGGGACCTGGTCCACCATTCCCAGAGGGCTGGTCTGTCGGTCGCCTTCCTTTCCCTGGATCAGGAGAAGGCGTTCGACAGGGTGGATCACGAGTATCTTTTCGGGACTCTGCGCGCTTTCGGGTTCGGGACGCATTTTGTCGCCCGGATCCGACTTCTGTACGCTGCCGCGGAGTGTCTGATTAAAGTTAACGGGTCCTTGACGGCGCCCCTTCGCTTCGGGAGGGGGGTGCGTCAGGGATGCCCCATGTCCGGCCAGTTATACGCCATTTGCGTGGAGCCTTTCCTGCGCCTCTTGCGGAAGAGGTTGGCGGGATTGGCTCTGCGAGGGCCGGGCGTGGAGGTGGTCCTCTCGGCTTACGCCGATGACGTGCTCCTCGTGGTCACGGATCCCGTTGACTTGCGGAGGATGCGGGAATGCCAGCAGATTTACTCGGACGCATCCTCCGCCAGGATCAACTGGGGGAAATGTTCTGGACTCCTGGTGGGTCAGTGGCAGGTGGACTCTCTGCCGGAGGAGTTCAGGCCCTTCGCCTGGAGTACTACGCACCTCCTCTACTTGGGAGTCTACCTCAGCCCGGCCGAGGACGCCTGGCCGGCGAACTGGCACGAGCTGGAGGCCAAAGTCGCCGCTCGCTTAGGACGCTGGACAGGATTGCTCCGAGTGTTGTCCTACAGGGGTCGGGCGTTGGTCATAAACCAACTGGTGGCCGCCATGTTGTGGTACCGGTTGGTTACTCTGATCCCCCCCCCCTGCGTTTGTCGCCAAGATACAGAAGAAGCTCGTCGACTTCTTCTGGAACAACAGGAGACACTGGGTCGCTGCCGCGGTTCTGAGTCTCCCGCTTAGGGAGGGCGGTCAGGCGTTGGTGTGCCTCCGCACCCAGGCTGCGACTTTCCGTCTTCAGACGCTGCAGAGATACCTGTACGTCGAGAATCCTCCAAGATGGTGTGCGCTGGCGACGTATTTTTTCCGCCAGCTGCACGGCCTCAATTACGACACGCAGCTCCTGTTTTTGGAGGTGAGCGGCAGGCGTGAGAGCCTGCGGGAGCTGCCTGTCTTTTACCAGGAACTACTATAGGTTTGGAATCACGTCGCCTCCAGGCGGAGCTCTCCCCCGTCAGGAGCGGCGGCTGTCCTCCGGGAGCCGCTGTTCAGGAATCCGCACCTCCACGTCCGCGAGTTCGGGTGGCTGGCGGAGCGCAGGGCTGTGCCTGGCAGGGTGACTAGAGTCGGGGACCTACTCGATGGCGGAGGAGCGGGCTGGATGGCGCCAGAGGAGCTGGCGCGACGCATGTCGTGGGACGACGTCCGGCTCGCGGTCAATGCCATCGGGGCGGTGAAAGCGATGTTGCCCCCCGGCGCCACGAGGTGTGTCGAGGCGGCTCGGGCACGTGGGGAGATCCCGTCCGAGCTTACTCCCGTTCGGACGGAATTCCTTATCGGCGCCTTGCCCCGAGACTCCCCTCGGGGATCGGCGCCTCACAACTTGAGCCGTCTCGAGGAAATACCCTCCGTGCTTTTTCATTCTGCGCGGAGGGGTTTCCTGTACGGGCTGCTCTTGCACACCTTCCACTTTGCCATCTTCGCCTGCCGTCCGGACACGCCGTGGCGTGCCGTTTTACCTCCGGACGGAGGCGGAGGTCCCCAATGGGGGGCTCTCTATGCGGGAGTCCTCCCCTGTTCTATCGGGGATTTGGCCTGGAGGGTGTTGCACAGAGCAGTTCCGTGCAATAGATTTTTAAGTAGGTTTACGGACTCCCAGACCGCTTGCTTGTTTTGCGGTCTGGAGGAGTCCGTCTTTCACGTGTACACGGGGTGTGAGAGGTTGCAGCCCCTCTTCCATTATTTGAAGGGGCTGCTCCTCAAATTTTGGTTGCACTTCAGTCCCACGCTCTTGATCTACGGTCACCCGGTGCGGAGGGGAGCGGGCAGGTCGGAGGACCTCCTCGTGGGTCTGCTCCTGGGCCTGGCCAAGAAAGCCATTAATTGGTCCAGGCAGCGGGCGGTCGAGGGGGTCGTCCGGCCGGATTGCCTCCCTCTCTTCCGCGGCCACGTTCGCGGCCGGGTGGCCCTGGAGATGGAGCACGCGGTGTCCGCCGGCGAGCTCGAGCTCTTTCGTGACCGGTGGGCGCCGCGGGGACTGGAGTGCATAATTGGTTTAAATAACCAATCTTTAATTTAATGGGTTAAGTCTTGTTTCTGGGTTTTTTGTTAGTGTATTTGTTTAATGTTTTTGTTTTATTGGTTTAAAAAAAAGAGGAGCAATGTGGTCCTGAGTGAGAGGAGAAGGCTGTGCTGGTGCAGAGCTCCTGCTGCTGTGGGGAGAGAGTGTGTGGTTGCCTTGGCCTGGGAGTAAAGTGGAAGGAAGGAGTGACCCCAGGCCACCACCACTACAACCTTCCCACACCAACCCATCTACAGAGGTGCCTGGAGAGGAAGGAGTGGAGGACAGAGGAGGAGGCCAGCATTACACCTGGAGAGGCCTTTTCCAGCACTGCCTCTCAATTCGGCCTCCAGCCCAGGAGAGGGAGAGAGTGAGAGAGGATACCAACAGCTCCACTTGGAAGGAGGGGAGGAGCTGCAACTCCAACATCTGCAGGTGGGTGTCTCTGTGTATTCCCCCTAAAGACTTTTTGCATTCTAGGCGGGGGGAGGAAAAGAAGACTTTTCGAAAGCCTGGCCTGGGTTGGCTGGAGCCTGCCCAGGTGAAGCTGCTTCCTGCTCACCGAAAAGACCTGGTGTGGGCTGAACCTGGGCTGTCTCCAGTCTGCCCAGGCGAAGACATCTTCTCCCCCTGCCCGAAGACCATCTGAAAAGACTTTGTTTATACCATCGGGGGAGTACACCCTGCCGACACCCACCCACCGCCTATCATCGTCCAGTGGGGACCCTGCCTTTGCGGCCCCCCCCCCCTCCTTCCCACCCCCCCTCTCTCTCTCTCTTTGTCCTCTCTCTGCCTCTCCGATAGGCACCTCCTTTTATATTTAATTTTCCAATTGAGCAGAGGGAAGAAAGGGCCCCCTCCCAATTCATACCATCAAGGGGAGAGGTGGCCCAGTACATTTACGCTCCCTCTGCTCAGGGAAGACCTTATTATACCGAGGCCATTTTTAACACCTTCGGGCCTGTGACTTTTGGGGTGTGTGTAGCTCTTTTTTAAAATCCACCCCACTATGGCATCTACATCTGCGGCGGCGACGGGGCCGGCGAGAACTTATGCGGCGGCGGCGGCCAAAGCTTCGGCCGCTCCCGCTTCCGCTGCTGCCCCGTCGCCGTTCCGCCTGCTGACCGAGAAACTTGGGGTGAAGAGCTACACCCACCCCAACATGACTATTGAGGCGTGCGTAAAGGCTATGGCCGGGGTTGTCGGCCCTCCGGCCATAGTCGCCGCCTCAAAAATGTATGGGAAGGCTGTCTTTTTCCTGGAGTCCGAGCGGGCGGTGGCCCTGGCCATCGCTCAGGGGCTCACCGTGGGCGGGACTTTCCTGCCGGTGGACCCGCTGGAGGCCACCGCGCAGAGGGTGGTTTTGTCAAACGTCCCGCCCTTTATCACCTGTGAGCTCCTCCTCCCCCACCTACACCAACTCGGGGAGGTGAGGTCGGGGATTTCCCCGATCCCGCTCGGACTCCGGGAGAGCAGCCTTCGCCATGTCTTCTCCTTCCGGCGCCAGGCCTTTATCCAGCTGGCGCGGGAGGGGGAGACGGACGGGGCTTTCACGGTCCTCCACGGGGGGACCTCGTACCGCGTCTTCTGGACGACGGACGGCATGCGGTGCCACGCCTGTAGGGAGGTGGGGCACGTGCGTAAAAACTGCCCCGACTCCAAGGCCGCCAAGTCATCTGGCGCCGCCGCCGCTCCTCCTTCCGGGTCTAGCCGCGCCCCCGCTCGATCCAACGCTACCGGGGCGCGGTCGTCGTCGGAGGTCGATGCCATCCTGGCCTCCGGCGGGGGGGAGGAGGGAGGTCCGGTCCGAAAGAAGGCGCGGGACAAGACGCGAAACCGTGGGGTGGGTCCCCCACGACATGGAGCCCCTGACGCCGGAGAGCGTCGCCGTGCTGATCGCGGAGGGGGGGGGGCCCTCGTGGCCGAGCCTGTGGCCGCGACCGCCGAGGCGGTAATGCCAGAACCTGCGGCCGGGCTCGGGCCCGGGGGTCCCAAAGAACTCGCTCCTCCAGAAGGAGCAGGGGAGGCCCCTGAAGAAATGGAGGCCTCCCTTTACCCCTCCGCGCTCAAAAGAAGGCGCGACCCCCTGGAAGAGGAGGAGGACCGGGAGGAGGAAGGTCCCTCCGGTCAGGGGGAGTCATCGCCCGCCGCGGGCGCTGCGCCCCACCCCACCGCTGACACCATTACGGGCGAACGGCAGGGGTCGCCTGTCCCCGAGGAGGCTGAGGCAGAAGCGTCTGCCCAGCTCGTGCCTCCCGGGGATGGGGACGAGACCCTGCCCGTGGGGGGGGTCGCGGAACAACCCGCGACGGGTTTTTATCCAGTACTGGTGGCATTGCCCCTCGATGGGTCGGGCGGCCAGGGGACCGGGTCGGGCGGGTCGTCTGAGGACGAGCCCGCCCAGAGCGACCCGGATTTTTCCCAGGTGCTGCTCGACCTCGTCGAGGTCTGTAAAAAATTCACCCCGTCTGCTGGGTCGGAGGCCGGTGGCGTCGCAGTGGAGGGCCCTCGGTCTGTGTCTCCGGCGCCGGGCGACTTGGAGGAGGCCCGGTTTTCGTATTCTCCGGTCTCTCCGGCCTCTCCGGTCGTTCCGGCGCCTGGGGCGGAGGGGGTCTCCGAACCGCCGCCGTCTTCTGGCCCGGCCCCCCTAGAGGAGCCCAGGGAGAAATCCTCCGCTACCGATCCTGGGGGTGGGATCCGGGCGGAGGCGGGGCCGGCCGTCACGGCCGAGCCGCCCGACGCGCACTGCGTGGCGGACGGTTTGGCCGACGGTGGCGACCCCCCGGAGGAGGACGGGGACTCGGTGGTAGGGGCGGAGGAGGATCTAGATGCCGTCGCCGAGGAGGCGATGGATGACCTCGCGCCCCTCGCCGGGACCCCCCTCGATCTCATTCCCGTCAGGGACCTCCGGGACTTTGTGGCCACGTGCCAGGGTCGCCGCACCACCCGGCGGGCCCTCGACAGATGGTCGGAGCTGGCGCTGCTCATCGGGTCGGCCCGCGTCGCCTACAGGACTATGGGCGAGGACGCGGGCGCGGACCCGCTCGAGCTGCGTCGGTTCCGGCTCTTTCTCACTGGGCTGCTGAGGAAGTGGCGGTCGACTAGCGGCCGCCCTTCCTTACCCCGTTAGTCGTAAGTAGGGGTTGGTTGTGCTTCTGAAATGAAGATAACCATAGCCAGCCTCAACGTCAACGGCAGCAGGGAAGCTAGCCGCAGGTTTCATAACTTTTCGGTCCTTCGGGACGGGAAGTATGCGGTGTGCTTCCTGCAAGAAACCCACACCGTTCCGGGAGACGAGGCCACGTGGCTCCTGGAGTGGCAAGGAGGGGTCAACATGAGTCACCTCTCCAGTGTTTCCAGTGGGGTGGCTATCTTGTTGGCCCCGCATTTTCAGCCGGAGATCTTGGGGGTCAAGGAGCTCGTGCCGGGCCGCTTGCTCCAGGTCACCGTTCGCCTGGGGGGCGTGCCGTTCCATCTAGTGAACGTGTACGCCCCCGGGGCCGGTGCGCAGCAAGCGCGCTTCTTTGAAGAAGTGTCCACTCTTTTGGGCTCCGTCGACGCGGGCGAGTGCGTCGTCCTCGGGGGGGATTTTAATTGTACCCTCGAGGCGAGGGACCGCACGGGTACCCAGCCGAGCCCGGCGTCGGTGGGGAAGTTGAGGGACCTGGTCGGGTCCCTCGACTTGGTGGACGTCTGGCGTAATCTCCATCCCGACTCCAGCGCCTTCACCTTTGTGAGGTCTGGGGGAGGAGCGTCCAGGATCGACCGCCTCTACATTTCCCGGGCGTACGTCTCCTGCGTTCCGACGGCTTCCGTGCGGCCGGTGCCGTGCACGGACCACCACCTGGTGTGGGCGGAGCTCGTGCCGCCGCGCGCCGGGGGGGGGTCCGCGTACTGGCACTTTAACAACCTGCTGCTGGAGGACGCGCGGTTCCGGGATTCGTTCGGTCGGTTCTGGGCCGGCTGGAGAAGGAAGCAGGGGGGCTTCCCCTCCTTGAGGCTATGGTGGGATGTGGGCAAGGCTCACATCCGTCTCTTCTGTCAGGAGTACGCGAAGGGGTCGACCAAGAGGCGGGAGGCCAGGGTCGGGCAGTTGGAGAAGGAGGTGCTCGACCTGGAGTCCCGTCTCGGTCAAGTCGCCGAGGACCCGGCCCTGCGGCTGGCGTACGAAGAGAAGAAGGGCGCGCTGAAGGACCTGCGGCTCGTCGGGTCCCGAGGCGCGTACGTGAGGTCGCGGATCCAGTTCCTGCGGGACCTGGACCGCGGCTCCCCCTTCTTCTACTCGCTGGAAAAAAGACAGGGGGTCCGTAAGCAGCTTTTGGAGCTGCTGGCCGACGACGGATCTCCGGTCTCGGATCCGGAGGGAATCCGCGCGGAGACCCGCGCCTATTACGGGGCTCTGTTCTCTCCGGATCCGTCCAGCGAGGACGCGCGCAGAGTTTTGTGGGAGGACCTGCCGAAGGTCGGCCTGGAGGGCGCCGAAAAACTGGACGCTCCTCTGAGTTTGGAGGAGCTGTCCGGCGCCCTCCGCCAGCTCTCTAGGGGGAAGTCCCCGGGGCTGGATGGGCTGACCGTGGAGTTCCACAGGGCGTTCTGGGGCGTCCTGGGGGGCGACTACGTGCGGGTCCTGGGGGAATGTCTGGCGACCGGGGAGATGCCCCTCTCGTGGCGCAGGGCGGTGATCGTCCTGCTGCCTAAGAGGGGTGATCTCCGCCTCCTCAAGAACTGGCGCCCGGTCTCCCTCCTCAGCACGGATTACAAAATCTTTGCCAGGGCCATGTCTGTTCGCCTTGGCGCCGTGCTGGCCCGCATGATCCATCCCGACCAGTCCTACACGGTCCCGGGCCGGACCATTCACGATAACATCCATCTGGTCCGGGACCTGGTCCACCATTCCCAGAGGGCTGGTCTGTCGGTCGCCTTCCTTTCCCTGGATCAGGAGAAGGCGTTCGACAGGGTGGATCACGAGTATCTTTTCGGGACTCTGCGCGCTTTCGGGTTCGGGACGCATTTTGTCGCCCGGATCCGACTTCTGTACGCTGCCGCGGAGTGTCTGATTAAAGTTAACGGGTCCTTGACGGCGCCCCTTCGCTTCGGGAGGGGGGTGCGTCAGGGATGCCCCATGTCCGGCCAGTTATATGCCATTTGCGTGGAGCCTTTCCTGCGCCTCTTGCGGAAGAGGTTGGCGGGATTGGCTCTGCGAGGGCCGGGCGTGGAGGTGGTCCTCTCGGCTTACGCCGATGACGTGCTCCTCGTGGTCACGGATCCCGTTGACTTGCGGAGGATGCGGGAATGCCAGCAGATTTACTCGGACGCATCCTCCGCCAGGATCAACTGGGGGAAATGTTCTGGACTCCTGGTGGGTCAGTGGCAGGTGGACTCTCTGCCGGAGGAGTTCAGGCCCTTCGCCTGGAGTACAACGCACCTCCTCTACTTGGGAGTCTACCTCAGCCCGGCCGAGGACGCCTGGCCGGCGAACTGGCACGAGCTGGAGGCCAAAGTCGCCGCTCGCTTAGGACGCTGGACAGGATTGCTCCGAGTGTTGTCCTACAGGGGTCGGGCGTTGGTCATAAACCAACTGGTGGCCGCCATGTTGTGGTACCGGTTGGTTACTCTGATCCCCCCCCCTGCGTTTGTCGCCAAAATACAGAAGAAGCTCGTCGACTTCTTCTGGAACAACAGGAGACACTGGGTCGCTGCCGCGGTTCTGAGTCTCCCGCTTAGGGAGGGCGGTCAGGCGTTGGTATGCCTCCGCACCCAGGCTGCGACTTTCCGTCTTCAGACGCTGCAGAGATACCTGTACGTCGAGAATCCTCCAAGATGGTGTGCGCTGGCGACGTATTTTTTCCGCCAGCTGCACGGCCTCAATTACGACACGCAGCTCCTGTTTTTGGAGGTGAGCGGCAGGCGTGAGAGCCTGCGGGAGCTGCCTGTCTTTTACCAGGAACTACTATGGGTTTGGAATCACGTCGCCTCCAGGCGGAGCTCTCCCCCGTCAGGAGCGGCGGCTGTCCTCCGGGAGCCGCTGTTCAGGAATCCGCACCTCCACGTCCGCGAGTTCGGGTGGCTGGCGGAGCGCAGGGCTGTGCCTGGCAGGGTGACTAGAGTCGGGGACCTACTCGATGGCAGAGGAGCGGGCTGGATGGCGCCAGAGGAGCTGGCGCGACGCATGTCGTGGGACAACGTCCGGCTCGCGGTCAATGCCATCGGGGCGGTGAAAGCGATGTTGCCCCCCGGCGCCACGAGGTGTGTCGAGGCGGCTCGGGCACGTGGGGAGATCCCGTCCGAGCTTACTCCCGTTCGGACGGAATTCCTTATCGGCGCCTTGCCCCGAGACTCCCCTCGGGGATCGGCGCCTCACAACTTGAGCCGTCTCGAGGAAATACCCTCCGTGCTTTTTCATTCTGCGCGGAGGGGTTTCCTGTACGGGCTGCTCTTGCACACCTTCCACTTTGCCATCTTCGCCTGCCGTCCGGACACGCCGTGGCGTGCCGTTTTACCTCCGGACGGAGGCGGAGGTCCCCAATGGGGGGCTCTCTATGCGGGAGTCCTCCCCTGTTCTATCGGGGATTTGGCCTGGAGGGTGTTGCACAGAGCAGTTCCGTGCAATAGATTTTTAAGTAGGTTTACGGACTCCCAGACCGCCTGTTTGTTTTGCGGTCTGGAGGAGTCCGTCTTTCACGTTTACACGGGGTGTGAGAGGTTGCAGCCCCTCTTCCATTTTTTGAAGGGGCTGCTCCTCAAATTTTGGTTGCACTTCAGTCCCACGCTCCTGATCTACGGTCACCCCGTGCGGAGGGGAGCGGGCAGGTCGGAGGACCTCCTCGTGGGCCTGCTCCTGGGCCTGGCCAAGAAAGCCATTAATTGGTCCAGGCAGCGGGCGGTCGAGGGGGTCGTCCAGCCGGATTGCCTCCCTCTCTTCCGCGGCCATGTTCGCGGCCGGGTGGCCCTGGAGATGGAGCACGCGGTGTCCGCCGGCGAGCTCGAGCTCTTTCGAGACCGGTGGGCGCCGCGGGGACTGGAGTGCGTAGTTGGTTTAAACCACCAGATTTTAATTTAAGGGGTTAAGTTTTGTTTCTGGGTTTATTGGATTGGGTGTATTTGTTTAATGTTTTTGTTTTATTGGTTTAAAAAAAAGAGGAGCAATGTGGTCCTAAATGATTGGTACAGACACACAGAAAACAACTTAGAGATAAATACATAAAAAGGTATCTTAGAGAATATAGAAGAAAGCTCGGAGGGAGTGGAAGTATAAGTAATGTTTTACAACTGTTCATAAATTTATGATCTATATTCTATTAATATTACAGGACTATAGCAACTCCTAATATCCCCGTACCATTTTTAATATTGAGTATTGAAATTTAGTGTGTGAGATGAAATGTTAAACAATTGAAAGGGTTAAGGACGTCTTGACAGGAGGATATAAGTCAGCTTTTGTTGCCACCTCCTGCTCAAATACTATGTGCAGCCATTTGAGTCTTGTTACTGCCTCAACAGCAACAACTTTTAATTGTACAGCGCCTTTAATGTAGGAAAACATCCCAAGGGGCTTCACAGAGGTGTGAGGAAAAACATACATCGCGCCAAGGAAGGAGATATTAGGAGGAGGTTTGGTCAAAGTGCTGGGTTTATGGAGGGCCTCAAAGGAGGAGAAGGTGGCAGAGGGTTTAGGGAGGGATGCTTGAAGGACTTAGATGGCTGAAGATATGGCTGCCATCGGTGTGGCAAAGAGGGGGCGAAGTACTAGGTGCCAGAGTAAGAGGAACAGAGAGTTTGAGGTTGGGGGGCGGTGGGATAGTAGAAATGGGGGGGTTTCAGTGATTGGAAGGGGCGAGGCCATGAAGGCATTTAAATATGAGGATGAGAATATTAAAGTTCAGGTGTTGGGGGCCTGGCAGGCAATCCAGGTCACCGAGGACAGGAGTGATGGGCGAGCAGGACTTGGTGTAGGGGATGAGCAGCAGAGTTTTGGATCAGCTGGGTTTATGGAGGCCAGAGGGTGGGAGGCCAACCAGGAGAATATTGGTGTAATCAAGTGTGGAGGTGAGTTTCAACATGGAGTAGAGATGGATGGGAAACACTGAGCTACGGTAGTGTAGTGGTTATGTTTCTGGACTAATAATCCACAGAACGTGATTTCAAATCCCACCACGGCAGTTTGGGCATTTGAACTCAGTGTAAAAACCTGGGAATGAAAGTGACCATGAAGCTGTCGGATTGCTGTAAATAATCAATTCATGCCCTTTAGGGAAGGAAACCTGCCATCCTTACCCCATCTGGCCTATATGTGACTCCAGTCCCATACCGATGTGTTTGCCTCTTAACTGGCTTCTGAATTGGACTAGCAAGCCTCTCGGCTGCAAATGACTGGAGTGGTTGAAGAAGAAGGCCCACCACCACTGCCACCTTTGCAGGGCTACGAGGATGGGCAATAAATGCCTGCTTTGGTCAATCATTCTCAATCAGTTTGTCTGCCCACTGTCCAATTCTGTCTATATCACCCACAGTTCTTCACGTGTTGCTTTCCTGTCAAGAGAAGAGTTAATCACCTGACTGTCATGCGTGGCTCAGTGGGGAGCACACTCACCTCTGAGTCAGAAGGTCATGGGTTCAAGTCCCACTCCAGAGACTTGTGCACAAAAATCTAGGCTGACACGCCAGTGCAGTGCTGATGGAGTGCTGCACTGTCGAAGGTGCTGTCTTTCGGATGAGACGTTAAGACACGGCCCCATCTACCCTCTTAGGTGAACGTAATCAAAGAGGAGCAGGGGAGTTCTCCCCAGTGTCCTGGCCAATATTTATCCGTCAAACAACATCACTAAAACAGATTATCTGGTCATTGTCACATTGCTCTTTGTGGGAGCTTGCTGTGCGCAAATTGGCTGCCGTGTTTCCTACATTACAACAGTGACTACGTTTCAAAAATACTTTATTGGCTGTAAAGCGCTTTGGGACGTCCTGAGGTAGTGAAAGGCGCTGTAGCAATGCAAATCTTTCTTTTCTTATTTTTCTATACTTATAAAGTCCAAAATGCTATTGAACTTTTCTTTAATTCTGTTTGTGATTATTTTAAATTTTGTTCTCTCTCATTACCATCTCACTGATTAATGGAAACAATGGGGTAGAAATTGGACAAGATTTAATATGGACAGAAGAGTGTCCCTTTAATAGGTGCAGTGTCCCTTTAAAGGCTCAGTATCCCTTTACCATGTAACGATGTCTCTTCCTTTTTCTCCCTCTTTTCTTCTCCCCGCCCCTCTGAAGGCACTGAGACTTGCAAGCCCTAAGTGACCTTATCTAAGCTGTCATTCTCACCTGATAGCGAATGCCAAGAGGCTGACCACATGGCCGATCCCGATTCCGTTCTCACTTCACATCCACACACGCGTACTTTCCAGCTTTGGTCGCTGGGTGTGATCAGCAGCAGGAGCCCGTTCTCCTGGGGAGCTGTGGCCAATTGGAAATTTGGTCCCTCAGGCTGCGATCGGCTAATTCAGCATAGGCCGGGGATCAAACCTGGGACTTGCCTCAGGTTTGGCTTAGATACTCACTGGGTGATCCCTTTCCCCACTAGGCTACAGGAAGCTGCTGTGTATTTTTAACACATTACCATATTCCCCCCTTCAGCTACAATGTCTGTAGAACATTCCACAATATGCCGATAACATGCCCCTACCGTGCAGTATCCCGATAACATGTCCCTTTAACCGTGCAGTATCCCGTTAACATGCCCCTTTAACCGTGCAGTATCCCGTTAACATGCCCCTTTAACCGTGCAGTTTCCCGATAACATGCCCCTTTAACCGTGCAGTATCCTGATAACATGCCCCTTTAACCGTGCAGTATCCCGATAACATGTCCCTTTAACCGTGCAGTATCCCGATAACATGCCCCTTTAACCGTGCAGTATCCTGATAACATGCCCCTTTAACCGTGCAGTATCCTGATAACATGTTCCTTTAACCGTGCAGTATCCTGATAACATGCCCCTTTAACCGTGCACTATCCCGATAACATGTCCCTTTAACCGTGCAGTATCCCGATAACATGTCCCTTTAACCGTGCAGTATCCTGATAACATGCCCCTTTAACCGTGCAGTATCCTGATAACATGTTCCTTTAACCGTGCAGTATCCTGATAACACGTCCCTTTAACCGTGCAGTATCCCGATAACACGCCCCTTTAACCGTGCAGTATCCCGATAACATGCCCCTTTAACCATGCAGTATCCCGATAACATGTCCCTTTAACCCTGCAGTATCCTGATAACATGTCCCTTTAACCGTGCAGTATCCCGATAACATGTCCCTTTAACCGTGCAGAATCCTGATAACATGCCCCTTTAACCGTGCAGTATCCTGATAACATGTCCCTTTAACCGTGCAGTATCCCGATAACATGTCCCTTTAACCTTGCAGTATCCCGATAACATGTCCCTTTAACAGTGCAGTATCCTGATAACATGTCCCTTTAACCGTGCAGTATCCCGATAACATGTCCCTTTAACCTTGCAGTATCCCGATAACATGTCCCTATAACCGTGCAGTATCCTGATAACATGTCCCTTTAAGCGTGCAGTATCCTGATAACATGTCCCTTTAACCGTGCAGTATCCCAATAACATGTCCCTTTAACCGTGCAGTATCCTGATAACATGTCCCTTTAACCGTGCAGTATCCCGATAACATGCCCCTTTAACCGTGCAGTATCCTGATAACATGTCCCTTTAACCGTGCAGTATCCTGATAACATGCCCCTTTAACCGTGCAGTATCCCGATAACATGCCCCTTTAACCGTGCAGTATCCCGATAACATGTCCCTTTAACCGTGCAGTATCCCGATAACATGTCCCTTTAACCGTGCAGTATCCCGATAACATGCCCCTTTAACCGTGCAGTATCCCGATAACATGTCCCTTTAACCGTGCAGTATCCTGATAACATGCCCCTTTAACCGTGCAGTATCCTGTTAACATCCCCCTTTAACCGTGCAGTATCCCGATAACATGCCCCTTTAACCGTGCAGTATCCTGTTAACATGCCCCTTTAACCTTGCAGTATCCCGATAACATGCCCCTTTAACCGTGCAGTATCCTGATAACATGTCCCTTTAACCATGCAGTATCCTGTTAACATGTCCCTTTAACCTTGCAGTATCCCGATAACATGCCCCTTTAACCGTGCAGTATCCCGATAACATGTCCCTTTAACCGTGCAGTATCCCGATAACATGCCCCTTTAACCGTGCAGTATCCTGTTAACATGCCCCTTTAACCGTGCAGTATCCCGATAACATGCCCCTTTAACCGTGCAGTATCCTGTTAACATGCCCCTTTAACCTTGCAGTATCCCGATAACATGTCCCTTTAACCGTGCAGTATCCTGATAACATGCCCCTTTAACCGTGCAGTATCCTGATAACATGTTCCTTTAACCGTGCAGTATCCCGATAACATGCCCCTTTAACCGTGCAGTATCCCGATAACATGCCCCTTTAACCGTGCAGTATCCTGATAACATGCCCCTTTAACCGTGCAGTATCTTGATAACGTTCCTTTAACCGTGCAGTATCCTGATAACATGTTCCTTTAACCGTGCAGTATCCCGATAACATGCCCCTTTAACCGTGCAGTATCCCGATAACATGCCCCTTTAACCGTGCAGTATCCTGATAACATGCCCCTTTAACCGTGCAGTATCTTGATAACATGCCCCTTTAACCGTGCAGTATCCTGATAACATGTCCCTTTAACCGTGCAGTATCCCGATAACATGTCCCTTTAACCGTGCAGTATCCCGATAACATGTCCCTTTAACTGTGCAGTATCCTGTTAACATGCCCCTTTAACCTTGCAGTATCCTGATAACATGTCCCTTTAACCGTGCAGTATCCTGTTAACATGCCCCTTTAACCGTGCAGTATCCCGATAACATGTCCCTTTAACCGTGCAGTATCCTGATAACATGCCCCTTTAACCGTACAGTATCCTGATAACATGTCCCTTTAACCGTGCAGTATCCTGTTAACATGTCCCTTTAACCGTGCAGTATCCTGATAACATGTCCCTTTAACCGTGCAGTATCCCGATAACATGCCCCTTTAACCGTGCAGTATCCTGATAACATGTCCCTTTAACCGTGCAGTATCCCGATAACATGTCCCTTTAACCTTGCAGTATCCCGATAACATGTCCCTTTAACCGTGCAGTATCCTGATAACATGTCCCTTTAACCGTGCAGTATCCCGATAACATGCCCCTTTAACCGTGCAGTATCCCGATAACATGCCCCTTTAACCGTGCAGTATCCCGATAACATGTCCCTTTAACCGTGCAGTATCCTGATAACATGTCCCTTTAACCGTGCAGTATCCCGATAACATGCCCCTTTAACCGTGCAGTATCCCGATAACATGTCCCTTTAACCGTGCAGTATCCTGATAACATGTCCCTTTAACCGTGCAGTATCCTGATAACATGTCACTTTAACCGTGCAGTATCCTGATAACATGTTCCTTTAACCCTGCAGTATCCCGATAACATGTCCCTTTAACCCTGCAGTATCCTGATAACATGTTCCATTAACCGTGCAGTATCCTGATAACATGCCCCTTTAACAGTGCAGTATCCCGATAACATGTCCCTTTAACCGTGCAGTATCCTGATAACATGTTCCTTTAACCGTGCAGTATCCTGATAACATGTCCCTTTAACCGTGCAGTATCCCGATAACATGCCCCTTTAACCGTGCAGTATCCTGTTAACATGCCCCTTTAACCGTGCAGTATCCTGATAACATGTCCCTTTAACCGTGCAGTATCCTGTTAACATGCCCCTTTAACCGTGCAGTATCCCGATAACATGTCCCTTTAACCGTGCAGTATCCCGATAACATGCCCCGTTATCCGTGCAGTATCCTGATAACATGTCCCTTTAACCGTGCAGTATCCCGATAACATGCCCCTTTAACCGTGCAGTATCCTGATAACATGTCCCTTTAACCTTGCAGTATCCCGATAACATGTCCCTTTAACCTTGCAGTATCCCGATAACATGCCACTTTAACCGTGCAGTATCCTGATAACATGTCCCTTTAACCGTGCAGTATCCCGATAACATGTCCCTTTAACCGTGCAGTATCCCGATAACATGCCCCTTTAACCGTGCAGTATCCCGATAACATGTCCCTTTAACCTTGCAGTATCCCGATAACATGTCCCTTTAACCGTGCAGTATCCTGTTAACATGTCCCTTTAACCGTGCAGTATCCTGATAACATGTCCCTTTAACCGTGCAGTATCCCGATAACATGCCCCTTTAACTGTGCAGTATCCCGATAACATGTCCCTTTAACCGTGCAGTATCCTGATAACATGCCCCTTTAACCGTGCAGTATCCTGATAACATGTCCCTTTAACCGTGCAGTATCCCGATAACATGTCCCTTTAACCGTGCAGTATCCCGATAACATGTCCCTTTAACCGTGCAGTATCCCGATAACATGTTCCTTTAACCGTGCAGTATCCCGCTAACATGTCCCTTTAACCGTGCAGTATCCCGATAACATGTCCCTTTAACCGTGCAGTATCCCGATAACATGTCCCTTTAACCTTGCAGTATCCCGATAACATGTCCCTTTAACCGTGCAGTATCCTGATAACATGTTCCTTTAACCGTGCAGTATCCCGATAACATGTCCCTTTAACCGTGCAGTATCCTGATAACATGTCCCTTTAACCTTGCAGTATCCCGATAACATGTCCCTTTAACCGTGCAGTATCCTGATAACATGTTCCTTTAACCGTGCAGTATCCCGATAACATGCCCCTTTAACCGTGCAGTATCCCGATAACATGTCCCTTTAACCGTGCAGTATCCTGATAACATGCCCCTTTAACCGTGCAGTATCCTGATAACATGTCCCTTTAACCGTGCAGTATCCTGATAACATGTTCCTTTAACCGTGCAGTATCCCGGTAACATGCCCCTTTAACCGTGCAGTATCCTGATAACATGTTCCTTTAACCGTGCAGTATCCTGATAATATGTCCCTTTAACCGTGCAGTATCCTGATAACATGTCCCTTCAACCGTGCAGTATCCTGATAACATGTCCCTTTAACCGTGCAGTATCCCGATAACATGTCCCTTTAACCGTGCAGTATCCCGATAACATGTCCCTTTAACCGTGCAGTATCCCGATAACATGTCCCTTTAACCGTGCAGTATCCCGATAACATGCCCCTTTAACCGTGCAGTATCCCGATAACATGTCCCTTTAACCGTGCAGTATCCCGATAACATGCCCCTTTAACCGTGCAGTATCCTGATAACATGTTCCTTTAACCGTGCAGTATCCCGATAATATGTCCCTTTAACCGTGCAGTATCCTGATAACATGTCCCTTCAACCGTGCAGTATCCTGATAACATGTCCCTTTAACCGTGCAGTATCCCGATAACATGTCCCTTTAACCGTGCAGTATCCCGATAACATGCCCCTTTAACCGTGCAGTATCCCGATAACATGTCCCTTTAACCGTGCAGTATCCCGATAACATGCCCCTTTAACCGTGCAGTATCCCGATAACATGTCCCTTTAACCGTGCAGTATCCTGATAACATGTTCCTTTAACCGTGCAGTATCCCGATAACATGCCCCTTTAACCGTGCAGTATCCTGATAACATGTCCCTTTAACCGTGCAGTATCCCGATAACATGCCCCTTTAACCGTGCAGTATCCCGATAACATGCCCCTTTAACCGTGCAGTATCCTGATAACATGTCCCTTTAACCGTGCAGTATCCCGATAACATGTCCCTTTAACCGTGCAGTATCCCGATAACATGCCCCTTTAACCGTGCAGTATCCCGATAACATGCCCCTTTACCCGTGCAGTATCCTGATAACATGTTCCTTTAACCGTGCAGTATCCCGATAACATGTCCCTTTAACCGTGCAGTATCCCGATAACATGCCCCTTTAACCGTGCAGTATCCTGATAACATGTTCCTTTAACCGTGCAGTATCCCGATAACATGCCCCTTTAACCGTGCAGTATCCCGATAACATGCCCCTTTAACCTTGCAGTATCCCGATAACATGCCCCTTTAACCGTGCAGTATCCCGATAACATGCCCCTTTAACCTTGCAGTATCCCGATAACATGCCCCTTTAACCGTGCAGTATCCTGATAACATGTCCCTTTAACCGTGCAGTATCCCGATAACATGTTCCTTTAACTGTGCAGTATCCCGATAACATGCCCCTTTACCCGTGCAGTATCCCGATAACATGCCCCTTTACCCGTGCAGTATCCCGATAACATGTTCCTTTAACAGTGCAGTATCCCGATAACATGCCCCTTTAACCGTGCAGTATCCTGATAACATGCCCCTTTACCCGTGCAGTATCCCGATAACATGTTCCTTTAACCGTGCAGTATCCCGATAACATGCCCCTTTAACCTTGCAGTATCCCGATAACATGTCCCTTTAACCGTGCAGTATCCTGATAACATGTTCCTTTAACCCTGCAGTATCCCGATAACATGTCCCTTTAACCGTGCAGTATCCCGATAACATGTCCCTTTAACCGTGCAGTATCCTGATAACATGTCCCTTTAACCGTGCAGTATCGTGATAACATGTCCCTTTAACCGTGCAGTATCCCGATAACATGTCCCGTTAACCGTGCAGTATCCTGATAACATGTTCCTTTAACCGTGCAGTATCCCGATAACATGTCCCTTTAACCGTGCAGTATCCTGATAACATGTCCCTTTAACCTTGCAGTATCCCGATAACATGTCCCTTTAACCGTGCAGTATCCTGATAACATGTTCCTTTAACCGTGCAGTATCCCGATAACATGTCCCTTTAACCGTGCAGTATCCCGATAACATGTCCCTTTAACCGTGCAGTATCCTGTTAACATGTCCCTTTAACCGTGCAGTATCCCGATAACATGTCCCTTTAACCGTGCAGTATCCCGATAACATGTCCCTTTAACCGTGCAGTATCCCGATAACATGTCCCTTTAACCTTGCAGTATCCCGATAACATGTCCCTTTAACCGTGCAGTATCCTGATAACATGCCCCTTTAACTGTGCAGTATCCTGATAACATGTCCCTTTAACCGTGCAGTATCCTGATAACATGTTCCTTTAACCGTGCAGTATCCCGATAACATGCCCCTTTAACCGTGCAGTATCCTGATAACATGTTCCTTTAACCGTGCAGTATCCCGATAATATGTCCCTTTAACCGTGCAGTATCCCGATAACATGTCCCTTTAACCGTGCAGTATCCCGATAACATGTCCCTTCAACCGTGCAGTATCCCGATAACATGTCCCTTCAACCGTGCAGTATCCTGATAACATGTCCCTTTAACCGTGCAGTATCCCGATAACATGTCCCTTCAACCGTGCACTATCCTGATAACATGTCCCTTTAACCGTGCAGTATCCCGATAACATGTCCCTTTAGCCGTGCAGTATCCCGATAACATGTCCTTTAACCGTGCAGTATCCCGATAACATGCCCCTTTAACCGTGCAGTATCCCGATAACATGTCCCTTTAACCGTGCAGTATCCTGATAACATGTCCCTTTAACCGTGCAGTATCCTGATAACATGTTCCTTTAACCGTGCAGTATCCCGATAACATGCCCCTTTAACCGTGCAGTATCCTGATAACATGTTCCTTTAACCGTGCAGTATCCTGATAATATGTCCCTTTAACCGTGCAGTATCCTGATAACATGTCCCTTCAACCGTGCAGTATCCTGATAACATGTCCCTTTAACCGTGCAGTATCCCGATAACATGTCCCTTTAACCGTGCAGTATCCCGATAACATGTCCCTTTAACCGTGCAGTATCCCGATAACATGTCCCTTTAACCGTGCAGTATCCCGATAACATGCCCCTTTAACCGTGCAGTATCCCGATAACATATCCCTTTAACCGTGCAGTATCCTGATAACATGTTCCTTTAACTGTGCAGTATCCCGATAACATGTTCCTTTAACTGTGCAGTATCCCGATAACATGCCCCTTTAACCGTGCAGTATCCTGATAACATGTCCCTTTAACCGTGCAGTATCCCGATAACATGCCCCTTTAACCGTGCAGTATCCCGATAACATGCCCCTTTAACCGTGCAGTATCCTGATAACATGTCCCTTTAACCGTGCAGTATCCCGATAACATGTCCCTTTAACCGTGCAGTATCCCGATAACATGCCCCTTTAACCGTGCAGTATCCCGATAACATGCCCCTTTACCCGTGCAGTATCGTGATAACATGTTCCTTTAACCGTGCAGTATCCCGATAACATGTCCCTTTAACCGTGCAGTATCCCGATAACATGCCCCTTTAACCGTGCAGTATCCCGATAACATGCCCCTTTAACCTTGCAGTATCCCGATAACATGCCCCTTTAACCGTGCAGTATCCCGATAACATGCCCCTTTAACCTTGCAGTATCCCGATAACATGCCCCTTTAACCGTGCAGTATCCTGATAACATATTCCTTTAACCGTGCAGTATCCCGATAACATGCCCCTTTAACCTTGCAGTATCCCGATAACATGCCCCTTTACCCGTGCAGTATCCTGATAACATGTCCCTTTAACCGTGCAGTATCCCGATAACATGTTCCTTTAACCGTGCAGTATCCCGATAACATGCCCCTTTACCCGTGCAGTATCCCGATAACATGCCCCTTTACCCGTGCAGTATCCCGATAACATGTTCCTTTAACCGTGCAGTATCCCTTTAAGATGTCCCTTTAACCGTGCAGTATCCCGA
Organism: Somniosus microcephalus; assembly: GCF_052327205.1. NCBI lineage: Eukaryota > Metazoa > Chordata > Chondrichthyes > Squaliformes > Somniosidae > Somniosus > Somniosus microcephalus. The sequence goes on along the minus strand of NC_141010.1, from coordinate 54,425,527 downwards.
TAACATGTCCCTTTAACCGTGCAGTATCCTGATAACATGTCCCTTTAACCGTGCAGTATCCCGATAACATGCCCCTTTAACCGTGCAGTATCCTGATAACATGCCCCTTTAACCGTGCAGTATCCCGATAACATGTCCCTTTAACCGTGCAGTATCCTGATAACATGTCCCTTTAACCGTGCAGTATCCCGATAACATGTCCCTTTAACCGTGCAGTATCCTGATAACATGCCCCTTTAACCGTGCAGTATCCCGATAACATGCCCCTTTAACCGTGCAGTATCCTGTTAACATGTCCCTTTAACCGTGCAGTATCCCGATAACATGCCCCTTTAACTGTGCAGTATCCCGATAACATGTCCCTTTAACCGTGCAGTATCCTGATAACATGCCCCTTTAACCGTGCAGTATCCCGATAACATGCCCCTTTAACCGTGCAGTATCCTGTTAACATGTCCCTTTAACCGTGCAGTATCCCGATAACATGCCCCTTTAACTGTGCAGTATCGCGATAACATGTCCCTTTAACCGTGCAGTATCCTGATAACATGCCCCTTTAACCGTGCAGTATCCCGATAACATGCCCCTTTAACCTTGCAGTATCCCGATAACATGCCCCTTTAACCGTGCAGTATCCTGATAACATGTCCCTTTAACCGTGCAGTATCCTGATAACATGTCCCTTTAACCGTGCAGTATCCCGATAACATGTCCCTTTAACCGTGCAGTATCCTGATAACATGTCCCTTTAACCGTGCAGTATCGTGATAACATGTCCCTTTAACCGTGCAGTATCCCGATAACATGTCCCGTTAACCGTGCAGTATCCTGATAACATGTTCCTTTAACCGTGCAGTATCCCGATAACATGTCCCTTTAACCGTGCAGTATCCTGATAACATGTCCCTTTAACCTTGCAGTATCCCGATAACATGTCCCTTTAACCGTGCAGTATCCTGATAACATGTTCCTTTAACCGTGCAGTATCCCGATAACATGTCCCTTTAACCGTGCAGTATCCCGATAACATGTCCCTTTAACCGTGCAGTATCCTGTTAACATGTCCCTTTAACCGTGCAGTATCCCGATAACATGTCCCTTTAACCGTGCAGTATCCCGATAACATGTCCCTTTAACCGTGCAGTATCCCGATAACATGTCCCTTTAACCTTGCAGTATCCCGATAACATGTCCCTTTAACCGTGCAGTATCCTGATAACATGCCCCTTTAACTGTGCAGTATCCTGATAACATGTCCCTTTAACCGTGCAGTATCCTGATAACATGTTCCTTTAACCGTGCAGTATCCCGATAACATGCCCCTTTAACCGTGCAGTATCCTGATAACATGTTCCTTTAACCGTGCAGTATCCCGATAATATGTCCCTTTAACCGTGCAGTATCCCGATAACATGTCCCTTTAACCGTGCAGTATCCCGATAACATGTCCCTTCAACCGTGCAGTATCCCGATAACATGTCCCTTCAACCGTGCAGTATCCTGATAACATGTCCCTTTAACCGTGCAGTATCCCGATAACATGTCCCTTCAACCGTGCACTATCCTGATAACATGTCCCTTTAACCGTGCAGTATCCCGATAACATGTCCCTTTAACCGTGCAGTATCCCGATAACATGTCCTTTAACCGTGCAGTATCCCGATAACATGCCCCTTTAACCGTGCAGTATCCCGATAACATGTCCCTTTAACCGTGCAGTATCCTGATAACATGCCCCTTTAACCGTGCAGTATCCTGATAACATGTCCCTTTAACCGTGCAGTATCCTGATAACATGTTCCTTTAACCGTGCAGTATCCCGATAACATGCCCCTTTAACCGTGCAGTATCCTGATAACATGTTCCTTTAACCGTGCAGTATCCTGATAATATGTCCCTTTAACCGTGCAGTATCCTGATAACATGTCCCTTCAACCGTGCAGTATCCTGATAACATGTCCCTTTAACCGTGCAGTATCCCGATAACATGTCCCTTTAACCGTGCAGTATCCCGATAACATGTCCCTTTAACCGTGCAGTATCCCGATAACATGTCCCTTTAACCGTGCAGTATCCCGATAACATGCCCCTTTAACCGTGCAGTATCCCGATAACATATCCCTTTAACCGTGCAGTATCCTGATAACATGTTCCTTTAACCGTGCAGTATCCCGATAACATGCCCCTTTAACCGTGCAGTATCCTGATAACATGTCCCTTTAACCGTGCAGTATCCCGATAACATGCCCCTTTAACCGTGCAGTATCCCGATAACATGCCCCTTTAACCGTGCAGTATCCTGATAACATGTCCCTTTAACCGTGCAGTATCCCGATAACATGTCCCTTTAACCGTGCAGTATCCCGATAACATGCCCCTTTAACCGTGCAGTATCCCGATAACATGCCCCTTTACCCGTGCAGTATCCTGATAACATGTTCCTTTAACCGTGCAGTATCCCGATAACATGTCCCTTTAACTGTGCAGTATCCCGATAACATGCCCCTTTAACCGTGCAGTATCCCGATAACATGCCCCTTTAACCTTGCAGTATCCCGATAACATGCCCCTTTAACCGTGCAGTATCCCGATAACATGCCCCTTTAACCTTGCAGTATCCCGATAACATGCCCCTTTAACCGTGCAGTATCCTGATAACATATTCCTTTAACCGTGCAGTATCCCGATAACATGCCCCTTTAACCTTGCAGTATCCCGATAACATGCCCCTTTAACCTTGCAGTATCCCGATAACATGCCCCTTTACCCGTGCAGTATCCTGATAACATGTCCCTTTAACCGTGCAGTATCCCGATAACATGTTCCTTTAACCGTGCAGTATCCCGATAACATGCCCCTTTACCCGTGCAGTATCCCGATAACATGCCCCTTTACCCGTGCAGTATCCCGATAACATGTTCCTTTAACCGTGCAGTATCCCTTTAAGATGTCCCTTTAACCGTGCAGTATCCCGATAACATGTCCCTTTAACCGTGCAGTATCCTGATAACATGTCCCTTTAACCGTGCAGTATCCCGATAACATGCCCCTTTAACCGTGCAGTATCCTGATAACATGCCCCTTTAACCGTGCAGTATCCCGATAACATGTCCCTTTAACCGTGCAGTATCCTGATAACATGTCCCTTTAACCGTGCAGTATCCCGATAACATGTCCCTTTAACCGTGCAGTATCCTGATAACATGCCCCTTTAACCGTGCAGTATCCCGATAACATGCCCCTTTAACCGTGCAGTATCCTGTTAACATGTCCCTTTAACCGTGCAGTATCCCGATAACATGCCCCTTTAACTGTGCAGTATCCCGATAACATGTCCCTTTAACCATGCAGTATCCCGATAACATGCCCCTTTAACCGTGCAGTATCCTGTTAACATGTCCCTTTAACCGTGCAGTATCCCGATAACATGCCCCTTTAACCTTGCAGTATCCCGATAACATGCCCCTTTAACCGTGCAGTATCCTGATAACATGTCCCTTTAACCGTGCAGTATCCTGATAACATGCCCCTTTAACCGTGCAGTATCCCGATAACATGTCCCTTTAACCGTGCAGTATCCCGATAACATGTCCCTTTAACCATGCAGTATCCCGATAACATGTCCCTTTAACCGTGCAGTATCCCGATAACATGTTCCTTTAACCCTGCAGTATCCTGATAACATATCCCGATAACATGTCCCTTTAACCGTGCAGTATCCTGATAACATGCCCCTTTAACTGTGCAGTATCCTGATAACATGTCCCTTTAACCGTGCAGTATCCCGATAACATGTTCCTTTAACCCTGCAGTATCCTGATAACATGTCCCTTTAACCGTGCAGTATCCCGATAACATGTCCCTTTAACCGTGCAGTATCCTGATAACATGTCCCTTTAACCCTGCAGTATCCTGATAACATGTCCCTTTAACCGTGCAGTATCCTGATAACATGCCCCTTTAACCGTGCAGTATCCCGATAACATGTTCCTTTAACCGTGCAGTATCCCGATAACATGCCCCTTTAACCGTGCAGTATCCCGATAACATGTTCCTTTAACCGTGCAGTATCCCGATAACATGCCCCTTTAACCGTGCAGTATCCCGATAACATGTTCCTTTAACCGTGCAGTATCCCGATAACATGTCCCTTTAACCGTGCAGTGTCCCGATAACATGCCCCTTTAACCGTGCAGTATCCCGATAACATGTTCCTTTAACCGTGCAGTATCCCGATAACATGTCCCTTTAACCGTGCAGTGTCCCGATAACATGCCCCTTTAACCGTGCAGTATCCCGATAACATGTTCCTTTAACCGTGCAGTATCCCGATAACATGTCCCTTTAACCGTGCAGTATCCTGATAACATGTCCCTTTAACCGTGCAGTATCCCGATAACATGTCCCTTTAACCGTGCAGTATCCTGATAACATGTCCCTTTAACCGTGCAGTATCCTGATAACATGTCCCTTTAACCGTGCAGTATCCCGATAACATGCCCCTTTAACCGTGCAGTATCCTGATAACATGTCCCTTTAACCGTGCAGTATCCCGATAACATGCCCCTTTAACCGTGCAGTATCCCGATAACATGTCCCTTTAACCGTGCAGTATCCTGATAACATGTCCCTTTAACCGTGCAGTATCCCGATAACATGCCCCTTTAACCGTGCAGTATCCTGATAACATGTTCCTTTAACCGTGCAGTATCCTGTTAACATGTCCCTTTAACCGTGCAGTATCCTGATAACATGCCCCTTTAACCGTGCAGTATCCTGATAACATGTCCCTTTACCCGTGCAGTATCCTGTTAACATGTCCCTTTAACCGTGCAGTTTCCTGATAACATGCCCCTTTTTCCGTGCAGTATCCCGATAACATGCCCCTTTATCCGTGCAGTATCCCGTTAACATGTCCCTTTAACCGTGCAGCATCCCGATAACATGTCCCTTTAACTGTGCAGTATCCCGTTAACATGTCCCTTTACCCCTGCAACATCCTGTTAAAATGGCCCTTTAAGATGTCCTTTTAACATGCTGCAATATATTAAAATAAGTCAGGATCTAATTCTAAAGTCCAATGTAGACCTCTCTGTTCATGTTGATTCCAGGATCGCTGTCACTCTATGGACAGAGCCTGCTTTATCTCTCAAGCACCTCACACAGCCCCGAGCCATGGGTATCAATCATTCAGATTTATTTGATTTAATACAGATAGAAAAGACATAGTGTTGCTGACTTTATACAAGTATGACAGTCTGATGTACAGTCCTCCTGTAGACACAGAACACTGTCAAGACACTGCGAGAAGCCAGCGGCGTCAGTCATTCACAGTCAGGATCACGCATCCTGGTTTTAAAATGTGATCTGTTCTTGGGTACTTCACTGCTAAAAACAAACGCAGCTGGGCTTGTGATCTATCTATCTTTCACTGAGAACTTTGAGAAATGTAATACAGCACCAGAACACAATGAAATCATAACACAACACTGCATCACAATGCAATACAGAATCATAACACAACACTGCATCATAATATAATACAGAATCATAACACAACACTGCATCATAATACAATACAGAATCATAAGACAACATTGCATCACAATACAATACAGAATCAGAACCATGTGGCAGAACCACTGAATGACTCTAGCTAACTGTATATAATTCTCTTTAACGATCATCTAACACCAGCCTAAACCTGTACCATTGTGTTAGGCATTACTGTGTTTTGTATATAGAGTTTGCATGTACGGGGCGTGGCCCCTTTAAGAGCGCAGCAAAAGGCGGGCAAACGCGATGACGTCACGTCGCAAACCACGGGGCTGCCCAGGCAGTCCTTGTGGCATCTCCGTTGAGTAAAGACCTGTTTAACTGTTCTCTTGTGTGGATCTCTGTTATTCGTGGGAATTTGTTAATTCCTGCAACACAACACTGCATCACAATACAATACAGAATCAGAACACTTTGCATGGAAATACCTAGAACTTACAACACAGAAGCAGGCCTTTTGACCCAACCAGTCCGTGTCAGTATTTACCCTCCACTTGAGAAAATAGTCCTAATCAAATTAACTCACTCTGTTCCCATATCTTTTGAACTCCTCTTCCTTCATCCACCTCTCCGATCTAATCTTGAATGTTGACACAGTTTCTGCTTCGCCCACTAACCCTGGGAGTGAATTCCCAGCCTCACACCTCTCCGTGTGAAGAGGTTTCTCCTGCCCTCTGTTCTCAGTCTCTTACATTGAATCTTTTATCTCTGGCCCCTGATTCTAGACCCCTCAACTACTGGAGACAGCCTGCTTCTATCTACCTCTCCCATCATTTCACCATTTAAAACAATTCTATTAAATCACCCAAAATCTGCATTATTCTAACAAAAAAAAGCTCCAATTTTTAAAGCCTTTCTTCACCTTTGTATTTCCTTTTGCCAGGCAGCCTCCCAGTGAATCTACATATTATGATTCACAGAAATAATAACACAAAATTGAAAATCATGGCAGGAACACCAGACACACTGCACCTGCTGAGCAATGGGTGTACCTGCAGCACCCAGCTGTATGATTGATACATGCATAACTCATGGGTGTCCAATGCCTAGAGACAATGCTACGACATGGGTAGCGCAAGGTACGATGCAGTGTTGGAGAGGGGCTGGTAAGGATGCAATGCTGGACAGGGGCTGGATACGATGCAGTGTTGGACAGGGGCTGGATACGGTGCTCGGTGTTGGAGAGAGGCTGGATACGATGCTCAGTGTTGGATAGGGACTGGATATGATGCTCAGTGTTGGAGAGGGGCTGGATACGATGCAGTGCTGGATACGATGCTCAGTGCTGGAGATGGGCTGGATACGATGCAGTGTTGGACGGGGCTGGATACGATGCTCGGTGTTGGAGAGGGACTGGATACGATGCTCAGTGTTGGAGAGGGGCTGGATAAGATGCTCAGTGTTGGAGAGGGGCTGGATACGATGCAGTGTTGGACAGGGGCTGGATACGATGCTCAGTGTTGGATACGATGCTCAGTGTTGGACAGGGGCTGGATACAATGCTCTGTGTTGGACAGGGGCTGGATAAGATGCTCAGTGTTGGACGGGCTGGATACGATGCTCAGTGTTGGAGAGGGGCTGGATACGATGCTCTGTGTTGGAGAGGGGCTGGATACGATGCTCTGTGTTGGACAGGGGCTGGATAAGATGCTCAGTGTTGGACAGGGGCTGGATACGATGCTCAGTGTTGGAGTGGGGCTGGATACGATGCATAGTGTCGGGCAGGGGCTGGATACGATGCAGTTTTGGAGAGAGGCTGGATACGATGCAGTGTTGGAGTGGGGCTGGATACGAGGCACAGTGTCGGGCAGGGGCTGGATACAATGCAGTGTTGGACGGGGCTGGATACGATGCTCTGTGTTGGAGAGGGGCTGGATACGATGCAGTGTTGGACGGGGCTGGATCTGATGCATAGTGTCGGGCAGGGGCTGGATACAATGCAGTGTTGGAGAGGGGCTGGATACGATGCTCGGTGTTGGAGAGAGGCTGGGTTTAATGCTTGCAGTTACGCAGTGGAGGGTTGCAATGCTTACAGTTGGGTAAGGGTGGCTTACGATTCTCACTTTTGGTCCATGGGCTGGTTATGATACTCGTGGTTGGGCAGTGCCTGGGTATGTTTGCTATGCCTTTGCCCTATGTACAGGGGCATCACCATATTTTTTAAGCAACATATCAATGTGTAACATAAATATTGCAACTGATCACTCAGCCAATCGCTTTTAGAAACATAGAAACATAGAAGATAGGAGCAGGAGTAGGCCATTCGGCCCTTCGAGCCTGCTCCGCCATTCAACAAGATCATGGCTGATCATCCAAATCCTAGCACCCGGTCCCTACACCGACAGCCATCCCACCCAAGCCCTATCCCCGTAACCCCACATATTTAATCCCCCCTAACACTATGGCCATGATAAAAATTGGCCCTATCAACCTAACCCACACATCTTTGGACTGTGGGTGGAAACCGGAGCACCCGGAGGAAACCCACGCAAACACGGGGAGAATGTGCAAACTCCACACAGACAGTCACCCGAGGCCGGATTTGAACCCGGGTCCCTGGCGCTGTGAGGCAACAGTGCTAACCACTATGCCACCGTGCTTTGAACCTCAATTACTATCCAAACCCCACATTGATTGGCACCATCCATATTGCAGGTGCTGGCTGTGATTGGCTGTATCCTGTGTCAGGTTCAGAAACTGCTTGCCTCTTTTGACGGTTTCACCAGGACCAGTGGGCTGTACCGCTTGAATTGAACAGGAGTCACAGTCTGATGCAAAGAGATATCTGTGCCTGGAACCTGTCTCTTTTACAGTGCTTGGGGTGAACTCAGAGTGACAGCAGCTAAATAAAAGCATATACATTTACACACAGGAGGCCATTCAGCCCACCATGTCTGTGCTGGCCCTTTGCGAGAGCAATCCGAAACTAATCCCATTGTTGTTAATAATGCAACAGTCTCTGACTCAGCCACTCCCTGTGGTAAGACACTTTGCTCCAACTACTCGCTGTGTAAAGAAATTCCTCCTAACCTCTCTCCTCACTCTCTCAGTGACAATTTTAAATTGATAACACCTCATCATTGACTCCCCAACCAGAGTAAATAGTGTTTCCCGATTCACTCTGCCTCCAGAATTAAAAAAAACTCTATTTAATCTCCTTGGAACCTCCTGTGCACCAATAGAAATAGTCCCAGTGTCTCTAATCTCTCCTCACTGCGATAGTTTCCGATCCCTGGCATCATTCTGGTGAATCTAGGCTGGACACTCTCCACCGGTTTAATGTACTTTCTACGATGGGGCGTTCGAAAGTGCACATACTTGTCTCACTGTGACCTAACAAATGCTTTGTATAAATTCATCATTACTTCTTCACTCTTGTACACTTTGCTCCTATTTATAAAAGTCAACGTGCAGTTAGCCTTTTCTTAATGGTTTTCGGTACCTGCATGTGCAGATATGTGAATCCTTAGGTTTCTGTATTTATCCTCACCCTTCAGTGTCTTTCCATTGAGTGTATTGCCCATTCCACCCAAAATGTATTACTTCACACTGCTCCACATTAAACTGCATCTGCCACCTGTCTGCCCATTCCACTCACCTGGCTCTGTCCTCCTAACATCTTTCAGTCTCATAGAATCATAGAATCTGCGCCGGCCAACAAAGAGCTATCCAGCCTAATCCCACTTCCCAGCTCTTGGTCCATAGCCCTGCAGGTTAGAGCATCCCAAGTACACATCCAAGTACTTTGTAAATGTGGTTAGGGTTCCTGGCTCTACCACCCTTTCAGACAGTGAGTTCCAGACCCCCACAACCCTCTGGGTGAAGAAATTTCCCCTCAAATCCCCTCTAAACCTTCCACCAATTACATTAAATCTGTGCCCCCTGGTTTTTGACCCTTCTGCTAAGGGAAATAGGTCCTTTCTATCCACTTTATCTATGCCCCTCATAATTTTATACACCTCAATAAGGTCTCCCCTCAGCCTCCTCTGTTCCAAGGATAACACCCAGCCTATCCAGTCTTTCCTCGTAGCTAAGATTCTCTACTTCCGGCAACATCCTTGTAAATCTCCTCTGTACCCTCGCTAGTGCAATCACATCCTTCCTGTAATGTGGTGACCAGAACTGCACGCAGTACTCTAGTGTCTTATACAGTTGAAGCATAACCCCCCCTACCCTTGCATTCTATGCCACGGCTAATAAAGGCAAGCATTCCGTATGCCTTCTTAACCACCTTATCTACCTGGCCTGCTACCTTCACGGATCTGTGGACATGCACTCCAAGGTCCCTTTGTTCCCCTACACTACTCAGTGTCCTACCATTTAATGTGTATTCCCTTTCCTTGTTAGCCCTCCCCAAATGCATTACCTCACATTTCTCCGGATTGATCCCATTTGCCACTGTTCTGCCCACCTGACCAATTTATTGATATCTTCCTGCAGTCTACAGCTTCCTTCTTCAGTATCAACCACACAGCCGATTTTAGTATCATCTGCAAACTTCTTAATCATACCCCCTATATTCAAGTCTAGATCGTTGATATATACCACAAAAAGCAAGGGACCTAGTACTGAGCCCTGCGGAACCCCACTGGAAATAGCCTTCCAGTCACAAAAACACCCATCAACCATTACCCTCTGCTTCCTGTCTCCGAGCTAGTTTGGAATCCAACTTGACACTTTGCCCTGGATCCCATGGGCTTTTAACTTTGTGACCAGTCTGCCATGTGGAACCTTATCAAAAGCCTTGCTAAAGTCCATATACACTACATCAAATGCACTACCCTCATCTACCCTCCTTGTTACCTCCTCAAATAATTCAATCAAATTGTGCTGACTATCCTTGATTAATCCGTGTCATTCTAATGAAGATTTATCCTGTCCTTCAGAATTCTTTCCAATAATTTTCCCACCACCAAGGTTAGGCTGACTGGCCTGTTGTTTGTCAACCCTTTGCTTTTGCATCATCAGCAAAGAATGTGCTCTCAAGTCTAAATCATCGATATATACTGAGAGCAAGTGGACCCAGCACTGACCCCTGTGGTCCAGCATAGGAACACAGGAATAGAGGAACATAGGAACAGGAGTCGGCCATTCAGCCCCTTGAACCTGTTCCGCCATTCAATGAGATCATGGCTGATCTGCGACCTAACTCCATATACCTGCCTTTGGCCCATTTCCATTAATACCTTTGGTTAACAAAGCTATCAATCTCCGATTTAAAATTAACAATTGATCTAGCATCTATTGCCGTTTGTGGAAGAGAGTTCCAAACTTCTAACACCCTTTGTGTGTTGAAGTGTTTCCTAATTTCACTCCTAAAAAGTCTGGCTCTAATTTTTAGACTCTGCCCCCGAGTCCTCGACTCCCCAACCAGCGGGAATAGTTTCTCTCTACCTAGCCTATCTCTTCCCCTTAATATCTTGACAACTTCGATCAGATCACCCCTTAACCTTCTAAATTCTAGGGAATACAACTCTAATTTGTGTAATCTCTCCTCGTAACTTAACCCTTGAAGTCCGTGTATCATTCTGGTAAACCTGCGCTGCCCTCCCTCCACGGTCAATCTATCCTTCCTAAGGTGTGGTGCCCAGAACTGCTCACAGTGCTCCAGGTGTGGTCTAACCAGGGTTTTGTACAGCTGCAGCATAACTTCTACCCACTTGTACTCTAGTCCTCTAGATATAAAGGCCAGCATCCCATTAGCCTTTTTGATTATTTTCTGTACCTGTTCCTGACATTTGAATGATCAATGTACCTGGATCCCCAAGTCTCTGGACCTCCACTGTTTTTAGCTTTTTACCATTTAGAAAATACCCTGTTCGATCCTTTCCACCCTTCTCTAGTCTGAGCAACACCTATTTACCCTAACTCCTTGTTTCCTGACTGCCAAAAAACTATCTATCCCCACTACTACATTTCTTAAACCACGTGCCTAACTTTTTCTAAAAAGCCTCCAGTGAGACACCTTATCAAATACCTTCTTAAAATCCATGTATACTGCATCTACTGCATTTCCTTTATTTATCCAATCAGTTACTTCTTCTGAAATGTCTATTAAATTTGTCAAGCACTTCTAAATCCTCAGTAATTATATCTCAAATTATGCATTCAGACACTGAGGCCTAGAAATTCACTTGGGCGCGGGCAGCTCGCTCGCGCCCAAAAGTTAGCGCTGGGCGGGGAGGCATTAGCGCACGCTGTATATTCGTCTTCTGCGCCCCAATTCAGAAGCGGGCGCTATACCAGGGTGTGCCCGCCTCCGTTTGGGGCGCTGCAACTGAATATCGGCGCGCTAGTTGCCGCAGCGCCACCCGATGCGGTGCGGCAGGCTGCGGTACTGCAGGCCTCTTCCTTCTCTTAAGGGGGAGGTGCCTGCAACGGCCGGAGCCCCGATCGCGAGTGCCGGCAAAAGAGCCCGGCACAACGGAGAAGTGGAGGGGTGGAGGTGGAGGAGGCCGGGGAAGGAGGTGCGGGCAGGCGGCCGCCGAAAAAGCGGCCGGCCGCACCTTCAGCTTTAAAGCGCCCCACTATGGCAGCAGGACGGCCCCGTTTTCTGTTCGCTGTTTGCGCCCGCTTCGGAGGAGGCGGGCGCAAATAAATATGGGGATCGGCGCGGTTTCGGGGCGTTGCGGGCCACCGCGCACACCGATGACGTCATCGGTCCCGGCGCAGCGCTAACAGCTACCGCCGCCAATACCGCTGCACTCAATTTCCGCGCTACCACCCCGCCGGCGCAAAAGACCTCTTTAGGCGCTAAGTGGGCGCAAGGCCCACTGAATTTCTAGGCCTAAGTGAATGTTTAAAAGTCAGAAGGTGAAGGGTTTGGATGTGGTTCGGGGGCAGCTCGACCCAGAGAACTTCCCCAAAAAATGTCCACCAAGGAATTCAGGAGCCAAAGTTCATCAAAAGTACATTTACAACGAAAACTCCCCGAGCTCGGCCCCTCCTCCCTGGGGTCCGTGAGGAGCTCTTACTTTCTAAAGCTTCATGTTCCATATTGGTTGCTGCTCGGAGTTTTATTTGATGCTCGTTGCTGTCCCCTCACACGCCCCGTTGCTGATGGGCATCAAACTGCTGTCCGCTCAGTTCTCCAAAGGATGCAAAAATCGTAATTAGCCTGTGTGAGAGTAACAAACAGAATCGGATGAGTCACTGCCCTGCAGCGGGTAGTCAAAACTGCCCAACGCATTACCGGCACCCGGCTACCGACCATAGAGCACAAATACCAGAAACGCTATTTACGGAGGTCACGGTCCATCATCAAAGACCCTACCCACCCCAGCCACAGTCTGTTCGCCCTCCTGCCATCTGGGAGACGCTACAGATGCATTGGCACCCGTACGACCAGATTTAGGAACAGCTTCTTTCCCAGGGCTGTCATCCTACTGAACTCCACAAATAAACTCTAAAGCCTGCACATCTGCCAATGCACTTTATTATGGCTATGTTTATGTTAATGTATTACAAGCCAAATGTATGTTGAATGTTTAAATGTCTTAATCTAAATGTACACTCTCGGGAGCCGCAAGCCTACATTTCGTTGTACTACACTTGTGCACTAACAATGGCAATAAAAGTTGATTTGATTTGATTTGATTTCAGGTCATGGAATTCAAACCCATCATTGCAGCAGGAACTGCAGAACTTCACACTCAAGCTTAGCAGGCAGGTATCCAGACAGTGAATTAAAGAGACTTTGCCACCTCCTCGGGGCTAGTCACACTCACCCAGTCCCATTACAGGACCTGTTACACTCCCCTGTGCCACCTCCTCGGGGCTAGTCACACACACCCAGTCCCATTGCAGGACTTGTTACACTCCCCTGTGCCACCTCCTCGGGGCTAGTCACACTCACCCAGTCCCATTACAGGACCTGTTACACTCCCCTGTGCCACCTCCTCGGGGCTAGTCACACTCACCCAGTCCCACTACAGGACTTGTTACACTCCCCTGTGCCACCTCCTCGGGGCTAGTCACACTCACCCAGTCCCACTACAGGACTTGTTACACTCCCCTGTACCACCTCCTCGGGGCTAGTCACACTCACCCAGTCCCACCACAGGACCTGTTACACTCCCCTGTGCCACCTCCTCGGGGCTAGTCACACTCACCCAGTCCCACTACAGGACTTGTTACACTCCCCTGTGCCACCTCCTTGGGGCTAGCCACACTCACCCTGCGCTATGGGAACAAGAGGGGGCCATTCAACCCCTTGAGCATGTTCCACCATTCACTTCGATCAGGACTAATCTGTACCTCAACTCCATTTACCTGCCTCGAACATTTTAATTGTCCCCCAGCATCCACAGCCTTTTGTTGGGAGAGAGGGTCCAGGAGCTCCATTAGACTTTGTGTGAAAAAGTGCTTCCAGATTTCGCTCCTGAATGACCAAGCTCTAACTTTAAGATTGAAAGCAGGTGATCCTGAGAGCTTCTGTTCCTCAGCTCCTCTCCTGACAGCTACTCCCCGCCCTTTTAACAACTCAGAACTCTCCGCTCATACACAATACTCTGTCTCAAGCCCTGAGGAAGAGTTGGCAGAACTCGTCCAATGACAGTAGACTTCTAAAAGCAAAGAGGAGGATTTCACTTCACCAGAAGAGTTAACAGAATTTTAATTCCATCTAAGCTAAAGTTTATTGATGCTGGTCAGTGTTGCCTGTGGGTCAGTGGGTCGCTCTCTCGCCTCTAGGACAGAAGGTTGTGGGTTCAAATCCCATTCCAGGGACTTGAGCACAGTTCTAGGTTGACATTCCAGGACAGTACTGAGGGAGTGCTGCACTGTCGGCGGTGCCGTCTTTCAGATGAGACACTAAACTAAGGCCCTGTCGCCCTATCAGGTGGACGAAGAAGATCCCAATGGTACTATTCAAAGAAAAGCAGAGGAGTTCTCCCCAGTGTCCAGGCCAATACTTACTTCTCAACCAATGTCACTGAAACAGATTATCTGGTCATTATCACATTGCTGACTGTGGGACCTTGCTGGGCATATTTCCTACAAGAGCACTGAATTGGCTGTAAAATATTTTGGGATGTCCTGAAGTTGTGAAAGGTGCTATAGAAATGCAAGTCCTTCTATCTTTGGCTGTTTTTTCCTCCTAAATAATCCTGCTCTGACCCAGATACTTAAAATGACATTATATTAACACTGAGCTTAAAAGAAAAAAGGCAATTCTGAACCTGTATAAATCATTGGCCCAGAAATTTGGGTCTCCACGGGTGAGTACGCACGGGGTACTCACCCGTAGGCCCGATGGAAGTGCGGGTTCCTGCATGCACTGCGCATGCGCGGGAAACCAGCACTTCCGTTCCTCTGAACGAAAAGGTTCAGAGGTCGATCGCGTGCGCGGGAGAGGCTGCGTAAGGCCTGCTTTTTACAAGGTAAGTGGTGAATTAATTAAAATTAAAACATTTTTTCCACAGGTTTATTATTTTTAAACACTTTAAAGCAAGGTAAGTTTATTTTTAGCCCTGTTAGAATATAAAATTATTATTTTCAAAAATTTAAATTATTGTTTAAAATAGTTATTTCATGTAATTTATAGTTTAAAGCTGGAGTACCCGGCGGTGCTGAGGCTTTTTCGAGGGCATGTTGTTGTTGGAAGAGAGAGAGAGCGCGACTGGGGGGAAGAGAGAGAGAGCGCGGCTGGGGGGAAGAGAGAGAGAGCGCGGCTGGGGGGAAGAGAGAGAGAGCGCGACTGGGGGGGAAGAGAGAGAGGGCGCGACTTGGGGGGAAGAGAGAGAGGGCGCGACTGGGGGGAAGAGAGAGAGAGCGCGACTGGGGGGAAGAGAGAGAGAGCGCGACTGGGGGGAAGAGAGAGAGAGCGCGACTGGGGGGGAAGAGAGAGAGAGCGCGACTGGGGGGGAAGAGAGAGAGAGCGCGACTGGGGGGAAGAGAGAGAGCGACTGGGGGAAGAGAGAGAGCGACTGGGGGGAAGAGAGAGAGCGACTGGGGGGAAGAGAGAGAGCGACTGGGGGGAAGAGAGAGAGCGACTGGGGGGAAGAGAGAGAGCGACTGGGGGGGAAGAGAGAGAGCGACTGGGGGGAAGAGAGAGAGCGACTGGGGGGAAGAGAGAGAGCGACTGGGGGGAAGAGAGAGAGCGACTGGGGGGAAGAGAGAGAGCGACTGGGGGGAAGAGAGAGAGCGACTGGGGGGAAGAGAGAGAGCGACTGGGGGGAAGAGAGAGAGCGACTGGGGGGAAGAGAGAGAGCGACTGGGGGGAAGAGAGAGAGCGACTGGGGGGAAGAGAGAGAGCGACTGGGGGGAAGAGAGAGAGCGACTGGGGGGAAGAGAGAGAGCGACTGGGGGGGAAGAGAGAGAGCGACTGGGGGGAAGAGAGAGAGCGACTGGGGGGAAGAGAGAGAGCGACTGGGGGGAAGAGAGAGAGCGACTGGGGGGAAGAGAGAGAGCGACTGGGGGGAAGAGAGAGAGCGACTGGGGGGAAGAGAGAGAGCGACTGGGGGGAAGAGAGAGAGCGACTGGGGGGAAGAGAGAGAGCGACTGGGGGGAAGAGAGAGAGCGACTGGGGGGAAGAGAGAGAGCGACTGGGGGGAAGAGAGAGAGCGACTGGGGGGAAGAGAGAGAGCGACTGGGGGGAAGAGAGAGAGCGACTGGGGGGAAGAGAGAGAGCGACTGGGGGGGAAGAGAGAGAGCGACTGGGGGGAAGAGAGAGCGCGACTGGGGGGAAGAGAGAGAGCGACTGGGGGGAAGAGAGAGAGCGACTGGGGGGAAGAGAGAGAGCGACTGGGGGGGAAGAGAGAGAGCGACTGGGGGGAAGAGAGAGAGCGACTGGGGGGAAGAGAGAGAGCGACTGGGGGGAAGAGAGAGAGCGACTGGGGGGAAGAGAGAGAGCGACTGGGGGGAAGAGAGAGAGCGACTGGGGGGAAGAGAGAGAGCGACTGGGGGGAAGAGAGAGAGCGACTGGGGGGAAGAGAGAGAGCGACTGGGGGGAAGAGAGAGAGCGACTGGGGGGAAGAGAGAGAGCGACTGGGGGGAAGAGAGAGAGCGACTGGGGGGAAGAGAGAGAGCGACTGGGGGGAAGAGAGAGAGCGACTGGGGGGAAGAGAGAGAGCGACTGGGGGGAAGAGAGAGAGCGACTGGGGGGAAGAGAGAGAGCGACTGGGGGGAAGAGAGAGAGCGACTGGGGGGAAGAGAGAGAGCGACTGGGGGGAAGAGAGAGAGCGACGGGGGGAAGAGAGAGAGCGACTGGGGGGAAGAGAGAGAGCGACTGGGGGGAAGAGAGAGAGCGACTGGGGGGAAGAGAGAGAGCGACTGGGGGGAAGAGAGAGAGCGACTGGGGGGAAGAGAGAGAGCGACTGGGGGGAAGAGAGAGAGCGACTGGGGGGAAGAGAGAGAGCGACTGGGGGGAAGAGAGAGAGCGACTGGGGGGAAGAGAGAGAGCGACTGGGGGGAAGAGAGAGAGCGACTGGGGGGAAGAGAGAGAGCGACTGGGGGGAAGAGAGAGAGCGACTGGGGGGAAGAGAGAGAGCGACTGGGGGGAAGAGAGAGAGCGACTGGGGGGAAGAGAGAGAGCGACTGGGGGGAAGAGAGAGAGCGACTGGGGGGAAGAGAGAGAGCGACTGGGGGGGAAGAGAGAGAGCGACTGGGGGGAAGAGAGAGAGCGACTGGGGGGAAGAGAGAGAGCGACTGGGGGGAAGAGAGAGAGCGACTGGGGGGAAGAGAGAGAGCGACTGGGGGGAAGAGAGAGAGCGACTGGGGGGAAGAGAGAGAGCGACTGGGGGGAAGAGAGAGAGCGACTGGGGGGAAGAGAGAGAGCGACTGGGGGGAAGAGAGAGAGCGACTGGGGGGAAGAGAGAGAGCGACTGGGGGGAAGAGAGAGAGCGACTGGGGGGAAGAGAGAGAGCGACTGGGGGGAAGAGAGAGAGCGACTGGGGGGAAGAGAGAGAGCGACTGGGGGGAAGAGAGAGAGCGACTGGGGGGAAGAGAGAGAGCGACTGGGGGGAAGAGAGAGAGCGACTGGGGGGAAGAGAGAGAGCGACTGGGGGGAAGAGAGAGAGCGACTGGGGGGAAGAGAGAGAGCGACTGGGGGGAAGAGAGAGAGCGACTGGGGGGGAAGAGAGAGAGCGACTGGGGGGAAGAGAGAGAGCGACTGGGGGGAAGAGAGAGAGCGACTGGGGGGAAGAGAGAGAGCGACTGGGGGAAGAGAGAGAGCGACTGGGGGGAAGAGAGAGAGCGACTGGGGGGAAGAGAGAGAGCGACTGGGGGGAAGAGAGAGAGCGACTGGGGGGAAGAGAGAGAGCGACTGGGGGGAAGAGAGAGAGCGACTGGGGGGAAGAGAGAGAGCGACTGGGGGGAAGAGAGAGAGCGACTGGGGGGAAGAGAGAGAGCGACTGCGGGGAAGAGAGAGAGCGACTGCGGGGAAGAGAGAGAGCGACTGCGGGGAAGAGAGAGAGCGACTGGGGGGAAGAGAGAGAGCGACTGGGGGGAAGAGAGAGAGCGACGGGGGGGAAGAGAGAGAGCGACGGGGGGGAAGAGAGAGAGCGACGGGGGGGAAGAGAGAGAGCGACCGGGGGGAAGAGAGAGAGCGACCGGGGGGGGAAGAGAGAGAGCGACCGGGGGTGAAGAGAGAGAGCGACCGGGGGGGAAGAGAGAGAGCGACCGGGGGGAAGAGAGAGAGCGACCGGGGGGGGAAGAGAGAGAGCGACCGGGGGGGAAGAGAGAGAGCGACCGGGGGGAAGAGAGAGAGCGACCGGGGGGAAGAGAGAGTGCGACCGGGGGGAAGAGAGAGTGCGACCGGGGGGAAGAGAGAGTGCGACCGGGGGGGAAGAGAGAGTGCGACCGGGGGGAAGAGGAGGGGGGAAGAGGGGGGTGAGGGGAGGGGGGGAAGAGGGGGGGGAAGAGGAGGGGGAAGAGGAGGGAAGGGGAGGAGGGGAAGGGGAGGAGGGGAAGGGGAAGGGGAGGAGGGGAAGGGGAAGGGGAGGAGGGGAAGGGGAGGGAAGGGGGTGGAAGGGGGGAAGGGGAGGAAGTGGAGGGGTGGGGGGGGAGGGCGAGAGAGTCCCTGAGCCCCCTGATCTCCGCCCCCCATCACTCGTGCCCCGACCCCCATCTCCTGAGCCCCGCCCCCACAATCTCCTGAGCCCCGCCCCCCCGAGGCTCGCCCCCCCCCTCAACCAAGCACCGAACTCCAGAGGCCCGATCTCCCGAGCACCGGCCCCCCGCCCTGGCTTCAAGTCCGCCGATTGCGGCTGTGAGAGACGGCCGGCGGGCCCGGTTGCCGGGGTAACCCTTCCCGCTCTCCAAGCCCCGCCCGAGATCCGCACTGCCGAGAGCCCCGCCCCCCCCGAGCGGGGAACAGAGAGAGACGGCGCGTCTCAGCTGCTCCTGCTGCACGCGCACCCTGACCCTCGTGGCCCACACCGTTGCCCCGGGTAACGTAACACCGGGGGGGGCCGCCGCCCGAGCCGAGCGGGGAACAGAGAGAGACGCCGCGTCTCAGCTGCTCCTGCTGCACGCGCACCCTGACCCTCGTGACCGACGCCGTTGCCCCGGGTAACATGACACCGGGGGGGGGGGTGAGGAGCTTTGCAGAAGCCGTGGGACAATTACCTAGCTCGGGCCTGGCTGGGCAAGAAAGGCCCAGGCTTTGAGGCCTAACAAAAACAGGGACAGGTAGGAAAATGAATCTTCAGGTTAGAGAAAATATTTACAAATGAATGAAGTTTTTTTTTAAACAATTTAATAAAAGCAATATTATTTTGCTGGAAATGTACATTTGAAAAGAAAGACGCAGATAGCAGGAAAAAGAATGGAAGCAAGATGGCGGCTACTCACCTCGGTTCAGAACGATAAGGCCCGCCCACACACGCACCGATTGGTCGACTGTCAGGTCACCAAAGCATAGGATTGGTCAATCGTCCCGTCACTCGACCGTAGGAGGGCCCGGCCGCACGCGCCAGCAACCCGGCGTACGATTGGTCGACCTCGAGGTCACTCTGTCGCTAATGAGCGGATAATGAGATGCTAATGAGCAGAATGTTGAAGGTTTTTCGGATACCGCGGGCGCAATTTTTGTCCGGCCGAAACGTAAATATGCTTACCATCGTTTTGGAACGGTGAGCTTTCTTTCGACGTAATGCACGCGTAGGTACGCTCTGTAACTTTCGAGCGCATAGCCGGACAGACGCACACCCGAGGACAGACAGAAGGACAGACAGATCGATTCGTTTATATATATAGATTTTAAAAATGTGATGTTTCTTTAAAATTTATTTGAAGATTTAGTGCTATTTTGGGGCCGTAGTATTTAGAAGTCTTGACAGCACTTCCTGTCAGACTTATGAATGGAGCATTCCCTGCTCCGATTGGCTGCCCATGGCCCACGTGATCCCAGGGGACGCATCGAATTAACTGCGCCCCTGGAATATGCAAGCACTGCGCGCCGGCAGCTGGACCAGGCCCCGGATCGGAATTGCACAGGGGCCCACAGCTCAACGGCCAGCGCACTAGGTACGTGCAGGTCAGGGGCTTGCACCCGCGGGAAGCCCCCGACCCGAATTTCTGGGCCATTGTGTTCAGTTTTGGTTACCCTACTTTAGGAAGGATGTCAAGGCCATTGGGAGGGTGCAGAAGGGATTCACTCTGGGCAGATGGGTAGTGGTGTGAGCTAGAAACCCAGGCTATTTTAACTCCTGGGACTCATGCAAATCCCGCCGGCCAATTTACCGCCCATTCCAGGAGTGATGTCAGCAGGAAGTGATGTGAGTCCTGTTGTAGCCGTGTGTTAATGGAGACACGGAATGCAGGAGTTGGTTTAACAGGTGTTTACTGAACAAAGTCTGGAGGTGAACTAACAGATACAAGACGCTATACAGGCTTATATACCCGAGTGGTCACTACCGGTACTACAGTACACAGGGGCTCTTAAAAGTACATACACTACAATTCCGAGGCCACGAGCCGACACCCATGTAAGTACCCCCACCACACAGTACTGCCCCCCCCGATTATCAAAATCCATGACAAGGCCTTGGACAACGTGAACCACTTTCCATGCCTCGGGAGCCTACTGTCAACAAGGGCAGACATCGATGACGAAGTCCAACACCGACTTCAGTGTGCCAGTGCAGCCTTCGGTCACCTGAGGAAGAGAGTGTTTGAAGACCAGGACCTCAAACCCGGCACTAAGCTCATGGTCTACAGAGCAGCAGTGATACCTGCCCTGCTGAATGCCTCAGAGACATGGACCATGTACAGCAGGCACCTCAAAGCACTGGAGAGGTACCACCAACGCTGCCTCCGCAAGATCCTGCAAATCCATTGGCAGGATAGGCGCAGCAACGTCAGTGTTCTTGCTCAGGCCAACATCCCCAGCATTGAAGCTTTGACCACGCTCGATCAGCTCCGATGGCCGGGTCACATTGTCTGCATGCCTAATACGAGACTCCCAAAACAAGCGCTCTACTCGGAGCTCCGGCGCGGCAAGAGAGCCCCAGGTGGGCAGAGGAAACGCTTCAAGGACACCTTCAAAGCCTCCTTGAAAAAGTGTTACATCCCCACTGACACCTGGGAATCCCTGGCAAAGGACCGCACAAAGTGAAGGAGAAGCACTCGGCAAGGCGCCGAACACCTCGAGTCTCTTCGCTGGGAGCAAGTGGAAGCCAAGCGCAAGGAGTGCATGTCAACCCAAGCACCCCACCCACACGCCCCTTCAACCACCGTCTGCCCCACCTGTGACAGAGACTGTAGGTCCTGCATTGGACTCATCAGTCACCTGAGAACTCATTTTTAATGTGGAAGCAAGTCATCCTCGGTTCCGAGGGACTGCCTAAGAAGAAGAAGAAGAAGTAGCGGGATTGGCTGCGGGGGCTGTCACACGGGCACCTCACGATGGGGATGGGGGTTAGGGTAGAGGCGGGGGGTGTTAATCCGCTGTAGAGGAAGCCTAAGCTTTCCTTGTGGGGCCAGGAGAAACAGGAGTTTTTGACCTGTTTGGGCCTGTTCTGGCCCAGATCCTCTCCTCTGTTATCCTCACCACAGTGGTTTCCTGCTCGTACCCATCGAGTTAAAATTGCAGTCAGGTCCTGATGACGTTATTGGGACCCGACATGCACATGTGAAATAGGACCTCGCTACCTTTGGGCGGTAGTCCTTGCAGGTTAAATTTGGGAAGTCAGTTCCTGGTGTCTCCAGGGTGACTAAGTAGCCTGGGCGATTATAACTGCCCACTCACCCGGTTTCTGCCAGACGAATAGGGTTAAAATCCCCCCCCCCCCCACACCCCCAGGACTCTATAGCAATAGGGCAGCCACAGTTAAAAAGCCATCACCAGGTTGGACGAGAGGATAGAAGGATGGAGCAAAACTTGAAGGGGGATAAATTGAATAAGGCTTGAAAACAGGCGTAGAGATGGCGATGCTGCCTGCTGTTTTAAATGATTGCTGCACGCAGCCAGCACCAAGGGAGGTGCATTGTGGCTGGACTAGGTGGTGGGAGTCCTTTGTGAGCTGAATCTGTGCTGTCAAAGATTGAAGAATGGCTGAACATGGTAGCGAGCGTATACCAAGGTATTCTGATGTGCGCTGGAGGCCATGGTGGAAGAGGTTGAATGGAGGAGAGCTGTCCTGAATCAGAGAGATGCAGGAGGCCCTCCAGACACATGCCCAGGAGGCAGTGGGACCAAGTAGCGGCAGAGGTCAATGCCAGGAGTGTTGCTCCAAGAACATGGACGCAGTGCAGGAGGAAGTTTAACACTCTCACACGAGTTGTCAAGGTGAGTAAGCTAATCTTCAAATGGCGTGTCCTACCAAATGCACCACTAGCCTCATCCACTGCTCAATCACCTCACCCACCAACAATCTCTATCAGTCCGTGCTCAACCCTAACATTCATCTGCTTTACCTCACCCTCACACACTTAGCGTTGTTGCAAGCCTCGCACTCACAACTCACAGCTCGCACACACCGGCAGCTGTTCAACCATGACAGCCACATCACCCAAACATATTGCAGGACACTCCCTCTTGCAGGTGTAGGTGGCGCATAAAAGGAGGCAGCAGCAAAGAACTGGAGGAGGGCAAGTGCGCCTGCAATGTTTTAACTCCCATGGAGGAGACTGTGCTGGCCATCATGGGAAGGGGCATCGCTGAGGCTGTGGCCACCGGCGGGGCTGAAATGATCAATGATGAGGGTATCTGCGTACCTAATCCTCCTTCTCTCATCCACTTCCCCCTCATCCCTCAATCTCTTCTGAGTGAGAAGCTGCAGAGGGTGTAAGCACACACTTTGTACTTTCTCCTCGACTCCCACCACAACCCAACCCTTGTCCCTTTTCTATTTCAGATACCCAAGAACTGGAACCTGCCCAGTCAGTGGAGGAAGAGGAAGAAGGCAGTGAAGATGAAGAGACACCATCACTCAATCACACACTTGCAGCCATCAGCTCAGATACTGAGACTGCGCGTATTTTAGAGGCTAGGATAGAGGAGGAATCTGCATGTGGTGAGACACCGGGCACAAGTGCACAGGAGCCAGGATGGGGGGGGAAAGGATAACACGGGTGCCAGCTCACCAGAGGGCAAGGTCGCACACTAGTTCTGCTGCAGAGGACTCAGATGATGACTTCGATGGGCCGGATTACAGAAGAAGGCTGATGGGTGTACACACCAAAATGCTTGGTGCCTGCGCTCAATGTCAAGGAGCTTGGAGGAGTCCAGTACCAACTTGGCACAGGGCTTTGCGAGGAGCTTGGAGCCCATGATTTCCAGCATGGAACCTTAATCAGTACACCTGTGGAACTTGTTGTGTATGTACCTTTAAGGGAATAACTGGTCTTAGACTGCAGTACTGGCAGTGACCATCCCTGTATAAAAGGCCCTAGCAGGCTTCTGTAGTTTCAGTTTCAAGCTGCATCTTGTTCAGTAAAGTACCTGTTAAACTGTTCTCCCGAAGTCCGTGTATTATTGAGGCACGGACTTTACAGTGGCGACGAGTAAGTTCGAACTCACCTGCAGTGTGGCATCATCTCACGGGGATCTCGCCTGAAAGGAAGGTCCTGGAAGGTCGTAGTCTGAGCAATGGGCGTCGACCGAGGGCAACCGCCCAAAGAATCCATCGGTGTTTGGAGAATTGCGGGAGAGACTGTGGTTCCAGCGAATCGTGCTGGTAGCAGGTAGCGCGCTGACCTTTCCGGACTGCGGCGGGCTCAAGCTCGATCGAGCGGCTCTACAAATCGGGCCGCGCAGTGTCGCCGGGAAAAGAAAACAAGAGAGAGAGGGTGGAGCGCACAGGGCGCGGTCGGTGCTCGAGAGCAGGACAGCGAAGAGAAACCAAACGGGGGGGGGGAAGGAAAGCGAGACGCGCCGAAGCTGCGGGTCGCCGCCATTACCCCGTAGAACGCTAGGAGCAGCGTGGCAGTAAGGGGAAGAAACAAAAGCACGGGAGGCGCCATTTTATCCCGTTGGGGAAGAAGCAAAAGCGCGGGAGGCGCCATTTTATTCCATTGGCGAAGAAGCAAAAGCGCGGGAGGTGCCATTTTAAATCGCCCAAGCTGCCGAAAAGTGGAAGTATCACTGCTTTCGACAACGAGGTAGAAGACTGGACCACGTATGTAGAAAGAATCGAAGTGTACTGCAAGGCAAATGAGGTGGCCGATGGAAAGAGGGCGTCGGTATTATTAAATCTGATGGGTGCGAATACATATGGCCTATTGCAGAATTTAAATACCCCAGCTAAACCAATGGAGAAAAGTTTTGAGGAGATTGTTCATATCTTACAGGAACACCTAAGCCCTACACCACTGCTGATAGCAGAAAGATTCAAGTTCCATAAAAGAAACCAGCACAAAGATGAGAGCAATGCTGACTATCTTACGGAACTACGCAAGTTATCGAAGCACTGCCAGTTCGGAGCAGGACTGGCAGACACCTTACGGGATAAGTTTGTCTGCGGACTCCAGAGTGAAGGAACCCAGAAATGACTACTTTCAAAAAAGGACCTGACGCTAGAACAGGCTTTCAGCGTGGCAGTATCCTACGAAGCAGCAACACGGGGAGCTAAGGAAATACAACAGAAACCATAAGAAAACAGCGCTAACGAAATGGCATATGGAGCCGAAAAGTGCTATCGCTGTGGCAGAACAACCCATGAGCAGAAGGACTGCTGGTTTAAAGACAAAATATGCAGGCAATGCGGGAAAATGGGACATATAGCAAGAGTCTGCAGGTCGGGAAAGAAGACCAACACGACAAGAACTACTAAGGAACAGTACAAGAAAGTAAAGAAACTGACAGATAGTAGTTCCGAAGATCAGGAGAGTGATACGGACTCCGGGAGCAGGCGACTAAGTTGTTTAAAATTACACAACGTGATTGCAAAAGAAGATCACCGAACCATTTGGGTCACCCTCATGATAGCAGGGTCCCCAGTGAAGATGGAATTGGACACAGGATCAGCCCTAACTGTCATGAATCGACGAGACTATGAGCGGCTATTCTCACACATACCCTTAAAGGACACGTCCATTGTATTGAAGACATACATGGGGCAAAAGGTCTACCCCAGAGGAAAAATAAGGGTGCCAGTTGAATATAACGGAAAGGAAACACAGAAACTATACATGTATATACTACAAGATGGAGGACCACCATTATTGGGACGTGAATGGATCCGAAGACTACAATTGGATTGGCATTCCATTCTGGCACTAACTGTGACTGACAAAAAAAGAGGGTGACGTCGCACCTGGACGTCTGTCACAAATTCTATCTGACGCGGAAGAGGTGTTCCAACAAGGACTTGGGACTCTAAAAGGAGTAAAGGCAACCATAAAGATTTAGGATAACGCAACCCCAAAATTTTTCAAGGCCAGACCGGTGCCATACGCGATACGCCCAGTTGTGGAAGCTGAACTGGAGAGACTGGAGCATTCGGGGGTGCTGTCTAAGGTGGACTGGAGCGAGCGGGCCACACCCATCGTTCCTGTAATGAAAAAAGCATTGAGCAGCACGCCTGGGGAGCCAAGGAAGGTTCGCATCTGTGGGGACTTCAAGGTGACTGTGAACCCAGTCCTGCACACAGTACAGTATCCGCTTCCGCGGATTGAAGATATTTTCGCCTCACTATCTGGAGGGAAACGTTTTACAAAGATTGACCTGGCTCAAGCGTATGTACAAATGGAGGTGGAAGAAGCATCTAGGAAATACCTCACGATAAACACTCACAAAGGTCTTTACCAGTACAATCGACTGGTATTTGGGGTAGCATCGGCCCCGGCTATGTGGCAGAGGGCAATGGAACAAGTCCTGCAAGGGATCCCGGGGACCCAGTGTTATTTGGACGACATCCTGGTTACGGGCGAAAATGACAATGAACACCTTGCCAACCTGCAACAGGTGCTCATGAGATTGCAGGAATATGGGCTACGAGCCAACCGCCCCAAATGCGAGTTCTTCAGGAGACAAATCTCGTATTGTGGCCACATGATTGATGAGGAAGGGTTGCATAAGTCGCCGGACAAGATTGAGGCTGTAGTCAAGGCTCCAGCACCAGAAAATGTGTCGCAACTGAGGTCGTTCCTCGGGTTGCTGAACTACTACCATAAGTTCTTGCCGAATTTATCTACAATTCTGCACCCACTGAACGCCCTCCTTCAAACTGGTATAACATGGAAATGGAGTGATGAGTGTAAGCGTGCCTTTCAGGAATGTAAATGCCAAATCACTTCAAAAGAAGTATTGGCCCATTACAACCCAACACTACCGATTCGGTTGGCATGTGATGCGTCACCTTATGGCATTGGAGCGGTGCTGTCACACAAATTTCGTGATGGTTCAGAGAGGCCAATAGCCTTTGCATCGCGCTCGCTAACCTCAGCCGAGCGTAACTACGCCCAGATTGACAGGGAGGCCCTCAGCCTGGTGTGGGGGGTGAAGAAGTTCAATCACTATCTGCACGGGCAGAAATTCACCCTACTGACTGATCATCAATCCCTGGTCTCAATTTTTAACCCAAAGAAGGGCGTTCCGGTGAGGACGGCGCAACGGCTGCAAAGATGGTCACTTTTTCTAGGGGCACATCAGTATGACATAGAGTACAAAGGTACGAAACAACATGGAAACGCTGATGCCTGTCGTGCCTACCGTTGCCTACGGCGGAAGAAGCATCTGCAGTGGACCCTGTGGAGGTATTCCATGCGACCATAGTCGAATGTTTGCCTGTTACAAACGCAAGTATTGAGAAGGAAACCCGAAATGACCCGACACACTCTCGGGTCTATGATTTGACAGTGAAGGGGTGGCCAGCATATGGCGACTCACTGTTGCCAGCATTCTCGACAAGGAGGGAACAGCTGTCAGTGTGCCGGGGAACCTTGATGTGTGGATCCCGAGTGGTAATTCCACCCAAGTTGAGAGATAGAGTACTCAATGAGCTTCACGAGGGTCATCTGGGAGGGGTAAAAATGAAGAGCTTAGCCAGGGCGTTTGTGTGGTGGCCGGGAATCGATAAAGAAATCGAGGATATGACCAAGAGATGCACAGGATGCCAGAAAGTCCAAAACGCTCCACCACAGGCCCCGCTACATCCATGGGAGTGGCCCTCATCTCCATGGCAATGGGTACACATTGAGTCCATAAATGGACCAGCGAAATCAATGTTTCTAATCGCTGTGGACGCCCATTCGAAATGGCCAGAGGTCATTAAAATGTCCTCCACCACCACGGAGAAAACTATTGCAGTCCGAAGGACCATCTTCGCCAGGAATGGGTTACCAGAACAGATCTGTTCCGACAGTGGCCCACAGTTTGTGTCTGAGGATTTCCGGAGGTTCCTGAAGAATAATGGGGTGAAACATTACACATCTGCCCTATATCATCCAGCCACAAATGGATTGGCTGAGAGGTTTGTTCAGACCTTTATAAAGGCCATAAAGGCAATGTATAATGACGACATACCACTGCAACACAAGGTGGATAACTTCCTGTTTGCTTACCAGAATGCGACACATGCAGTAACCAACCAAACTCCAGCCGTACTGTTTTTCAACTGGAGACTAAGATGTCGCTTGGATTTGCTCAAACCAAACATAAGACGAGATGTTGAGGATAAGCAGTTCCAGCACATAAATGAGAAGCCAACCAGGAGCTTCAAGATAGGGCAACCAGTCTTGGCCCGCGACTACCGAACAGAAAAATGGCAGCCAGGCACGATATGCACACAGCAGGGACCACTAATGTACACAGTGGACGTTGGAGAGAGCATCGTGAGATGCCATGCTGACCAGATTCTAGAGTCACAGGAACAAGCCAAACCTGTACCACAAGCATGTGCACCTGGTAATGAGCCCGAAGTACAGATTGCGTCTACCTCAGAAGCAGGGGTATTGGAAGCTGACGAACCAACCAATGACAATGAGCCAGAATTGACTCCACCGCTGTTGTGTATGTACCTTTATGGGAATAACTGGTCTCAGACTGCAGTACCGGCAGTGACCACCCCTGTATAAAAGGCCCTAGCAGGCTTCTGTAGTTTCAGTTTCCAGGTTGTCTCCATTCAGTAAAGACTTGTTATAATCAACTCCTGCAGTCCGTGTCTCAATTATACACAGACATAATACTGGAGACGAGTAAGAAACAAACTTACCTGCAACTCGGCAGCACCTCAGACGACGTTATTGAAGGTCGAAGCCAGAAGAAAAAAAGAAAAAAAAAAATAATCCAAAGAAACTCGAGAAACGGGCATCGACCGTGGGCAACCGCCCTCCAAATCATCGAATTGAAAAGTGCAGGAGAGACTGTCGAGAGCCAGGCTTAGTTCTCCAGTCTGTGGTTTCCCAGCTAATCGGGCTGGTGGCAGGTAGTGCACTGATCCTTCCTGGGCTGCGGCGGGCTAGAGTTCGATCGGGTGGCTCTGCAATGGGGCCGGGCAGCGAGTCGGGAAGCAAAGAGAGAGAGAGAGGGTGGAGTACACAGGGCGCGGCCGGTGCTTCGAAGCCGGGCAGCGTTCGGACCTAAGAAGTGGGAGGGAAGTGTCCCAGAGGGTCCGCTCCACGACAGGAACGGTTCTTCAATTAACGGAGCAAATATTGAAGCGCGTTGGCAGCAGCGATCGGGGAGGCGCGAAGACCATAGGGCGTCGCCATTACAGGATAGTAAAATAAATATAATCGCCAGCAACAGCGTTGGCAGCAGCGGCGGGAAAGCGCGGGAGGCGCCATCTTAACTTGGCGGGGAAGAAGGAAAAGCGCGGGAGGCGCCATTTTGATCCATCGGGGATGAAGGCAAAGCGCGGAAGGCGCCATCTTAGATTTTCAAGATGCCAAAGACTGGCGATATTACTGCCTTCGATAATGCAATAGAAGACTGGACCACGTATGTGGAAAGAGTCGAGGTATATTGCGAGGCAAACGAAATAGCCGATGAGAAAAAGGCATCGGTATTGCTAAATTTAATGGGCGCAAGAACGTACGGCCTATTGCGGGACCTGATTACTCCAGCCAAACCGAAGGCGAAGAGTTTTAACGAAATTGTTGCTATCCTACAGGAACACCTAAATCCTACACCGCTGCTGATAGCAGAAAGATTTAAATTCCACAGGAGAAATCAGCATAAAAATGAGAGCAATGCTGATTACCTTACGGAACTACGCAAGCTATCAAAGCACTGCCAGTTCGAAGCAGGACTGGCAGATACCTTACGGGACAAATTTGTCTGTGGACTCCTGAGTGAAGGAAGCCAGAAGAGGTTACTCTCAGAGAAAGAGCTAACGCTAGATAAGGCTTTCAGCGTGGCAGTATCGTGTGAAGCAGCAGCAAGGGGAGCTGCGGAAATACAACAAAAGCCACAGGAATACGGCACCCACGAAATGACACGGGGATTGGCAAAATGGTATCGCTGCGGCAGAACAAACCATGACCAGAAGGACAGCTGGTCCAAGGACAAAATATGCAGGCAATGCGGAAAGATGAGACACATTGCACGAGTTTGCAGGTCTGGGAAGAAGACCAACAACAACAAAAAGGCTACTAAGGAACCGTACAGGAAAGTACAAAAAAATGACGGACAGTAGTTCCAAAGACCAGATGAGCGATAGTGAATCCGGGAACAAGAGACTAAGCTGTCTCAAACTTCACAACGTAATCGCAAAAGAGGATCACCGAACCATTTGGGTCACCCTCATGATAGCAGGGTCCCAAGTCAAAATGGAATTGGATACAGGATCAGCTCTAACCGTCATGAATCGACGAGACTACGAGGGGCTATTCTCACACATACCCTTGAGAGAGACATCCATTGTCTTGAGGATGTGTACGGGGCAAAAAGTATACCCCAGACGAAAAATAAGGGTGCCTGTCGAATTCAACGGCAAGAAAATATGGAAATTGTATCTCTACATTCTGCAAGATGGTGGACCACCGTTATTGGGACATGAATGGATCAGAAAGATAAGTTTAGACTGGCACTCCATTCAGGCACTGACGGTGGCTGGTAAAAAGGATGACGATGTCACTCCTGGACGATTGTCAACAATCTTAGCTGATGCCAAAGAGTTATTTCAACAAGAACGGGGCACTCTTAAAGGCGTAACCGCCTCGATAAAAATAGAGGAGAATGCAATTCCCAAGTTTTTCAAAGCAAGACCGGTACCATATGCACTTCGCCCAGCCGTCGAGGCAGAGCTGGAGAATCTGGAGAATGCAGGCGTGTTATCTAAGGTAGACTGGAGCGAGTGGGTGACACCCATTGTTCCTGTCATGAAGAAAACGTTAAACAATAAGTCTGAGGAGCCAAGGAAGGTTCGCATCTGTGGGGACTTCAAGGTGATGGTGAACCCAGTCCTTCACACAGTACAATATCCTCTTCCAAGGATAGAAGATATCTTCGCCTCACTATCTGGAGGGAAGCGTTTTTTTCAAAAATTAACCTAGCACAAGCATATTTGCAGATGGAGGTTGAAGAATCCTTTAGGAAGTATCTCACGATAAACACTCACAAAGGTCTTTACCAGTATAATCGACTGGTATTCAGAGTAGCATCAGCTCCGGTGATATGGCAAAGAGCGATGGAACAAGTCCTGCAAGGGATTCCGGGGACTCAGTGTTACTTTGACGACATCCTAGTGACAGGTGAAGATGACAGTGAACACCTTGCCAACCTAGAGCAGGTGCTCACTAGACTACGTGAACATGGGCTACGAGCCAATCGCCCCAAGTGTGAGTTTTTTAAGAAACGGGTATCGTATTGTGGCCACGTGATTGATGAAGAGGGGTTGCATAAGTCCCCTGACAAAATTGAAGCGGTAGTTAAGGCTCCAGCGCCTGAAAATGTGTCGCAACTGAGGTCATTCCTCGGATTGGTGAATTACTACCATAAGTTTTTGCCGAATTTGTCCACAATTCTGCATCCACTGAACGCCCTACTACGAACGGGAGTAGCATGGAAATGGAGCGATGAATGTAAGCGGGCCTTTCAGAAGAGTAAGGACCTAATCACTTCAAGAGAAGTATTGGCTCACTACAACCCATCACTACCGATAAGACTGACGTGTGATGCGTCTCCCTA
This sequence comes from Somniosus microcephalus, assembly GCF_052327205.1. Classification (NCBI taxonomy): domain Eukaryota; kingdom Metazoa; phylum Chordata; class Chondrichthyes; order Squaliformes; family Somniosidae; genus Somniosus; species Somniosus microcephalus. The sequence continues at coordinate 54,394,458 of NC_141010.1, read as the reverse complement.
CGGCATTGGGGCGGTACTGTCACATAAATTCCTTGATGGTTCAGAGAGGCCGATAGCTTTTGCGTCACGCTCGTTAACTTCAGCCGAGCGTAACAATGCCCAGATTGACAGAGAGGCCCTCAGCCTGGTGTGGGGGGTGAAGAAGTTCAATCACTACCTGCACGGTCAGAAATTTACTCTACTAACTGATCATCAACCTCTCATCTCCATTTTCAACCCTCAGAAGGGCGTACCGATAATGACGGCACAACGGCTACAGAGGTGGTCCCTTTTCCTAGGGGCACACCAATATGACATCGAGTACAAAGGAACTAAACAACATGGGAATGCTGATGGATTGTCGCGCCGGACGTTGCCGACGCTGGAAGAAGAACTGGCAGTGGATCCAGTGGAGTTATTCCACTCGACTATAGTCGAATGTCTCCCTGTGACGAATGCAAACATAGAAAAGGAAACACGAAATGACCCGACACTCTCCTGGGTCTATGATTTAACGGTGAAAGGATGGCCAACACATGGCGAACCACTGCTGCCAGCATTCTCGCCGAGAAGAGAACAGCTGTCAGTGTGCAGAGGAACCTTGATGTGTGGATCCAGAGTAGTAATTCCACCCAAATTGAAGGATAGAGAGCTTCATGAGGGTCATCTGGGAGGGGTAAAAATGAAGAACTTAGCCAGAGCGTTTGTGTGGTGGCCGGGAATCGATAGAGAAATCGAAGAGATGACCAAGAGCTGTACAGGATGCCAGAAGGTCCAAAACGCCCCACCACAAGCCCCTCTACATCCATGGGAGTGGCCCTCATCTCCATGGCAAAGGGTGCACATTGATTTTGCTGGTCCCTTTATGGACTCGATGTTTTTAATTGCGGTGGATGCACATTCAAAGTGGCCAGAGGTAATAAAAATGTCCTCAACCACCACAGAAAAAACTATCACAGTCTTACGAACCATATTCGCCAGGAATGGGCTGCCTGAACAGATTTGCTCTGACAATGGACCACAGTTTGTGTCTGAAGTGTTCCGGAGGTTCTTAAAGAACAATGGTGTTAAGCATTACACATCCGCCCCATATCATCCAGCCACTAATGGATTGGCCGAGAGGTTTGTTGAAACATTCAAGGAGGCTATCAAGGCAATGGCCCAGAAATTCCAGAACGGGGCTTGCAGCGCGTGCAAGCCCCGTATTTACACTTACCCCGCGCTACTGACGATCAGCTCCAGGGACGCCTGGACTTGGTGAATGAAAAAGAAGAATCCCGGGCAGCGTATGACGTCACGCCGCCCAGGAGTGCAGCCAGCGCGAAGCCAGGAGCGTGCAGTGTAAGTGAGACACGCCCCTTGAGGTCTCAGTTTCACTGGACACGCCCCCAATGTTTCTGTCAAGCTGCTAAGCATTTCTACATGCAAAGCAGCAGTTTAAATAGGTTTTTGGAAGTTTTTTGAAGATTTTGGTAACTTTTATAAACTTTTTAAAAAGTTTACATTATTTTGAGTAATCTGAAGTAGTTTTAAAGAGAATTAAAGCAATTTAAAGACTTTTAAAAGCCCTAATAGAATTTTTTTAATTCCATTTATTTATTTAGCAATGTCGTCGTCATACGTGTCTTCACACTGTTCCCTTTGGGGAACTGTATGAAGTGGTGGAATGATTTATGGCCGTGATTAACGCTCATTCCGTGACCGTAACCATCTTTGAACCAGCCATGAGGGCGGTTAGTCCTATGGCGGGAGGGTTTTACGGGCTCCCACAAGCTATAGAAGGAGGGGGGGGCCACCCACACCCACGGACGCAAATATCCCACTGGATGTCAACCCAGAATTTAGAGCCGGAGCTCCGACTCCACTTCCCGGGACTGTCTGGAGCGGGGTTCGAAACCCTACCCTGATCTGGCCCAGCGGCGGGGATCCTACCGCTATGACAAAGGCCCAATCCGATTAGCAACGTGAAATGGCAGCATAGTGCTCCAGTCACGGGGAGGGAAAAGGCGCAGGAAACGTATGGGTGTCACCTTTTGTGCGGAGTGGGCCTTTTGCATAGCAGTAAGCATCCCCGCCGCTGGGCCAGAAGGAGTAGGGTTTTGAACCCCACTCCAGACAGTCCCGGCAAGTGGAGTCGGAGCTCCAACTTTAAATTCTGGGTGGACATCCAGCGGGATACTTGCGTCCGTGGGTGTTGGTGGCCCCCCCCCCCTCAGATGGGTTGTGGGAGCCCGTAAAACCCTCCCGCCATAGGACTAACCACCCTAATGGCTGGTTCAAAGATAGTTACGGTCACGGAATGAGCGTTAATCACGGCCATAAATCCTTCCACCACTTCATACAGTTCCCCAAAGGGAACAGTGTGAGGATACGTACGATGATGACCTCTTGCGCAATGCACCTCCTTGGACCCTCAGTCGCAGATGCGAGGGGGCAAGTCGTGCAATTGTTAAATTTTTTATTTTATTGACATGTAAAATGTTGGCCCAGTAATTCCCTTCCAAATGCGCTAGTACGGTCGGGGTACTTACGCATCTGGCCGGATGAAATGCCGGTTTTCAGCATGCACAGTGCATGTGGGGAAAACCGGCATTTCCTGTCCTCTGAACGAAGGGGTTCAGAGGCAGAACGCGTGCGACTGCACAGGCAGCGCGTGCGCAGTATAATTCGCCGCTTTCATTAATGCTTTCAGCGAGGTCCAGTCATTACAACTTACACATGAAAAAAGCATGGGTACAGTTGCTCCAGAGGCTGCGGAGGAAGATATTTCTTATCGTGGAGCTTCTGAAAGTATGTATGTCTGTATATATTCCTTTACTTATGTGTATGAATGTATTATTTAATTATGACTTTCAGAGAAAGTAACTTATTGGAAAATCATAATTAAAAATATACATTCATACACATTAGTAAAGGAATATAAAACATACATACATATACGTAAAGGAATATATGTGGACATACATACATAACTCATTCTCACATTCCATTCACACAGCCACAATTGCTCCTTCTACCTACCGTTCTGAAAACCCGTTTAAAAAAAAAAAAAAATTAAAGTTTAAAACTTACTTAAAATTTCTTAAAATAACTTCCCTCCCTTTCCCAAACCTAAATATTGCATTTCATAAGCTCCTCCATAAAAGATATCTCCTTCCCCAGCCAATGAACAACTTTACACTTGCTTTTTTCAAGTGTAAGTTCTAGGGACTTACCCTCACTGAATCCATCAGTGAAATCTACAAAGTTCACTGCGCAAGCGCTGCCTGTGCAGTCGCACGCGCTGTGAATAGACCTCGGGTCTGGAAATGCCGGCGTTCCCCGCATGCGCTGTTCCTGCTGAACGCCGGCATTTCCAACGGCCAGATGCGTGAGTAACCCGACCGTACTCACGCTTCTGGCCTGGAATTTCTGGCCCAATGTGTAATGAAGATATACCCCTACAACACAAGGTGGATAACTTCTTGTTTGCCTACAGGAATGCGACACATGCGGTTACCAACCAAACTCCAGCCATGATGTTCTTCAATCGAAGACTACGATGCCGCTTGGATTTGGTTAAGCCAAACGTCAGAAGAGGTGTGGAGAACAGGCAGTTTCAGAATATGAATAAAAAGCCGACCATGAGTTTTAACCAGTTTTGGCCCGGGACTACCGCACAGAGAAATGGCAGCCAGGAACGATCTGTACACGGCAAGGACCTCTAATGTATACCGTGGATGTTGGAGAGAGCATTGTAAGACGCCATGCTGACCAGATTCTAGAGTCACTGGAAAACGTCAACTCCACACCACGATCTGATACACCTGGCGATGAAACCGAAGTACCAATTGCATCTACCGCAGAATCGGTGATATTGGAAGCAGACGAACCTAACAACAACATTGATCCCGACGCAACCTTGCCAGAAGAACCTGATACCCAAAGAGGCGTTATCCAGACAGAATCAGGAAGCCTCCTCAAAGACTGAACTTATAATTGCTTAACTTCAACCAATGTATCTAGCAACCGTAATTGTAATTGTAATGAGTTATTATTTAGTTGTTAAATGAATGTTATGTACTGTTTATCTAAAAGGGGAGGAATTGTTGTGTATGTACCTTTAAGGGAATAACAAGTCTCAGGCTGCAGTACCGGCAGTGACCACCCCTGTATAAAAGGCCCTAGCAGGCTTATGTAGTTTCAGTTTCCAGGTTGTCTCCATTCAGTAAAGACTTGTTATAATCAACTCCTGCAGTCCGTGTCTCAATTATACACGGACATAATAACCGCCAGAACAGGATACTCGAGAAAGGCGCTATCCAGTCCGGATCAGGAAGCCTCCTGAAAGACTGAACTTATAAATGACTATTTCAGTTGATGTATATATTACTGAGGAAATTGTAATTGTAATTAGTTATTATTTAGTTGTTAAATGAATGTTATGTACTGTTTATCTAAAAGGGAGGAATTGTTGTGTATGTACATTTAAGGGAATAACTGGTCTTAGACTGCAGTACCGGCAGTGACCACCCCTGTATAAAAGGCCCTAGCAGGCTTCTGTAGTTTCAGTTTCAAGCTGCCTCTTGTTCAGTAAAGTACCTGTTAAACTGTTCTCACGATGTCCGTGTATTATTGAGGCACGGACTTTACAGAACTCACCATGATGCAGCGTCTGATGGCCGATGTCACAGCCTCCATCGCAGCACAAGCAGCTTCCACCAAAGGTCTGAGTGCTGCAGTGGAAGCTCAGACTGCTGTCATCATGGCTCTGGATACCAGTGTTCAAAGGGTCTTCCAGAGCATACCAGCAGTCCATCAATCTGTTCGCCAACAGATTGCTAAGATTGTTAAGGCACCACCCCGGGGGAGTGGCAGTGCCTCCATGGAGGACAAACCTGTTGTCCTCACTCAGGGGGACAGCATTCGTGCACCCACCACTGCCACTCTGCCAGTGACCTTGCTGTTACCTGTCAGCCAGCCAGCCCAGACGGCTGCAGCACAGATGGTGCAGTCTGAAGCCATGTCTTCTAGGCCCAGAGCTGCTCGAGGTCGCCCTTCAGGGCCATCTGCAGTCTCCTCAATTGGAGGTCAGCAGCCATCCACCACCCATATTGCAGCCACTGAGGAAGCACCTCGTAGGGGCACTGGGACAGCAAAGGCACATGGAAGAGGCACTAAGGAATACACAAGGGTGACTGGTTTATTTTTGTATACATTATGTCATAATTTAATTTATAAATGTGGATTGGATTGTGCATTTTCTGGTGGTTTTTATTTTTGTGTTGTCGGAACGAGGACGATGTGATGGTCAGTGATAGAGGAAAGGTAAGGAGTGTGGGACTGTTGGTGAATGGGGAGGTGTGGTTGAGGTTACTGGTAACGCTCATTAATTATTTGATCACGTAGTGCCCAGGCAGAAAGGGACTGTCTACATTCTAGGCTCCCTTCCTCTTCCTTTTCCTCCACTTCCTGCTGCTCTTCCCCCTCCTCCTCCTCTTCCTCGCGCTCCTGCTCCGCAGATTCTCATCTGATAGGTGGTGGCCAGGGCTGTTCCCTCACGATGGCCAGGTTGTGCAGCATGCAGCAAAACACCACAAATCCTGATACCCGCTCAGCTGAGTACTGCAGAGCTCCTCCAGGCAGCGGAAGCGTTGCTTGAGGATGCCGATGGTCTGCTCTGTAATGTTCCTGTGGCAGCAAGGCTCTCATTGTAGGCCTGCTGTGGACGTGTGTGTATGTTCCGGACCGGAGTCATGAGTCATATCATCAGTGGATAACCCTTGTCACCAGTAACCAGCCTTAGACTGCCGTGGTGGGCTAAATACAGCCGGCACAGAGGACTGACGCAGAATGAAGGAATCATGACTACTGCCAGGATAACAGGCATTGAGCTGCATGATGCGCAGCCTGTGGTCACACACCAGCTGCACATTGAGGGAGTGGAATCCCCTTCAGTTCAGGAAAATGGCAGAGTTCACATGGGGTATGCAGCCAATGGCACGCTACACTATGGGGAAGCCTGCAATCTGAGCAAACCCTTGTGCTCGTGCCGCCTGCTTGTCTCTGGCAAGAGGGAATGAGATGAAGCTGTCACTCTGTGTATAGAGAGACTCACTGAGCTCCCTTACAGTGCACTGTAAACTGTGAGATGTTGCTTAATTCTCCAGCAGCAGCCTGGAAGGAGTCAGATGCATAAAGGTTAAGAGTCACGGTCACCTTGACAACCACAGGCAATGCTGTCCTTGCCCTGCTTTGAGGTTGCACTGGTGGGGCTGCAGCAGTTTACAGATTTCAATCATGACCTCTTTAGTGAAGAGAAGACGTCTCATGCTTTGGTCCTCGCTGAAGTTGCTCCCTAAAGACCCTCGATGGATATGGCCTCCTGCTGAGAGCCCTTCTCCCCCTCCTCCCTCTTCTAGCAGCTTGTCCTGCTCTGCGTGGCCTCTCTTCACTCTCCCAGTCATGCTCAATTCCCAGAGGAAGCCCTACCAGGCCACCCATGTCTGGAAGCAACTTGTTTCAGCACAAGTTTATAAATCAACAAAAAAGTACTTCAGCACCAGCCAGAACACTCCTTGTATTCCATTGAAACTTTAGGCAAGAATAGGAAAGCTCCAAAAACACGTTCTTTATACAAACGCATGGAGTATAAGGAATAAATTGAATGAACTGTAGGCACAAATTCAAATTGGAGGGTATGACATGGTAGCCATTACTGACACATGGCTGCAAGACAGTCAGGACTGGGAACTAAATATACCAGTTTATAAGGTCTACAGGGAAGATAGGGGAAATGGCAGAGGGGGAGGAGTAGCCTTAGTGATTAATGGTGAAATCACTTCAATGATAAGAGAGGATTTAAAGAGAGGTAAGCAGGCAGTGGAGACTTTATGGGTAGAATTAAGAAATAGGAAAGGATCTAAGACTGTAGTGGGAGTTGTGTATAGGCCCCCTGGTAGCAGCTGTGAAGTGCTAGATTGTATAAATGCAGAGATTAGACAAGCGTGTAGCAAAGGCAGAGTGGCTTTAATGGGGGATTTTAACTTTCATATAGATTGGGAAAAGCAGACGCGCACCTGTCAGAAAGGTAGTGAATTTCTTGAGTGTGTCCGGGATAGTTTTCTACCGCAATATCTCCGAGAGGCAACAAGGGGGCAAGTCAATTAGATTTAGTAATGAGTAATGAGCCAGATTTAGTTAACAGCCTAACTGTGTGTGAACATTTATCCAATAGCGATCATAACATGATCGAGTTCAACGTAGTGTTTGAAAGGGAGAAACGCGAAACCGCTACTAAGATTCTGGATTTGGGTAAGGCCGACTTCAATGGAATGAGGCAGAGACTGTCCCCAGTAAACTGGGCAAATCTGTTACATAAGAAATCGGAGCAGGAGTAGGCCATTCGGCCCCTCGACTCATTCAATAAGATCATGGCTGATCTGATCTTGGCCTCAAAGCCACTTTCCTGCCCGCTCCCCATAACCCTCGCCGTTAATGGGTAAAATGACAGAAGATCAGTGGGAGACGTTCAAAAAAGAATTTAAGGTGATACAGAACCAGTTGATACCCCTGAGGGGCAAGAGATCTACTTCCCAAAATAAAAAGCCATGGACAACTAAAGAGGTAAAGGACAGCATAAAACTAAAGGAAAGGACATACAAAAATGCAAAAAATAGCAGAAATCCTGGCAAATGGGAAAGATACAAAGAACAGCAAAGGGTTAGAAAACAGATAGTAAGAGCTACAAAAGGTCTGTATGAAAAGAGACTTGCAAGGGATATCAAAATCAACATTTTTTTTACAATTATATTAGGAAAAAGAGAGTGGTCAGGAGCAATGTGGACCCCTTAAAAACTGAAAGTGGTGATATTATCAGTGATAATAAGGAAATGGCGGACATGTTGAATAATTACTTTATGTCAGTATTTACAGTAGAGCAAATCCCAAGGAATCAGGGACAGGGTCTCAATAAAGTTAATGTAAGTAAAATAACAGTAATGAAGAAAATAATGGCACTAAAGAGTGACAAATCCCCAGGGCCAGGTGGTTTCCATTCCAGGGTTTTAAAGGAAGTAGGTGAGCACATTGCAGATGCCCTAACTATAATCTTCCAAAGTTCTCGCGATTCAGGAACCGTTCCCTTAGATTGGAAAATTGCGCATGTCACTCCACTATTTAAAAATGGCGAGAGAGGGAAACCAGGGAATAATAGATCAGTTAGCCTAACATCTGTTGTTGGGAAATTGCTAGAGTCTATAATTAAGGATAGGCGGACAGAACACCTTGAAATTTTCAGTTGATCAGAGAGCCAGCATGGATTTATGAAAGGTAGGTCATGCCTGACAAACCTGATTGAATTTTTTGAAGAGGTGGCTAAAGTAATGGACAGCGGAATGTCTATGGATGTTATTTATATGGACTTCCAGAAGGAATTTGATAAAGTCCCACATAAGAGTCTGTTAACTAAGGTAGAAGCCCACGGAATTGAGGGCAAATTATTGACCTGGTTAGGAGATTGGCTGAACGGCAGGAGACAGGCTGTAGGGATAATGGGTAGATACTCAAATTGGCAGGATGTGACTAGTGGTGTCCCGTAGGGATCCGTGTTGGGGCCTCAACTATTTAGAATATTTATTAACGACTTAGACAATGGCATAGAAAGTTATATAACAAATGTGTCGATGACACAAAAATAGGCGGCATTGTAGGCAGTGTAGATGGAAGCATAAAATTACAGAGGGATATTGACAGATTAAATGAATGGGCAAAACTGTGGCAAATGGATTTCAATGTAAGCAAATGTGAGGTCATCCACTTTGGACCTAAAAGGATAGAACAGGGTACTTTCTAAATAGTGAAAGGCTAAAAACAGTGGAGGTCCAAAGAGACTTGGGGGGTTCAGGTACATAGATCATTAAAATGTCATGAACAGGTACAGAAAATAATCATATAGGCTAATGGGATGCTGGCCTTTATAAATAGAGGACTAGAATACAAGGGGTAGACGTTATGCTGCAAAACCCTGGTTAGGCCACACCTGGAGCACTGGGAGCAGTTCTGGGCACCACACCTTAGGAAGGATAGATTGACCTTGGAGGGAGTGCAGGGTAGGTTTACCAGAATGATACCCGGACTTCAAGGGTTAAGTTACGGGGAGAAATTGCACAAGTTAGGGTTGTATTCCCTAGAATTTAGAAGGTTAAGGGGTGATCTGATCGAAGTTTTCAAGATATTAAGCTGAACAGATAGGGTAGATAGAGAGAAACTACTTCCGCTGGTTGGGGATTCTCGGACTAGGGGGCATAGTCTAAAAATTAGAGCCATACCTTTGAGGAGTAAAATTAGGAAACAATTCTACACACAAAGGGTGGTAGAAGTTTGGAACTCTCTTCCACAAATGGCAACTGATGTTGGATCAATTGTTAATTTTAAATCTGAGATTGGTAGTTTTTTGTATATCAAAGGTATTAAGGGATTTGGGCCAAAGGCGGGTATATGGAGTTCGGTCGCAGATCAGCCATGATCTCATTGAATGGTGGAACAGGTTCGAGGGGCTGAATGGCCTCCTCCAGTTCCTATGATCCTACACTTAGAATTATATCAGTAGCCAGAAGAAATAATCCAGCAACTAAGCTGTAAGTAGTTCATGATCCCTTCAAGTAGCACGGGTGGGGGTGGTCCTTCATACCAGTTAGCATTGTGTTCAGCTGTGTGAGGTTAGGACAGAGCGTAGGATATTGTAAATATGTTGCTGCAGAGAGGTTATTTTACCTCACCTCGCTTCTTAATCTGTTGCCAGAATTTCCTGGAGGAAGTTCAAGTAACTTATTCCACAGAACTCTGAAGATGTAACTGATTCAATTATTGTACAGGAAACTTTGGTTTATCCGATGGTTAACCGTCCGGAATGCTCGATCCACCGGCAAAAATCAGGAGCCGTTTCGTTTGGTTTTTTTTCTTTTTCGTTGCTTTTTTTCCACCAGTCAGGCTCTGCAAGGTCTCGCTGAAGCTGTTGCTAAGCTACAGAGACACTTGCAAGGTACGGCTGACTGTTTAGAAGCTGCAACAGGGTTTGTTGCCAGATACGGAGCCGTATGTTTCAACATTAGCGCTGGTTTGTCCGGCAGTTTTGATGGGACGGCAACAGCTCGGTCCCGCCGGTGCCGGATAGCACAAAGTTTCCTGTAAAATGACCCGTACTTACAACAACAAAAAATCCTTTGCTAATTTTTGACGTTTCAAAAATTGACATTAGAATCTGCCTGCTCTGCATGCTGCCTGCGGTGATTAGGTGCTCACATGCAAACCCCTTTACCAAGATTGCGTCCAGAGCACTTCGAGCATTAGGGGGCCGATTAGTGCCTACAAAACGGATGCTACAGAGCAAAATTTCTCCCCCAGATGAGACCCACTTCCTGCTCCCTCGACCCTATTCCCATCAAACTGCTGACCACCCAACTTCCTTTACTGGCTCCCAAGTTAGCTGACTCCATCCCTCTCCCTAACATCTGTCTGAGGCTGAACCACACTGTTTGCAACCTTGGTTTCACCTTTGACCCTGAAATGAGCTTCCGACCACATATCCGCGGTATAACTAAGGAATCCTATTTCCACCTCCATAACATCGCCCGTCTCTGCCCTTGCCTTAGCTCATCTGCTGCCGAAACCCTCATCCATGCCTTTGTTACCTCTAGACCTGACTATTCTGACGCACTCCTGGCTGGCCTCCCACATTCTACCCTACGTAAACTTGAGGTCATCCAAAAACTCAGCTGCCTGTGTCCTATCTCGCACCAAGTCCCGTTCACCCATCACCCCTGTGCTCACTGACCTACATTGGCTCCCGGTTAAGCAACGCCTCAATTTCAAAATTCACATCCTTGTTTTCAAATCCCTCCATGGCCTCGCCCCTCTCTTTCTCTGTAATCTTCTCCAGCCCCACAACCCCCTGAGATATCTGCGCTCCTCTAATTCTGCCCTCTTGAACATCCCTGATTATAATCGCTCAACCTTTGGTGGCCGTGCCTTCTGTTGCCTGGGCCCTAAGCTCTGGAATTCCCTCCCTAAACCGGTCCGCCTCGCTACCTCTCTTTCCTCCTTTAAGACACTCCTTAAAACCTACCTCTTTGACCAAGCTTTTGGTCACCTGCCCTAATTTATCCTTATGTGGCTCGGTGTCAAATTTTTTGTCTTATAATACTCCTGTGAAGTGCCTTGGGACGTTTTACTACGTTAAAGGCGCTATATAAATACAAGTAGTTGTTGTTGTCTACCCAGGTAACTCTTATCCACCACCTAATGGCTGACAACGATGCAGCACCCTCCGAGGTCAGCGAGTCGGCGACCCAGCTCCCTTCCGTCACAGAATAGCGCCTGCTGGAATGTACAAAGAATGATCTGTTGATATATTTTGTGAGGGGAAAAAAATGAAGTCAGAGAGGTTTCTGAGCCAGTTTACCTCAGGTTTTTCAAGACATTTTGAAATCCAAGTGTTTTGAATGTTCAAAGCAACATCTTCACCTTGGCTTATTGTCAAAGCCTCTTTCTGCTCATTCTGTTGAGAGTTAACCCCTTCCTGAAAAGAAGGAAAACATCTCACAAAAATTGGACAAAAAAAAGAAGTTACATTTAAATAGCACCTTATCGCATTGACACGTGTCAAAACGGTTCAGGTGTTGATTTGGTGTAACGTGCACAGACTATTGTTATTTAGACAATGAGAGCCATTCTGCACTCGCTACATCCCAAAGACATGTCATGAGACAAGGAAGCAGATCCTCTGTATTTTTGGTGGTGATGATTAAGGGAGGAATTTTGGCCAGCAGTTCCTGCCCTTCTTGAAATGACGCCATGGGATCGTTTACATCCACCTGGATCCTCTGGAACTGTTGAACAGCTGGAGCAGAGCAGCATCGCCAAAAGCAGCAATCGCTGGAGGGCCAGCCCAGATTAGAAGCTCAGTCCCATGGTGTGTAGATTCTAACCACAGCCTGCTCTCCCAGAGTGAAGATTGTTACCGAGTGAGCCAAGCAGACACGCGAGGGGTGAGTCACTCGCTGGTGAATGCTTGGTTTGGGATTTGTTTTATCTTGTACAATTTTCTCCCTTCTCCTCTGAAGATACCATCTATGTTGGGATAACATAAATGGTACAATTTTAAAGGGGGTGCAGGAACAGAGAGACCAGGGGGTTTAGGTACTGAAATCTTTGAAGGTGGCAGGACAAGTTGAGAAGGCTGTTAAAGAAGCATATGGGCTCCTTGGCTTCATAAACAGAGGCATAGACGACAAAGGCAAGGAGGTTATGCTCAACTTTAATAAAACACTGGTTAGGCCCCAGCTGGAGTATTGTGTCCAATTCTGGGCACCGCACTTTAGGAAGGATGTCAAGGCCTTGGAGAGGGTGCAGAGGAGATTTACCAGAATGGTGCCAGGGATGAGGGACTTCAGTTATGTGGAGAGACTGGGGAAGCTGGGGTTGTTCTTCTTAGAGCAGAGAAGGTTATGGGGAGATTATTAAATCGCCCAGTAACCGAAAAAGGTGTTCAAAATCATGAAGGCTTATAATAAAGTAAATAAGGAGGAGCAGTTTCCTTACTGGCAGAAGGGTTGTTTAATAAAGGACACAGATTTAAATTAATTGGCAAAAGATGCAGAGGGGAGGTGAGAGAATGTTTTTTACGCAGCAAGGAGGACACAAAGAGGCTGGAAAGGGATATAGACAGGTTAAGTGAATGTGCAAGAACATTGCATTTGGAATATAATGTGGAGAAGTATGATTTGGTAGGAAAAATAGAAAAGCAGAATGTTTTTAAATGGCGAGAGACTGGGAAATGTTCAGAGGGACCTGGGTGTCCTTCGGAACATAGGAACATAGGAACAGGAGTAGGCCATTCAGCCCCTCGAGCCTGCTCCACCATTGAATGAGATCGTGGCTGATCTGCGACCTAACTCCATATACCTGTCTTTGGCCTATATCCCTTAATACCTTTGGTTAACAGAAAGCTATCAATCTCTAATTTAAAATTAACAATTGATCTAGCACCAATTGCCATTTGCGAAAAAGAGTTCCAAACTTCTAACACCCTTTGTGTGTAGAAGTGATTCCTAATTTCACTCCTGGAAGGTCTGGTTCTAATTTTTAGACTATGTCTCCTAATCTTCGAATCCCCAACCAGCGGAAATAGTTTCTCTCTCTCTACCCTATCTGTTCCCTTTAATATCTTGAAAACTTCGATCAGATCACCCCTTAATCTTCTAAATTCTAGGGAATACAACCCTAGTTTGTGCAATTTCTCCTCGTAACTTAACCCTTGAAGTCCGGGTATCATTCTGGTAAACCTACGCTGCACTCCCTCCAAGGCAAATATATCCTTCCTAATTCTGCCATTGCCATTTACATGTCATCTCGAATCATCTTTTGTTTCTTAACTTGTCCCATTACCACCTCCTTTGGCCTTGCACCATCTCTTAATGTCTCTTAATCTCTCCGGCCTTCCATCCTATCACAGACCTTCCCTTTTGTTCTTTCCCCACCCCTGCACTTGCTTAAAAACCTTTTACATCTCCAGCTTTTTCCAGTTCTGACGAAGGGTCATCGGCCTGAAAGGTTAACTCTGTTTCTCTCTCTAGAGGTGCTGCCGAACCTGCCGAGTGTTTCCAGCATTTTCTGTTTTTGTTTCATATTTCAAGCCTGTGCAGTATTTTGCTTTTGTACCCTTCCTAAGGTGTGGTGCCCAGAACTGCTCCCAGTGCTCCAGGTGTGGTCTAACCAGGGTTTTGTACAGCTGCAGCATAACTTCTACCCCCTTGTATTCTAGTCCTCTAGATATAAAGGCCAGCATTCCATCAGCTTTTTTGATTATTTTCTGTACCTTTTCATGACATTTGAATGATCTATGTACCTGAACCCCCAAGTCTCTTTGGACCTTCACTGTTTTTAGCCTTTCACCATTTAGAGAGTACTCTGTTCTATCCTTTTTAGGTCCAAAGTGGATGACCTCACATTTGCTTACATTGAAATCCATTTGCCACAGTTTTGCCCATTCACTTAATCTGTCAATATCCCTTTGTAATTTTATGCTTCCATCTACACTGCTTACAATTCCACCTATCTTTGTATCATCAGCAAATTTGGATAGATGACTTTCTATGCCATCATCTAAGTCGGTAATAAATACTGTGAATAGTTGAGGCCCCAACACAGATCCCTGTGGGACACCATTAGTCACATCCTGCCAATTAGAGTACCTACCCATTATCCCTACTCGCTGTCTCCTGCCACTCAGCCAATTTCCTAACCAATCAATAATTTGCCCTCAATTCTGTGGGCTTCTACTTTAGATAACAGTCTCTTATGTGGGACTTTATCAAATGCCTTCTGGAAGTCCATATAAAGAACATCCATAGACATTCCCCTGTCCACTACCTCTTCAAAAAATCCAATCCGGTTTGTCAGGCCTACCTTTCACAACGAATCATAGAAAGTTAACATGCAAGTACAGCAAGCAATTAGGAAAGCAAATGGTATGTTAGCCTTCATTACAAATAGTTTGGAATACAAGAGTAAAATGTCTTCCTACAATTATATTGGTTTTTGGTGAGGCCATACCTGGAGAACTGTGTACAGTTTTGGTCTCTTTGGAAGGATATACTTGCCTTAGAGCGAGTGCAACGAAGGTTCACTGGACTGATTCCTGGGATGGGGGGATTGTCCGATGAGGAGAGATTGAGTAGACTAGGCCTATATTCTCTAGAGTTTAGAAGAATGAGAGGGGATCTCATTGAAACATATAAAATTCTTAAAGGGCTTGACCGTAGATGCTGGGAGGATGTTTCCCCTGGCTGGAGAGTCTAGAACTAGGAGTCACAGTCTCAGAATAAGGGGTCGGCCATTTAGGACTGAGATGAGGAGAGATTTCTTCACTTAAATGGTTGTGAATCTTTGGAATTCTCTACCCCAGAGGGCTGTGGATGCTCAGTCACTGAGTATATTCAAGACAGAGATCGATCGATTTTTGGGTACTAAGGGAATCCAGGGACATGGGGATAGTGCAGGAAGGTGGAGTGGAGGTCGAAGATCAGCCAAGATTTTTTTGAATGGCGGAGCAGGCTCGAAGAGCCGAATGGCCGACTCCTGCTCTATTCCTTATGTTCTTATTATGATCTGAAATGCACTGCCTTAAAGGGCGGTGGAAGCAGATTCAATCGTAACTTTGAAAAAAGTGAATTGGATATATACTTGAAAAGGAAAAATTTGCAGGGCTATGGGGAAAGAGCAAAGGAGTGGATCTAATTGGATAGCTCTTTCAACCAGCCGACGCAGACATGATGGGCCAAATGGCCTCCTTCTGTGCTGTATGATTCTATGGGGGATAAATTCGGTTGCTTTGCG
Organism: Somniosus microcephalus; assembly: GCF_052327205.1. Classification (NCBI taxonomy): domain Eukaryota; kingdom Metazoa; phylum Chordata; class Chondrichthyes; order Squaliformes; family Somniosidae; genus Somniosus; species Somniosus microcephalus. Next base: position 54,379,104 of record NC_141010.1, on the reverse strand, counting down.
CCTCCCGTTGGCACCCTAAGATGGCGCTAATGGGGCGCAAAGCAACTAGCGCACGGGCACGCCGATGTTTGCGCCGCTCCCGAAATTGACCAGACATTTTGCGGCGGCACTAAACACTACCGCCATGATCTCCTGCGCCCGCAGATCGTGACATCAGTCGAGCGTGCAACGACCCGGTAACGCCCCGGACCAGATATTGAGTGGCGCCACCTGCCTTACTGCCTGCCGCTAGCAACGACAGGTTGAGGGGAGCGTTTTGTAGTCGGGAAGGGACTGGGGGAGCGCTACTTAAAGGAGACACTTCCTGCCATTTTTTGTCGGCGACATTTTTGCACCACGCATTCTGAGAGAGAGTGAGAGACTTCTGGAGAGATTCAACGCTGTGTGAAGGAGTTTTGGGTACTGAGCAGCACTTTGCAGGTTCATTTTGATTTGACCTTCCTTGTATCGATTTAGAAGAGACTATGGGGGCTGCACTCTGAGCTCTTTCCCTGGGCCTCCCCATTGTTCTTCCCAGCAGATTTGATATACAGGTCTCTCCAGGCTGAGATTCAAGGCTGCAATGAGCAGAATGTGGATGGAGAACAAGATCGACCCTCCCCTTTAGAACTGGCCGGCGCCAGTGTGTCTGTGTTCCATTGCTAACTGACCTCACATGAGCTTTGCCAGTGCTCTGAGGTAGCGCCTCGCTCCTCGGCGTTAGCACCTTGAGAGATGTGTAGCGCCTGATTTAGTGCTCGAATCACCTCCAGGGGCGATAGAAGCCAAGTTTGCAGTCAGAGACGATGGGCTAGATTTTCGTGGAACCATCAGGTGGGGTTTCAGGCGTGTGCGGGGGGGGGGGGTGGAATCCTGAATTTGGGGGTCCCGACACCATCCCGCCCAAAACACCGCCCCACGTAAGTTTCAGAGGCGGCGGGTACCTGCCCCGCACTGGGACCCGCCAAAACCAGGCGGGAAGGGATTAGTGCCAATTAACTGCCTGTTAACAGGTAGTTAACATGCAGTTTTTAGCCTAATCCCTATTTTGAGGGGTTTCCCGATGGCCCCAAACCACGCCAGGTTAGAGCAGGCGGGCTGTTGGGTTGAAGGAGTTGGAGGGGTCGCGATGTTGGCGCTCAGGTAAGTGATGGGTGCATGAGTGTAAAGGTAAGTGTGTTTGGTGTGTCTAAAGTGTGTAAAGAACTTTTACTTTCCTGTACTTACCTTCACAGCCTTTCTTCCTGTAGCCGTCGGGAGCGCATCACTCAGCCGGTACTTAAAGCTGAACGGCTGCGATCTGTGAAAAGTGACAGCCTTCAGCTTTGAGTGCCGGTAAGAGTTCTAACTGAGTCTGTGCAGAATGACTCATGGTAGAACTCAGACTGTCAGTGTTTGACAGCTTCAAACAGCTGTGAAACACTGATATTTCATCTGTCAAAAACTCTTGACAGATGAAATTTCAGTCTGTGACGTCACCTGTTGCCGGGTGGCCCTTAATTGGCCTGCTGAGCCCGCTGGGCGGGTCCAACAAGGTCAATCAAGGGAAAATCACGCGGATTGGCCGGACGTCGACGTAGGCGGGTTTAAAACCCGAAAGGGGCAGTCCCGCCTTCTTCCCGACAGGTTCGGGAAAATCTACCCCGATAATTAGCGCCAGGTGCTAAACTTTGCGCCCGGCCGATAATTGCGGCCCAAACGGGGTGATATGGAATTTCTCCCCCTATGATTCTAACAGGGTTGATCCTGCAATCCCACAGTCCCAATGGGGAGCAATTGTTCAGGAATCAGCCCCGTCGTTCCAAGGGCACCGATCACTCTCAGGTCCCATGGCCAAGTGGGTACCCTTCATGTTCCTCAATATCGAACATTGACAGGCTGTGTGAGACACCATGAATGAACACGGCACTGTATTCACCAGGCTCCTCATGTCTAGACCTCCACAGGGTCACTGCATAGTGACGGGGATTTTCTGATTTTCTCCTCTCTAACCCACAGCCCATTATAGCGCCCCAACTTCTGCCCCGTTGAGATTAGCTCATTCAACAGACATTGGGGATGGAACCGGAGACTTTCTGGTCTTTATCACTGCCTTAACGAGCTGAGCGCCTGGGAGGATCTCGCCAACCTTTACTCCCGGGGTTGTGAAAGACGCTATAATGCCCTCTATGGTGAATATCCCACCCACACACACATTGTCTTGGCTCAAGTGTGAAGAATGTGGTTAAGGTAGTGGCAGACTGGTGGCAACTGTCGAACTGTATTCCAGCAACACTGAGTGCCTTCAGGAGAGGAGCGGAGTTAAGGGCCAAGCTGATCATGATGGCCACACCTGCACACTTTCCTGCAGGCGTCACTAGAAAAGAAACTGGGGCCGTGGCTGATGTTTCTTTTCTATAAATGAGGGTGCTGAGGCCGAGGATCGTGCCCAGATACCATCCTGACAGAGATCAATTAACTCAGTACAGAAAACCCCAAATAAGGAACAACCAGATTCCAAATCCCAGCTTATAACTTTGTTTTATTATTCTCGGGATATGGTCATCGCTGGCACTTATTGCCCATCCCTAGTTTCCTTCGTATGACTGAGTGGCTTGCTGGGTCTCTAAAGGGGGCAGTTAAGAGTCAATTATGTTGGTGTGGGACTGGAGTCACACATAGGCCCAGACCAGGCATGGACGGCAGATTTCCTTCCCTATAGGACATTAGTGAACCAGTTGGTTTTTTGCATCAATCCGACAGCTTCATGGTCACTTTTACTGAGACCTGCTTTTTATTTCCAGATTTTTAAAATTGAATTCAAATTCTCAGACTGCCAGTGAGGGCATTTGAACTCATGTTCTCTGGATTATTAGCCCAGTAGCATAACCATTAAACTCAACATCACAAAAACAGATTATCTGGTCATTACCTCACTGTTGTATGTGGGAGCTTGCTGTGCGCAAATTTGCTGCCGCGTTTCCTACATTACAACAGTGACTACACTTCAAAAGTACATCATTGGCTGTAAAGCGCTTTGGGACGTCCTGAGGTTGTGATAGATGCTATATAAATGTAGGTTCTTTCTTAACATTATGGATTATTGTATACTTGCATCAGGAGTTCTACACAATAGAATGATTGGGAACAGATTTGGTGCACTGTGATTTTGTATATTAATGCGAAGGACCTTGTCCATTGGGATGGGATATGTTTTTGTGTGGAACTGATGGTGAATTAATATGGCCGTAGACTGTTGTAAGCTTTATATATCCCTGTCTCTCTGGAATTATCAATGCATTTAGGGCTAAATCTTCCGAGACCCCAAAACCACTGATGTGGCGTCTCGCTGGAGGCCACTTATGGGAGAGTGGACAGGAAATCATGGACATTGCGCCCATGATTGTCTGATAGGCCTCCCATTACATGCAAGATCTCGCCAGTGACTTGGGGGTCTTGGAAATTCTTTCCCGTAGAATAGCAATAATTTATGAAAGTGACTTCATGAACCTTCACAATATAGCATCGATTGCGTAACGATGAATCTTACAGCCATTCGGCCCATCGTGCCTGTGCCGGCTCTATGAAAGAGCTCTCCAATTAGTTCCACTCCCCAGCCCTTTCCTATAGCCCTAAAAAAAAAAATCCTTTTCAAGTATCTGCCAATTCCCTTTTGAAAGTTACTATTGAATCTGCTTCCACCGCCCTGTCAGGCAGCGCATTCCTCGCTGCGTAAAAAATATCTCATCTTCCCTCCGGTTCGTTTGCCAATTATCTTAAATCTGTGTCCTCTGGTTACTGACCCACCTGCCACTGGAAACAGTTTCTCCCTATCTACTCTATCCAAACCCTTCATGATTTTGAACACCTCTATTTAATCTTCCCTTAACCTCCTCTGCTCTAAGGAGAACATCCCCAGGTTCGCCAGTCTCTTGCCCTTTTAAATACCAGGGGCTGCAGTGCAGATGGTCGTGGAGAATGGTGCTGGTAGACATTGTCTTTATTTAACATCTTCATCAGCAAAGAACCAATGGAGGGAATTCCAGAGCTTAGAGCCGAGGCAGCTGAAGGCACGGCCGCCAATGGTGGAGCATTGAAAATCAGGGAAGCATAAGAGGCTAGAATTGGAGGAGTGCAGAGGTCTCGGAGGGCTGTAAGGCTGGGGGAGATTACAGAGATAGGGATGGGTGAAGCCATGGAGGGATTTGAACACATTGATGAGAATTTTTAAACCGAGGCGTTGCCGGACCGGGAGCCAATGTTAAAGGAGAAACAAACAGGGTAAAGGCAACAGCTAGAGGCAAACAAAGTTTAAAGAGAAGAATTGACAGAGAAAATAGTCTGACGGAGTGATTACCTGAGTCAGGTGATTCTCACTGACTGGTGTGGACTGAGTGTCGGGGGTATGTCTAGCCAATGGGGAGTAATTTCCCTGTTGACTTAGTTCAGACAAAAGAGGAGTTGACTTGGGGCTCCAAGGAAATCCACAGCTTGCTGAATAAATAAAAGAACAAGTTAGAAGACCAGCCTCGCCCAATGGTCCCGTCACCTTCTTGTCCACCTGAACGTCTCCACTTACAGCACGAGTTCTGCCCGGACAATCAGGTCAACCAGGCAAAGGGAGTTTCCCCAAACCAGATGCATTAAAAGAAAGGTTCAACCCAATATGAATAACAAGTTATAAGGACATTTCTCTACTCATACTGGTGGAATATTGTTGCCGGAAATGATGATCAAATAGCCTCAATTTGACCAGCTGGAATTCTTTTGCTCCGTACAATGCAGTGGGATTGACTACATTCTGCCCCAATGCCTAAACATGATGCTGACATATTGCATCACTAACGTCTGCCAATTGACTCACATGCTTGACACAAAAGGCATTGCTTCAGGATAAGGGATGAATAAATTAACCTTGTTTATCTGAAGCATCACAAAGGGGTTTATTTTTCCCTTCGTCTCCTAAAGGTATTGATTCTTGCCAAGATACATCTCCACATGTCCAGAGTCTTGTACTATCTCACCCCCAAGGGACCGTTGTATATGTGGGCACCTGAATCTGGACAGTGAGCGTCGGGAGGCTCTTCAGCCAAGCCCAATCCTATCATCGTGCAATGCCCATAGTGATCGTGTTCCAGTAGGGGTTACTGGATAAGGAACAGAAACAGGAACTGACTGATTTCACCACTCCCTAGGCCAGGAGCACTGAGGCAAATTGTAAGACCCAACTGCTGCCAATTCTGAGATCAATAAACACAGCACAGACCGAGAACCAGGCCTGCATCCTTCTGGTTTATATGGTTCAGTAGCCCATATATAGTGCATTCACCCATTCAGCCATTTAAATGTCAGCTTGGCTCAGTTGATAACACTCTTGCCTCTGAGTCAGAAGGTTGTGGGTGAAGCCCAACAATAGACTTGAGCATGTAATCTGGGCTGTTACCTCAGGGCAGTGTAGAGAGCAGTGCTGCATTGTTGGAGGTGCCGTCTTTTGGGTAAGATGTTAAACTGAGGCCCCGTCAGCCTGTGGACATTAAAAATCCCATGGCACCTAATGGGAGCTCTCCTGGTTTTCCGACCAGCATCTGGTCATTCATTCATTGGCCGTTAGGGGTGATTATACGAGCATTCGCCTGCCTGCAGCATCTATCAGAAGTCCACAGGCAGCGTGTGCCCGAATTTCCAATCAGCACTGTCGGTGATCAAAGATCCCACCAGTGGTGCAGGCTTGTTCAATTACACCAACAGCTTTCTAATAGCTGACATCTGTTAGATCCGTGATTCTGAGAGTATGATGTTTTTCAATAACCACACGGATGCTGTAACTTAACAATCAACAGGTATTTAATGGAGTAGGGTAGTCTCAAGACTGGGGTACAGAGGCATGCTCAAGGCTTATATACAGGTGTGGTCACTGCCGGTACTACAGTATACAGGAGCTGTAAAAGTAGTTCTCTCTTAAAGGTACATACACCACAATTCCTCCCCTTTTAGATTAGCAGTACCCATAATATTCAAATAACAATTAACACATTAACATGTACATTCAATAACAAAAGTCCATTTGTAGATTCAGTCTTTGGGGCGGCTTCCTGATCCTTTCGGGATAGCGCCTTTCCGGAGGTTCTTGTTCTTGGTGCAGAGGCGATTCTGACCCCCTTTCATCGGGTAGTTCATTGGGTTCCACTGCTACTGGGTCTGAAGTAGATACTACCGGTATGTCGGGTTCATCCCCAGGTACTCGAGACATGGCGTTGACGCATTCCTGTGATGCTAAGATCTGATCGACGTGGCGTCTCACAATGTTTTCCCCGACATCCACTGTGTACATTAATGGCCCCTGCCTTGTACATATCGTTCCGGGTTGCCACTTCTCCGTTCGATAGTCCCGGGCCAAGACTGGTTGCCCTACATTGAAGCTCCTTGTCGGCTTCTCGTTGATGTGCTGGAATTGTTTGTCCTCAACATTTCTTCACACATTTGGTCTGAGCAAGTCCAGACGAGATCTCAACCTTCGGTTAAAGAACATCATGGCCGGGGTCTGGTTGGTAACTGCATGTGTCGCGTTTTGGTAGGCTAATAAGAAATTGTCCATCTTATGCTGTAGTGGAATTTCCTCATCGCACATGGCCTTTATCACCTTCTTAAAGGTTTGTACGAACCTCTCAGCCAATCCATTGGTGGCTGGATGATACGGGACGGATGTGTAATGCCTTACCCCATTCCTTTTCATGAATTTTTGGAACTCGTCGGACACAAACTGTGGTCCATTATCAGAGCAGATCTGCTCTGGCAACCCGTTTCTGGCAAATATGGTCCGTAGGACTGCAATCGTTTTCTCTGTAGTGGTTGAAGACATCTTTATCACCTCAGGCCACTTCGAATGAGCATCCACTGCTATTAAGAACATTGAGTCCATGAATGGACCAGCGAAATGAATGTGCACCCGTTGCCATGGAGAGGAGGGCCACTCCCATGGGTGTAGAGGGGCATGTGGTGGTGCATTTTGGACCTTCTGGCATCCTAAGCAGCTCTTAGTTAGGTCTTCGATTTCTTGATCGATTCCCGGCCACCACACATAAGCCCTAGCTAGGCTTTTCATTTTCACTCCCCCCAGATGACCTTCATGTAGCTCATTTAGCACTCTCTCCCTTAACTTGGGTGGAATCACCACTCTGGATCCACACATCACTGTCCCCTGGCATACTGACAGCTGTTCTCTTCTGGATGAGAATGCTGGCAACAATGAGTCGCCATGTGTTGGCCATCCCCTCACCGTCAATTCATATACCCGTGACAGCGTCGGATCATTGCGGGTCTCCTTCTCTATATCCGCGTTTGTTACTGGCAATCGTTCAATTATCGACGAATAAAATATCTCGATAGGGTCCACTGCTGGTGCTTCCTCCACAGTAGGCAGTGGCAGACGCGATAGCCCATCCGCGTTCCCATGCTGTCTCGTGCCTTTATATTCCATTTCATATTGATTCACCCCTAGAAACAGGGACCACCTTTGTAACCGCTGTGCCGTCATTACTGGCACGCCCTTCTTAGGATTAAAGATGGAGACAAGTGGTTGGTGGTCAGTCAGCAAGGTGAACTTCTGTCCATGCAGATAGTGGTTGAATTTTTTTACTCCCCATACTAGGCTGAGGGCCTCCCTGTCAATCTGGGCGTAGTTGCGCTCGGCTGAGGTTAGTGACCGAGATGCAAAGGCTACTGGTCTCTCCAGCCCGTCTGGGAATTTGTGCGACAGCACCGCTCCAATGCCGTAGGGTGATGCATCACATGCCAAACGAATTGGTAGTGCTGGGTTGAAATGGGCCAACACCTCTTTTGATGCGATCAATTCTTTACACTTCTGGAAAGCTCATCTACGTTCGTCATCCCACTTCCATGGTACCCCTGTTTGCAGTGTGTTCAGCGGGTGTAATACCGTAGACAAATTTGGAAAGAACTTGTGGTAATAGTTTACCAGCCCGAGGAACGACCTCAGTTGTGACACATTTTCCGGTGCTGGAGCCTTGACTACTGCCTCTATCTTGTCAGGGGACTTATGTAACCCCTCTTCATCGATGGCGTGGCCGCAATACGCGATCTGTTTCTGGAAAAACTCGCACTTGTGGCGATTAGCTCGTAGCCCATATTCCTTTAATCTGGCGAGCACCTTCTCCAAGTTAGCGAGGTGATCACCGTCATTTTTGCCCGTGACCAAGATGTCATCCAAATAACACTGGGTCCCTGGAATCCCTTGCAGGACCTGATCCATCGCCCTTTGCCAGATAGCCGGCGCCGAGGCTACTCCAAACACCAGCCGGTTGTATTGATAGAGACCTTTATGGGTGTTGATCGTAAGGTAATGTTTCAAAGCTTCTTCTACCTCCATTTGCAAGTACGCCTGGGCTAGATCAATTTTGGTGAAGCGTTTACCACCAGATAGCGAGGCGAAAATATCCTCAATTCGTGGAAGCGGATATTGCACCGTGCGAAGGACTGGGTTCACTGTCATCTTAAAATCCCCACAGATGCGGACCTTCTTTGGTTCCCCAGGCGCATTACTCAATGACCTCTATTACAGGAACGATGGGTGTAGCCCAGTCGCTCCAGTCCACTTTGGACAGTACTCCTGAACGTTCCAACCCTTCCAGCTCTGCTTCAACCGCTGGTCTGATTGCATAAGGCACTGGTCTGGCCTTCAGAAACTTTGGGCTTGCATTATCCTCTATTTTAATTGTTGCTGTTATTCCTTTTAGTGTTCCTAGTCCCTCCTGGAACACTTCTTTTGCATCAGTTAGCATTTTTGACAGTCGTCCAGGTGTGACGTCGTCATCCTTTTTGGCCTCCACCTTCAGTGCCTGTATGTAATGCCAGTCTAAATGTATCTTCCGGATCCATTCATGTCCTAGCAGTGGTGGTCCTCTATTTGGCAATACATATATATCCATTTTAGGTATTTCCTGACCTTTATATGTCACTTTCACCCTTATTTTTCCTTTGGGGTAGACATTTTGCCCCGTGTACGTCTTCAAGACAATCTCTGTAGCTTTCAAGGGTATGTGTGAAAATAGCCGCTTGTAGTCTCTTTGATTTATGACTGTTAGAGCTGACCCTGTGTCCGATTCCATTTCCACTTGGACTCCGTCTATCTTGAGTGTAACCCAGATCGTCTGGTGATCCTCCATTTCGGTTACATTATGTAATATCAGACAACCCAGCTCCTTGCTTCCGGAGTCTGTGTCACTTTTCTGTTCGTCTGAACCACTGTCCATCACCTGATATACCTTTTTGTACTTCTCCTGTGGAGATTTCTTACTGTTGGTTTTCTTCCCAGACCTGCAGACTCTTGCTATGTGTCCTGCTTTCCCCACACTGTCTGCACACTTGGTCCTTGAACCAACAATCTTTCTGGTCATGTGTTGTTCTGCCGCAGCGATAGCACTTCCCTGTTCCATAGGTCATTCCGTTGGTGCCATATTCTTGCGGTCTCCGTTGTATCTCTGCAGCGCCCCTTGCGGCTGCTTCGTGTGATACTTCCATACTGAAAGCTTTGTCCAGCATAAGGTCCTTTTCTGATAGAAGCCATTTCTGGGTTCCTTCACTTTGTAGCCCACACACAAACTTGTCCCTTAACGTGTCTGCTAGTCCCGCTCCAAACTGGCAGTATTTCGATAGCTTGCGCAGTTCCGTTAGGTACTCAGCATTGCTTTCGTCTTTGTGTTGGTTCCTTTTATGGAAGTTAAATCGTTCTGCTATCAGCAGCGGTGTGGGGTTTAAGTGGTCCTGTAGGATTTCTACTATGCTTTCAAAATTCTTGTTTACCGGCTTCTCTGGGGTTATTAGATTTCGCAGTAACCCATAAGTTTTTGCACCCATGGAATTTAACAGACCGAGTGCTTTATTAGCATCTGGCACTTCATTCGCCCTGCAGTACACCTCAATACGTTCCACATATGTCGCCCAATCTTCGACTTCATTGTCGAACGTAGAGATACTGCCACTCTTCGGCATCCTTGGTTGTGCGTTAACTATCACCAATGGCGCCTCCCGCGCTTCCCCTTCTTCTCCGCTGGCACAAAATGGCGTCTCCCGCGCTTTCCTTCCTTCCCACGCTCGCCTGTTTTCTCCGCTGCGGCTTCGCAAAATGGCGTCTCCCGCGCTCTTCCTTCTCCGCGGCTCAATGGCGCATCCCGCGCTCTCCCTGCTTCTCCGCGGCTCAATGGCGTCTCCCCTTGCTTCGCCCCGCGGACCCTGCTCAGCCCATGATCCCTGGCTGTGCTCTGCGTGTTCTTCTCTTGATATTTGTCGATGCCGCTCAGTCTAGAACCCGGCTGTTTCTTACCCTCTCTCCAGTTTGCAGTATTTTTCCTCGACGCCGCTCAGTGATCAACCCCCGGCTGCGCCCTGCTCTCTTCATAGAAACATAGAAAATAGGAGCAGGAGTAGGCCATTCGGCCCTTCGAGCCTGCTCCGCCATTCAACGAGATCATGGCTGATCATCCAAACCCTAGCACCCGGTCCCTATACCGACAGCCATCCCACCCAAGCCCTATCCCCGTAACCCCACGTATTTAATCCCCCCTAACACTAAGGGCCAATTTTTATCATGGCCAATCAACCTAACCTGCACATCTTTGGACAGTGGGAGGAAACCGGAGCACCCGGAGGAAACCCACGCAAACACGGGGAGAATGTGCAAACTCCACACAGACAGTCACCCGAGGCCGGATTTGAACCCGGGTCCCTGGCGCTGTGAGGCAACAGTGCTAACCACTATGCCACCGTGCTCTTTCTTACCCCGTCGACGCCGCCCGGCTCTCTCTGCCGTCGGTCGGCTCCAGCCGCCGCTGCTCGGGAAGGGTCTGCTCTGGACCTGTCGTCGGTCTCTTACTGCTCGTTGTGGCTGGGGAACCAAGCCCGGCTCTCCACAGCCTCCCCAGCGAAGTTGGATCTCTGCCTGACTGCTGGGCGGTTGCTCGCGGTCGACGCCCGTGTTCCTGGACTCGACTTTTTTTTTATGTTGCAGGTAGATTCGCATCAACACTCGTCGCCACTTTTAGATCCGTGGTTCAGTGGATAAATAATTACACGGATGCTGTACATAAACAAATAACAGGTCTTTACTGGAGGAGGGTAATTTCTAGACTGGGGTACAGAGGCATGCGCACAGCTTATATACCGGTGTGGTCACTGCCGGTACTACAATATACAGGAGCTGTAAAAAGTAGTTCTGACTTAAAGCACATACACTACAAGTATAAGCCCAATCGACACAATCTCTCCTCATACGTCATTCCTGCCATCCCAGGTATCAGCCTGGTGAATCTTCGCTGCACTCCTTCCATGGCAAGAACGCCCTTCCTCAGGTAAGGCGAACAAAACTGCACACAGTACTCAAGGTGCGGTCTCACCAAGGCCCTGTAGAACTGTAGCAAGACATCCTTGTTCCTGTACTCGAACCCTCTTGCTACGAAGGCCAACATACCATTTGCCTTCTTAACCGCCTGCTGCACCTGCATGCTTACCTTCAGCAACTGGTGCACAAGAACACCCAGGTCTCTTTGCACTTCCCATTCTCCCAATCTATTGCCATTCAAATAATAATCTGCCTTCCTGTTCTTGCCACCAAAGTGGATAACCTCACATTTATCCACATTATAGTGCATTTGCCATTTTTCTGCCCAATCACCCAACTTGTCCAAATCGTACTGGAGTTTCATGACATCCTCCTCACAGCTTACCCTCCAACCCAGCTTTGTGTCGTCTGCAAATTTGGAGATATTACATACAATTCCCTCGTCCAGATCATTAATATATATTGTGAACAGCTGGGGTCCTAGGACTGATCTTTGTGGTACCCCACTAGTCACTGCCTGCCACTTGGAAAACGACCCGTTTATTCCAACTCTTTGCTTTCTGTCCGCCAACCAGTTCTCTATCCAAGTCAATACCTTGCCCCCAATCCCATGTGCCTTAATTTTGCACGCTAATCTCTGATGTGGGACCTTATCGAAAGCCTTCTGAAAGTCCAAATACACCACATCCACTGGTTCTCCCTTATCTATTTTACCAGTTAAATCCTCAAAAAATTTCAGTAGATTAGTCAAGCATGACTTACCTTTTGTAAATCCATGTTGACTTTGTCCGATCCTGTCACTGCTTTCCAAGTGCTCTATTACATCTTTCATAATAGACTAACATTTTCCCCACTACCGATGTCAGGCTTACCGGTCTATAATTCCCCGCTTTTTCTCCACCACCTTTTTTGAATAGTGGGGTAACATTAGCTACCCGCCAATCCATGGGTACCGTTCCAGAGTCTATCGAGTTCTGGAAGATGACCAGCAATGCATCTACTATTTCTAGGTCCACTTCCTTAAGTACCCTGGGATGTAGATTATCAGGCCCTGGGGATTTATCGGCTTTCAGTCCCATCAATTTTCCTAACACCATTTCCCTACAAATACTGATTTCTTTCAGTTCCACCCTTTCATCAGACCCTATGTTCCCCGGCATCTCTGGGAGGTTATTTGTGTCCTCCTTTGTGAAGACAGAACCAAAGTATGAATTTAGTTGGTCGGCCATTTCTTTGTTTCCCATTATAAATTCCCCTGATTCTGGCTGCAAGGGACCTACGCTTGACTTCACCAATCTTTTTCTCTTCACATATCTATAAAAGCTTTTACAGTCAGTTTTTATGTTCTGTGCTAGCTTACTCTCATATTCTATTTGCCCTTTCTTAATTAATCCCTTTGTCCTCCTTTGTTGAATCCTAAACTGCTCCCAGTCCTCAGGATTACTGCTTTTTCTGGCCAATTTATATGTCGTCTCCTTGGATCTTATGCTATCCCTAATTTCCCTTGTTAGCCACGGTTGAGTCACCTTTTTTGTTTTATTTTTATGCCAAACTGGGATGAACAAATTCTGTCGCTCATCCATTCGGTCTTTGAATATTTGCCATTGCCTATCCACCATCAGCCCTTTGAGTACCATTCCCCAATCAATCCGACCCAACTCGCTCCTCAGACCATCGTAGTTTCCTTTATTTAAATTGAGGACCCTAGTCTCTGAGTCAACTACTTCGTTCTCCGTCTTAATGAAGAATTCGATCATATGATCGCTCAGACCCAAGGGGCCTCGTACAACAAGATTGCTAATTAATCCTTTCTCGTTACATAATACCCAGTCTAAGATGGCCTGATCTCTGGTTGGTTCCTCGACATATTGGTCCAGGAAACAATCCCGTAAACACTCCAGGAATTCCTCCTCCACAGTATTGTTACTAATTTGGTTGGCCCAATCTATATGTAGATTAAAGTCACCCATGATGACTACTGTGCCCTTATTGCACGCTTCTTTAATTTCCCTGTTCATGCCATCCCCAACCTCCGCCTTACTGTTGGGAAGTCTATATACCACTCCCACTAATGATTTTGTCCCCTTAGTGTTTCTCAATTCTACCCATACAGATTCCACATCATCAGAGCTAATGTCCTTCATTACAATTGTATTAATCCCTTCTTTAAACCAGTAATGCTACCCCACCTCCCTTTCCTTTTTGCCTATCTTTCCTGAATATCGAATACCCCTGGATGTTGAGTTCCCAGCCTTGGCCATCCTTGAGCCACGTTTACGTAATCCCAACCAAATCATATCCTCACACATTACCGGTGGTCTTAAGGATGCGTGGGTTTGGACAATGCTCACCCACATTGTCCATTTTCTTGCTCACTGCTCCCCTGTGTAGAGCGTGACTCCTGGTTCCATATCGCCAATGCAGTATCCAAGTCCCAGTTTCGAGGTTCGTTCCTACAGTCGAGGAGCAAGGCAAGGCTCTTGTCGCTCGTGGTGGTTTCTTCTCTCTGTCCCGGACGGAGTGTTCGGTTCTTGGTAGCAAGCGAGAGAGATCGAGAATGGCCAAAGCTGCCTTCTCTATATCCTAAAAGTTCATTCCAGTCTGTGTAGTTGCAGTGATGTCTTTTTAATCACCCTTCATTGTCTTCTTTGTCTGGTTTCCCGCCTTTCGGGGCTATCTGTTAATGGCAGATGATGGGCCGCACTTCCCACCTGATCCTGGGTTAAGTGGCTTCTCATTAAGTTACAATGGCCCTCTTTTGTCCAGTTCCCGCCTTTCGGGGCAAGCTCATCTTGATGCTCGTACCGTATGAGTCACCTACCCAGACCCATTGTCTTCCCAGAGAATTCTGTCTGCCCAGACATTCTCCCTTAATTAGTTTGTAGGCCTGGTTGGAATCTCCTGTCCATCACGAACACCTCGGGCCCTCCCATCTTCACCAAACAGGCTGCTGGTCAATCAGCAGTAACAGTCTTTCAAAATGGCCGATACAAAAAAAATTCTTGGGGCCTGCGCCGATGCTTACAGACCCCCCTTTGATATTTCAATGTCCCCACTGGAATATCGAGCAACCTTGTCTTCTTCCACTGTGCAGAAGCATCGTGAGCCCCAACCATGCCGTTCATTACAATTTAAAATCTCCAGGTTCTGCTCTTTAATCTCACAAATAAATACTGACGTAAGAAAACTGGAGCTGCCAACCATGAGTGGAGCGACGCTAGAACCCGAAGAATCGTTTGTGAGGAGTAACATTGGTGGATGTAGAAAGGAGGCCCCTGATGGAATGCAACGCGTCGGGGAGCATAGTTTCCACACAGTCTTTGATATAGTCAAACACATGAGATGCATAGAAACATAGACGATAGGAGCAGGAGTAGGCCATTCGGCCCCTCGAGCCTGCTCCGCCATTCAATGAGATCATGGCTGATCATCCAAATTCAGTACCCGGTCCCTGCTTTCTCCCCATATCCCTATTGCCTTAAGAAATATATCCAACTCCTTCTTGAATATATTTAATGTATTGGCCTCTACTGCCTTCTGTGGCAGAGAATTCCACAGGTTCACCACTCTCTGGGTGAAGAAATTCCTCCTCATTTCTGTCCTAAATGGCCTACCCCTTATCCTTAGACTGTGACCCTTGGTTCCGGACTCCCCGACCATCGGGAATATCGTTCCTGCATCTAGTCTGTCCAGTCCTGTCAGAATTTTATAAGTTTCAATGAGATCCCCTCTCATTCTTCTAAACTCCAGCGAGTACAAGCCCAATCATCCCAATCTCTCCTCATACGTCATTCCTGCCATCCCAGGTATCAGCCGAGTGAATCTTCGCTGAACTCCTTCCATGGCAAGAACATCCATCCTCAGATAAGGCGACCAAAACTGCACACAGTACTCAAGGTGCGGTCTCACCAAGGCCCTGTACAACTGCAGCAAGACATCCTTGTTCCTGTACTCAAACCCTCTCGCTACGAAGGCCAACATACCATTTGCCTCCTTAGCCACCTGCTGCACCTGCATGCTTACCTTCAGCGACTGGTGCACAAGGACACCCAGGTCTCGTTGCACTTCCCCTTCTCCCAATCTATTGCCATTCAGATAATAATCTGCCTTCCTGCTTTTGCCACCAAAGTGGATAACCTCACATTTATCCACGTTATATTGTATCTGCCATGCTTCTGCCCAATCACCCAACCTGTCCAAATCGTACTGGAGTTTCTCGGCATCCTCTGGTCGAAACTTTACGCGTCGCCTTCATTGGCCCATCACCTTCCGGGTGGGCAGATCCCCAATGGCAGCACTGCGATTGGTTGAGGCAGCTGTCGCTCACATAGTAGGAAGCTCTGATTGGTTAAGGCAGCTGTCCATCACAGACCAGCTGCTCCGATTGTCCACAATGCCTCCTCCGAGAGTGGCATGCTGAAAGGCGAGCCGATCCTCGGGGCCGGCGAGCCTCGCTACATGTGGCTCGACAGGGAGCTCTGCAACGGTGGCCACTTGAAGCAGTACGCCCTCTCCCGGAGGCCAGACCCGGCACCAAGTCAAATCTATTAAACTTTCACTTTGATGAACGGCAATATAATGTAAATGTCAATCATTTCAGGCAAATCCAAAGTTTTTCACTTAAACAGTGTTACACAAAGAACTGTTAACTGAATGCTATATTTAGCAAGTACAAAACTAAGTGTTCAGTTGCTCTTACATTTTCAATACCTGGAAATAGAAGCAGAAAATGCAAAAAAAAATCGTAAGCATTCTACAAAAATGGTACACTGGTTATTTAATATATAGATAATGATGTTTATAGTTTATTGTTCAGTCACTTCTTTTCCATTATAAAATTTGAAAACAGTGCCCAACATCATCGCTTTTTTGCACAAGAACCACATCCCCCGAGACCTGAAACCCGACAACATCTTGAGTTTGGAGAAGTCGGGAGACCCCATTCTCAAAGTGGCCAATTTCGGCCTCAGTAAAGATCTAGAACCAGGGGTCACAGTCTCAGGATAAGGGGTCGACCATTTAGGACTGAGATGAGGAGGAATTTCTTCACTGAGGGTGGTGAATCTTTGGAATTCCCATAGGGCTGTGGATGCTGAGTCATTGAGTATATTCAAGGCTGAGATCGAGAGATTTTTGGACTCTAGGGAAATCAAGGGATATGGGGATCAGGCAGGAAAGTGGAGTTGAGGTCGATGATCAGCCATGATCTTATTGAATGGCGGAGCAGGCTCGAGGGGCCAAATGGCCGACTCCTGCTCCTATTTCTTATGTAAATGGAGTTGAGATACAGATCAGCCATGATTTAATTGAATGGCGGAACAGGCTCGAGGGGCTGAATGCCCTCCTGTTCCTATGATCCTTTAAGCTTTTGCTCACTCCTCCTAATATCTCCTTTGGTTTGGCGTCCATCTTCTCGGTCAAGCCTCTGTGAAGCGCTTTGGGATGCCTTTCTATGTTACAGGTGCTATATAAATGCAGGTTGGTGCCGTGTGTTATCATGGAAATGGGATTAGAAAACAAGTGGATTTGTTTCTGGAGAAAGAAGCGATTGTGCGATATTAGAAGGTTGGATCCATTTAAATTCCTCGTGACGTTACCCCAAGGCCCAGATCCCCCCGAGCTCTGACTGACAGCTCTCCAGCTGAGCTGCACAATGTTTTTGATAGAGGAGTGAAGTTGATCTAATGACAAAGACCACTACATTCTTGGACTATGCAAGGCAGGATGTGTTACCATAGTCCTCATCAGTCCCATTCCTTACAACCTCGACATTAAGTCTGCTGGTTGTGATGGTTCCCACGCACAGGTGATTAACATAAATCCAATGACTGAAAATCATTGCTGACACTGTATAAACGTATCTCTGGACAGCCAGAGTTTGGCAGAGGTTACTGCTGTGTCTGCATCACTATTGAAAATCATTCCATCTGATGGTGGGGGGGGACAATGTTGCCAAAGGTGGGAAAGTGTAGCAATCGCCATCACTCCAATACAGCATTAACCCCAGCTTTACCAACCTTCGATATGTTGGAGGTATTTCATATTTGTAGCCAAGTGGGAAAATGCAGTGAATATTTAAGTCCACTAGATGGCGCGGTTCATTTTCCCCTTTAGAATTTGAAAAAAGGAGAAAAGGGTTATGGGAAGGGCCATGTGATGCCAAAGGAACCTCCCCTTTCTTCACAGCCTCCACTTTCTAGATCCAGCGTGAGGGATGTGCTCTGAGGAGAGTTGGGGTGAATATGACTTTTGAAATGAACTTAGTCTGCGTAAAGTACAGCTAAAACAGCATTTTGTGCAGCCAGACATAGTTTTAAAGTGATATTGTTTCCCAAATCACTCGATATCACGGGGATGCTTGCAGATTGTCCCACCATGTGCTGGTGTTAACCTTTGTTAAAATTGTTGTTGAGTCCTTGGGGCTACGTTTCGAACGAGTTTAATACTTTCTGTTTGCTTGTAAGAGGTAACAAGTGATAACGGGACATACGAATGTATGGTATGATATGTTTTGTTTTGTATAATGATTGTTAGTTAATTAACTACCTGCACCTGTGGTTTACCTCATGTTCTGTGTTACAGCAAGCCACTGCCGTATTTTATCGACTGTGTTTTATGTATTTACAATTTCATCCTAAACCTAGACCCAAGTTATTAATACAGAATAAAAAACCCCAAAAACGAAAGTTCGTGTCCTGTGCTGCTCCATTTCGCCAGGCTACACATTTTGGTACCAGGAGTGGGGTCTGTTAGCTTGGAGTTTCTCAGGCTTGGGAAAGTTACATAAAATACGGCAGTTGGGGAAGAGCGGTGTGGTGCCAAGTGGACCTGGAGACGGACGGAGAGTGCTGCCTGGGGTTGCTAAGGAGGACCAGACCAGACAGACGGGATCCAGAGGGCGCCAGGACCAATCTGGGAGAGGACCCATCAAGGCACCGAGGAGGGACACCATTGGAGAAGAATCGTCGCAGTGGCCATCCCATTCAGTGACTGTCAGGGACTTGTGAACTGAGTCAAAATGTTAGACCCTCCTGAGGAGGCGGGTGGAGCTCACAATTCGGATGGTGAGGACAATACCTCTAGTGTGGGTGAGGGCAACCAGATAGATCAACTCAAGGCACAGATTTCAGAGTTGAAAAAAAACCATGACCAAGCAATGGCAATTATTGCCACTCTAGGTAATGGGGCAACCAAGTCATATGTGTATGTACCCAGAGCGCGTCAGATCCAACCATTCAGTGGTGAGGTATCCAAAGGTAGTCGTTCAGTTGATGAGTTCATTGAAGAGGTTGAAAGTGTACTACGAGCTAGAGATCAGACTCCTGCAGAGCAGGTAGATTTCATTCGATCTTTGTTGAGGGGGGGCAGCCCTACAGGAAATTAGGTTACGGTTGGGTGGAGAGTCTAAGCAGCCCAGTGACCTGTTCAGTTACCTAAGGGGGGCTTTCACCGAAAAACGCAGTGAGTCCCAGCTGTTAGAAACTTTCTATGGACGCAAGCAAGAAGAGGGTGAAGATTTCCGAGAATACTCACATGCACTCTCTCAGATTATTAGAACTTTGGTAAAGCAATCACCTGATGCTGTGCCGGACACAAAACGGGTTGTCAGAAACAGATTTGCTGATGGTGTTAGAGATCCCTCACTCCGGAGAGAGTTGCGCAAGTTTGTACGAGACAACCCCCAGTCTACCCTGTTCGATGTACGTGAGGAAGCTGTCTTATGGTCCTTAGAAGACCAGCCCTGTAGCACTAAAGTTGCAAAGAGCAAGAATGTAGTGTGTGACAGTACGGGGAGGGATCTTCAGTGTTCTGCCATTGGGGTACCAGGCAGCCAGGCTGTCACTTTACAGGATGTTCTTAAAGTGGTGGCGGAACAGGGTAAAGCTATCGGGGAACTAACAGAGGCAGTACGGGGTCTTGCTCTACAGAAGGAAAACACGGGTAATGACAAGGTTGGGAAACCTAGAGCCAAGCCAAAGTTCACTGATGAAGGTCAGCCTATTTGCTTTAAGTGTAACGGGGCGGGGCACATTGCCAAACAGTGTCCTCAGAAGCACGAGGTAGCAAACACATCCACCAATGCTGGCTGGGGTGCAGGAAAACAAACTCCCTCGATTGCCACGAGCCGGGCAATGCGAGGAAAACCTGCAGGCTCTCAGAACAGTACTGGTATTCGTGACAGATTTCTTGACCGTGCAGTAGGTAAATGTCCAGTAGTAGGTCTCAAGATTGGGGGGGTTACTGCTAACTGTTTACTGGATACCGGGAGCCAAGTCAGCACTATTACTGAAGTTTTTTTCAGAGAGCACTTACTTGGGAGGGATGAGGATATGCTGCCTACAACCGGGTGGCTTAAGATCACTGCCGCCAACGGGTTGGACATTCCCTGCTTGGGCTACCTTGAGTTAGACGTTGAAACTATGGGCATAACCTTACCCGAATGTGGTTTCCTGGTAGTCAAAGAGCATCAGCAGTCACAGCCTGCAGCACCAGGTCTTATTGGTATGAACATCATCAGCCGATGCAGACAACTAGTTCATGCTGAGTTTGACACTACTCTAGGGGGAAAGTTGGATTCAGATTGGAGGGAAGCATTTCAGCAAGTACAACAGTGTAACATCACTCCAAAGTCATCTGTCCGTGTAGCTGGTAGGGGTGCTGTACATGTGCCTGCGTCTTCCATAGCTACAGTCTATGTAAAGGGACTTAAAACTCAGTCAGGTGGCAGCACTAAAATGCTGTTGGAGCCAGGTAACACACCATTGCCAGGTGGCCTGGTAGTTGTCCCCACTCCAGTTGAATCAAAGGGACATTTATTTCCAGTGCTGGTGGTAAATTTCTCCGAGGAGGATGTGTGGTTAAGCCCCAGGACCAGGCTTGGTATTCCGACTCAGGCAGAGTGTGTAGACAAGGACTCCTGTGAGGTGCGATTTCAACGCATCTCCGCTGACACAGAGGAAGTAACTGTTGGCAGAAAAGGACAGATGACAGACCAAGACATTCAGTTGCTTTTGGACAAACTACACATAGGTGGCACACAGGGCCAACAAGCAGAGTTAGGTGCACTTTTAGCCAGGTATTCGGAAGTATTTGCTTTTAAGGATGAGGACCTAGGCTACACTGATAAAGTTGAGCATGAGATTAACTTGGTAGATGACGCACCAGTTACAGAGCCATACCGTCGTATCCCACCTACACTGTACAAAGAGGTGAGGGACCACATCACTAAGCTTTTAAGAAAGCGTGTCATCCAGGAGAGCAATAGTTCATACGCTTCACCCATAGTGGTAGTTCGTAAGACTGATGGAGACATACGACTATGTGTTGACTTTAGGAAACTAAACTCAAAAACCAGACGTGACGCATTTCCTTTGTCCCGCATTGACGAGAGTTTTGATGCCCTTCATGGTGCAAAGTTCTTCTCGACCATTGATCTTGCAAGTGGGTACCACCAGGTTGCTGTTCATGAAAGTGACAGGCCTAAGACTGCTTTTACAACTCCTTTTGGCCTTTTTGAGTACCTCAGAATGCCTTTTGGTGTCTGTAATGGACCTGCGACTTTTCAACGACTTCTGCAAGCGACTATGAGCGACTTAGTGTTCCACATCCTATTAGTGTATTTAGATGACATCCTTGTGTTCTCTCAGACCTTCCCGGACCATTTAGAGAGGCTTGAGACAGCTCTAAGACGACTGAAAGAGACAGGTTTGAAAGTAAAGCTTGAAAAGTGTCACTTCCTGCAGCAGGAAGTCAGGTTCCTTGGGCATCAAATTTCAGGGGAGGGTATAGGGACAGATCCAGAGAAAATTGCCGCCGTAAAGAAGTGGCCGGTCCCCAGTACAGTCAAAGATCTGAGGTCATTTCTTGGTTTCTGTAGTTATTACAGGAGGTTCATTGAGGATTTTTCTAAACGAGCTGGCCCTCTCTATGACGTAGTCAATGCATGCCTTAGGGAAGACAGCCCAGCAAAAGCAAAACGGTTGTTTGAAGGTTCATGGACAGCTGCGTGCCAAGCTGCTTTCGAACAGCTGAAAGAAAAGCTGATCAGTGCTCCAGTGTTAGGTTATGCAGATTTCACTCAGCCTTTTATTGTAGAGACGGATGCCAGTAACCTAGGATTAGGTGCCATCCTCCACCAGCAGCAGGGAGATAGGAAGAGAGTGATAGCATATGCCAGTAGGAGGCTCCGGAATGCTGAAAGAAATGACAGAAACTACAGCAGTATGAAACTAGAGCTCCTCGCCCTCAAATGGGCTGTTTCAGAGAAATTTCGAGGTTACCTTCTAGGTTCCAAGTTCACTGTCATAACAGATAACAACCCCCTGTGTCACCTTTCTACAGCTAAGTTAGGTGCTGTTGAGCAAAGATGGGTGGCTCAGTTAGCTGTTTTTGACTTTGACGTCAAGTACCGCCCAGGCCGCTGTAATGCAGCAGCAGATGCCCTCTCTAGGCAGCCGTTAGCAGGGGAGCCTGAGTCAGACAGTGGGGATGCAGACTATGATGGTCGTGTGGCCATATGTAATGTCACTCACAAGGGAACAGCTCTAGGACCAGACTTAGTGACAGCAGGAGTCAAGTGCTGTAAAGTCAGACAGATCCGTGTTTCGGACGCAGAAGAAAGTACTGAGCGTAGTGAGTTGCAGGGTAACACACCAACACTTCCCGGTTACTCTAAAGAGGAACTACGTAAGTTTCAGGACACAGACCCCACCCTCAGCGTGTTTAGGAAGTTTTGGGGTGAGCAGCGAAGGCCAACTTACAAGGAGAGGTCGCAGTTATCCAAGCTAGTATTATCCACGTTAAAGCAGTGGCCCCGTATTTGTGAGCAAGGTGGCTTGTTGTACCGTGTAATCGAGGATGTCCATGTTGGTGAATGTCACCAGCTACTACTGCCCTCTTGTTTGAAAGAAGTCGTGCTTGAAGGTGTGCATGATCGTATGGGCCATCAGGGAATAGAGCGCACACAGAACCTTTTGAGACAGAGATGTTTTTGGGTTGGGATGTATGAGGATGTGGAACAGTGGGTCAAGAAATGCGAGAGGTGTGTTTTGACAAAAATGCCCCACCCCAAGATACATGCCCCTATGAAATCATTTCTAGCCTCCCGGCCCCTTGAAGTAGTTGCTGTAGATTTCACCATGCTGGAACCGGCCTCCGATGGTCGTGAGAATGTGTTAGTAGTGACTGATGTTTTCACTAAATTCACACAAGCCTTCCCTACTCGGGACCAAAAGGCTGATACCACGGCAAAAGTCCTTCTCAAAGAGTGGTTCATGAAGTATGGGGTCCCAGAAAGATTGCATTCAGACAGAGGTCGAAATTTTGAGAGTGAAATCATTGCCGAGCTGTGTAAGCTTTATGGTGTAAAGAAAACCCGCACTACCCCACACCACCCAGAAGGAAATGCTCAATGTGAGAGATTCAACAGATCTTTACATGATCTTTTGCGTACACTGCCTCCAGAAAAGAAGCGCCGCTGGCCTGAGCACTTATCTGAGTTGGTGTATGCCTACAATGTAACACCCCATGCTACGACTGGCTACTCACCGTACTATCTGCTTTTCGGGGTTCATCCACACCTTCCTGTAGATGCTTTATTAGGTCAGGAGCAAGTGTTAGACAAGAAACATGAGTGGTTGGTTGTCCACCAAGAGCGTTTGAAGGAGGCACATGCAAGGGCAAGAGAGTACACTGAAAAGAAATCAGCTCAAAGAATTGAACTTAACAAAGACAAAGTGTACTGTCCAACCATTGAGGTGGGTTAGTTGGTATACTTACGACACAGGCCTTTGGGTAGGAACAAAATTCAGGATGCTTGGGGTCCTACTGTGTACAGAGTGGTGGAGGTACAGGGCACTACACATGCAGTTGAGCCTGTAGAGGGCGGTCCTTTAAAAAGGGTCCATAGAGTTAATCTTAGGCCATGTGTTACCCCTGTCCCTGAGCCGAGGCGGACGAGAACCAAGTCCCCTGTCACTCTTTTGACAGAATCGTTGCCAGAGCCCTCTGATACTGAGTTTGTTGTGGTAGAGGAAGTCACCTATCCAGAGTTAACTCAGGAGGAAAAAGTAAACAATGATCCTGTTGGTAACGCCCAAGATGTACAGGAATCAGAGGCTGTTTCTGAGCCAGAGCATTCAGATCCTTCTGAGTGTGGGACTGAGGTTGAGGTACCCATTCCGGCTCCTCGCAGAACTAAAAGAGCCAATGCTGGGGTAAACCCTAACCCATACCACTTGCCTCAGTCAGCCTGTAATGCAGTCTCACTCAGTCCTGAGGTGTTCTCTCATGTTTTATCGAGTCTGGGTACTGCATTTTTTCGAGAAGCAGTAAAAGAAGTGAAAAACGGGTGCTAAGTCACCGAGGACGTTGACTTTAAAGCAGGGGAGAATGTAGCCAAGTGGGAAAATGCAGTGAATATTTAAGTCCACTAGATGGCACAGTTCATTTTCCCCTTTAGAATTTGAAAAAAGGAGAAAAGGGTTATGGGAAGGGCCATGTGATGCCAAAGGAACCTCCCCTTTCTTCACAGCCTCCATTTTCTAGATCCAGCGTGAGGGATGTGCTCTGAGGAGAGTTGGGGTGAATATGACTTTTGAAATGAACTTAGTCTGCGTAAAGTACAACTAAAACAGCATTTAGTGCAGCCAGACATAGTTTTAAAGTGATATTGTTTCCCAAATCACTCGATATCACGGGGATGCTTGCAGATTGTCCCACCATGTGCTGGTGTTAACCTTTGTTAAAATTGTTGTTGAGTCCTTGGGGCTACGTTTCGAACGAGTTTAATACTTTCTGTTTGCTTGTAAGAGGTAACAAGTGATAACGGGACATACGAATGTATGGTATGATATGTTTTGTTTTGTATAATGATTGTTAGTTAATTAACTACCTGCACCTGTGGTTTACCTCATGTTCTGTGTTACAGCAAGCCACTGCCGTATTTTATCGACTGTGTTTTATGTATTTACAATTTCATCCTAAACCTAGACCCAAGTTATTAATACAGAATAAAAAACCCCAAAAACGAAAGTTCGTGTCCTGTGCTGCTCCATTTCGCCAGGCTACATATTACAAAAGCAAAATACTGCAAATGGTGGAAATCTGAAATGAAAACAGAAAACACTGGAAATACTCAGCAGGTCAGGCAGCATCTGTGGAGAGAGAAACAGAGTTGACATTTCAGGTCGATGACCTTTCATCAGATCTCATACTTGTTTGGTTTTCAGAGTGTGTGATGTGCCAGGCACAAAGGTATGCAGCACACACGTGAACACACACACACATAGACACATTCAGACAGACACACACATACAGACCAGACACACACACAGGTAGATAGACAGACCAGACACACACACAGGTAGATAGACAGACCAGACACACACACACGCACACACACAGACACAAATTACTGATCCATCCAGCAACCAAGCGGAGAACAAGAAGGACTATGGCCAGAAGCTCTGCTGTCATCCTGTGGTTGCTGTTTGAGGCTCTGGGTGAATCATCAGCCACACTGTCTGCACTCGACTCTGATTCCAGCTCGAACTGTGCCAAACCCAACCACCATCTGAGCAGCAACTTGTTCCCTGAGCTCAGCTCTTTGGGACACAGCTTTTCCAGCTGTGTTATTAACTTTTGTTTCCAAGTGCCCACATTGTTTTCTGTCCTGCTGACTAATGTCACTGGATGGAAGCTGGGCGAGTCAGCAGAGACGTGAGTGATGGATAACCTGCAGACTGATCCAGTGTGACAGAGAGAGTAAGCTTATCCTTGCGGGGAGGTTTGCTAGCACTGTTTGGGGGGGTTTAAACTAAAATGGCAGGGGGTTGGAAACCTGAGCAAGGAGACAGGGGAAAGGGAAACAGGGATAAAAGCAAAAGATAGGAAGGAGAAAAACAAAAGTGGCAGTCAGAGAAATCAACGGTTTAAATCAAACGTGGCAACAGTAAATAATAATTCTAATAGGTCTAAGAGCGTTAAAAAAACAAGCCTGAAGGCTTTGGCCTAGAAATTGGGTTGAGGCGCCAAACTGGCGCCAAGTTCGCCTGAGTGCAGGATTTAGTGCAGCGTTCGAGTCTTCAGCGATCGTCCGATATTCAGTTTCATTGCCCCTAGAGGGAGACGGGGCGAGGCTCGAGGCGCTCCGCGTCCCTCTTAGGGCGCTGAAACTGAATATCGCAGCGCAACGTGCCGCACGCTGCGGTACTGCAGGCCTTCCTCCCATTGTTAAGGGGGAGGGGCCTGCAACAGTGCGATCCCCGATCGCGAATGCCGGCAAAAGAGCCCGGCACCGAGGAGAAGTGCCAGGCTCTCGGGAAACAGCCGGCAATGCCGCGGGGGGCGGTCAGGAGGCCAGGGACGGAGGTGCTGGCAGGCGGCCGCCCCGCACCTCCACCTTAACTTGCGCCGCTGCCAGCACAGTAAGGCCCCGTGAACCGGGCGTGGGTAGCGAACGGCGCAGCAACCAAATATCGTGAAAGGGGCGCGAATGGCGTGCTGCGCACACCGATGACGTCATCGGTGGCAGCGCAGCGCAAAAGGCTAACGCCACCATTATTGCCTCAACTCAATATCGCGGGAGGCGCAGCCAGTGGCGCTACAGCCACTGCCTGCCTCTTTAGGCGCTAACAAGTGGCGCTACTCACTCAATTTCTCCCCCTTTGTGTCTTAATGCGAGGAGCATTTGTAATAAGGTGGACGAATTGGCTGCGCAAATAGAGGTAAACGAATATGATTTGGTTGGGATTACGGAAACGTGGCTCAAGGATGGCCAAGACTGGGAACTCAACATCCAGGCGTATTCAATATTCAGGAAAGATAGGCAAAAAGGAAAGGGAGGTGGGGTAGCATTACTGGTTAAAGAAGGGATTAATACAATTGTAACGAAGGATATTAGCTCTGATGATGTGGAATCTGTATGGGTAGAATTGAGAAATACTAAGGGGAAAAAAACATTAGTGGGAGTGGTATATAGACCTCCCAACAGTAAGGCGGAGGTTGGGGATGGCATTAAAAGAGAAATTAAAGAAGCGTGCAATAAGGGCACAGCAGTCATCATGGGTGAATTTAATCTACATATAGATTGGGCTAACCAAATTAGTAACAATACTGTGGAGGAGGAATTCCTGGAGTGTTTACGGGATGGTTTCCTGAACCAATATGTCGAGGAACCAACCTGAGAACAGGCCATCTTAGACTGGGTATTATGTAACGAGAAAGGATTAATTAGCAATCTTGTTGTACGAGGCCCCTTGGGTCGGAGCGATCATAATATGTTCTTGTGCATCAGTCGCTGAAGGTAAGCATGCAGGTGCAGCAGGCGGTTAAGAAGGCAAATGGTATGTTGGCCTTCGTAGCAAGAGGTTTCGAGTACAGGAACAAGGATGTCTTGCTACAGTTGTACAGGGCCTTGGTGAGACCGCACCTTGAGTACTGTGTGCAGTTTTGTTCGCCTTACCTGAGGAAGGGCGTTCTTGCCATGGAAGGAGTGCAGCGAAGATTCACCAGGCTGATACCTGGGATGGCAGGAATGACGTATGAGGAGAGATTGTGTCGATTGGGCTTATACTCACTGGAGTTTAGAAGATTGAGAGGGGATCTCATCGAAACCTATAAAATTCTGTCAGGCCTGGACAGACTAGATGCAGGAAGGATGTTTCTGGTGGCCGGGGAGCCCAGAACCAGAGGTCATAGTCTAAGGGTAAGGGCTGAAATGAGGAATTTCTTCACCCAGAGAGTGGTGAACCTGTGGAATTCTCTGCCACAGAGGGCGGTGGAGGCCAGTTCGTTAAATATATTCAAAAAGGAGTTGGATATTTTTCTTAAGGCTAAAGGGATCAACGGATATGGGGAGAAGGCAGGGACAGGGTACTGAATTTGAATGATCAGCCATGATCTCATTGAATGGCGGAGCAGGCTCGAAGGGCCGAATGGCCTACTCCTGCTCCTATCTTCTATGTTTCTAGGAGCTGTTGTGTGTCCCAACCAACCCAGAGGGGTTTATTGGGGAGGTTGTGTGTGTATTTTATTCTCTGTATGCAACACAGTGTGATTTTAGGTGTCTTAATATGAGACAGGGGCCTGTTCGACGGGCCAAGTTGTATTGTTGTACTGTTTGTTTTACACCACCAGGCATTTTACCGACTGGAGGTGGGTGTGTGTGTTAACCTTATTAAACACCGGACGGTTGAGCCTGAAAAGCTTGTCTGTGTTCCAATCCTGTTCACCGTAATTCCTGTCCTATAGAACTAAGTAGGAGAGGTGATTCGAACCACCGAGGCAAACCAACTACAATATCCACGTTTGCGGATGACACCAATTTAGGGGGCACAGCAAATAGTGTGGATGGGAGCGGAAAGTTGTAAAGGGGCATCGACTGATTAATGAGGGAGAAAGACTTTGGCAGATGGCATGGGAAAGAGGGGGGTCATCCACTTTGGACCCACAAAGAACGATTCAGAGTATTTTCTAAATGGTGAGAAGGTACAGACTGTGACGGAGCAGAAATATCCAGGGGTCCATGTACAAAAATCACTAAAAACCAGGGAACAAATACAAAAAACTGAAAATGAAAACGGAATGTTAGCCTTTATCTCACGGGGGCTGGAATACAAAGGGGTGGAAGTTACGCTGCATTTAGAGAACGGCGTTCAGTTCCGAGCTCCGCACCTCAGCAAGGACATCTTGGGCTTGGAGGAGGGGCAGCGCAGATTCACCAGAATGATACCGGGGCTTAAACGGTTAATTAATGAGGGCGGGTTGCACAGGATTGTATTCCCTTGAATTTAAGATGCTTAAAGATTTGATAGGGTAGATACAGAGAAACTATTTCCGCTGATGGGGGGAGGGAGAGTCCAGATCAAAAGGAGCATAACCTTAAAACTAGAGCCCGGCCGTTCAGTGATGATGTCAGGAAGCAGTTCTTCACACACAGGGTAATGGAAACCTGGAATTCTCTCCCCCAATAAAGCTATTGAAGCTGGGGATCAATTGAAAATTTCTAAACTGAGATTGATAGATTTGTGTTAGGTAAGGGTATTAAGGGATATGGAACCAAGGTGAGTAAATGGAATTAAGATACAGATCAGCTATGATTTAACTGAATGGTGTACTCCTGTTCCTTTATTCAAATTATCGTATGCCTGAGCCAGGGTAACCTCTAACCTTTTAAGCTCGTGTATATTGTGCATAAAGGGGAACGGATTTCTGCACCAATGGAAGAGTTGAGTGAAGCTGCCAAGCAGGCTAAGGACAGGGTGTGAGAAAGAGAGATGCAAAGTGATTAAACAGGTAGCAGATACTCTGAGCTGTACCCTGGTCCATCATTTAGAGGAGATGAGAGAGAAATAAAGATTTGATAAATTGGAATCAAGTTCTTGAGAAGAAACTGCTCCAGGGTCATTAATCTAAAGGGAGCCCATTGAGTGTTCCAGTGCGACCTGCAGGATCCCCAGGCCGTGAAGCAGATGATCACATGCGATGGGAATGCATGGAATTGAGGACACAGGCTCCCCAAAGCATCTCCACCGCTTACAAGTGGCTGCACTGTGTACCATCTACAAGATTCACTGCAGCAACTCGCCAACTATTCTTCAACAGCATCTCCCAAACCTGCAGCCTCCACTGCCTAGAAAGACAAGAGCAGCAGGTCCAGGGGAACACCATGAACTCCAAGTCTCTCCCCATGCAGGCTAGCAAATAGATCACCGATCCTCCATCGCCGCTGGGTCAAAGTCCTGGAACTCCCTACCTAACAGCACTGTGGAAGCAGCTTCACCACATGGACTGCAGCAGTTCACCATCTCAAGGGCAACTAGGGATGGGCAATAAATGCCAGCCTTGCCCGCATCTCAAGAATGATTAAAATAAGGATGACGCCCTGAGGGACCACATCGCAGTGATACAGAAGGGGGGGTGGGTGCGCGCATGGAAGAAAACCAACACCCAACCATGGAACAGGAACTGAAGAACCAAATCGATAAGATAGCAGGCAGTGGCTGAAGAAAGGAATGTTCAAGAGCACTGTTAAAATTGTTTCTGCCCCCAAAACAACCCAGCCCCAAGGAGCAAGGCAACCCCACAATGCAATGGAAGGTCCTGGTTTTCCCTTGAGATTGTTGTTGAAAGCTCGTTTCCCATATGGCTACAGGGAACCTGATTACAGTATTTATTACTGACCTTTTTGACAGTCTGTGCTACTTTACAAGAATGTTAGAACAAGTGTTTACTATTGAAATAGGAACTGATGGAGGCAGTCATTTTACAAAGTACATCATGGGAATTGAAACGAGGCTCCACATAAGCCATCACCCATAATCCTCAGTGCAGGTAGAATGAACTGATCAGACTCCTGTTGAGGAAATATGTGGCCCTTGATGGGAAAAGTTGGGATCAGTTCATTCCCCTCATGATTGAAGAGAAACTCCTTCAAGTAGGACAATGTGCATTGATGTAGCCAGTCCAACAGAAGATAGGAAGAAGGTGGACAGATACGTAGGAGATTAAAGAATAAGCTAAACAATTATACCAACTAATAACACACCATCACAAAGCTCTACTTTGACCAGCTCAATTGGCACATTGGAAACAAGGTCATGATACTGGTCTATGACCCAAGGACCAGTTAACTGACAAATAGCATGGTTCACACTTAACTCTTCTGTTTATGAATGTGCCCTTATAAATGACATCCTCGGTGTTCAGCAATTGTTCATTTATTTTTCTAATCGCGGGTCATTTTTTGGGCTGGTTTATGTATGTGTTTAATTTATCAAAACATACCGTGTCATGCTAGAAAGTTTCATCATCTCGAGGGCAGCAAATTCCAGCTAAACCCGTATCAGAACGCTCTTGCATTAATTCATATGCACGTATAAAGGTGGTTTTTGTACAGATAGACACGTGGGTGTCTGATATTATAGCTATTACTGAGGCATGGCTGAAAGAAGGGCAGGAATGGCAACTCAACATATCTGGTTACAGGGTTTTCAGACGAGAGAGAGAGGGGGTCGCAATACTGATTAAAGAATCAATTACAGCTATGAGGAGGGAGGATATCTTAGAAGGATCATCAAATGAGGCCATATGGGTCGAACTGGGGAAAAAAAAGGGGCAGTCACACTGCTGGGCGTGTACAATAGACCTCCAAACAATCAGAGGGAGAAATGCAGCCAAATTTCTGAGACGTGCAAATAAAGGACAGTAATAGTTGGGGATTTCAGCTTCCCTAATATTAACTGGGATAAAATTAGTGTGAAAGGTATAGAGGGAGCAGAATTCCAAAGATGCATTCAGGAGAACTTTTTTTAGCCAGTACATAGCAAGCCCAAGAGAGGAGGCTGTTCTAGACCTAGTTTTAGGGAATGAAGCTGGGCAGGTGGAAAGGGTAACAGTGGGAGAGCATATTGGTGAAAGTGATCATAATTCAGTTAGATTTAGGGTAGTTATGGAAAAGGACAATGACAGACCAGGAATAAAATTTCTCAATTGGGGAGAAGCTAATTTTACTAAGCTGAGAGGTGATTTAGCCAAAGTGGACTGGAGACAGAAACTTGAAGGTAAAGCAGTGGGAAGCATTCAAGGAGGAGATAGTGAGGGTTCAGACCAAGGATGTTCCCTTGAAGAAAAAAGGGTGGGACTAACAAATCTAGAGCTCCCTGGATGTCAAGGGGCATTCAGGGTAGGATAACGAAAAACAGGGAGGCTTATGACAGATACCGAGGACTCAATACCGCAGAAGGCCGAGAGGAGTATAGAAACTGCAGAGGTGAAATTAAAAAGGAAATTAGGGAAGCAAAGAGAGGGCATGAAAAATATTGGCAAGTAAAATAAATACATTAAGATTAAGAGGATAACTAAAGTAAGAGTAGGGCCTATTAGGGACCATAAAGGTAACCTGTGTGTGGAGGTGGAAGACATGGGTATGGTTCTTAATGAATACTTTGCGTCTGTTTTCACAAAAGAGAGGGATGATGCAGACATTGCAATCAGGAAGGAGGAGTGTGAAATATTAGATGAAATAAACAGTGAAAGAGGAAGTATCAAGGGGTTTAGCATCTTTGAAGGCCCGGATGAAATGTACCCCAGACTGTTAAGAGAAGTAAGAGAGGAAATAGCAGAGACTCGGACCATCATTTTTCAATCCTCCCTGGCTACAGGTGTGGTGCCAGAGGACTGGAGGACCGCTAATGTGGTACCGTTGTTTAAAAAGGGAGAATGGGACAGACCGAGTAATTACAGGCCAGTCAGCTTAACCTCGGTGGTGGGAAAATTGAGGGACAGGATAAATGCTCATTTAGAAAGACATCGATTAATCAGGGACAGTCAGCATAGATTTGTTAAGGGAAGGTCGTGTCTGACTAACTTGATTTAATTTTGAGGAGGCAACAAGAATGGTCGATGAGGGTAGTGCATTTGATGTAGTCTATATGGATCTTAGCAAGGCTGTGCTGTCTCTCTGTAGCAATTTATGTTAGTTTTACAGTTAATTCAGGGGTTTGAGTAAGTTGGGTCGATTCCCATTGTGTGCTGCCACCTAGTGGCTATTTGGTACCTAGCAACTGCAGTAAAAACGCAGTAAAGTGCAGTAAAGCACAGTAAGTGCAGTAAAGTAAACTACAGACCTACAGCGGCACATGCTCTGGGAAGTTGTATTGTTCCCACGCCTGAGTCTTGGATATTATTTGTCTGTAAGTACTTGAGAATGTTATAGATGATTAGTGTACACTGTATGTTGCAGAAAATGTTTAGTTTGTAACTTTTCTCTCTCAGCAAACTTACACAGCTAGCTGTGAAGTGCTCGCTCTCTGTCTAGCTGGTTAACTAGTAGCTGTATTTTGATGCACTATGTACAGGGCTAATTTGAAGAGAATGCCTTCCAGTTTGCTAAATGTATATTCACAGTAAGCTGTGTTTCCACGTGTTTGGTAATTTACATGCCAAATGTACTGTGTTGCTCAGGCGTACCTAAATTTGTGTATGCATATCAGTTATGCGCTTGTATACTAATGTGTGCTTCCATTTCTGTGTTGTATTTCAGTTTTACAATAAGAATCTTTCAGTAAAGCTTTAGAAGAAAAGTCAAGCCTTGTGATTTTTATGGGACGATATCAAGTTGTTAGCTACCTTTCTAGCTCTGCATCGGAACGTGCTGCGAGGGCAGAAAAGTAAAAAGACAACAGCACAGCGGGCTCAAGCACAAGAAGATACCACTCAGCTACCATGAGTCTACGCTCAGGAAGACAATATACCATAGAGGACGTCGACCAGCCAATCGAGAAGCATGAGCCTCTCCGAGCAAATGATGCCAAGTCACAGTCCTCTAAAGCATCCTCTAGATCATCTCGGCGGTCCAGCAGACCGTCGTCATCGACAGCTTCTGCACGTGCCAAGGCAAAAGCCGCCCAGGCTCAATTGTCCTTCGCTGAAAACGAAGCTAGTGTGATGAAGCAGAGAGCTGACCTCGACACGAGTGTGATGAAGCAGAGAGCTGACCTCGACGCTAGTGCGATGAAGCAGAGAGCTGACCTCGACGCCAGTCTCCACATTCTCCAAAGCCAGAGAGCTGCCGCTGCAGCTGCAGCTTATGAAGAAGGTGAGGAGAACGAAGGCGGGGAGCCCAGCCATGAAGCATATGTTCTAGAACAGCCCCTCAGTCCAGTGCAACGTACAAGTGAGTATGTCCAACAACACTCCAAATTGTTCTTCAAGGAAACATCCAGGTATCTCGATGCAGAACCAGCTACTCACCTCAGTAGCAAACAGCCTGTTTTTGGAGACACTGAGCTTAAAGGAGAAGAAGCAAGTAAGACTTACCTGCAGAGACCTCCACAGCACTCGGCCAATCCAGCCAAGCAGTCCTCACCCGAGCCACAAGGTGCACAAGACCTCGCTAGGTACCTTATCCGCCGAGAATTGTTAAGTTCAGGCCTTCTAGAATTTGATGACCATCCTGAAAATTATTGGTCATGGAAAGCGTCCTTCCTGAGTACCACCAAGGACTTGAATCTGTCAGCCAGAGAAGAGCTAGATTTGATGACAAAGTGGCTTGGAGCTGAGTCGTCAGAACAGGTGAAGAGAATTCGTTCAGCGCACGTCCGCAATCCCACAGCAGGCCTCAACCTGGTTTGGCAACGTCTCGAAGACTGTTATGGGACACCAGAAGTCATTGAACACGCACTGCTCAAGAAGATTGAGGACTTTCCGAAGCTAACCAACAAAGATAATGTCGAGCTCCGAGAACTGGGCGACATTCTCCTCGAACTGGAGTGTGCCAAGGGAGAAGGTTACCTGACCGGCCTCTCGTATTTGGATACAGCTCGTGGGGTAAACCCAATAGTGGAAAAGCTCCCCTACAACCGTCAAGAGAAATGGATAGCTAAGGGATCCAAGTACAAGGAGGACAATGGAGTGGCATTTCCCCCCTTCTCGCTCTTCTCCAGGTTCGTCCAACAACAGGCAAAGGTGAGGAATGATCCAAGTTTCACTTTCTCCACCTCCAGCAGTTACGCTCCTTCAAGAACAGAGAAACCCACAAAGTACAGCAATAAAGCCTCTGTGAGCGTGCACAAAACAGATGTTCCAGCCGAACCCTCAGTCAACTGTTGTGTATGTAATATGTATGCTACTTTAACCCTATGGCCAGGGCAGCACTACTTTGTAGGGCGTAGTGATACCGTAGTACCACTCCTGGCCATAGGGGTATAAATAGTACTGCGGGTACTGATCTCCCCTCAGTTCCCGCCTGTGGGTATGAAGTAAAGACCAAAGTTAAACCCTTCCAAGCTGTCTCTTCCTTTTTGTATCAAGTATATGCGCATACTTTACACTGGCGACTAGGAACGTTCGAACTCACCAGTACAAGGTACAACAAAGGATCGGTAGCAGTACGGGGAGAGAAGCTTCTTACCAGCCTGCAGAGTCCAGCGTCGACCGAAGGAGGCCACCCAGTTCAGGAGGAGCGGCAGCAACGGAGCGAGAGAGAGAGGTTCCAGCGGAGGCTGCGGCAGCTGAGAGAAGAGGCTGAACGGGCGCTCCAGCCACGGGGCAAAAGTCCACCCAGGGTCAGGTAAACTGCAATCCTTCCCGGGGAACGCGAGCTGCAAGGGCCAGAACGGGCAGGCGATCTGGGGAACAAACGGAGCCACGAGGACTAGCGGGCCACGAGAGGGGAAGGTCGTTGCAATAGCGGCGGTGGCAATAACGGGAGCTGCAAGAGAAAAAAAATAACGAACCTGGAGAGACGTCGTTGACAGCAGAGGGAGAAAAGGCGGGAAAAGCGCCATCTAGTGGACAAAAGGGGAAAAGTTTTTCTCTTCAGCAGTTTAAAATGAACAGCGCCATCTAGTGGACAAAAGGGGGAAAGTTTTTCTCTTAGAAAAAAAAATAACAGCGCCATCTAGTGGAAAAAGGCGGGAAAACCTCTTCAGTAGTTTTAAAAATGGCTAAAGAAGCTCGGTTGTCAGAATTTGTTGCCGACATAGAAGATTGGGATGCATATGTAGAAAGGCATGAACTTTATTGCATAGTAAACAAGGTGAAAGATGACGAAAAGGCAGCAACCTTATTAAATTCTATGGGGGCAAAAACATACGGTCTGCTGAGGAATCTTCTTACTCCAGAAAAGCCAGCAGACAAAACGTATGCCCAAATTGTTGATACGTTAAAGGAACATTTAAACCCTAAGCCACCATTTATAGCGGAAAGGTACTGCTTTTACAGACGCGACCAAAGGAATGATGAGTCGCAGGCAGCCTATTTGGCTGAGCTCAGATGGTTGTCCAAACATTGCCAGTTTGGAGCCTTTTTGGCAGAAGCGATCAGAGACAGATTTGTCTGTGGCATGTTAAATGAGAGTACACGAAAACGGTTGCTGGCCAAGAAACAGCTCAGCCTAGATCAGGCGATAGAAATAGCATTGCCACATGAAGCAGCAGCACAGGGTGCTGCCCAAATACGACAAAATACAACCGGCTATGACACCCATGAGGTGACATTTCACAAAGGTAAATGCTACCGTTGTGGCAAAACCACCCACGACCAAAGTAATTGTTGGTTTTGTGATAAAATATGCCGGCAGTGTGGGAAAAAGGGGCATATAGCGAAAGTTTGTCGGTCGGATACGAAACCCAATAGTGGGGGCAATCCAAGCAGTACCAAGGCAAGGACAAAAATACATAAGATATCTGACAGTAGCTCAGACGAGTCAAAGGAAGGCACAAAAGCAGAGCCTAAAGGTCTGGGATGTCTCAAGTTATATGGTGTAGACAAAATGGAGGACCACAGCACAATGTGGGTTAAAATGAAGGTAGCAGGCGTCGAAGTTAATATGGAGCTGGACACGGGTTCAGCCCTATCAGTAATTAATGAACAAGATTATAACAGGCTGTTCAAACACATTCCCTTAAAGGATACCGAAATCAAATTAAAAACATATACGGGACAAAAAGTTTACCCGGAGGGAAAAATGCAAGCAACAGTTAAATACAACGGCAGAAAAGTGCCAGGATTTTATTTATACGTCCTACCAAACGGCGGACCACCACTTTTGGGTAGGGAATGGATAAGAAAAATCCATTTCGACTGGAAGTCGATACACGAGTTAAAAGTAGAGACCACCACGGATGATACAACCATTACAAGCAGGCTGTCGAAAATATTGGCAAAAACGCCAGAGGTGTTCCAACAAGGGCTGGGGACCTTAAAGGACATTAGAGCAAAAATAACTATTGCTCAAGACGCAAACCCCAAGTTTTGTAAGGCCAGACCGGTGCCTTACGCCATCCGGCCAGCGGTGGAAGCAGAACTGGATGCCTTAGAGAGTGCAGGTGTCCTTACAAAGATTGAGTGGAGTGAGTGGGCCACGCCCATCGTCCCAGTTATAAAGAAATCTGCAAATAACACGCCGGGGGAACCAAAGAAGGTTCGCATTTGCGGGGATTTTAAAATAACTATTAACCCAGTCCTGCACACGGTACAGTATCCGCTGCTGCGGATAGAGGACATATTCGCATCGTTAGCTGGGGGTAGACACTTTACGAAGATTGACCTTTGTCAAGCTTATTTACAGATGGAGGTGGAGCAGGACTCGAAAAAGCTCCTAACGATTAACACACACAAGGGATTGTACCAGTACAATCGCCTGGTATTTGGTGTGGCGTCCGCCCCAGCCATATGGCAGAGGACCATGGAACAGGTCCTACAGGGCATTCCAGGAACGCAGTGCTACCTGGATGACATCCTGGTGACAGGACAAACGGATAACGACCACCTCGCTAACCTGGAGCGAGTACTTCTGCGGTTGCAACAATACGGACTCAGGGCGAACAAGCAGAAATGTGAGTTTTTCCAGGAACGTATCTCATACTGTGGTCACATTATAGATAAGGAAGGCCTGCATAAGTCCCCAGAAAAGATCGAGGCAGTAGTGAAGGCCCCGCCCCCTGAGAATGTATCTCAGTTACGATCATTCTTCGGCCTTATAAACTATTACCATAAGTTCCTCCCGAACTTATCGTCCATTTTACATCCACTAAATTCATTGCTGCAAAGGGGAGTCTCCTGGAATTGGGACGAAGTGTGTGAGGCTGCTTTTAAAAAGGGTAAACAACTCATTACATCAAAGGAAGTGCTCGCACACTTTGACCCAAAAATGCCAATGAGGTTGGCATGTGACGCCTCCCCGTACGGTATAGGGGCAGTGTTGTCACACAAATTTCCCAATGGGACGGAGAGGCCAATAGCATTTGCCTCAAGGTCGTTAACTACAGCCGAAAGAAACTATGCGCAAATCGACAGGGAGGCCCTCAGTCTGGTGTGGGGTGTAAAAAAATTCCACCACTATCTACATGGACAACGTTTCACACTACTGACGGATCATCAACCGTTGGTGTCCATATTTAATCCAACAAAAGGGGTGCCCCTGATGACGGCCCAAAGGCTACAGAGATGGTCACTGTTCTTAGGAGCACACCAGTACCTTATCGAATATAAGGGTACCAAACAGCATGGCAATGCGGATGGCCTGTCGCGGCTACCATTGCCTGCTGAGATCGAAGAGATAGTACAGGACCCCGTGGAAATATATCATACGGCGGTTATGGAACACTTGCCCATCACCAGCCAATGTATCGAGCGGGAAACACAGAATGACCCGACACTGGCAAGGGTTTACGAATTGACCGTGAAAGGCTGGCCGGCGCAGGGTGACGCGTCATTGCCGGCGTTTTCGGCAAGGAAGGACCAGTTGTCCGTATGCCGGGGCACATTGATGTGCGGAGCCAGGGTGGTGGTCCCTCAAAAATTACAACATAAAGTGTTGCGGGACTTACACGAAGGTCATCTGGGGGGGTGTCAAAATGAAAAGCCTCGCCAGAGCCTACGTCTGGTGGCCCGGCATTGACAGGGACATCGAGGAAGTAGCAAAAGCATGCCAAGGGTGCCAGATGGTACAGAACGTACCACCCCAAGCCCCACTACATCCGTGGGAGTGGCCCTCAACGCCGTGGCAAAGGATCCACGTGGACTTCGCTGGGCCCTTCATGGATGCGATGTTCCTTATTGTAGTGGACGCCCACTCAAAATGGCCGGAGGTCATAAAGATGTCATCAACGACAGCCGAAAAGACGGTCGCAGCCTTAAGGACCATTTTTGCCCGAAACGGGGTGCCCGAGCAAGTCTGTTCGGACAATGGGCCACAATTTGTGGCAGAAGAATTTCAAGCATTCCTAAAAAGGAATGGAGTGCGACATTATACGTCCGCACCATATCATCCGGCTACAAATGGGCTGGCAGAGCGATTTGTACAGACTTTTAAAAAGGCCATCAAGGCGATGGGGGAGGAAAGGTTGCCACTACAACACAAGGTGGACAATTTCCTATTCGCGTACCGTAATGCTGCACATACGGTGACCAACCAGGCCCCCGCCGTTATGTTCTTTAATAGAAGGCTAAGGTCTCGCCTCGAATTGCTCAGACCAAACATCCGGAGAGATGTGGAAAACCGAGTATTTCGTAGGGCTCCTGACAGACAGACACGGAGCTTCGAGGTGGGGCAGCAAGTGTTGGCCCGTGATTATAGGAATGAAAAGTGGCGGTCTGGTACGATAAAGGCCTGCCAGGGACCTTTGATGTACACAGTGGATACTGGGGACGGCATAATCAGACGACATGCTGATCAACTTGTGGAGTCCAGAAACCCAACTGATTCACTACCTCAAACGTCTCAGCACATTGTTCCAGCGGAATCACGGCCCAGCTCGTCGCTACAGAAGTCTCAGGATGGCGAGGAGTTCAGCACTCCAGTGAGCTCCACGGCACAGGATGTGCCATCAGACACCGACGACTCCAGCGATGAAGTGGTGACGGAAGTACCGCCGCCTACACCGAGACCGACTAGAGAAAGACGTTATCCTAGTTGAGACAGGAGGCCTCCTCAGAGACTGAATCTATAACATGTTTCTTTTTATATATATATAGGTAGACAACTCTGATGTAAATATGTTATGTATGTTGTGTTACCAAATGTTATTAGCCCTAGTTATGGTGCATCTGTTGACTTAATTGCACGGGTACGTTTTAATTAAAAGGGGAGGAATGTTGTGTATGTAATATGTATGCTACTTTAACCCTATGGCCAGGGCAGCACTACTTTGTAGGGTGTAGTGATACCGTAGTACCACTCCTGGCCATAGGGGTATAAATAGTACTGCGGGTACTGATCTCCCCTCAGTTCCCGCCTGTGGGTATGAAGTAAAGACCTAAGTTAAACCCTTCCAAGCTGTCTCTTCCTTTTTGTATCAAGTATATGCGCATACTTTACATCAACCAATCCAGTTCTGCTGGGAATAAAGTGGATGACCCAGATCGTCAGTGTCCAATACACAAGAAGCCCCACCCACTCAAAAAGTGTCGAAGCTTTAGAGACAAGCCTATTGATGAGCGCAAATCATACCTGAAAGAGAATCGCATCTGCTTCAGGTGTTGTGGGTCGACTATGCACATGGCAAAAGACTGCAAGGCGACAATCAAGTGCTTTGAGTGCAACAGTGAAAAACACATCGCAGCCCTGCATCCAGGTCCTCCTCCTTCAACCACCGAGTGTGCTGCGGTTGACAAAGTGGATAGCGGGGAGCAAAGCGAAAGCACATCTTCTTCAGTCACCTCCAAGTGAACAGAGGTTTGTGGAAATGCAAGCAGCCCACGCTCATGCTCCAAAATCTGCTTGGTTAAAGCATATCCTGCAGGGAGAAAGGAGAAGGCAATCAAAATGTACGCAGTGCTTGATGAGCAAAGTAACAAGTCTCTAGCGAAGACAGAATTCTTCAATCTCTTTGAAGTCAAGGCCAGCGCAGCTCCGTACACGCTAAAAACCTGTGCAGGGACAACAGAGACTACGGGTAGGAGAGTTGGGAACTTCATGATCGAGTCCATGGATGGGAAACTACAGCTTCCCCTCCCCACCTTAATTGAGTGTGACATAATGCCAGATGATGGGAGGGAAATTCCCTCCCCAGAGGTCGCACGCCATCAGCCCCACCTACAGCCAGTTGCCAACAAGATTCCAGCTGTGGACCCGGACGCTCCAATCCTCCTGCTCTTGGGAAGAGACATCTTAAGGGTGCACAAGGTGCGTGAGCAAATCAACGGGCCCCACAATGCTCCTTATGCGCAGCGGCTTGACCTGGGATGGGTCCTCGTGGGTGGAGTTTGCCTGGGAACAGTCCACAAACCAACGGGTGTCAACGTCTATAAAGCAAACGTGTTGCACAACGGTCGCACATCCTTTCTCAGCCCATGCCCAAACAGGATCCAGGTAAAGGAAGACTACGATGGCATGACGCAGCATCATAGGTCAACCTCCTCTGCCTGTGAGGAAGAGGCAGGTCTCACTGTGAGCACAGACAGCCTAGGATGCTCAGTGTTTGAAAGGTCCAAGGATGATGACAAGCCAGCACTATCCATGGACGACAAAGCTTTCCTAACCATCATGGATGAGGAGGTTTACCAGGACGATGGACACAGCTGGGCGGCACCCTTACCATTTCACTCTCCCAGACGCCGTCTTCCGAGTAACAGGGAACAAGCTATGAAGCGCCTCTGCTCACTCAGGAGAACACTGGAGAAAAGGCTAGAAATGAAGGGCCATTACATAGAGTTCATGCAGAAGATGCTGGACAACGACCAAGCCGAGCCTGCTCCACCTCTGGAGGAAGGTAAAGAACACTGGTACCTGCCAACATTCGGTGTGTATCACCCACAAAAGCCAGATCAGTTACGAGTTGTGTTTGATTCAAGTGCTGAATGTAAAGGAGTGTCTCTGAACGATGCACTCCTCAGCGGCCCAGACTTGAACAACACCTTGTTGGGAGTTCTTCTGCAGTTCAGGAAAGAACCTGTAGCCCTGACAGCAGATGTGCAGCAAATGTTTTATTGCTTCGTCGTCCGAGAAGAACACAGGGACTATCTCCGCTACCTGTGGCATGAGGACAACGGCATCAACAAGAATGTGGTGGAGTACAGGATGAAGGTCCACGTGTTTGGAAACAGCCCTTCACCTGCTGTGGCTATCTACTGCATGAAGCGAGCCGCTCAGAAAGGTGAGCAAGAATATGGCTCCGATGCGAAGCATTTTGTTGAGAGACAGTTCTATGTTGACGATGGTCTTACCTCGGTTACCACACCTGAAGAAGCAATAGATCTCCTGACAAGAACCAGAGCGATGTTGGCAGAGTCCAACCTGAGACTACACAAGGTAGCATCGAACAGTAGACAGGTGATGGAAGCTTTCCCTGCAGAGGACCGTGCCAAGGATCTGAAGGATTTGCACCTTGGAGTGGATCCTCTCCCCCTCCAACGGAGCCTGGGGCTCTCCTGGAACCTGGAAACAGACAGCTTCACATTCCTGGTGTCCAGTGAAGAAAGGCCATTCACACGGAGAGGCCTCCTGTCCACAGTCAACAGTTTGTATGACCCTTTGGGGTTCGTAGCAACCATAACAATGCAAGGAAAAGCATTAGTACGGGAACACTCATCGGATCAGTGAGTGGGGTGCTCCACTCCTCCCAGAAAAAGAAGCAAAATGGAACCTATGGAAGGAGTCCTTGAAGGCTCTCGAAGACCTGCACATGGAGAGGTGCTACATTCCAGGCTCGCTGTCTTCAACACAGAGAAGAGAGCTGTGCATCTTCTCAGACACTTCCACAGTAGCAATAGGAGCTGTGGCCTACTTGAGAGCAGCTGACACCGATGGGAAATACCATGTGGGATTCGTTATGTGGAAGTCCAAGTTGGCCCCTCGGCCTGCCCACACCATTCCACGTCTCGAGCTTTGTGCAGCTGTGTTGGCTGTTCAGCTGTACGAGTTGATCAGAGACGAGATTGACATCGATGTGGGCGCCGTCAAGTTCTTCACGGACAGCAAGATTGTACTTGGTTACATCCACAACTCCACAAGAAGGTTTTATGTGTATGTTTCCAACCGGGTGACTCGTATCAGACGATCCACTCACCCTGACCAGTGGTGCTATGTCTCCACAGACCTGAACCCTGCAGACCATGCTACCAGGTCTATACCAGCAGCACACCTACAGCAAAGCAGTTGGTTCTCGGGCCCCTCTTTCCTGTCTAATGTCAACACAGAGGAGACTCCCAAGTCCAATCCCTTCACCCTTGTGGAGCCTGAAGCTGATACTGAGATTCGGCCTGAAGTTACGACCCTGGTCACCAAAGCCTCAGAGTCTCAGTTGAGCTCACAACGCTTCGAGCGATTCTCAAGCTGGAGAACACTCTGCCGAACCACAGCCCGACTCATTCATGTAGCAGCATCCTTCAAAGGGAATTCGGACAACGTAGAACGCAAAGGATGGAAATGTTCTAAAGAAGTATCCAGCACAAGTGAGCTTTCACAAGCCAAAGGTGTGATAATTCGCTGTCCAGCATGATGTCTTCAAGGAGGAATTCAAATGTCTTGAAGAGGGACAGACATTCCCCAAGCAAAGCCCACTTAAAAAACTCAACCCAGTTACAGATGAAGATGGTTTGCTCCGGGTCGGAGGGCGCATATCATCCGCAGACTTGTCAAGAGAAGAAAAGCACCCTCTGATCTTCCCGCGCACCCATCACATTGCCACACTACTCGTGAGATACTATCATGAGCAAGTGGCTCACCAAGGACGACACATAACAGAAGGAGCTATCCGAGCAGCCGGATACTGGATAATCGGGAGCAAGCGTCTGGTTTCTTCCGTTATCCACAAGTGTGTTACCTGCCGCAAGCTATGAGGGAGGTTAGAGGACCAAAAGATGGCAGACTTGCCCGCTGACAGACTCACTCCAGAGCCTCCATTCACCAGCGTGGGCCTTGACATCTTTGGGCCATGGACCATCATGACGCGTCGCACAAGAGGAGGTAGTGCAGGCAGCAAGCGCTGGGCGGTGCTCTTTACGTGCATGTCTACCAGAGCTGTGCACATTGAGCTGATCGAATCCATGTCAACAGACAGCTTTATCAATGCACTGAGGAGGTTTTTCTCAATCCGTGGTCCAGCCAAACTTCTCCGCTCTGACAGAGGGACTAACTTCGTGGGTGCCTGTAAGGAGTTGGACATCCACACGGATGATGCAGCGGTAGGAAGCTACCTCCAAAAGAAAGGATGCACGTGGGTGTTTAACCCCCCGCATTCATCCCACATGGGTGGTTCATGGGAGAGGCTCATCGGTGTTGCCAGGCATATTCTGGATGCTATGCTGCTTCGGACGGGACCTACTCGTCTCACACACGACGTCTTAAGCACTCTCATGGCTGAAGTCATGGCGATCATGAATGCAAGACCCCTGGTGCCGGTGTCCACCGACCCAGACATGCCTGCAGTCCTCACCCCAACGATGCTCCTGACTCAAAAGATGAGTGCTATTTCAGCCCCCTCAGGAAACTTTGACAAGGCTGAGCTGCACAGGAAGCAGTGGAAGCAAGTCCAGTGTCTTGCAGACACTTTTTGGAAGAGATGGAGAGGAGAGTATTTGTCCACCCTACAGAGTCGTAGGAAATGGACAGAGGACAAGCCAAATGTCAAAGTGAGAGATGTTGTCTTGCTGAAAGACAGCCAAGCACACAGAAATGAATGGCCAGTGGGACTGGTTGTCAAAACTCTGCCGAGCAGGGACAAGAGGGTCCGCAAGGTGGAGATGAAGATTGTCAAGGAGGGGACTGTCAAAGTGTTTCTGAGGCCAGTCTCAGAGATCATAGTCCTCCTTTCTGAAGAAACCTAGAGAATGGATTCTGAGTATTTTTGCAGCTAAAGGACGTTTTCTTTAGGTTTATTTTGTATCTGTAGTGGTACAATGGAATTGTACCAAGCGGGGAGTGTGCTGTCTCTCTGTAGCAATTTATGTTAGTTTTACAGTTAATTCAGGGGTTTGAGTAAGTTGGGTCGATTCCCATGTGTGCTGCCACCTAGTGGCTATTTGGTACCTAGCAACTGCAGTAAAAACACAGTAAAGCACAGTAAGTGCAGTAAAGTAAACTACAGACCTACAGCGGCACATGCTCTGGGAAGTTGTATTGTTCCCATGCCTGAGTCTTGGATATTATTTGTCTGTAAGTACTTGAGAATGTTACAGATGATTAGTGTACAGTATGTTGCAGAAAATGTTTAGTTTGTAACTTTTCTCCAAGCAAACTTACACAGCTAGCCGTGAAGTGCTTGCTCTCTGTCTAGCTGGTTAACTAGTAGCTGTATTTTGATGCACTATGTACAGGGCTAATTTAAAGAGAATGCCTTCCAGTTTGCTAAATGTATATTCACAGTAAGCTGTGTTTCCATGTGTTTGGTAATTTACATGCCAAATGTACTGTGTTGCTCAGGCGTACCTATATTTGTGTATGCATATCAGTTATGCGCTTGTATACTAATGTGTGCTTCCATTTCTGTGTTGTATTTCAGTTTTACAATAAGAATCTTTCAGTAAAGCTTTACAAGAAAAGTCAAGCCTTGTGATTTTTATGGCAAGATATCAAGTTGTTAGCTACCTTTCTAGCTCTGCATAGGAACGCGCTGCGAGGGCAGAAAAAAGGCTTTTGATAAGGTCCCACATGGTAGACTGGT
Source organism: Somniosus microcephalus (assembly GCF_052327205.1). Taxonomy (NCBI): domain Eukaryota; kingdom Metazoa; phylum Chordata; class Chondrichthyes; order Squaliformes; family Somniosidae; genus Somniosus; species Somniosus microcephalus. The sequence continues at coordinate 54,334,686 of NC_141010.1, read as the reverse complement.
CACGAAAGTAGAAGGCCATGGGATCCAAGGTAAAGTGGCAAGTTGGATCCAAAATTAGCTCAGAGGCAGGAAACAAAGGGTAATGGTAGACGGGTGTTTTTGTGGCTGGAAGGCTGTTTCCAGGCTCAGGACATGGTTGATCAGAACCATGATGTATTCACATCTCCACCCAAGCGGGTAAGTTGATTGGGGAAAGCCAATTATCTCACCGCCTTAGTGCTGACCAAAGGATAATGATCCCTTTAAGAGTCCGTGAGAGGGAAAATCCCTTCCGCGGCTCATGAGGGGCTATACCAGAGCACTGTCATGCCATTGGATTCACGTGCCCCAGCCACTTTCCCAAGACTCATGGACCATGTGCTGAGGCCTCAAACTCTATGTGGCAGCATACTTGGAGGACGTTGTAAGATTTTGTAATAATTTTGAAATTTTCTACAGTTCCAAAGATTGATTTTGATTAAAGAATACCTGGGTAGAATATACCTCTAAAAATCCAGGGATCAAAATGGCCATCAGACCTCATGGCAGAAGACAAAAGGACAGTCTCTCTTCAAAGCAGGGGCTGACAGAGGATTGAAAGGCAGCCTATGTGTCTGTGAATAAGGGGTAATCAAAGATGGCTGCCCGACCTCGTGGCAGAACACAGACTGTGTGCATATGAAAAGGGAAGATCAAAGATGGCTGACAAAGGATTTAGGGGAAAACAACCCAGCCCCTGAAGCAATGGAGCAGTTAAACTGCCAATCAAAGGCAGTTCCCCTCCCTGCAGAGACAATCGATGTTTGTTTACAGAAACTGCTACAATGTTTACAGAAAGGATTAACCACTTGAGACTGCGGTTTCAGTTTGACCACAGGACAATGACTTTGTTTACACTAACTTCCAAGGCTGTTTACTCAGCAATTAAGGAAAGACATGCTTTTTTGTCAAACCAAGACAGCTCTATTCAAACCCAGTACGATGAATGGGAATACATTCACAAACCCATCACAGTTAATGGGGACATCGGATCCCTTTTGTTTAGCCCAGATGTATCTGGATTTGGGCGGGAAGATTTCTTCTCAGGAAGTGATCTCTCTCTCTGCCGCCTCACCTCCATGCTCTGCCTACAGAAGAACAGCTCAGAAGCCTGTCTAAAGGAGTGGAATACCAGCAGTTTACATTTAAATACTGGGGTATTCTCTACTTCGGGGCAGTGACGATCATAGACCACAGGGGGCACGGAGCAGGCGTTTTCATTGGTGAGCATACCTTTTCAGGCCCATTACAAGGCAACTTAGAATAGGTATTAAGGGGTGGGAAATTAAGGGGAATCTTGTTAAAAATGTAATTTTAGTCAATTTTCCCTCGTTGTGTCCATTTTCTCCTCCCCTATTTAAGTAACAGTGTTGCACTAAGCAGAAAAGTGCTGTAGTGAACACTGAGTAGCTGTATTCAAAATGTGCTGTATCTAAGTAAGTGTTGTACTAAGAAGTAAAGTGCTGCATTTAAGCAACAGTGTTCTATTAAGCAAAAGAGTGCTGCAGTAAACGATAAGTGAACTGTGTTGAGCAAAAGTGCTGTACCAGGCATAGGTGTGTTGTATCGATTATTTTAAGTTGTTTCTTTCTTTTTGTTTCAATAAACACTGGTCTGTTCTGCACCCAACCACGAGTCACGTTTTCTGTCTACATCGCTACCGAATAAGACCGGTGGTCAGAACCAGGAATAGGGGAGCGCTCGAAACCGCACGGGGCGTCCCTGGAGCAGCTCAGAGGCTTCTGACTGGCCAGAGACAATAGCCCCAAGCCCGCTTATTAATTTCTACAACGTCATCATCTATAGTACAGACTGGGGTTCACCTTTGCGCAAAGTAGGGCTGCATTAGACAGCCTGAGGATATCTGGGCTCCGGGCAAACCCAGAGAAGTGCCACATTGGGTTTTCAAAGACCAAAAACCTGGGGCTGTAGGGGGCGGGGTGGTGAAGCCTCAGGTAAACACAGGGGTGGCTGTAAAAGGCTGGCCGAGACCAGGGAGTAAAGAAGCAAGTCTGAAAGTCCTTCAACAAAACATCAATTGCAGGAGTGAAGCAACAGGGGAGGTAGAGGATGATCAAAGCGTGAGGTGGTCGGTGAACTTTTTTGGGGACTGTTTCGAGTAGGCGAGAGGGGGGAAAAGATGATCAGGAGAGGGTGGGTGTGTGTTTGTTGAGCTACACTGTTCTCAACGCAACTCCATTACCAGGCCCGGTACAGATGGAGCTGTCTGGGGTGAAGAACAAGATCCGGTGAGGGATTGAGCTGAGGCAGTTTCCGCTATCCTGGGTGAAGACATCTCCACCCCTATCAAGAGCATCAAAGACATTGACTGTCTTGAAGTCCAACCAGAAATCACAGGGTCAAGAGGGGTCACTCCAACATGACATCAGGTGTGGGTGGTTCCCAATTGTTTTATATAATCAGTTCCTGCTACAGGTGAACAATGCTTCAACAGAAGGAGATCAGTAACACATTAGAGCACCTAAAACAAGTCACTTGATAGCCCTCTTTGAGGATGTCACCCATTATTGTGCTAATTGTTTGATTTGTTCAACCCAGATCCCAATACCAAGAAACCTTTCTTGCAACACTCTCGTCCCACTGCCGGGCAGATTGATTGTGGGTCCCCTCCTGCAACAAAGGTTCTACCCTAGTGATGGTGGACACTTTCTCCAAATAGGGGGCAGCTTTCCCTGTGTCTCCCATCACCTGTACAAGCGACGGCGAAAGCCTGAATTACAGTCCATTGCCCACTAACCGTATGTCTCCACCCTAGCTCAACAGTTATTGGATTTGCATTTTTCTTGCGTCCAACATCGGTCACGCTGAGGTCGCAATCGCGATCCACTTTAACAAACACATTAAACTGGTTCAGCTTCCGCCGTGCGCTCCCTCCACATCTGGGGCAATCGACCCTCTGGGTCTTGGGCCGCCCAGCCGGGGAGGCCCCGATCAGGATCAGCCAACAGCGCGGGATCAACACGATTTGTCAGACCGTGTGGGCGGAATCCACCTCAGGTACACCTGGTCCAACTCAAAGTACAGAGAGGCCACGTCGGCCATAGAATCACAGACTCTTACAGCACAGGAGGCCATTGGGCCCATCGTGCCTGTGCTGACTCTCTGGTAGAGCTATCCAATTGGTCCCACTCCCCTGCACATTATTTCCATTCACTATCCAATTCCCTTTTGAAAGTTACTATTGAATCTGCTTCCACCGCCCTTTCAGGCAGCGCATTCCAGATCACAACTCCGAGTAAATAAGGAGAAACTGTTTCCAGAGGACACAGATTTAAAGTGGTTGACAAAAGAACCAAAGGTGGCATGAGGAAAAAATATATACGCAATCAAAAGCGTTGATGATCTTGAACACGATCAAATCTCCTCTTATCCTTCTCTGCTGTAAGGAGAACAATCGTCGCTTCGCCAGTCTCTCCACATCACTGAAGTCCTTCAGTTTGCGTTGTATGCCCCAGATCAGCTCCAAGAAACAGATGTAAAAGAAAATGACTTGTGCTTTATTCACAGATGGCCCCTGCCTCAGCTCCTGATGCTGAAACCCTCATCCATACTTTGTTACCCCAGACTCGACAATTCCAATGCTGTCATGGCTGCCTCCCATCTTCCACCCTCGAAACTTCAGCTAATCCAAAACCCGCATCTTCACTCTCACCAAGTCCCGTTCACTCACCACCCCAGTGCTCACTGACCTACATTGGCTCCCGGCTGGCAATGCTTCAGATTTAAAATTCTCATCCTGGTGTTCAAATCCCTCCATGGCCTCGCCCCTCCCCATCTCTCCAACCTCCTCCAGACCTACAACTTTACTAGAACTCTGGCCTCCTTTTGCATCCCGGCCTTCCTTAGCTCTACCATTGGCGGCAGTGCCTTCAATTGTCTAGCACCTAAAATGGAAAGGCAGACATCAGCAGCACTCTTCGAACAAGACAGCAGCCTGTTCGTGAGATCCAAGGCTAATGAAGTTAGTAGAATTCCAGAGGCCAAGATAAGAGACAAAAGGAGGCTTGATGATAGTAGGCGGCCACTATTCCACCAAGGCTACGGTGGCTAAAATCCTTAAGGCAGCATCGCGGCTCGTGCTGAAGGAGAATATATCTGACAAGGTGGTTTGGTGTCTGGTTAGTCTACAGCATAACCCAGCTCCACTTACCAACAGAGCTTTTCTCCCCCGGCACCGGAGGGCCCGTGGAGACACATCCAGATCGGTTTTATCCCCCCTTGCCCCAGGCACTGCTCGGTTACCTGTGTCCGGATCACAGGAACACCAGGGGGTCACAGTTCATCCTGCCCAGTGGGGGGGGGATATGGGATTTTACAGACAATGCAACACATCATCCTTGTGTTATACGTACAATGCAGACTCTGGGAATGACGGTCAGTGCTGCTCCCCGGCACTGCTCCGGGTAAGTGCACGCATTGGGATTATCCAATATGCTGCAATCAGGCCGGGGAATACACGTGGTAAAGCTTGTAAGGGGTTCTTAGATCGCAGAGGTCTCTCTCTCTCTCTTGCACAGTAACTTTCGAGTGGTTCGACCCACTCCCTCTTAGATTCTATACACTGGACTTTGAGGCAGGAACTGCAATGCAGAGAATACTCTATAGACCAGGTTTAATGAAAACGAAATGAAACTTTATTGTACAACGGAAAGATTGAAAATAAGCCAATAAAGTTACATGGGAGGGAAAAACAAATCATAATACGGTACTGGCTAAGATATATACAGGAATATTATACTTTACAAAAGTCATCACGAAATGGGGAAACACACAGAACATCGAGGGACAACAACTCAATTAATTACCCCTTTAATGCCCACCCCCTAAGCCTATCTAGGTCAGACTATGAGGGGCCAGAAACATGCTCACCAATCCAGTTGGAAAGTATAGAGTTTTGAAAAAGGTCTGCGTTTTGATCCTTTCAGGCGTCCTGTCTTCACGTGGTCAGCGGAACGCAGCGGGCTGCGACACACCTTCTTCTCCCTCGAGGTGAAGATCAAGGACAGGCTGGATGTCAGCAGGCCTGGACGTCGGTGCGGGGAGAGACCAACTGTTTTACCATTTTCGCATGGGTTTCGTCGCACAGCCCAGTTGGTTTACCGTTTTCATATAGGTTTCTACCTATCTTTGTCAGCGTCCCGGGGTTGGTCGATGATCTCCCGACAGTTACCCTGGGGCTAGATACTGACTTGATCTCCCATCTCGAACCTCGATCCTCCGTCGTCTCCACTTGAACTCTGCACCGATACCGAAAAGGGCTGCGTTTTTCGATGGCTGGCGATGTAATGATGGTACGGCTGTCGATAGCTACTCCGGGTCCCCAGATATACTTCTCAAAGAGGCTCTTATCTCCCGCCAGATCAAGGTTAGTCTTTGTTTAACTCTTGGCGGGCTTGTAGCACAGCGGGGTAGTTATTATGTTTTAAACTACTTTGGGATGGCCAGTAACGGCTATCTCTGGTCTGGAATGACCCTGTATTGTTTTTAATGTCCTCTTGATGTCTTTAACGGTTCTTGATGTTCCCCCTATGAATTTGAAACTGTTTTCCTTTGTCTGGGTAAACATTTAGATGGCCTTTATCTACAGGCCGATCTGACTGGATCTGCATCCAATCCATATGTATGTGGTTCTGTCTGGTTTTGTTTTCTCCGAAACGGCCTTCCAGAACTTACTGTGCGCTGAATCCACGAAGGCTGTCTGGGGACTGCAGGAACCATTTTAAAGTGTCCCAAAAAAGCTGGTCACGGGGTCTGGTGGCCATTTTGCATGCCCCTTTTTCTGGGCTTCTTTTAAAACAGTCTTTAAAAATTAAGGCCTCTTCTGCCAATAGACCCTGATAGGACAATGTTCAATTTTGCAAATCCTACAAGCTGGTTCTTCGGCCCCAGCCCTCTCGCTTGAATCCAAGTGTCACCCAACAGATGGAAGTAGGGTGCCCCACTGTAAAACCTGACCGCGCTCACAGGCTCGTGGTCATCCCTACAAAAACATTCCGTTACAACGACCTGCATTACGAGAGTGTCCCCATCCTCCTAAACCTATCCATCCTCCATTGTCTGGGTGGACCAGGTGGTGAAATGCCCTGGGCGGACCCGGTTGGAAGGCAAGATGGAGGGTACCGAGACACTAGGCCTTCCTTGAACCAAAATTTAAAGACAGACATCAGCAGAAGACGACAGCAGCCAGTTCACGAGACCCGAGGCCAACGAAGTTAGAAGAATTCCAGAGATAAGCCAAGAGGCACAAGGAGGCTTGATGTTTTCAATCTCAGAAGATAGCTAATTACCAAGGATGCCATATCTCGTTGGAGCCATTTTAATGGTAACGGTGAAAAGCAGATGATGTCAGGGGGTCAGGAAGTGATGGCCTGGCCTGGACAGGTGGATCAGTGGGTAGGTGGCATCCCTGTAATTCGCCAGTGGAAAATGGTGCAAGTCAATGATTGGGTTACCTGGTCTCCATAGGCTTTGCTGTGTAGACGAGGTATTAGAAGGGGTCTCAGGCACAAAGAGTGTAGAGCCATTCGGCCAGGGGTTTGGAACCATCCAACAGACTGAATCAAGGAAGGTACAGGCTGGAGGAGGACCCACATGTGTCACATCGACGGATGGAGGAGACTGGGACATGGGTTGCTGGGGATGGAATTGTTGAGATCACAACCTTCTACCCAGGGCATAACTGGTAATATAACGCATGACTGCACCTTGTTAACTACTGCTCAGATACTGCATCAAGTCTCACTGACATTAAATAAATTATAATCACAGTCACCAAAACAGGTCAAGTCGAATCAATCGGAACTTAGGAGTGAAAGATTTAATCAGCCAGAACCCCGGAACTCTGACTCAGTTCTGACGAAGGATCATTGACCTGAAACGTTAACTCTGTTTCTCTCGCTACAGATGCTGTCTGATCTGCTGAGTATTTCCAGCATCCGCAGTATTTTGCTTTTGTATTAGTGTTTAATTCACTGCCACTTCTCTTCCAGGAATGCCCACCTTGAAATATTTCTGCTCTTCTCAGACGGAATTCACATTTGTCTCTTTTACCTTGTTCGTCTTCATTGCTTTCTGTCTCCCTTCTCCTGTTTGATCTGGTATCTACCAAAACTCGCTTTCACAGTCACATCTCTTTCCTCAGCAACCGTCTCCAGCTCAGGCTTATTCCACATGGATTACAACTGAAATTGCACCCTTCATGTTTTGGATCCACCCAGGATTAGAGATCCGAGATATTCAGCATTCCTTGAACCACTGCTCTCGCCATAACCTGAGATCCACGCTCAACACCATGCATCGCCACATGCACACTCTCGACCTCGCTCTTCAGCAACACCGACTCACTATCTCAAAGCTGTGATGATCCGCAGTTCCATTTCATCCTTCGCCTCATCCGACGCTTTAACAAAAAACCTTTTTTCTTCCTTTCAACTGCCAAGGATCGTAAGCTTCAACAACTCTTGGACAACACCCCTCCGGAACCTTCTTCCCCTTCACTTTCCTCTGACCCCATCCCTTCTTCCAATCTCATCCCCTGCCGTGTTTTCACTATCCCCTCTCTGACTCCGAACGATCAGTTCTCAGCAAAGTCCTGAGCTTCATCCCCTTGTGCAAAAGCAGTTCTGATGAAGGGTGATCGAGCTGAAACGTTATGCTGCCTGACCCGACGAGTATTTCCAGCATTTTCTGGTTTTATTCCCGAAACTCTAAGTGGTCAAATCCATCCATGGCCTCACTTCTCCCTATCTCGCCAACCTCCTCCAGCCCTACAGTCTTTGAGAAATCTACGTTCCTCCAATTCTGGCCTCTTCTGCATCCCGACTTCCTTCGCTCTACCACTGGTGGCCGTGCCTTCACTGGTCTAGGCCCCAAGCGCTGGAATTGCCTCGCTAAACCTCTTCACCTCTCAAGGCAATCCGTAAAACCTACGTCCGTGATAGCCACCTGCCCAATATCTTCATGTGTCTCAGTGCTAAATTTTGTTTGATATCACCCATGAAGCACCTTTGGATGTTTTACTACTTTAAAAGTGCTATATAAATGTAAGTTGCTGTCCAGATGAACGATGGTATTTATACAGTGGGAGGAACACAGGAGGGAGCCAGGCCATGTGCTGAACCAGAAGAGCAGGTAGTAGGGGAGGGAGATTTTCATACAAGCATCCAATGGAGGGTCCCCACAGATCGGCCAAGTGTATTGGGATGGAGCTTCTTGGCAAGAACAGAAGGTGTCGCACTAATTGTGACCAACTATTGGTGGATGGGGAGGAACTGTACACAGGCCAGGCCCAATGTGACTATAGTGCTGAAATTCAAGGGAATGACTGAACGAGCGAGGGAGCCCCGGCCTTGACTACACACAAGGCCAGTCCAAACGGTACGGGCTCCTATAGGCTCCGTTCCAAATTAGACCCCACGATTCAGCCCAACACAGGAGCTTGTGTGAGCACCGTTTAGTTAACCAGGGTCCCGACCAGACAGTGTCTCATATTGGATCTGGGACTTGAAAGTGGAATGATGGCCACTTCAGTCTCAGGCACTCCGACAAATGATGTACACAGGCCCACCTTGGGCAACGCGACAGAGTGTGCCACGCGACACTGGGCAAGGCAAGGAAGTGCCAAACTCTGGACCTTAGGGGATTCAAACTGGAATGAGGCCCAAACAACATTTTTCTGTCAGACCCACTCCTGTAGGGCTGACAACATTAGACTCTGCCAATCAAGGCCATAACTGGGCGAGAGTAGAAGACACAAAAGATCGACCAACTGCAGTCAATCAAATTGGGTTACCCTGGATAGGAAGTGTCGCCATCAATTCGGAGGAACCAAGGGCTGCGAAGAGATTTTCCAAGTTGGTGACGTCAAAAAGGTCTTGGTGAAGTACCTCTAGAAAGACAGACAGTCCAAGTGGAGAACTAGAAAATTGCTGGAAAGGGTGAGATTCGGGAATTGAAAGATCAGCTGGAGCAACAATGGGGTCTTATGTTCGATGTATCAGGGCGACAGGTTGGGGAACAGGGAGCTTCAGCAGGAGAAAGAGTGCAACGATCTTGCATTGGCTGCGTGGGAATATGAACGTAGAAGGAAAGAACAGGGCGGCCTGGATGAGGGTGGTAGAGGCATGCGCTTAGAGGGAAATGGGGTGATGCTGCCCCTTAAGGTAACAAAGAAAGACGCAAGAGGGGAGGATGCGGGAACCACCACGGTGCCGTTTGATGCTCTTCAATGAAGAGAGATAGCCCAGAATATCCCACAGATTAAGCCGAGGGAGGGCCCGAGTCCCAGTATAACCGCAATGGACCAAGTAGCTGACCTACACAATTGCGATGAGGGGGAAAGGGTGAAATTGCTACTCCATGTGTGCCATCCCGACGTGTATAAGACTCTTCCCGCCTCAGTTAAGGAAGGGGCTGGGACCTGGAGAGGGGTGAAAGAGGCGATGTGGAAAGCCACTGGTCATGGGTCGGCGTCCGATCGCAGTGCCCTAAAAGGCCTGCTGGAATGGAAGCAGGAGGCCAGTGAGCCCCCGAAAGTGATTCCATAATCTGTCTGCAAACAATCAGGCAGCCTTTCCCGCACACGATCGAGAGAGTGATGATAGGTTCAGAGTAAGGCAGCGGATTCAATACCTTATTGGGGCCGTGCATGAAAGATATAATACAATTAACGATGCTTACGATCCCTCCAATGAAAACCACAATGAGGAGTGGGTAAAGGGGTGGATGAACCGGAAGTGGGAACAAGTAAAATCCTGAAAGGCAAAGATCCATGTGATCCAGCCCCCGGGCATACGTCCCACAGGAAGGCTGTGTTCCTCCTGAAGTCTGAGCGGGTGCTGTTCCTGACCCTCTACAAAGAGCTCACTGTGGGCGGGACTGTCCTGCCAGTGGACCCTCGAGGCCACCACGCAGAGAAATGTAATCACCAAAATCCTGCCCATTATTCCCAGTGGGCTCCTCCTCTCCCACCGACATCAACTGGGAGAGGGGAGGTGAGGTCAGGGATGACGCCCATCCCGCTCGGCTCAGCTTCAGTGAGACCAGCCACCGTCGCGTCTTCCTATCTAGTGCCAGCTATTTATCCAGCTGGCGCGAGAGGAGCACAGGGTAGGATTGCCTACTGCATCTTCTGCACGTCAGATGGTGTGCGGTGCCACGCTTGTAAGGAGGTGGAGCACGTGTGCAAGACCTGCCCCGCCTCCCAGGCCGCTAAAAGAGCGGAGACGGCCGAGGTTAGCGCCGCCACTGCTCCTCCTCCTGCCCTCGCATCGGAAGCAGTTGTGTGGCCAACAGCAGAGGCTACCGTCTTCACAGCCTCTGGCAGCCTGGGAATAGGGGCTGTTGGGTAGGTGGGGAAGGGTGAAGAGTGCCAGTCTGGGCTCTTTACACAGGAGTCCTCCCTGTTCCTTTGGGCATCTAGCGGGGAGAGTGTTGCGTGGAGCAGTCGTGCGCAACAGGTTTTTAAATAGATTCATGGGCTCCCCAAGCTGCCTGCAATTTTTGCGGCCTGGAGCAATGAGTCTTCCACGTTTACACTGGACCCCAAGGTCCTCCAGTTGCTGAGTCTACCCCATCTGCACCTCCAGGCCCATTGACCTCCAACAAGTGCCGAACCTTGACCATCACATCATGCAAACCATCAGGGTGACCCAGACTAACCCCTTTGCCTGGACCTTCCTCCAGTCCCACATCTACCTTGACTGTATGCCGGGGCTTTTGTTTCATCAGGTGTGGTTGGTTCCCAATGTTTTACGTAATCAGTTCTTGTACCAGGTGCACGATTCCCCAATAGCAGGAAATCAGTAACATTAGTGACTAATACAGGTCACAGTTGCCCTCTCTGAGAATGTCACCCATTATTGCACTAATTGTTTGATTTGTTCAACCCAGATCCCAATACCAAGAAAGCTTTCCTGCAACACACTCGTCCCACTGCCGGGCAGATTGATTGTGGGTCCCCTGCTGCAATAAAGGTTCTTCCCTAGTGATGGTGGACACTTTCTCCAAATAGGGGGAAGCTTTCCCTGTGCCTCGCATCACCTGTACAAGCGATGGCGAAAGCCTGAATTACAGGCCATTACCCACTAACCGTATGTCTCCACCCTACATCAGTCCAACATCAATTCCGCTGAGGCGGTAATTGTGATCCACATGAACACACATATTGAACCGGTCCAATGGGAAGTAGGACAACAGGGATTCGACACAACAGGCCCGCTCTCCCCACAATACCTTGGACCGTTCCAGTTATGGACGAAGCAAGGCCACTGGTTTATAAGGTGCAGGTATGGCTAAAGCCAGCTCAATGTTTCCATGTCAACCAGTTGAAACTTTTTACCCTCTCCAACCCTTTCCCCTCTGACCCAGCTTTTGCCGAGCGCTCCCTCCACATCTGGGGCAATCGACCCTCTGGGTCTTGGGCCGCCCAGCCGGGGAGACCCCGATCAGGATCAGCCAGCAGCGCGGGATCAACACGATTTGTCAGACCCTGTGGGCGGAATCCACCGCAGGTATACCTGGTCCAACTCAAGTACAGAGAGGCCACGTCGGCCATAGGATCACAGACTCTTACAGCACAAGAGGAGGCCATTGGGCCCATCGTGCCTGTGCTCTTTGGTAGAGCTATCCAATTAGTTCCACTCCTCTTTTCTTCCCCTAGCCCAGCAAACCCACCCCCCCTTCAGGCAGTGCATTCCAGGTTACAACACGTCATTTCCTCAGATTACCTCTGGTTCCTTTGCCAATCAATTTAAATCTGTGTCCTCTGGTCACTGATCCTTCTGCCACTGGAAACAGTTTCTCCTTATTTACTGGATCAAAATCGTTGATGATTTTAAACACCATCAAATCTCCTTTTAACCTTCTCTGCTCAAAGGGGATTACCGCTGCTTCTCCAGTCTCCCCACATCACTGAAGTCCTTCAGTTTGGGTTGTAAGCCCCAGACCAGCTGCAAGAAACAGATGTGAAAGAAATGACTTGTGCTTTATTCACTGATGGCTTCTGCCTCAGCTCCTCTGCTGCTGAAACCCTCATTTTTGCCTTTGTAACCTCCAGACTCAGCGATTCCACTGCTCTCATGGCCGGCCTCCCATCCGCTAAACTTCAGCTCATCCAAAATTCTGCTGCCCGTATCCTAAATCTCAGCAAGTCCCGTTCACACATCGCTCCTGTGCTCGCTGATCCACATCGGCTCCTGCCCCAGCAACGCCTCAGATTTAAAATTCTCATCCTGATGTTCAAATCCCACCATGGCCTCACCCCTCCCCATCTCGCCAACCTCCTCCAGTCCTACAACCTTCCGTGAACTTGACAATCCTTCTATTCTGACCTCTTGTGCATCCCAGACATCCTATGCTCTACCATTGATGGCCTGCCTTCAGCGATCTAGGTCCCAAAGCTCTGGAATTCCACCCCTCGCTCCCCACCCACCACCCCGCACCTCTCCTCCTTAAAACCTACCTCTTTGTTCAAGCTTTTAGTCACCTGTCCCAATATCTTATGCGGCTCGGTGTGAAATGTTGTTTAACATTCCTGTGAAGCGCCTTGGGACGTTTTACTACATTAAAGGCGCTATATAAATGCAAGTTGTTGTTGTTCCGCTGCCTCCTGACCAGACAGTGTCCCCCATTGGATCTGGGACCTGAAAGTGGAACAACAGCCACTTCAGTCTCAGGCTCTCTGATAATGATGTCCACAGGCCCATCCTGTGCAACGCGACACAGTGAGCTCTGCGAGGACGTGCCATGATGGAAACCATCAGGGGATTTTATGATGCGACACTCGTAGTCAAGGTCATGCAATTCGACGCAAAATCCGAAGACAATATTATGGGCATAGAAACCTGAGCACAGGACCATGTATTTAGGACTGGGTGACTGCAAGCAAACACGGTGGGGTGGAATAGGTGCAATAATCGGAGTATTTAGAACAGGTGTCTCGGTCTGGAATAGAGTGGATGTGGAGAATACTGAGCAACGTGCCATTTATTATGAAACTGGTGTGGCCAATTAGGTTGAGCGACCAGTACTAAAGGGAGTCGTGGGACTAGCACAGGAAGCGAGATACACTGTATAATATGAATAATAGAGCTAAATTGTTTGATCGTGATAATCTATGCTGAGGATCACAGAAAGTAGGACAAGCAGCAAATTGTATAGTGAGGAGCCTATGAATGTGTGTACTGACCAGACACTAAGGGGGAGAAATTCATTATAGCCTAGGAGTGGCTGCTAACTTTGAAAAAGTTTTTGAGATTTAGCGCCAGGCGCTAATGAATCTCGCTGCACGCAAAATTCAGTGTCATCGCTCAAAGAAAGGATGGGAACGTTAAATCAAGCGCTAATGGCCTAGTTCAGTGGCGTTAGACTCACAGCACTGACCAATATCAGGTGTAGTCTAATCACAAGTCGTCATTGCCACAGGCTCTTTCCAGTTCTTCAAGGGGAGGTTCATTCATGCTGCAGAACCTCATTCTCAGCATTGCTGGCTGTGCAGCTGCCTCAGCCAGCAGGAGCCAGGGAGAAGGAGCCCAGGAGCAGAAGGAGGAAAGTGGTGGTCTCATTGACCAGGAAGAGGAGGAGATTGACACCAGACTGCAGACCACCATGGTAACAACTGAGGTGCCTGGAGAGAGAGGACAGGAGAGGAGACAAAAAGGAAGGCCAACATAAACATCAACAGAAGGGAGGCCTTTTCATCACTGCCTCCCCGATTGGCCTCCATTTCAAGAGAGGGAGAGAGGGGAGAACAACAACACAACAGAACAACCAACACCACCTGTTTGGAAGGAGGGAAGATAACATCTACAGGTGGCTGTTATTTGGTGCACTCTCCCAGAGACTTTGTATTGTAGGTGCAGGGAGGAAAGAAGAAAAGGAGGCCGGAATACCAAGGGGTGTCTGTGTGTGTGTGGCTCTTGTTAAAAACTAGGCCACACACACCACTAAAACACCCCTTCTCATTGCCTGACCTGGGACAGCTGGAGCTGCCTAGGTGAAGAGCACAATTCTATTAAACATCGTTAAGACCTGGTGTAGGACTGAGCCTGGGCATCTCCAGCTTTCCCAGGTGAAGACATCTTCTCCCCCCCGCTGGAAGACCAGCCGAGACTTTAATTTACATCAGAGAGTGCACCCCTGCCAACACCAACCCACCCACCCACCATCCTGAGTGGCAACCCAGCCCTTGTGGTCTCTCTCTCTCTCTCTCTCTCTCTCTGCCTCTCTCTGCCTCTCTCTCAAAGAGGCACCTCTATTTCTTCTATACTAATTGCCACTTGAGCAGAGGGGAGAAGGCCCCTCTCCCAATTCCAGTTAATAAGGGGAGAGTTGTGCCTTCAATTTAAACAGCTCCCTCTGCTCAAGAGAGGACATAAAAACAACCAAGGCTATTCAAATCTCTAGGCCTGTGACTTGGGGTGAATGTAGCCCTTTTTTAAAACCACCCAATAATGGCGACCACATCTTCACCTGTGACGGGGCCAGCAAGGACATATGCGGGAGTGGCAGCCACATCCAAAGCTGCTCCTGCCGCTTCTGCTGCCCCATCACCTTTTAGACTAATAACTAAGAAGCTTGGGGTGAAGAGCTACACTCACCCCAACATGACGATTGAGGCCTGCGTAAAAGCCATGGCTGGGGTTGTCGGCCCCTCAGCCATCGTAGCAGCCTCAAAAATGTACGGGAAGGCTGTGTTCTTCCTGGGGTCGGAGTGGTTGGTGTCCCTGGCCGTCGCCAAGGGGCTCACCGTGGGCGGGACCTTCCTGCCGGTTGATCCTCTCGAGGCCACCGCGCAGAGGATCGTCATCTCCAACGTCCCGCCCTTTGTTCCTGGTGAGCTCCTCCTCCCCCACTTACGCCAACTCGGGGAGGTGAGGCCGGGGATAACACCCATCCCGCTCGGCTTCCGGGAAGCCAGCCACGTCTTCTCCTTCCGGCGCCAGCTATTCATCCAGCTGATGCGGGAGGAGGACACCGACGGGGCATTTGTGGTTCTCCACGAGGGGATCGCCTATCGCGTCTTCTGGACGGCGGACGGTGCCACTCCTGTAAGGAGGTGGGGCATGTGAGGAAAAGCTGCCCTGCCTCCAAGGCCGCCAAATCATCTGGTGTGGCCGAGGCTGGCGCCGCCGCCGCTCCTCCCCCCGGGTCTGTCTGCACGTCGGGAGCCAATGCCACCAAGGCCTCCGGCAGGGGGGAGGGAGCGCGTCTGGGCAGAAGGAAGGTGCAACGAAAAACAAAACACCTTAGGGCGGGTCCCCGTGGAGGGCCAGCCCTTGGACCTCGAGCCCCTTACACCCGCGCTCCTCGCGGAGCTGATCGGGGCTGAGGAATGTGGGAGTGGCCTCGTGCCCGAGCCCGCAACAGCCGTTGTGGAACCATCAATACCTGCGGCCGGGCTCGGGCCCGAGGAGCCCGACAAACCTGCTCCGCCGGAGGGAGCAGAGGAGGAGGCCTCTGCAGACATCGAGGTCTCCCTCACTCCCTCCGTGCTAAAAAGGCATGACACCCTGGAAGAGGAGGAGGACCGAGAGGAGGAAGGTCCCTCCGAACAGGGGGAGTCGTCGCCCGCCGCGGGTACTTCGCCCCCCCCGCCCCTGCCAGCCGTCATCATCTCGGGCGATCGGCAGGGGTCGCCTGTCCCTCGGGAGGGTGAGATAGATGTCTCTCTCCGGCACGTGGCTCCCGGGGATGGGGAAGAGACCCTGCCCATGGGGAGGGTTGCGGAACAACCCGCGGTGAATGACAAATCTGAACCGTTACTCCTCGCCGGGTCGGGCGTCCCGGGGACTGGGGCGGGTGAGCTCGAAGAAGCTGAGCTCGCCCAATGCGACCCCGACATTTCCCAGGGACTGCTCGACCTGGTTGAAGTTTTAATTCATGATACCCCATCCGCTGGGTCGGAGGCTGGTGGCGGGGAGGAGGAAGGCCCCCGACTCCGTCTCTGACGTCGACGCCGGACGTACTGGAGAAGCTGGGATTTGTTTTCTCCCCGGTTTCTCCGGACGTTCTGGCGTCTGAGGCAGAGGGGGACCCCGAACCGCCGCCGTCTTCTGGCCCGGCGCCCCTTGAGGAGCCCAGGGAGGTATCCTCTGCCGCCGATCCTTGGGGTGGGATCCGGGCAGAAGCAGGGCCGGCTGGTGCGGCCGAGCCGTTCGCTGCCCTCTGCGCGACGGACGGGTCGGCCGCTGGTGACGACACCCCCGGAGGAGGACGGGGAGTCGGTGATGAGCGCGGAGGATGATTTGGACTCCGTCGCCGACAAGACGGTGGATGACCTCGTGCCCCTCACCGAATCTCCCCTCATTCCCGTCGTGGAACTCCGGGATTTTATGGCCACATGCCTGGGTCGGCACAATAAGATCCGGCTGGCCGTCGACAGGTGGTCGGAGCTGGCGCTGCTCATCGTGTCCGTCCGCGCCGCTGTCAAGATCATGGGCGCGGACGAGGGCGTGAACCCGCTCATGCTGCGTCGGCTCAGAACGTTCCTCACTGGGCTGCTGAGGGAGTGGCAGCTGTCTAGCGGCTGCGCTCCCTCCCCCCCGTTAGGTGCAGGTAGAGGTTGCACTATGCTTCTGACATGAAGATAACCACAGCCAGCCTCAACATCAATGGCAGCAGGGAGGCGCGCCGTAGATTTAATAACTTCTCGGTCATTCGGGACGGGAAGTATGCGGTGTGCTTCCTGCAAGAAACGCACACCGTCCCGGGAGACGAGGCCATGTGGCTCCTGGAGTGGCAAGGAGGGGTCAGCATGAGTCACCTCTCCAACAATTCCAGGAGGGTGGCTATCTTGCTGGCCACGCATTTTCAGCTGGAGATCTTGGGGGTCAAGAAGCACGTGCCGGGCCGCTTGCTTCAGGTCACTGTTCGCCTGCGGGGCGTGCCGCTCCAGCTAGTGAACGTGTACGCCCCCCAGACCGGTAGCGCAGCAAGTGCGCTTCTTTGAAGAAGTGTCCGCTCTTCTGGGCTCCATCGATGTGGGCGAGTGCGTCATCCTCGGGGGGGGATTTTAACTGCACCCTCAAGGCGAGGGACCGTTCGGGTCCCGCGCGAAGCCCGGCGGCGATGGAGAAGTTGAGGGACCTGGTCAGGTCCTTCGACTTGGTGGACGTCTGGCGAAATCTCCATCCCGACTCCAACGCCTTCACTAGCGCGAGGTCTGGAGGAGGAAGGTCCAGAATCAACCGCCTTTACATTTCCCAGGCGTACGTCTCCTGCGTTCCGGCGGCTTCCATGCAGCCGGTGCCGTGCACGGACCACCACCTGGTGTGGGCGGAGCTCGCTCCGCTGCGCGCGCGGCGGGGGATCCGCGTACTGGCATTTTAACAACCTACTGCTGGAGGATGCGTGGTTCCGGGATATGTTTCATCGGTTCTGGGCCGACTGGAGAAGGAAGCGGGGGGGGGCTTCCCGTCCTTGAGGCTATGGTGGGACGTGGGCAAAGCTCACATCTGTCTCTTGTGTCAGGAATACGCGAAGGTGAAGGGGTCGACCAAGAGGCGGGAGGCCCGGGTCGGGTGGTTGGAGAAGGAGGTGCTCGACCTGGAGTCCCGTCTCGGTCAGGTCGTCAAGGACCCGGCCCTGCGGAAGGTGTACGAAGAGATGAAGGACGCGCTGAAGGACCTGCTGCTCGTCGGGTCCCGAGGCGGGTACGTGAGGTCGCGGATCGAGTTCCTGCGGGACCTGGACCGCGGCTCCCCCTTCTTCTACTCGCTGGAAGAAAGACAGAGGGTCCGTAAGCAGCTCTTGGGGCTGCTGGCCGACGACAGATCTCTGGTCTCGGATCCGGAGGGAATCAGCGCAGAGGCCCGCGCCTATTACGGGGCTCTGTTCTCTCCGGATCCGTCCAGAAGGATGCGCGCAGAGTTTTCTGGGAGGAGCTGCCGAATGTCAGCCCGGAGGGCGCCGAAAAATTGGACGCTCCGCTAAGCCTGGCGGAGCTGACCGGCGCCCTAGGCCAGCTCTCGAGGGGAAAGTCCCCGGGGCTGGACGGGCTGACCGTGGAGTTCCACAGGGCGTTCTGGGATGTCTTGGGGGGTGACTACGCGCAGGTCCTGGGGGCAAGTCTGGTGACCGGGGAGATGCCCCTCTCTTGGCGCAGGGCGGTCATTGTCTTGCTGCCCAAGAAGAGCGATCTCTGCTTACTTAAAAACTGGCGCCTGGTCTCCCTACTCAACACGGACTACAAAATTTTTGCCAGGGTCATGTCTGCCCACCTTGGCACTGTGCTGGCCCATATGATCCACCCCGACCAGTCCTACACGGTCCCGGGACGGACCATCCACGATAACATCCATCTGGACCGGGACCTGCTCCACCATTCCCACAGGGCTGGTCTGTCGGTCGCCTTCCTTTCCCTGGATCAGGAGAAGGCGTTCGACTGGGTGGATCATGAGGAGGATGCGAGAATGCCAGGTGTACTCGGACGCATCCTCCGCCAAGATCAACTGGGAGAAATGTTTTGGACTCCTGGTGGGTCAGTGGCGGGTGGACTCCCTACCGGAGCAGTTCAGGCCCTTCGCCTGCAGCACCACGCACCTCCTCTACTTGGGAGTCTACCTTAGCCCTGCCGGTGAACTGGCAAGAGCTGGAGGCCAAAGTCACCGCTCGCCTAGGACACTGGACAGGACTGCTCCGAGTGTTGTCTTACAGGGGTCGAGCGCTGGTCATAAACAAGCTGGTGGCCGCCATGTTGTGGTACCGGTTGGTCACTTTGATCCCTCTCCCTGCGTTTGTCGCCAAGATGCAGAAGAAGCTCATCGACGACTTCTGGGACAAAAGGAAGCACTGGGTCTCTGCCGCGGTTCTGAGTCTTCCGCTTCGGGAGGGCAGTCAGGCGCTGGTGTGCCTTTGCACCCAGACTGCGATTATCCATCTTCAGACCCTGCAGAGATAACTGTAGGTCAAGAATCCGCCTTGGTGTGCGCCGGTGACGTATTTCTTCCACCAGCTGCATTGCCTCAACTATGACATGCAGCTCCTGTTTGTGAAACTGGGCGGTACACGTGCCTGCCTGCCTTCTACTAGGAACTGCTATGGGTTTGGAACGACGTCGCTTCCAGGCTGGAAGAGTGCTTGGACAGGATGAAGGCATTGTGGCTACTGCCAGGATAGCGGACATTCACATTGAGGATTCGTTTTCTGTGATCGTGCATCAATTGGACAATAAGTGAATGGTAACCTTTGCGGTTACGGAAGACCTAAGGATTGTTATGCGGTGCCCACAGAGCCACGTGGGTACAATCAATGCTGGCTTGCACCATGGGGAAGTCCATTATCTTGGCAAAGCCACATATACATTCATCCTGCTTCTCTCTGGTGATGGGGAAGGAAATGTAGTCCCTTCTCCTACTGTAGAGAGCCCCATGACCTCCCAGATGCAGTGATGGACAGCGAACTGTGAGATGTTAGCTATGTCTCCTGTTGCAGACTAGAAGGATCCGCTGGTGAAGAAATTGAGGGCGACGGTGACCTTGACTGTCATGAGAGAGCCGTGGTCACCTTGATCTGAGGCTGGAGGTCTGGTTGCAGGACGTGGCAGAGTTCTGTGACAACCTCCTTGCTGAAGCGGAGCCTTCTAATACACTGCTCCTCGCTTAATTGGAGGTAGAAGTGCTCTCAGAATACCCACGGAGGGCAAGGTCTCCTGCTTTGAGCCATCATGACCCTCCTCTTTCCTCTGGCCACATGTTCCAGTCTTTCTCGCTGCCTGCGCTCGCTCCGCCGTAGACCTTGGAGGGCGAGGTCATCTGCCAGTACAGCCCCATTAATGTAAACAAGTGCAACACTCTTGATATTTTGAGAATAAATGGAACTCATTTTTAGAAGCCGCAACAGTCCGGTGACTAAGCAACCTTTGAATGATAGTTCAAGAGTGGAATTCAATCTCAAGCTGACAAGGATGCAGTGAAACAGCATTAACATGACAGCTACGACTCATTTCTCATGATCCCTTTAAGCAATGTCCCTGGAGCTGGCATCGCTTGCTTGATGCCTCCTCTCCCTGTCGCTGTTGGGACCAGGCGAAAAGGCGGGGGGAGGGGGGACACTCAATTTGGCAGGTCGGACACCCAGTGAGAGTTGCATGCTCGCTGACATCACGATCTGCTTCGCACTGAAGTGCCCGGTGCCAACTCGTAGCGGCGGTGCTACAGGGTGGGTGAATTTGGTGAGAGACGCTGGATTCACCTCGCCATGGCGCTACTGCCTCAGCGTCCCATTAGCACCCCTGCCAGGTGTTAAGGTACTGAAATTCTCCCCCTCGGATTTCTCATGCACGGGGAGGTGCCAGATGTTCTGAGAGACTCTGATCTTACCCGATGGTACTCGAGCACAGATAAGGAATCGAAAACAGTGGTGCCATCAGTCTTAATCTGAAAAATGGGCTACTTCACTATCCACCCAATGGGCCAAACTAGAGTCAAAAGACAGCCCCATTCTCTGTTGTCGATTAATGTGTGGCACAGAGGGTGTCCAGTCTGGATTGTTGCTGGAGGCAAGGGATGCCTAGGTGTGATCTTTGATGTATGGGCCCCTTCTCAAGGGCAATTCAGGATGGGCAATAAATTCTGGCCTCAGTGACACCCACATCCCATGAATGAATAAAAACAAAAATGCGAGTTGCCCTCTGTAAATGTACTAATGACTCCAACGCCTGCAAAATCGATTGCCAAGGTGGAAGGGTAATAGAAATAAGGTAACCTATAATGTGGACGGCCAATATTGCATGGCGATAAATGAACAGATAATTGAATATCAAGGCCTTAAATGGCTAACCATACCTAATTTCTATATCATGTCCCACTTTCCCACTGTAGTGGTTTTCCATGTTATCACCCGTCCCTACTCAATGCGGAGAAAGTTACGAGTATCCAATTCGGTACATCCAATCCTGCATCCCAGATTTTATAACTGTTATATAAACATTAGACAATGACAGCACGGGCAGTGTGTCAGGACTGCAGAATGTGGGAGTTTCCAGACAGCGAGACTGTCCAGGATTGCCACGTCAACAGGAAATGTCTTTGCCTTGAGTCACTGCCGCTCAGAATTGTTGATAAATAAAAGGAAATGGCAGACATGTTAAAATAATTGCTTTGCATCTGTCTTCACAGTAGAGGGAAAGGATAAAGTACCAGAAATACAAGGAAAAAGAAATCAAAAGGAGGAACTTACTACAACTTAAAAACGGTAATGGTGAAAATAATGAGACTGAAGATTGAGAAATCTCCAAGGTCTGATTGGTTTCCACCCCAGGGTATTAAAAGGTGAGTAAATTGCAGATACTTTAGTCATTATCTTCCAAAACTCTCTTGATTCAGGAATTGTCCCCTTGGATTGGAAAATTGCTAATGTCACTCCATTATTTTAAGAAAAGTGGGATGTTGGACATTCTGGAGAGATACATGTAGGATAACATGGGGAGTTAAGGGTAAACAGTCGAACTTCTTTGGGCTAGATTTTCAGTATAGGCAGTTTTGGGGCGCTAACCTTAGCGCCCGCCCCAAAGTCGCGCCCCGTTGCCGGGAGTTCAGTGGCTTCGCCCTAAGAGGTTGGTGGAGCACTAAAAGAGGCGTTCCACTCCTATCTTTAGGCGCTAAGCCGGCGGTCCAGAGGGATAGCGCCCAGGCGGGGCGCAGCGCGGGTGCGGTCATTTTTGGACTGACAGCAGATCCCGTGGCGCCGACCAGCTCTTAAAGGGGGAAGGGACGAATTGGTCTGCTGCCATGCCCTGCACACTGCAGCCTTGCAAAGAGGCCTCAACACTGCTGCTCAGCCCCAGGGAGTCATGGCAACGCCAGAGAAGGCCCGTCAGCGTGCCCTGCCCTTCTCAGAGGGTGATCTGGACATAATGGTCACAGCTCTGGAGGTGAGGCGCAAGATCTTGTCCCCAGAGAGTGGGAGGAATCCAACCCACCACGACTACACCAAAGCCTGGAAGCAGACCGCCCAGAGGGTGACGTTCACCGGCGATGCCCCCAGGACCCACAAACAATGCCGTAAAAAATACAACGACCTGACCAGGATTGTCAAGGTGAGTAGCCTTTCCAGTCTCCTCCTCATTCTTGCATGTACACCTGACCTGATGGGCAAAGGGAGCTGAAAGTCCTATTGGCCAGCCCTCAGCCAGCAGCATTGGGACAGTCATGAGCATCAAATGGCCATTCGGCACTCTACACTTTGGCCAAGCTATTCCACCATGGGAGGCTGTGCACACTACATCAGGGCTTCGCTCTGGCCAAGCTATTCCACCATGGGAGGCAGTGCACACTACATCAGGGCTACACTGCGCACTTACAGCCCGTCCTTTCTCTTGCAGGCTAAAATAGCCTTTAATCGCCAGGCCCGTGCCAAGGGTGGCCGCGCCAAGCTGCAGAAGCTCACTCGGCTGGCGGAGCGCGTGTGCGCTCATGGGAGCCCGTGTGATCGTCCCCACAGCGTGCGGAGTATCCGACCCTCCACTGCCCGGCAATGGTAAGGACCTCGCCTTTTGGCCCTCTCGCGTCGCACTGGCCCATCCGAGCTACCTCCTTTGCCAATTTCCCACCAATGCGCTGAATGCCACCAGTCCTAACTCCCTCGCTGATGCCGTCTCCTCACTCTGAAGCTACTCTTGTGCATTCCTGCTTTCAGCTGGTGACGACCAGGACCCTGAAGCTGCCAGTGACAGCACCTCCGAGCAGGAGGAGGAGGAGCAAGCCGGACCATCGGGGGAACAGTCACGTCCCGCAGGAGAGGAGGAAATGCTTGACAACTCCTCACTGGACGAGTGCCTGGAGGAACTGTCGCAGGGCAATGCAGCTTCTGGGACCAGTGGCGTCCAGCCACCCAGCAGCCGTGCGCGTGGCCCGCGGCCTTCCCCCCAAAGGGGGGGAGGATCAGAGGGGAGTGCTGCTGATCGGCACACTCGCCGCCACCAACGTGGCAAGGGTCCCTTAGTTCGGCCCCCTCCTCCCCAGCGGGAGAGTCGCGACTCCAGTCCGGACACCTTCACCTCGGAGGAGGTGCGGAAGCTGGATAAGATGGCCGAGGATTCGGACCGGCGCCACACGGAGCTCATGAGCGTGGTGGGGCGCATGCCTGAGGCCATCGAGTCACTGGCGACCAGTGTGTGCGAGTTCGGTGCAGCAACTGCCGCGAGTGGCCGCATGCTGACTGATGCCGTCAAGACCCTGGCGGATGTGATGCGCGCGCACACCAGGACAACAGGGGCACTCACTGCTGCCACACGCGCTCTCAGGCAGGCATCGCCAGGGCAGCCGCCGCGCTGGACCATCCCAGCAAGCCGCCCCACGGCTGATTGTTGCGGATCCTGCAGTGCGGGCCCGGCCGAGTGCCACCGCGCCAGCCAGCGCATCCCAGACGCCAGCTGGCCCACATTGCGCCATCCGTCGCCGCCATTCCCGCACTGGGGCGTCAAGGGCAAGCGGCTGCAGATGGTGGCCAGGCTCAGGTGCGCCACTCAGCAGACGGCCCCTCGAGGCCCAAACGCCGTGTAGGCCGCCCCCCCAGCGGCATCTGGCGGAAGGGCATCTGAGCCTCAGGCGCCTTCCCCCAGCCTTGCAGCAGCCACTGGGCAGAGCTTGCGAAGGAGCAGCAGGCCGGGCAGGGGAGGCAAAAGGCTGGGCAAGGTCTCGCCCTCGCGGGCCACTCAGTAGAGGGTGTGGCCAGCTTTCCTTTTATATGGCGGTGGCCATCTTTATTTTGCCCATGGTTTTTTGCGTTAGGCCGACGTTGAGGCCCGGTTTGAAGAAAGGTGGAGTGACTCCTCCCCAATTTGTGGGAGTGAGTCGTTTGTTGGGCTTTTTGTGGGGCCCGTTTATTGTTTTTGGGGATTCATGTGGGAAGGGCTTTTCATTTTTGTGTAATAAAAAATTCTTTATTCATGCAGTCTCCATGGTTGTTCTTCTTAGTGTTTGTTGGCTTCGCCGGCTGAGGGGTTGCAGAGCGGCTGCATTCATCATCCCTCATGGCCCCTGGCCATTCCCTGACAGGGGGCTTAGAAGCACCGTGTAATAAGGTGGCATCGTGCGGCCCTTGGCCCTGGTCGCTCCCTCCTGGGAACGTACTCCTGCTCCTCCTCCTCCTCCTCCTCATGCTGCTCCTCCTGAGGTGCTGGTCCAACGTCAGGTGGCAGTGCCGGAGTCCTGCGGATAGCCAGGTTGTGTAGCATGCAGCAAACCACCACAAATTGGGAGACCCGGTCCGGCGAATACTGGAGAGCTCCTCCGGAGCGATCAAGGCAGCGGAACCACTGCTTGAGGACCCCAATAGTTAGCTCGATGATGTTGCGGGTGGTTTGATGGCTCTCGTTGTAGGCCTCTTCAGCAGCGGTCCTGGGCGCGCGGAGCGGGGTCATGAGCCAGGTGCACAAAGGATAGCCTTTGTCCCCGAGTAGCCATCCTCTTGGGGGAGGCTGTGCCTAGAACATGTCATGCACAGTACTCTGCCGCAGGATAAAGGCATCGTGGCTGCTGCCTGGGAAGCTGGCATTGACTGCCATGATGCGCTGCTTGTGGTCACAGACCAGCTGCACAGAGAATGGTAGCCCTTCCTGTTGCGATACTGCTCGCCATGCTCCAGAGGGGCCCGCAAAGCCACATGCGTACAGTCAATGGCGCCCTGCACCAAGGGGAATTCCCCGAGTCTGGAAAATCCCAATGCGCGCTGATGCTGGCTCTCCAGGGCCATGGGGAAGGAGATGAATTGGCTTCTCCTTCTGAACAGTGCTTCGGTCACCTGGCGGATGCAGCGATGCGCGCCGTACTGGGAGATGTTTGCTATGTCCCCAGCAGCGTATTGGAAGGAGCCGGTGGCATAGAAGTTCAATGCCACCGTCACCTTCACTTCCACCGACAGAGACGTCCTGCACCTGAGCTTTGGCCGCAGATCTCGGCGAAGCAGGTGGCAGATCTCTGCAATCACCTCCTTTCGGAATCGGAGCCTTTTAACACATCGCGCGGCACTCATGTTTAGGTAGGAGCGCTGCTGGCGGTATAGCCTGACTGGGTAAGGCCGACGCCTGTAGCCCCCTCTGCCTCTAGCCAGGGCTGCCCCTCTCACAATGCGTCTGCGAGCCCTACGGATATGGAGCTGCAGCTCCGCGTTGGCACCCCATGCAACCCCCATCAAATCCTGGCAAACACTCAAATTTCCAAAAGGCCACTTGCAGCACTCTGGCCTGAGTCCAAAAATACCTGGCTCTTGCTGCTTGAAACCAGTTAGCTATCCTCCTTGTTGTGTCTCCAGAAATGCGTTGCACAAGAGTGTTTTCTGAAAAAAGGCTGGCCTTTATACTGGAGAGCACGTCCCCTTTAATTTGCGCCCCCCGGGGCCCGCGCTGGTTGTGTTGCGTTCCTTTTTCCAAACGCTCCGGCCGCCAGCCGCACAATGGGGCGGTCCGACTGAAGTTTGGAATCGGGGCGCACAAAGGGCGTTGCACGAGGATGTGACGTCATTTTCTGCGCGCGCATCCGGGCGGGCGCTAAACTTTGCGCCGGCGCTAACGGGCAACTTAATTTGGGGCGGGGCGCAAACTGCGCTGCGCACGGGCGCTACACGCATAGCGCCCGAAAATCACTTCTCAAGACGCTAACTGCTGGCGCTATCAACTGAAAATCTAGCCCTTTGTACCTTACAGCAACAGGCTTTCCAATATAAACAGTATGGGCTGGATTTTAACTTCGGTGCGGGCTGTTTTCGTGTTATCCGAATTTTGTGTTTCCCACACAAATCTAAATGGATGTGGGAGATTGATGTAATTTTAACTGAATTGGCCAATTGATTTCCAACACGTGAGAAGCCTTTGCAAATGGGTTTTTCGTGACTGAAAGTCCCTTCCGATGACATCATCATTGCTGCTGCATTTAAGGTCCACAGCAAGCCTTGCTTCTTCTGCAGGCTTCCAAGCTTTCTCCATCTGGTGTCAGAGGGACCTGCAGGAAAGATGACAAGCGGGAGGGCAAGATCAGCTCCTCGCTTTGACGAGGCGGCACTGCAGGCATTAGTGGATGGGGCTAGGGCCAACAGGGAGGTGCTGTTCCCTTCATCAGGGAGGAAGAGGCCTCCCACTCAGACCAAGGCAGTGTGGATGCAGGTGGCTGAGGAGGTCAACTCCTTGCGAGTCATCCGCAGAACATGGACACAGTGCAGGAAAAGATTTCATGACCTTCAGCGCACTGGAAATGAGTGCATGAATTTCCCATCACCCTCAATCTGATCACCATTGTCTTTCCTCACCAGCACTCAGCTTTAGCAATCGCTTCCTCCGTATCCCACTTGACACTGACGTCCATGTACCTTTACCCATTCCCTCACTCTCTATGGTCACATTCACACAACTATTCCACCATGCAGCCCTCACACTCCCCATCACTCTGATGCTAAGAAAACAACTTACAACACACAGGGAGGGCCCTTGGTCTTGCAACCTCACTCCATCTTTGTCTCCTTCTATGCATCTATGCTATGGATTCTCTACACTCACTACACTTACAACCACAATCGAAGGAGACCGGGAAAAAACACAACCAATAAATCAATAAAAGGGTTCAAACAAGGCGACCCCCCACTCTCCTCTATTTAACATAGCCATGAATCCTCTACTCTGCTCATTACAGAGAGCTGGCTCAGGAACCACAGATCCACAAAATGTACGGCTTTAACATTCGCAGGTGACCTGCAATCATAAGTGATTCTCACGCAGGAACGATTAAAGACCTATCCATTTGAGAGTCATTCTGGAAAACAAACTGGGTTAGAAATTGATCAATAAGACCGCTGGGTTCCACATGATATCAAAAAAGACCTTCCTATACAATCAAGAGATGAACCAAAAATATCAAAGAATTGGAATCCATCGGGTCAGGCGGCCTCTGTGGAGAGAGAAACAGTTAACGTTTCAAGTCGATGACCTTTTATCAGGACTGGAAAAAGTTAGAGATGTAACAGGTTGTAAGCAAGTAGAGGAGCTGGGAAAGCAGGGTGGGGGCTGTGGGGTGGAAGAGAACAAAAGGGAAGGTCTGGTGATAGGGTGGAAGGCAGGAGATTAAATGACAAAAGGAGATTGTAATGGGACAAATAAATAAAGAGACCAAAGATGGGTCTAGGAGGTGCAAATGGGACTTTTTTTTTTTTAAATTCGCTTATGGGATCTGGGCGTCGCTGGCAAGGCCAGCATTTATTGCCCATCCCTAGTTGCCCTTGAGAAGGTGGTGGTGAGCCACCTTCTTGAACCACTGCAGTCCGTGTGGTGAAGGTACTCCCACAGTGTTACATAAGAACATAAGAAATAGGAGCAGGAGTCGGCCATTCGAGCTTGCTCCGCCAGTCAGTCAGATCATGGCTGATCTTCTGCCTCAACTCCATTCACCGGCACTATCGCCATATCCCTTGATGCCTTTACTCGTCAGAAATCTATCGACTTCTGTTTTGAATATACCCAATGACTGAGCCTCCACAACCCTCTGGGGTCGAGAATTCCAAAGATTCACCACCCTCTGTGTGAAGAAATGTCTTTTCATCTCAGTCCTGAATGGCTGACCCCTTATTCTGAGACTGTGACCCCTGGTTCTGGACTCCCCAGCCTAATACCATCTGTGATAAGACTGTCAGCAGGGGCTCAGTCGGGTAGCGCACTCTAGGTGGGAGGGGCTAGGAGTAAGCAGGCGCTGCTGGTTGCCTGATTACTGCAGGGAGTTGGAGTGAGCTTGTAACAAGTTGGTGGTGGGTTTGTGTTTTTTTTTTTTTTTTTAAATAAGGTTTTGGGGCCTTTTTGGCCCACAAACAGCAGCCAGATGGCTGCTGAGTGGCCTGGAGTTCTGGGCCCTTCAGAGGACAGTGTTCCCAAGATAAATTTAATCAGGGGAGAAACTGTTGTTGGAAGGGAGAGAAAAAGATCCAAAGATTTGGGCCGGGACCCTAGGAGATTTGGAAAAGAAAACACGGTGGTGGTTCAGTGCGAAGATAAGGAGATACGAGCTTGAGATATTCTCCAAGTGGTACATGAGGGCTGCGGTGAGGGAAGCTGCTTTGCCTGCCGACCAAAGCCGAATGGTGGGTTCGAGGTGACGGTTAGTGGCCGAGAAGAGGCGGAAAGACTCTCAATTTGAAGGCTGGTGATAAGTTCTTGGAGGCACCTCTGCTATATTCGGAAGAGGACCTGGTCTCATTCTTAAACTTGCCAATTTATATTGAGGACTGTGTGCTAATCAAAAAGTTGGAGGCATGGGACTTTAAAATTTGCACAGCAATAGAGAGATACTATCCAGGAACACGGGTAGCAGATAGAACCCGTTACGTAAAGGTGCGGTTCCCAGAGGGGGTGAAGTCATTACCATACAGCATGAAATTTGAGACAATGGAAGGAGTGCAGTACTTCCGAGTGCTGCATGATAAACAAGTGAAGGTTTGTTATTACTGTCTTGGACACGACCATCTTTTTAAGAAACTGTCCGGACTTGTACTGCTTTAATTGCGGTGAGTCTGAACACATCACTCGGAGCTGCAAGGCGGAGAGCTGTGGTGTGTATCACAAAGGCCCCACCCACTGAGTGCGAGGCAGAAGGAAGAAGGAGCAGGAGGTGAGTGGAACAGCTGGAGGAGCGGAGCAGGCGGAGGGCGCAGCTGATGAATTGAAGGAGAAAAGAGCATAGGAAGAGGCAGAAAATTGTGGAGCAGAGAACAGGATGGAGATGGTGGAAAACACACCAAGTTGTCACGGGGTGGGGAGCCACGGGGCCATGTAGATACGGGGCCGTGCTCTCCGGGCAAGGTAGGTTCTGGACCCAAGTGCAGAAACCAGGCTAGAGGCAAGTATACAATCTTTAAGGTACTTTACTAGATTCACACATAACTAGATTCATACAAGGAACACAACAATATACATAGAACTCGAGACAAGTTACAAAATGGCTAGTCAAGAATAGGAACTCAGGACAGCTTCCATGAGGCAACCTACTTGTCCATACTGAGCTGGGATAAGCTTACCACAAGCGCAACCAGCTTGCCGAGATGAGACTCGAGACAAGCTATCACGAGGGGCTGCCACAGGGGTGACAGGCTTATCAATACAGAGCTCAAGACAAGCGCCAACATGGCAACACGCTAGTCCAGCCCAGCACCTTATCAAGACTAAGAACAACAAGAACACAGACTTAGATACATCTTAAATACAGAGCTCGAGAACCATGGCAGTCAAAGCCAGCAGCCACAGAGCGAAGGCTAGTCCCCGGTTAGGACTGAGCCCAGAGGCAAGCAACCACAGAACTTATATACCAAGAAAACCAGGTGAAACCCATGAACAGCTAACAGGCCATTAAGAATTAACACAGGAGGCTAGGAACAATTAACAAAGAGCTAGAAACAAACAAGTGAAGGTGCTCAGTCTGTCCCTTGCTGTCAGAGGAGAAGGCTGTGCTGTTGCTGAGCTCCTGCTGCTGTGGGGAGCACCACCACAAGTACCAGCAGCCTACATCATTTACAGAGGTGCCTGGAGAGGATGGAGGAGAGGACAGAGGAGGAGGCCAGCATTACACCTGGAGAGGCCTTCCATCACTGCCTCCCAATTTGGCCTCCAGCCCAGGAGAGGGAGAGAGGAGACCAAACAGCTCCACGTGGAAGGAGGGGAGGAGCTGCAACTTGAAACATCTGCAGGTGGGTGTCTATGTGCATTCCCCCCTAAAGACTTTACATCCTAGGCGGGGGGAGGAAAGAAGATGGGCCGAAAGCCTGGCCTGGGTTGGCTGGAGCCTGCCCGGGTGAAGCTTGCTTCTACGCATCAAGAAGACCTGGTGTGGGCTGAACCTTGGCTGTCTCCAGTCTACCCAGGTGAAGACATCTTCTCCCCCTGCCCGAAGAACATCGTTAGAGACTTTGTCATACCATCGGGGGAGTGCACCCTGCCGACACCCACCCACCGAACAACACCCTGAGTGGGGACCCTGCCTTTGCGGCCCCCCCCTCCTTCCCATCCCCCTCTTTCTCTCTCCTTGTCCTCTCTCTGCCTCTCCAAAAGGCACCTCTTCACCTCACCTAATTGCCAATTGAGCAGAGGGAGGAAAGGGCCCTCTCCCAATTAACACCATCAAGGGGAGAGGCAGCCCAGTTAATTTACACTCCCTCTGCTCAGGACTCTTTTACCTGAGGCCATCAACACCTTCAGGCCTGTGACTATTGGGGTGTGTGTAGCTCTTTCAAATCCGCCCCCACTATGGCGTCTACATCTGCGGCGGCGGCGGGGCCGGCGAGGACATACGCGGCGGTGGCGACGAAAGCCGCGGCCGCTCCCGCTTCCGCTGCTGCCCCGTCGCCGTTCCGCCTAATGACCATGAAGCTCGGGGTGAAGAGCTACACCCACCCCGACATGACTATTGAGGCGTGCGTGAAGGCTATGGCCGGGGTTGTCGGCCCTCCGGCCATAGTCGCCGCCTCAAAAATGTACGGGAAGGCTGTCTTCTTCCTGGAGTCCGAGCGGGCGGTGGCCCTGGCCATCGCTCAGGGGCTCACCGTGGGCGGGACATTCCTGCCGGTGGACCCGCTGGAGGCCACCGCGCAGAGGGTGGTTTTATCGAACGTCCCGCCCTTTATCACCAGTGAGCTCCTCCTCCCACCTACACCAACTCGGGGAGGTGAGGTCGGGGATTTCCCCGATCCCGCTCGGACTCCGGGAGAGCAGCCTTCGCCATGTCTTCTCTTTCCGGCGCCAGGCCTTTATCCAGCTGGCGCGGGTGGGGGAGACGGACGGGGCTTTCACGGTCCTCCACGGGGGGACCCCGTACCGCGTCTGCTGGACGGCGTGCGGTGCCACGCCTGCAGGGAGGTGGAGCACGTGCGGAAAAACTGCCCCGCCTCCAAGTCATCTGGCGTGGCCAAGGCTGGCGCCGCCGCCGCTCCTCCTTCCGGGTCTAGCCGTGCCCCGCTCAATCGAACGCTACCGGGGCGCGGTCGTCGTCGGAGGCCAACGACATCCAGGCCTCCGGCGGGGGGGGGGGGGGAGGAGGGAGGTCCGGTCAGAAAGGCGGCGCGGGACAAGACAAGAAACCGTAGGGTGGGTCCCCCCGCGGAGGGCGTCCCCCTGAATTTGGAGACCCTGACGCCCGAGCGCGAAATCGCGTTAATCGCGGAGTGCGGGGTGGGGGGGACCTCGTGCCCGAGCCTGTGGCCGCGACCGCCGGGGCGGTCACGCCAGAGCCTACGGCCGGGCTCGGGGGACCCAAAGAACTCGCTCCACCAGAGGGAGTAGGGGAGGCCCCTGAAGAAATGGAGGCCTCCCTTGACCCCTCCGCGCTAAAAAGAAGGCGCGACTCCCTGGACGAGGAGGAGGACCGGGAGGTGGAAGGTCCCTCCGGTCGGGGGGGGGGGGGGGGGGGGGAGTCGTCGCCCGCCGCGGGCACTGCGCCCCACCCCACCGCTAACACCATCGGCGAACGGCAGGGGTCGCCTGTCCCTGGGGAGGCTGAGGCAGAAGCGTCTGCCCAGCTCGTGCCTCCCGGGGACGGGGACGAGACCCTGCCCGTGGGGGGGGTCGCGGAACAACCCGCGGCGGTTTTACATCCATTGCTGGTGGCATTGCCCCTCGACAGGTCGGGCGGCCAGGGGACCGGGTCGGGCGAGTCGTCTGAGGACGAGCTCGCCCAGAACGACCTGGATTTTTCCCAGGTGCTGCTCGACCTCGTCGAGGTATGTAAAAATTTCGCCCCGTCTGCTGGGTCGGAGGCCGGTGGTGTCGCAGAGGAGGGCCCTCGGTCTGTGTCTCCGGCGCCGGGCGACTTGGAGGAGGCCCGGTTTTTGTATTCTCCGGTCTCTCCGGCCGTTCCGGCGGAGGGGGTCTCCGAACCGCCGCCGTCTTCTGGCCCGGCCCCCCTAGAGGAGCCCGGGGGGGAATCCTCCGCTACCGATCCTGGGGGTGGGATCCGGGCGGAGGCGGGGGTGGGATCCGGGCGGAGGCGGGGCCGGCTGTCGCGGCCGGGCCGCCCGATGCACACTGCGTGGCGGACGGTTCGGCCACCAGTGGCGACCCCCCGGAGGAGGACGGGGACTCGGTGGTGGGGGCGGAGGAAGACTTGGATGACCTCGCGCCCCTCGCCGGGACCCCCCCTCGTTCTTATTCCCATCAGGGAGCTCCGGGAATTTGTGGCCATGAGCCAGGGTTGCCGCAGGACCCAGCAGGCCCTCGACAGATGGTCGGGGCTGGCGCCTATAAGACCATGGGTGCGGACGCGGGCGTGAGCCCGTCCGAGCTGCGTCGGTTCCGGACATTCTTCACCAGGCTGAGTGGCGGTTGACTAGCGGCCGCCCTCCCTTCCCCCGTTAGGTTCAAGTAGGGGTTGGTTGTGCTTCTGAAATGAAGATAACCATAGCCAGCCTCAACGTCAACGGCAGCAGGGAAGCTAGCCGCAGATTTAATAACTTTTCGGTCCTTCGGGACGGGAAGTATACGGTGTGCTTCCTGCAAGAAACCCACACCGTTCCAGGAGATGAAGCCACGTGGCTCGGAGGGGTTAGCATGAGTCACCTCTCCAATAATTCCAGCGGGGCGGCTATCTTGCTGGCCCCGCATTTTCAGCCGGAGATCTTGGGGGTCAAGGAACACGTGCCGGGCCGCTTGCTCCAGGTCACTTTTCGCCTGGGGGGCGTGCCGCTCCATCTAGTGAACGTGTATGCCCCTCAGGCCGGTGCGCAGCAAGTGCGCTTCTTTGAAGAAGTGTCCGCTCTTCTGGGCTCCATCGACGTGGGCGAGTGCGTCATCCTCGGGGGGGATTTTAACTGTACCCTCGAGGCGAGGGACCGTACGGGTCCCCCGCGATGCCCGCCGGCGATGGAGAAGTTGA
This sequence comes from Somniosus microcephalus, assembly GCF_052327205.1. Classification (NCBI taxonomy): domain Eukaryota; kingdom Metazoa; phylum Chordata; class Chondrichthyes; order Squaliformes; family Somniosidae; genus Somniosus; species Somniosus microcephalus. Next base: position 54,301,816 of record NC_141010.1, on the reverse strand, counting down.
GGGACCTGGTCGGGTCCTTCGACTTGGTGGACGTCTGGCGAAATCTTCATCCCGACTCCAGCGCCTTCACTTACGTGAGGTCTGGAGGAGGAGGGTCCAAAATCGACCGCTTCTACATTTTCCGGGCGTACGTATCCTGCGTTCCGGCGGCTTCCATGCGGCCGGTGCCGTGCACGGACCACCACCTGCTGTGGGCGGAGCTCGTCCCGCTGCGCGCTCGGGGAGGGTCCACGTACTGGCACTTCAACAACCTGCTGCTGGAGGACGCGCGGTTCCGGGATTCGTTTCATCGGTTCTGGGCCGACTGGAGAAGGAAGCAGGGGGGCTTCCCATCCTTGAGGCTGTGGTGGGACGTGGGCAAGGCTCACGTGCGTCTCTTCTGTCAGGAGTATGCGAAGGGGTCGACCAAGAGGCGGGAGGCCCGGGTCGGGCGGTTGGAGAAGGAGGTGCTCGACCTGGAGCCCCGTCTCGGTCAAGTCGTTGGGGACTCGGCCCTGCGGAAGCTGTACGAAGAGAAGGGCGGCGCGCTGAAGGACCTGCAGCTCGTCGGGTCCCGAGGCGCGTACTTGAGGTCGCGGATCCAGCTCCTGCGGGACCTGGACCGCGGCTCCCCCTTCTTCTACTCGCTGGAAAAGAGACGAGGGGTCCGTAAGCAGCTCTTGGGGCTGCTGGCCGACGACGGATCTCTGGTCTCGGATCCGGAGGAAATCAGTGCGGAGACCCGCGCCTACTACGGGGCTCTGTTCTCTCCGGATCCGTCCAGCGAGGATGCGCGCAGAGTTTTGTGGGAGGACCTGCCGAAGGTCAGTCCGGAGGGTGCCGAAAAATTGGACGCTCCGCTAAGCCTGGCGGAGCTGACCGGCGCCCTCCGCCAGCTCTCTTGGGGAAAGTCCCCGGGGCTGGACGGGCTGACCGTGGAGTTCCACAGGGTGTTCTGGGACGTCTTGGGGGGGGCGACTATGCACGGGTCCTGGGGGAAAGTTTGGCGACCGGGGAGATGCCCCTCTCTTGGCGCAGGGCGGTCATTGTCCTGCTGCCGAAGAGGGGCGATCTCCGCCTCAAGAACTGGCACCCGGTCTCCCTCCTTAGCACGGACTATAAAATCTTTGCCAGGGCTATGTCTGCTCGCCTTGGCACCGTGCTGGCCCACATGATCCACCCCGACCAGTCCTACACGGTCCCGGGCCGGACCATCCACGACAACATCCATCTGGTCCGGGACCTGGTCCACCACTCCCAGAGGGCTGGTCTGTCGGTCGCCTTCCTCTCCCTGGATCAGGAGAAGGCGTTCGACAGGGTGGATCACGAGTATCTCTTCGGGACTCTGCGCCCATTCGGGTTCGGGACGCACTTCGTCGCCCGGATCCGACTTCTGTACGCCACCGCAGAGTGTCTGATTAAAGTTAACGGGTCCTTGACGGCGCCCCTTCGCTTCGGGAGGGGAGTGCGTCAGGGATGCCCCATGTCCGGTCAGTTATACGCCATTTGCGTGGAGCCATTCCTGCGCCTCTTGCGGAAGAGGTTGACGGGACTGGCTCTACAAGGGCCGGGCGTGGAGGTGGTCCTCTCGGCTTACGCCGATGACGTGCTCCTCACGGTCACAGATGCCGCTGACTTGCGGAGGATGCGGGAATGCCAGCAGATTTACTCGGACGCATCCTCCGCCAAGATCAACTGGGAGAAATGTTCCGGACTCCTGGTGGGTCAGTGGCGGGTGGACTCCCTGCCGGAGGAGTTCAGGCCCTTTGCCTGGAGCACCACGCACCTCCTCTATTTGGGAGTCTACCTTAGCCCTGCCGAGGACGCCTGGCCGGCGAACTGGCAAGAGCTGGAGGCCAAAGTCACCGCTCGCCTAGGACGCTGGACAGGACTGCTCCGAGTGTTGTCCTACAGGGGTCGAGCGCTGGTCATAAACCAGCTGGTGGCTGCCATGTTGTGGTACCGGTTGGTCACTTTGATCCCTCCCCCTGCGTTTGTCGCCAAGATACAGAAGAAGCTCATCGACTTCTTCTGGGACAAAAGGAAGCACTGGGTCTCTGCCGCGGTTCTGTGTCTCCCGCTTAGGGAGGGCGGTCAGGCGCTGGTGTGCCTTCGCGCCCAGGTGGCGACTTTCCGTCTTCAGACGCTGCAGAGATACCTGTACGTAGAGAATCCTCCGAGATGGTGTGCGCTGGCGACGTTTTTCTTCGTCAGCTGCACGGCCTCAATTACAACACGCAGCTCCTGTTTGTGAAAGTGGGCTGCAGGCGTGCCGGCCTGCAGGAGCTGCCTGTCTTCTACCAGGAACGACTATGGGTTTGGAACTATGTCGCTTCCAGGCGGAGCTCTCCCCCGTCAGGAGCGGCGGCTCTCCTTCGGGAGCCGCTGCTCAGGAATCCGCACCTCCGTGAATGTGGGTTCGGGCGGCTGGCGGAGGGTGGGGCTGTGGCTGGCGGTGTGACCAGAGTCGGGGACCTGCTCGATGTCGGAGGAGCGGGCTGGATGGCGCCGGAGGAGCTGGCGTGGCGCCTGTCCTGGGCCAACGTCCGGCTCGCGGCCGAAGCCATCGAGTCGGTGAAAGTGGCACTGGGCCCCGATTCCACTAGGTGTATCGAGGTGGCCCCGTCAGAGCTTACCCCCGTCCGGACGGAATTCCTTATTGGCGCCCGGCCCCGAAACTCCCCTCGGGAGCCGGCGCCTCACAACTTGAGCTGTCTCGAGGAAATACCCTCCGTGCCTTTTCATTCCGCGCGGAGGGGTTTCCTGTACGGGCTGCTCCTGCACACTCCCCACTTTGCCATCTTCATCTGCCGTCCAGACACGCCTTGGCGTGGCGTCTTGCCGACTGGCGGAGGTCCCCAATGGAGGGCTCTCTACGCTGAAGTCCTCCCTTGTTCCATCGGGGACTTGGCCTGGAGGGTGTTGCACGGAGCGGTCCCGTGCAATAAGGTTTTAAGTAGGTTCACGGACTCCCAGGCCGCCTGTGTTTTTTGCGGCCTGGAGGAGTCCGTTTTCCACGTTTATATGGAGTGTGAGAGGTTGCAGCCCCTCTTTCACTACTTAAAGGGGCTGCTCCTCGATTTTTGGTTGCACTTCAGTCCCACGCTCTTGATCTACGGTCACCCGGTGCGGAGGGGAGCGGATAGGCTGGAGGACCTCCTTGTGGGCCTGCTCCTGGGCCTGGCTAAAAGAGCAATCAATTGGTCCAGGCAGCGGGCGATCGAGGGGGTCGTCCAGCCCGATTGCCTGCCTCTCTTCCGCGGCCATGTTCGCGCCCGGGTGGCCCTGGAGATGGAGCACGCGGTGTCCGCTGGTACGCTTGAGTATTTCCGCGACCGTTGGGCGCCGCGCGGGCTGGAGTGCATCGTCAATTTGGAACACCAAATTTTAATTTGATTTATTAAGGTTTAGTTGAACTTTTGTTTATTTACAGTTGATCTGGTTTAAGTTTTAAATTTTGGTTCAAATAAAAAAAGAGGACCTCCAACTAGTAAAGACCTGTTGAAACTTGATTCTTGTAGTCTGTGTCAGTAATTAATCTTAATGCAACTGGAACACACAGACTTAACAGACAATAGGACAGAGGGCACAGTAAATTGTGGAGAAGCCCTAAATCGGATCATCACACCAGAAGGAAGAATTAGAGCAGAAGACTCTTACAGGTGTGGAGACAGAACACAAGAACTGAAGGGTCGTTTCAGACAAACTCATGTCTCCAGGATATGGGGCTGCAGGGGATGGAAGTGGTAAGAACTGTCCAAAAGGAACACCTCAAGAGGCCTACACCTTTATATAGATCAAAGGCATCTTTAAAAAGGGCCTTCCCAACCCCAGCCCTTGTACCCGCATCTTGTTCAAGGCTGGGCCGAGTACAGCCCATAATATTCACCATTGTGAAAGTGTCCTTGGGAGGCAGCCACGCCAACTGGACAGTTCCCAATGCAACGACCATTGAGATGAGAACCCTAGAACTTGGAGCAGTTGTATAGTGTGATGGAATTGAACCCCATTCCAGGAGGAAGTCCCACCCCACTGCTAACCCAATGATCTGAGGAAACCCAGGTCATCCCCTCCATCACCATGAGCAACACGAGATTAGCTCAAACTGAAGGACAAGGAATACATTACTTTACCAGAGATCAGTAATGAGTTTGATGGTGAGCTTGGCCCGGGGAGGGGGGCTGTGGGAGGAGGGGGGAGAGAAGTGGTGACCCATATGGATTTGATGAGGGTGATATGGGAGCGATGGTCTCAGGAGCAGGTGGGCTAGCTTTCAATTACAGAAAAGGAGCTGACCAGTTTTATTGAAAAAGGGTCAAGAAATAAATTACTGCAAAAAAATTCTTGGTACTACCGCATTAAGAGGACGGATAACAATCTAATACGCTGCCTGAAAGGGTAGTGGAAGCAGATTCAATAGCAAATTTCCAAAAGGCAATTGGATAAATACTTTAATAGGGAATATTGGCAGGGTGACAGGGGAGTGGGACTAATTGGATAGCTCTTTCAAAGAGCCAGGCCAGATACAATGGGCTGAATGGCCTCCTTTGTGCTGTATGATTCCATGAAATGGAGAATAAGCATGAATAAAATATTCTGAATGATTACATCCTCCTCAAAATTCACAAGACAAACATGTTCTTCCAAAGGCAAAATTGAGCGCCTCCATATAAAAAGAGATGGAATTTTAGATAAACTAAAGGCTTAAAACAAATGAAATTCCCAGTGTTAGATGGTATTCATCAGAGTGCTGAGACAGACTAAGGAGGCGCTGACAACTGAGGGAGTCAGTAGACACAGGAGGTACCAATAGGTTGGATACAGGCCAACGTGGTGCCCATATTCGAGGACGACAATTAGACACAGGCAACTACAGACTCATTGGTCTCACTTCAAATCCATCTACACGGCTGGCACAGAATGGATGTTTCCCCAGATTATAAAAATGAAACTGGTGCACGGATTGGGATAAAAGCCAGGCTGGACTGTCACAATAGAAGTCTCCTGTCTGCAATGCTCTTGTGTGAATTGATCAGTCTCCCCGCAGTTCCTAAGTTAAGCCCACAATCTGCAATCTCAGACTACCTGATCGCTATTGAGGGTAATGGAAAAAAGTGTCACACCTGTACAATATGCAGCACTCTCAAGTTGGGACAGAGAGGGAGCTTTATTTGGCTTCTAATTTATGCTTTACCCAACATGGGAAGTGCTCAATGCTCAACTACTGAAGTGAAAAAAATGTTCCATTCTCAGCCAAAATATCAACTCAAATTATCCAGGAAAGTGAGCAAATGTAATTTTCACGTTGGCAGCACAACTTCTACAACATGCCAGAGCCAATCTGCCTGCCTTGGAGTGACATGCAGCTGTTAAGTCTGGTTATTAAATGCATAAGTTTACCTCAACTCATTCAGAATGTTCCACAAGTTTGAGGAAATAGCATAGTATGGAATAATTTGCAAGAACAGGAGGAGGCCACTGGGCGTGGTAATCCTACTATGTATGGGATTGGGTGGCCAGGCTGTGTCTTGATGGCAATTTACCAGTCTCCCAATAACCATATGTAGCTATGTAACTGGATGCTAGTAGTTGTGACTCACCCAGCAATCTTAAATCAATAGAATCCATAGGAAATGGTGGAAAACCCTATTTTGCCATTTGTGGTCAGGAGACGGATGCATTCTGGGCAGAGAGGAGGTGCACAGCACGACTTGTGCTCGAGATGAATTAGGAGATTTGGCTTTGCAGATTTTGAAATGCAAGACTTCTGAAGTTGAAACTTCAAAAATGATCTGCAAGGATAATGAGTATAGCTGGAATCCTGCAGATGGTACAAATCAAACTGGAGTTTTAATCACAAGATGGGTACTTGCCATTTATTTAATTGGCTCATGTGTACTAATTGGACAATGAGCTAAACCCTAATCCAGTTCAATCTGGGCCTGATCATTCCAGCTGAGTGGATGTTGCTCAACAGCAGTAAGCAGAGTGGCCTAGTTTAACCCCCCTTTTCAGAACAGTGTCCATGCAGAATTAAATATTCAGTGCAGTTTGTAGTATTCCAGGTTAGCCAAATTCATTGCTTGGATGAAAGGCTCCCACTGCACTCTGGTTTAAAGCAGAACCAAAAAACACAGCAACACCAGCACATTGGCAGTTCAAATTTGTTCAGCTGATGTTTGAAAAAAAAAAGCACACACACAGGCGTTTGGAAGAAACAGGAGTAGCGTAAACCAAGTGGGGACAAGGAGTGGCAGCAGCAACTTGACCTGGTTGGCTGCTGAGAGCAGAGGGAGACTTTGGATTATATATAGAATTACATGTTACAGGTATATAGAATGTACAGCACAGAAACAGGCCATTCGGTCAATCTAGTCTCTGCTCCACACGAGCCTCCTCCCACTCTTGCAGCATATTTTCTCCCTCATGTGCTTTTCTAGATTTCCCTCAAATACATTTGTTATTCATCTCAACCACTCCTTGTGGTACTGTGCACAATAATCACCTTGTGCATTTAGGTGGGTTCATGGGGTAGCTGATTTGCACCAAAGGTTCCACAAACAAGCAAGACGAATAACCAATTGATCTAACTTTAAGGGGTGGGGTAGTTGAGAGGACAATGCAAACTTATTGTTCAGATAGTGCTACTGGATCTTTTATATCCTCCAAGACAGGCAATCCCTCAGTTTAAATGTCTCACCAAAGGATAGCAACGCAACATTCCTTTAGTACTAGAGTGTGCACATTATCTGCTGAAATCTTGGAATAAGGTTTGAATTTGCAATCCGACAAGAGTGCTACTAATTGAGCCAAGCTGACTCATCGTCGCAATAGCAAAATATCATGGAGTGAGTTAGAGCCATCCAACACAGCTCCTGTCCCAGTAACTGGGGCTCAATGATATGTAGCCCTCATTTGCAATAAATGTAAAAAAACCTGTGATCTATTGTCACTGAATCTTTTGAAGGCAGACTAGTCTCCATTTCCCCCTCAACTATAGATTGTGCACAAAAGAGGTCAACTTAGTCTCTAACTGATTTAACACTTCACAATTGACCCACAATAGATAGTGAGTAAGGGACAGTGTCAATAGTCATTGCTTCAACATTTCCATTCCTCACTGCTTCACCTAGCAGTTCATTGAACGTTTTGTTTTTGTATAGCAATTCCTCTCTCAATGCTGGCAAACTGGGAATTTGCAGGGGGGTGGGGGGGGTGGATTTATAGATTTCACAATGTAGAGAAATATCAAAGCACAGAACAAGGAAAAGGCCACTTGGCTCATCAACCCCACTCCCACTGTAGGCTAGGAACAACATGCTCCAACACCTTCAACTGGTTTAACAAACTGAGGAAGAGGTCTGAAAGTTTTTTCTTCAATACCCAAACCCAAACTGAGCAAAGTTTCCCAGTACCAGGCTTGCCTCTGTTTCACCAATCTCCTGCCCGGCAATAGCCCAGCTTGGCCCTAGCAGTTCGGAGAGCACCCTGTCTACACAGCAACCCAGTCTGTTTCCCAGCAAAATCCAACCCTCAAACCACACCCCTTTTATAAAGCTGCCAATCAGCTCATTGGCTGCTTCAGCTGGGCACTCAATTAGATGGAGAGTTAAAGCAATGTGGTCCTGAGTGAGAGGAGAAGGCTGTGCTGGTGCAGAGCTCCTGCTGCTGTGGGGAGAGAGTGTGTGGTTGCCTTGGCCTGGGAGTAAAGTGGAAGGAAGGAGTGACCCCAGGCCACCACCACTACAACCTTCCCACACCAACCCATCTACAGAGGTGCCTGGAGAGGAAGGAGTGGAGGACAGAGGAGGAGGCCAGCATTAGAACGGGAGAGGCCTTTTCCAGCACTGCCTCTCAATTCGGCCTCCAGCCCAGGAGAGGGAGAGAGGGAGAGAGGATACCAACAGCTCCACTTGGAAGGAGGGGAGGAGCTGCAACTCCAACATCTGCAGGTGGGTGTCTCTGTGTATTCCCCCTAAAGACTTTTTGCATTCTAGGCGGGGGGAGGAAAAGAAGACTTTTCGAAAGCCTGGCCTGGGTTGGCTGGAGCCTGCCCAGGTGAAGCTGCTTCCTGCTCACCGAAAAGACCTGGTGTGGGCTGAACCTGGGCTGTCTCCAGTCTGCCCAGGCGAAGACATCTTCTCCCCCTGCCCGAAGACCACCTGAAAAGACTTTGCTTACCATCGGGGGAGTACACCCTGCCGACACCCACCCACCGCCTATCATCGTCTAGTGGGGACCCTGCCTTTGCGGCCCCCCCCCTCCTTCCCACCCCCCCCCCCTCTCTCTCTCTTTGTCCTCTCTCTGCCTCTCCGATAGGCACCTCCCTTCATTTTAAATTCCCAATTGAGCAGAGGGAAGAAAGGGCCCCCTCCCAATTCATACCATCAAGGGGAGAGGTGGCCCAGTACATTTACGCTCCCTCTGCTCGGGGAAGACCTTCTACCGAGGCCATTTTTAACACCTTCGGGCCTGTGACTTTTGGGGTGTGTGTAGCTCTTTTTTAAAATCCACCCCACTATGGCATCTACATCTGCGGCGGCGACGGGGCCGGCGAGAACTTATGCGGCAGTGGCGGCCAAAGCTTCGGCCGCTCCCGCTTCCGCTGCTGCCCCGTCGCCGTTCCGCCTGCTGACGGAGAAACTTGGGGTGAAGAGCTACACCCACCCCAACATGACTATTGAGGCGTGCGTAAAGGCTATGGCCGGGGTTGTCGGCCCTCCGGCCATAGTCGCCGCCTCAAAAATGTATGGGAAGGCTGTCTTTTTCCTGGAGTCCGAGCGGGCGGTGGCCCTGGCCATCGCTCAGGGGCTCACCGTGGGCGGGACTTTCCTGCCGGTGGACCCGCTGGAGGCCACCGCGCAGAGGGTGGTTTTATCCAACGTCCCGCCCTTTATCACCTGTGAGCTCCTCCTCCCCCACCTACACCAACTCGGGGAGGTGAGGTCGGGGATTTCCCCGATCCCGCTCGGACTCCGGGAGAGCAGCCTTCGCCATGTCTTCTCCTTCCGGCGCCAGGCCTTTATCCAGCTGGCGCGGGAGGGGGAGACGGACGGGGCTTTCACGGTCCTCCACGGGGGGACCTCGTACCGCGTCTTCTGGACGACGGACGGCGTGCGGTGCCACGCCTGTAGGGAGGTGGGGCACGTGCGTAAAAACTGCCCCGCCTCCAAGGCCGCCAAGTCATCTGGCGCCGCCGCCGCTCCTCCTTCCGGGTCTAGCCGCGCCCCCGCTCGATCCAACGCTACCGGGGCGCGGTCGTCGTCGGAGGTCGATGCCATCCTGGCCTCCGGCGGGGGGGAGGAGGGAGGTCCGGTCCGAAAGAAGGCGCGGGACAAGACGCGAAACCGTGGGGTGGGTCCCCCCGCGGAGGGCGTCCCCCACGACATGGAGCCCCTGACGCCGGAGAGCGTCGCCGCGCTGATCGCGGAGTGCGGAGGGGGGGGGGCCCTCGTGGCCGAGCCTGTGGCCGCGACCGCCGAGGCGGTAATGCCAGAACCTGCGGCCGGGCTCGGGCCTCCCAAAGAACTCGCTCCTCCAGAAGGAGCAGGGGAGGCCCCTGAAGAAATGGAGGCCTCCCTTTACCCCTCCGCGCTCAAAAGAAGGCGCGACCCCCTGGAAGAGGAGGAGGACCGGGAGGAGGAAGGTCCCTCCGGTCAGGGGGAGTCGTCGCCCGCCGCGGGCGCTGCGCCCCACCCCACCGCTGACACCATTACGGGCGAACGGCAGGGGTCGCCTGTCCCTGAGGAGGCTGAGGCAGAAGCGTCTGCCCAGCTCGTGCCTCCCGGGGATGGGGACGAGACCCTGCCCGTGGGGGGGGTCGCGGAACAACCCGCGACGGGTTTTTATCCAGTACTGGTGGCATTGCCCCTCGACGGGTCGGGCGGCCAGGGGACCAGGTCGGGCGGGTCGTCTGAGGACGAGCCCGCCCAGAGCGACCCGGATTTTTCCCAGGTGCTGCTCGACCTCGTCGAGGTCTGTAAAGAATTCACCCCGTCTGCTGGGTCGGAGGCCGGTGGCGTCGCAGAGGAGGGCCCTCGGTCTGTGTCTCCGGCGCCGGGCGACTTGGAGGAGGTCCGGTTTTTGTATTCTCCGGTCTCTCCGGTCGTTCCGGCGCCTGGGGCGGAGGGGGTCTCCGGCCCGCCGCCGCCTTCTGGCCCGGCCCCCCTAAAGGAGCCCGGGGGGGAATCCTCCGCTACCGATCCTGGGGGTGGGATCGGGGCGGAGGCGGGGCCGGCTGTCGCGGCCGGGCCGCCCGACGCGCACTGCGTGGCGGACGGTTCGGCCGCCGGTGGCGACCCCCCGGAGGAGGACGGGGACTCGGTGGTGGGGGCGGAGGAAGACTTAGAGTCCATCGCCGATGAGGCGATGGATGACCTCGCGCCCCTCGCCGGGCCCCCCCTCGTTCTTATTCCCATCAGGGAGCTCCGGGAATTTGTGGCTACGAGCCAGGGTCGCCGCAGGACCCAGCAGGCCCTCGACAGATGGTCGGGGCTGGCGCTGCTCCTCGGGTCGGCCCGCGTCGCCTACAAGACCATGGGTGCGGACGCGGGCGTGAGCCCGTCCGAGCTGTGTCGGTTCCGGGCATTCCTCACCGGGCTGCTAAGGGAGTGGCGGTCGACTAGCGGCCGGCCTCCCTTCCCCCGTTAGGTTTAAGTAGGGGTTGGTTGTGCTTCTGAAATGAAGATAACCATAGCCAGCCTCAACGTCAACGGCAGCAGGGAAGCTAGCCGCAGGTTTAATAACTTTTCGGTCCTTCGGGACGGGAAGTATGCGGTGTGCTTCCTGCAAGAAACCCACACCGTTCCGGGAGACGAGGCCACGTGGCTCCTGGAGTGGCAAGGAGGGGTCAACATGAGTCACCTCTCCAGTGTTTCCAGTGGGGTGGCTATCTTGTTGGCCCCGCATTTTCAGCCGGAGATCTTGGGGGTCAAGGAGCTGGTGCCGGGCCGCTTGCTCCAGGTCACCGTTCGCCTGGGGGGCGTGCCGTTCCATCTAGTGAACGTGTACGCCCCCGGGGCCGGTGCGCAGCAAGCGCGCTTCTTTGAAGAAGTGTCCACTCTTTTGGGCTCCGTCGACGCGGGCGAGTGCGTCGTCCTCGGGGGGGATTTTAATTGTACCCTCGAGGCGAGGGACCGCACGGGTACCCAGCCGAGCCCGGCGTCGGTGGGGAAGTTGAGGGACCTGGTCGGGTCCCTCGACTTGGTGGACGTCTGGCGTAATCTCCATCCCGACTCCAGCGCCTTCACCTTTGTGAGGTCTGGGGGAGGAGCGTCCAGGATCGACCGCCTCTACATTTCCCGGGCGTACGTCTCCTGCGTTCCGACGGCTTCCGTGCGGCCGGTGCCGTGCACGGACCACCACCTGGTGTGGGCGGAGCTCGTGCCGCCGCGCGCCGGGGGGGGGTCCGCGTACTGGCACTTTAACAACCTGCTGCTGGAGGACGCGCGGTTCCGGGATTCGTTCGGTCGGTTCTGGGCCGGCTGGAGAAGGAAGCAGGGGGGCTTCCCCTCCTTGAGGCTATGGTGGGATGTGGGCAAGGCTCACATCCGTCTCTTCTGTCAGGAGTACGCGAAGGGGTCGACCAAGAGGCGGGAGGCCAGGGTCGGGCAGTTGGAGAAGGAGGTGCTCGACCTGGAGTCCCGTCTCGGTCAAGTCGCCGAGGACCCGGCCCTGCGGCTGGCGTACGAAGAGAAGAAGGGCGCGCTGAAGGACCTGCGGCTCGTCGGGTCCCGAGGCGCGTACGTGAGGTCGCGGATCCAGTTCCTGCGGGACCTGGACCGCGGCTCCCCCTTCTTCTACTCGCTGGAAAAAAGACAGGGGGTCCGTAAGCAGCTTTTGGAGCTGCTGGCCGACGACGGATCTCCGGTCTCGGATCCGGAGGGAATCCGCGCGGAGACCCGCGCCTATTACGGGGCTCTGTTCTCTCCGGATCCGTCCAGCGAGGACGCGCGCAGAGTTTTGTGGGAGGACCTGCCGAAGGTCGGCCTGGAGGGCGCCGAAAAACTGGACGCTCCTCTGAGTTTGGAGGAGCTGTCCGGCGCCCTCCGCCAGCTCTCTAGGGGGAAGTCCCCGGGGCTGGACGGGCTGACCGTGGAGTTCCACAGGGCGTTCTGGGGCGTCCTGGGGGGCGACTACGTGCGGGTCCTGGGGGAATGTCTGGCGACCGGGGAGATGCCCCTCTCGTGGCGCAGGGCGGTGATCGTCCTGCTGCCTAAGAGGGGTGATCTCCGCCTCCTCAAGAACTGGCGCCCGGTCTCCCTCCTCAGCACGGATTACAAAATCTTTGCCAGGGCCATGTCTGTTCGCCTTGGCGCCGTGCTGGCCCGCATGATCCATCCCGACCAGTCCTACACGGTCCCGGGCCGGACCATTCACGATAACATCCATCTGGTCCGGGACCTGGTCCACCATTCCCAGAGGGCTGGTCTGTCGGTCGCCTTCCTTTCCCTGGATCAGGAGAAGGCGTTCGACAGGGTGGATCACGAGTATCTTTTCGGGACTCTGCGCGCTTTCGGGTTCGGGACGCATTTTGTCGCCCGGATCCGACTTCTGTACGCTGCCGCGGAGTGTCTGATTAAAGTTAACGGGTCCTTGACGGCGCCCCTTCGCTTCGGGAGGGGGGTGCGTCAGGGATGCCCCATGTCCGGCCAGTTATATGCCATTTGCGTGGAGCCTTTCCTGCGCCTCTTGCGGAAGAGGTTGGCGGGATTGGCTCTGCGAGGGCCGGGCGTGGAGGTGGTCCTCTCGGCTTACGCCGATGACGTGCTCCTCGTGGTCACGGATCCCGTTGACTTGCGGAGGATGCGGGAATGCCAGCAGATTTACTCGGACGCATCCTCCGCCAGGATCAACTGGGGGAAATGTTCTGGACTCCTGGTGGGTCAGTGGCAGGTGGACTCTCTGCCGGAGGAGTTCAGGCCCTTCGCCTGGAGTACAACGCACCTCCTCTACTTGGGAGTCTACCTCAGCCCGGCCGAGGACGCCTGGCCGGCGAACTGGCACGAGCTGGAGGCCAAAGTCGCCGCTCGCTTAGGACGCTGGACAGGATTGCTCCGAGTGTTGTCCTACAGGGGTCGGGCGTTGGTCATAAACCAACTGGTGGCCGCTATGTTGTGGTACCGGTTGGTTACTCTGATCCCCCCCCCTGCGTTTGTCGCCAAGATACAGAAGAAGCTCGTCGACTTCTTCTGGAACAACAGGAGACACTGGGTCGCTGCCGCGGTTCTGAGTCTCCCGCTTAGGGAGGGCGGTCAGGCGTTGGTGTGCCTCCGCACCCAGGCTGCGACTTTCCGTCTTCAGACGCTGCAGAGATACCTGTACGTCGAGAATCCTCCAAGATGGTGTGCGCTGGCGACGCATTTTTTCCGCCAGCTGCACGGCCTCAATTACGACACGCAGCTCCTGTTTTTGGAGGTGAGCGGCAGGCGTGAGAGCCTGCGGGAGCTGCCTGTCTTTTACCAGGAACTACTATGGGTTTGGAACTCCGTCGCCTCCAGGCGGAGCTCTCCCCCGTCAGGAGCGGCGGCTGTCCTCCGGGAGCCGCTGTTCAGGAATCCGCACCTCCACGTCCGCGAGTTCGGGTGGCTGGCGGAGCGCAGGGCTGTGCCTGGCAGGGTGACTAGAGTCGGGGACCTACTCGATGGCGGAGGAGCGGGCTGGATGGCGCCAGAGGAGCTGGCGCGACGCATGTCGTGGGACAACGTCCGGCTCGCGGTCAATGCCATCGGGGCGGTGAAAGCGATGCTGCCCCCCGGCGCCACGAGGTGCGTCGAGGCGGCTCGGGCACGTGGGGAGATCCCGTCCGAGCTTACTCCCGTTCGGACGGAATTCCTTATCGGCGCCTTGCCCCGAGACTCCCCTCGGGGATCGGCGCCTCACAACTTGAGCCGTCTCGAGGAAATACCCTCCGTGCTTTTTCATTCTGCGCGGAGGGGTTTCCTGTACGGGCTGCTCTTGCACACCTTCCACTTTGCCATCTTCGCCTGCCGTCCGGACACTCCGTGGCGTGCCGTTTTACCTCTGGACGGAGGCGGAGGTCCCCAATGGGGGGCTCTCTATGCGGGAGTCCTCCCCTGTTCTATCGGGGATTTGGCCTGGAGGGTGTTGCACAGAGCAGTTCCGTGCAATAGATTTTTAAGTAGGTTTACGGACTCCCAGACCGCCTGTTTGTTTTGCGGTCTGGAGGAGTCCGTCTTTCACGTTTACACGGGGTGTGAGAGGTTGCAGCCCCTCTTCCATTTTTTGAAGGGGCTGCTCCTCAAATTTTGGTTGCACTTCAGTCCCACGCTCCTGATCTACGGTCACCCCGTGCGGAGGGGAGCGGGCAGGTCGGAGGACCTCCTCGTGGGCCTGCTCCTGGGCCTGGCCAAGAAAGCCATTAATTGGTCCAGGCAGCGGGCGGTCGAGGGGGTCGTCCGGCCGGATTGCCTCCCTCTCTTCCGCGGCCACGTTCGCGGCCGGGTGGCCCTGGAGATGGAGCACGCGGTGTCCGCCGGCGAGCTCGAGCTCTTTCGAGACCGGTGGGCGCCGCGGGGACTGGAGTGCGTAGTTGGTTTAAACCACCAGATTTTAATTTAATGGGTTAAGTTTTGTTTTGGGGTTTATTGGATTGGGTGTATTTGTTTAATGTTTTTGTTTTATTGATTTAAACAAAAGAGGAGCAATGTGGTCCTGAGTGAGAGGAGAAGGCTGTGCTGGTGCAGAGCTCCTGCTGCTGTGGGGAGAGAGTGTGTGGTTGCCTTGGCCTGGGAGTAAAATTGGAAGGAAGGAGTGACCCCAGGCCACCACCACTACAACCTTCCCACACCAACCCATCTACAGAGGTGCCTGGAGAGGAAGGAGTGGAGGACAGAGGAGGAGGCCAGCATTAGAACGGGAGAGGCCTTTGCCAGCACTGCCTCCCAATTCGGCCTCCAGCCCAGGAGAGGGAGAGAGGGAGAGAGGATACCAACAGCTCCACTTGGAGGGAGGGGAGGAGCTGCAACTCCAACATCTGCAGGTGGGTGTCTCTGTGTATTCCCCCTAAAGACTTTTTGCATTCTAGGCGGGGGGAGGAAAAGAAGACTTTTCGAAAGCCTGGCCTGGGTTGGCTGGAGCCTGCCCAGGTGAAGCTGCTTCCTGCTCACCGAAAAGACCTGGTGTGGGCTGAACCTGGGCTGTCTCCAGTCTGCCCAGGCGAAGACATCTTCTCCCCCTGCCCGAAGACCACCTGAAAAGACTTTGTTTTTCCATCGGGGGAGTACACCCTGCCGACACCCACCCACCGCCTATCATCGTCCAGTGGGGACCCTGCCTTTGCGGCACCCCCCCTCCTTCCCACCCCCCTCTCTCTCTCTCTCTTTGTCCTCTCTCTGCCTCTCCGATAGGCACCTCCCTTCATTTTAATTTCCCAATTGAGCAGAGGGAAGAAAGGGCCCCCTCCCAATTCATACCATCAAGGGGAGAGGTGGCCCAGTACATTTACGCTCCCTCTGCTCGGGGAAGACCTTCTACCGAGGCCATTTTTAACACCTTCGGGCCTGTGACTTTTGGGGTGTGTGTAGCTCTTTTTTAAAATCCACCCCACTATGGCATCTACATCTGCGGCGGCGACGGGGCCGGCGAGAACTTATGCGGCAGTGGCGGCCAAAGCTTCGGCCGCTCCCGCTTCCGCTGCTGCCCCGTCGCCGTTCCGCCTGTTGACCGAGAAACGTGGGGTGAAGAGCTACACCCACCCCAACATGACTATTGAGGCGTGCGTAAAGGCTATGGCCGGGGTTGTCGGCCCTCCGGCCATAGTCGCCGCCTCAAAAATGTATGGGAAGGCTGTCTTTTTCCTGGAGTCCGAGCGGGCTGTGGCCCTGGCCATCGCTCAGGGGCTCACCGTGGGCGGGACTTGCCTGCCGGTGGACCCGCTGGAGGCCACCGCGCAGAGGGTGGTTTTATCCAACGTCCCGCCCTTTATCACCTGTGAGCTCCTCCTCCCCCACCTACACCAACTCGGGGAGGTGAGGTCGGGGATTTCCCCGATCCCGCTCGGACTCCGGGAGAGCAGCCTTCGCCATGTCTTCTCCTTCCGGCGCCAGGCCTTTATCCAGCTGGCGCGGGAGGGGGAGACGGACGGGGCTTTCACGGTCCTCCACGGGGGGACCTCGTACCGCGTCTTCTGGACGACGGACGGCGTGCGGTGCCACGCCTGTAGGGAGGTGGGGCACGTGCGTAAAAACTGCCCCGCCTCCAAGGCCGCCAAGTCATCTGGCGCCGCCGCCGCTCCTCCTTCCGGGTCTAGCCGCGCCCCCGCTCGATCCAACGCTACCGGGGCGCGGTCGTCGTCGGAGGTCGATGCCATCCTGGCCTCCGGCGGGGGGGAGGAGGGAGGTCCGGTCCGAAAGAAGGCGCGGGACAAGACGCGAAACCGTGGGGTGGGTCCCCCCGCGGAGGGCGTCCCCCACGACATGGAGCCCCTGACGCCGGAGAGCGTCGCCGCGCTGATCGCGGAGGGGGGGGGCCCTCGTGGCCGAGCCTGTGGCCGCGACCGCCGAGGCGGTAATGCCAGAACCTGCGGCCGGGCTCGGGCCCGGGGGTCCCAAAGAACTCGCTCCTCCAGAAGGAGCAGGGGAGGCCCCTGAAGAAATGGAGGCCTCCCTTTACCCCTCCGCGCTCAAAAGAAGGCGCGACCCCCTGGAAGAGGAGGAGGACCGGGAGGAGGAAGGTCCCTCCGGTCAGGGGGAGTCGTCGCCCGCCGCGGGCGCTGCGCCCCACCCCACCGCTGACACCATTACGGGCGAACGGCAGGGGTCGCCTGTCCCTGAGGAGGCTGAGGCAGAAGCGTCTGCCCAGCTCGTGCCTCCCGGGGATGGGGACGAGACCCTGCCCATGGGGGGGGTCGCGGAACAACCCGCGACGGGTTTTTATCCAGTACTGGTGGCATTGCCCCTCGACGGGTCGGGCGGCCAGGGGACCGGGTCGGGCGGGTCGTCTGAGGACGAGCCCGCCCAGAGCGACCCGGATTTTTCCCAGGTGCTGCTCGACCTCGTCGAGGTCTGTAAAAAATTCACCCCGTCTGCTGGGTCAGAGGCCGGTGGCGTCGCAGAGGAGGGCCCTCGGTCTGTGTCTCCGGCGCCGGGCGACTTGGAGGAGGCCCGGTTTTCGTATTCTCCGGTCTCTCCGGCCTCTCCGGTCGTTCCGGCGCCTGGGGCGGAGGGGGTCTCCGAACCGCCGCCGTCTTCTGGCCCGGCCCCCCTAGAGGAGCCCAGGGAGAAATCCTCCGCTACCGATCCTGGGGGTGGGATCCGGGCGGAGGCGGGGCCGGCCGTCACCGCCGAGCCGCCCAACGCGCACTGCGTGGCGGACGGTTTGGCCGACGGTGGCGACCCCCCGGAGGAGGACGGGGACTCGGTGGTAGGGGCGGAGGAGGATCTAGATGCCGTCGCCGAGGAGGCGATGGATGACCTCGCGCCCCTCGCCGGGACCCCCCTCGATCTCATTCCCGTCAGGGACCTCCGGGACTTTGTGGCCACGTGCCAGGGTCGCCGCACCACCCGGCGGGCCCTCGACAGATGGTCGGAGCTGGCGCTGCTCATCGGGTCGGCCCGCGTCGCCTACAGGACTATGGGCGAGGACGCGGGCGCGGACCCGCTCGAGCTGCGTCGGTTCCGGCTGTTTCTCACTGGGCTGCTGAGGAAGTGGCGGTCGACTAGCGGCCGCCCTTCCTTACCCCGTTAGTCGTAAGTAGGGGTTGGTTGTGCTTCTGAAATGAAGATAACCATAGCCAGCCTCAACGTCAACGGCAGCAGGGAAGCTAGCCGCAGGTTTAATAACTTTTCGGTCCTTCGGGACGGGAAGTATGCGGTGTGCTTTCTGCAAGAAACCCACACCGTTCCGGGAGACGAGGCCACGTGGCTCCTGGAGTTGCAAGGAGGGGTCAACATGAGTCACCTCTCCAGTGTTTCCAGTGGGGTGGCTATCTTGTTGGCCCCGCATTTTCAGCCGGAGATCTTGGGGGTCAAGGAGCTCGTGCCGGGCCGCTTGCTCCAGGTCACCGTTCGCCTGGGGGGCGTGCCGTTCCATCTAGTGAACGTGTACGCCCCCGGGGCCGGTGCGCAGCAAGCGCGCTTCTTTGAAGAAGTGTCCACTCTTTTGGGCTCCGTCGACGCGGGCGAGTGCGTCGTCCTCGGGGGGGATTTTAATTGTACCCTCGAGGCGAGGGACCGCACGGGTACCCAGCCGAGCCCGGCGTCGGTGGGGAAGTTGAGAGACCTGGTCGGGTCCCTCGACTTGGTGGACGTCTGGCGTAATCTCCATCCCGACTCCAGCGCCTTCACCTTTGTGAGGTCTGGGGGAGGAGCGTCCAGGCTCGACCGCCTCTACATTTCCCGGGCGTACGTCTCCTGCGTTCCGACGGCTTCCGTGCGGCCGGTGCCGTGCACGGACCACCACCTGGTGTGGGCGGAGCTCGTGCCGCCGCGCGCCGGGGGGAGGTCCGCGTACTGGCACTTTAACAACCTGCTGCTGGAGGACGCGCGGTTCCGGGATTCGTTCGGTCGGTTCTGGGCCGGCTGGAGAAGGAAGCAGGGGGGCTTCCCCTCCTTGAGGCTATGGTGGGATGTGGGCAAGGCTCACATCCGTCTCTTCTGTCAGGAGTACGCGAAGGGGTCGACCAAGAGGCGGGAGGCCAGGGTCGGGCAGTTGGAGAAGGAGGTGCTCGACCTGGAGTCCCGTCTCGGTCAAGTCGCCGAGGACCCGGCCCTGCGGCTGGCGTACGAAGAGAAGAAGGGCGCGCTGAAGGACCTGCGGCTCGTCGGGTCCCGAGGCGCGTACGTGAGGTCGCGGATCCAGTTCCTGCGGGACCTGGACCGCGGCTCCCCCTTCTTCTACTCGCTGGAAAAAAGACAGGGGGTCCGTAAGCAGCTTTTGGAGCTGCTGGCCGACGACGGATCTCCGGTCTCGGATCCGGAGGGAATCCGCGCGGAGACCCGCGCCTATTACGGGGCTCTGTTCTCTCCGGATCCGTCCAGCGAGGACGCGCGCAGAGTTTTGTGGGAGGACCTGCCGAAGGTCGGCCTGGAGGGCGCCGAAAAACTGGACGCTCCTCTGAGTTTGGAGGAGCTGTCCGGCGCCCTCCGCCAGCTCTCTAGGGGGAAGTCCCCGGGGCTGGATGGGCTGACCGTGGAGTTCCACAGGGCGTTCTGGGGCGTCCTGGGGGGCGACTACGTGCGGGTCCTGGGGGAATGTCTGGCGACCGGGGAGATGCCCCTCTCGTGGCGCAGGGCGGTGATCGTCCTGCTGCCTAAGAGGGGTGATCTCCGCCTCCTCAAGAACTGGCGCCCGGTCTCCCTCCTCAGCACGGATTACAAAATCTTTGCCAGGGCCATGTCTGTTCGCCTTGGCGCCGTGCTGGCCCGCATGATCCATCCCGACCAGTCCTACACGGTCCCGGGCCGGACCATTCACGATAACATCCATCTGGTCCGGGACCTGGTCCACCATTCCCAGAGGGCTGGTCTGTCGGTCGCCTTCCTTTCCCTGGATCAGGAGAAGGCGTTCGACAGGGTGGATCACGAGTATCTTTTCGGGACTCTGCGCGCTTTCGGGTTCGGGACGCATTTTGTCGCCCGGATCCGACTTCTGTACGCTGCCGCGGAGTGTCTGATTAAAGTTAACGGGTCCTTGACGGCGCCCCTTCGCTTCGGGAGGGGGGTGCGTCAGGGATGCCCCATGTCCGGCCAGTTATATGCCATTTGCGTGGAGCCTTTCCTGCGCCTCTTGCGGAAGAGGTTGGCGGGATTGGCTCTGCGAGGGCCGGGCGTGGAGGTGGTCCTCTCGGCTTACGCCGATGACGTGCTCCTCGTGGTCACGGATCCCGTTGACTTGCGGAGGATGCGGGAATGCCAGCAGATTTACTCGGACGCATCCTCCGCCAGGATCAACTGGGGGAAATGTTACGGACTCCTGGTGGGTCAGTGGCAGGTGGACTCTCTGCCGGAGGATTTCGGGCCCTTCGCCTGGAGTACAACGCACCTCCTCTACTTGGGAGTCTACCTCAGCCCGGCCGAGGACGCCTGGCCGGCGAACTGGCACGAGCTGGAGGCCAAAGTCGCCGCTCGCTTAGGACGCTGGACAGGATTGCTCCGAGTGTTGTCCTACAGGGGTCGGGCGTTGGTCATAAACCAACTGGTGGCCGCCATGTTGTGGTACCGGTTGGTTACTCTGATCCCCCCCCCTGCGTTTGTCGCCAAGATACAGAAGAAGCTCGTCGACTTCTTCTGGAACAACAGGAGACACTGGGTCGCTGCCGCGGTTCTGAGTCTCCCGCTTAGGGAGGGCGGTCAGGCGTTGGTGTGCCTCCGCACCCAGGCTGCGACTTTCCGTCTTCAGACGCTGCAGAGATACCTGTACGTCGAGAATCCTCCAAGATGGTGTGCGCTGGCGACGTATTTTTTCCGCCAGCTGCACGGCCTCAATTACGACACGCAGCTCCTGTTTTTGGAGGTGAGCGGCAGGCGTGAGAGCCTGCGGGAGCTGCCTGTCTTTTACCAGGAACTACTATGGGTTTGGAATCACGTCGCCTCCAGGCGGAGCTCTCCCCCGTCAGGAGCGGCGGCTGTCCTCCGGGAGCCGCTGTTCAGGAATCCGCACCTCCACGTCCGCGAGTTCGGGTGGCTGGCGGAGCGCAGGGCTGTGCCTGGCAGGGTGACTAGAGTCGGG
This sequence comes from Somniosus microcephalus, assembly GCF_052327205.1. NCBI lineage: Eukaryota > Metazoa > Chordata > Chondrichthyes > Squaliformes > Somniosidae > Somniosus > Somniosus microcephalus. Next base: position 54,281,149 of record NC_141010.1, on the reverse strand, counting down.
GACCTACTCGATGGCGGAGGAGCGGGCTGGATGGCGCCAGAGGAGCTGGCGCGACGCATGTCGTGGGACGACGTCCGGCTCGCGGTCAATGCCATCGGGGCGGTGAAAGCGATGTTGCCCCCCGGCGCCACGAGGTGTGTCGAGGCGGCTCGGGCACGTGGGGAGATCCCGTCCGAGCTTACTCCCGTTCGGACGGAATTCCTTATCGGCGCCTTGCCCCGAGACTCCCCTCGGGGATCGGCGCCTCACAACTTGAGCCGTCTCGAGGAAATACCCTCCGTGCTTTTTCATTCTGCGCGGAGGGGTTTCCTGTACGGGCTGCTCTTGCACACCTTCCACTTTGCCATCTTCGCCTGCCGTCCGGACACGCCGTGGCGTGTCGTTTTACCTCCGGACGGAGGCGGAGGTCCCCAATGGGGGGCTCTCTATGCGGGAGTCCTCCCCTGTTCTATCGGGGATTTGGCCTGGAGGGTGTTGCACAGAGCAGTTCCGTGCAATAGATTTTTAAGTAGGTTTACGGACTCCCAGACCTCCTGTTTGTTTTGCGGTCTGGAGGAGTCCGTCTTTCACATTTACACGGGGTGTGAGAGGTTGCAGCCCCTCTTCCATTTTTTGAAGGGGCTGCTCCTCAAATTTTGGTTGCACTTCAGTCCCACGCTCCTGATCTACGGTCACCCCGTGCGGAGGGGAGCGGGCAGGTCGGAGGACCTCCTCGTGGGTCTGCTCCTGGGCCTGGCCAAGAAAGCCATTAATTGGTCCAGGCAGCGGGCGGTCGAGGGGGTCGTCCGGCCGGATTGCCTCCCTCTCTTCCGCGGCCACGTTCGCGGCCGGGTGGCCCTGGAGATGGAGCACGCGGTGTCCGCCGGCGAGCTCGAGCTCTTTCGTGACCGGTGGGCGCCGCGGGGACTGGAGTGCATAATTGGTTTAAACAACCAAACTTTAATTTAATGGGTTACGTTTTGTTTTGGGGTTTATTGGATTGGGTGTATTTGTTTAATGTTTTTGTTTTATTGATTTAAACAAAAGAGGAGCAATGTGGTCCTAAATGATTGGTACAGACACACAGAAAACAACTTCGAGATAAATACATAAAAAGGTAACTTAGAGAATATAGAAGAAAGCTCGGAGGGAGTGGAAGGATAAGTAATGTTTTACAACTGTTCATAAATTTATGATCTATATTCTATTAATATTACAGGACTATAGCAACTCCTAATATCCCCGTACCATTTTTAATATTGAGTATTGAAATTTACAGTGTGTGAGATGAAATGTTAAACAATTGAAAGGGTTAAGGACGTCTTGACAGGAGGATATAAGTCAGCTTTTGTTGCCACCTCCTGCTCAAATACTATGTGCAGCCATTTGAGTCTTGTTACTGCCTCAACAGCAACAACTTTTAATTGTACAGCGCCTTTAATGTAGGAAAACATCCCAAGGGGCTTCACAGAGGTGTGAGGAAAAACATACATCGCGCCAAGGAAGGAGATATTAGGAGGAGGCTTGGTTAAAGTGCTGGGTTTATGGAGGGCTTCAAAGGAGGAGAAGGTGGCAGAGGGTTTAGGGAGGGATGCTTGAAGGACTTAGATGGCTGAAGGTATGGCTGCCATCGGTGTGGCAAAGAGCGGGGGGCGAAGTACTAGATGCCAGAGTAAGAGGAACAGAGAGTTTGAGGTTGGGGGGGGCGGGGGGGTGGTGGGATAGTAGAAATGGAGGGGTTTCAGTGATAAGAAGGGGCGAGGCCATGAAGGCATTTAAATATGAGGATGAGAATATTAAAGTTCAGGTGTTGGGGGCCTGGCAGGCAATCCAGGTCACCGAGGACAGGAGTGATGGGCGAGCAGGACTTGGTGTAGGGGATGAGCAGCAGAGTTTTGGATCAGCTGGGTTTATGGAGGCCAGAGGGTGGGAGGCCAACCAGGAGAATATTGGTGTAATCAAGTGTGGAGGTGAGTTTCAACATGGAGTAGAGATGGATGGGAAACACTGAGCTACGGTAGTGTAGTGGTTATGTTTCTGGACTAATAATCCACAGAACGTGATTTCAAATCCCACCACGGCAGTTTGGGCATTTGAACTCAGTGTAAAAACCTGGAAATGAAAGTGACCATGAAGCTGTCGGATTGCTGTAAATAATCAATTCATGCCCTTTAGGGAAGGAAACCTGCCATCCTTACCCCATCTGGCCTATATGTGACTCCAGTCCCATACCAATGTGTTTGCCTCTTAACTGGCTTCTGAATTGGACTAGCAAGCCTCTCGGCTGCAAAGGACTGGACTGGTTGAAGGCAGAGGCCCACCACCACTGGATGGACCAGAGGGTCTTTACCTGTCCGTCATTGCTCGTTGTATCTTTGTGTGGTAAACCACTTTTATCGTTCACTATCGTTACACTATAGTTATCACTGTTGTATTGTTATCACTGTTCTCACTGTTGTATCACTATACGAGGTCGCCTCTTGTCGCGCTGTTATACCTGGGCTGACCACCTCCGACTCCGCCCATGGCTCCACCTACCTGCCCAGGTATAAAGGTAGTCGACTGGCTGGTATTCCTCCTTGTTGGACCCGATCACCCACGAGGGTGGGCTCTGTTATTTAGTCAATAAAAACCTTTAGTAACGTTCCTAACTCGTCGCTTTTTATTGGACGAATTGATAGGTATATCAATTTTATTGACTAAATTTTAAAGATGTCTACTACTGGCCAGCCAGAAGCCCTCCCAGAAGCACAGCCACAGCAGCTTTCAGACACCGGGCTACACCAGCCACACCAGCCGGCTTGGCTGCAAGCCCTCAAACCACCGTACCTGGATCTAAACCCACAGGCAGCAAACTCAGCCCTCGACTTCAAACACTGGCTGGGCTGCTTCGAATCCTACCTGGAAGAATCCGGCGTCCCTCAGAGATCCAAACTAAGAGTTCTGAACGCCCAAGCGAGCCCGAGAGTATACGCACTCATCCAGGACACGACTACATACGAGGCCGCTATCAACCTACTGAAACAGCAGTACCGGAGCCCGGTAAATTACATGTGCACCAGGCACCTGCTAAGATCCCGCCCGCAACAGCCAGGAGAGTCTGTAGCTGAATTTTTACGGGCGCTAAGAGCACTCGGCAGGAACTGTGACTTTAAAGCGGTGACGGCTGTTGAAAATACGGAAGATAATATCCGCGATGCCTTTGTGAAAGGCCTACGGTCCGACTACTCACGGCAAAGACTGCTTGAAGCTAAAGACCTCGACCTGGACAAAGCTGAAGCCCTCGCTCTCTCCCTAGAGGTGGCCCATCAGGACCAGGAGGCGTTTTCCAGGTACTGCTCGCGACCCTGGGACTCGGGCCCGACCCCTACCGCAATACCCTTCGCAGCGCCGCCCCCGGGACCTACCTCAGCGTCGGCGTCCCGGACCCGACCGGGACCGCCACCGGCTCCGACATCGGGCACCCGTGATCGGGCCGCCGGCTGCTTCTTTTGCGGCCAGAAGCACCCGAGGTCGCGCTGCCCAGCCAGGAACTCTACCTGCTCAACCTGCAGGAAGAAAGGCCACTTCTCTAAGGCCTGCAGGAGCGGATCTTCAGAGGCCAGCAGTGCCTCATGCGAACTGTGGGGGCGGCCATCTTCTTTCAAGGCAACTGAGGCCAGCATCCCCACACGTGAGTCATGGGGGCGGCCATCTTTGATCAAGGCAACCGACCCCAATAGTGCCTCATGTGAGCAGCCATCTTCTCCGCCATTTTGTCCTACCTCGTGGGAGATGCCATTTTACCCACCACGCCCGACTGCCACTGGGCCTCCGGACCCGACGACCGCCTCGCCCGCAGACGACAACGACTCGCTCACCTACACACTAGCCTCCGTCACTCTGGATCAAGCCCGCCCACACCACCGGTCCAAGTCGATGATGGACATCAAAGTAAACGGCCACGCCACGACCTGCCTGTTCGACAGCGGAAGCACGGAGAGCTTCATCCACCCAGACACGGTGAGCCACTACTCCCTCCCTGTCCTGCCAACGCGCAACCGAATCTCGATGGCATCGAGGTCCCACGCCACGGACATTAGCGGCTACTGTGTTGTGACCTTGTCGGTTAAGGGTACGGAGTATAAAAATTTTAAACTCCTCGTCCTCCCCCAGCTATGCGCTGCCGTCCTACTAGGGCTGGACTTCCAATCCCACCTCCAAAGTGTAACCCTAGCATACGGTGGACCCCTCCCCCCACTCACAGTCGACAACCAGCGAATGTTAAACCGCCCACCGCGTAACACCTGCAGCCTATCCACCCTCAAGGTGCCGCCACCTTCCCTGTTCGCTAACCTCACCTCCGACTGCAAACCCGTCGCTACCAAGAGCAGGCGGTACAGCGCTGGGGACAGAGCCTTCATTAGCTCGGAGGTGCGGCGCCTCCTGAAAGAGGGCATTATCGAGGGGAGCAACAGCCCCTGGCGTGCCCAGGTCGTGGTCGTTAAGACCGGCGGTAAAAATCGCCTGGTCATCGACTACAGCCAGACCATAAACAGATACACCCAGCTGGACGCATACCCCCTTCCCCGCATATCTGACATGGTCAATCAGATTGCACAATACCGCGTATTCTCGACCATCGACCTTAAGTCGGCCTACCACCAACTCCCTATCCACCCCGAGGACCGCCAGTACACCGTCTTCGAGGCGAATGGGCGCCTATACCAGTTCCTTAGGGTCACCAACGGGGTCTCGGTCTTCCAAAGGGAGATGGACCGGATGGTTGACCAGAACGGACTGCAGGCCACATTCCCCTATCTAGATAACGTCACCATCTGCGGCCGCGACTGGCAGGACCATGACGTGAATCTGGAGAAATTCCTCCGTACGGCCCAATGGCTGAACCTCACCTACAATAAGGAGAAATGTGTGTTTAACACCTCGCGCCTTGCCATCCTTGGCTGTGTAGTAGAGAACGGACTCATCGGCCCCGACCCCGAAAGAATGCGCCCCCTCATGGAGCTACCCCTCCCCCACTGCCCTAAGGCACTTAAGAGAACCCTGGGGCTCTTCGCCTACTATGCCCAATGGGTGCCCAATTATGCGGACAAAGCCAGACCCCTCATGAAGTCCACATCCTTCCCCCTCACGGAGGAAGCGTGCGCGGCCTTCTCCCTCATCAAGGGAGACATAGCCAAGGCCACAATGCACGTAGTGGATGAGTCCATCCCCTTCCAAGTGGAGAGCGATGCATCCGACTTCGCCCTAGCCGCTACCCTTAACCAGGAGGGGAGGCCGGTGGCCTTCTTCTCAAGGACCCTACAGGGCCCCGAGATCCGACACTCGTCGGTCGAGAAGGAAGCCCAGGCAATTGTGGAGGCGGTACGGCGCTGGAGGCATTACCTGGCAGGCAAACGATTTACCCTCCTCACCGACCAACGTTCGGTTGCTTTCATGTTTAATAACAAGCTGAGGGGCAAAATCAAGAATGACAAGATCTTGAGGTGGAGAATCGAGCTGTCCACCTACGATTATGATATCTTGTACCGGCCAGGTAAGCTGAACGAACCCCCTGATGCTCTTTCACGAATTACATGCGCCAGCGTGCATATTGATAGACTTCAGACCCTCCACAACGACCTCTGCCACCCCGGGGTCACCAGACTTTACCATTTCATTAAGGCCCGCAACCTGACCTACTCCATCGAGGAGGTCAGGACCATGACCAGGAACTGCCAGACCTGCGCCGAGTGCAAACCGCACTTCTATAGGCCGGACAGAGCAAGCCTGATCAAGGCCACCCGCCCCTTCGAGCGCCTGAGCATCGACTTTAAGGGGCCTCTACCGTCATCTGACCGCAATGTGTACTTCCTCAACATCGTTGATGAGTACTCCCGTTTCCCTTTTGCCTTCCCCTGCCCAGACATGACCAGTACCACGGTCATCAAGTGCCTGAACGACCTCTTCGCCTTGTTCGGGTTCCCGAACTATATACATAGTGACCGGGGCTCCTCCTTCATGAGCGAGGAACTCCGTCAGTTCCTACTAGCGAGAGGTATTGCAGCAAGTAGGACCAACAGCTACAACCCCCGAGGGAACGGCCAGGTGGAAAGAGAGAACGCGACGGTATGGAAGGCCGTCCTCTTAGCCTTAAAGTCTAAGGGCCTCCCAACCTCCCGCTGGCAGGAAGTCCTCCCGACAGCGCTGCACTCCATCCGGTCACTACTTTGCACTGCCGTTAACGCCACCCCCCATGAACGAATGTTTGTTTTCCCCAGGAAGTCGACTACGGGAACCACTCTACCAACCTGGCTGACCTCTCCGGGGCCCGTCTTGCTGCGAAAGCATGTGAGGGCCCATAAAACGGACCCCCTGGTCGAGAGGGTGAACCTCCTGCACGCCAACCCCCAGTACGCCTACGTGGCTTACCCAGATGGGCGGGAGGACACTGTCTCCTTACGAGACCTCGCACCCTCGGGCACTCCGGAGACACCACCTTTACTACCCCCCCCCCTCAATTCCAGCCCAGGTAGACGGCATGCCGGAACCCCACGAGCCTTCGCCGACCACGCAGACACCAGCATTAACACTGGATAATGCAGCACCGCCGCTGCGACGATCGGAGAGGCTTACGAGGCCTCCGGACAGACTGACATACCAGAACTGGTAGTACACTTCACCCCGCCGGACTCAAATCTAAACAAGGGGTGAATGTGGTAAACCACTTTTATCGTTCACTATCGTTACACTATAGTTATTACTGTTGTATTGTTATCACTGTTGTATCACTATACGAGGTCGCCTCTTGTCGCGCTGTTATACCTGGGCTGACCACCTCCGACTCCGCCCATGGCTCCACCTACCTGCCCAGGTATAAAGGTAGTCGACTGGCTGGTATTCCTCCTTGTTGGACCCGATCACCCACGAGGGTGGGCTCTGTTATTTAGTCAATAAAAACCTTTAGTTACGTTCCTAACTCGTCGCTTTTTATTGGACGAATTGATAGGTATATCAATTTGTAATAAGAAACGCCTGTGAGTGATGCTATACAGTGATTCACTCACTCTTGTATACCGTTATTACCTTTGGATCTCTAATTGGCGTGTCTGAAAGTCCAAATTTAGCACGCAATTTGAGCCAATTGAGGATGATTTAAATGTGCCCGCAGGCGCTGAAACTGACAGCGGCAGGTTTAGCACTAAAGCGCTGATTAGACACAATTTTCCAGGAGCTCTATGTCGCCTGCCGAGTGTGCTGGCTGGAAGTGGAAGGATGTCTGAAGGAGCTGAAGAGGGGGTGCCCAGGTTTTCCAGTGTGGTCCCGGAGGAGGAGGGATGTCCTCTACCCGCAAGGAGGGAGAGGGGGGGAGAAAAAGGAGGCCACAGAGGGCAGCTGATGCGGTGCATGTGTTTGCATATACATGCGGTACAGTAGCAAGGGGTTATATTACTGGACTAGTAATCCAGAGGTCTGGACTAATGATCTGGAGATGGTAGCTCAAATCCCACCACGGCAGCTGGGGAATTTAAATTGTTAATTCAATAAAAATCTGGAAGAAGCTAGTATCAGTCATAGTGACTGAAAATGTGACTTCAACCCACTCTTAACTGCCCTCTGAAATGGTCTAGCAAGCCATTCATAACTCCTACAGCAAAGTAGAAGAATAAAACTGGATGGACTACCCGGCAGCGACCTATGACAAAGGCACACCCAGCCCAGTCGACCCTGCAAAGTCCTCCTCACTGCCATCTAGCGAGCTATCCCACAGGCTAGTCAAGCAACAGCCTGACAAATCATACCCTTCATCCAACATCCCAGACTCCATCACCATCCCTGGGTATGTCCTGTCCCACCGGCAGGACAGACCCACCAAAGGTGGCGGTACAGTGGTGTAGAGTCGGGAGGGAGGGAGTGGTCTTGGGAGTCCTCAACATTGACTCCGGACCCCATGAAGTCTCATGGCATCAGGTCAAACATGAACAAGGATTATCAGCTGATGGGGAGCCAGTAAGCTGGTAATCAGTACCACATGTTGAACACCATTTGTTCTTATGTAAGCACGGAGGGCAGCAAGGGCACAGAATGGACTCTGAAGCCCCTCACCCATTCTCTGTCCATCACCCAGGTGCCTCAAAGTCCTGGGCAGGCTGTGGGACCAACACATGATGGTACAGTACATTGTAAGTTATGTACTGTGTTAGGAGGTTTAAATCGCCACAGATAGAGGGCAATATAACCAAGGTAATAAAATGATCAGATGGATTAAGTACATTTTTGCTGGGTCCATGTTATTCTCTTGTCACTTGTGTTTACATTCCATGCACACCAATTAGAGATCCAAAGGTAATAACGGTATACAAGAGTGAGTGAATCACTGTATAGCATCACTCACAGCAATCATGTACGGTGTCTCAATACAGACCTGATCTTGCATTGTTACAACTGTATGCCTGTGATCTGTTGGTTAAAGTAACAAGACAAATTCAGCCGAGAAAGCAGTCCAATATCGTGGTGAACCTGAAAATGTTGCTTCAAATTTCATTAAATTGCAGTTGCTTTGAGGAAGTGTTACCCCACACATCAGCCGGAATCTTGCCAGCCCTGCGAGTGCGGGTTTGGAGGCGGGGCCTGCTGTCAAAGTGGCCCTGATTGACCGGGCGAAAGTCCGCCTCCATGCAAGATTCACAACTGTTGGGTCTGCCTGTGTATCGCAGACCCGATACCAAGCGGCGGGCCAGTTAATTAAGGTACCAACAGATAGTTTAAAGCTATTTAAGAGGACTAAAAGCAGGCACTTGCAATTTAACCACCTTTGAGGAGTTTGCCGTCCCTCGGGGAACTCGCCAGGTAAGTGGGGTCGGGTTCTCAATGGCTCTCCATTGCTTTCAATAGGTGACAGCTGTAAAAGTGGTATAAAAGCTACCATTTTACAGCTGTTCACTTTCCAAGGTCAGGAGCTGCAGCCTTCAGTGTGAGGAAGTGTCTTTTCAGCCTCATACACTTTTGGAATTGTTTGTAGAGAGCTCTAGATTCACTGTAAACTGCTTCCGTCAACTCAATTGGATCTGGCATATCAACAATCAGAATGGGCACAATTTATGCTCTCATCTTGGTCCCGAGTCTGACGAGGAACAGCCGCCGGAGAAGCAGAACCAGCCACACCAGCAAGAGCGCCAACTGTCTCCTCAACCACCTCATGCTGCACAGAGCTGCACCGCGCCAGAGGCATTACCCCCAGCACAGGGTCTATATGCAGAGGATGAGCTACCTAAACATGACTGAGCAGCAGTGTCGAAGGAGACTCGGGCTAATCGCACCAGGTGGTCACCGACCTTTGCGCATTGCTGGAGGAGGACCTGCAGCCTAGAGGAAGGGGTGAACAGCCATCACCAGTGGCTGTCAAAGTCACCCTTTCCCTCAACCTCTTCGCCTCAGGCTCCTTCCAGGCATCTGCTGCAGACATCAGCGGCATTTCCCAGTCTGCCACACAGGTCACCGATGCCCTGTTTAACAAGACGACTGGCAACTATATAAGGTTTACCACTCATCAACACAGTGACTGAGCGGGCCATTGGCTTCGCAGCTCTGCTTGGCTTCCCACAGGTGCAGGGAGTGATTGACTGTAAACATGGCGATCAGGGCACCCCATCACAATCCGAGAGCTTTTGTGAACCTCGAGGGCTTCCACTCCCTAAACGTTCAGCTGCAACCACAATAAAATCATAATATATGCGCCTGGTTCCCTGGCAGCTTCAATGAATTGTACATCCTGCGTCACTCCACCGTCATAATACTGTGGAGGAGGAATTCCTAGAGTGTATACGGGATGATTCCCTGGTCCAATATGTCGAGCAACCAACTGGAGATCAGGCCATCTTAGACTGGGTATTATGTAATGAGAGGATTAATTAGCAATCTCGGTCGTGTGAGGCCCCTTGGGAGGAGGGTTCATAATATGATGCAGCTCCTCCCCTCCTTCCAAGTCATTGAATGAGTGGTGTTCCTCTCCCCTCTCTCCCTGGTGGATACTGGCCTCCTTCTCCCTCTCCTCCTCTCCCTCCAGGCACCTCAGTTGTGTCTGGTTGGTGCTAGTGGCAGTCTGGGGTCTCTCCTTCTCAGCACACAGAGCAAGACAGAGAATGAATAAAGTTGTTTGGTTTGTCCTTGTCTTGTCTCTGTGCCCATGGCCTCACTTGTTCGTTATTAAAGTATTTGTCTCCTGTGTCTCATTTGAATAATTGTGTCACGTGACCAATTAGGTCTGTATTTAAGCTTCCTGTTTCCTGTCCTCTGTGCGCCTGCCTGCAACTAACAGCTCTTGCTGTGTCCTCGAGTCGCAAGTGAATATATGACATACCGCATCTTCTATATGATGGACGGCGTGCGGTGCCACGCCTGCAAGGAGGTGGGGCATATTCGTAAGAACTGCCCCGCCTCCAAGGCCGCCAGATCGTCTGGCGTGGCCGAAGCTGGCGCCGCCGCCGCTCCTCCCCCCGGGTCTAGCCGTGCCTCCCCCCCCAAACAAGTGCTACCGGGGTGCGGTCGTCGTCGGAGGTCGATGCCATCTTGGCCTCCGGCGGGGGGGGGGGAGGAGGGTGGTGCGGTCGGGAAGGCGGCGCGGGGGAAAAGTAAATACCGTAGGGCGGGTCCCCCCGTGGAGGGCGTGCCCCATAATATGGAGCCCCTGATGCCCGAGAGCGTCGCTGCATTAATCGCGGAGTGCGGAGGGGGGGTGCCCTCGTGCCCGAGGCTGTGGCCGCCGAGGCGGTAGCGCCAGAACCTGCGGCCGGGCTTGGACCCGAAGAACCCGCTCCACCGGGGGGAGGCCTCTGCAGAAATGGAGGTCTCCCTCTACCCCTCCGCACTTAAAAGGCGCGACCCCCTGGATGAGGAGGAGGACCGGGAGGAGGAAGGTCCCTCCGGTCGGGGGGAGTCGTCGCCCGCCGCGGGTACTGCGCCCCACCCCACCGCAAATACCATCACGGGCGAACGGCAGGGGTCGCCTGTCCCTAGGGGGGCTGAGGCAGAGGTGTCTGCCTCAGCTCGTGCCTCCCGGGGATGGGGACGAGACCCTGCCCGTGGCGGGGGGGGGGGTCGCGGAACAACCCGCGGCAGAAGTAGATCCACTATCAGTACCGTTACCCCTCGACGGGTTGGGCGGCCTGGGGTCCGGGTCGGGCGAGTCCTCGGATAATGAGCTCGCCCAAAGTGACCCGGTCGTTTCCCAAGTGCTGCTCGACCTCGTCGAGGGTTTAACTGAAATTACCCCATCCGCTGGGTCGGAGGCGCGGAAGAGGAGGGCCCTCTGTCTCTGGCGCCGGGCGACATGGAGAAGTTTGTTTTTACGTACTCTCCGGTCATTCTGGTGCCTGGGGCGGAGGGGGGCTCTGAACCGCCGCCGTCTTCTGGCCCGGCGCCCCTAGAGGAGCCCAGGGAGGAATCCTCCGCTACAGATCCTGGGGGGTGGGATCCGGGCGGAGGCAGGGCCGGCCATCGTGGCCGAGCCGCTCGCTGCGCGGCGGACGGGTCGGCCACCGGTGGCGACCCCCCGGAGGAGGACGGGGACTCGGTGGTGGGGGCGGAGGAGGAATGGGATTCCATCGCTGATGAGGAGATGGAGGGCCTCACGGCCCTCGCCGGGACCCCCCTCATTCCCATTGAGGATCTCCGGGACTTTGTGGCCACGTGCCAGGGTCGTCAAAAGACCCGGCTGGCCCTCGATAGATGGTCGGGGCTGGCGCTGCTCGTCGGGTCGGCCCGCGTCGCCTTGAAGACCATGGTCGCGAACGCGGGCGTGGACCCGCTCGAGCTGCGTCAGTTCCGGTCCTTCCTCACTGGGCTGCAAAGGGAGTGGCGGTCGACTAGCGGCCGCCCTCCCTTCCCCCGTTAGTGATAAGTAGGGGTTGGATTATGCTTCTGAAATGAAGATAACCATAGCCAGCCTCAACATCAACGGCAGCAGGGAAGCTAGCCGCAGATTTAATAACTTTTCGGTCCTTCGGGACGGGAAGTATGTGGTGTGCTTCCTGCAAGAAACCCACACCATTCCGGGAGACGAGGCCACGTGGCTCCTGGAGTGGCAAGGAGGGGTCAGCATGAGTCACCTCTCCAGTGTTTCCAGTGGGGTGGCTATTTTGCTGGCCCCGCATTTTCAGCCGGAGATCTTGGGGGTCAAGGAGCTCGTGCCGGGCCGCTTGCTCCAGGTCACTGTTCGCCTGGGGGGCGTGCCGCTCCATTTAGTGAACGTGTACGCCCCTGGGGCCGGTGCGCAGCAAGCGCGCTTCTTTGAAGAAGTGTCCACTCTTCTGGGCTCCATCGACGCGGGCGAGTGCGTCATCCTCGGGGGGGATTTTAACTGCACCCTCGAGGCAAGGGACCGCACCGTCCGCCTGCGAAGCCCGGCGGCGATGGAGAAGTTGAGGGACCTGGTCGGGTCCCTCGACTTGGTGGACGTCTGGCGAAATCTCCATCCCGACTCCAGCGCTTTCACTTGCGTGAGGCCTGGGAGAGGAGCGTCCAGAATCGACTGCCTCTACATTTCCAGGGCATACGTTTCCTGCGTTCCGGCGGCTTCCATGCGGCCGGTGCCGTGCGCAGACCACCACCTGGTGTGGGCGGAGCTCGTTCCGCTGCGCGCACGCGCGGGGGGGGGGGGGGGTCCGCGTACTGGCACTTTAACAACCTGCTGCTGGAGGACGCGTGGTTCCGGGATTCGTTTCGTCGGTTCTGGGCCGGCTGGAGAAGGAAGCAGGGGGGCTTCCCCTCCTTGAGGCTATGGTGGGACGTGGGCAAGGCTCACGTCCGTCTCTTCTGTCAGGAGTATGCGAGGGGGTCGACCAAGAGGCGGGAAGCTAGGGTCGGGTGGTTGGAGAAGGAGTTGCTCGACCTGGAGTCCCGTCTCGGTCAAGTCGTCGAGGACCCGGCCCTGCGGTTGGTGTACGAAGAGAAGAAGGGCGCGCTGAAGGACCTGCAGCTCCTCGGGTCCCGAGGCGCGTTCGTGAGGTCGCGGATCCAGTTCCTGCGGGACCTGGACCGCGGCTCCCCCTTCTTCTACTCGCTGGAAAAAAGACGGGGGGTCCGTAAGCAGCTTTTGGAGCTGCTGGCCGACGACGGATCTCTGTTCTCGGATCCGGAGGAAATCCGCGCGGAGACCCGCGCCTATTACGGGGCTCTGTTCTCTCCGGATCCGTCCAGCGAGGATGCGCGCAGAGTTTTGTGGGAGGACCTGCCGAAGGTCGGCCTGGAGGGCGCCGAAAAATTGGATGCTCCTCTGTGTCTGGAGGAGTTGACCGGCACCCTCCGCCAGCTCTCTGGGGGGAAGTCCCTGGGGTTGGACGGGCTGACCGTGGAGTTCCAGAGGGCGTTCTGGGACGTCCTGGGGGGGCGATTACGCGCGGGTCCTGGGGGAAAAGTTTGGCGACCGGGGTGATGCCCCTCTCGTGGCGCAGGGCGGTGATTGTCCTGCTGCCTAAGAGGGGCGATCTCCGCCTTCTTAAGAACTGGCGCCCGGTCTCCCTCCTCAGCACGGATTATAAAATTTTTGGCATGGCCATGTCTGCTCGCCTTGGCGCCGTGCTGGCCCACATGATCCACCCCGACCAGTCCTACACGGTCCCGGGCCGGTCTATTCATGATAACATCCACCTGGTCCGGGACCTGGTCCACCATTCCCAGAGGGCTGGTCTGTCGGTCGCCTTCCTTTCCCTGGATCAGGAGAAGGCGTTCGACAGGGTGGATCACGAGTATCCTTTCGGGACGCATTTTGTCGCCCGGATCCGACTTCTGTACGCTGCCGCGGAGTGTCTGATTAAAGTTAACGGGTCCTTGACGGCGCCCCTTCGCTTCGGGAGGGGGGTGCGTCAGGGATGCCCCATGTCCGGCCAGTTATATGCCATTTGCGTGGAGCCTTTCCTGCGCCTCTTGCGGAAGAGGTTGACGGGACTGGCTCTGCGAGGGCCGGGCGTGGAGGTGGTCCTCTCGGCTTACGCCGATGACGTGCTCCTCATGGTCACGGATCCCGTTGACTTGCGGAGGATGCGGGAATGCCAGCCGATTTACTCGGACGCATCCTCCGCCAAGATCAACTGAGAGAAATGTTGTGGACTTCCTGCCGGAGGAGTTCAGGCCCTTCGCCTGGAGCACCACGCACCTTTATTTGGGAGTCTACCTTCGCGCTGCCGAGGACGCCTGGCTGGCGAACTGGCAAGAGTTGGAGGCCAAAGTCACCACTCGCTTAGGACGCTGGACAGGACTGCTCCGAGTGTTGTCCTACAGGGGTCGAGCGCTGGTCATAAACCAGCTGGTGGCCGCCATGTTGTGGTACCGGTTGGTCACTTTGATCCCTCCCCGTGTTTGTCGCCAAGATGCAGAAGAAGCTCATCAACTTCTTCTGGGACAAAAGGAGGCACTGGGTCTCTGCCGCGGTTCTGTGTCTCCCGCTGAGGGAGGGCGGTCAGGCGCTGGTGTGCCTTCGCCCCCAGGCTGCGACTTTCCGTCTTCAGACGCTGCAGAGATACCTGTACGTCGAGAATCCTCCGAGATGGTGTGCGCTGGCGACGTTTTTCTTCCGCCAGCTGCATGGCCTCAATTACGACACGCAGCTCCTGTTCGTGAAGGTGGGCGGCACGCGTGCCAGCCTGCGGGAGCTGCCTGTCTTCTACCAGGAACGGCTATGGGTTTGGAACTACGTCGCTTCCAGGTGGAGCTCTCCCCCGTCAGGAGTGGCGGCTGTCCTTCGGGAGCCGCTGCTCAGGAATCCACACCTCCGCGGGTTCGGGCGGCTGGCAGAGCGTAGGGCTGTGCCTGGCAAGGTGTCTAGAGTCGGGGACCTGCTCGATGGCGGAGGAGCGGGCTGGATGGCGCCGGAGGAGCTGGCGCGTCACCTGTCTTGGGCCAACGTCCGGCTCGCGGTCAAAACCATCGAGTCGGTGAAAGTGGCACTGGGCCCCGGCTCCACTAGGTGTATCAAGGCGGCTCAAGCACGTGGGGCGATCCCGTCCGAACTTTACCCCGTTCGGACAGAATTTCTCATCGGCGCCCGGCCCCGAAACTCCCCTCAGCAACCGGCGCCTCACAGCTTGAGCCGTCTCGAGGAAATACCCTCCGTGCCTTTTCATTCCGCACGGAGGTGTTTCCTGTACGGGCTGCTCCTGCACACTCTCCACTTGGCAATCTTCGCCTGCTGCCCGGACACACCTTGGCGTGCCATCTTACCATCCGGCAGAGGCGGAGGTCCCCAATGGCGGGCTCTCTATGCGTGAGTCCTCCCTTGTTCTATCGGGGATTTGGCCTGGAGGGTATTGCACGGAGCAGTCCCGTGCAATTTGGTTTTAAATAGGTTCACGGACTCCCAGGCCGCCTGCATTTTCTGCGGCCTGAAAGAGTCCGTTTTTCATGTATATATGGAGTGTGAGAGGTTGCAGCCCCTCTTTCATTACTTGAAGAGGCTGGTCCTCGATTTTTGGTTGCACTTCAGTCCCATGCTCTTGATCTACGGTCACCCGGTGCGGAGGGGAGCGGGCAGGTTGGAGGACGTCCTCGTGGGTCTGCTCCTGGGCCTGGCTAAAGAAGCCATCAATTGGTCCAGGCAGCGGGCGGTCGAGGTGGTCGTTCAACCAGATTGCCAGCCTCTCTTCTGCGGCCATGTTCGCGCCTGGGTGGCCCTGGAGATGGAGCACGCGGTGTCCGCTGGAGTACTTCCGCGACCGGTGGGCGCCGCGGGGACTGGAGTGCATAATCGATTTGGACAACCAGTTTTAGTTAGTTGATTTGTTTATTTTGCTTGGTCCAACTAAAAGAGGAACCAGCTTTATTAACAAGCCTAAATACTCCAAGGAGAACAATTACTGGAGAAACAGATGAGGAGAGGGGCCCAGAGGCACGGCAGCAGCGCACCGAGGCCTCCAAAACCACCCTCAGGCGGCCAGCAGAGGGAAGCGCAGCTGGGACCGTGACAGGAACTGTTCCCATGGATTGAAGGATAGCTACATGGATTGAAGGATAGCTAATGTAATCCCGCTAGAGTCTATTATAAAAGTAGTAATAGCAGCGCACTTGGAAAACAGTGACAGGATCAGACAAAGTCAACATGGATTTACAAAAGGTAAATCATGCTTGACTAAGCTACTGGAATTTTTTAAGGATGTAACTGGTAAAATAGATAAGGGAGAACCAGTGGATGTGGTGTATTTGGACTATCAGAAGGCTTTCGATAAGGTCCCGCATAGGAGGTTAGCGTGCAATGTTAAAGCACATGGGATTGGGGGCAAGGTACTGTTCTTGGATAGAGAACTAGTTGGCAGACAAAGCAAAAAGTTGGAATAAATGGGTCTTTTTCCAAGTGGCAGGCAGTGACTAGTGGGGTACTACAGGGATTGGTGCTAGGACCCCAGCTATTCACAATATATATTAATGATCTAGACGAGGAAACTATATCTCCAAGTTTGCAGACGTCACAAAGCTGGGTGGGCGTGTGCTGTGAGGAGGATGCAGAGAAACTCCAGTACGATTTGGACAGGTTGGTCGATTGGGCAGATGCAGTACAATGTGGATAAATGCGAGGTTATCCTCTTTGGTGGCAAAAATAGGAAGGCAGATTATCTGAACGGCAATAGTTTGGAAAAAGGGGAAGTGCAACGAGACCTGGGTGTCCTTGTGCACCAGTCGCTGAAGGTAAGCATGCAGGTGCAGCAGGCGGTTAAGGCGGCAAATGGTATGCTGGCCTTCATAGCGAGAAGATTCGAGCACAGGAGCAAGGATGTCTTGCTGCAGTTGTACAGGGCCTTGGTGAGACCACACCTTGAGTATTGTGTGCAGGTTTGGTCGCCTTATCTGAGGAAGGATGTTCTTGCCATGGAGGGTGTAAAGTCTGTGGGATGTTTAGTTAATTAATACACAGACTACCAGAGTAACTTAAAACAGGACTTTACTATTCGAAGGTCAGGGCGAATCTGCCAAATAAATCCTGACACAGCACTTATATACCGGTGTGGTCACCGTCGGTATTACAGTATACAGAAGCCAACAAAGTAGTGCCACACCTAAAATAGTTCTCTTAAAGGTGAACGGTTACATACAATGGTTTTCTTAAAGGTAGACGGATACATACACTACAATCTTCCCTTTTTAGCTTACAACATACTTAGTCCCCCATTAAACATAACATATATTCAACTTCATGTAAAACAATTCACAGGTATAATCTATGCGGGAAACAGTTTACAGATTCAGTCTCTGGTCTTGACTCGGTCCGAACAACATCTCTGTGGTGTAGCCGGTTCACATTGCTAGCGTGACTCATCCAATAGTCTTTCCCTTGACTTAACAGCTTGAACTTCCGTCCTGCTGAACCAGCAGTGCTGACTTTTACAAACAGCTGGACTGCCTTGGTAATTTTTCCTACTTGCCAACTGATTTGGCTCCCTTCGTAGGGCCCACGTACATGATCTTGTAGAAGTGATAATGATTTAGATGGTTATCACCTTCTGCTTCGTCTTTTTCTTTTCTGCTTCTTGGAGACTCTCGGGGCTCCCTTATCAGCTGCCAGCTGTAGCGCCACCATCTCCCTATGTTCCTTAGACTTTAAGTGCTTCATCCTGATTTCTGCACTTTGGGAGTTTTCATCACAAGCTGGGCAGACCAAGTCCTCGTAATATTCCGTGTCACTCAACAGGTCATGGTAATATTCGGTGTCGTCCTGAGCTAGTCTAGCGAGAGGGCCTGCTACTTCTTCCTTACCCAACTGGACGTTAGCCGACTGTTGTTCCCTCCCTAGACATCTTTCCTGAAGAGACTTCTTCATGCGTTCATATTCATCCCGCTCTTCCTGGGTTTCCTGCAAATCCTTCACTAATGACCTCATTTGTGATTTCAACACTTCCCCTTCCATCGGGGATTGATTGATCGGGCTATTCAATCCTTCTACTGGAGCAGCTGTTTCAACATTCTGTTGTTCACATAGACGTGATTCAGCGTACTTTTGGCATCCCAGTAAAATCTGTGTTGCAACCTCAGCTATTTCCATAACTTTTGAGAGCTCCGAACTCCTTCCCTTTGAAGATTGAAGCTCGTGTTCAGATTGTTCCCATTGCAGAGTCTTGTCCCTCAGCATATGAAGGAGTTGGCTGACCGTTAACTCTTCCACGGGAACACTGTGGATCAGAGTCTTCTCCATTTCATCCACCTTTTCCTCCAATGCTTTCACCTTCTTTTCCTCTTGTACTTTGGCTTTCAGCGCTCGGAGAAGTTGCGCCTTGATGCTCTCTAGCTCATGTTCAGGGGCCATTCTTACAGTCTCTGTGTTTCTTACAGTTTCCTTTTCTTCCACTGAAAGGATTCCCAGTTGAATCTGTTCAAGTTGTTGAACCTCGGTCATTGCCGCCTTATATTTGTCTTGGGTTTCCTTCAATATTTTTATGAGTTCTTGGACATCTTGTCTTTCATGTTCTGCCATGTCTTTCACCTCTAATTTCTCATCTATGGATGGAACTTCTACCGATGAGTCTGTCTTGGCCTTGAGCTCATCAAGAATTTCCTGCAGCCTTTGGACTTCTTGCTCATGTTCAACCTTTAGTTGCTCATATGCTTCTACTGAAACTAGCTTTTCGGAGGTTGCCGAGTTAATCCCCTCCAGGATTGTAGCCTGGGCCTGTTCAGACTGTTCCTTCAACTTCTCAAACTCTGCTTGTAAGGAGTCGTAGAGAAGAACGGGAATAAAGTCCTGGCTTCCTGAAGATTCCTCTTCATTTGCTCCTTCCTGCAAATATTCTAACTCCTGAACAGCATAAGGGAGATGTGATCGGTAATTGGTCACAATGGCTCTATGGTCGCTCTCTGCTTGAGCTAGCTGCTTCTGTTGTCTTTCCAGATTCTCCCATTCGGTGTCATAGAACTTTTTCATTGTTTTCATCTCTTGTTCGAGATGGTAACTCACTTGTTCTACTTGCTGTCGTAATTTGAAATAAAGTTGAGTCCGAGCTCGGTGTTCGTCAGTCATGGATATGTCCGTAAACTGAACAGACTCAGAATTCTCTGTCAAACTATGTTGTCGTTGTTCGGTGGAGTTCTGTTCTGAAACTTTGTTCTTCTCTGGAGCATAAGCCTTTATGCATGCCTTCGTTCTTCCAACCTTAGTCGGCAAGTCCATTTTAGCCTTGTCTTTCATATTTGGGTTGGTCTTATCGTCATCCGTTTCAGAATCTGAGCTGATTGTCTGCACCGAGTCCTCACTCGTTATGGCTTTTAGATAGTGCCATTCCATGTCTATTTTCTTGATCCACTCCCGTCCCAGAAGTGGTGGTCCTCCCTCAGGTAGTACGTATAAGTTCATTCTTGGGTGTTCTTTACCCCCATCTCTCACCTTGACTCTTATCTTCCCCATGGGGTATACTTTATGCCCCGTGTATGTCTGCGATACGAACTTGGTATCTCTTAAGGGTATATGTGAGAATAGCCGGTGGTAATCCCTTCGATTTATGACTGATAGAGCTGATCCAGTGTCCAACTCCGTTTTCACTTGAACTCCAGCTATTTTTAGCATGACCCAGATAGTTTGTAGGTCAGCTTCCTTACTCACATTGTGAATTCTCAGACTGCCCAGCTCCTGGCCGTTTGGGTCTGAGTCCGAATTCTGTTCGTCTGAACTCTTCTCAGCCACCTTGTGTACCTTGTTGTACTTTTCCTGTGATGGCTTCCTTTGGTTGTTGGTCTTCTTCCCTGACCGGCATACCTTAGCGATGTGACCCAGTTTGCCACATTTCCTACATTCCTGGTTCTTAAACCAGCATTGGTTCTGGTCGTGTGTTGTCTTCCCACAACGATAGCATTTTGTTGTACTCGAGGTAATTTGATCCACACTGAGTGCCGCTGCCTTTAGCTGCATTTCCCTTCGCTGCGGCTTCGTGCGATGCTGCAATAAGGACAGCCCTGTCAAGTGTAAGGTCGTTCTCTTCGAGTAGTCGCTTTTGCGTTCCTTCCTTTGACAACCCGCACACGAACTTGTCTCGCAATGCCTCTGTCAGATTCCCTCCAAACTGGCAGTGTTTCGCTAGTCTACGCAGTTCGACCAAGTATTCTGCGTTGCTTTCGTCTTTCCTTTGCGTTCTCGCATAGAATTTGAATCGTTCCGCCAACATCAACGGTGTGGGGTTCAAGTGATCCTTCAGAACAGTCACAATATCATCGAAAGTCTGATCCGCCGGTTTAGCTGGTGCTAGTAGATGCTGCAAGAGCCCGTATGTCTTCGCGCCCATCGAGTTTAGCAAGGTTATAGCTTTGTCATCTTCTTCTATTTTATTGGCCTCACAATAGATCTCAATGCGTTCCACATACGTGGCCCAGTCTTCTGCCTCGGAATTAAAATCGTTGATGTTACCACGCTTAGGCATCTTCCTCTCCCTGATAACACCACGAATTATTTCTTTAAATTTTCTTTTATTTTTTTTTTCCAAGATGGCGGTTCCCGCGAAAATGGCGGTTTCCCGCGCTTATCTTCTCTCCCCGCCCACTTCAATGGCGGTTTCCCGCTTCTGTCTTCTTCCCCGCCTAATGGCGGCTTCCCGCGTTTCTTCCCTAGCGGGAGGGGTACACTTTCCCCACGGGCGACGGCCGCTGGCTTTCAGGTTCACAGCCTGCGCGTCGGCTTCAGTGCTTTCCCTTTTCTCGGCAGGGCAACCGGCGCTGGGTACACCCCGTTGACGGCGAACAGTTTCAGCCGCTGGACTGGCTCTTGCTCAGTCTCCCTTGATCGGCTCTGCCTCTCCCACTCGCTCGGCTCCCAATCGCGCCTCCCAGCCCTCTCGCAGTCCGGTGCTTCCCTCCCCGGCTGCGGCTGAGTTTTTATATCTTCCCGCGCCTACGCTCCCGGTCGCAGCGCTTCGTGGCTTCAGTCGCTGCCCGGCCTTTTTCGCCGGTCGCGGTCTAGCTGTCTCACGACGCCGTTGCGTCCCCAGCCTGTCTGTACCGCGGCTTCCTTGCTCCACGCTGCCCCAGTCTCAGTGCCTCTGGGCCCGACTTCTGTCCGGCTCCTTTCCCCCTCGACCGTGGTCGAGTGCACCGCCCTTATCCTCCGGTTATTCTTTTTACTTTTCCCTTACTCACAGTCACCGTGGCCGGCTTGCTTCTCGTGCTGATCGGCTCACTCCTCACCGTGGCAGAAGGGACAGTCAGTGCCTGTTGCTGATGGAAGTCTTCGTCTCTGAATTCTTCCTCCTTTCCAGCTCTGCAGACTCGAGTTTTCTCCCAGCAGAATGACGAGGGCGGTTGCCTCTTCTCGACGCTAGTTAACTGCTTCGGAAGTATCGTTGCCGCAGGGTATGATCGGACTCGTCGCCACTGTAAAGTCTGTGGGTTGTTTAGTTAATTAATACACAGACTACCAGAGTAACTTAAAACAGGACTTTACTATTCGAAGGTCAGGGCGAATCTGCCAAATAAATCCTGACACAGCACTTATATACCGGTGTGGTCACCGTCAGTATTACAGTATACAGAAGCCAACAAAGGAGTGCCACACCTAAAATAGTTCCCTTAAAGGTGAACGGTTACATACAATGGTTTTCTTAAAAGGTAGACGGATACATACACTACAGAGGGAGTGCAGCGAAGATTCACCAGACTGAAAGCTGGGATGGCAGGAATGACTTATGAAGGAGAGATTGGGTCAATTAGGCTTATATTCGCTAGAGTTTAGAAGAATGAGAGGGGATCTCATTGAATCTTATAAAATTCTAACAGGACTAGACAGACTAGATGCAGGAAGGCTGTTCCCGATGGCAGGGGAGTCCAGAACCAGGGGTCACAGTCTAAGGATAAGGGGTCAGCCATTTAGGACCGAGTAGTGAACCTGTGGAATTCCCTACCACAGAAGGCGGTAGAGGCCAATTCATTAAATATATTCATGAAGGAGTTAGATATATTTCTTAAGGCTAAGGGGATCAAGGGATCTGGGGAGAAAGCAGGGACAGGGTACTGAATTTGGATGATCAGCCATGATCACATTGAATGGCAGAGCAGGCTCGAGGGGCCGAATGGCCTACTCCTATCTTCTATTTTTCTATATAAACTTGAGTGAATGAACAGGTAACCACACAGGATGCGAGAGTGTGAAAGTTTGACAGCTCAAACAACATGGGTCGAACATTGAAAGGAATATCTCAATCTCCGAGTGATGATTTACTGAAAAAGGCAAGGAAAACTAATTTAAAAAGTGACTAAAATATCAGCACTGCAGTCAGAAGGAGGGGCCTGGCTGATCATCTCAAGGTGAAGAGCTGCTGCAGTCAAAAGGAAGTGGCCGACAATCAACGCTGGACTGATCATCTGTGGGTGGTTGTTGGTATGATTTCTTGTAACATTCTTGGTGTACTGCTCGAATAGTGGTTGGGGTTTTGAATCTGTCTTAAGAACAATAAAAAGCTTAAAGGCAGAACCCGTGTGTCTGGTGTAATTTTTCCAAGTCTCAAGTCCAAACTCTCTAACCTGTTGGACGGGCGAGGGGTAATTCCGCGCGTCCTACACCAGGGACGCCCTCAAATGCCAGGTTCCAGTAACTTTGTGGATGTCACATTTGCCTGGCACAGGCATCCACATTTTGGCATCAGCCCACACCAGCAACATAAACCAATGACTACTTCCTTCTTCTTCATCAGCACCATTGCTGCATGTCCAATCAGCCCTGACCATACACTACCACCTCCATTCTATCCCACACTTGGCTGCGACTGCAAAGTGAGAGAAATAAAGGTTTCAATTACATAGCTCCATATTTTTTACAACCATCACACCCCCAAGTGAAAACCTTTGAGACTTGTGTGGGATCTTTCTTTTCCAGGTGCTTCTATGTGGTGCTTGGTGGGTTAGAGATGTCCGGTGTTCAGGTGAGTGATGTGTGCATGAGTGCAGAGGTAAGTGTGTTTGGTGGTAAAGTGTTTAAATAAGTTTCTTACCTTTACAGCCTTCCTTCCTTCAGGTCTCGGGTGTCCCTCATCTCACCGGCACAGAAAGCAGAATGGCCGGAGCTGTCAAAGGTTGCGGCATTCAGCTCTCTGTTCTGGGCAGATCTCTAAACCAGCCTGAGAGGAAGGAATTAACTTAGTGTACAGATTGTCAGTGTTTGACAGCTTCAAAGAGCTGTCAAGCGCTGATATTTCATCTGTCAAATGCTCTTGACAGATGAAATGTCAATCTGTGATGTCACCTGTTGCCGGGTGGCCCTTAATTGGCCTGCAGAGGTAGAGGCAGCCTCCTCGCCTCCCTGCTACAACTGCTTAGATGCTTTTGGCGGTCGTCCTCTGGATAATAATTCTGTCACCAGCTTCTTTTATTGAGCCCCTCAGTCACCCACTTCTGGAACCTCCCACCACACCAGCAGTATCGAGTACTGCCTCCTCTGCACTTGGCAAATGAAAGATGGACTGAGGGACTCCTCGCTCTCCCTCTCCTTGTGGGCAATCTTTTCCTGCGAGGAGGCAAAGAGAAGGTTTAAAGAGACTGATGGAATGACCATCAGCTTCACAGGGAGACTGATGGAGTGGCTTGGCGATACCAAATTGCCTCCTTTTGTGCTGTTACTTGCTTTCATTGTATAACGATGATGCTGAGTGTGAGGGGTGGAAATTAAGATGGGGACCTTGTAATGTAAAGAGAGAGACCGATGGATGAAAGTCGAAGGGGATCTTGGGCTGAGTCACTTTGTGCAGGAGTATGGTTGGCAGTGCACAGTGGTGGGGATGTGACGACAGGCACAGCATCAAGTATACTTACTTTTCCTGATCTTAGAAGATTAAACTTTTTCCTGCACTGTACCCAGGTGCGACGTACGACTGAATTCGTCGTCATCTCTTCGGCTATATTAAGCCACGTTGATTTAGTCTGTAGGGGAGGCTTCTTCCTGCCATCCGCAGGGAAGAGAACCTCCCTATATGCCCTCACTCCCTCAACAAGATGCTGGAGGGACTCAGCATTGAACCGAGGTGCAGATCTCTGCCTTTCAGACATCATGGTACAGACCTCCCCTCACTAACACAAGCTTCACGGAAGAAAATCCAACTGTCAGCAAATGGGGCCATGGTCCCTTTAAATACACCGGCAAGAAGTGGGTCACCGGACCCGCTGCCATTAATTGGAACAGGAAACGCACAGGGCGGGCCAAACAAGGCCCTTAACGGGAAGATCTTATTTTTGGCCGGGATTGCCGCAGGAGCGGGTTCGCCACCCGCCGCCGCCATCTCCCCGTCCAGGTAGGAGAAATCGTGGCCATCGGCCAGAGTGGTGTGTATCCTCTTAGGGGTTGCAACCTGAAAGGGATCTCCAGTTAATGATGGGAGGATCAGGGAATATTCTGGACAAGGTCCTGTCATTTCTTAATAAATGAATTGAATCTGCAGGGGGCCCGATGGGATAGGGTAGGAAACAATGACAGGAGGATGGAGAGGGGCACGGCGGTCCTTAGTACAGGGGTTCACAACCTTTTTGTTTGAGGTCTCCCTGACGGACGTGTTAAGAATTCCATACAGACCCCCTGTATTTTTGCTGTATAAAAATTAGTTATACAATTAAACAATTATATTTGTTTCACAATGTGAAATTTGTTGCTGGGGCGGAGCAACAATTCTGTTTACTTATTTCACACATACCGAACATAGGCGAGTTAAGTGGGACATTAGAAACCGGTAATGAAGGATTCGAAAATGTCATACATCTCCTCCCTCCCCCCAGCCTCCGGAAGATTTATTTGGTTTTTAAAAGAAACCCTGGTCAGACTGAGTTTTAAAATCCAGGGCACGACAAAATGGCTGCGGTCAGACCTCGTGACCGAAAGCCTGTCAGTTTCAATTCGGACCCTGGCAAGCTAACAGCTTGTGTATTTCAATGTCTGCAGAAAGGAGATCACGAAACCAGACAAGACTTTTGCATATGCATTGGGGACAAACCCAATTCCATATCAGACCTACGCATAAAAGGCCATCAAGGTGTTTGCTCAAACAATCAAAATAATCAGCGGGGCCATCGAGACGGGGCTGGCCCCCATCAAAGAACCTGTTGGACAAAGGAGAGCAGTTGCAGAACCGGCAGGAACCGATTACCGGCCATCCAAGTCGATGGGCCAAGATCGATAACGTTTGTTTTAAACAAGCTCACCCAAATCATACAAAGGACTGTACTGATTTGCTGAGCAGATAAGGGCTACCGAGGGGGGTATAACTAGCCTCTCGAGAAGCCATTCTCTCACCTCGCCTCCTGCGCCCAGCCTCGCCATCAACCAAGGCAGACGACCATCGAAGGAGAGCCCGTCCAGAGAGGTCGGATACCTTGTCACAGACCTTTTAATTACTGGGGTATCTCTACCTGGACGGTGAAGTCTGTGCAACAGCGGGACCACGTGACATCGGCAGGCAACAGGGCAAAGGAGCAAGGCTTTCATTCAACATCTCAGACCGGTGAGCATTATACTTCTGACCCATCGCAAGATAATCTAGCCAGGCGTAGAGGGTGGGAGTTAAGGGGATTGCTGAATTGTCATTTTAGCCATTTTCCCCTCGATGCGCTGTTTTCTCCTCCCCTGTTAAGTGTAAGTGTGCTGCATTCATATCATCTTTTTGTATAGTATTGTTTTGTTATTTTCTGTTAATAAATTGTTTTTTTATGTACCAAACCACTGGTCTGCTCGTTTGTCTATATCGCTATCTGCCAATAAGCCCGGGGATCAGAACTAAGGAGTGAGCGATTCAAACCGCTCAGAGACAAGGCAGCAGGAGGCACAACCAACTGTCCAAAGCAAGTAGCAAAACCCCCTACAGTAATCATGATCTTGTGGAAAGGCCTGAGGACCACATTTTGTTCGCACCAAAATCAATTTACTCAAGACTTGTAAGTGGTGGCCCCCTGGCATTCAATGGATGGGCTGCAAAGTATTTTTGGTAAAACTGACCGGGAAATTTGAGCTTCCAGCAGGGCGGGAAAATGTCCCGAGGAATTTGCCTCAGCTTTCATCAGAAAATTATAAATCACGTATCCCCACAAAGATCTGCAGGTTTCTAAAACTACACAGAACTCGACATAAGCGGAGCGGAGAGGTCTATAAAAAATCATTTTTACAAGGTTAAGAAGTGTATCAAAGTTCTCAAAGGGGTTTGTTAATTTAAACAAAAACACTGGCAAACATGCAACCAATAGTCTAACAGGACCGTGCAGGAGGCAGAGACACGGGGCAAGAGGGTGGCAGCGGCTGTGCTACAGGAAGAAACCCAGCTTGTACTGCAGTCACCTTTGAAAGAAATGTCACAATATATATTCAGTTTGCTTTCCAAAAGTTATTAAATTGGAATCCAGTTTTAATAACACAAGCAGAAAGTGATATGAAACACATGCAGCCCGGTGAGGGTCAGCCTCGGTCCACCCCCCCCAAAAATCAATATTAATTTCCAGCATCCCTCCCACTCTACCGGGACCTCCACTGCCACAGCCATGAGCCTAGGCACTCCAGCTCAGGGACACCCTTCCATTCCCAGATGCCATTTACACGCAGATAGATTCATTTTTTTGCCATTGTTGCACACTTCAGGTTCTATACGGTTCCTGTGCGTTCAGCTCTCCGCTGCAGTCAGCACCTGGGTCGGCTCAGCACTTCATCCAGTACATCTAATTCCATGTGGTCCAGGTTTGCTCAAAGGGTCTGCGCCAGCTTCTCGCCACCTCGAGTGGGGGGGGGGGGGCGGGGGGGAGAAAGAGAATGATGCCCCGACCACTCATGCCAGTCTATGGGCATGTTGCGGCTGTGTGAGCTACACTGTAGCAGGCCAAAATACTCCCGACTTCTGATGGAGCTGCCCTCAATCCTTATTGGTTGCACTGAGCTGTTTGCACCTTTATTTATAGCTGGAGGGCAGCGATGTGGGCAAAGAGCATCACTGCCAGTCAATGAGGTCATGCTGGGCAGAGGGTAGGATCAGCTCAAATTTTATTTCTGGCAAGCGCCCCCCCCTCCACTCCCAAAACCTTCTCGTGGACACCTAGGGGGCTGCGGACCACTCCCGGTTGAGAACCCCTGCCTTAGTGGAGTATCCGGTTCAGAAGTGATGGTGTTGAGTGTTGGTGTCCAATGCTGGTGGGGATTCAGAATCCAGGATCAAAGGATGAGGCCAGAGATAAAGACGTTTCAGAACTTTGAGCAGCTGGCAGCAGCCAGGAAAGGAGGTCAAGAGCTGGCAAATCCAGGCACTGAGCAGCCAAGACAGTCGACACTGGATCACCATCTTGTGGGTGGATGATCAGAACAGGAATTACGATCTAGAAAAAAGGAGCATCTAAGCTGCGGTATGCAAAGTTGGCAGAGACTCACGTGGGCATAAGTAGCGAGAGGGGTCCCTCGGGGTCCCCCACACCCCACGTCCTGTGAAGGGGATGCCAGAAAATAGTGAAGCCTGGTGCTGTTCTGAGGATTCCCCAGGTCCAGGTTAATCAGGGAAAATAGACCCACAGAAGAACAGCCTCACAAGACCCATCCAAAAACCATGCATAAACCAAATCATTTAGCCAACCTACAAAGAATCTCAGGCCCCACAGGAAACTCAAAGCTTGAGGACAATTCACTACAATTAGAGAAGAGCTCAACAGCTCAGGAAAGCCATCCAGAAACCACTTCACACATTCGTAAAAACTTCAACAGCCCAAGGAACCATCCCGAAACCACTTTAAACAACTTACTCAGATTAGGAGGCCCCAATTAGTATAATTGAAAGCCTATTTTCTAAAGACAGAAGTCAAGAAGTTCGAAAGACTCATCAGGAAGGTTTCAGCAGAACAGTTCAAACAGTTGAAAGCAGTTCAGCAAGGTGGGAGTTCAAGAAGTACAGTGAGTTCCAAGTTCAGTAAATGCAAGCATCTCGAAGCAGTTACACACAAGAAACCAGAGCAACAGTTTCAGTGACCATCGGACACCTCGCGGCAACAAGGGCCTTATGAAACAACCAACCGAACATCAGCCAACTAGGTAATATTGGGCCACCGCGACCAAAGAAAACCAAAGATTCGCAAGTTTTTCCACTCTACAAATGTCAAGGAGTCGTTTTGGTGAGCATTATCCCTGGTCCTTTCAGAGCCTAACTTAGCTAGTAAGGTGGGATTGGGAGGGGTGAGATATTTGTCTACTGTAATTTTTCCCTCGTGTATGTTGAAGTGTTTTCCCCATTTTGAGAGAGAGAGAGTTATTATTGTGTTGTATTTTCTTTCTCAAATAAAGATCAAAGTTCTTGCACCAAAATCAATTGTTTGCTGCACTTTTATCACAACCCCCAAATAAGTCCAAGGTCTAGAGCCAAGGGGATGGGAGCGATTCGAACTGCTCACAAGTCAGAGGTGAAGCTGACTCCACACACCACCCCCTACAAACTTGACAAGGATGTCCAGGTATCAGTGTCTGGTCACTGCCGTAAGGTCAACTCAATATACCACCGTTGTTTATAAGGAACAGGGTGTCTATTGTTGGACCACCACTGAGTATGTCCCGGATATTCCGCGCGGAGGATTCCCGCGGGTGGAAGCCCCCTGTGATAAAAATGATAACTTCCGGGAAGTTATGTCATCATTTCCTGTGAACTATGAACTATGAACTATGAACTGTGTACATACCTCACTTCCTGTCATATGTCACTTCCTGTTGGACTGGTATAAATACTGGTCTGTTCAGTATTGTAAGAGGCTTCTACCAGAGGCATGGTAAAGACCTCTCTTGTGTATATAGTGTGTTTATAAGTTACTTAAAGCTTACTTTAAAGTTACTTGATGGTAAGTCTCCTTTTTCTTACATCAATTTAAGTAACTTAATATTTACACTGACAAATACTAGACCTTCAGACAAACTCGGAAGTTAAGGATCCAGGGAACCACCCATCATGGAGAAAATCCTTAGACCTATTCGTCTGGACTTGGACCTGAATACACCAGCAGCTGGCAGGGTATGGAAGCATTGGTATTGTACTTTTGAGAATTTTCTGGATGAATGTAAAGCGGATGCTCCTGCTAAATTGAAGATACTTGTCAATTATGTGACCCCAAAAGTGTTCGAATATGTTGATGAATGGGATAATTACGAAGAGGTGATTCGGGCACTTAAGAAACTGTATGCGAAGACCCCAAATGAGGTCTATGCTAGACATCTACTGGCCACAGCCCGACAAGGGCCAGGGGAATCAATTGACGAATTCCTGCAAGAACTTCGCAGGCTCAGCGTAGATTGTAACTTTCAGGCAGCCTCAGCTGAGCTGTACCGCCAAGAAATGATTCGTGATGCTTTCATCTGCGGGATTGCCTCTCCATTTATACGCCAGCGTCTACTAGAAAGTAAAACACTTGAGCTACAAAAAGCTTTTGACCTAGCTTGTTCACTGGATTTGGCAAAGGGAAATGCAGACCTCTATCAGCTGCCCAGATCTCGATCTGCTGCTCTAGCTGCAACCAGACAATTCAAGCGGTCTCAGGTGAACCCTATCATGGGGGAATCTAATTCTGATAATTCTGATGAAGAAGAGGAGGACGACCCCACTTTAGCAGCCTCTTGGCAATCTAGGAAGGAATGCTTCTTTTGTGGAGATGCTTTTCACCCTAGGAAAACCTGCCCTGCTCGCAATGCAATCTGCAGTTATTGCGGGAAAAAAGGACACTTTGCTAAAGTTTGCCTATCAAGGGCCTCTACGAGGGCCAATCCAGCTAAGGCCTACCGAACTGCCCCAATTAGGGCCTATCAAGCTTCCTCTCGAGCTCTCTCCCGAAGAAGCACACCGAGAGTTTTAGTCACTCTCTGTGCAACGACACCAATTACAGCTGCTTGCCCACAGAACCTGTCTCATGCAGCCACAAAAATTTCAATTAAAGGGCATACCTTAGATGCCTTAATTGACTCAGGAAGTACTGATAGTTTCATTAAGGAACAGATTGTTGCGAAATTGAAGCTACATGTCTTCCCATCGGACCAGGCAATTGCGATGGCCCAGTCATCACTTTATACCAGAATCTCCGGCTTTTGTGTTGTTGATATGACACTTCATGGTCGTATGTATCCCTCCACCCGACTTTCGGTGCTCAAGGACTTATGTAGTGATCTCCTCTTAGGGCTGGACTTCCAAAAACAGCATAAGAAACTCACCATTGAGTTTGGTGGATCCAAACCTGGACTTACTATTTCTAATATACCGTCTAAATTACCATTTTGTGCATTATCAGCAGCTTCACTTGATGAACCCTCATTATTTGCCAGTATTCCGCCTCAATGCCAACCGATAATAATGAAGTCGCGGCGCTTTAATCAGGAAGACCAATCTTTTATTGCAGCTGAAATCTCTCGACTTCTAGCAGAGGATATCATTGAACCATGTTCGTCACCCTGGCGGGCTCAAGTCGTCATTGTCAAGAACCCTCTAAAACCTCACAAACAGCGACTATGCATCGATTATTCGCAAACCATCAATCAATATACCGACTTGGACGCCTACCCATTGCCACGCATTGATGATCTGGTTAATAAACTGGCCGAATACAAAGTGTTCTCAACTTACGATTTAAAAAGTGCCTATCAGTTACCCTTGAAGGTCTCAGATAAGCAGTACACAGCCTTTGAGGCTAATGGACGGCTGTACCAATTTCGTCGCCTCCCATTCGGGGTTACTAATGGAGTGGCTGTCTTTCAACGGGCAATGGATGGCCTGGTTAAGCAGGAAAACCTAAGGGACACTTTTCCCTATCTTGATAACATTACCATTGCAGGTCACGATCAACAGGAACACGACTCCAACCTCCAAAAATTTCGGGATGCCCTCCATCGCCGTAATTTGACCCTGAATGAATCCAAATCTGTTGAGTCGCAACCGACCATCAACATCCTTGGCTACTGCGTAGGCAATGGTATCATTAAGCCAGACCCAGAAAG
This sequence comes from Somniosus microcephalus, assembly GCF_052327205.1. Lineage (NCBI taxonomy): Eukaryota > Metazoa > Chordata > Chondrichthyes > Squaliformes > Somniosidae > Somniosus > Somniosus microcephalus. The sequence goes on along the minus strand of NC_141010.1, from coordinate 54,250,269 downwards.
ACTTCGCCCGCTCCAAGAGCTCCCGTCACCTAAGAATCCGGCTTCTTTACGTCGGGCTCTCGGTCTGTTTGTATACTACGCTAAATGGATTCCTCATTTTTCGGACAAAATCCAACCCTTGCTGCATGCTAGATCATTTCCACTGGGAACAGTGGCTGTTGCAGCCTTTAACCTTCTCAAAAAACAGTTGGAGAAAGCGGCTCTTCACTCCATTGATGAGAATCTCCCTTTCGTGGTTGAATGTGATGCCTCGGAGGTGGCGATCTCGGCTACTCTGAATCAGGAAGGTCGTCCTGTAGCATTTATGTCCAGGACCTTACAAGGTGCCGAGCTACATTATCCTCCGGTTGAGAAAGAAGCCACAGCCATCATAGAGGCAGTACGGAAGTGGAACCATTTTCTAGCTTGCCAGCACTTTACATTGATCACGGACCAACGATCAGTTGCCTTCATGCTCGATAATCGAAAACGAACCAAAATTAAGAATAATAAAATACAACTTTGGAGGATGGAACTGGCCTCTTTTGGTTATACCATTCTCTATCGGCCTGGCAAGGAGAATGTGGCCCCGGACACCCTCACACGGGCATTCTGCTCCACTATGTCATCCTCCACTCTCATGGATGTCCACAATGGTATGTGTCATCCTGGCGTTACGCGCATGCTACATTTCGTACGATCACGGAATCTCCCTTTTTCCACTGGAGATGTAAAGAAAATATGCTCAGAATGCCGGCTTTGTGCGGAATTAAAACCTCAGTTCTTCCGCCCCTCAGATGGTATACTCGTACATGCAACCCAACCGATGCAACGACTTAGCATCGATTTTAAGGGCCCAGTGCCCTCTTCAACTCGGAACACATATTTGCTCACCATGATCGACGAATATTCACGTTTTCCGTTTGCCTTCCCCTGCTCCAATCTGCTGCCTTGAGCAGGTATTTTCTCTCTGTGGCATGCCGGCTTATATTCACTCAGATCGGGGTCCATCCTTTATGTCAAGGGAACTCAAGGACTACCCCTCAGAACGGGGAATTGCTACAAGCAAAACAACACCATACCATCCCATCGGAAATGGGCAGGTAGCGAGGTATAACGGTATCATCTGGAATTCCGTACGTCTCGCTTTAAGATCTCGGGGCCTACCAGACCAGCAATGGGAAACAGTGCTTCCGGATGCATTGCACTCTATACGGTCCCTGCTTTCTACAGCCACAAATACTACACCTCATGAGCGGTTCTTTGGATTCCAGCGTCGCTCATCTCATGGGACATCACTCCCGTCATGGCTAACTACTCCTGGACCTGTATTACTCCGAAGATACGTTCGGACGTCTAAAAATGACCCTCTTGTAGACGAGGTCGAACTAACCGATGCCAACCCCACCTATGCAAACATACGATATTCCGACGGCCGAGAATCTACCGTATCATTACGGGATCTGGCATTTCACCAGGAAACTCTTGGGACCTATCGGGTACCCCTCTCCAGGATCCTGATCGGACACCAACTAGCTTGGTGCCGGTAGAACCCCGTGCTCAAGGTTGCGACCCTCCCAGTACCGCGCATGAAAGTACTGATCCGCCACAGACCAGCTCTGCACCTCCCTCTGAACAGAGGCAGTCCGACTTTGAACCTATTGGGGCTCGTACTCGAAGCCATGATCTCCCCGACCCTTCACAGGGCAATCCAGGCCACACAGACTCTGACCAATGGCCAACCGCATGTAAGCGGACCAGCGACCCTCTACGACGGGAATCCAAACGGGTGCGACTCTTCCTTGTTCGGCGGCTGCGGACCAAAAGGTAGACCACAGCCTCCTAATCCTGCAGGAGGGACGAATGTGATAAAAATGATAACTTCCGGGAAGTTATGTCATCACTTCCTGTGAACTATGAACTGTGTACATACCTCACTTCCTGTTGGACTGGTATAAATACTGGTCTGTTCAGTATTGTAAGAGGCTTCTACCAGAGGTATGGTAAAGACCTCTCTTGTGTATATAGTGTGTTTATAAGTTACTTAAAGCTTACTTTAAAGTTACTTGATGGTAAGTCTCCTTTTTCTTACATCACCCCCGACCTGCAAGAACCGTGCCGATCTTAATGCTCTGGGCCCACGTAAAGTTCTGTTGCAATCCCGAGGACCCCTGGGCAGCGTCTGACGTCACGCCGTCCAGGAGCGCAGTGTGCGCGGATCCTAGGGTGCCGAGCATAGGGGAGACCCGCCCTCAACTTATATTTGCATAGGACACGCCCCCAATTTTTCTCAACTCTTCAGAAGCATCAACAACTGAAAGCAGCTGGAAAACTGCATGGCAAGTTGTTCTATTGATTTTGGAATCTTTTGCCAAAAAAAGTTTTAAAAGCCCTGAACACTTTCATTCATTTAAATTAATCAGCAACGTGAAATGAGCACAGTTCACATCATTAAGAGAGCTCAGAATTTCAGTGACAATGACATCAGCACATTCCTCAAATGAGGTTGAGGTGAAGCGCTCGTGGATCCTTGGGAAATGAGAAGTCCAGCGCGCCGCGCAAAGGACAGATGATAGCTTGGGTCAGAAGTTGCCCAGGCTGTCAGCGCTAACTCCACCATTCCACAGACAGCGGAACAATGCAGCAAAAAATTTAATGATTTAATGCGATCTGCCAAGGTTTGTACAGTTTAGAAAAGTTAACTAATATTTAACTTCAACTGAAACTATTTTTAAAAAGCTGCTTGATGCATGTGTGATGTCAAGTGACTTCATTATCCAGGCATGTGAGCTTGCCATAAAATGTTAGCGCTTTGGGGCCAGCTCAGGGTCATCGAGTGTGCTCTTACCTTAACTCCACAGGTTTGAGTTGTAAAATTTCAATTAGGAGTGAAAAAAACATCTCAAAGCAGATGGTGTCCCTGTCTCAAATGCAGGTGGGTGGTCTCTGCAGAAAAAGCTGCAGTTTCATGACGTTTCATATTTTCTGTCTTAATTTGAGTGTAAAATTGTTAACAACGCCAGAGAATGTGCACCGACAGGCGGTGGTGTTGTCACACTAAGGGATTTATCCGAGCAGCTGCTTGAAATTAGTAGTGGCTGTACAGTGCCTGCTGCACAGACATTGGGATAAGGAAAGGTGAGTTGGTCTGGCCAGCTATGTTTAAAAATGTGGTGTGTGTTGAATATCAGCTCCTGTGATGTGGCAGATCATGCTTTACCTTTGCAAATGTTTACTGTCTCCTTTCCACAGGTGGACAGCCTACTTCGCACACACGGGATGAAGCGTGTGTTGAGTCTGTGGCCGCAGAGGGCATGGGGATGGAGAATGAGGTGGAGAAGGAGGATGAATTTGCACTTTGTCAGCTAGTGGAATAGGAGGGTACGGACCCTGGGTGGCTGCACAGTACCTCTCCATCTCCTGGCCCCTCTGGCTCGGTGCGAGGCACAGATGACTGTCGCTCCACAGCCAGACACCAGCCGGATAATGCCGAGCAGGTGGGAGAAGCCGAAAGACGTTCAACGCTATGGAATAACAGAAGCTCAGGTGCAACAGATTGAAGGGTTGAGTCAAGAGATGTGTACTCTTCATGGGAAGAAAGCAGACTCTCTTGCCTCCATCAGGCAGGGAATTGATGTTCTTGGTAAAGATGTAACTGTCACTTAACCAGATACTATTGCAGTTGCAAAATCCAGATCATGTTACTATGGCGCTTACAGATAAATGAGTCTCTTGTTCGACTCTTGCAGTTGCTTGAACTAGTTTCTGCTGCCATTACTTTGACTCCCGCAGAGCCGCCCTTACCTGCTCCCAGCGCAGACACAGTGCACGCCCATGAGACAGCAGCTCCGCCAGTCCTGATGCAAGCAAACGTCGCCTTTCAGCAGCAGCAGCAACCCCGTCAGGAGACAATTGCTGAAGGGCAAGAGATGGCACACAGGGGCCTTTCAATTGGCAGCAGAGGGCTCCAGTCACGGGAAAGCGCAGGAGACAGCAGGGTGTCACCTTTTGCACAATCCACCTCCTTTGATCCTCAGGCACAGATGCGAGGGGGCAAATCCTTCAATTCTTTAATGTTTCATTTTATTTAAATGTTAAATGCTGTCATTGCTTTTTTTATTGAATATATTTGTGACTTTAAATGAAACTGTTACTTACACTTTCAAAGTACAGCCTCTAGTGAAGTAATTAAAATTTATAATTATCAGTAAGTGTTGGACATAGGTAGAAGAAAAATATGTATTCAGTAAGTATGTAATGTGTGAATCGTAAAATAGCTGACAGCTAAAAACCATTGGGAAAGTCTCAGTCACTAATCACAATCTGCTTGCTTTGCAGAAGTAACTTGAGCTTAAGGAAGAATATGGGGTCAATTTTAACTCGGGTGCGGGGAATTGTCGGGTTCCCCGAATTTAGTGATTCTGACACGATTGTAAATGGGTCTGAGAGATTGATGCAAATTTAACAATTGTCCAATTGATTTCCAGCGTGTGGGAAGCCTGGGCAATTGAGTATTTCCAGTCAGAAAGTCGCAGAATATGACATCATTGCTGCTGCTTTTAAGGTCCACAGCAAGCCTCGCTTCCTCTGCAGTCTTCCAACCTTCAACATTAAGATGGCACAGGAGCCTGCAGGGGGAACGGCCAGCAGGAGGGCCAGATCTGCGCACAAATTTGGTGAGGCTTCACTACAGGCATTACTGGATGGTGTTAGGGCCCACAGGGAGGTCCTCTTCCTTTCTTCAGTGAGGAAGAGGCCTCCCAGCCAGACCAAGGCTCTGTGGCTAGAGGTGGCAGGTCAAGTCAACTGCTTGGGGCTCACACGAAGAACATGGTTGCAGTGCAGGAAAAGATTCCATGACCACCTCCGCACTGGAAAAGTAAGTACTGTTTGATGTTTTCATCACCCTCAATTTCATCCCCATTGCCTTTCCTCACCAGCAATCAGCTTTAGCAATTTCTTCCTGCACATCCCACTAGAGACACACATCCATGCACCCTTACCCATTCCCTCTCTCTATGCTCACATTCACAGAACTATGCCACCATGCAGCCCTCACATTCCCTCACTCTGATGCTTTGACCACAACTGACCACAGGGAAGGCCCTTGGTATTGCAACCTCACTCCATCTTTGTCTCCTTTTAAGTATCTATGCTATACAATCTCTGTACTCTCCTTCATTCTCACTCAACCTCCACTTGTGAGCTCTCTTTTCCTGCAATGAGGGAGACAACAGAGAGCACGAGCCAGGACAGGAGGAGGGCCGCCCTCATTAGCCCAGCTCACCCCCTGGGAGGAAGGCGCCCTGGAGATTGCCGGGGCTGACCGAGATGTGGACGTTGGGGAAAGGACAGGCAGGAGCATCCACGCAAGCTGGTGACAGAATAGTTTTCCATCTCTCTCATTGACATTGCATGACTCGCTGAGGATAATTCTGAAGCTATATCATATGGACATATGATCATCTGCAAAATGCAATGTGCATGTAACCTTGGCATCACATCTAACTTTTTCCTTCACTCCCCCACAGGACCAGAGAGCCCCGTCCCCATGGTGCAGAAGGAAGAGCCTGAGCAGCCAGACTCCTCACAGGAATCTGCAACCTCTGAGGGCGCAGCTTCAGCAGAAATAAGCGCACCCAGCACCAGCGCAGACACTCACCTCGGTGGGACCTTCGGGAAATAGATTAGCGTTGTCACCTGGTGTATCACCACTCACAAGTGAGCATCAGCAGATTGTGGAGACAGGGACAGCAGTGGAGAGTCCTCGTCTGAGGGCGCAGGACTCTGCGGCTCAGCTGCATGTTGACCCTCTGCCTCTGGGTCCATCCGTAAGATCAGAGGTGATGGAACTCCAGGCACAGATGCAGGAGCCTCTGGCAGGTTTTGTCTAGGGTCACTGCGAGTGTGGAGCGAATGGAGGAGACCATAGCGAACGAGCAGAGCCTTTGTGGAGTCATTGGCGCATGAACGCATCAACACGGAAAGGATGGCTAACTACGTGGAAATGATTGCTGCCTCCGTGGCAAGGCTGGCTACGGTAGAGGAGGGGGGCCATGGTGGAGGTTAGTCGCCAGGGTATGGAAAACATGGTCATTGTTCAGAATAGAATGACATCTCGAGGAGCGATGGGCATCTATTGAACAGAGAAACCAGACCTTCATGGAAGTCCTTCTGAGTAGGACTGCCATTGGTAGATACGGGTCCCCATGGGCCCCCTGATGTGCAGCAAGCTGCTCTCAAGCCACTTGCAGGGACTGAGGGGGCCCTGACCCATGAGAGGGAGGTTGGTGGCAGACCTCAAGGAAGTGGGGGCTCCTCTCCAAGCGCTCACACTTCCATGCCACTGCAGAGCCCTTGGTCAGAGCCCCACCGATGTACACACCCAACGGAGATAGAGGTCTCAACCCCTGCACAGCCGCAGGAGCAGCAGACTGCTGGCGAGCCCCCACAGGCTCGCCATCCCAGAGGACGCCCGCCAAAGTTGTCGAGACAGGAGCAGCAGGAAAGTGAGCAAGGGGCCTCCACATCTGCTGAAGTCACAGGGGAACCACTACGTAGAGCACGCGCAAGAGGAAAATAAAGTACAGTCACAAGGGTAGTCACTTGGGTGAAATGTTGTGTATTTTGTAAAAATGCCATCAGTTTGTTTTGCATAAAAATTCTGATGGCAACTGCTGCAGTTCTGGCGTGTGTCATTTCGCAAATGGAACTTTCACATTGAGGGCTTAGGATTACTTGCAGTTGTCAGGATGCTGGTCAAATAGCTCGGAATCCGCAGGGTTTGGCCATTGTCGATGCTCAGGTAAGAAGCTGCGAGGCAAAAGTGTTTGATTTATTAGGCTAAGCAAACAGGCTAGGATGAGTACATTCCTTGCATCCCGGGCAACAATATTCTCATGTAATGCTGCCACTGGTTGATGGGCCTCTGCAGGATGTTCATTCTCACACCACTCCTCTCATCTGAGGAGGATATGTGAGGAGCCACTTGGTCCTCAGGAATCTGCAAGCCACGACGCTGTGCCATGTTGTGAAGTGCACAGCAAACCATGACGATTCTGGAGACCTTGGCTGCCGAGTACTGTAGGGCTCCACCTGATCTATCCAGGCACCTGAAGCGCATCTTCAGCAAGCCAATGGTTTGCTCGATTATGGATCTAGTGGAAGCGTGGCTGGAGTTGTAGCACTCCTCAGCGGCGTCATTAGCCAAGCCCTCGCCTCCAAGCAGCCATTCGTGAAGTTGGTCTGGCGGACTGAATAGCGGAGGCACACTAGACTGGTGCAGTATGAAGGAGTCATGGCAACTGCCAGGGTACTTGGCACAAACATGCAAAATCTCCTTGTGGTCACACACCAGCTGAACGTTAAGGGAGTGGAAGCCCTTGTGGTTGGCAAAAATACCTGGATTGTGATGGGGTGCCTCAAGGGCCACACACGTGTGCAGTCAATGATGCCCTGCACCCTTGGAAAGTCTGCCAGATGAGCTAATCCAACCGCTCGTGCCGTCACATTTGCGCGATCCTTGGTGAAATGGATGTGATTGTGCGCAAGGGCAAAGAGGGCATCGGTTACCTGCGTGATGCAGGTGCGTGCGGCCGACTGGGAGATGCTGCCGATGTCTGCTGATGATCCCTGGAATGAGCCTGAGGTGAAAAAGTTGAGTGCGGTGGTGACTTTGATGGCCACTGGTAAGGAGTGTCCACCTGGTCCTCTGGGCAGCAGGTCTTGCTGTATCATTGCGCAGAGGTCAGTCACTACCGGTCGCGAAAGTCGGAGCCGCCTTTGGCACTGCTGCTCAGTCATGAGGTAGCTGACCCTGTGTCTGTAGACCCTGTTTGAGGGGCATCTCCTGCGCCGACGGGCTTCCATGTGCTGGCCCCTTCTGGCCTGTGCTGCCTCAGGTGGGTGAGCAGCAACCTGTTGCTCCTGCTGCTGTTGTTCCTGGTTCTGCTGCTGCCATGCCTGGTGCTGGAGGTCCTCTAATGCCAAGAAGGGAAGGAAAAAGGCCTCCCATGCTTCTGGTAGATGCCTCAGTTGAGGCGCTGAGTGAGGGTGGCAAGAGGGGTCTCGCAGGAGGTCACACTGGAGAAGTGTGTGAGGCTCCAACCTTCCACAGGTGTGGTTAAGTCTGGTAAAAGTTGCCCCAGGCCTGAGACAAAGTCCTGCCACCTGCAAATGACTGATCAAATCTCCTCTTTAATGGTTGACCTGCAGCTGATAGTTAGCAAGCCAATAGTGGTCAGGCAAGGGCCTGTTAAAATGGGATTATAAAGGCCAATTAGTGCTGATCCCACCTGCAACAGGCAGGATTGAATCGGAACCAGACACGCCTGGGTTAAAATGGCTAGGTGTCGGGAACCAGGCAGGGGGGTCCCGACCCCCAGGTTATGATTTTAACCCCCCCACACGCCTCAAAGCCCACCTGACGGCCGAGTTAAAATTGAGCCCTATATCGCATCTTCATTAAGATGGAAAGTGAAGTAGTCCAATCCGAAACTAGGGTCCTAAATCTAAACAAAGGAAACTATGAAGGTATGAGGAGTGAGTTGGCTATGATAGATTGGGGAGCTTCATTAAAAAGGCATGACGATGGATAGGCAATGGCTAACATTTAAGGAACGAATGCATGAATTGCAACAGTTATACATTCCTCTCTGGTGCAAAAACAAAGGAAAAGCGGCCCAACCATTGTTGTGTATGTACCTATAAGAGAAGAACTGATTCTATACTGCAGTACCGGCAGTGACCACCCCTGTATATAAAGCCATAGCAGGCTTCTGTATTTCAGTCTTAAGTTCCCTTCTGTTCAGTACCTCATTCACAGCATTGCTGGCTGTGCAGCAGCAAGCAGAAGGAGAAGGAGCAGCCAGACTAGGAGAGTGGACTAAAGTGGTGGTCCCCTGACCAGGAAGAGGAGGAGAACGCTAGACCACCACCACCATCATCATAACATCAACTGAGGTGCCTGGAGAGAGAGCACGGAGGAGGAGAAGGAGAGAGGAGGCCAGCAACAACACCAACCAGGGGAAAGGCCTTTCCCATTACTGCCTCCCCAAATTGGCCTCCATTCCAGGAGGGGAGAGAAACAACCAACAACTGTTTGGAAGGAGGGAAGATCATCTTTCAGGTGGTTGTTATTTGGTGCACTCTCCCAAAGACTTTGTATTTTAGGTGGGGGGGAGAAAAGAAGAATAAAGGGCCGGATCAGCAGTGTGTGTGTCTGTCTGTGTCTCTTGTAAAACACTAGCCACACACACCACTAATTAAGCACCGCTTCCTATTGCCTGACCTGGGATAGCTGGAGCTGCCTAGGTGATCAGCCCAATTGTACATCGTTAAGACCTGGTGTGGGACTGAGCCTGGGGCATCTCCAGCTTTCCCAGGTGAAGACATCTTCTCCCCCTGCTAGAAGACCACCTTCAAAGACTTGAATTTTTCCATCGGAGAGTGCACCCCTGCCGACACCCACCCACCCACCATCCTGAGTGGCGACCCTGCCTTTGCGGCCTCCCTCCTTCCAACCCCACCCCCCTCTCTTTGTCTTTCGCTGCCTTTGTCCGAGGCACCTCATTTCATCTTTATTTATTAATTGCCTATTGAGCAGAGGGGAGGAGGCCCCTCTCCCAATTTCAAATCAATAAGGGGGAGAGGTGTGCCTTCAAATTAAACAGTCCCTCTGCTCAATTGAGGACCAAAAAAATACCTGAGGCCACAATTAACACCTTCAGGCCTGTGACTTGGGGTGAGTGTAGCCCTTTTTAGAAAACACCCCAGAATGGCGACTGCATCTTTGCCGGTGGCGGGGCCAGTCAGGACTTATGCGGGAGTGGCAGCCACAGCTGCTCCCGCTGCCCCGTCACCATTCAGATTGATAACAAAAAAGCTTGGGGTGAAGAGCTACACTCACCCCACTATGACCATTGAGGCTTGCGTTAAAGCCATGGCTGGGGTTGTTGGCCCCTCAGCCATCGTCACAGCCTCAAAAATGTATGGGAAGGCTGTGTTCTTCCTGGGGTCGGAGTGGGCGGTGTCCCTGGCCGTCGCCAAGGGGCTCACCATGGGCGGGACCTTCCTGCCGGTGGATCCTCTCGAGGCCACCGCGCAGAGGATCGTCATTTCCAACGTCCCGCCCTATGTTCCTGGTGAGCTCCTCCTTCCCCATTTACGCCAACTTGGGGAGGCGAGGTCGGGGATCACACCCGTCCCGCTCGGCTTCCGGGAGGCCAGCCTTCGCCACGTCTTCTCCTTCCGGCGCCAGCTGTTTATCCAGCTGGCGTGGGAGGAGGACACCGACGGGTCGTTCATCGTTCTCCACGAGGGGACCGCCTATCGCGTCTTTTGGACATCAGACGGTGTGCGGTGCCATGCCTGCAAGGAGGTGGGGCACATCAGGAAAAACTGCCCCGCCTGCAAGGCCGCCGGATCTTCTCGTACGGCCGAGGCTGGCGCCGCCGCCCCTCCTCCCCCCGGATCTGCCCGCGCGTCGAGAACATCTGATGCGCGGTTGACGTCGAGGGCCGATGCCACCAAGGCCCCTGGCGGGGGGGAGGGAGCGCGTCCGGCTGGAAAGGCGGCGCGGATAAAATCAAAACACCTTAGGGCGGGTCCCCCTGTGGAGGGCCAGCCCTTTGAGCCCCTTACACCCGCGCTCCTCGCGGAGTTAATCGGGGCGGACATGAGTGGGAGGGGCCTCGTGCCCGAGCCTGTGGTCGCAACCGTCGTTGCGGAAACGCCGATACCTGCAGCCGGGCTCGGGCCCGAGGAACCCGACAAATCTGCTCCGCCGGAGGGAGCTGAGGAGGAGGCCGCTGCAGACATGGAGGGCTCCCTCCGTGCTAAAAAGGCGTGACCCCCCTGGAAGAGGAGGAGGACCGGGAGGAGGAAGGTCCCTCCGGGCAGGGGGAGTCGTCGCCCACCGCGGGTGCTGCGCGCCCCCCCCCCCGCTGTCGTCATCACCAGCGATCGGCAGGCATCACCTGTCCCTCGGGAGGCTGAGGCAGATGGGTCGGTCCGGCGCGTGCCTCCCGGGGATGGGGATGAAACCCTGCCCGCGGGGCGGCGGGGGGTTGCGGAACAACCCACGGCAGAAATTGACATTTTATCGGTGCCGTTACCCCTCGCCGGGTCTGGGTCGGGCGAGCTCGAGGAAAATGCTCACCCAATGCGACCCGGACATCTCCCAGGGGCTGCTCGTCCCAGTGGAGGTTTTAATTAAAAACACCCCATCCGCTGGGTCGGAGGCTGGTGGCGGGTAGGAGGATGGCCCCCTGGCTGCGTCTCTGGTACCGGACGTACTGGAGGAGCTGGGAATTTTTCTCTCCCCGGTTTCTCCGGTCGTTCTGGCGTCTAAGGCAGGGGGGGACTCCGAACCGCCGCCGTCTTCTGGCCCGGCGCCCCTGGAGGCGCCCAGGGAGGAATCCTTTGCCGCCGATCCTGGGGGGTGGGATCCGGGCGGAGGCGGGGCCGGCTGGTGCGGCCGCTGGTGACAACCCCCTGGGAGGAGGATGGGGACTCGATGATGGGCACGGAGGACGATTTGGACTCCACCATCCACGAGGCACTGGATGACCTCGTGCCCCTCGCCGAGTCTCTCCTCATTCCCATAAGGGAACTCCAGGACTTTATGGCCACGTGCCAGGGTCGGCAAAATAAGATCCAGCTGGCGCTGCTCAACGTGTCCATCCGTGCCATTAAAATCATGGGCACGGACGAGGGTGTGAACCCGCTCGAGCTGCGTCGGCTCAGAACGTTTCTCACTGGGCTGCTGAGGAAGTGGCGGCTGACCAGCGGCTGCGCTCCCTCCCTCCATTAGGTGCAGGTAGAGGTTACACCATGCTTCTGACATGAAGATAACCATAGCCAGCCTCAACATCAACGGCAGCAGGGAGGTGCGCCGCAGATTCAACAACTTCTCGGTCCTTCGGGACGGGAAGTATGCGGTGTGTTTCCTGCAAGAAACCCACACCGTTCTGGGAGATGAATCCACATGGCTCCTGGAGTGGCAAGGAGGGGTTAGCATGAGCCACCTCTCCAACAATTCCAGCGGGGTGGCTATCTTGCTGACGCCACATTTTCAGCCGGAGATCTTGGGGGTCAAGGAGCACGTGCCGGGCCGCTTGCTCCAGGTCACTGTTCGCCTGGTGGGGGGGGCGCTCCATCTAGTGAACGTGTACGCCCCTCAGACCGGTGCGCAGCAAGTGCGCTTCTTCGAAGAAGTTTTCGCTCTTTTGGGTTCCGTCGACACGGGTGAGTGCGTCCTCCTCGGGGGGGATTTTAACTGCACCCTCAAGACGAGGGACCGTTCGGGTCCCCCGTGAAGCCCGGTGGCGATGGAGAAGTTGAGGGACCTGGTCGGGTCCTTCGACTTGGTGGACGTCTGGCGAAATCTCTACCCCAACTCCAGTGCCTTCACTAGCGTGGAGGTCTGGGGGAGGAAGTTCCAGAATCAACCGCCTCTACATTTCCCGGGCGTATATCTCCTGCGTTCCGGCAGCTTCCATGCGGCCGGTGCCGTGCACGGACCACCACCTGGTGTGGGCGGAGCTCGTTCCGCTGCACGCGCGGGGAGTCTGCGTACTGGCATTTTAACAACCTGATGCTGGAGGACGCGCGGTTCCGGGATTCGTTTCGTCAGTTCTGGGCCGAATGGAGAAGGAAGCGGGGGGGCTTCCCCTCCTTGAGGCTATGGTGGGACGTGGGCAAGGCTCACATCCGTCTCTTTTTCAGGAGTACGCGAAGGGGTCGACCAAGAGGCGGGAGGCCCGTCTCGGTCAGGTCGTCGAGGACCCGGCCCTGCGGAAGGTGTACGAAGAGAAGGGCGGCGCGCTGAAGGACCTGCAGCTCGTCGGGTCCCGAAGCGCATACGGGAGGTCGCGGGTCCAGCTCCTGCGGGACCTGGACCCCGGCTCCCCCTTCTTCTGCTCGCTGGAAAAAAGACGGGGGGTCGGTAAGCAGCTCTTGGGGCTGCTGGCTGACGAAGGATCACTGGTCTCAGATTCGGAGGGAATCAGCGCGGAGACCCGCGCCTATTACGGGGCTCTGTTTTCTCCGGATCTGTCCAGCGAGGATGTGCACAGAGTTTTGTGGGAGGACCTGCCAAAGGTCAGCCCAGAGGGCGCCGAAAAATTGGACGCTCCGCTAAGCCTGGCGGAGCTGACCGGCGCCCTCCGCCAGCTCTCTAGGGGAAAAGTCCCCGGGGCTGGAGGGGCTGGCCGTGGAGATTCAAAGGGCGTTCTGGGACGTCTTGGGGGGGCGACTACGTGCGTGTCCTGGGGGGGGGGGCGACTACGTGAGTGTCCTGGGGGTAAGTTTGGCAACCGGGGAGATGCCCCTCCCTTGGCGCAGGGCAGTGATTGTCCTGCTGCCTAAGGGCGATCTCTGCCTCCTTAAGAACTGGCGCCCGGTCTCCCTCCTCAGCACCGACTATAAAATCTTTGCCAGGGCCATGTCTGCTCGCCTTGGCACCATGCTGGCCCACATGATCCACCCCGACCAGTCCTACACGGTACCGGGCCGGACCATCCACGATAACATCCATCTGGTCCGGGACCTGGTCCACCACTCCCAGAGGGCAGGTCTGTCGGTCGCCTTCCTTTCCCTGGATCAGGCGAAGGCGTTCGACAGGGTGGATCACGAGTATCTCTTCGGGACTCTGCACGCATTCGGGTTCGGGACCCATTTCGTCGCCTGGATCTGACTTCTGTACGTCGCCGCGGAGTGTCTGATTAAAGTTAACGGGTCCTTGACGATGCCCCTTCGCTTCGGGATGGGGTGCGTCAGGGATGCTCCATGTCCGGTCAGTTATACGCCGTTTGCGTGGAGCCATTCCTGCGCCTCTTGCGGAAGAGGTTGACGGGACTGGCTCTGCAAGGGCCGGGCGTGGAGGGGGTCCTCTTGGCTTACGCCGATGACGTGCTCATGGTCACGGATCCCGCTGACTTGCGGAGGATGCGAGAATGCCAGATTTACTCGGACGCATCCTCTGCCAAGATCAACTGGGAGAAATGTTCCGGACTCCTGGTGGGTCAGTGGCGGGTGGACTCCCTGCCCGAGGCATTCAGGCCTTTCGCCTGGAGCACCACGCACCTCCTCTATTTGGCAGTCTACCTTAGCCCTGCCGCGGACACCTGGCTGGCGAACTGGCAAGAGCTGGAGGCCAAAGTCACCGCTCGCCTAGGACGCTGGACAGGACTGCTACGAGTGTTGCCCTACAGGGGTCGAGCGCAGGTCATCAACCAGCTGGTGGCCGCCATGTTGTGGTACCGGTTGGTCACTTTGATCCCTTCCCCTGCGTTTGTCGCCTAGATGCAGAAGAAGCTCATCGACTTCTTCTGGGACAAAAGGAAGCACTGGGTCTCTGCCGCGGTTCTGTGTCTCCCGCTTAGGGAGGGCGGTCAGGTGCTGGTGTGCCTTCGCACCCAGGCTGCGACTTTCCGTCTTCAGACGCTGCAGAGGTACCTGTACGTTAAGAATCCTCCGAGATGGTGTGCGCTGGCGACGTTTTTCTTCCGCCAGCTGCACGGCCTCAATTACGACACGCAGCTCCTGTTCGCGAATTTGGGCGGCAGGCGTGCCGGCCTACGGGAGCTGCCGGTCTTCTACCAGGAACTGCTTTGGGTTTGGAACTACGTCGCTTCCAGGCGGAGCTCTCCCCCGTCAAGAGCGGCGGCTCTCCTTCGGGAGCCGCTGCTCAGGAATCCGCACCTCCACGAACGCGGGTTCGGGCGGCTGGCGGAGGGCAGGGCTGTGCCTGGCAAGGTGACCAGAGTCGGGGACCTCCTCGGTGGTGGAGGAGCGGGCTGGATGGCGCCGGAGAAGCTAGCGCGGCGCCTGTCCTGGGCCAATGTCCGGCTCGTGGTCGAAGCCATCGAATCGGTGAAAGCGGCACTGGGCCCCGACTCCACTAGGTGTGTTGAGGCAGCTCAAGCACGTGGGCGATCCCGTCCGAGCTTACCCCCATTCGGACGGAATTCCTCATCGGCGCCCAGCCCCGAAACTCCCCTCGGGAATCGGCGCCTCACAACTTGAGCCATCGAGGAAAAACCCTCCGTGCCTTTTCATTCCGCGCAGAGGGGTTTCCTGTACGGGCTGCTCCTGCACACTCTCCACTTCACCATCATCGTCTACCGTCCGGACACGCCTTGGCGTGGTGTCTTGCCGACTGGCGGTGGTCCCCAATGGAGGGCTCTCTACGCGGGAGTCCTCCCTTGTTCCATCGGGGACTTGGCCTGGAGGGTGTTGCACAGAGCGGTCCCGTGCAATAAAGGTTTTAAGTAGGTTCACGGACTCCCAGGCCGCCTGCATTTTTTGCGGCCTGGAGGAGTCCGTGTTTCACGTTTATATGGAGTGCGAGAGGTTGCAGCCCCTCTTTCACTACTTGAAGGGGCTGCTCCTCGATTTTTGGTTGCATTTCAGTTCTATGGTCACCCGGTGCGGAGGGGAGCGGACAGGTTGGAGGACCTACTTGAGGGCCTGCTCCTGGCTAAAAGAGCCATCAATTGGTCCAGGCAGCAGGCAGTCGAGGGGGTCGTCCAGCCGGATTGCCTGCCTCTCTTCTGCAGCCATGTTCGCGCCCGGATGGCTCTGGAGATGGAGCACGCGGTGTCTGCCGGCGCGCTTGAGTATTTCTGCGACCGGTGGGTGCCGCGGGGACTGGAGTGCATGATCAACCCGGAAAACCAAATTTTAATTTGATTTGTTAAGTTTTAGTTGAACTTTTGTTTATTTACAGTCCAATTGTTTTTTTTTTTGGGTCCGAACAAAAAGAGTACCTTCTGTTCAAGTAAATACCTGTTTTATTGTTCTCCTGCAGTCTGAGTATTATTGATCCTCAGACACTACAACCATGGCTAACAAAAGAAATTAGGGATAGTATTAGATCCAAAGGAGGAGTCATATAAAGCTGCCAGAGAAAGTAGCAAGCCTGGAGGATTGGGAGCAGTTTTTAGAGTTCAGCAAAAAAGGACCGAGAGATTGATTAAGAGGGGAAAGAATGTGAGAGAGTAAATTTGCAAAGAGCATAAAGCAGATTGCAAAAACTTCTACAAGATGTCAAAAAAGGGATTAGTGAAGACAAATGTAGGTCCCTTAGTCAGAAATGGGAGCATTTATAATGGGAAACAAGGATGGCCACCCGAAACCAGGACGCCGGACAATCTCCGGCTACAACCCAGGATGAGGCCAGCTCTGCGCCTGTGGGGACCCGCACCCGGAGTCATGATATTTCCAGTCCTACACAGGACGATCAAAACGACGCGGACTCTACCGGCTTACCGGTATGGGCCAAGCGACCCAGGGAAAGGACACGGTCCGGGGAGACATGCCTTCCGGTCACAAGCAGAAAGCTAAACGACTACGGCTATTTTTGGTCCGCCTAGTCTGTTAAAGGAAGACTGGACTTCCAAACCTTTTAGGGAGGAAGAATGTCATAAATTGCAACTTCTACAAGTAGTAACTCAGGAAGTACTACTGAACGGCCAGCTGAGGGCGCCATCCGAGGAGTATAAATACTCAGGCGTGGGCCCAACTTGGCCAGAGACAATCTGGAAACAGGAAGCTAATGACTACTAACTAGACCTCCATGTTTTGTTAAAAGTCAATTAAAGCCTTGCTTTATGTTCAACCAAGTGCGTAGTGAGTCTTTATTAAGTCAACTCGCATGTGGGAAACATGCTCGAGGCGGGATCGGGCCCGCCCACCAGTTTTTGCCATTAACACCTCACACTCCTCCAATCCCACCTCTTCGGGCCTGGCAAAAAAAAAGCCCTTTGGTTCTGCCTTTGCGGAAGACACAAATAACACCTGAGAAATGCTAGGGAACCAAGGGTCTAGTGAGGAGGAATTAAAGGAAATATTAGTATTGGTTATAAAAAAAAGTGCAGAGAAATTAATGGGACTGAAAGCCAATAAATCCCCAGGGCCTGATAATCAGCATCCCAGAGCACTAAGAGAGTTAGCCATGGAAATAGTGGATGCATTGGCTGTTATCTTTCAAAATTCTATGGATTACAGAACAGTTCCTGCAGATTGGAGGGTGACAAATGTAACCCCACTATTTAAATAAAGGAGGGAGAGAAAACAGGAACTACAGACTAGTTAGCCTAACATTAGTAGGGAAATGGCTAGAGTCTATTATAACAGGATTAGACAAAGTCAACATGAATTTATGAAAGGGAAATAGTGTTTGACAAACATACTGGAGTTGTGGGGATGTAACTGGTAGAACAGATGAAGGAGAACCAGTGCATGTGGTGTATTTGGATTTTCGTAAGGCCTTCGATAAAGTCCCACATAAGAGGTTAGTGTGCAAAATTAAAGCACATGGGATTGGAGGTAATATATCAGCATAGCTTGAAAATTGGTTAACAGACAGGAAACAGTAGGAATAAATGAGTCTTTTCGGGGTACCGCAGGGATCAGTGCTTGGGCCCCAGCTATTCACAATATATATCAATGATTTGGATGAGGGAACCAAATGTAATATTTCCAAGTTTGCTGACGACACGAAACTAGGTGGGATTGAGAGTTGAGGAGGATGCAGAGGCGCTTCAAGGCAATTTAGACAAGTTGAGTGAGTGGGCAAATACATGCCAGATGCAGTATAACATGGATAAATGTGAAGTTATCCACTTCAATAGGATAAACAGAAAGTCAGTATTATTTAAATAGTGATAGATTGGGAAATGTTGATATACAGGAGGGACCTGTGTGTCCTTGTACACCAGTCACTGAAAGCAAACATGCAGGTGCAGCAAGCAGTTAGGAAGGCAAATGGTATGTTGGCCTACATTGCAAGAGGATTTGAATACAGGAGCAAGGATGTCTTGTGTTATACAGTGCCTTGGTGAGACTACACCTGGTGTACTGTGTGCAGTGTTTTGGTCTCCTTACCCAAGAAAGGATAAACTTGCCATAGAGGGAGTGCAGCGAAGGTTCACTAGACTGATTCCTGGGATGACAGGACTGTCGTACGAGGAGATTGGGTCAACTAGGCCTGTATTCACTAGAGTTTAGGAGAGGGGATCTCATTGAAACATAGAATTCTGACAGGGCTAGACAGACTGGATGCAGGGAGGATGTTTCTCCTGGCTGGTGGGTCCAGAACGAGGGGGGCAGAGTCTCAGGATACGGGGTAGGACATTTAGGACTGAGATGGAGAAATTTCTTCACTCAGAAGGTGGTGAACCTGTGAAATTCTCTACCACAGAAGGCTCTGGAGGACAAGTCATTGAATATATTCAAGAGGAGATAGATAGATTTATAGGCACAAAAGGCATCAAGGGGTAGGGATAGGGAGAGAGCAGGAATATGGTAGAGATAGAGGATCAACCATGCTCATTGAATGGCGGAGCAGGCTCGAAGGGCCGAATGGCCTACTCGTGCTCCTATTTTTCTATGTCTATATTTCTAGGATCAATTTGGGTGCAGATAAGAAATAAGGGTAAGTAGTAATTTGTGGGAGTGGTTTACAGGCCCCCAAACAGTAACCACAGTAGGACAGAGTATAAATCAAAAATTAAAGGCTTGTAAGAAAGGTACAGCTATAATCATGGGAGATTTTAATCTTCATATTGTTTGGACAAAGCAGGTTGGCAAAGGTAGACTTGAGGAAGAGTTCTTGGAGAGTGTATCCGGGATGATTTCTTGGAACAATACATTGGGGATCCAACCAGGGAGAAGACTATTTTAGATCTGGTAATGTGTAACGAGGCTGGATTAATTATTGATCGCAAAGTGAAGGATCCTCTTGGGAAGAGTAATCATAGCATGGTAGAACTTCAAATTCAGTTTGAAGGTGAGAAATGTAAGTCTCAAACTAGTGTCCTGAACTTAAAGGCAATTACAAAGGTATGAAGGCAGACTTGGTTAAAGTGGACTGGGAATATATATTAAAGGGTGTGGTAAACCACTTTTATCGTTCACTATCGTTACACTATAGTTATCACTGTTATATTGTGATCACTGTTCTCACTGTTGTATCACTGTACGAGGTCGCCTCTTGTCACGCTGTTATACCTGGGCTGACCATCACTGACTCCGCCCATGGCTCCACCTACCTGCCCAGGTATAAAGGTAGTCGACTGGCTGGTATTCCTCCTTGTTGGATCCGATCACCCATGAGGGTGGGCTCTGTTATTTAGTCAATAAAAACCTATAGTTACTTTCCTAACTCGTCGCTTTTCATTGGACGAATTGATAGGTATATCAAAGGGTAAGACTGTAGAAAAGCAGTGGCAAACATTGAAGATATTTCATAACTCAAAGAAACATTCCAAGGAGAAAGAAAGACTAAGGATGAACCATCCGTGGCTCACTAAGGAAATAAAGAATGGTATCAAATTGAAAACAAAAGCATTCAATGTTGTGAAGAATAGTGAAAGACCAGAGGATTGGGAAATCTTTAAAAACCAGCAAAGGATGACTAAAAAAGAAAATGTGTAAGCTAGCAAGAAATATAAAGACATTAAGAGTTTCTACAGGTATATAAGAGAGTAGCTAAAGTAAATGTGGGTCCCTGGAGGAAGAGTCTGGGGAATTAATAATGGGAAACAGGGAAATGGCGGAGACTTTGAACAAATATTTTGTATCGGTTTTCCCGGTAGAAGACACAAAGGCCTAGAATTTCAGTATAGCCAGTTTTGGGGCGCTAACGTTAGCGCCCGCCCCAAAGTTGCGTCCCCTTGCCGGAAATTCAGTCGCTTCGCCTAAGAGGTTGCTGGAGCGCTAAAAGAGGCGTTCCACTACTATCTTTAGGCGCGAAGCCGGCGGTGCAGAGGGATAGCGCCGAGGCGGGGCGCAGCGCGGGTGCGGTCATTTTTTGATTGACAGCAGACCCCGTGGCGCTGACCAGCTCTTAAAGGGGGAAGGGACGATTTGGTCTGCTGCCACGCCCTGCACACTGCAGCTTTGCAAATAGGCCTCAACACTGCTGCTCAGCCCCAGGGAGTCATGGCAATGCCAGAGAAGGCCCGTGAGCGTGCCCTGCGCTTCTCAAGAGCGTGATCTGGGAATAATGGTGACAGCTCTGGAGAAGAGGCGCAGGATCTTGTTCCCAGAGACTGGGAGGAATCCGACCCACCAAGAATACGCCAGAGCCTGGAAGCAGATCGCCAACAGGGTGACGGTCACCGGCGATGCCCCCAGGACCCACACCCAATGTCGGAAAAAATACAACGACCTGACCAGGATTGTCAGGGTGAGTACCCTTTCCAGTCTCCTCCTCATTCTTGCATGTACACCTGACATGATGGGCAAAGGGAGCTGAAAGGCCTAATGGCCAGCCCTCAGCCAGCAGCTTTGGGACAGTCATGAGCATCAATTGCCCATTCTGCACTCTGGCCAAGCTATTCCACCATGGGAGGCAGTGCACAGTACATCAGGGCTACACGCCGTACTTACAGCCCGTCCTTTCTCTTGCAGGCTAAGCTTGCCAATAATCGCCAGGCCCGTGCCAGGACCAGGGGAGGCCGCGCCAAGCTGCAGAAGCTCACTCCCCTGGAGGAGCGCGTGAGTGGGCTCATGGGAGCCCGGCTGATCGTGCCCACAGCATGCGGAGTAGCCGACCCTCCACTGCCCGGCAATGGTAAGGACCTCGCCTTTTGGCCCTCTCGCGTCGCACTTGCGCATCCGAGCTACCTCCTTTGCCACTGTCATACCAATGCGCTGAATGCCACCAGTCCTGACTCCCTCGCTGATGCCGTCTCCTCACTCAAGCTACTCTTGTGCATTCCTGCTTTCAGCTGGTGACGACCAGGTCCCTGAAGCTGCCAGTGATAGCCCCTCCGAGCAGCAGGAGGAGGAGCAAGAGCAAGCCGGACCATCAGGGGAACACTCGGGTCCCGCAGGAGAGGACGAAATGATTGACACGTCCTCACTGGACGAGTGCCTGGACCAACTGTCGCAGGGGATTGCAGCTGCTGGG
This sequence comes from Somniosus microcephalus, assembly GCF_052327205.1. Taxonomy (NCBI): domain Eukaryota; kingdom Metazoa; phylum Chordata; class Chondrichthyes; order Squaliformes; family Somniosidae; genus Somniosus; species Somniosus microcephalus. Next base: position 54,229,370 of record NC_141010.1, on the reverse strand, counting down.
ACCAGTGGCGTCCAGCCACCCAGGAGCCCTGCGCGTGGGCCGCGGCCTTCCCCCCAAAGGGGGGGGGGGAGGGGGAAAGGATCAGAGGGGAGTGCAGTTGATCGGGACACTCGCCGCCACCAACGTGGCAAGGTTCCCCTAGTTTGGTCCCCTGCTCCCCAGCGGAAGAGTCCCGACTCCAGTCCGGACACCTTCACCTCGGAGGAGGCGCGGAAGCTGGACAAGATGGCCGAGGATTCGGACCGGCGCCACACGGAGCTCAATCGCGTGGTGGGGCGCATGCCCGAGGCCATCGAGTCGCTGGCGACCAGTGTGCGCGAGTTCGGGGCATCAACTGCCGCGAGTGGCCGCATGCTCACTGATGCCGTCAAGTCCCTGGTGGGTGTGATGCGGGCGCACAGCAGGACAACAGGGGCACTCACTGCTGCCACATGCGCGCTCAGACAGGCACCGCCAGGGCACCCGCCGCGCTGCAGCATCCCAGCGAGCCGCCCCTCGGCTGATTGGTGTGGATCCTGCAGTGCGGGCCCGGCCGAGTGCCAGCGCGCCACAGCACCAGCCAGCGCATCCCAGACGCCAGCTTGCCCACATTGCGCCATCCGTCGCCGCCACTCCCCCACTGGGGCGTCAAGGGCAAGCGGCTGGAGCTGATGGTGGCCAGGCTCAGGTGCGCCACTCAGCAGCCGGCCCCTCGAGGCCCAAAGGCCGCCCCCCAAGGGCATCTGGCGGAAGGACATCTGAGCCTCGGGCGCCTTCCCCCAGCCTCGCAGCAGCCACTGGGCAGAGCTTGCGAAGGAGCAGCAGGCCGGGCAGGGGAGGCAAAAGGCTGGACAAGATCTCGCCCTCGCGGGCCACTCAGTAGAGGGTGTGGCCAGCTTTCGTTTTATATGGCGGTGGCCATCTTTCTTTTGCCCATGGTTGTTTGGTTCGTGGGCTTATTTTTTGCGTTAAGGCCGAGGTTGAGGCCAGGTTTGTACAAATGTGGAGTTACTCCTCTCCAGTTTGTGGGAGTGAGTCGTTTGTTGGTCTTTTTGTGGGGCCCGTTGGTTGTTTTTGGGGATTCATGTGGGAAGGGGTTTTCATTTTTGTGCAATAAATAATTATCTTTATTCATAGAGTCTCCATGGTTGTTCTTGTTAGTGTTTGTTGGCTTCGCCGGCTGAGGGCTTGCGGAGCGGCTGCATTCATCTTCCCTCATGGCCACAAGGCATTCCTTGACAGGGGGCTTAGAAGTGGCGTGTAATAAGGTGGCGTCGCGCGGCCCTTGGCCCTGGTTGCTCCCTCCTGGGAACGTACTCCTGCTCCTCCTCCTGAGGTGGTGGTCCAACGTCAGGTGGCAGTGCCTGAGTCCTGCGGATAGCCAGGTTGTGTAGCATGCAGCAAACTACCACAAATTGGGAGATCCGGTCCGGCGAATACTGCAGAGATCCTCCGGAGCGATCAAGGCAGCGGAACCGCTGCTTGAGGACCCCAATAGTTTGCTCGATGATGTTGCGGGGGGTTTGACGCCTCTCGTTGTATGCCTCTTCAGCAGCGGTCCTGGGCGCGCGGAGCGGGGTCATGAGCCAGGTACACAAAGGATAGCCTTTGTCCCCGAGTAGCCATCCTCTTGGGGGAGGCTGTGCCTCGAACATGTCATGCACAGTACTCTGCCGCAGGATAAATGCATCGTGGCTGCTGCCTGGAAAGCTGGCATTGACAGCCATGATGCGCTGCTTGTGGTCACACACCAGCTGCACAGAGAATGGTAGCCCTTCCTGTTGCGATACTGCTCGCCATGCTCCAGAGGGGCCCGCAAAGCCACACGCGTACAGTCAATGGCGCCCTGCACCAAGGGGAAGGCCGCGAGTCTTGTAAATCTCAATGCGCGCTGATGCTGGCTCTCCAGGACCATGGGGAAGGAGATGAATTGGCGTCTCTTCTGAACAGTGCTTCGGTCACCTGGCGGATGCAGTGATGCGCGCCGTACTGGGAGATGTTAGCTATGCCCCCAGCAGCGGATTGGAAGGAGCCAGTGGCATAGAAGTTCAATGCCACCGTCACCTTCACTTCCACCGACAAAGACATCCTGCACCTGAGCTTTGGACGCAGATCTCTGCGAAGCAGGTGGCAGATCTCTGCAACCACCTCCTTTCGGAATCGGAGCCTTCTAACACATCGCGCGCCAGTCATGTTGAGGTAGGAGCGCTGCTGGCGGTATAGCCTGACTGGGTAAGGCCTACGTGGCCGACGCCTGTTGCCCCCTCTGCCTCTAGCCAGGGCTGCCCCTCTCACAATGCGTCTGCGAGCCCTACGGACATGGCGCTGCAGCTCCGCGTTGGCACCCCATGCAACCCCCATCAAATCCTGGCAAACAGTCAAATTTCCAAAAGGCCACTTGCAGCGCTCTGGCCGGAGTCCAAAAATACCTGAGCTGTTGCTGCTTGAAATCAGTTAGCTATCCTCCTTGTTGTGTGTCCAGAAATGCGTTGCACAAGAGTATTTGCTGCAAAATGGCTGGCCTTTATACTGGAGGGTACGTCCCCTTTAATTTGCGCCCACCGGGGCCCGCGCTGGCTGTGTTGCGTTCCCTTTTTCAAACGCTCCGGCCGCCAGCCGCATAATGGGGCGGTCCGACTGAAGTTTGGAATCGGGGCGGCCAAAGGGCGTTGCACGAGGATGTGACGTCATTTTCTGCGCGTGCATCCGGGCTGGCGCTAACGGCCAACTTAATTTGGGGCGAGGCGCAAACTGCGCTGCGCCCGGGCGCAACACGCATAGTGCCCGACATTCACTTTTCTTTAGGCGCTAACTGCTGGCGCAACCAACTGAATTTCTAGGCCTAAGCATCCCAATAATGGATAATCAATGGGCTTTTGTTTGGGGGGCGGGGTGGCGGTGGGCAGGGGGCGAAGAAAGGAGACTTAAAAAACTCACGAGAGAAAGCACTAGGCAAACTAATGGGACCAAAAAAGGTGGACAAGTCCCCTAGACCCGATGGCATGCATCCTAGAGTCTGAAAAGATATGGCTGCAGAGGTAGTGGATGAATTGGTTGTAATCTACCAAAATTCCCTGGATTCTGGAGATGTCCCAGTGGACTGGAAAACTGCAAATGTAATGCCCCATTTAAGAAAGGAAGTCGACAGAAACCAGGCAACAATCGACCAGTTAGTCCAACATCTGTCATTGGGAAAATGCTGGAGTCCAGCATTAAGGAAGTGGTAGCAGGACATTTAGAAAATCATAAGTCAAGCAGAAGCAGCGTGGTTTATGAAAGGGAAATCATGTTTGACAAATTTGCTGGAGTTCGAGGATGTAACAAGCAGGGTGGATAAAGGGGAACCAGTAGATGTCGTGTATTTAGATTTCCAGAAGGAATTCAATAAGGTGCCACATAAAAGGTTACTACACAAGATAAGAGCTCATGGGGTTGGGGGTAATATATTAGCATGGATAGAGGATTGGCTAACTAACAGAAAGAGAGTAGTGATAAATGGGTCATTTTCTGGTTGGCAAACTAACTAGTGGGGTGCCGCAGGGATCAGTGCTGGGGCCTCTATTTACAATCTATATTAATGACTTGGATGAAGGGACAGTATAATGTAGCAATATTTGCTGATAGGTGGAAAAGCAAATTGTGTGGAGGATGCAAAGCTCTCTGGGAGTCACCCGTCGCAGCTGGATGCAGTGCAGGAAGCGCTTCCATGACCTTCACCGCACAGGGAAAGTAAGTACGAAGTTTCCATCACCCTCAACCTGATCCTCATTGCCTTTCCCCAACAGCACTCAGCTTCAGCAATCTCTTCCTCCACATCTCACTTCACAGTCACATCCATGCACCCTTGCCCATTCCCTATATCTCTATGCTCACATTCACATAACTATTCCACCATGCAACCCTCACACTGCCTCTCACTGATGCTTGGAACACAACTGACAACACACGGAGGGCCCTTGGTCTTGCAGCCTCACAACATCTTTGTCTCCTTCTAAGTATCTATGCTATGCAATCTCTACATTCACTCCTGCACTCTCACTCAAACTCCACTCGTCTCTCTCATTGCAGGAAAAGAGAGCTCACAATAGACGAGAGCGTGCGAGGACTGGAGGACGACCACCCTGTCGCCCACCTGAGCCCCTGGGAGGAAGCAGCGATCGAGATTGCTGGGGCTGACGTGCTTGTGAATGCTGGGGCAGGAGAGACAGGAGCAAGCCCGTAAGCTGATACTTCCCCATCTCTCTCTGACATAGCATGAGTTGCTGATATGATTCTGAAGCCACATCATTTGGACTTGAGCATATGCCAAATCCAATGTGCAAGTAGCCTTGGCATCACATCTCTAACTTTCCTTTACTCCCCCACAGGACCATCCGGAGCCCCCGTCGCCACTGCTGAGGAGGAAGAGGCTTTGCAGCCAGACTCCTCAGAGGAAGCTCCAGCCTCTGAGGGCGCAGCGTCAGCTTAATTAAGCGCACCCAGCACCAGTGCAGACATTCGCACCTCGGTGGGCCCCTCGGGACAGAGAGTAGCATCAGCAGTGTGGGGAGACAGGGACAGCAGAGGAGGGTCCTCATCGGAGGGCACAGGCCTCTGCCAGCTCAGCTGCATGTCGATTCTATGCCTCTGGGTCCATCCGCAAGGAGGTGGTGATGGATCTCCATGCACAGATGCAGGAGTCTGGCAGGTTGTGTCTCCATGGTCGCTGCGAGTGTGTAGCGAATGGAGGAGTCCATGGCGAGCATGAGCAGAGCCTCAGTGGAGTCATTGGCGCATGAAAGCATCACCACGGAAAGTTTGGCTACGGCCGAGGAGGAGGAGAGGAGGGCGGCTGCGGCTGAGGAGGAGAGGAGGGCGGCTGCGGCTGAGGAGGAGAGGAGGGCGGCTGCGGCCTATAGAGGTTCGCAAAAATCCCTGAAGTTCGGAAAATATTGGTCCACATCGTGGACGAAGAATTACGTGATTTGAATTGCCTCTGGGTTGGACAGTGTTTTTAAAACATACCCAGAATCGTGAAAGGCTACGTTGGGAAGAGCAGCACTTGGGCAACATCAGGATCTAAGACAGTACATTTTATTAAAAATCATAGTTTTGAGTTTTGAACTGTGTATATTGTAAAGAGGTTTGAAAATGGCCGTCAGAAAGCATGGCAGAGACAGTGGGGCTTGAAAAAAAGCAGCTCCCAGCTCAAAGGTGTCTGTGTAAGTGGGAGGATCAAGCAGTTGTAGTTAGACCTTTCAATCAAACCAGGGAGTTTCCCTTCTACAGAGGCAAGGTTTGTTTACACGAAACTGCAGGATATTGACATAAGGGATTAACCCACTTGAGCAGTGACCGCAGAACAATCGGTTTCTGTTTACACAGCAATCCAGCCCCATTCAAACCTCTTACACACATTGAGGCACTTTGAAAATACAGAAAGGACTTTCATTAGGAATGAATGGGTTTTTGGAATCACCCATTTCTGTACAATAGGGCAGTTGGGTTCCCTTTTGTTTTCGCCCAGGTGAACTCCGGATGTGGGCGGGGACACTTCAGCCCCAGAAGGTAGACACATCCAAACCACTCCAACCACCTTGAATCAGCTAATCACAGCCTTTCTCTTGTGCATTTGAACTTTTGGGTGTGAATTTTGCACACAGACCTTTTCAGCGCCAAACAGGAGTTGGCAGGATATAAAGATAGCTCCTGAGAAGCTATCGCTCTCACTTCCTTGGACCCCAGGTGAGCAGGTTTCTGACTACTCAGCAAGGTAACCTAGTAAGGAGTTAGGGGGTGGCAATTTAGGGGAAATTGCTAAGATTGTTTAATTAACATTGTAGACATTTATCCCTCATTTTTGCCGTCAGCCTTCCCCTGTTAAGTAATTTACTGTAATTACTGTGTTCGTGTGGTATAGTTTAAAATTTGATCATAGTTTCTTTAGTTTAATATAAGTTGACACTCACATCCAGATCATTCGTCTGATTTAATTTATATCATTAATTAAAGTTCCTCCAGTCAGAACTGGAAGGTGGGGTAGCGATTCAAAACAGCTGTGGAAATTGGTTTACAGTGTAGCAACAAAAGGCTGCCTGACCAGGAGGTGAATTACCGTAAACCCCGGAAAAGATGCCCCCCTACAGGCCATGGAGGAGAGGAGGGCGGCTGCAGCCATGGAGGAGCTTAGTTGCCAGGGTGTCGAAAACAAGGCGAGTGCTCCGAATAGAATGGCATCTCGAGGCGCGATGGGCATCTATTGAACACCGAAACCAGACCTTCATGGAAGTCCCTCTGAGCAGGACTTCCAGTGCTGAGACAGGTCCCCATGGCCCCCCTGATGTGCAGCAAGGTGCTCTCCAGCCACTTGCAGGCACTGAGCGCGAGCTGACCCATGAGAGGGAGGTTGTTAGCACATCTCAAGGAAGTGGGGGCTCCTCTCCAATGCCACTTCAGAGCCCTCGGTCAGAAGCCCGCCGGAGTCCACATCCCAGAGACAGGAGTCTCAAGCCCTGCACAGCCGCAGGAGCAGCAGACTGCAGGCGAGCCCTCATAGGCTCGCCACCCCAGAGGACGCCCGCCAAAGGTGTCGAGACAGGCGCAGCAGGAAAGTGAGCAAGGGGCCTCCACATCTGCTGAAGCCACAGGGGTACCACTACGTAGGAGCACGCGTAAGAGAAAAATAAAGCACCAGTAATCACAAGGGTAGTCACTTGGCATTAAAACTATTTACAAAACTTTTCACCCATCATTTTCCTGTACATAAAAAATCTGGTGGCAACTACTGCAGTTATGGCGTCTGTCATTTGGCGAATGGGGGTATCACAGAGGCCTTAGGATAACTTGCAGATGTCAGCAAGCTGGTCAAATAGGTAGGAATGTGTAGGCATGGGCCACTGTCCATGGTCAATTAAGAAGCAGTGAGGTTGCAGTGTTTGATGTACCAGGCTACGCAAATCTGCCCAGGAAGAGTGCGTTCCTTGCATTCCGCCCAGCAATGCTCTCGCGTACTGGTGCCGCTGGTTCGCGGGCCTCTGCAGGATGCTAGTTTCCGTCCTCCTCCTCCGCATTATCCTCAGCATTCTCATCTGTGGCGGCTCTGCAAGGAGCCTCTTGGTCCTGTGGAAACCAGCAAGCAACGACGCTGTGCCATGTTGTGAAGCACACAGCATACCATGTCGATTTTGGATACCCTGGCTGATGAGTACTGTAGGGCTCCACCTGATCTATCGAGGCATCTGAAGCGCATCTTCAGCAATCCGATGGTTTGCTCGATAATGCATCTGGTGGTAATGTGGTTGGAGTTGTAGCGTTCCTCAGCTTCGCTGGCTGGTCTCAACGGCGTCATTAGCCAAGAGCACAGGGGATATCCCTTGTCTCCAAGTAGCCATCCTTCAAGTTGGCTTGGCGGACTGAATTGCGGAAGCACAGTAGACTGGCGCAGTATGAAGGAGTCATGGCAGCTGCCAGGGTACCTGGCACAAACATGCAAAATCACCTTGTTGGTCACACACCAGCTGAATGTTAAGGGAGTGGATGCCTCTGTGGTTGACAGAAACTCCTGGATTGCGGTGGGGTGCCCTAAGGGCCACGTGTGCAGTCAATGACGCCCTGCACCCTTGGAAAGTCTGCCAGCTGACCAATCCAAGCGCTCGCGCCCTCACACTTGCGATCCCTGGTGAAATGGATGTGATTGTGCGCGAGGGCAAAGAGGGCATCGGTTACCTGCGTGATGCAAGTGTGTGCTGCCGCCTGGGAGATGCCGCTGATGTCTGCTGCTTATCCCTGGAAGGAGCCGGAGGCATAAAAGTTGAGTGTGGTGACTTTGATGGCCACTGGTAAGGAGTGCGGACCTGGTGCTCTGGGCTCTAGGTCTTGCTGCAGCATTGCGCAGATGTCAGTCACAACCTCTCTCGAATGTCGGAGCCGCCTCTGGCACTGCTGCTCAGTCATGTTGAGGTAGCTGACCCTGTTTGGGAGGTATCTCCTGCGCCGACGGCCTTCCATGCACTGGCCCCTTCTAGCCTGTGCTGCCCCAGGTGGCCGAGCCACAGCCGGTCGCTCCTGCTGGTGCTGCTGGATCTGCTGCAGCCTCCTCTGCTGTTGGAGATCCTCTAATGCCAGGAAGGGAAGGAACAAAAGGCCTCCCATGCTTCTGGCAGATGCCTCCGTTGAGGAGGCACTGAGTTAGGGTGGCAAGAGGGGCTTCCTAGGAACTCTGGAGAAGTGTGTGAGGCTCCAACCTTCCACAGCTGTGCCTAAGCCTTCAACAAGTTGCCCCAAGCCTTCAGCAACAAGGTCCTGCAGCCTACAAATGCTGGCTGATTAAATCTCTTCCGTCCTGATTGACCTGCCAGGCGTGTTTTACGTGGGGAAAGGCTGAAAGTTGCAAGGGCCCCTGAAAATAGAATTAAACATGCCAATAATTCATTAGGCTCCCGCTGACCATTCCCGCCTGCTGCGGCGGGACCGATTTGGGCCACGCTGAAACACGGGGGCGAAAGTCGGGCGGGGCGGTCGCGACCCCCTATTTCTGCGATTTTCAGCCCCCGCCCAGGGCCGATGTTTCCCCTTGTGGGGGGAATCTAGAACTTGGGGCATAATTTCAGAATAAGGGGGCACCCATTAAAACAGCAATGAGGAGAAATTTCTTCTGAGGGTCGTGAACCTTTGGAATTCTCTTCCCCAGAGAGCTGTAGAGGCCGGGTCATTGAATATATTTAAGGTGGAGAGGGACAGATTTTTGAACGGTAAGGGAGTGAAGGGTCATGGGGAGCGGGCAGGGAAGTGGAGTTGAGGCCAAGATCAGATCAGCCATAATCTTATTGAATGGCGGAGCAGGCTCGAGGGGCCGAATGACCCACTCCTGCTCCTACGTCTTATGTTCTAATGCAATGTTGAAGTTTCGTGGTTAAATGAATCTATAATTGTGGATCTGGAGCGATTGCGTGTACATAATTTGCGTCCTTAAGCGAGAGCTCCACAGTGGTACAGATAAGGAACAGTAGCATAGTGGTTATGTTACTGGACTAGTAATCCAGAGGCCTGGACTAACTATCTGGAGACGCGAGTTCAAATCCCACCACGGCAGCTGGGGAATTTAAATTCAGTTAATTAAATAAATCTGGAATAAAAGGCTGGACCATGAAACGACCGGATTGTCGGGAAAACCCATCTGGTTCAGTAATGTCCTTTAGAGAAACGAAATCTGCCATCCTTACCCGGTCTGGCTTATGTGACTCCAGATCCACAGCACTGTGGTTGACTCTTAACTGCCCTCTGAAAACGGCCTAGCAAGCCACTCCAGGGCAGTTAGGGACGGGCAATAAATGCTGGCTTTGCCAGTGACGCCCACATCCCGTGAACAAATATAAAAAAAATTGACAAAACTGTAAAATCTCCATCAACGGCACTTATAGCATTGAAGCTGCTGCAAAAATTCTCATTACTTACACTGGGAGAAATTGGACCATAATTTGCTGTCGGTGGCGAAGCCAAATGTGTTCACTGATGAGCTCGTTAAAGAAAGTCTGCACAAACTTGCTGGGAGGCTGCTGGTGAGATCTTCCCCAAAAAACCTGCAGAGTTGCACACAGCGTAGGTGCCCCAGGAGCAGAGCGAGTGCAAACCTGGGGCGTAAAGGGTGACACTCGCACAGAATCTATCAAAAAACTGACAGAAAGATAAGCTATGCAGACACAGCTTTCTGCAGGTGAGTAGACTTGGAATTACTTCAACTTAAATGCAATTGTGTAAATTTTATAAAAATTTTTAAAGACCTTTAAAACAGCAAAATGAAATGGACACTTGTAAAAAGCTGAGCAAAGTCAAATTAAAGGTGCGCACTCATTTACAGAAAAAATATGGCAGCAGGAAAGATGACAGGAAGAGGTCTCAACTTCAGTAAAGACCATCTCAGCACACTCAATGGAGGTGCAAGCGACGTGTGCGCGCCTCATCAGGACTGATCATCCCAAGTGACACGTAAAAGGTAGCAAGTTAGCGTGGAAGGAGGTGGCACAGTCTGCGAGTGCTAACCCCACCGTGCCATGTAGTGCGGAACAGTGGCATAAAACAATTCAACGGTCTGCTAATGTTTGTATAGTTTAGCAATTAATACAAGGTTTGTTAGAATGTTACTAATGTAAAATACAGAAGCGCTTGTGTGTGGGGGGTGGTCTATGTTCATGAAGTCAGCTAGCTGTAAAATTCAACTGCTTTAGAGATGGTCTGAATCACCAAGTGCTTGTAAAGATCTTGGGAGAAAAACTAGGCATCACCCCATTTGGGGCACTAAATTTTGAATTCCACCAGTCCACCGGGGTCTCAGTGTCGCAGCAGGCCAGCAACCTGTGCTCCAGAGGATTGCTAAGGATGCGGGGCTGCTGCCCCCGGGGAGTGGGTCAGTGGAGCAGGAACCTGCTGTCCCCTCTCAGGATGACAGCATTCCTGCTCCCACCACTGCCACTCCGCCATTGTCCATGTCGCTGCCTACCATCCAGCCAGCCCAGACTGCCGCCGCCCAGCCTGAGGTGGTGCAGTCTACAGCCAGGCCTTCCAGGCTCAGTTGGTCAAGGGCGTCCTGCAAGGCCATCTGAAGTCTCCCGCACGGACACTCGGCAGCCTTCCACCAGCCCTGCTGCAGCCACTGGGGAGACACTACGTAGGAGCAGTAGATTAGGGAAAGGCACTGTAAGAGGGGAAGGGTTTGCACAATGGTGATTAGTTAATGTTGTATATGTGGTTCCTCAATTTGGATAAGTTTATTACTGGAATGTTGCAGATTTGGGGGCGATGTCTCATTTCAGCTTTGGGTGTGGTATGGAATGAGAAATTGATGGACTGATGGGGATGGGCTGAGCAACCAGGAAGTGGCCTCGAATTCATTGGAACCGAAGTCTGATGAGGCGGTCACGGACTGCCCTTCCACAAGGCCGATTGAGTGGCTGGCTCCGCAGTCGCTGCTGTTCATGCTCCTGTTCCTCCTCCTCAGGTGGAGTTATGCCTGGTGGCAATGGCTGCGCCCTAAATGGTCAAGTTGTGCAGCATACAACAGAAAGGGACACCTGCTCAGCCAAGTAGTGGAGGGCTCCTCCCGAGCGGTCAAGGCAGCGGAACCATTGCTGGAGAACTCCAATGGTCTGCTCGATGATGTTCCTGGTGGCAACATGGCTCTCATTGTATTAGTGCTGGGCACGAGTGTTGGGGTTGCGGAGGGGAGCCAGGTGGAGAACGGAAAGCCCTCGTCTCCCAGCAGCCATCCTCGAGCTTGATGGCGGCTGGCAAAAGTGCTGGCGCAAGATGAAGGCATTGTGGTTGCTGCCAGGATAGAGGGCATTGATTGCGAGGATTTGCAGTGTGTGGTCACACCTACTGCATAGAGTGGTAGCCTTTGCAGTTATGGAAGACCTCTGGATTGTTATGTGGTGCCTGCAAAGTGATGTGGGTACAGTCAATGGCGCCCTGCACCATGGGGAAGGAAATGTCGTCCCTTCTGTATAGAGCATCTGTGACCTTGTGGATGCAGCAATGGATGGCGAACTGCGATGTGTTAGATATGCCTCCTGTTACACTGGAAGAATCCGCTGGCGTAGAATAGAGGGCGATGGTGACCTTGACTGCCTGAGAGTGCCCTGGTGCTCCTGATGTGAGGCTCAAGGTCTGGCTGCAGGTGGTAGAGCTCTGACCACATCCTTGAAGTGAAGCGAAGCCTTCTAAGACACTGATCCTCAGGTGAGATTGATGTAGGAGAAATGCTGCTGAATACTGTTGGCCCTCCTCCCTCTTGCCACATTTGCAATCTTTCTCTGCCTCAGACGTTGATGCTGGCGGGCGAGGTCCAGTGCCAGTACAGCCTCCATTAAAGTATGCAAATATTGCACTTTGAAAACTCACCTAAATAAGTGAATAATTTTTCCTGAGGCAGAAGACTCCTTCAAGGTGACAAATGCTGAAATCGCTCAAAATGCTTGTTTACCCATGTCAAACAGACAAGGCAGCATTCTTTACAGAATAAAAATAAACTAGATGTGGACGGCGTGGGGGGCGTGAATATGAGCCGGGGTGCTACTTGCGCAGCCGGATGACATGATCTTGCAGAAGAGCGTGGCGCTAGTGGTTACCGCTGCTGCAAACCTTCGTCAATTTCACGGGCTTCTGTACTATCGCCGCACCCGGTCGCTAAGCCGGTAGCACCCCTCAGAAGCACTAAGGTACCAAATTTCTCCCCTTTTTATCTATACACCACAGATTTGGTGTGAAATTGCTATTAGTGAATAGTAACCTGTCTCCAAAGCAGCCAACTTGTCTCACCCAACAATGAAGCAAAATCTGAAATCCATTTTCCATGTCTGTGTGGAGTACAATAACAACACCAGAGAGCGTTCCATGACAGGCAGTGGTGGGGCTGTTCTAAAAGGAGCTGACTGAGCAGAAGAAAGGCTCATTCAGCTGCTGGGCATCAGCGGCAGTTCAGTTTCTGGTGCCCAGATATCGGAGTGTGAGGAAAGGCGAGTGTGGCTTTGTCCAGTTGTATGGTTAATGCAGGTTGGTTAGAAGGTCTGAAGAGATGAAATGATGAATGTGCATGCAGCATGAATATGGGCTTCTGACATGTGCCGGAGGAACATGCTTCATCACTGTAAATGACTTATTGGTTTCCTTCCCACCGTGGTGGACGGCAGTCTTTTGGACACATGGGCTTGAGTCTACAGGTGCAAAGGATGTTCCCATAGGGCCTGGCGGGGGCATTGGGGAAGGGGTTGCAGAGCAAGTTCAGACAGTAAGTGAGGCAGAGGAGAAAGTTGTGCAAGTTGGTGTGGACCCTGGGAGCGTGGGTGGCTATGTGAGAGTGGTGTTGTCATTCTTGCCCTGAAGTTTAGGGGGGGGGGGGGGGGGAGCAATCTTGAGTACGATGACCCGCAGACCATCACCTCACCATCTCCTGGGCCTTCTGGCTCTGTGCAAGGCACAGATTAGTGTCCCCTCGCAGCCAACCGCCAAGCTTGTGGAGCTTCCTTGGAGGGGGGGGGGAGAGTGATCTTGGCACTCAAATGTATTTGCCACCAGCTGCTCTCAGCCACTCTGCAGAAGTTGCTTCCTCGAGTGGGCCACAAAGCATGGGCCCAACGCCATCCATTCAGGGATCCTCCACGTCACCCATTTCCACAGGAATCTCATCTACCAGGTTAAGCGTCAGTCCTTCCCACAGGGAAGAGTTGTGCGATGCACAACAGGCCACCACAATCTGACAATTTCCACAGGCGAGTACTGCACAGCCCCCCCAGACTTCTCCAGGGACTGGAAGCATAATTTCAGTACCGACTGTCCTCTTCACCATGGTGTGTGGACACGTGCACATCTTTCCTGGGCTTCATTATTGGTCTACGATGTCAGCCACCGTTTTAGCAGGTAGCTCTCATCACCCAATGACTGCAACCACTGTCTCCATCATTACCACTGCAAAATCCAGGCCATTTATTTCTAGCATCAAGGTAAGGCAACCAGACTGTGTTGAGGTCTGGTGCCAGGTTTTCCTCGTGGAACTTGTACTGGCATCAGTGGACAGATGTTTGAAGGCACTAGTTCTGACTCCTGCCACTTTACGAATTATAGGAGGAGTCTGATAAGGCACTAATTGGCCAGACTAGAATTATGGATAGGGCATATCTAGGTGACCCTCTATATAGTCATCTAGATGCCCTGTCATAGCTGTACTGGAACAGCTCGACTAGGGGAGCATCTATTTGTCACAGTTCAGCAGCTGGGTTGTCGTCCGGGCCAATGGCCTTTGCTGTATCCCGTGCACCCAGCTCCTTCCCAATAAAAGGTTGAAATTCACACTACCCTCAGACTGGAACCACACATTAGTTTCTTCCCGATTTAAAATCAAATAGGGCTAGACAGTGTACCAGGTTTGCAGAACCGACAGTCAGCAAACTTTTAGGGAAAAGACAACTAGTCCAGTTTTTAGCAAGGAGTCAATAACCCAAAGACTGAAACTCCAAATAACAGCTTTTATTTACTATATATATTTACTATATATAAGAGTTTGTTGAATAAATGTCTTAAGCGGGAATGTCAATGTTTAAAGATAGAAAAAAAACTGTTAAAGTGGAGCTGCAGGAGTTAACAGACAATAGGACAGAGGCCACAGTAAATTGTGGAGAAGCCCTAAATCAGATCATCGCACCAGAAGGAAGAATTAGAGCAGAAGACTCTTACAGGTGTGGAGACAGAACACAAGAACTGAAGGGTCGTTTCAGACAAACTCATGGTCTCCAGGATATGGGGCTGCAGGGGATGGAAGTGTTGAGAACAGTCCAAAAGGAACACCTCAAGAGGCCTAGACCTTGATATAAATCAAAGGCATCTTTAAAGGAAGGGCCTTCCCAGCCCCAGCCCTGTACCCGCCGCTGCCCTGTGCAGTACTGTATCTTGTTACAAGGCTGGGCCGAGTACAGCCCATAATATTCACCATTGTGAAAGTGTCCTTGGGAGGCAGCCACGCCAACTGGACAGTTCTCAATGCAACGACCATTGAGATGAGAACCCTAGAACTTGGAGCAGTTGTATAGTGTGATGGAATTGAACCCCATTCCAGGAGGAAGTCCCACCCCACTGCTAACCCAATGATCTGAGGAAACCCAGGTCATCCCCTCCATCACCATGAGCAACACGAGATTAGCTCAAACTGAAGGACAAGGAATACATTACTTTACCAGAGTTCAGTAATGAGTTTGATGGTGAGCTTGGCCCGGGGAGGGGGGCTGTGGGAGGAGGGGGAGAGAGAAGTGGTGACCCATATGGATTTGATGAGGGTGATATGGGAGCGATGGTCTCAGGAGCAGGTGGGCTAGCTTTCAATTACAGAACAGGAGCTGACCAGTTTTATTGAAAAGGGTCAAGAAATAAATTACTGCCAAAAAATTCTTGGTACTACAGCAGTAAGAGGATGGATAACAATCTGTAATACGCTGCCTGAAAGGGTGGTGGAAGCAGATTCAATAGCAAATTTCCAAAAGGGAATTGGATAAATGCTTTAAAATAGGAAATATTGGCAGGGTAGTGGGACTAATTGGATAGCTCTTTCAAAGAGCCAGGCCAGATACAATGGGCTGAATGACCTCCTTTGTGCTGTATGATTCCAAGAAATTGAGAATAAGCATGAATAAAATATTCTGAATGATTACATCCTCCCCAAAATTCACAAGACAAACATGTTCTTCCAAAGGCAAAATTGAGCGCCTCCATATAAAGAGATGGAATTTTAGATAAACTAAAAAAGGAATCAACCAAATGAAATTCCCAGTGTTAGATGGTATCATCGGAGTGCTGAGACAGACTAAGGAGGCACTGACAACTGAGGGAGTCAATAGACACAGGGAGATACCAATAGGTTGGATACAGGCCAACGTGGTGCCCATATTCGAGGACGACAATTAGACGCAGGCAACTACAGACTCATTGGTCTCACTTCAAATCCATCTATACGGCTGGCACAGAATGGATGTTTCCCCAGATTATAAAATGAAACTGGTGCACACATTGGGATAAAAGCCAGGCAAGACTGTCACAATAGAAGTCTCTTCTGTCTACAATGCTCTTGCATGAATTGATCAGTCTCCCCTCAGTTCCTAACGCGAGTCCACAATCTGCAATTTCAGACTACCTGATCACTATTGGGGGTAATGAAAAAAGCGTCACACCTGTACAATATGCAGCACTCTCAAGTTGGGACAGAGAGGGAGATTTATTTGGCTTCTAATCCATGCTTTACCCAACATGGGAGTGCTCAATGCTCAACTACTGCTGAAGTGAAAATGTTTTCCATTCTCAGCCAAAATATCAACTCAAATTACCCAGGAAAGTGAGCAAATTTAATTTTCACGTTGGCAACACAACTTCTACAACATGCCAGATCCAACCAGTCAATCTGCCTGCCTTGGAGTGACATGCAGCTGTTAACAGTCTGGTTAACAGCCTGGTTATTAAATGCATAAGTTTACCTCAACTTATTCAGAATGTTCCACAAGTTTGAGAAAATAGCACAGTATGGAATAATTTGCAAGAACAGGAGGAGGCCAATGGGAGTGGTAATCCTACTATGTATGGGATTGGGTGGCCAGGCTGTGTCTTGATGGCAATTTACCAGTCTCCCAATAACCATATGTAGCCATGTAACTGGATGCTAGTAGTGGTGACCTCAATAGAATCCATAGGAAATGGTGGAAAACCCTATTTTGCCATTTGCGGTCAACAGATGCATACTGGGTTGCAGGGCATGCAGAGCAGAGAGAGAGAGGAGGCGCACAGCACGACTTGTGCTCGAGATGAATTAGGAGATTTGGCTTTGCAGATTTTGAAATGCAAGACTTCTGAAGTTGAAACATCAAAAATGATCTGCAAGGATAATGAGTATAGCTGGAATCCGGCAGATGGTACAAATCAAACTGGAGTTTTAATCACAAGGTGGATATTTGCCATTTATTTAATTGGCTGATTGTCCAATTAGTACACAAATGAGCTAAACCCAAATCCAGTTCAATCTGGGCCTGATCATTCCAGCTGAGTGGATGTTGCTGAACAGCAGTAATCAGAGTTGCCTAGTTTAAGCCTCCCTTTCAGATCAGTGTCCATGCAGAATTAAATATTCAGTGTAGTTTGTAGTATTCCAGGTTAGCCAAATTCATTGCTTGGTTGAACATTTGGATGAAAGGCTCTCACTGCACTCTGGTTTAAAGCAGAACCAAAACACAGCAACACCGGCACATTGGCTGTTCAAATTTGTTCAGCTGATGTTTGAAAAAGTGTGAGCACGTAGGCATTAAAGTGAAGAAACAGGAGTAGCGTAAACCAAGTGGGATAAGGAGTGGCAGCAGCAACTTGACCTGGTTGGCTGCTGAGAGCAGAGGGAGACTTTGGATTATATATAGAATTACATGTTACAGGTATATAGAATGTACAGCACAGAAACAGGCCATTCAGTCCATCTGGTCTATGCTCCACACGAGCCTCCTCCCACTCTTGCAGCATATTTTCTCCTTCCTCGTGCTTTTCAAGATTTCCCTCAAATACATTTGTTATTCATCTCAACCACTCCTTGTGGTACTGTGCACAATAATCACCTTGTGCATTTATGAGGGTTCATGGGGTAGCCGATTTGCACCCAAGGTTCCACAAACAAGCATGATGAATAACCAATTGATCAAACTTAAGGGGTGGGGTAATGGAGAGGATAATGCAAACTTCCTGTTCAGATAGTGCTATTGGATCTCAGATCCTCCTCGACAGGCAATCCCTCAGTTTAATGTCTCATCCAAGGATTGCAATGCAACATTCCCTTAGTACTGGAGTGTGCACATTATCCGCTGACATCCTGGAATAAGGTTTGAATTTGCAATCAGACAAGAGTGCTACCAATGGAGCGAAGCTGACTCATCTTTGCAACACCAAAATATCATGGAGTGAGTAAGAGCCATCCAACACAGCCCCTGTCCCAGTAACTGCAGCTCAATGATATGTATTACAACAAATGTTAAAAAGCCTTTGATCTATTGTCATTGAATCTTTTGAAGGCAGACTAGTCCCCATTTCCCCCTCAACTATAGATTGTGCACAAGAGAGGTCAACTTAGTCTCTAACTGGTTTAACACTTCACAATTGACCCACAATAGACAGTAAGGGACAGTGTCAATGGTCATTGCCTCAACATTTCCATTCCTCACTGCTTCACCTAGCAGTTCATTGAAAGTTTTGTTTTTGTATAGCAATTCCTTTCTCTCAAAATGCTGGCAAACTGGGAATTTGGGGGGGGTGGGAGAAAGATTTATAGAATTCACAATGCAGAGAAATATCAAAGCACAGAACAAGGAAAAGGCCACTTGGCTCATCAACCCCACTCTCACTGTAGGCCAGGAACAACATGCTCCAACACCTTCAACTGGTTTAACAAACTGAGGAAGGGGTCTGAAAGTTTTTTCTTCAATACCCAAACCGAGCAAAGTTTCCCAGTACCAGGCTTGCCTCTGTTTCACCATCTCCTGCCCGGCAATAGCCCAGCTTGGCCATAACAGTTCGGAGAGCACCCTGTCTACACAGCAACCCAGTCTGTTTCCCAGCAAAATCCAGCCCCCAAACCACACCCCTTTTATAAAGCTGCCAATCAGCTCATTGGCTGCTTCAGCTGGGCACTCAATTAGATGGAGAGTTAGAGCAATGTGGTCCTAAATGATTGGTACAGACACACAAAAAACTTCGAGATAAATACATAAAAAGGTAACTTAGAGAATATAGAAGAAAGCTCGGAGGGAGTGGAAGGATAAGTAATGTTTTACAACTGTTCATAAATTTATGATCTATATTCTATTATTACAGGACTATAGCAACTCCTAATATCCCCGTACCATTTTTAATAGAGTATTGAAATTTACAGTGTGTGAGATGACATGTTAAACAATTGAAAGGGTTAAGGACGTCTTGACAGGAGGATATAAGTCAGCTTTTGTTGCCACCTCCTGCTCAATTACTATGTGCAGCCATTTGAGTCTTGTTACTGCCTCAACAGCAACAACTTTTAATTGTACAGCGCCTTTAATGTAGGAAAACATCCCAAGGGGCTTCACAGAGGTGTGAGGAAAAACATACATCGCGCCAAGGAAGGAGATATTAGGAGGAGGCTTGGTCAAAGAGCTGGGTTTATGGAGGGCCTCAAAGGAGGAGAAGGTGGCAGAGGGTTTAGGGAGGGATGCTTGAAGGACTTAGATGGCTGAAGGTATGGCTGCCATCGGTGTGGCAAAGAGGGGGCGAAGTACTAGGTGCCAGAGTAAGAGGAACAGAGAGTTTGAGGTTGGGGGGCGGTGGGATAGTAGAAATGGAGGGGTTTCAGTGATAGGAAGGGGCGAGGCCATGAAGGCATTTAAATATGAGGATGAGAATATTAAAGTTCAGGTGTTGGGGGCCTGGCAGGCAATACAGGTCACCGAGGACAGGAGTGATGGGCGAGCAGGACTTGGTGTAGGGGATGAGCAGCAGAGTTTTGGATCAGCTGGGTTTATGGAGGCCAGAGGGTGGGAGGCCAACCAGGAGAATATTGGTGTAATCAAGTGTGGAGGTGAGTTTCAACATGGAGTAGAGATGGATGGGAAACACTGAGCTACGGTAGTGTAGTGGTTATGTTTCTGGACTAATAATCCACAGAACGTGATTTCAAATCCCACCACGGCAGTTTGGGCATTTGAACTCAGTGTAAAAACCTGGAAATGAAAGTGACCGTGAAGCTGTCGGATTGCTGTAAATAATCAATTCATGCCCTTTAGGGAAGGAAACCTGCCATCCTTACCCCATCTGGCCTATATGTGACTCCAGTCCCATACCAATGTGTTTGCCTCTTAACTGGCTTCTGAATTGGACTAGCAAGCCTCTAGGTTGCAAAGGACTGGAGTGATTGAAGAAGAAGGCAGCCCACCACCACTGGATGGACCAGAGGGTCTTTACCTGTCCGTCATTGCTCGTCGTATCTTTGCAATAAGAAACGCCTGTGAGTGATGCTATACAGTGATTCACTCACTCTTGTATACCGTTATTACCTTTGGATCTCTAATTGGCGTGTCTGAAAGTCCAAATTTAGCACGCAATTTGAGCCAATTGAGGATCATGATTTAAACGTGCCCGCAGGCGCCGAAACTGACAGCGGCAGGTTTAGCACTCAAGCACTGATTAGACACAATTTTCCAGGAGCTCTGTCGCCTGCCGAGTGTGCTGGCTGGAAGTGGAAGGATGTCTGAAGGAGCTGAAGAGAGGGTGCCCAGGTTTTCCAGTGTGGTCCTGGAGGAGGAGGGATGTCCTCTACCCGCAAGGAGGGCGAGGGGGGAGAAAAAGGAGGCCACAGAGGGCAGCTGATGCGGTGCATGTGTTTGCATATACATGCGGTACAGTAGCAAGGGGTTATATTACTGGACTAGTAATCCAGAGGTCTGGACTAATGATCTGGAGATGTGAGTTCAAATCCCACCACGGCAGCTGGGGAATTTAAATTGTTCATTCAATAAAAATCTGGAAGAAGCTAGTATCAGTCATAGTGACTGAAAATGTGACTTCAACCCACTCTTAACTGCCCTCTGAAATGGTCTAGCAAGTCACTCATAACTCCTACAGCAAAGCAGAAGAATAAAACTGGATAGACTACTCGGCAGCGACCTATGACAAAGGCACACCCAGCCCAGTCAACCCTGCAAAGTCCTCCTCACTGCCATCTAGCGAGCTATCCCACAGGCTAGTCAAGCAACAGCCTGACAAATCATACCCTTCATCCAACATCCCAGACTCCATCACCATCCCTGGGTATGTCCTGTCCCACCGGCAGGACAGACCCACCAAAGGTGGCGGTACAGTGGTGTAGAGTCGGGAGGGAGGGAGTGGCCCTGGGAGTCCTCAACATTGACTGCGGACCCCATGAAGTCTCATGGCATCAGGTCAAACATGAACAAGGATTATCAGCTGATGGGGAGCCAGTAGCTGGTAATCAGTACCACATGTTGAACACCATTTGTTCTTATGTAAGCACGGAGGGCAGCAAGGGCACAGAATGTACTCTGAAGCCCCTCACCCATTCTCTGTCCATCACCCAGGTGCCTCAAAGTCCTGGGCAGGCTGTGGGACCAACACATGATGGTACAGTATATTGTAAGTTATGTACTGTGTTAGGAGGTTTAAATCGCCACAGATAGAGGGCAATATAACCAAGGTAATAAAATGATCAGATGGATTAAGTACATTTTTGCTGGGTCCATGTTATTCTCGTCACTTGTGTTTACATTCCATGCACACCAATTAGAGATCCAAAGGTAATAACGGTATACAAGAGTGAGTGAATCACTGTATAGCATCACTCACAGCAATCATGTACGGTGTCTCAATACAGACCTGATCTTGCATTGTTACAACTGTATGCATGTGATCTGTTGGTTAAAGTAACAAGACAAATTCAGCCGAGAAAGCAGTCCAATATCGTGGTGAACCTGAAAATGTTGCTTCAAATTTCATTAAATTGCAGTTGCTTTGAGGAAGTGTTACCCCACACATCAGCCGGAATCTTGCCAGCCCTGCGAGTGCAGGTTTGGAGGCGGGGCCTGCTGACAAAGTGGCCCTGATTGACAGCGGGCGAAAGTCCGTCTCCATGCAAGATTCGCAACTGTTGGGTCTGCCTGTGTATCGCAGACCCGATACCAAGCGGCGGGCCAGTTAATTAAAAGGTACTAACAGATAGTTTAAAGCTATTTAAGAGGACTAAAAGCAGGCACTTGCAATTTAACCACCTTTGAGGAGTTTGCCGTCCCTCGGGGAACTCGCCAGGTAATTGGGTTCAGGTTCTCAACGGCTCTCCATTGCTTTCTATAGGTGACAGCTGTAAAAGTGGTATAACAGCTACCATTTTACAGCTGTTCACTTTCCAAGGTCAGAAGCTGCAGCCTTCAGTGTGAGGAAGTGTCTTTTCAGCCTCATACACTTTTGGAATTGTTTGTAGAGAGCTCTAGATTCACTGTAAACTGCTTCCGTCAACTCAACTGGATCTGGCATATCAACAATCAGAATGGGCACAATTTATGCTCTCACCTTGGTCCCGAGTCTGACGAGGAACAGCCGCCAGAGAAGCAGAACCAGCCACACCAGCAAGAGCGCCAACTATCTCCTCAACCATCTCATGCTGCACCGCGCCAGAGGCATTACCCCCAGCACAGGGTCTATATGCAGAGGATGAGCTACCTAAACATGACTGAGCAGCAGTGTCGAAGGAGACTCGGGCTAATCGCACCAGGTGGTCACCGACCTTTGCGCATTGCTGGAGGAGGACCTGCAGCCTAGAGGAAGGGGTGAACAGCCAGCACCAGTGGCTGCCAAAGTCACCCTTGCCCTCAACCTCTTCGCCTCAGGCTCCTTCCAGGCATCTGCTGCAGACATCAGCGGCATTTCCCAGTCTGCCACACAGGTCACCGATGCCCTGTTTAACAAGACAACTGGCAACTATATAAGGTTTACCACTCATCAACAGTGACTGAGCGGGCCATTGGCTTCGCCGCTCTGCTTGGCTTCCCACAGGTGCAGGGAGTGATTGACTGTAAACGTGGCGATCAGGGCACCCCATCACAATCAGAGAGCTTTTTTGAACCTCGAGGGCTTCCACTCCCTAAACGTTCAGCTGCAACCACAATAAAATCATAATATGCGCCTGGTTCCCTGGCAGCTTCAATGAATTGTACATCCTGCGTCACTCCACCGTCATAATACTGTGGAGGAGGAATTCCTAGAGTGTATACGGATTGGTTCCCTGGTCCAATATGTCGAGCAACCAACTAGAGATCAGGCCATCTTAGACTGGGTATTATGTAATGAGAGGATTAATTAGCAATCTCGGTCGTGTGAGGCCCCTTGGGAGGAGGGATCATAATATAATGAATTCTTCATTAAAATGGAGTGAAGTAGTCGACTCAGACTAGGGTCCTGAATTTAAATAAAAGGAAACTACGATGGTATAAGGCACGAGTTGGCTAGGATGGTTTGGGGAACGTTACTTAAAGGGTTGACGGGGGATAGGCAATGGCAAACATTTAAAGATCACATGGATGAACTACAGAATTTTCACCCCCGTTTGGCATAACAATAAAACAAAAAAGGTGACTCAACCATGGCTAACAAGGGAAGCATAAGATCCAAGGAGAGGACATATAATTTGGCCAGAAAAAGCAGCAAACTTGAGGATTGGGAGCAGTTTAGGATTCAGGAAAGGAGGACAAAGGGATTAATTAAGAGGGGGAAAATAGATTGAGAGTAAGCTTGCAGGGAACATAACAACTGACTGTAAAAGCTTCCATAGATATGTGAACAGAAAAAGATTGAAGTCAAGTGTAGGTCCCTTGCAGTCAAAATCAGGGGAATTTATAATGGAGAACAAAGAAAGGGCAGACCAATTAAAAACACACTTTGGTTCTGTCTTCACAAAGGAGGACACAAATAACCTCCCAGAGATGTCGGGGAACATAGGGTCTAATGAGAAAGAGGAACTGAATGAAATCAGTATTTGTAGGGAAATGGTATTAGGGAAATTGACAGGACTGAAGGCCGATAAATCCCCAGGGCCTGATAATCTACATCCTAGGGTACTTAAGGAAGTGGCCCTAGAAATAGTAAATGCATTGCTGGTCATCTTCCAAAATTCTATAGACTCTGGAACTGTCACGGGG
The DNA here is from genome assembly GCF_052327205.1 of Somniosus microcephalus. Lineage (NCBI taxonomy): Eukaryota > Metazoa > Chordata > Chondrichthyes > Squaliformes > Somniosidae > Somniosus > Somniosus microcephalus. The sequence continues at coordinate 54,206,175 of NC_141010.1, read as the reverse complement.
CCTTGCATTCATGGGGCCATTTTTTTTCTTCGGGTTACGGTAGTGGACCGAAGCGCAGGAAACCTATCTAGGGACTCGAGACCGGGTAACACTCGAGAGATGATTCACTTGCGACTCGAAGACACAGCAAGAGCTGTGAGTGCACCGAAGCCTGACCTCATTCTGTTCCAGCTCTGAGAGGAGCAGGTTGTGCTTTTGAGCTGCTCCTGCTGCTGAGAGAGTGTGGTTGCCTTGGCCTGGGTGTGGAAGGAGGGAGTGACCCCAGGCCACCACCACTACAAACAACATCATCTACAGAGGTGCCTGGAGAGGGAGGAGGAGAGGGCAGAGGAGGAGGCCAGCTTCCAGTTTTCACAGAGGCCTTTACATCACTGCCTCCAACTTGGCCCCCAGCCTGGGAGAGGGAGAGAGGATACAACTAAACAGCTCCACTTGGAAGGAGGGGCGGAGCTGCAACTTGACTAACTGCAGGTGGGTGTCTCTGTGTACTCCTCTAAAGACTTTACATTCTAGGCGGGGGGGGAAAGAAGACGGGCCGAAAGCCTGGCCTGGGTTGGCTGGAGCCTGCCCAGGTGAAGCTTGTTCCCCTGCATTAAGACCTGGTGTGGGCTGAGCCTGGGCTTTTTCCAGCCTACCCAGGTGAAGACATCTTCTCCCCCTGCCCGAAGAGCATCTTAAGACTTTGTTATACCATCGGGGGAGTACACCCACCGAACAACACCCTGAGTGGGGACCCTGCCTTTTCGGCTCCCCCCTCCTTCCCGTCCCCCTCTTTCTCTCTCCTTGTCCTCTCTGCCTCTGCCTCTCCAAAAGGCACCTCTTTTTTATACTTACTAATTGCCAATTGAGCAGAGGGAGGAAAGGGCCCTCTCCCAATTAACATCATCAAGGGGAGAGGCAGCCCAGTTAATTTACACTCCCTCTGCTCAGGACTCTTTTGCATGAGGCCATCAACATCTTCAGGCCTGTGACTTTTGGGGTGTGTGTAGCTCTTTTAAATCCGCCCCACCATGGCATCTACATCTGCGGCGGCGGTGGGGCCGGCGAGGACATACGCGGCGGTGGCAACGAAAGCCGCGGCCGCTCCCGCTTCCGCTGCTGCCCCGTCGCCGTTCCGCCTAATGACCACAAAGCTCGGGGTGAAGAGCTACACCCACCCCAACATGACTATTGAGGCGTGCGTGAAGGCTATGGCCGGGGTTGTCGGCCCTCCGGCCATAGTCGCCGCCTCAAAAATGTACGGGAAGGCTGTCTTCTTCCTGGAGTCCGAGTGGGCGGTGGCCCTGGCCATCGCTCAGGGGCTCACCGTGGGCGGGACTTTCCTGCCGGTGGACCCGCTGGAGGCCACCGCGCAGAGGGTTGTTTTATCGAACGTCCCACCCTATATCACCGGTGAGCTCCTCCTCCCCCACCTACACCAACTCGGGGAGGTGAGGTCGGGGATTTCCCCGATCCCGCTCGGACTCCGGGAGAGCAGCCTTCGCCATGTCTTCTCCTTCCGGCGCCAGGCCTTTATTCAGCTGGCGCGGGAGGGGGAGACGGACGGGGCTTTCACGGTCCTCCACGGGGGGACCCCGTACCGCGTCTTCTGGACGACGGACGGCGTGCGGTGCCACGCCTGCAGGGAGGTGGGGCACGTTCGGAAAAACTGCCCCGCCTCCAAGGCCGCCAAGTCATCTGGCGTGGCCAAGGCTGGCGCCGCTGCCGCTCCTCCTTCCGGGTCTAGCCGCGCCCCCGCTCAATCGAACGCTACCGGGGCGCGGTCGTCGTCGGAGGCCAACGACATCCAGGCCTCCGGCGGGGGGGAGGAGGGAGGTCCGGTCAGAAAGAAGGCGCGGGATAAGACCAGAAACCGTAGGGTGGGTCCCCCCGCGGAGGGCGTCCCCCTGAATTTGGAGGCCCTGACGCCCGAGCGCGTAATCGCGGAGTGCGGAGGTGGGGGGGACCTCGTGCCCGAGCCTGTGGCCACGACCGCCGAGGCGGTAACGCCAGAACCTGCGGCCGGGCTCGGGCGACCCAAAGAACTCGCTCCACCAGAGGGAGCAGGGGAGGCCCCTGAAGAAATGGAGGCCTCCCTTTACCCCTCTGCGCTCAAAAGAAGGCGCGACTCCCTGGACGAGGAGGAGGACCGGGAGGTGGAAGGTCCCTCCGGTCGGGGGGAGTCGTCGCCCGCCGCGGGCACTGCGCCCCACCCCACCGCTAACACCATCGGCGAACGGCAGGGGTCGCCTGTCCCTGGGGAGGCTGAGGCAGAAGCGTCTGCCCAGCTCGTGCCTCCCGGGGATGGGGACAAGACCCTGCCCGTGGGGGGGGGGGGGGTCGCGGAACAACCTGCGGCGGTTATAGATCCATTGCTGGTGGCATTGCCCCTCGACGGGTCGGGCGGCCAGGGGACCGGGTCGGGCGAGTCGTCTGAGGACGAGCTCGCCCAGAACGACCCGGATTTTTCCCAGGTGCTGCTCGACCTCGTCGAGGTATGTAAAAATTTCACCCCGTCTGCTGGGTCGGAGGCCGGTGGTGTCGTAGAGGAGGGCCCTCGGTCTGTGTCTCCGGCGCCGGGCGACTTGGAGGAGTCCCGGTTTTCGTATTCTCCGGTCTCTCCGGCCTCTCCGGTCGTTCCGGCGCCTGGGGCGGAGGGGGTCTCCGAACCGCCGCCGTCTTCTGGCCCGGCCCCCCTAGAGGAGCCCACGGAGAAATCCTCCGCTACCGATCCTGGGGGTGGGATCCGGGCGGAGGCGGGGCCGGCCGTCACGGCCGAGCCGCCCGATGCGCACTGCGTGGCGGACGGTTTGGCCGACGGTGGCGACCCCCCGGAGGAGGACGGGGACTCGGTGGTAGGGGCGGAGGAGGATCTAGATGCCGTCGCCAAGGAGGCGATGGATGACCTCGCGCCCCTCGCCGGGACCCCCCTCGATCTCATTCCCATCAGGGACCTCCGGGACTTTGTGGCCATGTGCCAGGGTCGCCGCACCACCCGGCGGGCCCTCGACAGATGGTCGGAGCTGGCGCTGCTCATCGGGTCGGCCCGCGTCGCCTACAGGACCATGGGCGAGGACGCGGGCGCGGACACGCTCGAGCTGCGTCGGTTCCGGCTGTTTCTCACTGGGCTGCTGAGGAAGTGGCGGTCGACTAGCGGCCGCCCTTCCTTACCCCGTTAGTCATAAGTAGGGGTTGGTTGTGCTTCTGAAATGAAGATAACCATAGCCAGCCTCAACGTCAACGGCAGCAGGGAAGCTAGCCGCAGGTTTAATAAATTTTCGGTCCTTCGGGACGGGAAGTATGCGGTGTGCTTCCTGCAAGAAACCCACACCGTTCCGGGAGACGAGGCCACGTGGCTCCTGGAGTGGCAAGGAGGGGTCAACATGAGTCACCTCTCCAGTGTTTCCAGTGGGGTGGCTATCTTGTTGGCCCCGCATTTTCAGCCGGAGATCTTGGGGGTGAAGGAGCTCGTGCCGGGCCGCTTGCACCAGGTCACTGTTCGCCTGGGGGGCGTGCCGTTCCATCTAGTGAACGTGTACGCCCCTCAGGCTGGTGCGCAGCAAGCGCGCTTCTTTGAAGAAGTGTCCACTCTTTTGGGCTCCATCGACGCGGGCGAGTGCGTCATCCTCGGGGGGGGATTTTAATTGTACCCTCGAGGCGAGGGACCGCACGGGTGCCCAGCCGTGCCCGGCGGCGATGGGGAAGTTGAGGGACCTGGTCGGGTCCCTCGACTTGGTGGACGTCTGGTGTAATCTCCATCCCGACTCCAGCGCCTTCACTTTTGTGAGGTCTGGGGGAGGAGCGTCCAGGATCGACCGCCTCTACATTTCCCGGGCATACATCTCCTGCGTTCCGACGGCTTCCGTGCGGCCGGTGCCGTGCACGGACCACCACCTGGCGTGGGCGGAGCTCGTGCCGCTGCGCACCGGGAGGGGGTCCGCGTACTGGCACTTTAACAACCTGCTGCTGGAGGACGCGCGGTTCCGGGATTCGTTCGGTCGGTTCTGGGCCGGCTGGAGAAGGAAGCAGGGAGGCTTCCCCTCCTTGAGGCTATGGTGGGATGTGGGCAAGGCTCACATCCGTCTCTTCTGTCAGGAGTACGCGAAGGGGTCGACTAAGAGGCGGGAGGCCCGGGTCGGGCAGTTGGAGAAGGAGGTGCTCGACCTGGAGTCCCGTCTCGGTCAAGTCGCCGAGGACCCGGCCCTGCGGCTGGCGTACGAAGAGAAGAAGGGCGTGCTGAAGGACCTGCAGCTCGTCGGGTCCCGAGGCGCGTACGTGAGGTCGCGGATCCAGTTCCTGCGGGACCTGGACCGCGGCTCCCCCTTCTTCTACTCGCTGGAAAAAAGACGGGGGGTCCGTAAGCAGCTTTTGGAGCTGCTGGCCGACGACGGATCTCCGGTCTCGGATCCGCAGGGAATCCGCGCCTATTACGGGGCTCTGTTCTTTCCGGATCCGTCCAGCGAGGACGCGCGCAGAGTTTTGTGGGAGGACCTGCCGAAGGTCGGCCTGGAGGGCGCCGAAAAATTGGACGCTCCTCTGAGTTTGGAGGACCTGTCCGGCGCCCTCCACCAGCTCTCTAGGGGGAAGTCCCCGGGGCTGGACGGGCTGACCGTGGAGTTCCACAGGGCGTTCTGGGGCGTCCTGGGGGGCGACTACGTGCGGGTCCTGGGGGAATGTTTGGCGACCGGGGAGATGCCCCTCTCGTGGCGCAGGGCGGTGATCGTCCTGCTGCCTAAGAGGGGTGATCTCCGCCTCCTTAAGAACTGGCGCCCAGTCTCCCTCCTCAGCACGGATTACAAAATCTTTGCCAGGGCCATGTCCGTTCGCCTTTGCACCGTGCTGGCCCACATGATCCATCCCGACCAGTCCTACACGGTCCCGGGCCGGACCATTCACGATAACATCCATCTGGTCCGGGACCTGGTCCACCATTCCCAGAGGGCTGGTCTGTCGGTCGCCTTCCTTTCCCTGGATCAGGAGAAGGCGTTCGACAGGGTGGATCACGAGTATCTTTTCGGGACTCTGCGCGCATTCGGGTTCGGGACGTATTTCGTCGCCCGGATCCGACTTCTGTACGCTGCCGCGGAGTGTCTGATTAAAGTTAACGGGTCCTTGACGGCGCCCCTTCGCTTCGGGAGGGGGGTGCGTCAGGGATGCCCCATGTCCGGCCAGTTATATGCCATTTGCGTGGAGCCTTTCCTGCGCCTCTTGCGGAAGAGGTTGGCGGGATTGGCTCTGCGAGGGCCGGGCGTGGAGGTGGTCCTCTCGGCTTACGCCGATGACGTGCTCATGGTCACGGATCCCGTTGACTTGCGGAGGATGCGGGAATGCCAGCAGATTTACTCGGACGCATCCTCCGCCAGGATCAACTGGGGGAAATGTTCTGGACTCCTGGTGGGTCAGTGGCAGGTGGACTCTCTGCCGGAGGAGTTCAGGCCCTTCGCCTGGAGTACGACGCACCTCCTCTACTTGGGAGTCTACCTCAGCCCGGCCGAGGACGCCTGGCCGGCGAACTGGCACGAGCTGGAGGCCAAAGTCACCGCTCGCTTAGGACGCTGGACAGGATTGCTCCGAGTGTTGTCCTACAGGGGTCGGGCGTTGGTCATAAACCAACTGGTGGCCGCCATGTTGTGGTACCGGTTGGTTACTCTGATCCCCCCCCCCCCTCCGTTTGTCGCCAAGATACAGAAGAAGCTCGTCGACTTCTTCTGGAACAACAGGATACACTGGGTCGCTGCCGCGGTTCTGAGTCTCCCGCTTAGGGAGGGCGGTCAGGCGCTGGTGTGCCTTCGCACCCAGGCTGCGACTTTCCGTCTTCAGACGCTGCAGAGATACCTGTACGTCGAGAATCCTCCCAGATGGTGTGCGCTGGCGACGTATTTCTTCCGCCAGCTGCACGGCCTCAATTACGACATGCAGCTCCTGTTTCTGGAAGTGGGCAGCAGGCGTGCCAGCCTGCCGGAGCTGCCTGTCTTTTACCAGGAACTGCTATGGGTTTGGAACTCCGTCGCCTTCAGGCGGAGCTCTCCCCCGTCAGGAATGGCGGCTGTCCTTCGAGAGCCGCTGTTCAGGAATCCGCACCTCCGCGTCCGTGAGTTCGGGCGGCTGGTGGAGCGGAGGGCTGTGCCTGGCAGGGTGACTAGAGTCGGGGACCTACTCGATGGCGGAGGAGCGGGCTGGATGGCGCCGGAGGAGTTGGCGCGGCGTATGTCGTGGGGCAACGTCCGGCTCGCGGTCGATGCCATCGAGGCGGTGAAGGCGAGGTTGCGCCCCGGCGCCACGAGGTGTATCGAGGCGGCTCAAGCGCGTGGGGCGATCCCGCCCGAGCTTACTCCCGTTCGGACGGAATTCCTTATCGGCGCCCTGCCCCAAAGCTCCCCTCGGGGTTTGGTGCCTCACAACTTGAGCCGTCTCGAGGAGATGCCCTCCGTGCCTTTCCATTCTGCGCGGAGGGGTTTCCTGTACGGGCTGCTCTTGCACACCTTCCACTTTGCCATCTTCGCCTGCCGTCCAGACACGCCATGGCGTGACGTCTTACCTTCCGGCGGAGGCGGAGGTCCCCAATGGGGGGCTCTCTATGCGGGAGTCTTCCCTTGTTCTATTGGGGACTTGGCCTGGAGGGTGTTGCACAGAGCAGTCCCGTGCAATAGGTTTTTAAGTAGGTTCATGGACTCCCGGGCCGCCTGTTTGTTCTGCGGTCTGGAGGAGTCCGTGTTCCATGTTTATGTCAAGTGTGGGAGGTTGCAGCCCCTCTTCCACTATTTGAAGGGGCTGCTCCTCAAATTTTGGTTGCACTTCAGTCCCACGCTCTTGATCTACGGTCACCCGGTGCGGAGGGGAGCGGGCAGGTCGGAGGACCTCCTCGTGAGCCTGCTCCTGGGCCTGGCCAAGAAAGCCATTAATTGGTCCAGGCAGCAGGCGGCCGAGGGGGTCGTCCGGCCGGATTGCCTCCCTCTCGTTCGCGGCCGGATGGCCCTGGAGATGGAGCACGCGGTGTCCGCCGGCGAGCTCGAGCTCTTTCGTGACCGGTGGGCGCCGCGGGGACTGGAGTGCGTAATCAATTTAAGGGGCCAAATTTTAATTTGATTTATCGGGTTTATTTAAAGGGTTTATTTGTTTAAGGGTTTTTTTTTTTTGGGTTTTAAAAAAAGAGGACAAACCAAACAACTTTATTCATTCTCTGTCTTGCTGGTTAGAGCTGCCTTGCTCTGTGGGCTGCAGGAGGAAAGTGGAACGTGCTGGCCTCCTGACCAGGCAGGGAGGAGAAGGAGAAGGAGAAACACCAGATCACCACCAACCAGACCAGCCAGAACCTACACAACTGAGGTGCCTGGAGGGAGAGAGGGGAGAGGAATACCATCCAACTTCTACTTGGAAGGAGGGGAGGAGCTGCATCGTTACATCAAACATCTGCAGGTGGGTGTCTTTTTGTGCATTCCCCAAAAGACTGTGTATTCTAGGCGGGGGGAGGAAAGAAGACGGGCCGGAATGTCTGGCCTGGGTCGGCTGGAGCTTGCCCAGGTGAAGTTTGTTTTTTCCCCTGTATTAAGAAGACCTGGGGTGGGCTGAGCCTGGGCTTTTTCCAGCCTGCCCAGGTGAAGACATCTTCTCCTCCTGCCCGAAGACCATTGGTAGAGACTTTATCGTACCATCGGGGGAGTACACCCTGCCGACACCCACCCACCGAACAACACCCTGAGTGGGGACCCTGCCTTTTCGGCTCCCCCCTCCTTCCCGTCCCCCTCTTTCTCTCTCCGCCTCTCCAAAAGGCACCTCTTTTCTTTTTCACCTATGTGGTAAACCACGTTCACTATCGTATCACTGTTAGCAGTTAGCACTGTTCACCACTGTTCGTTATAACTGTATCACTGACCACTATTGTATCACGGTACGAGGTCGCCTCTTGCCACACTGCTATACCTGGGATGACCACTGCCGACTCCGCCTTGGCTCCACCCACCAGGCCAGGTATAAAGGTGAGCGACTGGCTGGTATTCCTCCTGCTTGGATCGGATCACCCACGAGAGTGGGCTCTGTTATTTAGTCAATAAAAACCTTTAGTCACCTTCGTAACTCTTCGCCTTTTATTGGAGGAATTGATAGGTATATCAAATTTATTGACTAAATTTAATGATGTCCGACAACGAGTCACAACCGGCGGAGGAGCCACCAGCGCAGCTCCCAGGAGCACAGCCACACCAGCCAGCTTGGCTGCGAGCCCTCAGACCGCCGTACCTGGACCTGAACCCACGAGCAGCAAACTCAGCCGCAGACTTTAAACACTGGCTGGTCTGCTTCGAATCATACCTGAGAGAATCCAGCGTCCCTCAGGCATCCAAACTAAGTGTCCTGCAGGCACAACTGAGCCCGAGAGTATACACTCTCATCGAGGACATGACTACCTACGAGACCGCCATCAACCTGCTGAAACAGAAGTACCGGACCCCGGTAAACTACATGTACGCTAGGCACCTCCTAAGATCACGGCCGCAACAGCCAGGAGAATCAGTAGCCGAATTCTCACAGGCGCTATATGCACTCGCCAGGAACTGTGACTTTAAATCGGTGTCGGCAGCCGAAAATACTGAAGATAATATCCGCGACGCATTCCTGAAAGGCCTACGGTCCGAGTACTCACGGCAAAGACTGCTGGAAGCTAAAGACCTCAGCATGGAAAAAGCTGAAGCCCTCGCTATCTCCCTGGAAGTGGCCCACCAAGATCAGGAAGCATTCACCAGGTACTGCTCGCGACCCTGGGACTCGGGCCCGACCCCTACCACAGCACCCTTCCCAGCGCCGCCCCCGGGACCTACCTCTGTGTCGGCGTCCCGGACCCGACCGGCCCCGCCACCTCCGGCCCCGACATCGGGCATCCGCGATCGGGCCGCCGGCTGTTTTTTTTGTGGCCAGGAGAAGCACCCGAGGTCGCGCTGCCCAGCCAAGAACTCCATATGCAAAACCTGCCTGAAGAAAGGCCACTTCTCCAAGGCCTGCAGGAGCGGATCCTCAGAGGCCAGCAGTGCCGCATGCGAACTATGGGGGCGGCCATCTTCGTTTAGGGCAACTGAGGCCAGCATCCCCACACATGAGTCATGGGGCGGCCATCTTTGTTTAGGGCAACTGAGGCCAGCATCCCCACACATGAGTCATGGGGGCGGCCATCTTTGATTAAGGCAACGGACCCCAATAGTGCCTCATGGGGCCCTACCTCGTGGGAGACGCCATTTTACTCACCACGCCCGACCGCCTCGCCCGCAGATGACAACGACTCGCTCAGCTACACACTAGCTTCCGTCACCCTGGACCAAGCCCGCCCGCACCATCTGTCCAAGTCAATGATGGACATCAAAGTGAACGGCCACGCCACGACCTGCCTGTTCGACAGCGGAAGCACGGAGAGCTTCATCCACCCAGACACGGTGAGCCACTACTCCCTCTCTGTCCTACCAACGCGCAGCCGAATCTCGATGGCATCGAGGTCCCACGCCACGGACATCAGCGGCTACTGTGTCGTGACCCTGTCGGTTAAGGGCACGGAGTATAAAAACTTTAAACTCCTCGTCCTCCCCCATCTCTGCGCTGCCGTCCTACTAGGGCTGGACTTCCAATCCCACCTCCAAAGCGTAACCCTAGCATACGGTGGACCCCTCCCCCCATTCACAGTCAACAACCAGCAAACGTTAAACCGCCCACCGCGTAACACCTGCAGCCTCTCCACCCTCAAAGGTCCCGCCACCCTCTCTGTTTGCTAACCTTACCCCTGACTGCAAACCCGTCGCTACCAAGAGCAGGCGGTATAGCGCCGGGGACAGAGCCTTCATTAGCTCCGAGGTGCGGCGCCTCCTGAAAGAGGGCATTATCGAGGGGAGCAGCAGCCCCTGGCGTGCCCAGGTCGTAGTCGTAAAGACCGGCGATAAAAACCGCCTGGTCATCGACTACAGCCAGACCATAAACAGATATACCCAGCTGGACGCATACCCCCTCCCCCGCATATCTGACATGGTCAATCAGATTGCACAGTATAAAGTATTCTCGACCATCGACCTGAAGTCGGCCTACCACCAACTCCCTATCCACCCTGAGGACCGCCAGTATACCGCCTTCGAGGCGAATGGGCGCCTATACCACTTCCTTAGGGTCCCCTTCGGTGTCACTAATGGGGTCTCGGTCTTCCAAACGGAGATGGACCAGATGGTTGACCAGAACGAACTGCAGGCTACATTCCCCTACCTAGATAACGTCACTATCTGCGGCCGCGACCGGCAGGAACATGACGCGAATCTGGAGAAATTCCTCCGTACGGCCCAACGGCTGAACCTCACCTACAATAAGGAGAAATGCGTGTTTAACACCACGCGCCTTGCCATCCTCGGCTGCGTAGTGGAGAACGGAATCATCGGCCCCGACCCAGAAAGAATGCGCCCCCTCATGGAGCTACCCCTCCCCCACTGCCCTAAAGCACTTAGGAGAACCCTGGGGCTTTTCGCCTACTATGCCCAATGGGTACCCAATTACGCGGACAAAGCCAGACCCCTCCTGAAAGCCACTTCCTTCTCCCTCACGGAGGAGGCGTGCGCGGAATTCTCCCTCATTAAGGGAGACATAGCCAAGGCCACGATGCACGCAGTGGACGAGTCCATCCCCTTTCAGGTGGAGAGCGACGCATCCGACTTCGCCTTAACCGCCACCCTAAACCAGGAGGGGAGGCCAGTGGCCTTCTTCTCAAGGACCCTACAGGGCCCCGAGATCCGACATTCGTCAGTCGAGAAAGAGGCCCAGGCGATCGTGGAGGCAGTACGGCGCTGGAGGCACTACCTGGCAGGCAAACGATTTACCCTCCTCACCGACCAGCGTTCGGTGGCTTTCATGTTTAATAACAAGCTGAAGGGCAAAATCAAGAATGACAAGATTTTGAGATGGAGAATCGAGCTCTCCACCTACGATTATGAGATCTTGTACCGGCCAGGCAAGCTGAACGAATCCCCTGATGCCCTTTCACGAATGACATGCGCCAGCGCGCATATCGATAGGCTTCAGACCCTCCACGACCAGCTCTGCCACCCCGGAGTCACCAGACTCTACCATTTCATTAAGGCCCGCAACCTGACCTACTCCATCGAGGAGGTCAGGACCGTGACCAGGAACTGCCAGACCTGTGCGGAGTGCAAACCGCACTTCTATAGGCCGGACCGAGCAAGCCTGATCAAGGCCACCCGCCCCTTCGAGCGCCTGAGCATCGACTTTAAGGGGCCCCTCCCGTCCTCTGACCGTAATGTGTAATTCCTCAACATCGTTGATGAGTACTCCCGTTTCCCCTTTGCCTTCCCCTGCCCCGACATGAACAGTAGCACGGTCATTAAGTGCCTGAATGCCCTCTTCGCCTTGTTCGGGTTCCCGAACTATATACACAGCGACCGGGGCTCCTCCTTCATGAGCGAGGAACTCCGGCAATTCCTCCTAGAGAGAGGTATTGCAGCAAGCAGGACCACCAGCTACAACCCCAGAGGTAACGGTCAGGTGGAAAGAGAGAACGCGACGGTATGGAAGGCCGTCCTCTTAGCCTTAAAGTCTAAGGGCCTCCCAACCTCCCGCTGGCAAGAAGTCCTCCCGACAGCGCTGCACTCCATCCGGTCATTACTTTGCACGGCCACTAACACCACCCCCCATGAACGAATGTTCGTTTTCCCCAGGAAGTCGACTACGGGAACCACTCTACCAACCTGGCTGACCGCCCCGGGGCCGGTCTGGCTGCGGAAACACGTGAGGACCCATAAAACGGACCCCCTGGTCGAGAGGGTGAACCTCCTGCACGCCAACCCCCAGTACGCCTACGTGGCGTACCCAGACGGGCGGGAGGACACTGTCTCCCTACGAGACCTCGCACCCTCAGCCGATCCAGAAACACCGCCACCACCCCCCCAACCTCAGTCCAGGTAGACGGCATGCCGGAACCCCACGAGCCCTCGCCGACCACGCAAACACCAGCATCAACACCGGATAAGGCACCAGCACCGGATAAGGCAACACCACCGCTGCGGCGATCGGAGAGGCTTACGAAGCCTCCGGACAGACTGACCTACCAGAATTGGTAGTACACTTCACCCCGCCGGACTTAATTCTAAACAAGGGGTGAATGTGGTAAACCACGTTCACTATCGTATCACTGTTAGTAGTTAGCACTGTTCACCACTGTTCGTTATAACTGTATCACTGACCACTATTGTATCACGGTACGAGGTCACCTCTTGCCACACTGCTATACCTGGGATGACCACTGCCGACTCCGCCTTGGCTCCACCCACCAGGCCAGGTATAAAGGTGAGCGACTGGCTGGTATTCCTCCTGCTTGGATCGGATCACCCACGAGAGTGGGCTCTGTTATTTAGTCAATAAAAACCTTTAGTCACCTTCGTAACTCTTCGCCTTTTATTGGAGTAATTGATAGGTATATCAACCTACTAATTGCCAATTGAGCAGAGGGAGGAAAGGGCCCTCTCCAATTAACATCATCAGGGGGAGAGGCTGCCCAGTTAATTTACACTCCCTCTGCTCAGGACTCTTTTACCTGAGGCCATTAACACCTTCAGGCCTGTGACTTTTGGGGTGTGTGTAGCTCTTTTAAATCCGCCCCACTATGGCGTCTACATCTGCGGCGGCGGCGGGGCCGGTGAGGACATACGCGGCGGTGGCGACGAAAGCCGCTTCCGCGGCTGCCCCGTCGCCGTTCCGCCTAATGACCGCAAAACTCGGGGTGAAAAGCTACACCCACCCCAATATGACAATTGATACGTGCGTCAAGGCTATGGCCGGGGTTGTCGGCCCTCCGGCCATAGTGGCCGCCTCAAAAATGTACGGGAAGGCTGTCTTCTTCCTGGAGTCCGAGCGGGCGGTGGCCCTGGCCATCGCTCAGGGGCTCACCGTGGGCGGGACTTTCCTGCCGGTGGACCCGCTGGAGGCCACCGCGCAGAGGGTGGTTTTATCGAACGTCCTGCCCTTTATCACCAGTGAGCTCCTCCTCCCCCACCTACACCAACTCGGGGAGGTGAGGTCGGGGATTTCCCCGATCCCGCTCGGACTCCGGGAGAGCAGCCTTCGCCATGTCTTCTCCTTCCGGCGCCAGGCCTTTATCCAGCTGGCGTGGGAGGGGGAGACGGACGGGGCTTTCACGGTCCTCGACGGGGGGACCCCGTACCGCGTCTTCTGGACGACGGACAGCGTGCGGTGCCACGCCTGTAGGGAGGTGGGGCATGTGCGGAAAAACTGCCCCGCCTCCAAGGCCGCCAAGTCATCTGGCGTGGCCAAGGCTGGCGCCGCCGCCGCTCCTCCTTCCGGGTCTAGCCGCGCCCCCGCTCAATCAAACGCTACCGGGGTGCGGTCGTCGTCGGAGGCCAACGACATCCAGGCCTCCGGCGGGGGGGAGGAGGGAGGTCCGGTCAGAAAGAAGGCGCGGGACAAGACAAGAAACCGTAGGGTGGGTCCCCCCGCGGAGGGCGTCCCCCTGAATTTGGAGGCCCTGACGCCCGAGCGCGTCTTAGCAATAATCGCGGAGGTGGGGGGGACCTCGTGCCCGAGCCTGTGGCCGCGACCGCCGAGGCGGTCACGCCAGAACCTGCGGCCGGGCTCGGGCCCGGGGGACCCAAAGAACTCGCTCCACCAGAGGGAGCAGGGGAGGCCCCTGAAGAAATGGAGGCCTCCCTTTACCCCTCCGCGCTCAAGAGAAGGCGCGACTCCCTGGACGAGGAGGAAGACCGGGAGGTGGAAGGTCCCTCCAGTCGGGGGGAGTCGTCGCCCGCCGCGGGCGCTGCGCCCCACCCCACCGCTAACACCATCGGCGAACGGCAGGGGTCGCCTGTCCCTGGGGAGGCTGAGGCAGAAGCGTCTGCCCAGCTCGTGCCTCCCGGGGATGGGGACGAGACCCTGCCCGTGGGGGGGGTCGCGGAACAACCGGCGGCGGTTATAGATCCATTGCTGGTGGCATTGCCCCTCGACGGGTCGTCTGAGGACGAGCTCACCCAGAACGACCCGGATTTTTCCCAGGTGCTGCTCGACCTTGTCGAGGTTTGTAAAAAATTTTCCCCGTCTGCTGGGTCGGAGGCCGGTGGCGTTGCAGAGGAGGGCCCTCTGTCTGTGTCTCTGGCGCCGGGCGACTTGGAGGGGGCCGGGTTTTCGTTTTCTCCGGTCTCTCCGGCGCCTGGGGCGGAGGGGGTCTCCGAACCGCCGCCGCCTGCTGGCCCGGCCCCCCTAGAGGATCCCGGGGGGGGAATCCTCCGCTACCGATCCTGGGGGTGGGATCCGGGCGGAGGCGGGGCCGGCTGTCGCGGCCGGGCCGCCCGATGCGCACTGCGTGGCGGACGGTTCGGCCACCAGTGGCGACCCACCGGAGGAGGACGGGGACTCGGTGGTGGGGGCGGAGGAAAACTTAGAATCCATCGCCGACGAGGCGATGGATGACCTCGCGCCCCTCGCCAGGACCCCCCTCGTTCTTATTCCCATCAGGGAGCTCCGGGAATTTGTGGCCACGAGCCAGGGTCGCCGCAGGACCCAGCAGGCCCTCGACAGATGGTCGGGGCTGGCGCTGCTCATCGGGTCGGCCCGCGTCGCCTATAAGACCATGGGTGCGGGCGTGAGCCCGTCCGAGCTGCGTCGGTTCCGGACATTCTTCACCGGGCTGCTAAGGGAGTGGCGGTTGACTTGCGGCCGCCCTCCCTTCCCCCGTTAGGTTTAAGTAGGGGTTGGTTGTGCTTCTGAAATGAAGATAACCATAGCCAGCCTCAACGTCAACGGCAGCAGGGAAGCTAGCCGCAGATTTAATAACTTTTCGGTCCTTCGGGACGGGAAGTATGCGGTGTGCTTACTGCAAGAAACCCACACCGTTCCGGGAGACGAGGCCACGTGGCTCCTGGAGTGGCAAGGAGGGGTCAGCATGAGTCACCTCTCCAGTGCTTCCAGTGGGGTGGCTATCTTGTTGGCCCCGCATTTTCAGCCGGAGATCTTGGGGGTCAAGGAGCTTGTGCCGGGCCGCTTGCTCCAGGTCACTGTTCGCCTGGGGGGCGTGCCATTCCATCTAGTGAGCGTGTACGCCCCTCAGGCCGGTGCGCAGCAAGCGCGCTTCTTTGAAGAAGTGTCCACTCTTTTGGGCTCCATCGACGCGGGCGAGTGCGTCATCCTCGGGGGGGATTTTAATTGTACCCTCGAGGCGAGGGACCGCACGGGTACCCAGCCGAGCCCGGCGTCGGTGGGGAAGTTGAGGGACCTGGTCGGGTCCCTCGACTTGGTGGACGTCTGGCGTAATCTCCATCCCGACTCCAGCGCCTTCACTTTTGTGAGGTCTGGGGGAGGAGCGTCCAGGATCGACCGCCTCTACATTTCCCAGGCATACGTCTCCTGCGTTCCGACGGCTTCCGTGCGGCCGGTGCCGTGCACGGACCACCACCTGGTGTGGGCGGAGCTTGTGCCGCCGCGCGCCGGGGGGGGGTCCGCGTACTGGCACTTTAACAACCTGCTGCTGGAGGACGCGCGGTTCCGGGATTCGTTCGGTCGGTTCTGGGCCGGCTGGAGAAGGAAGCATGGGGGCTTCCCCTCCTTGAGGCTATGGTGGGATGTGGGCAAGGCTCACATCCGTCTCTTCTGTCAAGAGTACGCGAAGGGGTCGACCAAGAGGCGGGAGGCCCGGGTCGGGCAGTTGGAGAAGGAGGTGCTCGACCTGGAGTCCCGTCTCGGTCAAGTCGCCGAGGACCCGGCCCTGCGGCTGGCGTACGAAGAGAAGAAGGGCGCGCTGAAGGACCTGCAGCTCGTCGGGTCCTGAGGCGCGTACGTGAGGTCGCGGATCCAGTTCCTGCGGGACCTGGACCGCGGCTCCCCCTTCTTCTACTCGCTGGAAAAAAGACGGGGGGCTCCGTAAGCAGCTTTTGGAGCTGCTGGCCGACGACGGATCTCTGGTCTCGGATCCGGAGGGGACGCGCGCGGAGTTTTGTGGGAGGACCTGCCGAAGGTCGGCTTGGAGGGCGCCGAAAAATTGGACGCTCCTCTGAGTTTGGAGGAGCTGTCCGGCGCCCTCCGCCAGCTCTCTAGGGGGAAGTCCCCGGGGCTGGACGGGCTGACCGTGGAGTTCCACAGGGCGTTCTGGGGCGTCCTGGGGGGCGATCACATGCGGGTCCTGGGGGAATGTTTGGCGACCGGGGAGATGCCCCTCTCGTGGCGCAGGGCGGTGATCGTCCTGCTGCCTAAGAGGGGTGATCTCCGCCTCCTTAAGAACTGGCGCCCGGTCTCCCTCCTCAGCACGGATTACAAAATCTTTGCCAGGGCCATGTCTGTTCGCCTTGGCACCGTGCTGGCCCACATGATCCATCCCGACCAGTCCTACACGGTCCCGGGCCGGACCATTCACGATAACATCCATCTGGTCCGGGACCTGGTCCACCATTCCCAGAGGGCTGGTCTGTCGGTCGCCTTCCTTTCCCTGGATCAGGAGAAGGTGTTCGACAGGGTGGATCACGAGTATCTTTTCGGGACTCTGCGCGCTTTCGGGTTCGGGACGCATTTCGTCGCCCGGATCCGACTTCTGTACGCTGCCGCGGAGTGTCTGATTAAAGTTAACGGGTCCTTGACGGCACCCCTTCGCTTCGGGAGGGGGGTGCGTCAGGGATGCCCCATGTCCGGCCAGTTATATGCCATTTGCGTGGAGCCTTTCCTGCGCCTCTTGCGGAAGAGGTTGGCGGGATTGGCTCTGCAAGGGCCGGGCGTGGAGGTGGTCCTCTCGGCTTACGCCGATGACGTGCTCCTCGTGGTCACGGATCCTGTTGACTTGCGGACGATGCGGGAATGCCAGCAGATTTACTCGGACGCATCCTCCGCCAGGATCAACTGGGGGAAATGTTCTGGACTCCTGGTGGGTCAGTGGCGGGTGGACTCTCGGCCGGAGGAGTTCGGGCCCTTCGCCTGGAGTACCACGCACCTCCTCTACTTGGGAGTCTACCTCAGCCCGGCCGAGGACGCCTGGCCGGCGAACTGGCACGAGCTGGAGGCCAAAGTCACCGCTCGCTTAGGACGCTGGACAGGATTGCTCCGAGTGTTGTCCTACAGGGGTCGGGCGTTGGTCATAAACCAACTGGTGGCCGCCATGTTGTGGTACCGGTTGGTTACTCTGATCCCCCCCCCTGCGTTTGTCGCCAAGATACAGAAGAAGCTCGTCGACTTCTTCTGGAACAACAGGAGACACTGGGTCGCTGCCGCAGTTCTGAGTCTCCCGCTTAAGGAGGGCGGTCAGGCGTTGGTGTGCCTCCGCACCCAGGCTGCGACTTTCCGTCTTCAGACGCTGCAGAGATACCTGTACGTCGAGAATCCTCCAAGATGGTGTGCGCTGGCGACGTATTTTTTCCGCCAGCTGCACGGCCTCAATTACGACACGCAGCTCCTGTTTTTGGAGGTGAGCGGCAGGCGTGAGAGCCTGCGGGAGCTGCCTGTCTTTTACCAGGAACTACTATGGGTTTGGAACTCCGTCGCCTCCAGGCGGAGCTCTCCCCCGTCAGGAGCGGCGGCTGTCCTCCGGGAGCCGCTGTTCAGGAATCCGCACCTCCACGTCCGCGAGTTCGGGTGGCTGGCGGAGCACAGGGCTGTGCCTGGCAGGGTGACTAGAGTCGGGGACCTACTCGATGGCGGAGGAGTGGGCTGGATGGCGCCAGAGGAGCTGGCGCGACGCATGTCGTGGGACAACGTCCGGCTCGCGGTCAATGCCATCGGGGCGGTGAAAGCGATGTTGCCCCCCGACGCCACGAGGTGTGTCGAGGCGGCTCGGGCACGTGGCGAGATCCCGTCCGAGCTTACTCCCGTTCGGATGGAATTCCTTATCGGCGCCTTGCCCCGAGACTCCCCTCGGGGATCGGCGCCTCACAACTTGAGCCGTCTCGAGGAAATACCCTCCGTGCTTTTTCATTCTGCGCGGAGGGGTTTCCTGTACGGGCTGCTCTTGCACACCTTCCACTTTGCCATCTTCGCCTGCCGTCCGGACACGCCGTGGCGTGACGTCTTACCTTCCGGCGGAGGCGGAGGTCCCCAATGGGGGGCTCTCTATGCGGGAGTCTTCCCTTGTTCTATTGGGGGCTTGGCCTGGAGGGTGTTGCACAGAGCAGTCCCGTGCAACAAGTTTCTAAGTAGGTTCACGGACTCCCGGGCCGCTTGTTTGTTCTGCGGTCTGGAGGAGTCCGTGTTCCATGTTTATGTCGGGTGTGGGAGGTTGCAGCCCCTCTTCCATTATTTGAAGGGGCTGCTCCTCAAATTTTGGTTGCACTTCAGTCCCACGCTCTTGATCTAAGGTCACCCGGTGCGGAGGGGAGCGGGCAGGTCGGAGGACCTCCTCGTGGGTCTGCTCCTGGGCCTGGCCAAGAAAGCCATTAATTGGTCCAGGCAGCGGGCGGTCGAGGGGGTCGTCCGGCCGGATTGCCTCCCTCTCTTCCGCGGCCACGTTCACGGCCGGGTGGCCCTGGAGATGGAGCACGCGGTGTCCGCCGGCGAGCTCGAGCTCTTTCGTGACCGGTGGGCGCCGCGGGGACTGGAGTGCATAATTGGTTTAAACAACCAAACTTTAATTTAATGGGTTAAGTCTTGTTTCTGGGTTTTTTGTTAGTGTATTTGTTTAATGTATTTTTTATTGGTGTAACACAAGAGGAGCAATGCGGTCCTAAATGATTGGTCAACACCAGAGAACGAGGAACAATTAGTCATTCTCTTGCAGCTCTGTGTGGAGAAGGCTGTGCTGGTGCAGAGCTCCTCCTGCTGCTGCTGCTGTGGAGGGCACCCAACATCATTTACAGAGGTGCCTGGAGAGGACGGAGGAGAGGACAGAGGAGGAGGCCAGCATTACACCTGGAGAGGCCTCTTTGTCATCACTGCCTCCCAATTCGGCCTCCAGCCCAGGAGAGGGAGAGAGGGAGAGAGCACACGAGCAGCTCCACGTGGAAGGAGGGGTGGAGCTGCGATTCCAGACATCTGCAGGTGGGTGTCCTTGTGCATTCCCCCAAAGACTTTGCATTCCAGGCGGGGGGAGAAAAGAAGACAGGCCGGAAGCCTGGCCTGGGTTGGCTGGAGCCTGCCCAGGTGAAGCTTGGTTGTTTACTTCGCATCAAGAAGACCTGGTGTGGGCTGAGCCTGGGCTTTTTCCAGCCTGCCCAGGTGAAGACGTCTTCTCCCCCTGCCCGAAGACCATCAGGAAAGACTTTGTTATTCCATCGGGGGAGTGCACCCAGCCGACGCCCACCCACCGACCAACACCTTAAGTGGGGACCCTGCCTTTGCGGCCCCCCCTCCTTCCCATCCCCCTCTTTCTCTCTCCTTGTCCTCTCTCTGCCTCTCCAAAAGGCACCTCTTTTATTATTTCCTAATTACCCATTGAGCAGAGGGAAGGAAGGGCCCTCTCCCAATTGACACCATTAAGGGGAGAGGCTGCCCAGTTAATTTACACTCCCTCTGCTCTGGGAAGACATATTACTAAGGCCATTAACACCTTCAGGCCTGTGACTTTTGGGGTGTGTGTAGCTCTTTTTTTTTTAAGATCCACCCCACTATGGCATCTACATCCGCGGCGGCGACGGGGCCGGCGAGAACTTATGCGGCAGTGGCGGCCAAAGCTGCGGCCGCTCCCGCTTCCGCTGCCGCCCCGTCGCCGTTCCGCCTGCTGACTGAAAAACTTGGGGTGAAGAGCTACACCCACCCCAACATGACTATTGAGGCGTGCGTAAAGGCTATGGCCGGGGTTGTCGGCCCTCCGGCCATAGTCGCCGCCTCAAAAATGTATGGGAAGGCTGTCTTTTTCCTGGAGTCCGAGCGGGCGGTGGCCCTGGCCATCGCCCAGGGGCTCACCGTGGGCGGGACTTTCCTGCCGGTGGACCCGCTGGAGGCCACCGCGCAGAGGGTCGTCCTCTCAAACGTCCCGCCCTATATCGCCGGTGAGCTCCTCCTCCCCCACCTACGTCAACTCGGGGAGGTGAGGTCGGGGATTTCCCCGATCCCGCTCGGGCTCCGGGAAAGCAGCCTTCGCCATGTCTTCTCCTTCCGGCGCCAGGCTTTCGTTCAGCTGGCGCGGGAGGGGGAGACGGACGGGGCTTTCACGGTCCTCCACGGGGGGACCCCGCACCGCGTCTTCTGGACGGCGGACGACGTGCGGTGCCACGCCTGTAGGGAGGTGGGGCACGTGCGCAAAAACTGCCCCACCTCCAAGGCCGCCAAGTCATCTGGCGCCGCCGCCGCTCCTCCCTCCGGGTCTAGCCGCGCCCCCGCTCATTCCAACGCTACCGGGGCGCGGTCGTCGTCGGAGGCCATCGTCGTCCAGGCCTCCGGCGGGGGGGAGGAGGGAGCTCCGGTCCAAAAGAAGGCGCGGGATAAGACCAGAAACCGTAGGGTGGGTCCCCCCGCGGAGGGCGTCCCCCTGAATTTGGAGGCCCTGACGCCCGAGCGCATAATCGCGATAATCGCGGAGTGCGGAGGTGGGGGGGACCTCGTGCCCGAGCCCGTGGCTGCGACCGCTGAGGCGGTAATGCCAGAACCTGCGGCCGGGCTCGGGCCCGGGGGTCCCAAAGAACTCGCTCCTCCAGAAGGAGCAGGGGAGGCCCCTGAAGAAATGGAGGCCTCCCTTTACCCCTCCGCGCTCAAAAGAAGGCGCGACTCCCTGGACGAGGAGGAGGACCGGGAGGTGGAAGGTCCCTCCGGTCGGGGGGAGTCGTCGCCCGCCGCGGGCGCTGCGCCCCACCCCACCGCTAACACCATCGGCGAACGGCAGGGGTCGCCTGTCCCTGGGGAGGCTGAGGCAGAAGCGTCTGCCCAGCTCGTGCCTCCCGGGGTTGGGGACGAGACCCTGCCCGTGGGGGGGGTCGCGGAACAACCCGCGGCTGTAAAGTCTGTAGGTTGTGCAGTAAATAACTTCAGAGACTTTAGAATTACAAACAAAACAGGTCTTTACTATTCAGAGGTCTGGGCGATTTCTGCCCTAGTTAACGTATCACAACCCTTATATACTGGTGTGGTCACTATCGGTATTACCGTATACATGAGCCAACAAATAGTGCCACCCTGAAGTAGTGCTCTTAAAGGCGAACGGTCACATTCTATAGTTCCCTTAAAGGTAAACGGTTACATACACAACACTCCTCCCTTCCTAGCTTATTACTTACAGAATCCCGTTAAACATACAATCTTCAATTTTATATAAACAGGTTGCAGATATACTCTCGATGGAGTCAACGTCATATAACAATTTACAGATATACTCTCGATGGAGTCAACGTCATATAACTTCATGTTTAACATAACATAATAACATATATAACTTCATGTCAAAACAGATCACAGATTCAGTCTCTGTGGAAAACAGTTCATAGATTCAGTCTCTGTGGTGTAGTCGGTTCACATTGCTGGAGTGACTCATTCAATAGTCCTTCCATGGGTTTAACAGTTTGAACTTCCGAACTGAATTGGCTCCGTTCGGAGGGACCACGTGTGTGATCTGGTAGAGGTAATCATGGTTCAGATGGGTCATCTTCTGTTTCGACTTTTCCTTTTCTGCTTCTTGGAGACTCTCTGGGCTCCACTGTCCGCTGCCAGCTGCATGCGCAGTTCCTCCTTCTCTTCCTCCTTTTTCCGTAGTAGAGCCACCTTCTCCCGATGTTCCGTAGACTTTCGGTGCTCCTCCATGATTTCTGTATGGTGGGAGTCGAAGTTACAAGTTGGGCAGGACAGGACATAGTAATATTCGGAGTCGTCCTGAGCTAGGCCAGCGAGAGGGTCTTCTATGTCCTCCCTACCCAGCTGGACGTCAGCCAGCTTTTGTTCCAAATCCAGACATCTTTCCTGAAGAGACTTCTTCACGTGTTCCGCTTCCTCTAACTTTTTCTGGGCTTTCAGCAAGTTGTTTACTAATGACCTCATTTGTGATTTTAATACTTCAACTTCCTTTGGAGATTGATTGATCGGACTATTCAATCCCTCTACCGGAGCAGTTGTTTCAGCGTTCTGTTGTTCAACCTTGACATGAGTCAGCGTACTTTTGGTATCTAAGGGTTGCTCTGCTGCCATCTTCTCAGTCTGTGTTGCAACCTCGGCTATTTCAATAACTTTTGAGAGCTCCAAACCCTTCTCCTCTGACGATTTAAGCTCATGTTCATGGCCCATTCTTATGGTCTCTGTGTTTCTTACAGTTCCCTTTTCTTCCACTGAAAAGATTTCCAGTTGCATCTGTTCTTCAAGTCGTTGGACCTCGGCCATTGCCGCTTCATATTTATTTTGTGTTTCCTTTAATAATTTAACGAGTTCTTGGACATCCTGTATTCCCTGTTCTGGTATGTCTTCCACCACTAATTTTTTTCCTATGGATTGAATCCCTAACGATGAGTCAGCCTTGGCCTGAAGCTCATCAAACATTTCCTGCAGACTTTGTAATTCTTGCTTATGGTCAACCTTTAGTCGTTCATGTTCTTTCACTAACACGAGCTTTTCGGAAGTTGCCAAGTTAACCCCTTCCAGGATTGTAGTCCGAGCCTGTTCATACTGTTCTTTCAACTCGTTACACTCTGCTTGCAACAAGTCGTAGAGGTGAACTGGAATACCATCCTGACTTCCTGAAGATTCCTCTTCCTTTGGATCGTTCTGTGTATATTCTAGTTCCTGAACAGCCTCAGGGAGATGTGATTGGTACTTGGCCACAATGGCTCTATGGTCGCTCTCTGCTTGAGCGAGCTGTCTCTGTTGTCTTTCCAGGGACTCCCATTCGGTGTCCCAGAACTTTTTCACCTTTTCCATCTCTTGTAGGAGACGGGCACTCAACTGTTCTAATGTCGTTGTACTTTGACATAACGTTGAGTTCTAGCCCGGTGTTCCTCCGTAATGCATCTGTCTGTAGCTTGAACAGACTCAGAATTCTCTGTCTTTATGCACGCCATCGATTTCCCAACCTTAGTCCGTGAGTTCATGTTAATCTTGTTTTTCATACATAAGCTGGACTTATCGTCTTCCGGCTCGGAGTCTGAGCTGCTTGTCTGCACCGAGTCCTCACTCGTCATTGCTTGTCGGTAGTGCCATTCCATGTCTATTTTCTTGATCCACTCCCGTCCCAGAAGTGGTGGTCCTCCCTCAGGTAGTACGTACAGATACATTCGTGGGTGTTCTTTACCCCTATCTCTCACCTTGACTCGTATCTTTCCCAGGGGGTATACATGATGCCCCGTGTATGTCTGTAATACGAATTTGGTATTTCTTAAGGGTATGTGAGAGAATAGCCGGTGATAGTCCTTTTGGTTGATGACGGATACAGCTGATCCCGTGTCCAGCTCCATTCGTACTTGGACTCCCGCTATTTTTAGTGTGACCCAGATCAACTGTAGATCAGTTACTTTACCCACATGGTGGATTCTCAGACTATCCAGCTCCTGGCTGTTTGGGTCTGAGTCTGAATTTTGTTCGTCTGAACTCTTTTCAGCCACCTGATGCACCTTGTTGTACTTTCCTTGTGGTGGTGGCTTCCTTTGCTTGTTGGTCTTCTTTCCGGACCTGCATACCTTCGCGATGTGACCCAGTTTGCCACATTTCCTGCACTCTTGGTTCCCAAACCAGCACTGATTCTGGTTGTGCGTTGTCTTTCCACAACGGTAGCATTTGGGAGTGCTTGTTGTAATTTGGTCCACCCCGAGTGCCGCCGCCTTTAGCTGCATTTCCGCCGTCCCTTTTGCTGCGGCTTCGTGCGATGAAGCTATGAGGACAGCCCTGTCCAGTGTGAGGTCGTTTTCTTCCAGAAGTCGCTTCTGCGTTCCTTCTTTGGCCAAGCGCATACGAACTTGTCCCGCAGCGCCTCTGTCAAATTCCCTCCAAACTGGCAGTATTTCGCTAGCTTACGCAGTTCGACTAAGTATTCCGCATTGCTTTCATCTTGCCTCTGGGTTCTGGCGTAAAATTTAAATCGTTCAGCCAGCATCAACGGTGTGGGGTTCAAGTGATCCTTCAACACTGTTACGATCTCTTCGAAGGTCTGGTCCACTGGTTTAACTGGTGCTATTAGATGTTTCAAAAGCCCGTATGTTTTTGCTCCCATCGAATTTAACAAAGTTATTGCCTTGTTGTCATCCTCAATTTCGTTGGCTACGCAATATATTTCTATGCGTTCCACATACGTGGCCCAGTCTTCTATTTCTGCATTAAAGTCATTAATATTTCCTCGCTTAGGCATCTTCTCTTTTTGAGAACAGTACAAGTATTACTTTACTTATTATTAATTTTCTTCTCTCTTCTTGAGAACACACCAGCCTTTCTGAAAAATCTTATTACTTTTCTGAAATTCTTAATAATTTCCAAGATGGCGGTTTCCCGCTTCTTCCTTCTTCTTCAGCGGTTTTCCCCGAAAATGGCGGCTTTCCCGCGCTTCTCGCTCTCCCCGCCCACTTCACTGGCGGTTTTCCCGCGCTTGGCGGTCTTCACCCGGTCCCCCGACGCCGTCTGTCAGCCCGAGTGCGGTCCTTATCTATAATGCGATCGCTGGATCGCGAAGCGGCTGCCGGCCCTTATCTGTAGATCCGATCGCTCTCGCGGCTCTCGGCCCTTATCTGGAGATGCGATCGCTGGCTTGCAACGCCTCCCGCTCGGCTCTGGCTCCCCCGCTCGCGCGGCTCTCGGCTCTGACACTCCCGCGCCTACTCGCAGGCTCAGCGCTTCGTGGCAGCGGTTGCTGCACGGCTTCTCACATTGCCCGCGGTCCGGCTGTCACCCGACGCCGTTGGACCCGAATGCTTTGCCCTTCTCCTCCAAATACTTCTACCCCGTTTTTTTTAAAATTTATTTGTTTTAACTACTCACAGTCTCTTCGGCCGCCTTGTTTTAGGCTGATTGGCTCGCTCAAGATGTGGTAGCAGGGTAATCTGTGCCTGTTGCTGCCGCAGCTTTGCTGTTAATCTTCCAGCTTCCAGTAAGTACTATACTTTTAGTAGACGGAGCCTCGTGTTTTCTTTTTGAAGCTCTCTGCTACTGGTTAGTCTTGCCGCAGGGTACGATCGGACTCGTCGCCACTGTAAAGTCTGTAGGTTGTGCAGTAAATAACTTCAGAGACTTTAGAAGTACAAACAAAACAGGTCTTTACTATTCAGAGGTCTGGGCGATTTCTGCCCTAGTTAACGTATCACAACCCTTATATACTGGTGTGGTCACTATCGGTATTACCGTATACATGAGCCAACAAATAGTGCCACCCTGAAGTAGTGCTCTTAAAGGCGAACGGTCACATTCTATAGTTCCCTTAAAGGTAAACGGTTACATACACAACAGCGGCGGTTATAGATCCACTGTTGGTGGCATTGCCCCTCGACGGGTCGGGCGGCCAGGGGACCGGGTCGGGCGAGTCGTCTGAGGACGAGCTCGCCCAGAACGGCCTGGATTTTTCCCAGGTGCTGCTCGACCTCGTCGAGGTATGTAAAAATTTCACCCCGTCTGCTGGGTTGGAGGCCGGTGGCGTCGCAGAGGAGGGCCCTCGGTCTGTGTCTCCGGCGCCGGGCGACTTGGAGGAGGCCCGGTTTTTGTATTCTCCGGTCTCTCCGGCCTCTCCGGTCGTTCCGGCGCCTGGGGCGGAGGGGGTCTCCGAACCGCCGCCGTCTTCTGGCCCGGCCCCCCTAGAGGAGCCCAGGGAGAAATCCTCCGCTACCGATCCTGGGGGTGGGATCCGGGCGGAGGCGGGGCCGGCCGTCACGGCCGAGCCGCCCGACGCGCACTGCGTGGCGGACGGTTTGGCCGACGGTGGCGACCCCCCGGAGGAGGACGGGGACTCGGTGGTAGGGGCGGAGGAGGATCTAGATGCCATCGCCGAGGAGGCGATGGATGACCTCGCGCCCCTCGCCGGGACCCCCCTCGATCTCATTCCCGTCAGGAACCTCCGGGACATTGTGGCCACGTGCCAGGGTCGCCGCACCACCCGGCGGGCCCTCGATAGATGGTCGGAGCTGGCGCTGCTCATCGGGTCGGCCCGCGTCGCCTACAGGACTATGGGCGAGGACGCGGGCGCGGACCCGCTCGAGCTGCGTCGGTTCCGGCTGTTTCTCACTGGGCTGCTGAGGAAGTGGCGGTCGACTAGCGGCCGCCCTTCCTTACCCCGTTAGTCATAAGTAGGGGTTGGTTGTGCTTCTGAAATGAAGATAACCATAGCCAGCCTCAACGTCAACGGCAGCAGGGAAGCTAGCCGCAGGTTTAATAACTTTTCGGTCCTTCGGGACGGGAAGTATGCGGTGTGCTTCCTGCAAGAAACCCACACCGTTCCGGGAGACGAGGCCACGTGGCTCCTGGAGTGGCAAGGAGGGGTCAACATGAGTCACCTCTCCAGTGTTTCCAGTGGGGTGGCTATCTTGTTGGCCCCGCATTTTCAGCCGGAGATCTTGGGGGTCAAGGAGCTCGTGCCGGGCCGCTTGCTCCAGGTCACCGTTCGTCTGGGGGGCGTGCCGTTCCATCTAGTGAACGTGTACGCCCCCGGGGCCGGTGCGCAGCAAGCGCGCTTCTTTGAAGAAGTGTCCACTCTTTTGGGCTCCGTCGACGCGGGCGAGTGCGTTGTCCTCGGGGGGGAGTTTAATTGTACCATCGAGGCGAGGGACCGCACGGGTACCCAGCCGAGCGCGGCGTCGGTGGGGAAGTTGAGGGACCTGGTCGGGTCCCTCGACTTGGTGGACGTCTGGCGTAATCTCCATCCCGACTCCAGCGCCTTCACCTTTGTGAGGTCTGGGGAAGGAGCGTCCAGGATCGACCGCCTCTACATTTCCCGAACGTACGTCTCCTGCGTTCCGACGGCTTCCGTGCGGCCGGTGCCGTGCACGGACCACCACCTGGTGTGGGCGGAGCTCGTGCCGCCGCGCGCCGGGGGGGGGTCCGCGTACTGGCACTTTAACAACCTGCTGCTGGAGGACGCGCGGTTCCGGGATTCGTTCGGTCGGTTCTGGGCCGGCTGGAGAAGGAAGCAGGGGGGCTTCCCCTCCTTGAGGCTATGGTGGGATGTGGGCAAGGCTCACATCCGTCTCTTCTGTCAGGAGTACGCGAAGGGGTCGACCAAGAGGCGGGAGGCCCGGGTCGGGCAGTTGGAGAAGGAGGTGCTCGACCTGGAGTCCCGTCTCGGTCAAGTCGCCGAGGACCCGGCCCTGCGGCTGGCGTACGAAGAGAAGAAGGGCGCGCTGAAGGACCTGCGGCTCGTCGGGTCCCGAGGCGCGTACGTGAGGTCGCGGATCCAGTTCCTGCGGGACCTGGACCGCGGCTCCCCCTTCTACTCGCTGGAAAAAAGACAGGGGGTCCGTAAGCAGCTTTTGGAGCTGCTGGCCGACGACGGATCTCCGGTCTCGGATCCGGAGGGAATCCGCGCGGAGACCCGCGCCTATTACGGGGCTCTGTTCTCTCCGGATCCTTCCAGCGAGGACGCGCGCAGAGTTTTGTGGGAGGACCTGCCGAAGGTCGGCCTGGAG
The DNA here is from genome assembly GCF_052327205.1 of Somniosus microcephalus. Classification (NCBI taxonomy): domain Eukaryota; kingdom Metazoa; phylum Chordata; class Chondrichthyes; order Squaliformes; family Somniosidae; genus Somniosus; species Somniosus microcephalus. The sequence continues at coordinate 54,178,738 of NC_141010.1, read as the reverse complement.
GGCGCCGAAAAACTGGACGCTCCTCTGAGTTTGGAGGAGCTGTCCGGCGCCCTCCGCCAGCTCTCTAGGGGGAAGTCCCCGGGGCTGGACGGGCTGACCGTGGAGTTCCACAGGGCGTTCTGGGGCGTCCTGGGGGGCGACTACGTGCGGGTCCTGGGGGAATGTCTGGCGACCGGGGAGATGCCCCTCTCGTGGCGCAGGGCGGTGATCGTCCTGCTGCCTAAGAGGGGTGATCTCCGCCTCATCAAGAACTGGCGCCCGGTCTCCCTCCTCAGCACGGATTACAAAATCTTTGCCAGGGCCATGTCTGTTCGCCTTGGCGCCGTGCTGGCCCGCATGATCCATCCCGACCAGTCCTACACGGTCCCGGGCCGGACAATTCACGAAAACATCCATCTGGTCCGGGACCTGGTCCACCATTCCCAGAGGGCTGGTCTGTCGGTCGCCTTCCTTTCCCTGGATCAGGAGAAGGCGTTCGACAGGGTGGATCACGAGTATCTTTTCGGGACTCTGCGCGCATTCGGGTTCGGGACGCATTTTGTCGCCCGGATCCGACTTCTGTACGCCGCCGCGGAGTGTCTGATTAATGTTAACGGGTCCTTGACAGCGCCCCTTCGCTTCGGGAGGGGGGTGCGTCAGGGATGCCCCATGTCCGGCCAGTTATATGCCATTTGCGTGGAGCCTTTCCTGCGCCTCTTGCGGAAGAGGTTGGCGGGATTGGCTCTGCGAGGGCCGGGCGTGGAGGTGGTCCTCTCGGCTTACGCCGATGACGTGCTCCTCGTGGTCACGGATCCCGTTGACTTGCGGAGGATGCGGGAATGCCAGCAGATTTACTCGGACGCATCCTCCGCCAGGATCAACTGGGGGAAATGTTCTGGACTCCTGGTGGGTCAGTGGCAGGTGGACTCTCTGCCGGAGGAGTTCAGGCCCTTCGCCTGGAGTACAACGCACCTCCTCTACTTGGGAGTCTACCTCAGCCCGGCCGAGGACGCCTGGCCGGCGAACTGGCACGAGCTGGAGGCCAAAGTCACCGCTCGCTTAGGACGCTGGACAGGATTGCTCCGAGTGTTGTCCTACAGGGGTCGGGCGTTGGTCATAAACCAACTGGTGGCCGCCATGTTGTGGTACCGGTTGGTTACTCTGATCCCCCCCCTGCGTTTGTCGCCAAGATACAGAAGAAGCTCGTCGACTTCTTCTGGAACAACAGGAGACACTGGGTCGCTGCCGCGGTTCTGAGTCTCCCGCTTAGGGAGGGCGGTCAGGCGTTGGTGTGCCTCCGCACCCAGGCTGCGACTTTCCGTCTTCAGACGCTGCAGAGATACCTGTACGTCGAGAATCCTCCAAGATGGTGTGCGCTGGCGACGTATTTTTTCCGCCAGCTGCACGGCCTCAATTACGACACGCAGCTCCTGTTTTTGGAGGTGAGCGGCAGGCGTGAGAGCCTGCGGGAGCTGCCTGTCTTTTACCAGGAACTACTATGGGTTTGGAATCACGTCGCCTCCAGGCGGAGCTCTCCCCCGTCAGGAGCGGCGGCTGTCCTCCGGGAGCCGCTGTTCAGGAATCCGCACCTCCACGTCCGCGAGTTCGGGTGGCTGGCGGAGCGCAGGGCTGTGCCTGGCAGGGTGACTAGAGTCGGGGACCTACTCGATGGCGGAGGAGTGGGCTGGAAGGCGCCAGAGGAGCTGGCGCGACGCATGTCGTGGGACGACGTCCGGCTCGCGGTCAATGCCATCGGGGCGGTGAAAGCGATGTTGCCCCCCGGCGCCACGAGGTGTGTCAAGGCGGCTCGGGCACGTGGGGAGATCCCGTCCGAGCTTACTCCCGTTCGGATGGAATTCCTTATCGGCGCCTTGCCCCGAGACTCCCTTCCGGGATCGGCGCCTCACAACTTGAGCCGTCTCAAGGAAATACCCTCCGTGCTTTTTCATTCTGCGCGGAGGGGTTTCCTGTACGGGCTGCTTGTGTCGTTTTACCTCCGGACGGAGGCGGAGGTCCCCAATGGGGGGCTCTCTATGCGGGAGTCCTCCCCTGTTCTATCGGGGATTTGGCCTGGAGGGTGTTGCACAGAGCAGTTCCGTGCAATAGATTTTTAAGTAGGTTTACGGACTCCCAGACCGCTTGTTTGTTCTGCGGTCTGGAGGAGTCCGTGTTCCATGTTTATGTCGGGTGTGGGAGGTTGCAGCCCCTCTTCCATTATTTGAAGGGGCTGCTCCTCAATTTTTGGTTGCACTTCAGTCCCACGCTCCTGATCTATGGTCACCCGGTGCGGAGGGGAGCGGGCAGGTCGGAGGACCTCCTCGTGGGTCTGCTCCTGGGCCTGGCCAAGAAAGCCATTAATTGGTACAGGCAGCGGGCGGTCGAGGGGGTCGTCCGGCCGGATTGCCTCCCTCTCTTCCGCGGCCACGTTCGCGGCCGGGTGGCCCTGGAGATGGAGCACGCGGTGTCCGCCGGCGAGCTCGAGCTCTTTCGTGACCGGTGGGCGCCGCGGGGACTGGAGTGCATAATTGGTTTCAACAACCAGACTTTAATTTAAGGGGTTAAGTCTTGTTTCTGGGTTTTTTGTTAGTGTATTTGTTTAATGTATTTTTTATTGTTTTAAACAAAAGAGGAGCAATGTGGTCCTAAATGATTGGTGAACACCAGAGAACGAGGAACAATTAACAAAGGAACAAGCAAGTGAAGGTTGGAGCTCATTGTGTTGCAGCAGTGAGAGGAGAAGGCTGTGCTGTTGCAGAGCTCCTGCTGCTGTGGGGACCACAAGGACCAGCAGCCGACATCATTTACAGAGGTGCCTGGAGAGGACGGAGGAGAGGACAGAGGAGGAGGCCAGCATTACACCTGGAGGGGCTTTATTTCATCACTGCCTCCCAATTTGGCCTCCAGCCCAGGAGAGGGAGAGAGGAGACCAAACAGCTCCACGTGGAAGGAGGGGAGGAGCTGCAACTTGAAACAACTGCAGGTGTGTGTCGATGTGCATTCCCCCCTAAAGACTTTACATCCTAGGCGGGGGGAGGAAAGAAGACGGGCCGAAAGCCTGGCCTGGGTTGGCTGGAGCCTGCCCAGGTGAAGCTTGCTTGTTTGTTTGCATCACATCAAGAAGACCTGGTGTGGGCTGAGCCTGGGCTTTTTCCAGCCTGCCCAGGTGAAGACGTCTTCTCCCCCTGCCCGAAGACCATCAGGAAAGATTTTGTTATTCCATCGGGGGAGTGCACCCAGCCGACGCCCACCCACCGACCAACACCTTAAGTGGGGACCCTGCCTTTGCGGCCCCCCCCTCCTTCCCATCCCCCTCTTTCTCTCTCCTTGTCCTCTCTCTGCCTCTCAAAAGGCACCTCTTTTATTATTTTTCTAATTACCCATTGAGCAGAGGGAAGGAAGGGCCCCCCTCCCAATTAATACCATCAAGGGGAGAGGCGGGCCAGTTAATTTACACTCCCTCTGCTCTGGGAAAAAGCCTTAATTACCGAGGCCATTAACATCTCGGGGCCTGTGACTTTTGGGGTGGGTGTGGCTCTTCTTTAAAACCGCCCCACGATGGCGAGCACTTCGGCGGCGACGGGGCCAGCGATGACCTATGCGGCGGCGGCCAAAGCCTCGGCCGCTCCCGCTGCTGCTGCTGCCCCGTCGCCATTCCGGTTAATGACCATCAAGCTCGGGGTGAAGAGCTACACCCACCCCGACATGACTATTGAGGCATGCGTAAAGGCTATGGCCGGGGTTGTCGGCCCTCCGGCCATAGTCGCCGCCTCAAAAATGGATGGGAAGGCTGTCTTTTTCCTGGAGTCCGAGCGGGCGGTAGCCCTGGCCATCGCCCAGGGGCTCACCGTGGGCGGGACTTTCCTGCCGGTGGACCCGCTGGAGGCCACCGCGCAGAGGGTCGTTCTGTCGAACGTCCCGCCCTATATCACCGGTGAGCTCCTCCTCCCCCACCTACGTCAACTCGGGGAGGTGAGGTCGGGGATTTCCCCGATCCCGCTCGGGCTCCGGGAGGGCAGCCTTCGCCATGTCTTCTCCTTCCGGCGCCAAGCTTTCGTGCAGCTGGCGCGGGAGGGGGAGACGGACGGGGCTTTCACGGTCCTCCACGGGGGGACCCCGTACCGCGTCTTTTGGACCACGGACGGCGTGCGGTGCCACGCCTGTAGGGAGGTGGGGCACGTGCGCAAAAACTGCCCCGCCTCCAAGGCCGCCAAGTCATCTGGCGCCGCCGCCGCTCCTCCCTCCGGGTCTAGCCGCGCCCCCGCTCGATCCAACGCTACAGGGGCGCGGTCGTCGTCGGAGGTCGATGCCATCCTGGCCTCCGGCGGGGGGGAGGAGGGAGGTCCGGTCCGAAAGAAGGCGCGGGACAAGACGCGGAACCGTAGGGTGGGTCCCCCCGCGGAGGGCGTCCCCCACAATATGGAGCCCCTGACGCCGGAGAGCGTCGCCGCGATAATCGCGGAGTGCGGAGGTGGGGGGGACCTCGTGGCCGAGACCGTGGCCGCGACCGCCGAGGCGGTCACGCCAGAACCTGCGGCCGGGCTCGGGCCCGGGGGACCCAAAGACCTCGCTCCACCAGAGGAAGCAGGGGAGGCCCCTGAAGAAATGGAGGCCTCCCTTTACCCCTCCGCGCTCAAAAGAAGGCGCGACTCCCTGGACGAGGAGGAGGACCGGGAGGTGGATGGTCCCTCCGGTCGGGGGGAGTCGTCGCCCGCCGCGGGCGCTGCGCCCCACCCCACCGCTAACACCATCGGCGAACGGCAGGGGTCGCCTGTCCCTGGGGTGGCTGAGGCAGAAGCGTCTGCCCAGCTCGTGCCTCCCGGGGATGGGGACGAGACCCTGCCCGTGGGGTGGGTCGCGGAACAACCCGCGGCGGTTATAGATCCACTGTTGGTGGCATTGCCCCTCGACGGGTCGGGCGGCCAGGGGACCGGGTCGGGCGAGTCGTCTGAGGACGAGCTCGCCCAGAACGGCCCGGATTTTTCCCAGGTGCTGCTCGACCTCGTCGAGGTATGTAAAAATTTCACCCCGTCTGCTGGGTCGGAGGCCGGTGGCGTCGCAGAGGAGGGCCCTCGGTCTGTGTCTCCGGCGCCGGGCGACTTGGAGGAGGCCCGGTTTTCGTATTCTCCGGTCTCTCCGGCCTCTCCGGTCGTTCCGGCGCCTGGGGCGGAGGGGGTCTCCGAACCGCCGCCGTCTTCTGGCCCGGCCCCCCTGGAGGAGCCCAGGGAGAAATCCTCCGCTACCGATCCTGGGGGTGGGATCCGGGCGGAGGCGGGGCCGGCCGTCACGGCCGGTTTGGCCGATGGTGGCGACCCCCCGGAGGAGGACGGGGACTCGGTGGTAGGGGCGGAGGAGGATCTAGATGCCGTCGCCGAGGAGGCGATGGATGACCTCGCGCCCCTCGCCGGGACCCCCCTCGATCTCATTCCCGTCAGGGACCTCCGGGACTTTGTGGCCACGTGCCAGGGTCGCCGCACCACCCGGCGGGCCCTCGATAGATGGTCAGAGCTGGCGCTGCTCATCGGGTCGGCCCGCGTCGCCTACAGGACTATGGGCGAGGACGCGGGCGCGGAACCGCTCGAGCTGCGTCGGTTCCGGCTGTTTCTCACTGGGCTGCTGAGGAAGTGGCGGTCGACTAGCGGCCGCCCTTCCTTACCCCGTTAGTCATAAGTAGGGGTTGGTTGTGCTTCTGAAATGAAGATAACCATAGCCAGCCTCAACGTCAACGGCAGCAGGGAAGCTAGCTGCAGGTTTAATAACTTTTCGGTCCTTCGGGACGGGAAGTATGCGGTGTGCTTCCTGCAAGAAACCCACACCGTTCCGGGAGACGAGGCCACGTGGCTCCTGGAGTGGCAAGGAGGGGTCAACATGAGTCACCTCTCCAGTGTTTCCAGTGGGGTGGCTATCTTGTTGGCCCCGCATTTTCAGCCGGAGATCTTGGGGGTCAAGGAGCTCGTGCCGGGCCGCTTGCTTCAGGTCAACTTGCGCCTGGGGGGCGTGCCGTTCCATCTGGTGAACGTGTACGCCCCCGGGGCCGGTGCGCAGCAAGCGCGCTTCTTTGAAGAAGTGTCCACTCTTTTGGGCTCCGTCGACGCGGGCGAGTGCGTCGTCCTCGGGGGGGATTTTAATTGTACCCTCGAGGCGAGGGACCGCACGGGTACCCAGCCGAGCCCGGCGTCGGTGGGGAAGTTGAGGGACCTGGTCGGGTCCCTCGACTTGGTGGACGTCTGGCGTAATCTCCATCCCGACTCCAGCGCCTTCACCTTTGTGAGGTCTGGGGGAGGAGCGTCCAGGATCGACCGCCTCTACATTTCCCGGGCGTACGTCTCCTGCGTTCCGACGGCTTCCGTGCGGCCGGTGCCGTGCACGGACCACCACCTGGTGTGGGCGGAGCTCGTGCCGCCGCGCGGCGGGGGCGGGTCCGCGTACTGGCACTTTAACAACCTGCTGCTGGAGGACGCGCGGTTCCGGGATTCGTTCGGTCGGTTCTGGGCCGGCTGGAGAAGGAAGCAGGGGGGCTTCCCCTCCTTGAGGCTATGGTGGGATGTGGGCAAGGCTCACATCCGTCTCTTCTGTCAGGAGTACGCGAAGGGGTTGACCAAGAGGCGGGAGGCCCGGGTCGGGCAGTTGGAGAAGGAGGTGCTCGACCTGGAGTCCCGTCTCGGTCAAGTCGCCGAGGACCCGGCCCTGCGGCTGGCGTACGAAGAGAAGAAGGGCGCGCTGAAGGACCTGCGGCTCGTCGGGTCCCGAGGCGCGTATGTGAGGTCGCGGATCCAGTTCCTGCGGGACCTGGACCGCGGCTCCCCCTTCTTCTACTCGCTGGAAAAAAGACGGGGGGTCCGTAAGCAGCTTTTGGAGCTGCTGGCCGACGACGGATCTCCGGTCTCGGATCCGGAGGGAATCCGCGCGGAGACCCGCGCCTATTACGGGGCTCTGTTCTCTCCGGATCCGTCCAGCGAGGACGCGCGCAGAGTTTTGTGGGAGGACCTGCCGAAGGTCGGCCTGGAGGGCGCCGAAAAACTGGACGCTCCTCTGAGTTTGGAGGAGCTGTCCGGCGCCCTCCACCAGCTCTCTAGGGGGAAGTCCCCGGGGCTGGACGGGCTGACCGTGGAGTTCCACAGGGCGTTCTGGGGCGTCCTGGGGGGCGACTACGTGCGGGTCCTGGGGGAATGTCTGGCGACCGGGGAGATGCCCCTCTCGTGGCGCAGGGCGGTGATCGTCCTGCTGCCTAAGAGGGGTGATCTCCGCCTCCTCAAGAACTGGCGCCCGGTCTCCCTCCTCAGCACGGATTACAAAATCTTTGCCAGGGCCATGTCTGTTCGCCTTGGCGCCGTGCTGGCCCGCATGATCCATCCCGACCAGTCCTACACGGTCACGGGCCAGACCATTCACGATAACATCCATCTGGTCCGGGACCTGGTCCACCATTCCCAGAGGGCTGGTCTGTCGGTCGCCTTCCTTTCCCTGGATCAGGAGAAGGCGTTCGACAGGGTGGATCACGAGTATCTTTTCGGGACTCTGCGCGCTTTCGGGTTCGGGACGCATTTTGTCGCCCGGATCCGACTTCTGTACGCTGCCGCGGAGTGTCTGATTAAAGTTAACGGGTCCTTGATGGCGCGCCTTCGATTCGGGAGGGGGGTGCGTCAGGGATGCCCCATGTCCGGCCAGTTATATGCCATTTGCGTGGAGCCTTTCCTGCGCCTCTTGCGGAAGAGTTTGGCGGGATTGGCTCTGCGAGGGCCGGGCGTGGAGTGGAGGTGGTCCTCTCGGCTTACGCCGATGACGTGCTCCTCGTGGTCACGGATCCCGTTGACTTGCGGAGGATGCGGGAATGCCAGCAGATTTACTCGGACGCATCCTCCGCCAGGATCAACTGGGGGAAATGTTCTGGACTCCTGGTGGGTCAGTGGCAGGTGGACTCTCTGCCGGAGGAGTTCAGGCCCTTCGCCTGGAGTACAACGCACCTCCTCTACTTGGGAGTCTACCTCAGCCCGGCCGAGGACGCCTGGCCGGCGAACTGGCACGAGCTGGAGGCCAAAGTCACCGCTCGCTTAGGACGCTGGACAGGATTGCTCCGAGTGTTGTCCTACAGGGGTCGGGCGTTGGTCATAAACCAACTGGTGGCCGCCATGTTGTGGTACCGGTTGGTTACTCTGATCCCCCCCCCTGCGTTTGTCGCCAAGATACAGAAGAAGCTCGTCGACTTCTTCTGGAACAACAGGAGACACTGGGTCGCTGCCGCGGTTCTGAGTCTCCCGCTTAAGGAGGGCAGTCAGGCGTTGGTGTGCCTCCGCACCCAGGCTGCGACTTTCCGTCTTCAGACGCTGCAGAGATACCTGTACGTCGAGAATCCTCCAAGATGGTGTGCGCTGGCGACGTATTTTTTCCGCCAGCTGCACGGCCTCAATTACGACACGCAGCTCCTGTTTTTGGAGGTGAGCGGCAGGCGTGAGAGCCTGCGGGAGCTGCCTGTCTTTTACCAGGAACTACTATGGGTTTGGAATCACGTCGCCTCCAGGCGGAGCTCTCCCCCGTCAGGAGCGGCGGCTGTCCTCCGGGAGCCGCTGTTCAGGAATCCGCACCTCCACGTCCGCGAGTTCGGGTGGCTGGCGGAGCGCAGGGCTGTGCCTGGCAGGGTGACTAGAGTCGGGGACCTACTCGATGGCGGAGGAGCGGGCTGGATGGCGCCAGAGGAGCTGGCGCGGCGCATGTCGTGGGACGACGTCCGGCTCGCGGTCAATGCCATCGGGGCGGTGAAAGCGATGTTGCCCCCCGGCGCCACGAGGGGCGTCGAGGCGGCTCGGGCACGTGGGGAGATCCCGTCCGAGCTTACTCCCGTTCGGATGGAATTCCTTATCGGCGCCTTGCCCCGAGACTCCCCTCGGGGATCGGCGCCTCACAACTTGAGCCGTCTCGAGGAAATACCCTCCGTGCTTTTTCATTCTGCGCGGAGGGGTTTCCTGCACGGGCTGCTCTTGCACACCTTCCACTTTGCCATCTTCGCCTGCCGTCCAGACACGCCGTGGCGTGCCGTTTTACCTCCGGACGGAGGCGGAGGTCCCCAATGGGGGGCTCTCTATGCGGGAGTCCTCCCCTGTTCTATCGGGGATTTGGCCTGGAGGGTGTTGCACAGAGCAGTTCCGTGCAATAGATTTTTAAGTAGGTTTACGGACTCCCAGACCGCCTGTTTGTTTTGCGGTCTGGAGGAGTCCGTCTTTCACGTTTACACGGGGTGTGAGAGGTTGCAGCCCCTCTTCCATTTTTTGAAGGGGCTGCTCCTCAAATTTTGGTTGCACTTCAGTCCCACGCTCCTGATCTACGGTCACCCCGTGCGGAGGGGAGCGGGCAGGTCGGAGGACCTCCTCGTGGGCCTGCTCCTGGGCCTGGCCAAGAAAGCCATTAATTGGTCAAGGCAGCGGGCGGTCGAGGGGGTCGTCCGGCCGGATTGCCTCCCTCTCTTCCGCGGCCACGTTCGCGGCCGGGTGGCCCTGGAGATGGAGCACGCGGTGTCCGCCGGCGAGCTCGAGCTCTTTCGTGACCGGTGGGCGCCGCGGGGACTGGAGTGCATAATTGGTTTAAACAACCAAACTTTAATTTAATGGGTTAAGTCTTGTTTCTGGGTTTTTTGTTAGTGTATTTGTTTAATGTATTTTTTTTTTATTGGTTTAACACAAGAGGAGCAATGTGGTCCTAAATGATTGGTGAACACCAGAGAACGAGGAACAATTAGTCATTCTCTTGCAGCTCTGTGTGGAGAAGGCTGTGCTGGTGCAGAGCTCCTCCTGCTGCTGCTGCTGCTGTGGAGGGCACCCAACATCATTTACAGAGGTGCCTGGAGAGGACGGAGGAGAGGACAGAGGAGGAGGCCAGCATTACACCTGGAGAGGCCTCTTTGTCATCACTGCCTCCCAATTCGGCCTCCAGCCCAGGAGAGGGAGAGAGGGAGAGAGCACACGAGCAGCTCCACGTGGAAGGAGGGGTGGAGCTGCGATTCCAGACATCTGCAGGTGGGTGTCCTTGTGCATTCCCCCAAAGACTTTGCATTCCAGGCGGGGGGAGAAAAGAAGACAGGCCGGAAGCCTGGCCTGGGTTGGCTGGAGCCTGCCCAGGTGAAGCTTGGTTGTTTACTTCGCATCAAGAAGACCTGGTGTGGGCTGAGCCTGGGCTTTTTCCAGCCTGCCCAGGTGAAGACGTCTTCTCCCCCTGCCCGAAGACCATCAGGAAAGACTTTGTTATTCCATCGGGGGAGTGCACCCAGCCGACGCCCACCCACCGACCAACACCTTAAGTGGGGACCCTGCCTTTGCGGCCCCCCCTCCTTCCCATCCCCCTCTTTCTCTCTCCTTGTCCTCTCCAAAAGGCACCTCTTTTATTATTTCCTAATTACCCATTGAGCAGAGGGAAGGAAGGGCCCTCTCCCAATTGACACCATTAAGGGGAGAGGCTGCCCAGTTAATTTACACTCTCTCTGCTCTGGGAAGACATATTACTAAGGCCATTAACACCTTCAGGCCTGTGACTTTTGGGGTGTGTGTAGCTCTTTTTTTTTTTTTTATGATCCACCCCACTATGGCATCTACATCCGCGGCGGCGACGGGGCCGGCAAGAACTTATGCGGCAGTGGCGGCCAAAGCTGCGGCCGCTCCCGCTTCCGCTGCCGCCCCGTCGCCGTTCCGCCTGCTGACTGAAAAACTTGGGGTGAAGAGCTACACCCACCCCAACATGACTATTGAGGCGTGCGTAAAGGCTATGGCCGGGGTTGTCGGCCCTCCGGCCATAGTCGCCGCCTCAAAAATGTATGGGAAGGCTGTCTTTTTCCTGGAGTCCGAGCGGGCGGTGGCCCTGGCCATCGCCCAGGGGCTCACCGTGGGCGGGACTTTCCTGCCGGTGGACCCGCTGGAGGCCACCGCGCAGAGGGTCGTCCTCTCAAACGTCCCGCCCTATATCGCCGGTGAGCTCCTCCTCCCCCACCTACGTCAACTCGGGGAGGTGAGGTCGGGGATTTCCCCGATCCCGCTCGGGCTCCGGGAAAGCAGCCTTCGCCATGTCTTCTCCTTCCGGCGCCAGGCTTTCGTTCAGCTGGCGCGGGAGGGGGAGACGGACGGGGCTTTCACGGTCCTCCACGGGGGGACCCCGCACCGCGTCTTCTGGACGGCGGACGGCGTGCGGTGCCACGCCTGTAGGGAGGTGGGGCACGTGCGCAAAAACTGCCCCGCCTCCAAGGCCGCCAAGTCATCTGGCGCCGCCGCCGCTCCTCCCTCCGGGTCTAGCCGCGCCCCCGCTCGTTCCAACGCTACCGGGGCGCGGTCGTCGTCGGAGGCCATCGTCGTCCAGGCCTCCGGCGGGGGGGAGGAGGGAGCTCCGGTCCAAAAGAAGGCGCGGGATAAGACCAGAAACCGTAGGGTGGGTCCCACCGCGGAGGGCGTCCCCCTGAATTTGGAGGCCCTGACGCCCGAGCGCATAATCGTGATAATCGCGGAGTGCGGAGGTGGGGGGGACCTCGTGCCCGAGCCTGTGGCCACGAACTCCGAGGCGGTCACGCCAGAACCTGCGGCCGGGCTCGGGCCCGGGGGACCCAAAGAACTCGCTCCTCCAGAAGGAGCAGGGGAGGCCCCTGAAGAAATGGAGGCCTCCCTTTACCCCTCCGCGCTCAAAAGAAGGCGCGACTCCCTGGACGAGGAGGAGGACCGGGAGGTGGATGGTCCCTCCGGTCGGGGGGAGTCGTCGCCCGCCGCGGGCGCTGCACCCCACCCCACCGCTAACACCATCGGCGAACGGCAGGGGTCGCCTGTCCCTGGGGAGGCTGAGGCAGAAGCGTCTGCCCAGCTCGTGCCTCCCGGGGATGGGGACGAGACCCTGCCCGTGGGGGGGGTCGCGGAACAACCCGCGGCGGTTATAGATCCACTGTTGGTGGCATTGCCCCTCGACGGGTCGGGCGGCCAGGGGACCGGGTCGGGCGAGTCGTCTGAGGACGAGCTCGCCCAGAACGGCCCGGATTTTTCCCAGGTGCTGCTCGACCTCGTCGAGGTATGTAAAAATTTCACCCCGTCTGTTGGGTCGGAGGCCGGTGGCGTCGCAGAGGAGGGCCCTCGGTCTGTGTCTCCGGCGCCGGGCGACTTGGAGGAGGCCCGGTTTTCGTCTTCTCCGGCCTCTCCGGTCGTTCCGGCGCCTGGGGCAGAGGGGGTCTCCGAACCGCCGCCGTCTTCTGGCCCGGCCCCCCTAGAGGAGCCCAGGGAGAAATCCTCCGCTACCGATCCTGGGGGTGGGATCCGGGCGGAGCCGGGGCCGGCCGTCACGGCCGAGCCGCCCGATGCGCACTGCGTGGCGGATGGTTTGGCCGACGGTGGCGACCCCCCGGAGGAGGACGGGGACTCGGTGGTAGGGGCGGAGGAGGATCTAGATGCCGTCGCCGAGGAGGCGATGGATGACCTCGCGCCCCTCGCCGGGACCCCCCTCGATCTCATTCCCGTCAGGGACCTCCGGGACTTTGTGGCCACGTGCCAGGGTCTCCGCACCACCCGGCGGGCCCTCGATAGATGGTCGGAGCTGGCGCTGCTCATCGGGTCGGCCCGCGTCGCCTACAGGACTATGGGCGAGGACGCGGGCGCGGACCCGCTCGAGCTGCGTCGGTTCCGGCTGTTTCTCACTGGGCTGCTGAGGAAGTGGCGGTCGACTAGCGGCCGCCCTTCCTTACCCCGTTAGTCATAAGTAGGGGTTGGTTGTGCTTCTGAAATGAAGATAACCATAGCCAGCCTCAACGTCAACGGCAGCAGGGAAGCTAGCCACAGGTTTAATAACTTTTCGGTCCTTCGGGACGGGAAGTATGCGGTGTGCTTCCTGCAAGAAACCCACACCGTTCCGGGAGACGAGGCCACGTGGCTCCTGGAGTGGCAAGGAGGGGTCAACATGAGTCACCTCTCCAGTGTTTCCAGTGGGGTGGCTATCTTGTTGGCCCCGCATTTTCAGCCGGAGATCTTGGGGGTCAAGGAGCTCGTGCCGGGCCGCTTGCTCCAGGTCAACTTTCGCCTGGGGGGCGTGCCGTTCCATCTAGTGAACGTGTACGCCCCCGGGGCCGGTGCGCAGCAAGCGCGCTTCTTTGAAGAAGTGTCCACTCTTTTGGGCTCCATCGACGCGGGCGAGTGCGTCGTCCTCGGGGGGGATTTTAATTGTACCCTCGAGGCGAGGGACCGCACGGGTACCCAGCCGAGCCCGGCGTCGGTGGGGAAGTTGAGGGACCTGGTCGGGTCCCTCGACTTGGTGGACGTCTGGCGTAATCTCCATCCCGACTCCAGCGCCTTCACCTTTGTGAGGTCTGGGGGAGGAGCGTCCAGGATCGACCGCCTCTACATTTCCCGGGCGTACGTCTCCTGCGTTCCGACGGCTTCCATGCGGCTGGTGCCGTGCACGGACCACCACCTGGTGTGGGCGGAGCTCGTGCCGCCGCGCGCCGGGGGGGGGTCCGCGTACTGGCACTTTAACAACCTGCTGCTGGAGGACGCGCGGTTCCGGGATTCGTTCGGTCGGTTCTGGGCCGGCTGGAGAAGGAAGCAGGGGGGCTTCCCCTCCTTGAGGCTATGGTGGGATGTGGGCAAGGCTCACATCCGTCTCTTCTGTCAGGAGTACGCGAAGGGGTCGACCAAGAGGCGGGAGGCCCGGGTCGGGCAGTTGGAGAAGGAGGTGCTCGACCTGGAGTCCCGTCTCGGTCAAGTCGCCGAGGACCCGGCCCTGCGGCTGGCGTACGAAGAGAAGAAGGGCGCGCTGAAGGACCTGCGGCTCGTCGGGTCCCGAGGCGCGTACGTGAGGTCGCGGATCCAGTTCCTGCGGGACCTGGACCGCGGCTCCCCCTTCTTCTACTCGCTGGAAAAAAGACGGGGGGTCCGTAAGCAGCTTTTGGAGCTGCTGGCCGACGACGGATCTCCGGTCTCGGATCCGGAGGGAATCCGCGCGGAGACCCGCGCCTATTACGGGGCTCTGTTCTCTCCGGATCCGTCCAGCGAGGACGCGCGCAGAGTTTTGTGGGAGGACCTGCCGAAGGTCGGCCTGGAGGGCGCCGAAAAACTGGACGCTCCTCTGAGTTTGGAGGAGCTGTCCGGCGCCCTCCGCCAGCTCTCGAGGGGGAAGTCCCCGGGGCTGGACGGGCTGACCGTGGAGTTCCACAGGGCGTTCTGGGGCGTCCTGGGGGGCGACTACGTGCGGGTTCTGGGGGAATGTCTGGCGACCGGGGAGATGCCCCTCTCGTGGCGCAGGGCGGTGATCGTCCTGCTGCCTAAGAGGGGTGATCTCCGCCTCCTCAAGAACTGGCGCCCGGTCTCCCTCCTCAGCACGGATTACAAAATCTTTGCCAGGGCCATGTCTGTTCGCCTTGGCGCCGTGCTGGCCCGCATGATCCATCCCGACCAGTCCTACACGGTCCCGGGCCGGACCATTCACGATAACATCCATCTGGTCCGGGACCTGGTCCACCATTCCCAGAGGGCTGGTCTGTCGGTCGCCTTCCTTTCCCTGGATCAGGAGAAGGCGTTCGACAGGGTGGATCACGAGTATCTTTTCGGGACTCTGCGCGCTTTCGGGTTCGGGACGCATTTTGTCGCCCGGATCCGACTTCTGTACGCTGCCGCGGAGTGTCTGATTAAAGTTAACGGGTCCTTGACGGCGCCCCTTCGCTTCGGGAGGGGGGTGCGTCAGGGATGCCCCATGTCCGGCCAGTTATATGCCATTTGCGTGGAGCCTTTCCTGCGCCTCTTGCGGAAGAGTTTGGCGGGATTGGCTCTGCGAGGGCCGGGCGTGGAGGTGGTCCTCTCGGCTTACGCCGATGACGTGCTCCTCGTGGTCACGGATCCCGTTGACTTGCGGAGGATTCGGGACTGCCAGCAGATTTACTCGGACGCATCCTCCGCCAGGATCAACTGGGGGAAATGTTCTGGACTCCTGGTGGGTCAGTGGCAGGTGGACTCTCTGCCGGAGGAGTTCTGGCCCTTCGCCTGGAGTACAACGCACCTCCTCTACTTGGGAGTCTACCTCAGCCCGGCCGAGGACGCCTGGCCGGCGAACTGGCACGAGCTGGAGGCCAAAGTCACCGCTCGCTTAGGACGCTGGACAGGATTGCTCCGAGTGTTGTCCTACAGGGGTCGGGCGTTGGTCATAAACCAACTGGTGGCCGCCATGTTGTGGTACCGGTTGGTTACTCTGATCCCCCCCCCTGCCTTTGTCGCCAAGATACAGAAGAAGCTCGTCGACTTCTTCTGGAACAACAGGAGACACTGGGTCGCTGCCGCGGTTCTGAGTCTCCCGCTTAAGGAGGGCGGTCAGGCGTTGTTGTGCCTCCGCACCCAGGCTGCGACTTTCCGTCTTCAGACGCTGCAGAGATACCTGTACGTCGAGAATCCTCCAAGATGGTGTGCGCTGGCGACGTATTTTTTCCGCCAGCTGCACGGCCTCAATTACGACACGCAGCTCCTGTTTTTGGAGGTGAGCGGCAGGCGTGAGAGCCTGCGGGAGCTGCCTGTCTTTTACCAGGAACTACTATGGGTTTGGAATCACGTCGCCTCCAGGCGGAGCTCTCCCCCGTCAGGAGCGGCGGCTGTCCTCCGGGAGCCGCTGTTCAGGAATCCGCACCTCCACGTCCGCGAGTTCGGGTGGCTGGCGGAGCGCAGGGCTGTGCCTGGCAGGGTGACTAGAGTCGGGGACCTACTCGATGGCGGAGGAGCGGGCTGGATGGCGCCAGAGGGGCTGGCGCGACGCATGTCGTGGGACGACGTCCGGCTCGCGGGCAATGCCATCGGGGCGGTGAAAGCGATGTTGCCCCCCGGCGCCACGAGGTGTGTCGAGGCGGCTCGGGCACGTGGGGAGATCCCGTCCGAGCTTACTCCCGTTCGGATGGAATTCCTTATCGGCGCCTTGCCCCGAGACTCCCCTCGGGGATCGGCGCCTCAGAACTTGAGCCGTCTCGAGGAAATACCCTCCGTGCTTTTTCATTCTGCGCGGAGGGGTTTCCTGTACGGGCTGCTCTTGCACACCTTCCACTTTGCCATCTTCGCCTGCCGTCCGGACACGCCGTGGCGTGCTGTTTTACCTCCGGACGGAGGCGGAGGTCCCCAATGGGCGGCTCTCTATGCGGGAGTCCTCCCCTGTTCTATCGGGGATTTGGCCTGGAGGGTGTTGCACAGAGCAGTTCCGTGCAATAGATTTTTAAGCAGGTTTACGGACTCCCAGACCGCTTGTTTGTTTTGCGGTCTGGAGGAGTCCGTCTTTCACGTGTACACGGGGTGTGAGAGGTTGCAGCCCCTCTTCCATTATTTGAAGGGGCTGCTCCTCAAATTTTGGTTGCACTTCAGTCCTACGCTCTTGATCTACGGTCACCCGGTGCGGAGGGGAGCGGGCAGGTCGGAGGACCTCCTCGTGGGTCTGCTCCTGGGCCTGGCCAAGAAAGCCATTAATTGGTCCAGGCAGCGGGCGGTCGAGGGGGTCGTCCGGCCGGATTGCCTCCCTCTCTTCCGCGGCCATGTTCGCGGCCGGGTGGCCCTGGAGATGGAGCACGCGGTGTCCGCCGGCGAGCTCGAGCTCTTTCGAGACCGGTGGGCGCCGCGGGGACTGGAGTGCGTAGTTGGTTTAAACAACCAAACTTTAATTTAAGCGGTTAAGTTTTGTTTCGGGGTTTATTGGACTGGGTGTATTTGTTTAATGTTTTTGTTTTATTGGTTTAAAAAAAAGAGGAGCAATGTGGTCCTAAATGATTGGTACAGACACACAAAAAACAACTTAAAGAGATAAATACATAAAAAGGGAACTTAGAGAATATAGAAGAAAGCTCGGAGGGAGTGGAAGGATAAGTAATGTTTTACAACTGTTCATAAATTTATGATCTATATTCTATTAATATTACAGGACTATAGCAACTCCTAATATCCCCGTACCATTTTTAATATTGAGTATTGAAATTTACAGTGTGTGAGATGAAATGTTAAACAATTGAAAGGGTTAAGGACGTCTTGACAGGAGGATATAAGTCAGCTTTTGTTGCCACCTCCTGCTCAAATACTATGTGCAGCCATTTGAGTCTTGTTACTGCCTCAACAGCAACAACTTTTAATTGTACAGCGCCTTTAATGTAGGAAAACATCCCAAGGGGCTTCACAGACGTGTGAGGAAAAACATACATCGCGCCAAGGAAGGAGATATTAGGAGGAGGCTTGGTCAAAGTGCTGGGTTTATGGAGGGCCTCAAAGGAGGAGAAGGTGGCAGAGGGTTTAGGGAGGGATGCTTGAAGGACTTAGATGGCTGAAGGTATGGCTGCCATCGGTGTGGCAAAGAGGGGGGGTGAAGCACTAGATGCCAGAGTAAGAGGAACAGAGAGTTTGAGGTTGGGGGGCGGTGGGATAGTAGAAATGGAGGGGTTTCAGTGATAGGAAGGGGCGAGGCCATGAAGGCATTTAAATATGAGGATGAGAATATTAAAGTTCAGGTGTTGGGGGCCTGGCAGGCAATACAGGTCACCGAGGACAGGAGTGATGGGCGAGCAGGACTTGGTGTAGGGGATGAGCAGCAGAGTTTTGGATCAGCTGGGTTTATGGAGGCCAGAGGGTGGGATCAAGTGTAATCAAGTGTGGAGGTGAGTTTCAACATGGAGTAGAGATGGATGGGAAACACTGAGCTACGGTAGTGTAGTGGTTATGTTTCTGGACTAATAATCCACAGAACGTGATTTCAAATCCCACCACGGCAGTGTGGCCATTTGAACTCAGTGTAAAAACCTGGGAATGAAAGTGACCATGAAGCTGTCGGATTTCTGTAAATAATCAATTCATGCCCTTTAGGGAAGGAAACCTGCCATCCTTACCCCATCTGGCCTATATGTGACTCCAGTCCCATACCGATGTGTTTGCCTCTTAACTGGCTTCTGAATTGGACTAGCAAGACTCTCGCCTGCAAAGGACTGGAGTGGTTGAAGAAGAAGGCCCACCACCACTGCCACCTTTGCAGGGCTACTAGGATGGGCAATAAATGCCTGCTTTGGTCAATCATTCTCAATCAGTTTGTCTGCCCACTGTCCAATTCTGTCTATATCACCCACAGTTCTTCACATGTTGCTTTCCTGTCAAGAGAAGAGTTAATCACCAGACTGTCATGTGTGGCTCAGTGGGGAGCACACTCACCTCTGAGTCAGAAGGTCATGGGTTCAAGTCCCACTCCAGAGACTTGAGCACAAAAATCTAGGCTGACACGCCAGTGCAGTACTGATGGAGTGCTGCACTGTCGAAGGTGCTGTCTTTTGGATGAGACGTTAAGACAAGGCCCCATCTACCCTCTTAGGTGAACGTATTCAAAGAGGAGCAGGGGAGTTCTCCCCAGTGTCCTGGCCAATATTTATCCGTCAAACAACATCACTAAAACAGATTATCTGGTCATTATCACATTGCTCTTTGTGGGAGCTTGCTGTGCGCAAATTGGCTGCCGTGTTTCCTACATTACAACAGTGACTACATTTCAAAAATACTTTGTTGGCTGTAAAGCGCTTTGGGACATCCTGAGGTAGTGAAAGGCGCTGTAGAAATGCAAGACTTTCTTTTCTTATTTTTCCATACTTCTAGGCCTAGAAATTGGGTATAGCCCCGCTTGAGGCGTTAGAACTAGCGAGATGCGCAAAGTTTATAGCCAGACGAAACTTATCGCCGCCTGGCGCGATACTGGGTTGCATCGCTCCCAAAGGGGATTGCGGCGCTAAATCAGCCGTTGCACGGTGCTCTTAAGGCGCAAAAGGTCAGGCGCTATTCAATATCGATGCGGACGGGCGCAGCGCAGGTGAACTCAATTACGGGAAAGCACGAGACCTCCAGGCGCCGGCCGGTTTTTAAAGGGCTGGGTCAGTCAGCCTGAGCTTCAACACCCAGCTTCAGGCCTCAGATTCGGCGCTCGCCCTTGTCTGGCGGTACAAACTTGTTCATTATGGAGAAGGTTAGGCAGAGAGCAGAGCGCTTCAGCACTGAGGCTCTGGACCACTTGGTGTCTGCAGTTGAACACCGTCGAGCGGTCCTGTATCCGGATAATGGCAAGAGGCTGAATCAGAAGGCTTACCGACGATCTTGGAGGGAGGTTACTGTGTGGGCCAACTCCAGCAGCATGGCGACCAGGACCCCTGTTCAGTGCAGGAAGAAATTCAACGACCTCACACGGATCGTTAGGGTGAGTGATGGTATACCAAACTTGTGCTTCCCTCCATCTGCAGCTGACTTCGGGCACCCTGTTGCCATGATGCCCCAATGGCCATCTGTCAGCAAGCACCCATGGCCCTTTCTGGCCACACACATGGACAGATGTCTCAAGGCCTCATGTAAGGGCTCTTGCGCCATGGGGGGCATGTGATGAGGTCTCAAGGCCTCATGTAAGGGCTCTTGCACCATGGGGGGCATGCGATGAGGTCTCAAAGCCTCATGTAAGGGCTCTTGCACCATGGGGGGCATGCGATGAGGTCTCAAGGCATAATGTTACAGAACTTCCCCTTCTTTCCCCTGCAGTCCAAGCTGGCGATGATTCGAAAGGAGCAGCCTCGAACTGGTGGCGGACATCCACAAGTGGTCACTCTCACGGATCTGGAGGAGAGAGTGCACCAGATACTTGGAGGACGTCTGTCTGGTCCTGTGACCACTGCATCTGCCGACCCCATTACCGACAGCGAGGGTAAGACTCTCATCTTTTTCACCTGTTGCCTTCCACTTGGTCCCCCCGCCAGCATGCATCCTCAGTGTGCAGCCATGTCAGAGCCTTGCCGCAATCTGGCATGCCTTTCAGCAAAGCTGTCCTTTTGCTAAAGCCACTCTTCCATCTCCCACTTTCAGATGAAGCAGCACCAACTCGGGCTCCACGCGCTGAAGCTGCCAGTGCCACCGGAGGTGAGGACCAGGAGGAATCCGGACCAGCCATTGCAGAATCCGGGGAGATGACACATCTACAGACTGGGGATAGTCGTCCCCTGGATGGGAGGGGGGGGCTCTGAGGATGAACCAGTTGCCGGACCAAGCGGCATGCAGCCACGCACGGGGGATAGGCAAGTGCGGCCACCGTATCCCCGCAGGGCAAGGCAGGTTGTAATGACTGCTGCACAGAGTGCAGATGAGGTCCGTCGCCTGGCTGAGATGAGCAAAGAGGCCCGGCTCAGACACACTGAGCTGATGGCTGCAGTGGAGAAGATGCCTGAGTCAATAGATTCATTGGCTAGGAGTATGTTGGACTTCGGGGCAACAATGGAGAGGACTCTGCAGGGCTTTGGGGCAACAATGGAGAGGACTCTCCAGGTGTTCGGGGAAACAATGGACAGGGCTTCGGGGCAACAATGGACAGGACTATCCAGGGCTTCGGCCCAACAATGGAGAGGACTGTCCACGGCTTTGAGTCGGCTATGGAAAGGACTGTTCAGGGCTTCGGACAATCCCTGGAAAGGTCTGTGCAGGGCTTGTCCGAGGCAGTGGCGCGGTCGGCACCTGCCTTGTCTGAAGCAATGGGAAGAACTGTCCAGGCCTTCTCCGAAGCACTGGCACCTGGCACACAGGTCCTCACTGTTGCCACGCAGTCACTTGCTGGGCTCCTCCACAGCCAGATTGACGCAACGCGATCTTTCACTGCAGCCACCCTCTCTGCATCAGATAGGATCACCCCGGGCCCTTCCACTCCCGTACAAAGCCAGGAATCAGTGGAGCATGCGATTGTGGCAGATGAGCCGAGCCGCTCCCCTCAGATAGCCAGTGTGTCGTCCGACCATGGTGCAGGTGTCCTCTCTCGGCAGGAGACCATTGCACATGCCAGCGCTGGGACGCCTGCATTGCAGCTGCCACCACCTGCAGGCCACATTGCTTCCAGCCATGGTCACAGCAAGCATCCTGCGTCCGCACCCTCCAAGCCCAGAGGTCGGCCAGGCCGTCCCTCAGGGGCTTCTGCGCTTCCAGACAGTCAGCAGGCGTCCCCCAGCCTTGAGCCCGCCACTGGGGTCCAATTACGTAGGAGCAGCAGGGAGGGAAGGGGCCGGGCGCGAAAGAGAAGTCGTTCTCCCTCAAGGGGCCAGTTGTAGAGGGAGGTGCTGAGACGTTTGTTTGTCCAAATTCAAGGACACCCTCACCTGCTGTTATATTTGCAGAAGGTTTGTTGAGTTTTGCGGCTTTGCCGAACAGTTCACAGTTATTTTGAAAGTTATGGTTTCTGCTGACATTACGTTGTTTAGCTGTAATGAAAGACTTTTGTGCCAATAAACAGAAGTTTCAATGTGGCATGGTGCATGTGACTACTTTCAGTGATGCTGGCATTCAGAGGCCCTCAAACATCCAAAGTGCGCATGAGTTAAGACTCTCATCATTCCGCCACAGGGGTGTCGACAGGAGTCCACAGGAGCCTCTGACGTATGGACCTTCCACTTTCAGCAACCCTTCCATCTTCCTCCTCCTCCTCCGCCTGCTCTTCCTCCTCCTCCTCCTCCGCCTGCTTGTGCAGGGTCCGAGGGAAGGTAATGAATTGACGCGTTCGCCTATAAAGGGCATCTGTCACTTGCCGGATGCAACAGTGGACTGCAGACTGAGCGGCAGTCACTTTGTCCCCAATGGCTGACTGAAAGGATCCGTTGGCATAAAAATGGAGGCCATCAGTCAGTGTAGCCATCACGGACAGAGAGGTTCTGCAGCGTTCACGCGGCTGCAGATCCTGACCAAGCAGGTGGCACAGATCAGTAACAACGTCCCTCCAGATTCGGAGCCTTTCCAAACACTGCTCCTCCGACATGTCAAGGCTTGTCACCTGCTGCCTAAAGACCCTTGCAGCATCCCGTCGGATTGGCCGACCTCCATTGCCCCTCCTCCTTCTGGCCAATCCCGGCCCTCTCTCCCGTCGTCTCTCTGCCCCTTCACAGTGTTGGGCGATGAGGCCGTGGCCCTCCAAACAAGCTCCCATTCCGATGCCAGTTGGTCAAAAGGCTTTTAGGTGTAGTGCTGCAAGTGCTTCGGACAGGGTTGAAGGTCCCAAGTACTGTAAAGCTAAATTCCCAGAACTCCGCTCCACATTAGCTCGCCAACTCTCTCTAGCAGCGATCGCAATGAGCAGGCCAAGTGGCAGAAGATTCTGCACTAGAGCTGTCCCCTTTAAATAGTGCCCCCCTACTCCGAGAAGGGCCTGTTAGCCCTCCCTCGAACTGTCACTAATAGCGCTGGGCGCTAAGGCTCCGGGCGCCACCCAATATGCGGTCAGGCGCTCCTAAAAGGCGTTGCACACTGAAATGACGTCATGAGCCGCTTGCGCTCGCGGGCGCGCGCAAACACTTTGTGCAGACGCTAAATGTATAGTTAATATCTGAGATGGCGCTATCTTCATAGCGTCCGCCCCAATTCTAGGTCTCTTTAGGCGCTCAGCGCCGGCGCTACCAACCCAATTTCTAGGCCATTGTTTTTCCCTCGATGTGCCGTCTGTTCCCCATTCCCTGTATAAATATATTATAAGTATATTTGCCTGTAATTTAATCCAATGACTTCTCATAAGACTGTGTTAATTTCTGTTTTAATAAAAACTTGGTTTTCTTACACCAAACCACTTGTCTACTCGAGTCTTTCTGTATCGCCGCCTGTACCTAAGTCCGGTGTCTAGAACCCAGGGGCATGGGAGCGATTCGAACCGCTCACCAACAGTCAGGGGCATAACTGACTGGGCGCACACGCCAACCGCCACCCGCTACAAGCATTCGCGATGCTGAGGACATCGTGGATAGCACGTTTAATCAGTTGTTCACACCGCAGGTAAAGGTTGCACAGGCAGAAAGGGAATGGGTGACCACCAGGCAGATTAGTAGGCACAGGCAGGTAGTGCAGGAGTCCCCTGTGGTCGTCCCCCTCTCAAACAGATATACCACTTTGGATATTGTTGAGGGGGATGGCTTATCAGAGGAAGGCAGCAGCAGCCAACTTCCTGGCACCAGGGTTGGTTCTGCTGCACAGGACGGGAGGAAAAAGAGGGGTAGAGCTATAGTAATAAGGGATTCTATTGTAAGGGGAATAGACATGCGTTTCTGCGGCCGCAAACGAGACTCCAGGATGGAGTGTTTCCTCCCTGGTGCAAGGGTCAAGGGTGTCTCAGAGCGGCTACAGAACATGTTGGAAGGGGAGAGTGAACAGCCAGTTGTCATGGTGCATATAGGTACCAACGATATAGGTAAAAAACGGGATGTGGTCGTAAAGGCTGAATATAGGGAGTCAGGAGGTAAATTAAAAAATAGGACCTCAAAGGTAGTAATCTCAGGATTGCTACCAGTGCCACGTGCTAGTCAGAGTAGAAATAGAAGGATATTTCAGATGACTATGTGGCTAGAGGAATGGTGCAAGGGGAAGGGATTCAAATTCCTGGGACATTGGAACCGGTTCTGGGGGAGGTGGGACAAGTACAAACCGGACGGTTTGCATCTGGGCAGGACCGGGACCGATGTCCTAGGGGGAGTGTTTGCTAGTGCACTGGGGGAGGGTTTAAACTAAAATGGCAGGGGGTTGGGAACCTGAGCAGGGAGACAGAGGAAAGGGAAACAATGATAGAAGCAAAAGACAGGAAGGAGGGAAAACAAAAGGTGGCAGTCAGAGAAATCAAGGGTTTAAATCAAACATGGCCACAGTAAATAATTCTAAAAGTGTTAAAAAAACAAGCCTGAAGGCTTTGGGCTAAAAATTCGGTATCGCCGCGCCAGGGGCTAGATTTTCAGTATAGGCAGTTTTGGGGCGCTAACCTTAGCGCCCGCCCGAAGTTAGCGCCCGCCCCAAAGTAGCGCCCCGTTGCCGGGAATTCAGTGGCTTCGCCCTAAGAGGTTGGTGGAGCGCTAAAAGAGGCGTTCCACTACTCTCTTTAGGCGCTAAGCCGGCGGTCCAGAGGGATAGCGCCCAGGCGGGGCGCAGCACGGGTGCGGTCATTTTTGCACTGACAGCAGACCCCGTGGTGCCGACCAGCTCTTAAAGGGGGAAGGGACGAATTGGTCTGCTGCCACGCCCTGCACACTGCAGCCTTGCAAAGAGGCCTCAACACTACTGCTCAGCCCCAGGGAGTCATGGCAACGCCAGAGAAGGCCCGTCAGCGTGCCCTGCGCTTCTCAGAGGGTGATCTGGACATCATGCTCACAGCTCTGGAGGTGAGGCGCAAGATCTTGTTTCCAGACAGTGGGAGGAATCCAACCCACCACGACTACACCAAAGCCTGGAAGCAGATCGCCCAGAGGGTGACGTTCACCGGCGAGGCCCCCAGGACCCACACACAATGCCGTAAGAAGTACAACGATCTGACCAGGATTGTGAGGGTGAGTAGCCTTTCCAGTCTCCTCCTCATTCTTGCATGTACACCTGACATGATGGGCAAAGGGACCTGAAAGTCCTTTTGGCCAGCCCTCAGCCAGCAGCATTGGGACAGTCATGAGCATCAAATGGCCATTCGGCACTCTACACTTTGGCCAAGCTATTCCACCATGGGAGGCAGTGCACACTACATCAGGGCTTCACTCTGTCCAAGCTATTCCACCATGGGAGGCAGTGCACACTACATCAGGGCTTCACTCTGTCCAAGCTATTCCACCATGGGAGGCAGTGCACACTACATCAGGGCTTCACTCTGTCCAAGTTATTCCACCATGGGAGGCAGTGCACACTACATCAGGGCTTCACTCTGTCCAAGTTATTCCACCATGGGAGGCAGTGCACACTACATCAGGGCTTCACTCTGTCCAAGCTATTCCACCATGGGAGGCAGTGCTCACTACATCAGGGCTTCACTCTGTCCAAGCTATTCCACCATGGGAGGCAGTGCACACTACATCAGGGCTTCACTGCGCACTTACAGCCCGTCCTTTCTCTTGCAGGCTAAAGTAGCGTTTAATCGCCAGGCCCGTGCCAGGGGTGGCCGCGCCAAGCTGCAGAAGCTCACTCGGCTGGAGGAGCGCGTGTGTGTGCTCATGGGAGCACGTGTGATTGTCCCCACAGCGTGCGGTGTATCCGACCCTCCACTGCCCGGCAATGGTAAGGACCTCGCCTTTTGGCCCTCTCGCGTCGCACTGGCCCATCCGAGCTACCTCCTTTGCCACTGTCCCACCAATGCGCTGAATCCCACCAGTCCTAACTCCCTCGCTGACGCCGTCTCCTCACTCTGAAGCTACTCTTGTGCATTCCTGCTTTCAGCTGGTGACGACCAGGACCCTGAGGCTGCCAGTGACAGCACCTCCAACCAGGAGGAGGAGGAGGAGCAAGCCGGACCTTCGGGGGAACAGTCACGTCCCGCAGGAGAGGAGGAAATGCTCGACACCTCCTCACTGGACGAGTGCCTGGAGGAACTGTCGCAGGGCAATGCAGCTTCTGGGACCAGTGGCGTCCAGCCACCCAGCAGCCGTGCGCGTGGCCCGCGGCCTTCCCCCCAAAGGGGGGAAGGATCAGAGGGGAGTGCTGCTGCTCGGCACACTCGCCGTCACCAACGCGGCAAGGGTCCCCTAGTTCGGCCCCCTCCTCCCCAGCGGGAGAGTCGCGACTCCAGTCCGGACACCTTCACTTCGGAGGAGGTGCGGAAGCTCGATCAGATGGCCGACGACTCGGACCGGCGCCACACGGAGCTCATGAGCGTGGTGGGGCGCATGCCTGAGGCCATCGAGTCGCTGGCGACCAGTGTGCGCGAGTTCGGGGCAGCAACTGCCGCGACTGGCCGCATGCTAACTGATGCCGTCAAGACCCTGGCGGATGTGATGCACGCGCACACCAGGACCACAGGGCCACTCACTGCTGCCACACGCGCTGTCTCAGGCAGGCATCGCCAGGGCAGGCGCCGCGCTGGACCATCCCAGCAAGCCGGCCGTCGGCTGATTGCTGCGGATCCTGCAGTGCGGGCCCGGCCGAGTGCCACCGCGCCACAGCACCAGCCAGCGCATCCCAGACGCCAGCTGGCCCACATTGCACCATCCGTCGCCGCCATTCCCCCTCTGGGGCGTCAAGGGCAAGCGGCTGCAGCTGATGGTGGCCAGGCTCAGGCGCGCCACTCAGGAGACGGCCCCTCGAGGCCCAAACGCCGTGTAGGCCGCCCCCCAGCGGCATCTGGCGGAAGGGCATCTGAGCCTCAGGCGCCTTCCCCCAGCCTCGCAGCAGCCACTGGGCAGAGCTTGCGAAGGAGCAGCAGGCAGGGCAGGGGAGGCAAAATGCTGGCCAAGGTCTCGCCCTCGCGGGCCACTCAGTAGAGGGTGTGGCCAGCTTTCCTTTAATATGGCGGTGGCCATCTTTATTTTGCCCATGGTTGTGCTTTTGGAGGGCTTTTTTTTTGCGTTAGGCCGACGTTGAGGCCCGGTTTCAATAAAGGTGGAGTGGCTCCTCCCCAGTTTGTGGGAGTGAGTCGTTTGTTGGGCTTTTTGTGGGGCCCGTTTATTGTTTTTGGGGATTCATGTGGGAAGGGCTTTTCATTTTTGTTTAATAAAAAATTATCTTTATTCATGCAGTCTCCATGGTTGTTCTTCTTAGTGTTTGTTGGCTTCGCCGGCTGAGGGCTTGCGGAGCGGCTGCATTCATCTTCCCTCATGGCCCCTGGCCATTCCCTGACAGGGGGCTTAGAAGTACCGTGTAATAAGGTGGCGTCGTGCGGCCCTTGGCCCTGGTCGCTCCCTCCTGGGAACGTACTCCTGCTCCTCCTCCTCCTCCTCCTCCTCCTCCTCCTGCTCCTCCTCCTGAGGTGCTGGTCCAACGTCAGGTGGCAGTGCCTGAGTCCTGCGGATAGCCAGGTTGTGTAGCATGCAGCAAACCACCACAAATTGGGAGACCCGGTCCGGCGAATACTGGAGAGCTCCTCTGGAGCGATCAAGGCAGCAGAACCACTGCTTGAGGACCCCAATAGTTAGCTCGATGATGTTGCGGGTGGTTTGATGGCTCTCGTTGTAGGCCTCTTCAGCAGCGGTCCTGGGCGCGCGGAGCGGGGTCATGAGCCAGGTGCACAAAGGATAGCCTTTGTCCCCGAGTAGCCATCCTCTTGGGGGAGGCTGTGCCTGGAACATGTCATGCACAGTACTCTGCCGCAGGATAAAGGCATCGTGGCTGCTGCCTGGGAAGCTGGCATTGACTGCCATGATGCGCTGCTTGTGGTCACAGACCAGCTGCACATTCAGAGAATGGTAGCCCTTCCTGTTGCGATACTGCTCGCCATGCTCCAGAGGGGCCCGCAAAGCCACATGCGTACAGTCAATGGCGCCCTGCACCAAGGGGAATTCCCCGAGTCTGGAAAATCCCAATGCGCGCTGATGCTGGCTCTCCAGGGCCATGGGGAAGGAGATGAATTGGCTTCTCCTTCTGAACAGTGCTTCGGTCACCTGGCGGATGCAGCGATGCGCGCCGTACTGGGAGATGTTTGCTATGTCCCCAGCAGCGTATTGGAAGGAGCCGGTGGCATAGAAGTTCAATGCCACCGTCACCTTCACTTCCACCGACAGAGACGTCCTGCACCTGAGCTTTGGCCGCAGATCTCGGCGAAGCAGGTGGCAGATCTCTGCAATCACCCCCTTCCGGAATCGGAGCCTTTTAACACATCGCGCGGCACTCATGTTTAGATAGGAGCGCTGCTGGCGGTATAGCCTGACTGGGTAAGGCCTACGTGGCCGACGCCTGTAGCCCCCTCTGCCTCTAGCCAGGGCTGCCCCTCTCACAATACGTCTGCGAGCCCTACGGACATGGAGCTGCAGCTCCGCGTTGGCACCCCATGCAACCCCCATCAAATCCTGGCAAACACTCTAATTTCCAAATGGCCACTTGCAGCGCTGTTGCCTGAGTCCAAAAATACCTGGCTCTTGCTGCTTGAAACCAGTTAGCTATCCTCCTTGTTGTGTCTCCAGAAATGCGTTGCACAAGACTGTTTTCTGAAATAATGGATGGCCTTTATACTGGAGAGGACGTTCCCTTTAATTAGCGCCCCCCGGGGCCCGCGCTGGTTGTGTTGCGTTCCTTTTTCCAAACGCTCCGGCCGCCCGCCGCACAATGGGGCGGTCCGACTGAAGTTTGCAATCGGGGCGGCCAAAGGGCGTTGCACGAGGATGTGACGTCATTTTCTGCGCGCGCATCCGGGCGGGCGCTAAACTTTGCGCCGGCGCTAACGGGCAACTTAATTTGGGGCGGGGCACAAACTGCGTTGCGCCCGGGCGCTACACGCATAGCGCCCGGAAATCACTTCTCTTAAGGCGCTAACTGCTGGCGCAAGCAACTGAAAATCTAGCCCCAGGTCTTTAGTGCCCGAAATTTTGCGCTCGCCCGGATTCCCATAGCGCCCGCCTGAAATTCAGTTGCGCCGCCCCAAGACGGAGGCGGGCGCTATTGCAGGGTTTGGCCGCCTCGTTTGGGGCGATGAAAGTCAGTTTCAGGCGTCCAGCTGCCGCTGCGGCACCCGATGCGGTGCGGCAGGCTGGGGTACTGCAGGCCTCCTCCTTCTCTTAAGGAGGAGCTGCCTGCAGCCATGAGATCGCCGCTGGATTCCCCCGGCAAATGAGCCCGGCACCACGGAGAAGTGCCGAGCTCGCGGGAGTCAGACACCAATGCCGCGGGGGGGTGGTGCAGGAGTCCGGGGAGGGAGGTGCGGCCAGGCGGCCGCCGGCCGCCCCTCCACCTTTATGCGCCGGCCTCTCGGAGCTGCAAGGCACCGTTTTTCAAACGCTGTTTGCGGCCGCTACGGGCGAGGCGGCCGCAACTGAATTTGGCCATCGGCACAGAATAGCATTGGAACCGGGGCGCTGCGCACACCGATGACGTCATCGGTGCCGGCGCAGCGCTACCGGCAAACGCCGATGTTAGGGACCAACTGAATTTCGGGCGCTAAAAAACTTCCGGCGCAAACCACTCTATAGCAAATAAGTGGGCGCAAACGCGACTGAATTTCTAGGCCCTTGTGTCTTAATGCGAGGAGCATTCGTAATAAGGTGGATGAATTAGCTGCGCAAATAGAGGTAAACTAATATATGAAATGATTGGGATTACGGAAACATGGCTCCAGGGTAACCAAGGCTGGGAACTCAACATCCAGGGGTATTCAATATTCAAGAAAGGTAGGCAAAAAGGAAAAGGAGGTGGAGTAGCATTGCTGGTTAAAGAGGGGATTAACACAATTGTAAGGAAGGATATTAGCTCTGATGATGTGCAATCTGTATGGGTGGAA
This sequence comes from Somniosus microcephalus, assembly GCF_052327205.1. Taxonomy (NCBI): domain Eukaryota; kingdom Metazoa; phylum Chordata; class Chondrichthyes; order Squaliformes; family Somniosidae; genus Somniosus; species Somniosus microcephalus. The sequence goes on along the minus strand of NC_141010.1, from coordinate 54,149,608 downwards.
CTGAGAAATACCAAGGGGCAGAAAACGTTAGTGGGAGTGGTATATAGACCCCCAAACAGTAATGTGGAGGTTGGGGATGGCATTAAAAGGGAAATTAGAGAAGCATGCAATAAGGGCTCAGCAGTTATCATGGGTGGCTTCAATCTACATATAGATTGGGCTAACCAAATTAGTAACAATACTGTGGAAGAGGAATTCCTGGAGTGTATACGGGATGGTTTCCTGGACCAATATGTCAAGGAATCAACTAGAGATCAGGCCATCTTAGACTGGGTATTATGTAATGAGAATGGATTAATTATCAATTTTGTTGTGCGAGGCCCCTTGGGTCGGACCGATCATAATATGATCGAATTCTTCATTAAGATGGAGAGTGAAGTATTTGACTCAAAGACTAGGGTCCTGAATTTAAATAAAGGAAACTACGATGTTATGAGGCGTGAGTTGGGTAGGATTGATTGGGGAATGTCACTCAAAGGGTTGACGGTGGATAGGCAATGGCAAACATTCAAAGATCGCATGGATGAACTACAGAATTTGTTCATCCCAGTTTGGCATAAAAATAAAACAAAAAGTTGACTCAACCAACCGTGGCTAACAAGGGAAATTAGGGATAGCACAAGAGCCAAGGAGAGGACATATAAATTGGCCAGAAAAAGCAGTAAACCTGAGGATTGGGAGCAGTTTAAGATTCAGCAAAGGAGGACAAAGGGATTAATTAAGAAGGGAAAAATAGAGTATGAGAGTAAGCTTTCAGGGAACATAAAAACTGACTGTAAAAGCTTCTATAGATATGTGAAGAGAAAAAGATTGGTGAAGTCAAGCGTAGGTCCCTTGCAGTCAGAATCAGGGGAATTTATAATGGGGAACAAAGAAATGGCAGACCAATTAAATACATACTTTGGTTCTGTCTTCACAAAGGAGGGCACAAATAACCTCCCAGAGATGTCGGGGAACATAGGGTCTAATGAGAGGGAGGAACTGAATGAAATCAGAATTTGTAGGGAAATGGTGCTAGGGAAATTGACGGGATTGAAGGCCGATAAATCCCCAGGGCCTGATAATCTACATCCTAGGGTACTTAAGGAAGTTGCCCTAGAAATAGTAGATGCATTGCTGGTCATCTTCCAAAGTTCGATAGACGCTGGAACGGTACCCATGGATTGGAGGGTAGCTAATGTTACCCCACTATTCAAAAAAGGTGATCGAGAGAAAACGGGGAATTATAGCATGACATCGGTAGTGGGGAAAATGCTAGAGTCCATTATAAAAGATGTAATAGCAGAGCACTTGGAAAACAGTGACAGGATCGGACAAAGTCAACATGGATTTACAAAAGGTAAATCATGCTTGACTAATCTACTGGAATTTTTTGAGGATGTAACTGGTAAAATAAATAAGGGAGAACCAGTGGATGTGGTGTATTTGGACTTTCAGAAGGCTTTCGATAAGGTCCAGCATAAGAGATTAGCGTGTAACGTTAAGACACATGGGATTGGGGGCAAGGTATTGACTTGGATAGAGAACTGGTTGGCAGACAGAAAGCAAAGAGTTGGAATAAACGGGTCTTTTTCCGAGTGGCAGTCAGTGACTAGTGGGGTACCGCAGGGATCGGTCCTAGGACCCCAGCTATTTACAATATATATTAATGATCTAGACGAGGGAACTAGATGTAATATCTCCAAGTTTGCAGACGACAGAAAGTTGGGTGGGCGTGTGTGCTGTGAGGAGGATTCCAAGAAACTCCAGTATGGTTTGGACTGGATGGGTAATTGGGCAGAAGCATGGCAGATGCAATACAATGTGGATAAATGCGAGGTTATCCACTTTGGTGTCAAAAACAGGAAGGCAGATTATCTGAATGGCAATAGATTGGGAGAAGGGGAAGTGCAACGAAACCTGGGTGTCCTTGTGCGTCAGTCGCTGAAGGTAAGCATGCAGGTGCAGCAGACGGTTAAGAAGGTAAATGGTATGTTGGCCTTTGTAGCGAGAGGGTTCGAGTACAGGAACAAGGATGTCTTGCTGCAGTTGTACAGGGCCTTGGTGAGACCACATCTTGAATATTGTGTGCAGTTTTGGTCGCCTTATCTGAGGAAGGATGTTCTTGCCATGGAGGGAGTGCAGCGAAGATTCACCAGGCTGTTACCTGGGATGGCAGGAATGACGTATGAGGAGAGATTGTGTCGATTGGGCTTATACTCACTGGAGTTTAGAAGATTGAGAGGGGATCTCATCGAAACCTATAAAATTCTGTCAGGCCTGGACAGACTAGATGCAGGAAGGATGTTTCTGATGGCCGGGGAGTCCAGAACCAGGGGTCACAGTCTAAGGATAAGGGGTAGGCCATTTAGGACAGTAATGAGGAGGAATTTCTTCACCCAGTGTGGTGAACCTGTGGAATTCTCTACCACAGAAGGCAGTAAAGGCCAATTCATTAAATATATTCAAGAAGGCGTTCGATATATTTAAGGCTAAAGGGATCAAGGGATATGGAGAGAAGGCAGGGACAGGGTACTGAATTTGGATGATCAGCCATGACCTCATTGAATGGTGGAGTGTAAGGGGTTTTAGATCGCAGAGGTTTCTCTCTCTAGAGGCCTCTCTCTCTTGCACAGTAAAACCTTGAGTGGTTCGACCCACTCGCCCCTTAGATTCTGTACTCTGGACTTTGGGGCAGGAACTACAATGTAGAGAAAACTCTTGTAGACCAAGTTTGATGAAACGAAATGAAATTTTATTGCATATGGAAAAATAAATCAAATGCAAACAGATAAGAGAGTACATGGGAGGGAAAAACACAAACAAATCATAACGACACAATACTAACTAAGGTAAATACAGGCATCTTATACTCTACAAAAATCATCATGAAATAAGGAAACACGGAATATCGAGGGACATCAACTCATGTTAATTGTAAATAACAACAGAAAATGCTGGAAAAACTCAGCAAGTCAGGCAACATCCGTGGAGAGAAATTTGAGTTGACGTTTCGGGTTTGACCCTTCTTCAAAACTGGAGAGAAAAGGAACTAGATCGAAGGCAGGGCTGCGATCGGACAAAAGAATAAAAGAACCAAAAGAAGTAAAAGAGATTAGAAGCTAGACGAGATGGTAATAGGCTGTGATTAGGTGTAAAGTGTACTGGCAGGGCAAAAGATAGCTGCCAGGTGTGAGAGAGAAACAAAAGGAAAGGGGGGGGGGGGAAAGGAAAGGAGTGGAAAAATATAAGTGAAAATGAAATAGGGGCCGAGGTTATGATCTGAAATTGTTGAACTCGATATTGAGACCGGAAGGCTGCAGAGTGCCTAATCGGAAGATGAGGTGCTGTTCCTCGAGTTTACGTTGAGCTTCCGTGGAACAGTACAAGAGGCCAAGGACGGTGAGGTCCGAGTGGGAATGGAGCGGTGAATTGAAATGACAGGCGACCGGAAGCTCGGGGTCACCCTTACGGACTGAACGGAGGTGTTCCGCAAAGCGGTCACCCAATCTGCGTTTGGTCTCCCCAATGTAGAGGAGACCGCATCGTGAGCAGCGAATACAGTATACTAGATTGCGAGAAGTACAAGTAAATCGCTGTTTCACCTGGAAGGGGTGTTTGGGGCCCTGGACAGTGGGGAGGGGGGAGGTATAGGGGCAGGTGTTACATCTCCTCCGCTTGCACGGGAAGGTGCCAGGGGAAGGGCTGTTTGGGGTGATAGAGGAGTGGACTATGGTGTCTCGGAGAGAGCGGTCCCTGCGGAATGCTGAAAGGGGAGGGGAGGGGAAGATACGTTTGGTGGTGGGATCACTTTGGAGGTAGCGGAAATGCCAGAGGATGATCCGTTGAATGTGGAGGCTGGTGGGGTGAAAGGTGAGGACAAGGGGAACCCTATCGTGGTTCCGGGAGGGAGGGGCAGGGGTGAGGGCAGAGGTGCGGGAGATAGAACTGACACGGTCGAGGGCAGTGTCAACCACGGTATAGGGGAATCCTCGGTTGCGGAAAAAGGAAGACATGTCTGAAGCACTGGTGTGGAAGGTGACATCGTCGGAGCAGATACGGCGGAGGCGGAGAAACTGGGAGAATGGAATAGAGTCCTTACAGGAAGCGGGGTGGGAGGAAGTGTAGTCCAGGTAGCTGTGGGAGTCAGTGGGCTTGTAGTAAATATTGGTCGATAACCTATCCCCAGAGATGGAGACGGAGAAGTCGAGGAAGGGAAGGGAAGAGTCAGAGATGGACCATGTGAAGGTGAGGGAAGGGTGGAAATTGGAGGCAAAGTGAATGAAATTGTCAAGTTCGGGGCGAGAGCAGGAAACGGCACCGATACAGTCATCAATGTATCGGAAAAAGAGGTGAGGGAGGGGACCCGAGTAGGACTGGAACAAAGATTGTTCCACATAGCCCACGAAAAGGCAGGCATAGCTAGGACCCATGCGGGTACCCATGGCAACACCTTTGATTTGGAGGAAATGAGTGGAGTTAAAGGAGAAGTTGTTCAACGTGAGAACAAGTTCAGCCAGGCGGAGGAGGGTCGTGGTGGATGGGGACTGGTCGGGTCTCTGTTCGAGGAAGAAGCGGAGTGCCCTCAGGCCATCCGGGTGGGGGATGGAGGTGTAGAGGGATTGTACGTCCATGGCGAAAAGGAAGCGGTTGGGGCCAGGAAACTGGAAACTGTTAAAGTGGCGGAGGGCATCCGAAGAGTCGCGGATGTAGGTGGGAAGAGACTGGACAAGGGGAGAAAAGATAGAGTCAAGATAGGAAGAGATAAGTTCCGTAGGGCAAGAACAGGCTGAAACGATGGGTCTACCAGGGCAGTCCTGTTTGTGGATCTTGGGAAGGAGGTAGAAGCGGGCTGTGCGGGGTTGGGGAACTATGAGGTTGGTGGCAGCGGGGGGAAGATCTCCAGAGGAGATGAGGTCAGTGACAGTCTTGGAAACGGTGGTTTGATGTTCGGTAGTGGGGTCATGGTCCAGGTGGAGGTAGGAGCAAGTGTCGGAGAGTTGGCGTTCAGCTTCCGCTAGGTAGAGGTCAGTGCGCCAAACAACAACAGCACCACCCTTGTCAGCGGGTTTAATGACAATGTCAGGGTTGGATCTAAGAGAATGGAGTGCTGCAAGTTCAGAGGGATGTAGGTTGGAGTGAGTGAGGGGAGCAGAGAAATGGAGACGGCCGATGTCACGGCGGCAGTTAGCGATGAAAAGATCGAGAGAGGGTAAGAGGCCAGGGGGAGGGGTCCAGGTAGAATGGGAATTCTGCAAGCGGGAGAAAGGGTCAGTTGTGCGGGGGGAGGACTCCTGGCCAAAGAAGTGGGCACGGAGACGAAGGCGGCGGAAAAAGAGCTCAGCATCGTGCCGAGCTCGAAATTCGTTGAGGTGGGGGCGTAAGGGGATGAAGCTCAGGCCTTTGCTGAGGACTGATCGTTCAGGGTCAGAGAGTGGAAGGTCAGAGGGGATAGTGAACACACGGCAGGGGGTGAGATTGGGAGAAGGGGGGTCAGAGGAGTGTAAAGGGGAAGAAGGTTCCGGAGGGGCGTTGGTGTCCAAGAGTTGATGAAGCTTGCGATCCTTGACATCGGAAAGGAAGAAGAAAAGTTTTTTGTTGAAGCGTCGGATGAGTCGAAGGATGAAGTGGAACTGAGGACCCGGACAGCTTTGAGATAGAGTGCGCCGGTGTTGCTGAAGAGAGAAGTCGAGTGTGTTCATGTGGCGCCGCATGGCGTTGAGCGTGGATCTCAGGATGCGGCGAGAGCAGTAGTTCGAGGAACGATGAATATCTTGGAGATATTTGTAATCCTGGGTGGATCCGAAGCACGAAGGGTGGAAGTTTAGTTGGAATCCACGTGGAGTAAGTCGGAACCGGAGACAGTTGCTGAGGAAAATGATGTGGCTGTGAAACCGAGTCTTGGCAGATACCTGATCAAACACGAGAAGGGAAACTGAAAGTAATGAAGATGAACAAGGTTGAAGAGCCAAACGGAGATCCCGTCGCAGAGAAGAGCAGAACTTCTTCAAGGTAGGCATTCCTAGAAGAGGTGTGGCAGTGAACCAAACACTAGTACGATAGCAAAATACTGCAGATGTTGGAAATCCAAAATAACAACAGAAAATGCTGGAAAAACTCAGCAAGTCAGGCAACATCCGTGGAGAGAAATTTGAGTTGACGTTTCGGGTTTGACCCTTCTTCAAAACTGGAGAGAAAAGGAACTAGATCGAAGGCAGGGCTGCGATCGGACAAAAGAATAAAAGAACCAAAAGAAGTAAAAGAGATTAGAAGCTAGACGAGATGGTAATAGGCTGTGATTAGGTGTAAAGTGTACTGGCAGGGCAAAAGATAGCTGCCAGGTGTGAGAGAGAAACAAAAGGAAAGGGGGGGGGGGAAAGGAAAGGAGTGGAAAAATATAAGTGAAAATGAAATAGGGGCCGAGGTTATGATCTGAAATTGTTGAACTCGATATTGAGACCGGAAGGCTGCAGACTGCCTAATCGGAAGATGAGGTGCTGTTCCTCGAGTTTACGTTGAGCTTCCGTGGAACAGTACAAGAGGCCAAGGACGGTGAGGTCCGAGTGGGAATGGAGCGGTGAATTGAAATGACAGGCGACCGGAAGCTCGGGGTCACCCTTACGGACTGAACGGAGGTGTTCTGCAAAGCGGTCACCCAATCTGCGTTTGGTCTCCCCAATGTAGAGGAGACCGCATCGTGAGCAGCGAATACAGTATACTAGATTGCGAGAAGTACAAGTAAATCGCTGTTTCACCTGGAAGGGGTGTTTGGGGCCCTGGACAGTGGGGAGGGGGGAGGTATAGGGGCAGGTGTTACATCTCCTCCGCTTGCACGGGAAGGTGCCAGGCGAAGGGGAAGGGCTGTTTGGGGTGATATTGTACCCTTAAATCCACCCCCTTAAAGCTATCTAGATCTGATTGTGAAGGGCCAGAAACATGCTCACCAATCCAACTAGGAAGTACAAGGTTTTGAACCAGTCTGCGTTTGATCCTTTCAGGCGTTCCGTCTCCACGTGGATCGTGGAGCCCCAGCGAGCTGCGCCACACCTCTCCTGAGGTGGGGGTCGGGGGCGGCTGGACACCGGCTGGTTCTGGATGTTGGCGGGGTCGGGGATCGTCGGCTCGACCCCGGTCAGAGGAGCCTTGGGTGGCCTCCATCGTTTCGTTTGTTTATTTTTGTCTCTTCTCCCGAGTTGGGAGAGGGCCTCTTGTCTTCGTCAACGGCCCGGGGTTGGTCGATGATCTCCCGAGGTGTGACCCCGGGGCGGGACGCCGGCTCGAATGGTCCTCTTGATGGCGGCTTAGTTTTCTTCGTCTTCCTCCGATGGTGGAGAGGAGTTCGCTGATCTTCTCCCAAACCAGCTCCTCTTTACCCAGCTCAACAACCGCCGAATTCGACTCTCCAACGACTCAACTGTCTGACCACTGCAACTGTGTCTGTCTCCCCTCCAACTGTAACCGTTTTCAATTCCACTTCAACTCCTCCAATTATACTTTTCCTTCAGGAGCCTCCACTTCCTGCGCAAAATCAGGTTAGTCTTTGTTTAACTTTTGGCGGGCTGGGAGCACAGCGGGGTAGTTATTATATTTTAAATTGTTTTAGATGGCCACCAGGGGTCCATGTACAAAAATCACTAAAAACCAGGGAACGGATACAAAAAATTGAAAATGAAAACGGAATGTTCGCCTTTATCTCACGGGGGCTGGAATACAAAGGGGTGGAAGTTACGCTGCATTTAGAGAACGGCGTTCAGTTCCGAGCTCCGCACCTCAGCAAGGACATCTTGGGCTTGGAGGAGGGGCAGCGCAGATTCAGCAGAATGATACCGGGGCTTAAACAGTTAATTAATGAGGGCGGGTTGCACAGGATTGTATTCCCTTGAATTTAAGATGCTTAAAGATTTGATAGGGTAGATACAGAGAAACTATTTCTGCTGATGGGGGGAGGGAGAGTCCAGATCAAAAGGAGCAGAACCTTAAAACTAGAGCTAGGCCGTTCAGTGATGATATCAGGAAGCACTTCTTCACACACAGGGTAATGGAAACCTGGATTTCTCACCCCCAACAGCTATTGAAGCTGGGGATCAATTGAAAATTTCTAAACTGAGATTGATAGATTTGTGTTAGGTAAGGGTATTTAGGTATATGGAACCAAGGTGAGTAAATGGAATTAAGATACAGATCAGCTATGATTTAACTGAATAGTGTACTCCTGTTCCTATGTTCAAATTATCATATGCCTGAGCCAGTGTAACCTCTAACCTTTTAAGCTCGTGTATATTGTGCATAAAGGGGAACGGATTTCTGCACCAATGGAAGAGTTGAGTGAAGCTGCCAAGCAGGCTAAGGACAGGGTGTGAGAACGAGAGATGCAAAGTGATTAAACAGGTAGCAGATACTCTGAGCTGTACCCTGGTCCGTCATTTAGAGGAGATGAGAGAGAAATAAAGATTTGATAAATTGGAATCAAGTTCTTGAGAAGAAACTGCTCCGGGGTCATTAATCTAAAGGGAGCCCATTGAGTGTTCCAGTGCGACCTGCAGGATCCCCAGGCTGTGAAGCAGATGATCACATGCGATGGGAATGCACGGAATTGAGGACACAGGCTCCCCAAAGCATCTCCACCGCCTACAAGTGGCTGCACTGTGTACCATCTACAAGATTCACTGCCACAACTCGCCAACTATTCTTCATCAGCACCTCCCAAACCTGCAGCCTCCACTGCCTAGAAAGACAAGAGCAGCAGATCCAGGGGAACACCATCAACTCCGAGTCTCTCCCCATGCAGGCTAGCAAATAGATCACCGATCCTCCATCGCCGCTGGGTCAAAGTCCTGGAACTCCCTACCTAACAGCACTGTGGAAGCACCTTCACCACATGGACTGCAGAAGTTCACCATTTCAAGGGCAACTAGGGATGGGCAATAAATGCCAGCCTTGCCCACATCTCAAGAATGATTAAAATAAGGATGACGCCCCAAGGAACCACATCGCAGTAATACAGAAAGGGGGGGTTGGTGCGCGCATGGAAGAAAACCAACACCCAACAGAATGGCAGGGATAACCATGGAACAGGAACTGAAGAACCAAATCGATAAGATAGCAGGCAGTGGATGAAGAAAGGAATGTTCAAGAGCACTGTGAAAATTGTTTCTGCCCCAAAAACAACCCAGCCCCAAGGAGCAAGGCAACCCCACAATGCAATGGAAGGTCCTGGTTTTCCCTTGAGATTGTTGTTGTAAGCCCATTTCCCATATGGCTACAGGGAACCTGATTTCAGTATTTATTATTGATCTTTTTGACAGTCTGTGCTACTTTACAAGAATGTTGGAACAAGTGTTTACTATTGAAGTAGGAACTGATGGAGCAGTCATTTTACAAGGTACAGCATGGGAATTGAAACAAGGCTCCACATAAGCCATCACCCATAATCCCCAGTACAGGTAGAATGAACTGATCAGATTCCTGTTGTGGAAATACGTGGCCCTTGATAGGAAAAGTTGGGATCAGTTAATTCCCCTCATGATTGAAGAGAAACTCCTTCAAGTATGACAAAGTGCACTGATGTAGCCAGTCCAACAGAAGATAGGAAGAAGGTGGACAGATACGTAGGAGATTAAAGATTAAGCTAAACAATTATACCAACTAATAACACATCATCACAAAGCTCTACTTTGACCAGCTCAATTGGCACGTTGGAAACAAGGTCACGATACTGGTCTATGACCCAAGGACCAGTTAACTGACAAATAGCATGGTTCACATTTAACTCTTCTGTTTATAAGAACATAAGAAATAGGAGCAGGAGTAGGCCAATCGGCCCCTCGAGCCTGCTCCGCCATTCAATAAGATCATGGCTGATCTGATCCTAACTGCCAATCCACTATCACAGAACCATCCCCTGCATCTAACAGAATTAGACACACGAAATAGGAGCAGGATCAGGCTACACGGCCCTGGGCCCGCTCTGCTACCCATAGGGCCATGACCGATCCGAACCTAGACTCATGTTCAAATTCCTGCCCGCTCCCCGTAACCCTTAATTCCCTTTACTTCTAAGAAACTGTCTATTTCTGTTTTAAATTTATGTAATGATGTAGCTTCTACAGTTTTTTGGGGCAGCATATTCCATGGACCTACCACCCCCTGAGTGAAGTAGTTCCTCCTCATCTCAGTTTTGAAAGAGCAGCCCCTTATTCTAAGACTATGCCCCCTAGTTCTAGTTTCACCCATCATCGGGAACATCTTCCCTGCATCCACCCGATCCAACCCCTTCACAATCTTATATGTTTCAATAAGATCGCCTCTCATTCTTCTGAACTCCAATGAGTAGAGTCCCAATCTACTCAACCTCTCCTCATATGTCCATCCCCTCATCCCCGGGATTAACCGAGTGAACCTTCTTTGTACTGACTCGAGAGCAAGTATGTCCTTTCTTAAGTATGGACACCAAAACTGTACGCAGTATTCCAGGTGCGGTCTCACCAATACCTTGTGCAACTGAAGCAATACCTCCCTATTTTTATATTCTATCCCCCTAGCAATGAAAGCCAACATTCCATTGGCCTTCTTAATCACTTGCTGCACCTGCATACTAACCTTTTGAGTTTCGTGCACCAGGACCCCCAGATCCCTTTGTACTTCAGCACTTTCCAGTTTCTTGCCATTAAGGTAATAACTTGCTCTACGATTTTTCCCGCCAAAGTGCATAACCTCACACTTTCCAGTATTGTATTCCATCTGCCAAATCTCTGCCCACTTACTTAGCCTGTCGATGTCCCCTTGCAGGTTTTTTATGTCCTCATCACTCACTACTTTCCCTCCCATCTTAGTATCATCTGCAAACTTTGATATGTTACACTCGGTCCCCTCCTCCAAATCGTTAATATAGATTGTAAAGAGTTGGGGACCCAGCACTGACCCCTGCAGGACACCACTAGTTACTGATTGCCAGTCTGAGAATGAACCATTTATCCCAACTCTCTGCCTTCTGTTAGATAGCCAATCCTCTATCCGTGCCAGAATATTACCCCCAATCCCGTGATTTTTTATCTTAAGCAATAATCTTTTGTGTGGCACCTTGTCAAATGCCTTTTGGAAGTCTAAATACACTACGTCATTATGAATGTGCCCTTATAAATGACACATCCTCGGTGTTCAGCAATTGTTCATTTATTTTTCTAATCCCGGGTCATTTTTTGGGCTGGTTTATGTCTGTGTTTAATTTATCAAAACATGCCGTGTCATGCTAGAAAGTTTCATCATCTCGAGGGCAGCAAATTCCAGCTAAACCCGTATCAGAACGCTCTTGCATTAATTCATATGCACGTATAAAGGTGGATTTTATATAGATAGACACGTGGGTGTATGATATTATAGCTATTACTGCGGCATGGCTGAAAGAAGGGCAGGAATGGCAACTCAACATACCTGGTTACAGGGTTTTCAGACGAGATAGAGAGAGGGGGATAGAAAAAGGAGGGGGTCGCAATATTGATTAATGAATCAATTACAACTATGAGGAGGGAGGATATCTTAGAAGGATCATCAAATGAGACCATATGGGTCGAACTGGGAAAAAAAAGGGGCGATCACACTGCTGAGAGTGTACATTAGACCCCCAAACTGTCAGAGGGAGATAGAAGAGCAAATATGCAGGCAAATTTCAGAGATGTGCAAAAATAGGACAGCAATAGTAGGGGATTTCAACTTCCTTAATATTAACTGGGATAAAATTAGTGTGAAAGGTATAAAGGGAGCAGAATTCCAAAGATGCATTCAGGAGAACTGTTGTTAGCTAGTACGTAGCAAGCCCAACAGAGGAGGCGGTTCTAGACCTAGTTTTAGGAAATGAAGCTGGGCAGGTGGAAAGGGTAACAGTGGGAGAGCATATTGGTGGTAGTGATCATAATTCAGTTAAATTTAGGGTAGTTATGGAAAAGGACAATGACAGACCAGGAATAAAAGTTCTCAATTGGGGAGAAGCTAATTTTACTAAGCTGAGAGGTGATTTAGCCAAAGTGGACTGGAGACAGAAACTTGAAGGTAAAGCAGTGGGAAGCATTCAAGGAGGAGATAGTGAGGGTTCAGACCAAGTATGTTCCCTTAAAGAAAAAAGGGTGGGACTAACAAATCTAGAGCTCCCTGGATGTCAAGGGGCATACAGGGTAGGATAAAGAAAAACAGGGAGGCTTATGACAGATACCGAGGACTCAATACTGCAGAAGGCCGAGAGGAGTATAGAAACTGCAGGGGTGAAATTAAAAAGGAAATTAGGGAAGCAAAGAGAGGGCATGAAAAATATTGGCAAGTAAAATAAATACATTAAGATCAAGAGGATAACTAACGTAAGAGTAGGGCCTATTAGGGACCATAAAGGTAACCTGTGTGTGGAGTTGGAAGACCTGGGTATGGTTCTTAATGAATACTTTGCGTCTGTTTTCACAAAAGAGAGGGATGATGCAGACATTGCAATCAGGAAGGAGAAGTGTGAAATATTAGATGAAATAAACAGTGAAAGAGGAAGTATCAAGGGGTTTAGCATCTTTGAAAGTGGATAAATCCCCAGGCCCGGATGAAATGTACCCCAGACTGTTAAGAGAACTAAGAGAGGAAATAGCAGAGGCTCCGACCATCATTTTTCAATCCTCTCTGGCTACAGGTGTGGTGCCAGAGGACTGGAGGACCGCTAATGTGGTACCGTTGTTTAAAAAGGGAGAATGGGACAGACCGAGTAATTACAGGCCAGTCAGCTTAACCTTGGTGGTGGGAAAATTGAAGGGATAGGATAAATCCTCATTTAGAAAGGCATGGATTAATCAGGGACAGTCAGCATAGATTTGTTAAGGGAAGGTGTAAGGGGTTTTAGAGATCGCTGCGGTCTCTCTCTCGCACCGTAATTTTCCAAGTGGTTCGACCCACTCACCCCTTAAGTTCTATAAAATGGACTTTGAGGCAGGAACTACAATGCAGAGAATACTCTATAGACCAAGTTTAATGAAAGCGAAATGAAATTTTATTGCATAAAGGAAAAAAATTGAATGTAAGCCAATAAAAGGTACATGGGAGGGAAAAACAAATCATAATACAGTGCTAACTAAGATATATACAGGCACATTATACTTTACAAAGGTCATCACGAAATGGGGAAACACACGGAACATCGAGGGACAACAACTCATTATTAATTATCCCCTGAAATGCCCACCCCCTAAACCTATCTAGGTCAGATTATGAGGGGTCAGAAACATGCTCACCAATCCAGTTAGAAAGTATAGGGTTTTGAAAAGTCTGCGTTTTGATCGTCTCAGGCGTCCTGTTTCCACGTGGTCAGCGGAACGCAGCGGGCTGCGACACACTCTTTTCTCCCTTGAGGTGAAGGTCACAGACAGGCTGGATGTTAGCAGGCCTGGACGTCGTTGTGGAGAGAGACCAACTGCTTGACCATTTTCATATGGGTTTCGTCGCAAAGCCCAGCTGTTTTACCATATTCATATGGGTCTCTTCGCGGAGGGTCACTGTCCTTTGGCTCGTCAACGGCCCAGGGTTTATCAATGGTCTCCCGATGGCTACCCCGGGGCTGGACGCAGACTCTACTCGAACCACTTTCTTGACTGCCTCCGGATCGACGTTCCTCAATCGCTATCGACTCTCCGATGTCTTCCCGCTACTGAAAGGCTGAGCAAAAGGCTACCGATAGCTATCCCGGGTTCCCAATTATACTTCTCATTGAGGCCCTTATCTCCCGCCACATCAAGGTTAGTCTTTGTTTAACTTTTGGCGGGCTTGTAGCACAGCGGGGTAGTTATTATGTTTAAAGTACTTTCGAGATGGCCGGTAATGGCCATCTCTGGTCTGGAGTGACCTTATATTGTCTTTAATGTCCTCTTGATGTCTTTAATGGGTCTTGATGTTCCCCCTGTGAATTTGAAACTGTTTCCCTTTGTCTGGGTGAACATATAGATGGCCTTTATCTACAGGCCGATCTGACTGGATCTGCATCCAATCCATATGTATGGGGTTCTGTCTGGTATCGTTTTCTCCGAAACGGCCTTCCAGAACTTACTGTGGGCTGAATCCACAAAGGCTGTCTGTGGACTGCAGAAACCATTTTAAAATGTCCCAAAAGCTGGTCACGGGGTCTGGTGGCCATTTTGTGTGCCCCTTTTTTTCTGGGCTTCTTTTAAAACAGTCTTTAAGATTAAGGCCTTTTCTGCCAATAGGACAATGTTCAATTTTGCAAATCTTACAGTCACCCCTGATGATACTATAACTTGCTTGAAGTATCATAATTCTGGGTGAGCAAAATTTTCTGACTCTCCATAATCAAACTATCCCCTGTATTTATCTATCTATGACCCCACGACACATGCATTTTCCATTTCAGAAAAACCAGTGTACATTAAGCATCTATAGATGGTAATACATTGGAATTAAAGTCTGACACACACTTACTTCCAGGCGTGGAGGGGGGCCCAATACCCCTACACCACCTGGTTAACACACATTGGGCCAGAAATTCAGTGGGCTTTGCGCCCAGTTGCCGCCCAAAGAGGGCTTCTGCGCAAGTGTAAGAGGGTGCGCTGATATTCAGCGCTGCGGTAATGGCGGCGGTAGCCGGTAGCGCTGCGTCGACACCGATGACATCATCGGTGTGCGCAGTGCCCCGGTTCCGCCCCGCTTCCGGCCCAAACCCCATATTTAGTTGCGGCCGCCTCTTCTGCAGCGGCCGCAAACAGCGATTGAAAAACGGGGCCGTACTGCTGCGCTACTGGGGCGCTTTAAGGTGGAGGTGCGGCCGGCCGCTTTTTCGGCGGCCGCCTGCCCGCACCTCCTTCCCCGGCCTCCTCCACCCCCCCCCCGCGGCATTGCCGGCTGCTTTCCACGAGCCCGGCACTTCTCCGTGGTGCCGGGCTCATTTGCCGGCACAATCCAGCGGTGATCTCGCTGTTGCAGGCACCTCGGCCTAGAAATTCAGTCGCGTTTGCGCCCACTTATGGGCTATAGAGTGGTTTGCGCCGGAAGTTTTTTCGCGCCCGAAATTCATTTGGTCCGTAACATCGACGTTAGCCGGTAGCGCTGCGCCGGCACCGATGACGTCATCGGTGTGCGCAGCGCCCCGGTTCCAATGCAATTCCGGTCCGACCGCCAAATTCAGTTGCGGCCGCCTCTCCCGTGGCGGCCGCAAACAGCGTTTGCAAAATGGTGCCTTGCAGCTCCAAGAGGCCGGCGCATAAAGGTGGAGGGGCGGCCGGCCGCTTTCCCGGCGGCAGCCTGGCCGCACCTCCCTCCCCGGACTCCTGCACCACCCCCCCGCGGCATTGGTGTGTCACTCCCGCGAGCCCGGCACTTCTCCGTGGTGCTGGGCTCATTTGCTGGGGGAATCCAGCGGCGATCTCACGGCTGCAGGCAGCTCCTCCTTAAGAGGAGGAGGAGGCCTGCAGTACCGCAGCCTGCCGCACCGCATCGGGGCCTACAGCACAGAAATTCAGTTTCAGCGCCCCAAGCGGGGGCGGGCACACCCTGGAATAGCGCCCGGTTCCGACTTGGGGCGCAAAAGCCGAATATCTGATGGGCGCACCTGGCTTCGCGCACAGCGCTAACTTTTGGCGTTAGCCTGCTGGCGGGCCTTAACTGAATTTCTAGGCCATTATCTTTTATTAACAACACACATAATAAACTTCAATAAAAAATAATAGAGAAAGAAAATACACACAAAACCGCACATGAATACTATCAAACATAGAGGAGGGAGGGAAACTTTAACTTTATACATAGCAGCAAAATCTAAACGGGTGTTTCCTCGTCTACCCGCACATAATGCTGCTTCCATTCTCCTCTGTTCTCATACTTCTGTAAACGTTTGTCCTTTTTACAATGTACAAAGAGTAAATAAATCACAATAATAATCTGACACACTACGAGGATGTGGAAGGCTATCCTAATCCATGAAGGGACTTCAATATTAGTGAACAGGTCCCACCACCGTGGGGTCACTATGTCCAATATGTCTGCCCCTATTTCTAATGTCTTCTTCTCCAGTGTGTAAAAATGTTTCTGTGAAACGGCAATGGCTTTTAGTGTCTTGGTGAGGTTTTCAGGGCGAGGGGGAAAGATATAGCCAAAATGCGCAACGAATCGTTACAGATCAGTGAAATTTTCTTTGACAGTGAGGTGAACAGTGGAAGGTTCAGGAATAGGGACAATTCGCTCTTGGGCCACTTGAACTTCTGCCTTGGGTTTGAAGCAGAAACTGCTGTCACTGACTGGAAGCCAGCCATGCTGTCCATGTTGGTAGTGGGGCGCTGCAGTGGTGACACAGTATGTCCCACCTCCTATATATGCCACCTGCGGGGGCACATGGCTTTGTGCCATTGCCTCCATGGTGCAATTTATAGGCTTCGCGCCAGCAGTTCTGAACCCGCACTGTGGTCTCGAATAGGCATTCAAGTGCTGGGGACACAGGATGATGTGTGCTCCCTGGCTCCGGCACCCCGAGAGGTCGGTACCCATCATTGCATGCTCCCATTGAATGACGTAAGGTGGGACCGCTGTGTAGCGAATGTGTGCACCCCCTTGAATGACTCCCATGTTCTCCACCCTGTATACCGGGGTGGGTTTAGCTGTCTTTCCCATAACCGGCATTCTTACCACTATACCCATAATGGTGTGATTAGACCGTCCACAGTCCACTGGGACTGGGTAGGCCTCTGAAGCTAGTCTGAGCTGGCATGGACTTAATGCGTTCTCAAAAGGGTGGAGGGCTGCAAGGTGCTTGTTGCTGATCCAGGAGGGGACCAAACCTTGTTTTAAATCCTCCAGATTACTGCGGCCCTCGCCCAGTAACCACGCCCCATACAGCACGCACGCTTCGTTCTGCGCAGCCTGATCTGACGCATTCCGATCCTCTCTGATGAGAGCATTTACCATTTTAGCGTGTTTCTCCAGCTCAGCTGTGATTTCTTTTAAGTGTAGTGTCATGGCCTGGTCCTCATGCAACTCAGAACCCATTACCTTTTTCTCGTCCGTCAGTATCTTTCTTAACTGCACTTTTAAACCATTGATCTGGGTCTGCAGCTCCACGTCATCCAGAGTGGTGATGATGGAAGTCCCTGTGTTGAAGGTGGTAAAAATATCATTGACTGTACCCCTTCTTTGTCTCCCTACCCTGTCCAAGACCTCATGTGGTGTGGTGTACAATCCGGCTCTGTCGACATCGGCAAAGTCGAATTCATAAAATTGTCTAAACATACTTGTTAACAGGACCTTGGGGCACCACTCTGGCAATCGCACCTCGGTGAGGTTTAAAATCACCGAGGCTACCGCGTAGTGCACCCCTTGGTACAGCACCTGACCTGTGGGTACCAATACCAGTCCATTCCCGGGTCCCTTGGTAGTGGCGGGGCACCCTTCCTTGCGGACTTTGGCTACCGGAATCGTGGGCAGGGGCTTGCGGGGGCGGGGTGGTGAGCTCACTGGCATTCACCGGGATCGGAGAGTATGGGACTCCATACGCCCGCGTGCTGATGTCCCACCTCATCCCTTTCCCAGCATCCTGCCACTGTCTCTGGAAAAAGATGGAGACGCCTGCGGGGCAGACGCATTCTGAACCCCACATGCAGATGTAAATCCCCTCATCTGGTTCCCACCATTTGTCCCAACAGACACTCAATCCCCCATGAGTCCCTGTAATAGTCCGATGGGTATTGTTACCCAGTCGCTCCCACTCAACCGTGGAGTTTTTCATGGTCTTACTCGGATTCCTGAGCCACCACCGCGAACACGATGAGAATCCTTTCCATGGTACCTTTGGTTCCTGTAACAAATTAAACGATACAGCCAGGCTCCCGAGAGATTCTGGCCTAGGTGAAGGCATGATCGGGTCTTTCGACCTCGATCCAAAACAAAGCACACATGCTGGGCAGATTCCAAAACTATTTCTTATAACCCCCATCACCTTAAAAATAATTACACAACTTAAGTTAAGTTTAAGTTTAGTTAAGTTTAAGTACAACGCCGCTTGTCCCCGGGCAGCCTACCTAATCCCTGTTCGGGTTGCAGCTCACCGCTCCGTGTGGCGGGGCCGCACTGACCTGTAGCTTGAGTCCCCCACAGCCTTTTGCTGGTTATTGGGGACTGCGACTCTCTAGGGATTTCCCAAGTCGGTGTCTGCTGAAGTCGGGGCAATCGGGCCAGAGTTTTCTTGGCTGAGGCCTCCGAGACGACCTGCGAGGGGGTACCATGGGCGAGGCTCCCTTTGCAAGTGGACCTTGTAATGATCAATAACATGTCATTCTATAGTGGACACTAGGTGGAGCCGTAGAGCTGTATATAGCTGTATATAAGACTACACTACCCAGCTGTATGTATATTAAGACTACATTACCCATGAGGCACTAGGCTACCCACAAGGCAGCAGTCAAGATGGAGGCCTCTACAGATACTGTACCTAGTCCACATGTGCTCAATAAAGTAACTAGCAAAAGCTAGCAGTGTTCATAATAAGAATGTCTATTTATTAATGAACATAAGATGGTACCAGGATGGTGAAGATCTGCTGAAAATTGTGAAAAGTGAAATGGAGAATTTGAAGCCACCAGAGCGTTTGAAACTCACAGGAAACATCGACTACAATTGGCAGACTCTTAAACAACAATTCGAACTCTACATTGCAGCCATCGGATTCAGTACGAAGCCAGACGCAAGGAAGATAGCATTGCTGCTTACGGTTGCAGGCCCACAGGCGATAGAGGTATTTAATACATTTGTATTTAATCCAGAGGAGAACAGAGAAAAATTAGAAGATGTGCTAAAAAATTTTGATGCACATTGCTCTCCCAAAAAGAATGAGACCTATGAAAGATACATGTTCTGTTCAAGGACACAGCAGCAAAATGAGACTTTTGATAGCTTTATAACTGATCTGAAACTGAAAGCACAGACATGTAATTTCTCTGAGCTGAAATCATCCATGATTCGTGACCAGATTGTGTTTGGTATTCATGATAAAAAAGTCAGGGAACGTCTGTTGAGAGAAACCAAACTAAATTTGGAAAATGCAGTGAAAATATGCCAAGCCAGCGAGCTAGCGCGAAAGCACGCGAAGACTTTCAGTGAAATCAATAATGATGCAATTGTAATGAGTGATAATGCTGCTGTCGGTGCTGTGTCCTACAAGGGGAAGAAACGTGGCAGAACAGAAATGAAAAGCAATTGGAGGATGAAATTTTTAAATGTAAACGCTGTGGTTACAAGCAGCAGTTAAGACAATGCCCAGCGTTTGGAAAAATGCGCACAAAGTGTAATGGAAAGAATCACTTTGCCAAACAATGCTTTTCAAAAGTAAAAACTAAGAAAGGGCAACGAGTTAATGTAATTGAAGACACGGATTCAAGTGAGACATTTTTTGTAGGAATGGTGTCATGTGACAATATCAAAAAGGATACAGAAAATGTGCAGCCCTCAGAAATGGACAATGCTGAACATAAAGTTAATGCAGTAAAAGAGGACAAATGGATGATCCCACTGCAGGTAAATGGAGCATTAGTTACCTTGAAACTAGACACTGGGGCAAAAGCAAACTTAATCAGTATGAGTGACATTAAAAATATGAAAGAAAAGCCCAAAATACAGAAAAAGTCAGTGCTACTGAAAGACTATAATGGACAGAAAATAGATAGCTTAGGTGTATGCAGACTTAAAGTGACAGTCAAAGACAAAGTGCATCATCTCATGTTTTCTGTTGTGGCTGAAAGACTTGATTCACTACTGGGTGACAAAGCTTGTGAGGACTTAGAACTGGTCAAGAGAGTCTACCGTATAAACTGTGCCATAAGCAGACCAGATGACTCGGTGGATTCTGTAGTGAATAATTTCCAGAATGTGTTCAAAGGATTTGGAGTTCTACCATTCACTTACAAGATCCAGCTAAAGGAGGATGCTCAGCCAGTGGTACATGCTCCACGAAGAGTTCCAGCACCCCTGCGTGACCGGCTCAAGAATGAACTGGACAGAATGACCACACTAGGAGTCATCAGGAAAGTCGAAGAGCCAACAGACTGGGTTAACTCCATGGTATGTGTAAAGAAAAAGAACAATGATCTAAGAATATGCATGGATCCAAAGGACTTAAATGCAAACATAAAACGTGAACACTACCAGATTCCCAAGCAAGAAGAAATCACCAGTGAAATGTCAGGTGCCAGATACTTTACAAAGCTCGATGCCGCACAAGGATTTTGGCAACTAAAACTGGATGAAGAGAGCACCAAATACTGTACCTTCAACACACCATTTGGCAGGTAATATTTCCTCAGAATGCCTTTCGGGATAATATCTGCATCTGAAATCTTTCATAGAGCGATGGAACACATAATTGAAGGTCTGGAAGGAGTTCGGGTCTATGTTGATGACATCATCATCTTGGGCTCCACACTGAAAGAACACAATGAGAGACTGACTAAAGTGCTGCAGAGCATACGCCGGAATGGACTGAAGCTCAACAAAGCCAAGTGTCAGTTTGGCGTCCAGGAAGTCACTTTCCTAGGAGATAATCTATCTGGTAAAGGAATAGAGCCAGATATGGAAAAAGTAAACACTATACTCAAAATGCCCCGACCCACTGACAAAAAAGGAGTGCTACGCATCATGGGGATGATAAACTTCATTGGAAAGTTCATTCCTAACTTGTCAGCCAAGACAGCCTGTCTGCAAGACCTGCTACATAAAACAAATGAGTTCGCATGGACAGAAAGGCATGAACAAGAGTGGATAAACCTCAAAACAGTGCTGACAACTACACCTGTACTCACCTTCTTTGACCCAACAAAAATATTCAAAGTGTCAACGGATGCATCAAAAGATGGCCTAGGTGCGGTCTTGCTACAAGCAGAGGGTGAAGATAGGAAGCCTGTTGCCTGTGCCTCCAGGTCTATGACTGATACTGAGTGTCGATACGCCCAGATTGAAAAGGAATGTCTAGGCTTGGTAGTTGGACTAGAAAAGTTTCATGGCTACATATATGGACTTCCCATCTTCACAGTTGAGACAGACCACAGCCCTCTGGTGGCCATCATTAAAAAAAACCTGAATGAGATGTCTCCAAGGATTCAACGACTCATGAAGCTGCAAAGATATGACTTTGAACTGATCTACACACCAGGCAAATACATAGTGTTAGCAGATGCACTATCCCGAGCACCCACAATGAGTCATGTGAGCTCCACTGAAGAAGACGTGGATGTTCATGTGAGTATGGTCACTGCTGCGCTGCCCGTGTCAGACACAAAATCAAAGCAAATAGCAGAAGAAACAGTAAAAGATACAGTATTACAAATAGTAATAGAGAACATTCATCATGGTTGGCCAAAAGGTTCCTGTCCAAAATATTTTCACATAAGGTCAGAATTGAGTGTCGCAAGTGGACTATTACTAAAACAGAACAGAATAGTCATTCCGCAGGCTCTACCTCAAGACATGCTCAAAAGGATTCATGAGGGACACCTCGGAATTGAAAAATGCAAAAGGAGAGCAAGAGACACTGTTTATTGGCCTGGCATAAATAAGGACATTGAGAACATGATAGGCAAATGTGAGACATGTCAGAAACACCAAAACAAACAAGCAAAGGAACCAATGATAGTAGCTGACATACCAACAGCAGCATGGCAAAAGGTTGGTATGGACCTTTTTCATTTAAATGGTAAAGACTATCTAATAGTGATTGACTACTATTCTAACTGTCCTGAGATGGCGCTGCTCTCAAGCACCACAGCAAACAGTGTCATAATGCATGTGAAATCCTTCTTCGCCAGACATGGAATTCCCAGGATTGCCATTAGCGACAATGGTCCGTGCTTCAACTGTAAGGAGTGGCAACAGTTTGCAGCACATTGGCCCAGTAATTCCGTTCCAAACGCGTGAGTACGGTCGGGGTACTCATGCGTCTGGCCGGAAGAAATGCCGGTTTTCAGCATGCACAGCGCATGCGGGGAAAACCGGCATTTCCTGTCCTCTGAACGAAGGGGTTCAGAGGCACAGCGCGTGCGACTGCACAGGCAGCGCGTGCGCAGTGAACTTCGTCGATTTCATTCATGGATTCAGTGAGGTTAAGTCCTTACAACTTACACATGAAAAAAGCATGTGTAAAGTTGCTCCAGAGGCTGCGGAGGAAGATATATTTTATCGTGGAGCTTCTGAAAGGCAATATTTTTGTTTGGGAAAGGGAGGAAAGTTATTTTAAGAAATGATGAGGTAAGTTTTAAAGTTTAATTTTTTTTTTTAAACGGGTTTTCAGTACTGTAGGTAGAAGGAGCAATTGTGGCTGTGTGAATTGAATTTGCTGTGTTTATTAAATGTGAAAATGACTGTTCTAAAATGAGTAATGTAACATTTCCAACATTTTTAAGAAAGAAACTTTTCATCAGTAATATATTCATTTAAGTAATTATGTATGTATGTCCGTATATATTCATTTACATATATGTATATATTCCTTTACTTATGTGTATGAATGTATGTATTTAATTATGATTTTCCAATAAGTTACTTTCTCTGAAAGTCATAATTAAATACATACATTCATACACATAAGTAAAGGAATATATACATACATATACGCAAAGGAATATATACAGACATACATACATAATTACTTAAAAGAATATATTACTGATGAAAAGTTTCTTTCTTAAAAATGTTGGAGTCTTCGTTCAGAGGACAGGAAATGCCGGTTTTCCCCGCATGCGCTGTGCATGCTGAAAACCGGCATTTCCTCCGGCCAGACGTGTGAGTACCCCGACCGTACTCACGCATTTGGAACGGAATTACTGGGCCAACATTTTACATGTCAATAAAATGAAAAATTTAAGAATTGCACGATTTGCCCCCTCGCATCTGCGACTGAGGGTCCAAGGAGGTGCATTGCACAAGAGGTCACCGTCGTACGTATCCTCACACTGTTCCCTTTCGGGAACTGTATGAAGTGGTGGAAGGATTTCTGGCCACGTTAACGCTCATTCCGTGACCATAACCATCTTCATACCAGCCATTAGGGTGGTTAGTCCTATGGCGTGAGGGTTTTACGGGCTCCCACAACCCATCTGAGGGGGGGGGCCACCAACACCCGCGGACGCAAGTATCCCGCTGGATGTCCACCCAGAATTTATAGTTGGAGCTCCGACTCCACTTGCCGGGACTGTCTGGAGCGGGGTTCGAAACCCTACTCCTTCTGGCCCAGCGGCGGGGATGCTTACCGCTACACAAAAGGCCCACTCCGCGCAAAAGGTGACACCCATACGTTTCCTGCGCCTTTTCCCTCCCCGTGACTGGAGCCCTATGCTGCCACTTGAAAGACCAAGCTATCATCTGTCCTTTTTGCGGCGCCTTTGACTTCTCATTACCAATGATGAGCAGGTGCTGCGCCTCCACCTCATTGAGGAGATTGCTGAGGTCATCATCAGTTCAATTGTGAGTTCTTTTAATGCCGTGAATTGTGCTCATTCCAGCCATTTCACGTTGCTAATCGGAGTGGGCCTTTGGCGTAGCGGTAGGATCCCCGCCGCTGGGCCAGACGGGGTAGGGTTTCGAACCCCGCTCCAGACAGTCCCGGCAAGTGGAGTCGGAGCTCCGGCTCTAAATTCTGGGTTGACATCCATTGGGATATTTGCGTCCGTGGGTGTGGGTGGCCCCCCATCCTCGTATAGCTTGTGGGAGCCCGTAAAACCCTCCCGCCATAGGACTAACCACCCTAATGGCTGGTTCAAAGATGGTTACGGTCACGGAATGAGCGTTAATCACGGCCATAAATCCTTCCACCACTTCATACAGTTCCCCAAAGGGAACAGTGTGAAGACACGTATGACGACGACGTTGCTAAATAAATAAATGGAATGAAAAAAATTCTCAGGGCTTTTAAAAGTCTTTAAATTGCTTTAATTCTGTTTAAAACTACTTCAGATTCTTCAAAATAATGTAAATGTTTTTAAATGTTTATAAAAGTTACCAAAAGCTTCATAAAAATACCAAAAACCTATTTGAAATGCTGCTCTCCATGTAAAAATGCTTTTCAGCTTGTGAGAAACATTGGGGGCGTGTCCCATTAAACTGAGACCTCAAGGGGCGTGTCTCAGTTGCACAGTGCGCTACAGGCTTCGCGCTGGCTGCACTCCTGGGCGGCGTGATGCCCGGGATTCTTCTGTTTCAAAAAGGAATTCCAGGCGTCCCTGGAGGTGAACGGCAGGCGCGTCGGGTAAGTGCAGATTGGGGGCTTGCACGCGCGGCAAGCCCCCGACCCGAATTTCTGCCCCATTATGACTTTCAGCACATCACATCCAGTCCTTTGTATGCTCAGTCAAATGGTAAGGCAGAGAAAGGTGTTCAAGTTCTCAAGCAGCTACTGAAGAAAGCGACAGAAAGCAAGTCTGATCCTTATCTCGCCCTGCTGAGCTACTGAGCCTCACCTTTAGACTGTGGTTCTTCACCTGCTGAACTACTAATGGGTCGCAAGTTGCGCACCACGCTACCCTGCTGTGCAAAAGAACAGCAAAGCGAGGAACTGAGACAGAGGCTTCAACTGTTAAAGCTGAAACAGAAATCATACTATGACAAGTCATCCAAAACTCTAAAATAATTGACAAGGGATGATGTTGTCAGGATTGAGGGTCCAGATGCATGGAACAGGAAAGCTACAGTTCTTGAGGAAGTAGGACCAAGGTCATACACTGTTAGAACTGAGGAAGGACAGATTCTCAGGAGGAACTGCCGTTCCCTCCTAAAAACACAAGAGACTATTCAAGAGCAGATTGATGACAATGCCGCAACTGCATCTTGTCATTCACCACCAGAACAATCTCATGAAGACACATCAGACTTACCCGTGTTGAGAAGATCCACACGTGAAGTAAAAAAAGCCTGATAGACTTAATCTCTGCGTACAATGTAAAGCTTTGAAAATGTGTTGACTGTTTTGAAAATGTTTATGTTTATAGAGCACTAACAAAAGTGTTACTGATATTATCTTTATTGTTTTCTTGAATGTTGATTGATATTGATTTTGTTAAACCTCAAAGGGGGATGTAATGATCAATAACATGTCATTCTATAGTGGACACTAGGTGGAGCCGTAGAGCTGTATGTATAAGACTACACTACCCAGCTGTATGTATATTAAGACTACATTACCCATGAGGCAGCAGTCAAGTTGGAGGCCTCTACAGATACTGTACCTAGTCCACATGTGCTCAATAAAGTAACTAGCAAAAGCTAGCAGTGTTCATAATAAGAATGTCTATTTATTAATGAACATAAGAGACCTTTGGGTGGGACTTTAGCCCTCACAGCCCGTGGCTTCTCCACGATTGCCGGCTTCGGCTCCCTTCCCTCAGACTCCACCCCTGTGGGATTTGGGTCTGTGGCAGACGACTCCTCCCTACCTGTCCCGACAGGTGGAGAATTTCCGCCCCCAAGTTCTACCTCCCCTACGCTTGAGTCGAGGGCGGGACCTCCGTCTCCACCTCCTCCAGAATCGTGTCAGGGGCGGGGCCTAGCTGTTCGGGCTCCTCCCTAACTGTGTTCGGGTCAGGGGGAGGGCCTTGGTCTTCGGGCTCCTCCCCGTCTGAGTCCCAGGCCAATGGGGAAACCTCCCAGGTGAGTGGGATGGCTCCTCCCCTCAAGCAGGCTGCGGTTCCAGCCTGTGTGGTCTGTGACTTATTGCACACCTCAGGCTGAGGATTTTTACCCTCAGACCTGGCTTCGGTTGCTGGCTCTTTTGCGCCCGGCTTAAACAGCTTGCACTGGTTTATGTGAAACCATTTAGTTCGTCGGGGCAACTTTACTGCATATACCATGGGGCTGGCTTTATCCACAATACTGTAGGGCCCCATGTACAGTGGTTCTAAACTCCCCACTCGGGCATAGTTTCTCACCATGACCTGATCTCCAATTTCCCACTCCTGTGTCTTACGGGGTTCGAGCAGCAGTCGGTTGCCCTGATGCTGCTTTCCCATGTTCCCAGCCGCTTGCCCATAAACCTGTTTCAGGCGCTCCAAAAGGGTCCGGAAAAACCTGTCCCGATTTACCTCTCGGAGCTGACCCTCAGTGAGCACCGGGGCTAGTACATGGGTGGGGGTTCGCATGACTCTCCCAGTCATTAATTCGTGCGGGGAGTACCCCGTACTTTTAGACTGGCTAGCACGGATCCCCATGAGGACTAGAGGCAAGGCTTCTGCCCATTTCTGGGGTGAGTCCATCGTCTCTTTCCTCAGTTTTTCTTTGAGGGTGCGGTTCATGCGTTCCACAATCCCAGATGACTGAGGGTTGTGGGCCACGTGCCACTTCCCTTCGATGCCTAAGAGCATGAGGGTGTTCTGCATCACTTGGCCGGTGAAATGACTCCCTTGGTCAGACTCCACAAATCGTGGTAGTCCCCACTGCGAGAACACTTCCCGGACCAAGATCCTGGCAGTACTAAGTGCCATGGCTGTTTTGCATGGGAAGGCTTCTACCCATTTGGTGAACACATCCACCAGGACAAGGCAATACTTATAGCCTCCCTGGGCGGTGGGCAGGGGCCCGATGTAGTCGACCTGTATCGACTGCCATGGTCCCTCTACCCTCCTGATATGCCCCATGGGTACCTTCCTTTTCTGGGGGTCTGGGTTGTATGCAGCGCACACAAAACAATTAGTGCAGAACTCGCGGACATCGTCCCGAAGTCCAGGCCACCATCCCGCCTGTTCCACCCGTTGCCAAGTGACCTCAGGCCCGGGGTGTCCCGCTCCTGGACCCTCATGGGTCAGTTGAAGGAATTCCCTTCGGTGCTGCTGCGGCACAACCCACTGTTCCTCTCGGAACAGCATGCCTTCCTTGATGGAGAGGGCTACTGTGCCGTACGGACCCTCTACTTCCTTGCTCTCAGTGATGGCATTGAGGACTGTTTTTAGGGCGGGATCTAGGGTTTGGACAGTCTTGAGGTCTGGGGGCAGTGTTACCCCTGTGGTCCCGAGTCCCATCCCTGCCTCAGATTACTGCCAAGGATTTGGACCCATAGGGATCCCAGAAAGTGCCGGTGCGGGCACCCTCCCTGGCTAGCGTATCCGCTCGCTGGTTACCCTGGTTGCGGGGTTCCGTGGAGGAATGGGCCTTCACCCTGTGGATAAAGACTTCCCCTTCCTCCCCCACTGCGGCCAGGATCTTTTCTAGTAGGGGCTTTACGGTCAAGGGTCGCCCGTCCGCAGAGGTATATCCGCCGCGAGACCAGATGGCCAGGTACTCCGTACATGAGTTGCATGTGAACATGCTGTCCGAGCAAATCATGTATGGGGTGGGGAAGATCTCGGGGTGTGCAACGACGTACGCTACCGCAGACAGTTCAGCCTGCTGGGCGCTCGTAGTGCTGGGGAGCTCAATCGCCAGGGCAATGTTTGCCGCGGGGTCATAAACTCCACACCCTGTGAGTCGTT
This sequence comes from Somniosus microcephalus, assembly GCF_052327205.1. Lineage (NCBI taxonomy): Eukaryota > Metazoa > Chordata > Chondrichthyes > Squaliformes > Somniosidae > Somniosus > Somniosus microcephalus. The sequence goes on along the minus strand of NC_141010.1, from coordinate 54,122,171 downwards.
CGCCAGCGGGTACCGTGCTGGAACCGTCTACGTAGATCTCGCGGCCCGTGGAATGTATCCCGGCCCGTAAACCTACGTTCACTTCCCATACCCCTTCTACGGAACACCGATGGGCTGTTATGGGATATACCATGTTGGCCGCGAGCTTGGGCTTGCAGAGACCCTTCACCTTCAGATCCATCTGGGAAAGGAGGAGGGTCCAGCGCGCAATGCGGGCACTGCTTACTGTCCCATCCTTAATCCTTCCATCCAGGAGCATCCGAGTGGGTGTGTGATGGGTGAGGAGAGTGATGGGAGAGGTGCCTGTGAAGATCAAAGACCTTTTCACAGCCCAATGCGTGGCCAAAAGATGCCGCTCGCAATTGGAGAATCTCCTTTCCACATCTGTGAGCACACTGGAGGAGTAAACCACCAGCCTTAGCCTGCCGTGTCGCTCTTGGAGCAGTATAGCGCTCAGGCTATCCCCGCTAGCCGCTACCTCCAGGAAAAACTCTTTTCCCCCATCTATGGCCCCGAGAGCTGGCGCGTTCTGCAAGTCCCCCTTGAGTTTTTCAAATGTTGCCTGGCAACCCTCATCCCAGGACCGCTCCACTCCTTTGTGTAGGAGTCGGAGCAGCGGGGCTGCTGTGGCTGCATAGTCCTCAATGAAATCTCTGCAGTACCCGGTCAGTCCCAGAAAGGACCTCACACCCGATACGGTGGTGGGGATCGGTAGATCTTGCACCGATTCCCATCTGGCCTTGTCTATGGCTCTCTCTCCAGCGCGGATGGTCAGACCCAGGAATTTTACTTCCTGCTGGCCGATCCGTGCCTTCTTTGGGTTCACCTTGAAACCCTTTCTGCCTAACAGCTCCAATAGCTCGGCCAATAGTGGGCCATGCTCCTCTCTGGAATCTGTGAACAGGAGCAGGTCGTCCACATACTGCACTAGCTGATTGGGCTGGCTGAACTCCTTTAAGCTCCCTGCCATGCATTGATGGAAAATGCTGGGGCTGTTGTGGAAACCCTGTGGCAAGCAGTTCCAGGTGTACTGTTTCCCTTTAAAAGTAAAGGCGAACTTGTACTGATCCTCACTCCTTAAAGGGATGGACCAAAACCCATTGGAAATATCCAGCACCGTGAACGTGGTCGCGGATGCTGGAATACTCCCTATCAGGTCGGCAGCTGCTGCTACCGTCGGCGCGCAGGCTGGGATGTTGCTATTGAGGACTCTGTAGTCCACCGTGGCTCTCCATGAATTGTCCGGCTTCTTCACCGACCACAAAGGAGAGTTTACGTGGGTGACTATCGGTCTCAACACGCCCTGCTGCACCAAAGAAGACATTGCTGTCTCCATGTCGGGCTCCGCTTCCCGGGGGAAGTTGTACTGTATTTGGGGTCGGGCCATGGGGTCCCCGTCTACTCTGACCTCAAACCCGGTGACCCTCCCGCAATCGTGTTTGTGAGTGGCAAACGTAGACAAGTGGCCTGACATGAATGCCTGCAGATCTTGTGGGACGCTGGCGACCATGAGCTCGAGGTCGTAGCCCTCTTTTGGCTTCACGGTACACAGGGTCCCTCTCCCTTCTTTCCCTGGGATGATGACTACCTCGCCTTTCTTACCCGAACTCGCTACCCAGAGACAATGATTTCATAGAACACGGGATCCTCGTGGATCTACCAAGAAATCGGACCCAAGGATCCCCTTTCCACCCCCACCTCCCACTTCATCAGTATACACTTCCACTTGGTGCGGAGTGGTCCTAAATGAATGGAGAGGGGAATGGAAAATGCGCCAGCCTGTTCTTTGCCCGTGAAGCCCGACAGGATATATGGAACCCCGGTGGACAGAGGTGAGGTGGTAGGGTTATCTGTGTGGATCACGGTGCATGATGCCCCTGTATCCAGCAGATAGGTCCCCTTTTCCTTCTCTACCGCCATCTCCACGAGGGGTCACCTCCATAAATCATATCGCAGCGCACACAGTTAAACGGGCTGCGCTGGCTCTAGTCATTGGGGCGCAGCGGTCGGGGCTGCAGGAAAAGACAAGACCGGTGGTGGCTGCTATCTTCCCTTGCGAAATCATAAGAGACCGCATTGTCTCTAAAATTGATTCTATCGCAGCGGGATCCATAGCTGCACCGGCTCCTCTTTCTGGGGCAGGGGCTGTGTCTTGGACCTGGACTCGTGCTGGGGCGGCGGTCTGGGCTTGGGCTGCGGGAGATTTTCCCTTATTATCCTTCCACGGATTTTTACAGTCCCTGCGCCAATGTCCATCCTTCCCACACCCGTAGCAATTGAGCTTGGCTTGGGGAGGGCAATTCCCCTCCTGACGCCACTCCTTCTTACTTGGGGCTGCGGGTTTTGCCTCATGCACTTTTCCCTTAGAGGGAGATGTCTCCTGACTCCTACAATTCTTGTATGCAATGGTGAGCTGTCGGAGCACTGTCTCCTCCGTGATACCGGGACCTTGGGGGTCAAACCAGGATTTGGCTTGGGCCTGTATCTGTGGCAAGCTGTTAGCAACCAGGCAACGGAGCCAATGAACCCATTGGATGTCGTTCCTTGCGGCCCATTCAGGCATGCCCGGACAGCTGCGCCGATACACTGGCCACAGCCTTTCTGCGAAAACCCATGGGGGTTCTCCAGTTAGCTGCACAGTCCCTTCCACACGGAGGAACGGGTTGCCGTCGTCCACTCCCATAACCTCCAGGACCTCGTCCCGGAGTTCCTCATACCCTCTCTGCCCCATCTTACTCCCGTCTGAGAGGCACTGAAGGATTGTGCTATCCAGGGAGAATAGCAACATCTTCGCCTGTTGTGGATCATCGCAATCATTGACGGCAGCTGTCTGCTCTATCTCCCTGAAATGGACTGAGGGATCTCCCTTCTCGGAGAGTTTTGGGAGGTGGCTCACCATCGCTCTGAGTTGTTGGGCACCGTGGGGCAGCACGATTTGGTTCATGTGGGGTCCGTCATCGCCATTTTCTTTTCATCCCCTAGCCCACCAAACCCACCCCACCTTCAGGCAGTGCATTCCAGGTCACAACAACACGTCATTTCCTCAGATCACCTCTGGTTCCTTTGCCAATCAATTTAAATCTGTGTCCTCTGGTCACTGATCCTTCTGCCACTGGAAACAGTTTCTCCTTATTTACTGGATCAAAATCGTTGATGATTTTAAACACCATCAAATCTCCTTTTAACCTTCTCTGCTCAAAGGGGATTACCGCTGCTTCTCCAGTCTCCCCACATCACTGAAGTCCTTCAGTTTGGGTTGTAAGCCCCAGACCAGCTCCAAGAAACAGATGTGAAAGAAATGACTTGTGCTTTATTCACTGATGGCTTCTGCCTCAGCTCCTCTGCTGCTGAAACCCTCATTTTTGCATTTGTAACCTCCAGACTCAACGATTCCACTGCTCTCATGGCCGGCCTCCCATCTTCCATCCGCTAAACTTCAGCTCATCCAAAATCCTGCTGCCCGTATCCTAAATCTCAGCAAGTCCCGTTCACACGTCGCTCCTGTGCTCGCTGATCCACATTGGCTCCTGCCCCAGCAACGCTTCAGATTTAAAATTCTCATCCTGGTGTTCAAACCCCGCCATGGCCTCACCCCTCCCCATCTCGCCAACCTCCTCCAGCCCTACAACCTTCCGTGAACTTGACAATCCTTCTATTCTGGCCTCTTGTGCATCCCAGACTTCCTACGCTCTACCATTGATGACCTGCCTTCAGCGATCCAATCCCCAAAGCTCTGGAATTGCCTCCCTGCAACCCTCCGCCTCTCCTCCTTAAAACCGACCTCTTTGTCCAAGCTTTTGGTCCCGTCCCAATATCTCCATGTGGTTCAGTGTCAACTTTTATTTGATAATATTTCTGTGACGCACTTAGGATGTTTTACGATGTTAAAGGCGCTATATAAATGCAAGTTGTTGTTGTCCCACTGCAGTCTTGGCTCTGAGCATTGTAGTGGGTACTGGACAAGGCCCCATACTGCAGCCTGGTGTCTGGGTGGAGCTGGCCAGGCTCTGCTGGTTCGACTCCTCCACAAGTTGTTGTAGCCCAGGTGAATGATGGTGGAGATGGTACTGCCTGGTAAATATACTACTTGTACAGTGGAAAGCCACAACATGTGCTGAACCGAAAGAGCAGGTAGTAGGGGAGGGAGATTTTCATACAAGCTTCCAATGGAGGGTCCCCACAGATTGGCCAAGTGTACTGGGATGGAGCTTCTTGGCAGGAACAGATGAAGGTGTTGCTCTAATTGTGACCAACTATTGGTGGATGGGGAGAAACTGTACACAGACCAGGCCCAATGTGACTATAGTGCGGAAATACAAGGGAATGATTGAACGAGCGAGGGAGCCCCGGCCTTGACTACACACAAGGCCAGTCCAAACGGTACGGGCTCCTATAGGCTCCGTTCCAAATTAGACCCCACGATTTAGCCCAACACAGGAGGTTGTGTGAGCACCGTTTAGTAAACCAGGGTCCCGACCAGACAGTGTCTCACACTGGATCTGGGACCTGAAAGTGGAATGTTGGCCACTTCAGTCTCAGGCACTCCGACAAATGATGTACACAGGCCCACCTTGTGCAGCGCGACACTGTGTAATGCGACACAGTGGGCAATGCAAGGAAGTGCTACCCCTCAGGGCTTTTTTCAGTATCGTCTAACTACTGACTATTTATTCCTGACTTTGCTTCCCGAGCCTCCACTCCCCCCGCCCCCTTACCGACCTAGCTAAAGCACCAAACTAGGTACGGTGGAGCCAGTGCAGAGGCTGTGTTCCGGGATCCGAGCCAAGTGCTGTGTAATAATCCTATTGCTGTTGCAAACCGATGCCCCAGAGGTGGGTTGGGAGCTGTACGCTCTCCAATAGTCGATAGGAACATCCCGTGCTCGACCCGAGCAGGAAGCGGTTGTCTAGGGAGTAAGGGTGTGCTACAGTAAAGAAGACGTGCCCATCAATTAAAAAGGCTGCAGAAGCCTTAAGGTCTATCTACTGGAGAGCCAGTTCCTCCCAGCGACCGGTCACTGCCCCTCAAATGGGTGCAGTCTAACAAAGAAACAAATGCCAGTGTTGCCGGAGGGTTTGTGTCACTCCGGCCCTATTGTTTAGAGGTGGAACACCAGGGGGGAATGGCTCATGGGAGCACGGTGCCCTCTCCCAAGCATACTGCCTCGCGGCACAGGCCCCTGGAGCTGGTGGGGAGTGTAGCAGGGTGATTGAGGGCCGTTAGGTGATGAGGGCCCCGATCCCTGAGGAAGGCCCTTGAAGAAACCTCAGCTTTAAGAGGAACGGTAGGGCCATTCAGAATCTCGCCTTTTGAAGGTAATTGTGTCTGGAGTGGGGGAGACTCTCTCTGGGAACATGACCTCCAGTGGCGGGAGTAACTATGCCTCTAAAGAGTTGCTTGGCATCTGAGGAGGGTTGGCCTCTCCAGCTCTTAAGTCAATCCTTCTTAATCTTCTGCAATCTAGTTACAAAGTAGCTGTGGCCATCTTTTGTGTTCGAAGTCAGTGAGTCGCAACTCCACGCGGTCCCTCCGGGCAACACCATGTCGATGTTGGCGAAAGGACGGGCCGTGTAACTGAAAGTAGGATGATCTGGGGCGTTCATACACCCCTTAGGAGGGGAAAAACAAATTCATTAAAAATTGTTTGCTTTGATACCCTTCGGTTATTCTAACTGGGATGTGGCCCAGACAAAATTCCACTGTCAGACCCACTCCCGCAGGGCTGACATTAGACTCTGCCAATCAAGGCCATGACCAGGGCGAGAGAAAAAGACACGAAAGATCGAATGAGCGCCCAACAGCGGTCAATCAAATCGGGTTACCCTGGATAGGAAACGTCGCCCCCGATTCTGAGGAACCAGGGGGCTGCGATGAGATTTCCCAAGTTGGCGAAGTCAAAAAGAAGCACCTCTAGAAAGACAGACAGACTAAGAGACAATGCTATCCGGAAATTGTCCCATATTGCAATGGCAGAGCCCTAGTTTGTGGCAAAGGAAACCAGGTTTGATACCAGGCGCGTGTGCGAGCATTAAACTGGTTGGTTGTCTGTTTTCATTACTGATGCATGTTCGTTATAATACTGCATGTATGTTGTAATAAAGTTGCAGAAACATCAGATGATTGAAGGGAGAGTAATCTTATCCTCACAATAATAACTCCGTTTCGCCTCTGCCTTGGTGGTGGTTTCCAAGCTTGGTGAGACCTGTACGGCCGCCCGTATTCACAAACTCAAGATCTCCCCGGTGCTCCCGAACAGCGAGTGCCCGCAGCCCTCCCTTGGCCTGTGATGATTCGTTGGACTTGACCCCCGTGGACGAGCGACATAAAGACTCGAAATTGTTGTGTATGTACCTTTAAGAGAGAACTGCTTTTATACTGTAGTACCGGCAGTGACCACAGCTGTATATAAAGCTGTAGCAGGCTTCTGTACTTTCAGTTCCAGCATACCCTCTGTTCAGTAAACACCTGTTATTACCGTTCTCCTGCAGTCCGTGTGTTATTGATACGCGGGCACTGCAGTGGCGACGAGCAGGTTCGAACTCGCCTGCAGTACTGCATCACCTCACGGGGATCCATCCCTGAAAAGAAGCTTCTTGGAGGTCGAAGCCAGAGCAACGGGCGTCGACCGTGGGCAACCGCCCAGTGATCCATCGGAGTTCAGTGAATCGCAGGGGAAGCTGTGGAGAGCTGGGCTTGGCTCCCCAGTCAAGGTGTTCCAGCAAATCGTGCTGGTAGCAGGTAGTGCGCTGACGCTTCCGGACTGCGGCGGGCTTGAGCTCGATCGAGCGGCTCTGCAAGGGGGCCGTGCAGCGTCGTCGGGAAGGAAAAGAGAGAGAGAGGGTGGCGCGCACAGGGCGCGGTCGGTGCTCAAGAGCCGGGCAGCGTTAGAGAAAATAAAAAGGGAAAGAAAAGAGACGCGCAGTGGACAGCGTCGAAGAAGAATAAAACTAAGAAATTTAACTAACAAAAGAGAGACGCGCCGAAGCCGCGGGGCGCCGCCATTACTATTTAGAACGCTAGGAGCAGCATTGGCAGCAAGGGGAAGAAGGAAAAGCGCGTGAGGTGCCATTTTAATCCATGGGGAAGAAGGAAAAGCGCGGGAGGCACCATTTTAAACCACCCAAGATGCCGAAGAGTGGCAGTATCACTGCTTTCGACAACGAAATAGAAGACTGGACCACGTATGTGGAAAGAATTGAAGTGTACTGCAAGGCAAATGGGGTGGCCGATGAAAAGAAGGCGTCGGTGTTATTAAATTTGATGGGCGCGAGAACGTACGGCCTATTGCAGAATTTAATTACCCCAGCTAAACCAATGGAGAAAAGCTTTGAAGAGATTGTCAATATCTTACAAGAACATCTAAACCCTACACCGCTGCTGATAGCAGAAAGATTCAAGTTCCATAAAAGAAACCAACACAAAGGTGAGAGTAATGCTGACTATCTTACGGAACTACGCAAGTTATCGAAGCACTGTCAGTTTGGAGCAGGACTGGCAGATACCTTAAGGGATAAGTTTGTCTGCGGGCTCCAGAGTGAAGGAACCCAGAAATGACTACTTTTGGAAAAGGACCTTACGCTAGAAAAGGCTTTCAGCGTGGCAGTATCCTACGAAGCAGCAGCACGGGGAGCTGCGGAAATACAACAGAAACCGCAAGAATATAGCACCAACGAAATGGCATATGGAGCAGAAAAGTGCTATAGCTGCTGCAGAACAACCCATGACCAGAAGGACTGCTGGTTTAAGGACAAAGTATGCAGGCAATGTGGAAAAGTGGGACACATAGCACGAGTCTGCAGGTCGGGAAAGAAAACCAACACTAAAAGAACTACTAAGGAAAAGTACAAGAAAGTAAAAAAAATGACAGACAGTAGTTCAGAAGATCAGGAGAGTGATAATGACTCCGGGAGCAGGAGACTAAGTTGTCTAAAGTTGCACAACGTGATCGCAAAGGATGATCACCGAACCATTTGGGTCACCCTCATGATAGCAGGGTCCCAAGTAAAGATGGAATTGGACACAGGATCAGCCCTAACAGTTATGAATCGATGAGACTATGAGCGGCTATTCTCACACATACCCTTGAAGGACACGTCCATTGTATTGAAGACATATACGGGGCAAAAAGTCTACCCCAGAGGAAAAATAAGGGTGCCCGTTAAATACAACGGCAAGGAAACACAGAAACTGTATCTATATATACTACAAGATGGAGGACCACCATTATTGGGACGTGAATGGATCCGAAAAATACAATTGGATTGGCATTCCAGTCAGGCGCTAACTGTGGCTGACAAAAAGAATGACGACGTCACACCTGGACGACTGTCAAAAATTCTAACTGACGTGAAAGAGGTGTTCCAGCAAGGACTTGGGACTCTAAAAGGAGTAACGGCAACGATAAAAATTGAAGATAACGCAAACCCAAAATTTTTTTAAGGCCAGACCGGTACCGTACGCGATCCGCCCAGCCATCGAAGCAGAGCTGAAGAGTCTGGAGCATTCAGGTGTGCCGTCCAAGGTGGACTGGAGCGAGTGGGCCACACCCATCATTCCTGTAATGAAGAAATCATTGAGCAGCACGCCTGGGGAGCCGAAGAAGGTTCGCATCTGTGGGGACTTTAAGGTAACTGTGAACCCAGTCCTGCACACAGCACAATATCCACTTCAGCGGATAGAAGATATTTTTGCCTCACTATCTGGAGGGAAACGCTTTATGAAGATTGATCTGGCCCAAGCGTATCTATAAATGGAGGTAGAGGAAGCATCTAGAAAATACCTCACGATAAACACTCACAAAGGCCTTTACCAGTACAACCGACTGGTATTCAGGGTAGCATCAGCTCCAGCTATTTGGCAGAGGGCGATGGAACAAGTCCTGCAAGGGATCCCGGGGACCCAGTGTTATTTGGACGACATCCTGGTTACGGGTGAAAATGACAGTGAACACCTTGCCAACCTGGAGCAGGTGCTCACTAGATTACAAGAATATGGGCTACGAGCCAACCGCCCCAAATGCGAGTTTTTCAGGAAACAAATCTCATATTGTGGCCACATGATTGATGAAGAGGGGTTACATAAGTCCCCAGACAAGATTGAGGCAGTAGTCAAGGCTCCAGCACCTGAAAATGTGTCGCAACTGAGGTCATTCCTCGGGTTGGTGAACTACTACCATAAGTTCTTGCCAAATTTATGTACAATTCCGCACCCACTGAATGCCCTGCTGCAAATTGGAGCAGCATGGAAATGGAGTGATGAGTGTAAGCGTGCCTTTCAGAAATATAAATGCCTAATCACTTCAAAAGAAGTATTGGCCCACTACAATCCAACACTACCGATTCGGTTGGCATGTGATGCGTCTCCCTACGGCATTGGAGCGGTGCTGTCACACAAATTCCTTGACAGTTCAGAGAGGCCAATAGCCTTTGCGTCGTGCTCGTTAACCTCAGCCGAGTGTAACTACGCCCAGATTGACAGGGAGGCCCTCAGCCTGGTGTGGGGGGTGAAGAAGTTCAATCACTAGCTGCACAGGCAGAAATTCACCCGACTGACTGATCACCAGCCACTTGTCTCCATTTTTAACCCAAAGAAGGGCGTTCCAGTGATGACGGCGCAATGGCTGCAAAGATGGTCCCTTTTTCTAGGGGCACATCAATATGACATAGAGTATAAGGGTACGAAACAGCATGGAAACGCTGATGGGCTGTCGCGCCTGCTGTTGCCTACGGTGGAGGAAGCACCTGCAGTGGACCCTGTTGAGATATTCCATTCGACCATAGTCGAATGTCTACCTGTTACAAACTCAAGTATAGAGAAGGAAACCCGAAATGACCTGACACTCTCTCGGGTCTATGATTTGACGGTGAAGGGATGGCCAGCACATGGCGACTCACTGTTGCCAGCATTCTCGCCAAGGAGAGAACAGCTGTCAGTGTGCCGGAGGACCTTGATGTGTGGATCCCGAGTGGTAATTCCACCCAAGTTGAGAGATAGAGTGCTCAATGAGCTTCATGAGGGTCATCTGGGAGGGGTAAAAATGAAGAGCCTAGCCAGGGCGTTTGTGTGGTGGCCGGGAATCGATAAAGCAATCGAGGATATGACCAAGAGATGCACAGGATGCCAGAAAGTCCAAAACGCTCCACCACAGGCCCCGCTACTCCCATGGGAGTGGCCCTCATCTCCATGGCAACGGGTACACATTGATTTTGCTGGTCCATTTATGGACTCAATGGCCTAGAAATTCATTATAGCCACTTTTGGGGCGGTAAAGTCGGGCGGCCGCTGAAGTTTGCGCCCGGCGCAAAGTCGAGGCCACTTCGCCGATATTCAGTAGCATCGCCCTAAGAGGTTGCTGCAGCGCTAAAACTGGCGATGCACGACTATCTTTAGGCGCTAAGCCGGCGGTGCTGAGCTATACCGCCGAGGCCGGGCGCAGCGCAGGTGCGGTGATTTCTTCATTGACGGCAGACACGCTGGCGCCGGCCATCTCTTAAAGGGGGAAGGGTCGATTTTTTTGCCTGCCACGCCCTGGACACTGCAGCCCTCCACCTAGGCCTGAGCACTGCTGCTGCAACTCCTCACCGCCCAGGACGATGCAGAAGGCCCGGGAGAGAGCGCTGCGCTTTAGCGAAGGTGACCTGAGGCTGCTGGTTAGCGCAGTGGAGCGAAGACGCCATGTTTTGTTCCCTGACAGTGGCAAGAAGCCGGTGCCCAGCGTCTACCGCAAAGCCTGGAGGGAGGTCTCCAACAGGGTGACATCCAACAGTGTGGTTGCCAGGAATCCTGTACAATGCAGGAAAAAGTTCAACGACCTCACTCGGATTGTCAGGGTGAGTACCCTTTCCAGTGTCCTCCTCATCCTTGCATGTGCACCTCACATTATGGACAAAGGGACCTGAAAGCCCTAATGGCCAGCCCTCATCCAGCAGCTATGGGACTGGCATGAACATCAATTGCACATTCTGCACTTTACACACTGTCCAAGCTATTCGACCATGGGAGGCAGTGCAGACAAGATCAGGGCTACACACTGTCCAAGCTATTTGACAATGGGAGGCAGTGCAGACAAGATCAGGGCTACACACCGTACTTAGAGGCCGTCCTTTCTCTTGCAGGCCAAGCTGGCTAACAACAGGCGTAGCCAGATTGAGACCGGTGGAGGCCGACCTCAGCACCAAGAGCTCACCGACCTAGACCAGCGCGTGGAGCGCATTATGGGAGTCCGTGTGATTGGCCCCATTGCCACTGGAGATGCCGACCCTGTTCTGGGCACCAATGGTAAGGACATCACCTTCTGGACCTCTCTCGTTCCACTTGCGCATCAGATCAACATCCTTTGCCACTGTCCGACCAATGCGGTGAATGGCACCACTCATGCCTCCCTCGCTGATGCCCTGTCCTCACTCTAAAGCTACTCTTGTGCCTTCCTGCTTTCAGATGGTGATACACCAGGTGAGGAGGCGGGCCTTGAAGCTGCCAGTGACAGCCCCTCGGAAGAGGAGGAGGAGGAGGAAGAGGTAGCCGGCCCATCAGTGGCACCCTCAGCCGCGGCAGCCCATGGCGATGTAGGGGACACGTCTTCCCTGGAGGGGAGCCTGGGGGAAGGGTCGCAGGAGAGTGAAATTCCTGTGCCCAGCGGCCTTCTCCCCAGAGGGTGAGTGCGGCCTCCAGTCCTGCGACCGTCAGCGCAGAGGAGGTGCGCCTCCTAGAGGAAATGGCCGTCGACTCGGAGCGCAGGCACACGGAGCTCATGGGGGTAGTGGCACGGATGCCTGACTCCATACAGTCACTGGCTCGGAGTGTGGAGGAATTCGGGGCAGCACAGGCCAGGAGTCTCCAGGAATTCGGGGCAGCACAGTCGGCGAGTACCCAAGTGCTCAGTCGTGCCGTCCAGTCACTGGCTGGGAGTGTGGAGGAATTCGGGGCAGCACAGTCGGCGAATACCCAAGTGCTCAGTCGTGCCGTCCAGTCACTGGCTGGTCTTATGCGGTCACAGACCAGGGCAACATGGGCACTAACTGGTGCCACACTGGCTGCATCAGCCAGGCATCGCCAGGGCACCCGCCGCCCTGCAGCAGCCCAGCAGGCTGTCCTTCAGCAGTTTGCTGCGCATGCTGCAGTGCTGGCCCGGGCGACTGCCACTGTATCAGGCGACCAGCGAGCGCCTGCCATCAGCCAGCTTGCCCCCATTCCTGCAGCCGACATTGCCACTCCACCAGTGCAGCTGCCACCAGCTGCTGGACACACTGATGCCGCCCAGCCACAGCTGCAGCAGTCACCAGCCAGCCCCTCGAGGGCCAGAGCTCGTGCAGGCCAACCCCCAAGGGCATCTGCCGTCTCGCCATGTGCCCCTCAGGAGCCTTCCCCCAGCCTTGCTGCAGCCACTGGGCTCCAATTGAGGAGGAGCAGGGCGGGCAGGGGCCGCACAAGTATACGCAAGGCATCGCCCTCGCGGGCCAAAAAGTAGGTGGTGTGGGCAAATGTGTTGTTTTTATGAAGGCCGAGGATGTTGTGTTTGTTTATGAAGGCTGAGGATGTTGTGTTTGTTTTTATGAAGGCCGAGGATGACGGTCTTTTTTGTTTCACTGTTCTGTTAATCCTCTCCAGGTTGTGGGAGCGAGTTATGTGTCTGACTGTTTTTGGTTTTTTTTTTCTGTTTCTGTTTGTCATGTGGGAAGGGCACAGAGTTTGTGGAATAAACAATTTCCTTTAATCAGATTGTCCATGTTTGAACTTTGAAGTTTTTGTTGCCTTGACCGGCTGAGGGCTTGCGGAGCAGCTGCATTCATGTTCTTTCATTGGCACAAGCCATTCCGAGAGGGGGCCTAGAACCTACATTCAATAAGCCACCGACGGGCGGCCTTTGGACCTTGTGCCTCCCCCGTGCTGGTCCTCCTCCTCCTGCTCCTCCTCCTGAGGTGGTGCTCCAATCTGTGGTGGCAATGCCCGAGTCCTGCGGATAGCCAGGTTGTGCAACATGCAGCAAACAACCACGAAATGAGAGACTCGCTCCGGCGAATACTGCAGGGCTCCGCCGGAATGATCCAGGCAGCGGAACCGTTGCTTCAGGACACCGATTGTTTGTTCGATGATGTTCCTGGTCGCTTGATGGCACTCGTTGTATGCCTCTTCAGCAGGGGTCCTGGGTGCACGGAGGGGGGTCATGAGCCAGGTACACAAAGGAAAGCCTTTGTCCCCGATAAGCCATCCTCGTGGGTGAGGCTGTGCCTGGAACATGTCAGCCACAGTAGTCTGTCGCAGGATGAAGGCATCGTGGCTGCTGCCTGGAAAGTGGGCATTGACAGCTAGGATGAGCTGCCTGTGGTCACACACCAGCTGTACATTGAGGGAATGGTAGCCCTTCCGGTTGCGGTAATCCTCGGCATTCTCCACAGATGCCCGCAAAGCCACATACGTGCAGTCAATGGCGCCCTGCACCATGGGGAAGCCCGCTATTCTTCCAAATCCCATTGCACGCTGTTGCTGCTTGTCCAGGGTCATGAGGAAGGAGATGAACTGACGTCTCCTTCTGAAAAGGGCATTGGTCACCTGGCGGATGCAGCAATGCACGGCGAACTGGGAGATGTTAGCAATGTCCCCAGCAGCGGATTGGAAGGAGCCGGTGGCATAGAAGTTGAGAGCCACCGTCACCTTCACTGCCACCGACAGAGACGTCCTGCACCTTAGCTGTGGCTGCAGATCTCTCCGAAGTAGCTGGCAGATCTCTGTGACCACCTCCCTTCGGAATCGCAGCCTCCTAACACACTGGTCGTCAGATATGTTGAGATAGGAGAACTGCTGGCGGTAGACCCTGGGTGGGTAAGGCCTCCCTTGGCGACGCCTGTTGCCCCCTCTCCATCTAGCCAGGGCTCGCACTCTCTCACGGCGTCTGTGAGCCCTTTGGATGTAATTGTGAAAGCCAGCGTTGACACCCATTGCAGCCCCCATAATATGCTGGCAAACAATGAGATATGAATGAAGGCAAAGACAATTGCAAAGCTGTGGCGTGAAGCCAGAAGTACCTGTCCTAGTGAAGGGCCAAAGCAGTAAGCTCTCTACCTTGGTCTCTCTCCAAAGATCCGTATCACAAGAATGAGTGCTGCAAAATGGCAGCCTTTTATAGTGCAGGTGAAGTGCCCTTTAATTTGCGCTCCCCGCGGCCCGCATCGGCTGAGCCCCGTTCCACTCAACAGTCGCGAGGGCCGCCAGGCGCACAATGGGCCGGCGCGACTGAAGTTCCGGTTGGGGGCGCACAAAGGGCGTTGCACGAGAAAATGACGTCATGATCTGCGCGCGCAGCTGAGCGCGCGCAAAGACTTTGCGCCGGCGCTAAATGTCTACTGAAGTTGGGGCGAGGCGCAGATCGCGCTGCGCCCGGGCGCTAAGCGCCTAGCGCTCGACATCTACTCCTCCTAAGGCGCTAACGGCTGGCGCAACCAACTGAATTTCTAGCCCAATGTTTTTAATCGCCGTGGATGCACATTCGAAATGGCCAGAGGTCATCAAAATGTCCTCCACCACCACGGAGAAAACTATTGCAGTCCTACGGACCATCTTCACCAGGAATGGCTTGACAGAACAGATTTGCTCCGACAATGGACCACAGTTTGTGTCCGAGGATTTCCGGAGGTTTTTGAGGAATAATGGGGTAAAACATTACACATCTGCTCCATATCATCCAGCCACAAATGGATTGGCGGAGAGGTTGTTCAGACCTTTAAAAAAGCAATAAAGGCGATGTATAACGACAACATACCACTACAACACAAGGTGGATAATTTCTTGTTTGCTTACCGGAATGCGACACATGCAGTCACCAACCAAGCTCCAGCCATAATGTTCTTTAACCGAAGGTTAAGATGTCACCTGGATTTGCTCAAACCAAACATAAAACGAGATGTTGAGGATAAGCAATTCCAGCACATCAATGAGAAGCCAACCAGGAGCTTCAAGACAGGGCAACCAGTCTTGGCCCGCAACTACCGAACAGAAAAATGGCAGCCAGGAACGATATGCACACAGCAGGGACCACTAATGTACACAGTGGACATTGGAGAGAGCATTGTGAGACGCCATGCTGACCAGATTCTAGAGTCACAGGAACAAGTCAAACCCATACCACGAGCATGCGCACCTGGTGATGAACCCAAAGTACAGATTGCGTCTACCTCAGAATCAGTGGTATTGGAAGCTGACGAACCAACCAATGACAATGAGCCAGAATCGACTCCGCCGCAAGAACAGGATACTCGAGAAAGGCGCTATCCAGACAGGATCAGGAAGCCTCCTCAAAGATTGAATTTATAAATGATTACTTCAGTTGATGTATATAGTACAGAGAAAATTGTAATTGTAATTAGTTATTATTTAATTGTTAAATGAATGTTATGTACTGTTTATCTAAAAGGGGAGGAATTGTTTTGTATGTACCTTTAAGAGAGAACTGCTTTTATACTGTAGTACCGGCAGTAACCACACCTGTATATAAAGCCGTAGCAGGCTTCTATACTTTCAGTTCCAGCATACCCTCTGTTCAGTAAACAGCTGTTAGTACCGTTCTCCTGCAGTCCGTGTGCTATTGATATGCGGACACTACAGAAATAGGCACTCATTTAATGGGACCTGTCCCACGAGTGTGCTCAAATAGCTGAGCGTAAAAGGGGGACGTTCATGAGAAGTAGGATAAAGGGCCGAGAGAGGCTGGGAGTTGGAGAGTTTTCTAGGACTACTGTTTGTGGAGAAAGGAGGCTGAGTGGGGAAGACCGTGTAACAGAGAGACTGCAGGGCTGCCGAGGTAGGGGGAGGTGTTTTTTTTTATAACAGGCAATTAAACAAATCACTTGTTTAGTTTCTGGAGGAAACTTCTTTTCAGTATATTAAAATCATAAAAAACAATTTAATTCCTCATTCAGGATAGAACAATGTTCATTCTGACATTTAGGGGAAAAATTCAGTATCGCCCATTTTGGGGCGCTAATATCAGCCGGGTGCAAAGCTTAGTGCTCGACGCTAATTATCACCTCCGACTGCAAAACTTGCCCCTGGAGGTGATTTGAGCGCTAAATCAGGTGCTACACACGTCTTAAGGCGCTAATGTCGGGGAGCGAGGCGCTACCTCAGAACGCCACCGAAGCTCAGGCGATGTCAGTTACCATGGAAGCCAGACAGACTGGCGCCGTCCAGTTCTTAAAGGGGAGGGGCCATCTTGCTGGCCAGCCACACCCTGCTCATTGCAGCTTTGAATCTCAGCCTGAAGTGACCTCAAAAGCAATTGTGTTGGAAGCACTAATGGATAGGCCCAGGGAAAGAGCTCGGCACTTAGGAACCTCAAAAGCGGTGCCGAGGGCCAAAACTCCTTAGGACAGCGTTAAAACCAAAAATGTTGCCGACAAGGCAGGAAGCACCCGCCTTTAAATAGCACTCCCCAGCCCCTTCCCGTCAGGTGGCGTGACTGAATATCCAGTCTGGGGCGTTGCACGCTTGACTGACATCACGATGTGCCATGTGGGAAGTCCTGGACACCTCTCGTGGACTGGTTGACCACATGTGCGGGAAGTGTCACCACCTATAGCAGCTAAAGTGGTGGCTGCAGTCACTGCTGTGCATCCACGAGGCTGAGAGCTACGTGCATAACACGTTTCGGGAGGTGGTCACCCCGCAGCTTAAGAATGTGCAGGCAGAGAGGGAATGGGTGACTGCCAGACAGAAGAGGATCAGGCAGGTAGTGCAGGTGCCCCGAGCCCATCTTGCTCACCAACCAGCATTCGGTGCTGAGTACTGGTGAGGGCGATGGTTCCCCTGAGGAGTGCAGCCAGAGCCAAGTCCACAGCACCATGGAAGGCTCAGCTGCACAGGCGGGGAGGGAAGAGCAATAGTGATAGGGGATTCAATAGTTAGGGGAGCAGACAGGCGTTTCTGCGGCTGCAGACCTGACTCCAAGATGGTATGTTGCCTCCCTGGTTCCAGGGTCAAGGATGTCACTGAACAGCTGCAGGGCATTGAGGGGGCAGGTGAGCAGCCAAAGGTTGTGGTCTGTAAGGTTCGCAAAAATTTTGGAAAATTACTAAAACCCCCGAAGATCATTTTTGATTAAAGAAAACCAGGGTGGAATATACCTTAAAAACCCAGGGTATCAAAATGGCTGTCAGGCCTCGTGGCAGAAGACAAAGACAGCCTCTCCCATCGCAGGCTGACAAAAGGATTTGAAAATACCAGCCTGTGTGAATGCATGAAGTACTTGAAACTGTCAATCAACTGCAGTTTAGGAAGTTTCACCCACAGGACAAAGGATGTTTGTTTACAGAACTCGCTACAATGTTGACTCAAAGGCTTAATTACTTAAAGCTATCAATCAGTTGCAGTTGGACTGCGACCGCAGGGCAATGGAAACCATTTGAGTGATGTTGACTGAACACTTAAGGATGCCCGAGACATTTTGTATTAAGCACAAACCAGTTAAAATGAATGGGAACACATTCAAACCCATTACAGTCAATGGGGACAGATCGATCCCTTTTGTATAGCCCAGATACATGCAGATTTGGGTGCGAAGACAACGGCTCCCAATGGGGTATAAAGATAGTCCCTCAGGAAGCCGCTCTCTCTCTCTGCCGCCTCGCCTCCATGCCCTGCCTACAGAGGAACAGCTCAGCAGCCCGCCCAAAGAAGTGGAATACCAGCAGTTACTTTTGAATTACTGGGGTATCTCTACTTCGGGGCGGTGAAGAATCCAAGACAGACCACAGGGACATGGAGCAGGCGTTTACTGGTGAGCATAAAACTTTCTGGCCCTTTACAAGGCAACCTAGATAGGTATTAGGGGTGGGAATTAAAGGGGAATTTTGTTAAATTGTAATTTTAGTCAATTTTCCCTCGATGTGTCCGTTTCTCCTCCCCTATTATGTAAAAGTGTGCTGTATTAAGCAAAGGTGCGCTGTATTAAGTGAAAGAGTGCTGTATTCATCATTATTTTCAATTTATTCCTATTTTCAATAAATACTGGTCTTCTTTGCACCCAACTACGAGTCTCGTTTTGTCTACATTGCCACTGAAATAAGTCCGGCGGTCAGATCCATAAAAGGGGAGCGATTCGAAACCGCACGGGGCTCTGGAGCAGCTCAGATACTTCTGACTGGCCAGAGACAATAAACCCATAACCCCCCCTGTTTCTACAGGTCAATATCGGTATCAACGACATAGGTAGAAAGAGGGAGGAGGTCCTGCAGGCAGAGTTTAGGGAGCTAGGAAAGAAGTTAGAAAGCAGGACCTCAAAAGGTAGTAATCACCAGATTACTACCAGTGCCATGTGCTAATGAGTACAGAAATAAGAAGATAGAGCAGGTGAATGCGTGGCTGGAGAGATGGTGTAGGAGGGAGGGCTTTAGATTCCTAGAAATTGGAACTGTTTCTGGGGTAGGTGGGACCTCTACAAGCCAGATGGGTTGCACCTCAACGGGAACAGGACCAATATCCTCACGGGGGGGTTTTGCTAGTGCTGTTGGGGAGGGTTTAAACTAGCTTGGCAGGGGGATGGGAACCTGAGGGTAGAATCAGAAGGGAGAAAAGCTAAGCTGGAAATAAATGATAGGGGTTCAGGTGAAGGGGTATTTAGGAAGGCAAAGAGAAAGGAGAAGGCAATAGTGCAGGGCAACGAGAGGGGTAATGATAATCAGAATATATCAGGAAGGGGCAGAACATACAATCATAAGAGTGCACCAGAAAATAGAGTCAGAGTAAGGAAAAATGATAAGGTAAAATTAAAGGCTCTATCGGAATGCACGCAGCATTCGTAACAAGGTAGATGAGTTGACGGCACAAATAGAAATAAATGGGTATGATCTGATATCCATTACAGAGACGTGGTTGCAAGGTGACCAAGGCTGGGAACTGAATATTCAGGGGTATTTGACATTTCGGAAGGATAAGCAGAAAGGAAAAGCAGGTTGGGTAGCTCTGTTAATAAAGGATGCGATCGCTGCAGTGGTGAGGAATGATATTGGCTCAGAAGCTCAAGATGTAGAATCAGTTTGGGTGGAGATAAGAAATAATAAGGGTAAGAAGTCACTGGTGGGAGTAGTATCCAAATGTAATGTATCCAAGTTTGCAAATGATACAAAGCTAGGTGGGAATATAAGTTGTGAGGAGGATGCAAAGAGGCTTCAAGGGGATATAGACAGGCTAAGTGAGTGGGCAAGAACATGGCAAATGGAATATAATGTGCAGAAATGTGAAGTTATCCACTTTGGTAGGAAAAATAGAAGAGCAGAGTATTTTTTTTAAATGGAGAGAGATTGGGAAATGTTGGTGTTCAGAGGGACCTGGGTGTCCTTGTACACAAATCACTGAAAGTTAACATGCAGGTACAGCAAGCAATTAGGAAAGCAAATGGTATGCTGGCATTTAGTACAAGAGGATTTGAGTATAAGAATAAAGATGTCTTACTGCAATTATATAGGGCTCTGGTGAGACCACACCTAGAGTATTGTGTACAGTTTTGGTCTCCTTACCTAAGGAAGAATATACTTGCCATAGAGGGAGTGAAACGAAGATTCACCAGACTGATTCCTGGGATGGGGGGATTGTCCTATGAGGAGAGATTGAGTAGACTAGGCCTATATTCTCTAGAGTTTAGAAGAATGAGAGGTGATCTCACTGAAACATACAAAATTCTTACAGGGCTTGACAGGGTCGATGCAGGGAGGATATTTCCCCTGGCTGGTGAGTCTAGACCCAGGGGTCACAGTCTCAGAATAAGAGGCCAGCCATTTAGGGCAGAGATGAGAAGAAATGTCTTCACTGAGGGTGATGAATCTTTGGAATTCTCTACCCCAGAGGGCTGTGGAGGCTCAGCCAGAGTATATTTACAATATATATTAATGATCTAGGCGAGGGAACTAGATGTAATATCTCCAAATTTGCAGAGGACACAAAGCTGGGTGGGTGTGTGTGCTGTGAGGAGGACGCAGAGAAACTCCAGTATGATTCGGACAGGTTGGGTGATTGGGCAGATGCATCGCAGATGCAGATAAATGCGAGGTTATCCACTTTGGTGGCAAAAACAGGAAGGCAGATTATCTGAACGACAGTAGATTGGAAAAAGGGGAAGTGCAACGAGACCTGGGTGTCCTTGTGCACCAGTCGCTGAAGGTAAGCATGTAGGTGCAGCAGGCGGTTAAGGCGGCAAATGGTATGTTGGCCTTCATAGCGAGAGGATTCGAGTACAGGAGCAAGGATGGCTTGCTGCAGTTGTACAGGGCCTTGGTGAGACCACACCTTGAGTATTGTGTGCAGCTTTGGTCGCCTTATCTGAGGAAGGATGTTCTTGCCATGGAGAGAGTGCAGCGAAGATTCACCAGGCTGATACCTGGGATGGCAGGAATGACATGAGTAGAGATTGGGTCGATTAGACTTATATTCGCTGGAGTTTAGAAGAATGAGAGGGGATCTCATTGAAACTTATAAAATTCTAACAGGACTAGACAGACTAGATGCAGGAAGGATGTTCCCGATGGCGGGGGAGTCCAGAACCAGAGGTCACAGTCTAAGGATAAGGGGTAAGCCATTTAGGACTGAGATGAGGAGGAATTTCTTCACCCAGAGAGTGGTGAACCTGTGGAATTCTCTACTACAGAAGGCAGTTGAGGCCAATTCATTAAATATATTCAAGGAGTTAGATATATCTCTTAAGGCTAAAGGGATCACAGGATATGGGGAGAGAGCAGGGACAGGGTCCTGAATTTGGATGATCAGCCATGATCTCATTAAATGGCATAACAGGCTCGAGGGGCCGAATGGCCTACTCCTATCTTCTATGCTTCTATATTCAAGACAGAGATCGATAGATTTTTGGATATTAAGGAAATCAAGGGATATGGGGATAGTGCAGGAAAGTGGAGATCAAGTAAAAGATCAGCCATGATCTTATTGAATAGCGGAGCAGGCTCGAGGGGTCGAATGGCCTACTCCTGCTCCTATTTCTTATGTTTTTATGTTCCCCCATCCATGACATCCAAAATTTTTGATCTCCACCACTTGCACCCTGTGGGAGGACACTATTCAGCTTAAGTAACTGTTCAGAAGTGACGCAAATTTGCATGGCATCCCGATTGTGTCATGGGTGTCACTCATAGGGTGAATCGTTGTCTGCCCTGTTAATAGCACAATCTGAGTGCCCACACTAATCGGGCACTGTTGCGCAGTCCCCCTCCTCCTGCTGGACCTTGGACCCAACTTCAAATTGATTTTATAGGGCCTCTACCTACCGAATCTTCTGGTTTACGGTGTTGTCCAGTTAGTCAGTAAATTTACGAAATGGAGGGAGGCTTTTCCATGTAAAACGAACACAGCATTGACAGCAGCTCGCCTTTTATTGGGTGAGGTGATCTGCAGGTGGAGAGTGCCAATCCAAGTTGAGAGTGAACAGGGATCAAAATTGACCACCCAAATTTTTACCGAACTGGAACGGATAATCATTATCTCGCATAAACTTCACATCTCCCATCACCCCCAATCATCTGGAGTGGTGGAAAGAGGAAACCGAACTCTGAAAACTGGTTAAACACATTTTGTGCCGATCACCCCACCAAATGGTCCAGTATGTTGCCAAAGTGCCGAATGGCTATTGGATCCACCCCGCGTAGCACAACGGGTATCTCGCCCTACCAGGCTATGATCGGGCAACCACTGCGAATACCAACCCATCTGTTAACCCCTTCAGCCACACCCTTATTACAGGAGATTGCCAACCAAAAATGGCTTGAAATGGTGGTAGAGAACATAGAACAAACTAACAGGCAAATCAAAAAACCAGGCAAAGAAATACTTAGACAAGGTGGTAATGGAACTGAAATATGGGAAGAAGCGACATTGCTTCGAACCGAAGTGGAATGGCCCCTTCCCAATTATTAACAGGGTCAGCCCTTTGGTCCATCTGGTGCAATTCCTGGGAAAAAAGGGAAGGACCAAGGTGGCTAAATGGTACCATATCAATCAGTTGGAAACTGTGAAAGAATATTGTACGTTTTTGCAGGACCAACAGAGGTGATGTTGAACTACATGATGAGCTGCATCCTTCGCTGGACCATCTCATCGGTGATCATTCTATCTATAGGCCACTTTACTGCTGACACCACCCCATCTCCAACCTCTATGGTCATGGTTAAATATTTTAAATTGAGCAAGTGATGCGCGTCTAGCATGTTGATTCCTTAAGGAAGTTTGTAAAGTAGAGCAAAGGCTGTGTGAAAAATCTGCCTAATGGGTCAGTCAGGTACTTTAATCTCAGTCCCAGAAGGAAGTGGAGTTTGGTTAAGGTTAAGATGTAGTGAAGGGGTTAAAAGTTCGATTAGCAGCTTAACTGACTAGCTGGCTGATGTAATAAAGGAGAAGTCAGGCAGAAAAGACAGATGGAAAAAGCATAAGTCACAATGATTGCGAGAGTGAAAGGCGGCAAGGAGGCCATACATTGAACAATGGGCCGCCAATGTGATTTGTGAAGATGTGGTTAAGTGTACGAAATTGGATAAGAGTTAGAGTAGAACAATGGCAGATGTGGAAACAGGGCAAATAAGGTAAACAAGAGGTGTTTTGTGGAGATGTGATTAAGTGTACGTGACTTGGACAATTAATTGGCCAAGTCCCGAAGATGTGAAGGAAACAAGTAGTAAGATTGTATATAAGCCAACTGCTCAAATGTAAAAATTAGACTCCCATCTCAGCTCAGACTGAGGGGGCCTCTCACTGCACGTGCTTGAATAAAGATCGCTTGGAACCAGTACACGCTCGTCCCAGTCTGCTTTGGGGCAGAGAGAAATCCCACAACATGTAGTACCGAAGGAAAAAACCCCAAATCCAGCGGGTGGTATAAACAACGACTCCTCCAGAAGCTGTCAGCAGTTAAAACTGGAATAGTGGGTGTACATTATGAAACAAGAAGCGAGGGATGGGACATTAAGATAATGATCTAAACTGGCCGTCCTTCTGGCCGAGACATGTAGGTGGACAGGAGTGGAGGGCCCTCTGGACTGAACAGAAACAGTACACGTTGCGGTTTCGGATTTTGTAACCATGCAGATACCATAAAAATGGGGGTAATGGCAAGAGAGAAATCCACTAAGAATGAAACTGGTGATTAGGGTAAATCTTGCCCAGAAACAACTGAAGGTCCAGAGAATAGTTTAGTAGTAACTCGTACCCATGAGAGCCGGTATAATGACATTAGATATGGAATTGTCTCAGTGGTATTTAATCTTTCAGCAGTCCAAATGCCAAGGGTCTGTGCAACCACACATGAGCTACTTTACAGTAAACTGGTGAACCGAATAGTTAAGGATTTTGTAGAAAGGAATGCTGGAAAATACAGTGACGAATCTTGGCCCCTAGATTGGGATTGGGAGAATGGGGAGGAATAGGAGCTACAGCAGTATGGAACACGATAGACATAGGGCCCGATTTTGTGGATCGTGCGGGAAATGGGCGGGTTGCCCGAATGTGGGGTTCCGACCCGAAAAAAAAATGGGTCAGCCAGCTGCACGCAATTTTCCCTCAAGTGGCCAATTAAGCTCCAGCGTGTGAGCAGCCTTGCTAATTGTCCATTTCCAGTCAGAAAGCCCCACAGTATGATGTCATCATTCGTGGTGCTTTTAAAGTGTCCAGCAAGCTTCTCCCTCTGCAGGCTTCCCAACCAGTCGTACAGAATGGCAGAGGAGCCTGCACCAGCTGCTGCCAGCGGCAGAGGCCGAGCTGCTGTCAACTTCAACGCAACGTCACTGCAGACCTTGGTGGATGGGGTAAGGGCCCACACGGAGGTCCTCGATCCTCGCTCAGGGAGGACGAGGCCTCCCAAAGAGACCAGGGCTGCCTGGATGCAGGTGGCAGCAGAGGTAAACTCTCTGGGAGTCACCCGTCGCACCTGGATGCAGTGCAGGAAGCGCTTCCATGACCTTCACCGCACAGGGAAAGTAAGTACGAAGTTTCCATCACCCTCAACCTGATCCCCATTGCCTTTCCCCAACAGCACTCAGCTTCAGCAATCTCTTCCTCCACATCCCACTTCAGTCACATCCATGCACCCTTACCCATTCCCTATCTCTCTATGCTCACATTCACATAACTATTCGACCATGCAGCCCTCACACTGCCTCTCACTCTGATGCTTGGAACACAACTGACAAAACACAGGGAGGGCCCTTGGTCTTGCAGCCTCAGATCTTTGTCTCCTTCTAAGCATCTATGCTATGCAATCTCTACACTCACTCTCAAACTCCACTTGTCTCTCTCATTGCAGGAAAAGAGCACTCACAATAGGAGAGAGCGTGCGATGACTGGAAGAGGACCACCCTCATTTGCCCACTTGACCCCCTGGGAGGAAGCAGCGATCGAGATTGCTGGGGCTGACATGCCTGTGAATGCTGGGGCAGGAGAGACAGGAGCAAGCCCGCAAGCTGGTGACAGAATGGTTCCCCATCTCTCTCATTGACATAGCATTAGTTGCTGATATGATTCTGAAGTCACATCATTTGGACTTATGAGCATATTCCAAATCCAATGTGCAAGTAGCCTTGCCATCACATCTCTAACTTTCCTTTACTCCCCCACAGGACCATCCGGTGCCCCCGTTGCCCATTAAATCTTAGACTGAAACTTAATCTTTTGTTAAACAAACTTTGTTGTTCTTCTCAGTTTTTACACACCAGCTTAACTTAAATTAGTTCAAAGATTTTTTTTTCCAATTCTTGGGGCACAATCTTATTTGCACATTCTTAAAACTTCCAAAATCCAAGACAAGACAAAAGATTATACGCTTTTAACACAGAGAAGTGGGTGGAGCTAAAACACACATAACAGAATCTTTCTTTTAAAGACAGACTTTTCAGACAAAAGAAATACTGTAACTTCTTAAACATTCATAGTCAGGAAAACATTCACACTTTAACATACATTTTCATACAAACTGAAATTCTAACTTTTTTTAAGGTTCTTTTCACTCAGCAATCTTGTGTTTTATTTGTCTTGGCACAGATGTTAATAACTTCCATGTCGGTAAAACTTTAAATTTATCTTTTTTTCCCCTTTTAAATCGGTGTCTCAGCAGCTTTTCCTGGCTTTCCAAATCCGTTTTTTCCCTTCCTTTGCTGAGTTTTCAGATTGGTTAATCTGCAAATTAGATCTTTTTCCTTCTTTATCTCTCCCTCCTGCACTTTATGCTTTACCTCCTTCAGGCTATCTTATCAACTGTTCCCGGTGATATGCCAACACCATTGTATTTCTGGTTTTACCTTTCAACAAGCTCTTTACCGCTCCCTTCTTTCGGAGAGAAAAAAAACACTATACACAGTCTAACCAATGATCACGCGTGTTTGACCGGTCCCTCCGGTCATCCCAACCGGAACCTTACAACTCCTAACTCCGTGATCCCACTTCTGACACCAATGCAAGATTCAGGATCACAGGCTCACAGGGATGACCCAACAGGGTTTTAGAAGTTGCAAGGCTTTTATTAAAGAGCTACAGTTTCAAAGCATAATCAGATATTACATATGGTTTAAGCTGCGTATAATAGACATACAACTCGTGACAGTAGAAAGCGATCTACGACTTCCCGAAGTGGAATGCCATGACCGGACGGACGGTTGGCTGGAGGTCTGGTAAGGCAGCGTGGAGGTCTTGGGTCAGCAAGTCTCTGCAGCCAGTAACAGCAGTCGCCTCTGTTGATTCGTCCCTCTGGCTGTTGGAGGTGAGCCAGCAGTGATTTCCACCTCAAAAAATACCTTCGCCCCTCGCTGACTGATTCCCACTCTCAGCCCTCTATTCTTATAGTTATTTCGGTGGGCTGTGATCTATCTCTTGTCAATCATCTATCCCCCTCCCTATTGTCCAATTGTGAAGTGGGAAGGCAAACCTCGCCGTCCCTTTCTGCATGACTGACAAGGCCTCCCTCTTATTTTTGGGGAATGTTTTGTCAAGTTTCTTCAAGGGCATTTTATGGCTTTGTGGCTCCTTGTTATCTAGCAGGTGCTATCCTCCCTGTTTCCTCACATTTTACCATTCACTTATCATTTCTATTTGTCTTCTGATGCTTGATATTCGACCTTGCTGGCATTTATGCAATCTTTTTCTGCTTGCCTGTTGTCAGTCCCTGGTCTAAGAATTAAAACCCATCTTTGAATCTAACAGCTATTTCTTACACCTCCGTGGCAATGCTGGCTGCAGCCGAAGAGAGGACGGCTGCAGCAGAGGAGAGGAGGGCTGCGGCCATGGAGGAGCTTAGTCACCAGGGTGTCAAAAACATAGAAACATAGAAGATAGGAGCAGGAGTAGGCCATTCGGCCCTTCGAGCCTGCTCCGCCATTCAATGAGATCATGGCTGATCATCCAAATTCAGTACCCTGTCCCTGCCTTCTCCCCATATCCCTTGATCCCTTTAGCCTTAAGAAATATATCCAACTCTTTCTTGAATATACTTAATGAACTGGCCTCCACCGCCCTCTGTGGCCGAGAATTCCACAGGTTCACCACTCTCTGGTTGAAGAAATTCCTCCTCATTTCAGTCCTAAATGGCTTACCCCTTATCCTTAGACTATGACCCCTGGTTCTGGACTCCCCGGCCATCAGAAACATCCTTCCTGCATCTAGTCTGTCCAGGCCTGACAGAATTTTATAGGTTCCGATGAGATCCCCTCTCAATCTTCTAAACTCCAGTGAGTATAAGCCCAATCGACACAATCTCTCCTCATACGTCATTCCTGCCATCCCAGGTATCAGCCTGGTGAATCTTCGCTGCACTC
Organism: Somniosus microcephalus; assembly: GCF_052327205.1. Classification (NCBI taxonomy): domain Eukaryota; kingdom Metazoa; phylum Chordata; class Chondrichthyes; order Squaliformes; family Somniosidae; genus Somniosus; species Somniosus microcephalus. The sequence continues at coordinate 54,095,388 of NC_141010.1, read as the reverse complement.
CTTCCATGGCAAGAACATCCTTCGTCAGGTAAGGCGACCAAAACTCAAGGTGTGGTCTCACCAAGGCCCTGTACAACTGCAGCAAGACATCCTTGTTCTTGTACTCGAACCCTCTTGCTACGAAGGCCAACATACCATTTGCCTTCTTAACCGTCTGCTGCGCCTGCATGCTTACCTTCAGTGACTGGTGTACAAGAACACCCAGGTCTCTTTGCACTTCCCCTTCTCCCAATCTATTGCCATTCAAATAATAATCTGCCTTCCTGTTTTTGCCACCAAAGTGGATAACCTCACATTTATCCACATTATAGTGCATTTGCCATGTTTCTGCCCAATCACCCAACCTGTCCAAATCGTGCTGGAGTTTCACGACATCCTCCTCACAGCATACTCTCCCACCCAGCTTTGTGTCATCTGCAAATTTGGAGATATTACATCCAATTCCCTCGTCCAGATCATTAATATATATTGTGAAAAGCTGGGGTCCTAGGACCGATCCTTGCGGTACCCCACTAGTCACTGCCTGCCACTCGGAAAATGACCCGTTTTTTCCAACTCTTTGCTTTCTGTCCGCCAACCAATTCTCTATCCAAGTCAATACCTTGCCCCCAATCCCATGTGCCTTAATTTTGCACGCTAATCTTTTACGCGGGAACTTATCGAAAGCCTTCTGAAAGTCCAAATACACCACATCCACTGGTTCTCCCTTATCTATTTTACCAGCTACATCCTCAAAAAATTCCAGTAGATTAGTCAAGCATGATTTACCTTTTGTAAATCCATGTTGACTTTGTCCGATCCAGTCATTGCTTTCCAAGTGCTCTGCTATTACATCTTTTATAATGGACTCGAGCATTTTCCCCACTACCGATGTCAAGCTTACCGGTCTATAATTCCCCGCCTTTTCTCTGCCACCTTTTTTGAATAGTAGGGTAACATTAGCCACCCGCCAATCCATGGGTACCGTTCCAGAGTCTATCGAGTTCTGGAAGATGACCAGCAATGCATCTACTATTTCCAGGGCCACTTCCTTAAGTACCCTGGGATGTAGATTATCAGGCCCTGGGGATTTATTGGCCTTCAGTCCCATCAATTTTCCTAACACCATTTCCCTACAAATACTGATTTCTTTCAGTTCCACCCTTTCATCAGACCCTATGTTCCCCGGCATCTCTGGGAGGTTATTTGTGTCCTCCTTTGTGAAGACAGAACCAAAATATGTATTTAGTTGGTCAACCATTTCTTTGTTCCCCATTATAAATTCCCCCGATTCTGACTGCAAGGGACCTACGCTTGACTTCACCAATCTTTTTCTCTTTACATATCTATAAAAGCTTTTACAGTCTGTTTTTATGTTCTCTGCAAGCTTACTCTCATATTCTATTTTCCCTTTCTTAATTAATCCCTTTGTCCTCCTTTGTTGAATCCTAAACTGCTCCCAATCCTCAGGATTATTGCTTTATCTGGCCAATTTTTATGCCCTCTCGTTGGACCTTATGCTATCCCTAATTTCCCTTGTTAGCCACGGTTCTGTCACCTTTTTTGTTTTATTTTTATGCCAAACTGGGATGAACAAATTCTGTAGTTCATCCATTCGGTCTTTGAATGTTTGCCATTGCCTATCCACCGTCAACCCTTGAGTGCCATTCCCCAATCAATCCTACCCAACTCGCTCCTCAGACCATCGTAGTTTCCCTTATTTAAATTGAGGACCCTAGTCTCCGAGTCAACTACTTCATTCTCCATCTTAATGAAGAATTCAATCATATTATGATCGCTCCGACCCAAGGGGCCTCGTACAACAAGATTGCTAATTAATCCTTTCTCGTTACACAATACCCAGTCCAAGATGGCCTGATCTCTGGTTGGTTCCTCGACATATTGGTCCAGGAAACCATCCCGTAAACACTCCAGGAATTCCTCCTCCACTGTATTGTTACTCATTTGGTTGGCCCAATCTATATGTAGATTAAAGTCACCCATGATGACTGCTGTGCCCTTATTGCACGCTTCTTTAATTTCTCTTTTAATGCCATCCCCAACCTCCGCCTTACTGTTTGGAGGTCTATAATCCACTCCCACTAACGTTTTTTTCCCCTTAGTATTTCTCAATTCTACCCATACAGATTCCACCTCATCAGAGCTAATATCCTTCATTACAATTGTGTTAATCCCTTCTTTAACCAGTAATGCTACCCCACCTCCCTTTCCTTTTTGCCTATCTTTCCTGAATATCGAATACCCCTGGATGTTGAGTTCCCAGTCCTGGCCTTCCTTGAGCCACGTTTCCGTAATCCCAACCAAATCGTATTTGTTTACTACTATTTGCTCAGCCAATTCATCCACCTTTATTACAAATGCTCCTCGTATTAAGACACAAAGCCTTCAGGCTTGTTTTTTTAATGCTCTTAGACCTATTAGAATTATTATTTACTGTGGCCATGTTTGATTTAAACCGTTGATTTCTCTGACTGCCACTTTTGTTTTTCTCCTTCCTATCTTTTGCTTTTATCCTTGTTTCCCTTTCCTCTGTCTCCCTGCTCAGGTTCCCAACCCCCTGCCATTTTAGTTTAAACCCTCCCCCACAGCACTAGCAAATACTCCCCCTAGGACATTGGTTCCAGCCCTGCCCAGGTGCAGACCGTCCGGTTTGAACTGGTCCCACCTCCCCCAGAACCGGTTCCAATGTCCCAGGAACTTGAATCCCTCCTCCTGGCACCATTCCTCTAGCCATGTATTCATCTGAAGTATCCTTCTATTTCTACTCTGACTAGCACGTGGCACTGGTAGCAATCCTGAGATTACTACCTTTGAGGCCCTGTTTTTTAATTTATCTCCTAACTCCCTATATTCCGCTTTTAGGACCTCATCCCGCTTTTTACCTATATCGTTGGTGCCTATATGCACCACGACAACTGGCTTTTCACCCTCCCCTTCCAAGATGTTCTGCAGCCGCTTGGAGACATCCTTGACCCTTGCACCAGGGAGGCAACACACCATCCTGGAGTCTCGTTTGCGGCCGCAGAAACGCCTATCTATTCCCCTTACAATTGAATCCCCTATTACTATAGCTCTACCCTTCTTTTTCCTCCCATTCTGTGCAGCAGAGCCACCCCTGGTGCCAGGAAGTTGGCTGCTGCTGCCTTCCTCTGATAAGCCATCCCCCCCAACAGTACTCAAAGTGGTGTATCTGTTGGAGAGCGGGATGGCCACAGGGGACCCCTGCACTAACTGCCTGCGCCTAGTACTCTGCCTGTTGGTCACCCGTTCCCTTTCTTCCTGTCCAACCTCTACCTGCGGTGTGTCCAACTCCGTAAATGTGCTATGCACGATGTCCTGAGCATCGTGAACACTCCAGTGTGCATCCAATCGCAGCTCCAGCGCCACAATGCGGTCTGTCAGCAGCTGCATGCACTTCCTGCACATGTAGTTGTCAGGGACACAGGAAGTGTCCCTAATTTCCCACATATCGCAGGAGGAGCAGATCACAGGGCCCAGCTGTCCTGCCATGACTTACCCTTTAATTAATTGAATTTAAATTAAATCAATCAATCCCGCTAATTACACTACAGTTAACTGGTTTACCAACAGTCCCTGCTACACCAGAGAGAACTTAGAAACTATAAACCAGAGTTAAAGTTTAAAAAAGAGAAATACTCACTAACCAATCACTTACCTGCTTCCTGGTGACGTCACACTTTGATTACTTTTTACCTCTCTCCCCTGCTGTTGAATTGGTCGGGCTGCTCCTCACTCACTGCCGCCGATGCTCAGTGTTCCCACGCAGTCCCGCTCTGGTCGGGCTGCTCCTCACTCACTGCCGCCGGTTTCCAACTGCCGCCGATGCTCAGTGTTCCCACGCAGGCCCGCTCTGGTCGGGCTGCTCCTGACTCACTGCCGCCGGTTTCCAACTGCCGCCGATGCTCAGTGTACCCACGCAGGCCCGCTCTGGTGAATGCTCTGAATAGAATGGCATCTCTTGAGGAGCGATGGGCATCTATTGAGCACCGAAAACAGACCTTCATGGAAGTCCCTCTGAGTAGGACTTCCAGTGCTGAGAGGGGTCCCCATGGCCCCCCTGATGTGCAGCAAGGTGCTCTCCAGCCACTTGCAGGCGCTGAGGGGGAGCTGACCCATGAGAGGGAGGTTGTTGGCACACCTCAAGGAAGTGGGGGCTCCTCTCCACGCGCTCACACTTCCATGCCACTTTAGAGCCCTCAGTCAGAGGCCTGCCAGAGTCCACACCCGAGTGAGATAGGATTCTCAAGCCCTGCACAGCCGCAGGAGCAGCAGACTGCTGGCGAGCCCTCACAGGCTCACCACCCCAGAGGACGCCCGCCAAAGGTGTCGAGGCAGGCGCAGCAGGAACGTGAGCAAGGGGCCTCCACATCTGCTGAAGCCACAGGGGTAGCACTACGTAGGAGCACTCGTAAGTGAAAAATAAAGCACCACTAATCACAAGGGTAGTCACTTGGGTGAAAAGTCTTGTAAATAGTTTTAATGCCATCATTTTACTGTACATAAAAAATCTGGTGGCAGCTGCTGCAGTTATGGCGTCTGTCATTTGGCGAATGGGGATATCACATAGAGGCCTTAGGATAACTTGCAGATGTCAGCAAGCTGGTCAAATAAGTAGGAATGTGTAGGCATCGCCACTGTCCATGGTCAGTTAAGAAGCAGTGAGGCTGGAGTGTTTGATGTACCAGGCTACGCAAATCTGTCCAGGATGAGTGCGTTCCTTGCATTCCGCCCAGCAATGTTCTCACGCACTGGTGCCACTAGTTGGCGGGCCTCTGCAGGATGCTCGTTTCCGTCCTCCTCCTCAGCATCATCCTCATCCGAGGCGGCTCTCTGAGGAGCCTCTTGGTCCTGCAGAATCAGCAAGCCACAACGCTGTGCCATCTTGTGAAGCACACAGCATACCACGATAATTTTGGAGACCCTGGCTGATGAGTACTGTAGGGCTCCACCTGATCTATCGAGGCATCTGAAGCGCATCTTCAGCAATCTGATGGTTTGCTCGATAATGCATCTGTTGGTAATGTGGCTGGAGTTGTAGCGCTCCTCAGCTTCGCTGGCTGGTCTCCTCAATGGCGTCATTAGCCAAGAGCGCAGGGGATATCCCTTGTCTCCAAGTAGCCATCGTTGAAGTTCGCTTGGCGGAATTAGTAGCGAAGGCACAGTAGACTGGCGCAGGATGAAGGAGTCATGGCAGCTGCCAGGGAACCTGGCACAAACATGCAAAATCACCTTCTTGTGGTCACACACCAGCTGAACGTTAAGGGAGTGGAAGCTCTTGCGGTTGACAAAAACTCCTGGATTGCGGCGGGGTGCCCTAAGGACCATATGTGTGCAGTCAATGACGCCCTGCACCCTTGGAAAGTCTGCCACCTGAGCTAATCCAAGCGCTCGTGCCCTCACACTTGCGCGATCCCTGGTGAAATGGATGGTATAGGGCAAAGAGGGCATCGGTTACCTGCGTGATGCAAGTGTGTGCGGCCGCCTGGGAGATGCCGCTGATGTCTGCTGCTGATCCCTGGAAGGAGCCTGAGGCATAAAAGTTGAGTGCGGTGGCGACTTTGATGGCCACTGTTAAGTAGTGTGGACCTGGTGCTCTGGGCTCCAGGTCTTGCTGCAGCATTGTGCAGATGTCAGTCACAACCTCTCGCGAAAGTCGGAGCCGCCTCTGGCACTGCTGCTCAGTCATGTTGAGGTAGCTGACCCTGTGTCTGGAGACCCTGTTTGGGGCGGGGCTATCTCCTGCGCCGACGGCCTTCCATGCGCTGGCCCCTTCTGGCATGTGCTGCCCCAGGTCGCTGAGCCGCAGCCTGCCGCTCCTGCTGGTGCTGCTGTTGTTGCGGTTGCTGGAGTTTCTCCAGCCTCCTCTGCTGTTGGAGATCCTCTAATGCCAGGAAGGGAAGGAACAAAAGGCCTCCCATGCTTCTGCCAGATGCCTCCGTTGAGGAGGTGCCAAGTTGGAATGGTGAGAGGGGCTTCCCAGGAGCTCACACTGGAGAAGTGTGTGAGGCTCCAACCTTCCACAGCTGTGCCTAAACCTTGAATAAGTAGCCCCAAGCCTGCAACAAGGTCCTTCAACATACAAATGCTCTCCAATTAAATCTCAGCTTTCCCGCATGACCTGCAGCTGAGAGCAAGCAAGCCGGGATGCTTCATGCCAGGTTTCATCAGCAGGGTTCCCTGCAGGCGTGTTTAGCATGGGAAAACCTTCAAAATAGCAAGGGCCCCTTAAAATGGCATAAAACATGCCAATAATTGGTGATTAGAGTCCCAATGGCCAGTCCCGCCAGCGGCGGGCGGGACTGATTCGGGTCGGAGAGAAACGGCGGTCCGAAAGTCGGACAGGGCGGGGAATCAGGCGGGGGGGTGTCGCGACCCCCTCTATCTGCAATTTTCAGCCCCCGCCCGCCTGAAAACCCGCCCGACGGCTGGGAGAAAATCGGGCCCATAGCCTCCTCATGTTTCCACATAGATTCTATGAGGGAACAATGAAGGGAATTTTACTCAATGAATATGGAAGGTTCAGACCAGATTAAGGAGTTACACGGAGCATTGAAAATAACCTTAGACATGGTACACAATTTTCAAGAGATTCAGGACAAGGTTAATGAGATAATCAAAGAATCTGAAGGAAGTAAGGACCAGTCTTCGAAGGCTATCACTTGTGCTTGGTATGGGAGTTTCTTATTGGACCAGGTACAAAAGGGTCTGACAGACATTGAAAATAATCAGTTACCCAACTTTGTGAATGACAGACATCTAGAGAAATGGTTTTACTGGACTGGACCATGGTGCACTACTAGGAAACATGGGTTAGCCGACTATGCCAAATTACCATGCCCAAGTGGGGAGAACAATGATTATTTAGACTCCAAAAGCATTCTCATACCAGCAGCCCTATGGCTGCCCCGATTGAATAGGACAAGTGGGAGGTGTTCAAGGTCAAATCAATAGGACATATGGAAGGGAGAATACACAAACATGAAGAATATCCACACTGGATTAAGCAGGGTGCGACCAGGAAGCCCCCTAATTTGGATATTGTACTAAAAACAAAGGATCACTGGTGTGTCGATGTGACAGTCTCGAGCCAGGGATAGCAGCATGCGGGTTCACGGTAGACAAAGTCACCTACTTGTACCATCCAAGTACAGACATGGCCGATAATCACACTCGGGTCAGTTATCGAAGCCAGGGACGTTATTGCGTGACCACCTCTGCTACCCAATATACCCACGGGCTAGACACCCGTCAGGTCAGATGGCCAACCTTCTGCTCAAGACCTATTGAAATGACTAGAGTAGGAAATGCCCATTTGATTCCGTAAGAACTCACAATATAACCCAAATACAAGTAAATATTACTATGCAGCAGGAGGCCCTAGAGGCAGTGGTGAAATTTGGACATCTCATTCCACCACCATCTCTCAGTCTAAAGTCTACCATTGAAAGAAGGAGTACCTCCCAGAAACACTTGGTTAAGATGCAGCAAGACAACACCCAAGTTGAGAAAGCAATAAGCAAATTAGGGATCACAAGTGATGTGAAGTAGCTTATAATGCCAGTCAGCATCCCTGGGCACAAATGGTATCAGCAGCCCTAGTGATTGCTCCGTGCCTGGTCTTAGTTGTTCTAATTATAGTGTGTTATTTGAGAGGCTTGATACACCGGCCAAAAAGTAAGCGCCAGGTGAACCTGGTCCAGAAACTCGCTGGAACGTCACGCGGAGCACAGCCAGTATACTTCACACCGCAGCAATGGCCCTCGTCTACTCTGCTGCAGAATACTGCTCTGCCTCATGGTCCAACAGCCGCCACGCAAAGATCGTGGACGTGCCGCTAAATGGTGCCATGAGGGCGGTGTCAGAGATGCTCAAGTCCACTCCAATGAGTGGCTCCCGGTGCTGTCCCTCGTCGCCCTGCCTGCCATTCACCGCGACGCCATCTTGCTCCGTGAGATGGAAAAAATCATGAGCAACACCGACCTTCCCGTTCACAAAGACTTGAAAAACCCACCACGAAAGCACTTAAAATCACGCCGGCCATTCTGAAAAACAGCAGCCAATATTCATGCAGCTGGTATCGACCCAATATCCAGATGGAGGGAATCGTGGGAGGCATGCAACATAAAGAACCAACACCTCATCACTGACCCAACGGCAGAGGTCTCTGGCTTCGACCTCCCTCGAAGACAGTGGACAGCGCTCAACCCAATCCGCACAGTGGACGATGCGGCCACCTGCTCCACAAGTGGAAGATGAGGGACGACCCGAAGTGCGACTGTGGCCATGAGGCCCAGACCATGGAACACATCACATCAACCTGCCCACAGATCTACTGCGGGAGAAACAGAGAGCACTAAAGTAAGAAATAGTACGATATTAGGTGATCCATTTTGAGAGGAAGAACGAGGAGAGGCAACATAAAGGGAAGGGCACAGTTCTAAAGGGGGTGCATGAACAGAGACCTGGGGGTATATGAGCACAAATCATTGATGGTGGCAGGGCAGGTTGAGAAAGTGGTTAAAAAACATACGGGATCTTGAACTTCATAAATAGAGGCACAGGGCTGGATTTTGTCACTGGGGCGGGCTGGGGTCGTGTAATCCACTTTGTGTTAGCCACCTGATTCTAAATCGATGTGGGAGAATGAGGAGATTTTAACTTAAGTGGGCAAGTGAGTTCCAGCGTGTGGGAACCCATGCCCCAATTAGTATTTTCAGTCTGAAACTCGCCTCTGATGACATCTTCATTGCTGCTGCATTTAAGGTCTGCAACAAGCCTTGCTTCTTCTGCAGACTGCCAACCTTTTGGCCTTTCATGTTAGAGGGACCTGGAGGCAGAATGACCAGCGAGAGACCGAGGTCTGCTCCCAGGTTTGATGACGTTGCCCTGCAAGCTTTAGTGGAGGGAGCAAGAGCCAATAAAGAGGTGCTCTTCCCTTCTTCAGGGAGGAAGAAGCCTCCCCAGCAGACCAAGGCTGTGTGGATCCAGGTGGTCAACTGTCGATAACCTGCAGAACCTGGCTTCAGTGCAGGAAGAGTTTTCATGACCTTCTGCGCACTGGAAAAGTATGACTTTCCACATCACCCTCAATCTGATTCCCATTGCCTCTCCTCACCAGCACTCAGCTTTAGCAATCTCTTCCTCCACATCCCGCTTGACACTGACATCCATGCACCCTTACCCATTCCCTCCCTCTCTATGGTCACATTCACCTAACTATTTGACTATGCAGCCCTCACACTCCCTATCACTATGATGCTATGAAAACAACTGACAGCACACAGGGAGGGCCCTTGGTCTTGCCACCTCACTCATATTTGTTTCCTTCCAAGTACCTATGCTATGCAATCTCTACACTCACTCCTTCATTCTCACTGAAACTCCACTTGTCTCCCTCATTGCAGGAAAAGAGAGCTCACACTAAGAGGGAAAGAGCGAGGACAGGAGGAGGGTCACCCTCAGTAGCCCAGCTCACCCCCTGGGAGTGGAGAAGGATGTGCAAGTGGGGGACGGACAGATGGGTGCATCACAGCAAGCTGGTGACAGAATAGTTTTCCATCTCTCTCATTATCAATGACTCATGCAATGTCAATGATTCTGAAGCTCTAACAGATGGACCCATGATCACCTGCAATATGCAATGTGCATGTAACCTTGGCATCACATCTGACTCTTTCCTTTACTCCCCCCACAGGACCCGTCCCCACTAGCCAGGAGGAACAGCCTGAGCATCCAGACTCCTCAGAGGAAGCTGCAACCTCCGAGGGCACAGCATCAGCAGAATTCAGTGCACCCAACACCAGCGCAGACACTCACACCTCGGTGGGACCTTCGCGAGATAGTGCAGTGTTGTCACCTGTTATATCACAACTCACAAGTGAGCATCAGCAGATGGTGAAGACAGGGACAGCAGTGGAGAGTCCTAGTTGGAGGGCACATAACTCTCCCAGCTCGGCTCAGCTGCATGGCGACTCTCTGCCTCTGGGTCCATCCACAAGATCAGCGGTGCTGGCACTCCAGGAAGAGATGCAGGAGTCTGACACGTTTTGTCTCCAGGGTCGCTGCGAGTGTGGAGCGAATGGAGGAGTCAACTGCGAACATGAGCAGAACCTTTGTGGAGTCATTGGCGCATGAACGCATCACTATGGAAAGGATGGCATCCTCCATGGAGGTGATAAGTCGCCAGAGTGCAGAAAACATTGAGTGTTTTGAATAGAATGATATCTCTGGAGGAGCGATGGTCATCTATTGAACAGAGAAACCAGACCTTCATGGAATCCTTCTGAGTAGGACTGCCAGTGCAGATACAGGTCCCCATGGCCCCCCTGATGTGCAGCAAGGTGCTCTCAAGCCACTTGCAAGCACTAAGGGGGACCTGACCCATGAGAGGGAAGTTGGTGGCAGACATCAAGGAAGTGGGGGCTCCTCTCCAAGCGCTCACACTTCCATGCCACTGCAGAGCCCTCGGTCAGAGCCCCACCAGAGTCCACACCCAACTGAGATTGGCGTCTCAACCCCTGCACAGCCATAGGAGCAGCAGACTGTTGGCGAGCCCTCACAGGTTCACAACCCCAGAGGATGCCCGCCAAAGGTGTCGAGACAGGAGCAGAAAGAAAGTGAGCAAGGGGCCTCCACATCTGCTGAAGCCACAGGGGAAGCACCACGTAGGAGCACGCGTAAGAGAAAGATACTGCACAAAAAGTCACTTGGGTGAAATTTCATGTTTAATGTTAAAAAGCCATCAGATGGTTACTGTAAATAAAAAATTTGATGGCTACTGCTGCAGTTGTGGCATGTGTCATTTCGCTAATGGGACTTCCACATTGAGGGCTTAGGATTACTTGCAATTGTCAGTATGGTGGAAAAATTGTTAGGAATCCACTGGATCTTGGCCATTGTTGACGTAAGAAGCTGTGAGGCAAAAGTGCTCGATTGGCTAGGCTAAGCAAATCTGGCCAAGATGAGTGCGTTCCTTGCATCCCGGCCAGCAATGTTCTCGCGTACTGCTGCCACTGGTTGATGGGCCTCTGCAAGATGTTCATTTTCGCTCTCCTCCTCCTCCCCCTCATCTGAGGAGGATATGTGAGGAGTCACTTGGTCCTCACTAATCTGCAAGCCACGACGCTGTGCCATGGTGTGAAGTGCACAGCAAATCACGATGATTCTGGAGACCCTGGCGTTCCTGCTGATGATGGTGCTGCTGTTGTTCGTGGTTCTGCTGGTGCCGCGGCTGGTCTTTGTCCTCATCTGATGTCCAAAAGGGAAGGAAATAAATGGCTCCCATGCTTCTGGTATATGCCTCAGCTGAGGAAGCGATGAGTGAAGGTGGAGAGTGGGATTTCCCAGGAGGTCACACTGGAGATGGGTGTCAGGCTCCAAACTTCCACAGCTGTGGTTATGCCTTCTAAAAGTTCCCCCAGACCTGAGGCAACAAAGTTCTGCCACCTGCAAATGATGGCTGATCAAATATCCTATTTAATGGTGGAGCTGCAGCTAATAGTCAGCAATCCAAATTTGCTCCCGCCAGGTTTCACCGTCGTGTTTCAGAGCAGGCGTGCATCATGTGGGAAAAGTGTTAAAATCACAAAGGCCTTTCAAAATGGGATGAGAGAGGCAATTTAGTGCTTGTTAAGGGCCTAAGGGCCTATCCCGCCTCTTAGAGGCAGGACGGAGACGGGAGCAGTGAAGTAACCAAATTACTATTATACTTTAGTTTTGTATGTTAGAATATGTATAATGTAACACCAATGTACAAGGTGGAGATAATGAGTTAATCCATACCCTGAGTTAAACGATATATAGGACTGTATATTGCATTTACCCAGCTAAGCTTTAAAAACATGATTAAGTGACTTCAAATGCTGAGAAATTAAACTGTAGAACAACTTGTGGGAAGATTGGGGAGGATGTCTGTTTGGCCAGGCGAGGCAACACATATGCGAAATAACTCACCTAAGAATTCATTTGCTGTAAATCACAACAGGGTTCCATTCTTCAAAGTATGGTGGGACTAATCAGAATGTGCTTGCTTTGCAGAAGTAACCCAAAACGAGGACTGTTATCTTACGAAAACGTGTAACAAGCAAACCACCTGGCTAAGGGCAAATGGATGGTTGTAAAGCAATTAAGATGAGGCCCACAGTCACAGAAGGTGACGGGACCAACTGATAACAAATGTGGGATCTGTGGGTGGCAAGAAGGATGAAATGTCACGGTTTATAATTGCCATTTGGCATTAGAGCTGTATATGCTGATAAGCTTTGCCCCCCGCCCCTGGGGCAGGGGTTTGATTTTTGTATAATTGTGATTGTTGCTAGGAAAATCGGTGGAGTTGGATCTGAGAGGGGTCTCAGAAGGTTCTCCCCAGGCCAGTGAATAAAAACCATTTTGAACCAGCCTTCACTTGAAGTGTCATCTGAACCAAAGCTAAGCATCGACTTTGTATACCACTTAGTCCGCTGAGGGGGAAAGGGTTAAGTGTTGACCTGGCGCAACACCAGGCCCACTTTCAGGGTACAACAATTGGCGTCACGAACAGGATCACAGACTCTGACCAGTCCACAGGAACGACGAGCTAAGAAGGGGGAGTACGTTTTAAATTACCACCCATAAATTAGAAAGCTCAGAACGTACTGTGAGATCTGGTAAGGCTGTGATTAAAAGAACTGAAGTTGGCAGAGACAGACTCGAGAAAGGGGGTGCGGTCTGGTGAGCCGGAAGGTGGCAAAGCCTCTAGGACAGAGAGGCAGATAAGTGGGTGATAAAGACCGAGGGAGCCGGGAGGCGGCAAAGCAAATCCTCAGAGCCGTTAAGGCGGCAAAGCCTCTAGGGTAAAGAGGGGGTTAAGTGGGCGATAATGTCCTATGAATAGTGGATCCTTGGGAGTCACGGGGTGACCAACACCGGACAAGGGTGGCTGTCGATCCTAAACGCCAAGCCTGAGCCTGAATTAAGAGGACGCAGTCCCACGTGACGGCCAGGACCAAGTAGGTGTAGGGAACGAAACACCACAGGATCGTGATCCCGTGACGAGCGAGTGTGCGCAAAATAAGTGTGTGTGGGTGAATGATAGGGTAACATAAGAACTATTGAGAAGTAAGTCAGAAGTTGTATAGAATGCCTATAAAGGATGCAGAGATAAAGAAGGAAAAAGATCTAATTTGCAGGCTAGCCAATTTGAAAACTCAGCAAAGGAAGAAAAAAAAAACAGGGATTTGGAAAGCCAGGGAAAGCTGTTGAGTCACCGATTTAAAAAGGAAAAAAAGATAAACTTAACGCTTTACCAACATGGACGTTATTAACATCTGTACCGAGACAAATAAAACACAAGGGCCTAGAAATTCAGTTGGGTGCTGCAAGCTTTGCGCCCAGCTGGCGCCTAAAGAGGGTTTCTGCGCCAGTATAAGAGGTTGCGCTGATATTCAGCGCTGCGGTAATGGCGGCGGTAGCCGGTAGCGCTGCGCCGACACCGATGACGTCATCGGTGTGCGCAGTGCCCCGGTACCGCCCCGCTTCCGGCCCAAACCCCATATTTAGCTGCGGCCGCCTCTTCTGCAGCGGCCGCAAACAACGTTCGTGAAACGGGGCCGTACTGCTGCGTTACTGGGGCGCTTTAAGGTGGAGGTGCGGCCGGCCGCTTTTTTTGGCGGCCGCCTGCCCGCACCTCCCTCCCCGGCCTCCTCCACCACCCCCCCGCGGCATTGGTGGCTGATTCCCGTGAGTCCGGCACTTCTCCGTGGTGCTGGGCTCATTTGCTGGCAGAATCCAGCGGCGATCTCACGGCTGCAGGCAGCTCCTCCTTAAGAGAAGGAGGAGGCCTGCAGTACCCCAGCCTGCCGCACCGCATCGGGTGGCGCAGCGGCAGCTGGAGCACTGAAATTCACTTTCAGCGCCCCAAGCGGAGGCGGGCACACCCTGGAACAGCGCCCGGTTCCGAATTGGGGCGCTAAAAGTGAATTTCTGGTGGTCGCAACGGGCTCCGCGCGCAGCACTAACTTTTGGGTGTTAGCCTGCTGGCGGGCCTTAACTGAATTTCTAGGCCAAGATTTGCTGAGTGAAAGGAACCTTAAAAATATGCTGGAATTTCAGGTTGAATGAAATTGTGTGTTAAAGTGTGAATGTTTTCCTGACTATGAATGTTTAAGAAGTTACAATATTCCTTTGTCTGAAAGTCTGTCCTTAAAAAAAAAGTAAAATGTCTTGTGTGTTTTAGCTCCACCCATCTCTTTAAAAAAAGCATTTAACCCTTTTGTCTTGTCTTGGATTTTGGAAGTTTTAAGAATGTGCAAATAAGATTGTGCCCCCAGAATTGGAAAAACTTTGAACTAATTTAAGTTGAGCTGGTGTGTAAAAAAACCCAATTTGTTTAACAAAAGATTAAGTTTCAATCTAAGATTTAACCTAGGAGTTGCGGTTGCTATGCTGAAGTCTTCCAGAGCAGTTTGATTTGTTTAAATGTTGAAAAACTAATTTTTCTCCAGTTATATTCAATGTTTATAGTATTTTGGAAAGACATCTGAAGGACAAGAAGAAATATGACGTAATTTACTGTTTTCTGCAAGAATGTACTATTTTGTTTTGTCTGTTCATTGTTGATGCAGAGGATGGACTTCGGCCTTGACGTTATAGTTGTCGGTGTGCCTGGAAGAAAATTAATTTGAATGTGAATGCTTGCAGGGCATGAGTGATTGTTTCTTTGTTGAAATGGTTTCCTTCTTCCTTTTCCAAGTGATACTGGTTAGTTGAAAGGGGGATTGGTTTGGATTGAATTGGAGTTGTGAGGTAAATTAACCTATTAAAACCAGACTTTCATTGTGGTCACAGTGAAATTCTGGTTGGTGTAAATTGGTGTAGTCCGAATTGAATAAGATAACTCCACTCCGCAAGAATGTCCGATAGTGGCAGGTCCCTCTACAATATTTAATTGACTACAGTACTGGGAGCCCTACAGAATGCAGGACTAAAGTTAAACCCTAGAAAGTTACAGGTAGGGAAGGACGAAGAAATCTACCGAGGATACATAATAACACAAGGGAAGAGACAAATGCCCGAAAACAGATGGGAGGGGCATTAGGACTGACTGCGTGCTTTGATTTATCACAGTCCCGTTCTTACAAGCAGCTAGAGATGGCAGCAGGAAGAGACTGCGCCAGAGAGGGGAGGGGGTCAAGCATTTAATTATTGCCGGAACTTTATCCCAGAATATGCAGAAATGGCCCAGCCTATACAGGATTTGATCAAAGGGGGATACCCTTACAAATAGATTCCGACCAAGGAACGCACTTCATGGGCAGCTGAGAAAGGGAATCTGACCAATGAAGCCCAAGTGTTCGTGTTTAGTTAGTGTGAAAACACAACTGTCTTTTTCGATCGGGAATGGTTTTTTTTTTATTTACGTGAAGTGACGCAATGATTTGCTCCACCATCAAAAGCCTGCAAAGGAGTTAACCCTTTCCACTGACAGCTGTTTAAGTTCACCAAGCAACAACTTCAGTATTACTGAATAAAATTTAAAGATATTGGACATTATTAAATTTAAGTTTCTTAATGTTAAGTTAATATTTCCCCACAGTGATAAAAGGAAAATTATGATTTGATAAATGGAAATTATCTTGTAAACTAATTGCAGCACCATCTCAAATGGCCAGAAGGCTGCTTGGGAGGCTGTCCTGTTACCCAAAGATGAATCTATACAGATAGTTAGAGACATGAGCCACAACCCCGCAGCTATGATGGGAATGGAAGGAGAGGATCACTGTTGCACCAGTGAAGAGGAATTAGAGTACGTAGACAAGATCAGGGAATTAACTTTGACAAAGGCAGACCTAGAGCTATGTGTGGACGGGTCCCATAAATATGTTAACGGAACACCACAAACAGGTTGGGCCGGAGATGGCACCGTCCAGAGAGAAGGATGATTACCAGGGGGTAGTTCAGCACAGGTCACCGAGTTAACAGCATTGACAGAGGCATTAAAATTGGTAGCAGGGAAACGGGTGAATATCTACACCGATAGCCGCACATGATTATATGGCAGCTTGGAGTAGAAGGGGGTATATTGCCTCAGGTGGCAAACCCATACAGCATGAGGAATTAGTAAAGAATTGGTAGCTGCCTCAGGGTTACCCACTGAAACAGCTGTAGTGAAGGTAAAAGCCCACCAGAGGGGGAACTCCCCCACAGAAAGGGGAAACAGAGCCGCCGACCTTGCAGCCAGAAAAGTGGTCGTGCAACAGATTGCAGCGGCAAACAAGAGCAACACAGAACCAGAAACAGATAGACATAGCTGCTATAACTGCATTGCCAGAAGATATAGACATATTCAAATTACATAAGGAAGTATCCCAGGAGGAGAAACAGCTATGGGAATGAGGGGGCACAAGAGAAAGGGCGGGGGGAATATGGAGGAAAGAGCAGCAGATATGTGCACCAAGCTGTATACAACAAGAATTAATGAAAATGTACCATGGTAGACAACACACAGGTATATCCAATATGTCGAACAACCTCCAGCGATGCTGGTGGTGGCCCGGAATGAAACAAGCTGTGGACAGATTCTGTAGACACTGCTCCATATGTGCGCAGTATAACATCGGGAAACCTGTTAAAGTAAAGTGGGGACATCAGCCGAGACCAAGAGGCCCATGGGAGAAGTTGCAGATTGATTTCAGTACAGGTCCAGTAAAGTCTAAGGGGAAAATGTACTGTTTGGTAATAATAGATCAATTTACTAGATGGGTTGAAGCCATCTTGGTACAGGAACAAAGAGGGGCGTGGCTTCAGGTTCTGTTCCCAACTGGGTCCTAGTGCCCTCCAGAAATACACATCCCCTCTTTTATCTCACTCTCCACACATCGGATTTCTCCCCATCTGTCCTAAAGGCGCTGGTAAATGCCGAGCTTACGGTTTGCATCCCACACAAATATAACAGAAGAGCCCCAGAGCTGGGCCCCCCATGTACAGTCCCAGGGTTAGAATCCCCATGTACAGTCCCAGGGTTAGAATCCCCATGCACAGTCCCAGGGTTAGAATCCCCATGTACAGTCCCAGGGTTAGAATCCCCATGTACAGTCCCTGGGTTGGAATCCCCATGTACAGTCCCAGGGTTGGAATCCCCATGTACAGTCCCAGGGTTGGAATCCCCATGTACAGTCACAGGGTTGGAATCACCATGTACAGTCCCAGGGTTGGAATCCCCATGTACAGTCCCTGGGTTGGAATCCCCATGTACAATCCCAGGGTTGGAATCCCCATGTACAGTCCCAGCGTTACAATCCCCATGTACAGTCCCAGGGTTGGAATCCCCATGTACAGTCCCAGGGTTAGAATCCCCATGTACAATCCCAGGGTTAGAATCCCCATGTACAGTCCCAGGGTTAGAATCCCCATGTACAGTCCCAGGGTTAGAATCCCCATGTACAGTCCCAGGGTTGGAATCACCATGTACAATCCCAGGGTTAGAATCCCCATGTACAGTCCCAGGGTTGGAATCCCCATGTACAGTCCCAGGGTTGGAATCTCCATGTACAGTCCCAGGGTTGGAATCCCCATGTACAGTCACAGGGTTGGAATCCCCATGTACAGTCCCAGGGTTAGAATCCCCATGTACAGTCCCAGGGTTGGAATCACCATGTACAATCCCAGGGTTAGAATCCCCATGTACAGTCCCAGGGTTAGAATCCCCATGTACAGTCCCAGGGTTGGAATCCCCATGTACAGTCCCAGGGTTGGAATCTCCATGTACAGTCCCAGGGTTGGAATCCCCATGTACAGTCACAGGGTTGGAATCCCCATGTACAGTCCCAGGGTTAGAATCCCCATGTACAGTCACAGGGTTGGAATCCCCATGTACAGTCACAGGGTTAGAATCCCCATGTACAGTCCCAGGGTTAGAATCCCCATGTACAGTCACAGGGTTGGAATCCCCATGTACAGTCACAGGGTTGGAATCCCCATGTACAGTCCCAGGGTTAGAATCCCCATGTACAGTCCCAGGGTTAGAATCCCCATGTACAGTCACAGGGTTAGAATCACCATGTACAGTCACAGGGTTGGAATCCCCATGTACAGTCCCAGGGTTAGAATCCCCATGTACAGTCCCAGGGTTAGAATCCCCATGTACAGTCCCAGGGTTAGAATCCCCATGTACAGTCACAGGGTTAGAATCACCATGTACAGTTCCAGGGTTAGAATCCCCATGTACAGTCCCAGGGTTGGAATCCCCATGTACAGTCCCAGGGTTGGAATCCCCATGTACAGTCCCAGGGTTAGAATCCCCATGTACAGTCCAAGGGTTAGAATCCCCATGTACAGTCCCAGGGTTAGAATCCCCATGTACAGTCCCAGGGTTACAATCCCCATGTACAGTCCCAGGGTTAGAATCCCCATGTACAGTCCCAGGGTTAGAATCCCCATGTACAGTCCCTGGGTTACAATCCCCATGTACAGTCCCAGGGTTAGAATCCCCATGTACAGTCCCAGGGTTAGAATCCCCATGTACAGTCCCAGGGTTAGAATCCCCATGTACAGTCCCAGGGTTGGAATCCCCATGTACAGTCCCAGGGTTAGAATCCCCATGTACAGTCCCAGGGTTGGAATCCCCATGTACAGTCCCAGAGTTAGAATCCTGATGTACAGTCCCAGGGTTAGAATCCCCATGTACAATCCCAGGGTTAGAATCCCCATGTACAGTCCCAGGGTTAGAATCCCCATGTACAGTCACAGGGTTGGAATCCCCATGTACAGTCCCAGGGTTAGAATCCCCATGTACAGTCCCAGGGTTGGAATCCCCATGTACAGTCCCTGGGTTGGAATCCCCATGTACAGTCCCAGGGTTAGAATCCCCATGTACAGTCCCAGGGTTAGAATCCCCATGTTCAGTCACAGGGTTAGAATCCCCATGTACAGTCCCAGGGTTAGAATCCCCATGTACAGTCCCAGGGTTACAATCACCATGTACAGTCACAGGGTTAGAATCCCCATGTACAGTCCCAGGGTTAGAATCCCCATGTACAGTCACAGGGTTAGAATCCCCATGTACAGTCCCAGGGTTAGAATCCCCATGTACAGTCCCAGGGTTAGAATCCCCATGTACAGTCCCAGGGTTAGAATCCCCATGTACAGTCCCAGGGTTAGAATCCCCATGTACAGTCCCAGGGTTAGAATCCCCATGTACAGTCCCAGGGTTAGAATCCCCATGTACAGTCCCAGGGTTAGAATCCCCATGTACAATCCCAGGGTTGGAATCACCATGTACAGTCACAGGGTTAGAATCCCCATGTACAGTCACAGGGTTAGAATCACCATGTACAGTCCCAGGGTTAGAATCCCCATGTACAGTCCCAGGGTTAGAATCCCCATGTACAGTCCCAGGGTTACAATCCCCATGTACAGTCCCAGGGTTACAATCCCCATGTACAGTCCCAGGGTTACAATCCCCATGTACAGTCACAGGGTTGGAATCCCCATGTACAGTCCCAGGGTTAGAATCCCCATGTACAGTCCCAGGGTTACAATCCCCATGTACAGTCCCAGGGTTAGAATCCCCATGTACAGTCACAGGGTTGGAATCCCCATGTACAGTCCCAGGGTTGGAATCCCCATGTACAGTCCCAGGGTTGGAATCACCATGTACAGTCCCAGGGTTAGAATCCCCATGTACAGTCCCAGGGTTACAATCCCCATGTACAGTCCCAGGGTTAGAATCTCCATGTGCAGTCCCAGGGTTAGAATCCCCATGTCCAGTCCCAGGGTTAGAATCCCCATGTACAATCCCAGGGTTAGAATCCCCATGTACAGTCCCAGGGTTCGAATCCCCATGTACAGTCACAGGGTTGGAATCCCCATGTACAGTCCCAGGGTCTCGATGCTGGAAGGATGTTCCCAATGGTCGGGGAGTCCAGAACCAGGGGTCACAGTCTAAGGATAAGGGGTAAGCCATTTAGGACAGAGATGAGGAGGAATTTCTTCACCCAGAGAGTGGTGAACCTGTGGAATTCTCTACCACAGAAGGCAGTAGAGGCCAATTCATTAAATATATTCAAGAAGGAGTTGGATATATTTCTTAAGGCTAAAGGGATCAAGGGATATGGAGAGATGGCAGGGACCGGGTACTGAATTTGGATGATCAGCCATGATCTCAATGAATGGCCTACTCCTGCTCCTATCTTCTATGTTTCTATGTTTTGATTCGTCACTAGAGATTGCACGGCAACAACCATAGCACGAATAATGGCAGAGCAGGTTGTACCACGATGGGGGGGGGTCCCGCTGCCCATTGATTCAGACCAGGGAACACACTTTACAGGGAAGGTTATAAAGGAAACATGTGCATTATTAGGTATCAGACAAAGGTTCCACAGACCATACCACCCTCAGAGTTCAGGGGTGGTGGAAAGGACTTTGAAATTATCCTTAGCTGAAGCAATAGAAGACACGGGGAAGGGATGGGCAGAGCTACTCCCGAGTATACTGATGAGACTTAGAGCAACTCCGAATAGAACCACGGGGCTGACACCTTTCGAACTAATGCCCGGACGAGCAATGACACTGCTGGAAGGAGTCACTACCAGGGGTGAGGATGTAGGGCCCCTGAAGGATAGAATTAGGAGATTTATTAAACAATTGTGTATGCAATTACACGCTCTCAGACATGAGGCCAAAGACCAACAGATTATACGGGATCTCGAACAAGATACACGGGACGACCAGAAGGAGGTCCCAGCTATAGGTAGCAAGGTGATGGCAAAAATACCAGCCAAACCAGGGCTAGCACCCAGATGGTCAGGACCTTACGAAGTATTAATGAACAGTGACACATGTGCTTATATAGATGAGTCCGGAACAGGCAAAGGAAGATGGGAGCACTGGACTCAGTTAAAAACATATAACAAAGACAATGTGTAAGCCAGAGGTAGTGCCTTTTGAGGAGAGTGAGGAGTATGCTAGAAGGTATAAAGAATGGGAAGGGGAGTTTCTACATATATCAATGATAGGGCTGTGTATGATGATAATGTTATATGCCATAGTTTGCATCTTCAGGTATGTCTGGAGACAGAGCCACAGACCAAGAAATGAACCAGATGTACAGCAGTTTGAACTGATAGAATTATTCTATTCTTATCCGTTCTAATTGGCTGGTGACGACCAGCCCCCCTTTTTGTAATTACAGGAACACTGGTCATCCGGAATGAGGTGGAGCGCCCTCGCCTTGATCTAGGGATGAACATAAGTATTGCCGTTGTCGAGGGGGATTAGTAATAAGGAAAACACAGGATGAGATGTATTGTAGTGTGGCACGTAGAGTTATTAAGCTTGCCATCAATACGAGTACTTTTGAGATGCCCGCAATGTAGGAGAGGTACAAAACAAATATGGAACTCCCTGTGGGTAAAACAATTAGAGGGTCCACAGGGAAAATCTCTCTTACAAAGACGTAAGAAACGGGGAGTATTGGAAATGGCTGGAGCAGGGTATGCGGCCGGGTTAGCAACAGTTAATAGCCTGGACACAGAAGGAGTAGAAGAACTACAAGCAAAATTAGAGAAGTTACTAAAACAAGCTACCGGAAATAGCCAGCAATTGGCACTGGCAGGAAAACAAACAATAATGCAATTGTTGGGGGTGGAAGAGATAGTAGGCCCCCCATGCAGAAACAATCAATACAATTATTGATCGACTTAATAATGCTTCTCGCCAAACCCATAAGGAACTAATATTTGCCATGTATGGCTCATGGCTATTGTCGAATGCTCAGCATAACATGAGGCAAATAAATAATGGACAGATCCCTGATTGGATTACTAATGAGGATCTGGAACCTTGGATTGACACAAATAAAAGCCTATGTAAGGGGCATAAAATGGGACAAGTATACCGGGCAGGCAATTATCTGACCCCATGGACTAAGGTGATTGGCTTTGTACTGGCCATCCCACAACTCCCAGAAGAGGGACAGCCCCTATACGACGTGATTAATATAGGAGAGGTACAAAGGGAGAGTTGGGTTAAATATCATGAAGTCCCTATCAAGGCACTTTGGGAAAGGGATGAAGACAATAACCAGAAGAATGGAACCATAAGAGGGGTGGTAATGGACGGGTGCCACCACAAGGGAAGTACATGGGTGTTGTGAGCTATGGGGGCGGTTTGTGGTGGATGGACGGTATGTGGCCACCAGATGGAGACAAAGTCCCCCTCTCACTCCAATTCAGATGAAGGCCACACCCACCTCCAACACAACTGAGGCAAATCTACCCATTAGCCCAGGAGTTCAAAAGGCAAACTAGTGCATCCCTTCAGGGCCAGTGCCTGAGGAGAGGGCCAGGGCCAGTACCTGAGGAGAGAGCCAGGACAAGGACAAGGCCGCTGTTTGGGGCCCAGCTTGCAGCTGCCACAGGGAGGTCTGCTGTTGAACCCGGGGGGAATATTGTTTAGTTCTGAGAGCCTGATGTGATCCCTGGACCGGCTAAGAAAGATCCAGTGGTAAAGTAACCCCAGCTTATTGTTTTTTTGGAGAAAACTGATTTCAGGACTGCCTTCCTAACCACCCGGGGCGGGTGATGGTTTTGTTCTTCATTTTTCTTTTTTGAACGTCGTGTTTTTTGGATTTTGCCAGACGTGAACCTTTTTTCCCCGTTCTCTAAAAATAAAACACAGCTAACTGCTGTTTTTCATTGACCAATCTTGTGACTGTGCTTGTGGCCTCCACCCCCCGCATCAACACACCCTTCGGTCTAGGGGGTGGTTGATTACAGCGTGCACACACCCCCCCACCGAGGGAGACACATCCGAGTGCGGATTTACAAAAACCACCAATTGCACCCTTGAGATACACCCAAGGGGGATACACCGGACAAGGGTAGCACCAAGGAACAACGGGACATTTTGTGTCACCACAACTGAACAAAAATATGAATATCAAGATCTGATTTGTCCCATTCCCCAGCCAAACTTTTGTTTTGATCCAAAATTATCTACACAGATAGGACATCAATATATACACCCACCAAGACCACAGGAAATGAAAGCATGGTCACTTGATAACATGGTACTTAATAAAGAGGTTGAAACTTGTGTCATACCAGAGCCCAAGGCAATTCCTAAGTTAGAGGAAGAGGCAGCTTGGAAGAAATATCATAAAATAGAGGAAGGCTTAAAGAAACAACAAAAGGACATTAGTACAACATTAGCGGAAACTCCTTGGTACAATAAGATCTGGAACTGGGGGCTAAATGTCGATATACACCCCTGGATAAGGATCATATCACACGTGTTGGTAGTTGTGCATTAATGAACCTTTTGTTCTTACTTTGTGGATATTGCTGATGGCGAAAGAACCACAACCTAGCACAGGCCATAACCAAATGAATAACGAAGGAAGGAGAGAAAGAAACACTGTTGCTAACCACCAACAAACAAGGGGTAGGGCGTGAGGAGAATTATGAAAACTGTGTTTAGGATTGCGGAAGTATGAGTACTAGACACACTGGCTTGATACCACTAGGGCGACGGTACCCAGCAAACAATCTTAAACTGTAACATATTGGCCATATTGGGTCAAAGTGACCAATGGGCCATAAGGGGGGACTAAAGTAACCAAATTACTATTATACTTTAGTTTTGTATGTTAGAATATGTATAATGTAGCACCAATGTACAAAGTGGAGATAATGAGTTAATCCATACCCTGAGTTAAACGATATATAGGACTGTATATTGCATTTACCCAGCTAAGCTTTAAAAACATGATTAGGTGACTTCAAGTGCTGAGAAATTAAACTGCAGAACAACTCATGGGAAGATTGGGGAGGATGTCTGTTCGGCCAGGTGAGGCAACACATATGCGAGATAACACACCTAAGAAATAGTTTGTTGTAAATCACAACAGGGTTCCATTCTTCAAAGTATGGTGGGACTAATCAGAATATGCTTGCTTTGCAGAAATAACCCGAGACGAGGTTTTGAACCAGCCTTCACTCGAAGTCTGTCATCTGTACCAAAGCTAAGCGTCGACTTTGTATACCACTTAGTCCGCTCTGAGGGGGAAAGGGGGAAAGGGTTAAGTGTCGACCTGGCGCAACACCACGCCCACTTTTGGGGTACAACAAGCAGTAACCACGATTTCTGGAAAATTGCTTGGAGGCGGGGTTGGGCCCGCCCACCACTTTTTGCAATCTTACACCCCACACGCCTCCACGGCACTGGGAAATTCAAGCCCATAGAGTACAAAAGCAAGGAAGTTATGCTGAACCTGTATAAAACACTGGTTCGGCCTCAACTGGAGTATTGTGTCCAATTCTGGGCACCGCACTTTAGGAAGGATGTGAAGGCCTTAGAGAGGATGCAGAAAAGATTTACAAGAATGATTCCAGGGACGAGGGATTAGTTACATTGATAGACTGGTGAAGCTGTGGTTGTTCTCCTTGGAGCAGAGAAGGTCAAGAGGAGATTTGATAGAGCTGTTCAGAATCATGATGGGTCTAGACAGAGTAGATAGAGAGAACCTGTTCCCATTGGCGGAAGGGTCGAGAACCAGAGGACACAGATTTAAGGTGATTGGCAAAAGAACCAAAGGTGACATTAACATTTTTTTATGAAACACAGTAACTGGTTAGGATCTGGAATGCACTGCCTGAAAGGGTGGTGGAGGCAGATTCAATTGTGGTTTTCAAAGGGAAACCTGAAGGAAAAAAATGTGCCGGGTTACAGGGAAAAGGTCGGGGGAGTGGGACTGGCTGAAGTGCTCCTGCAGAGAGCCGGCACGGGCTAATGGCCTCCTTCTGTGTTGTAACCATTCTATGATTCTACATGAGTCAACCACATGGTATGGGACACATGCAAGCAGGTTTCCTTCCCTAAAGGGCATTAGTGAACTAGTTGAGTTATTTTTTTAAAATTATTAATGACAATGTGACAGCGCCATGGCCACTTTTACTGGTACCAACTTTTCATTTCTCAGATTTTTCTTTTACGCACAGATTTCAATATCAGTGGGATTTGAACTCGCGTTCTATTGGATTACTAGTCCAGTCACACAACCTCTACACTACTGTACCCAAGAGAAATGGTACAGGGCTCTGGTCAGGTTACACATGCTGGACAGACCCACCAGAAGTGGCGGTACAGTGGTATACAGACAGGAGGGTGTGGCCCTGGGCATCCTCAACATCGACTCCGGACCCCATGATGTCTCATAGCATCAGGTCAAACATGGGCAAGGAAACCTCCTGCTGATTACCACCTACCGCCCTCCCTCAGCTGATGAATCAGTACTCCATGTTCAACACCACTTGGAAGAAGCACTGAGAGTAGCAAGGGCACAGAATGAAGTCCCCCACCCAGAGTACAATGTCCATCACCAAGAGTGGCTCAGTAGCATAACTACAGACTGAGCCCTGAAGGACATAGCAGCCAGACTGGAACTGTGGCAAGTGGTGAGAGAACCAACACAAGGGAAAAACCTATTTGACCTTGTTCTCACCAATCTGCCTATCGCAGGTGCACCTGTCCATGACAGCATTGGTAGCAGTGACCACCGCACAGTCATTGTGGAGACGAAGTCCGGTCTTCACACCGAGGACACCCTCCATTGTGTTGTGTGGCACTACCACCGTGCTAAATAGGATCGATTCAGAACAGATCTAGCAGCGCGAAACTGGGCATCCATGAGGCGCTGTGGGCCATCAGCAGCAGCAGAATTGTATTCCACCACAATCTGTAACCTCATGGCTCGGCATATCCCTCACTACCATTACCATCAAGCCAGAGGACCAACCCTGGTTCAATGAGGAGTGTAGAAGAGCATGCCAGGAGCAGCACCAGGCATACCTAAATGAGGTGCCAACCTGGGGAAGTTGTGTGAAGGAATAGCTGTGATTCAGAGAAATACACGATACTATGAACAGATTTCTAATATTAGTAAAAGACATACTGGCCTAGAAATTCAGTATAGCCACGTTTGGGGCGCTAGTCCTGGCGTAGCGCAAAGTTTAGCGCCAGGCGCAACTTTGTGCCACCTGGTGCCATATTGGGCCGCTGCGCCCCTGATGGTGATTGCGGCGCTGCATTCGACTCCTAAGGCGCTAACCCGGCGGCGCAACCCAGCGCAGGTGCTGTCAGTAATCACTGACCCCGAGACACACTGGCGCCGGACAGCTCTTAAAGGGGCGGGTCCATTAGGATCACCAGACACAACACTTCCTGGCATGCCTTAAATTCGGTGCAGACTTACCAGAGGCGCTCCAGGCTGTGCAGACATGCAGAGGGCTGAGCGCTTTGATGGAGTGACCCTGGAGGGTTTGGTTGGCGCTGTGGAGCGCTGCCGCCATCCACTCTATCCTGAGGATGGCAGGAGGACGCCACATGTGGACGCCTGGAGGGAAGTGGCCACCAGAGTGTGCTCCAGAATCGTGGTCCCTAGGAGTGCGGTCCAGTGCAGGAAGAAGTTCAACGACCTCACTTGGGTCGTCAGGGTGAGTGCCTTTTCCACGATCTTCTTCATCCCTCCATGTGCTCCTGACTTTATGGCTAGAGGGTGCCCGAACCCCCAAAGGCCATCTGTCAGCCAGCAGCCGTGGCCCTTTCAGGAAACACACATGCACATGCTGCTCAGTGCATGATGCAAGGACTCTTCAACCATGGGGGGCAGGTGATGTGTGCTCAGTGCAGCATGTTTCAGCAATTCCCATCCTTTCTCTTGCAGGCAAATCTGGCCCATAATCGGTGCGAGCAACTGCTCACCGGAGGAGGCCGGCCGAACATCCAGACCCTCAGCGACCTGGAGGAGAGGGTCCAGATGATCATGGGGACCCGGCTGACTGGTCCCGTCGCCTCTGGAGCTGCCGACCCCATAGTGGCCTACGAAGGTAAGGCTATCACCTTTTGGATCGCTCTCCTACCACTTGTTCCCCCCACCAGCATGATCTCTGACTGTCGATCCACTCCAGTACATTGCAGCACTCATGCCTCCCTCGCTGCCACCCTGTCCTCATGCTAAAGCCACTCCTGTACCTCCCTTTCAGCTGCTGACTCGTCTGAGGAGGAGGCGGGCCCTCAAGCTGCAACGATGGGTGAATCTGGAGGCGACGATCAGGAGGAAGCCGGATGATCTGATGAAGTCTCAGGCGAGCCAGCGCAGCGGCGGACTGGGGGCACACCTTCCTGGGAGGGGAGCGGGGGGGCCAGCTCGGACGAGGAGCCAGTTGCGTGCACCAGCGGGCTGCAGCAACGCAGGGGGAGTAGGGAAGCTGGGGGACCGTCTCCTCAGAGGGCGAGTCAGGCTGCCAGTGCTGCTGCAGAGAGCGCAGAGGAGGTGCGTGCCCTCACGGAGATGAGCGCCCAAGCTGGCCGGAGGCACACTGTGCTCATGGCTGCAGTGGCCAGGTTGCCTGAAACCATCGAGACACTGGCGACCAGTGTCCAAGACATCGGCACAGCGCAGGCCCGGAGTGCGCAGGACTTTGGGTCAGCATTGGAAAGGTTTGTCCAGGGCTTCAGCGGAGCAATGGAGAGGTGTGTCCAGGGCTTCAGCGGAGCACTGGAAAGGACTGTCCAGGGCTTCGCCGAAGCACTGGGACCTGCCATGCAAGTGTTAAGTGCTGCCACGCAGTCACTCGCTGGTCTCCTACAGATGCACATGGAGGCCACGCGACCAGTGACTGCTGCCACCCTCGATGGCTCAGGCAGGATTACCCGGGGCCCTCACAGCACCGCAGCAGGCCAGCAATCTGTGCTCCAACAAATTGCTCTGGATGCTGAAGTGCTGCCCCGTGGGAGTGCCAGTGTGTTGGTGGAGCAGGGAGGTGCTGTCCTCTCTCAGGATGACAGCATGCCAGCTGCTACCACTGGCACTGCAGCTGCCAGCACCCGCAGGACAGACTGCCTCCACCCATGCACAGGTGAATCAGTCAGCAGCTGGGCCCTCTAGGCCCAGAGGTCGTCCAGGCCGCACTTCAGGGGCATCTGCGCTCAGGGACAGTCAGGAGGCCTCCCCCAGCCTGGCTGCAGCCACTGGGATCCCCTTAAGGAGGAGCTCCAGGGCGGGAAGGGGACAGACTTGAAAAAGACCACGCTCCCCATCAGGGGGCAAGAACTGAAGGGTGCCCCTGAAGCCCCTATCCAGGTCGAAGCAAGCCCAGGGGAATGTGTCTGTGTAATGTAATGTTTTATTTCACCAGTCTCACAGGAGGGAGAGACGAATGTGTCTGTGTGTGAGTTTTGATTTCTGTTCATTTTGTTCAATAATGTTGGCAGGGAGCACTTTTTTGCAATAAACACTTTATTCATTTAAAATGGCCATGCCTGCTATTTACATGCATCTTGCCCTTCACAGGCTTGGGGGTAGGAGGTCGGTTCCATTCCTGTTCTTGGATTGGCTGCAAGCATTCCATCAGAGGGGCCTAGCAGTGATTTCTGATCAGCCTCAGCCGCATGGCCCTTCCAGTTAGTACCTCCCTCCCATCCTCTTCCTCCTCTGGTAAGGCGTCAATGTCTGCTGCCATTGGCTGGGTACGTAGGATAGCGAGGTTATGGAGCATGCAGCAAACAACCACGAAGTGGGAGACTTGCTCAGGCTAGTACTGCAGTGCTCCTCCGGAATGGTCCAGACAGCGGAACCGCTGCTTCAGCATGCCGATTGTGTGTTCCACAATGTTCCTCGTGGCCTGATGGCTCGCATTGTAGTGTTCTTCAGCAGGGGTACTGGGCATCTGGAGCGGGGTCATTAGCCACGGGCACAGAGGATAGCCCTTGTCCCCGAGAAGCCAGCCTTCTGGGTGAGCCGGGGCCTCGAAAAGTTCTGCAACAGTAGTCTGGCGCAGGATGAAGGCGTCGTGGCTGCTGCCTGGGAACTGCGCATTCACTGCGAGGATCAGCTGTCGGTGGTCACAGACCAGCTGGACATTCAAGGAATGGAACCCCTTGCGGTTGCGGAACTCCTCCGGATTGAATACAGGCACCCGCAAAGCCACGTGCGTGCAGTCAATGGCACCCTGCACCATGGGGAAGTGCGCTATTGCAGCGAAGCCCTCTGCGCGCTCCCGCTGCTTGTCCAGGGTCATTGGGAAGGAGATGTACTGCCACCTCCTTTTAAACAGGGCATCAGTCACTTGACGGATGCAGCAATACACCGCAAACTGCGAGATGCTAGCTATGTCCCCAGATGCAGCCTGAAAAGAGCCGCTCGCGTAGAAGTTCAGGGCAACAGTGATCTTCACAGCCACCGACAGAGATGTCCTGCACCTTATCTGAGGCTGCAGATCTGTCTGAAGCAGGTGGCACAGCTCAGTCACCACCTCCTTTCTAAAGCGCAGCCTTCGGACACACTGCTCCTCCGACATGTTCATGTCGGAAAACTGCTGCCGGAAAACCCTGGCAGCGTAAGGTCTGGTGTGGCGACGTCTGTTAGCCCTCCTCCATCTGGCCATGCCCACCCCCCTCTCCCTGCGTCTCAGTGCCCTTTGCAGATGACGCAGCAGCAGGGCGTTCGCGTCCAATGCAGCCCCCATAATAAGTGCGCACAGGTAGTTTTCCCTTTGTAAATGCTCACCAACAGCAAGGCGATGGTCAGAAGGCTGAAGTTCCTCTGCCAGCGTGGGCCCAGTGGTCCAAAGGCTCTCTGTGTGCAGCTCAGCAACTGTTTGTAGCACTCAAGGAAGCTGTGCTGCAGAAATGGCTGCCGCTTTTAAACCACACCACTCCCCTTTAAATAACACCCCTCCAGCCCGAGAGCGACTTGGTAAGGTTCCAGGTAAGCTGTCACTAATAGCACCAGGCGCTACGGAGGGGGGCGCCACTAAATTTGCGGTCCGGGGTGCCCAAAAGGCGTTGCACACTCAAATGACGTCATAATCTGCCTGCGCCCATGAGCGGGTGCTAAGATTTAGCGCCGGCGCTAAAACCATGCTCCATATGGGGCGAGGCGCTAGGCTCCCTGCCCCCGCCCGGAAATTGGCGAGCGCCCCACTTTTTGGCGTCTTTAGGCGCTAATCGGTGGCGCTAACAACCGAATTTCTCCCCCCAATACCTTGAAACTCCAAACACCCTGAGTATCTGTGTGTGACCTGTGATCCTAATCTTAGTGGTGTCAGAAGTGGGATACACAGTGTTTAGGAGTTTTAAGGGTCCGGTTAGCAGTGGACCAGAGAACTTGGTCAAATGCGCATGATCGTTGCTTAGACTGGGTAGTTTTCTCTGAAAGGAGGAAGAGGGAAAGAGCGTGTTAAAAAGTAAAACCAGAACTACCATGGCATTAGCATATCACTGAGAATTGTTAATAGACAGCCTGGCAGAAAAGTTCGGTAAGGCTGCGGCCACGGGTGGTCTAGGAATTTTAGAAGATAGAAACGGGGACTATGATTATATTCTTGATGGACCTTCTGAAGAGGTCAACAAAAACAAACCTAAGCTGAAGGAAGGCCAGGATAGGTTGGTGTACGGGTCACACTTATCGCTGTGCAGCTAAAATCCGGATGTTAAAGGGTTAAAGGAATGAATCCACCAGCTGCAAAACCAAAATGGCCACCAGCTCCAGGCCACCTCCGAGCTCCGCACCGACCTGTCCCGGGAGCAGAGAGAGAATGACAGCACAGCAGACCCAAAGGAAGCTGGACCAGGTCCTAGTCAAAGACATTGAACTACAGGCAGAAAAACATAGGCTGAGCGAGGAATTGGAAGATGCAAGAGGGGCAGCAAGGGGAATGAATCGACACCAAACCACCGCTTCCCCCAGGGCAGATCAGGCCCAGTGCTGAGCAAAACTCCAACAGCTTCAGGCACACATTGGCCAACAGCAAGCATTAGTGGCAACTGTCTCCAAAATCAAACCGACAGATCCAGGTCCTTGCTGGGACAGTTTGGGAGAGCGCTCCATTCCCTCTGCTCCCCCTCCGTCGTACAAGGATGGCAAGGCAGGCGAGGTGATGCCAGTGTGTGGGGTCACCTAATCTCAGGCAGAACAGTAGCCCAGGCGAGCAGATCTCAAGCACTGGTAGGGTAGAAACCACCACAACCACGCAACAATCCCTCACTGTGGTTGAGGTCGGAGCACTTAAAAACTTACTTGGGAGCGGTGGGAGTCCGCACCGACCCCCTGGAGCTCAGGCAGCGGTGGAGGATTTTAAAAATTACCCATCCAGAACTAGAAGGGAGCTAAATTATAGGTCCTGTGGCCATCCCCCTCTCAAACAGATATACCGCTTTGGATATTGTTGGGAGAGATGGTTTATCGGGGGAAGGCAGCAGCAGCCAACTTCCTGGCACCATGGGTGGCTCTGCTGCACAGTACAGGAGGAAAAAGAACGGGAGAGCTATAGTGATAGGGGATTCTATTGTAAGGGGAATAGATAGGCATTTCTGCGGCCACAAACGAGACTCCAGGATGGTATGTTGCCTCCCTGGTGCAAGGGTTAAGGATGTCACGGAGTGGCTGCAGGGCATTCTGGAGGGGGAGGGTGAACAGCCAGTTGTCGTGGTGCATATAGGTACCAACGATATAGGTAAAAAACAGGATGAGGTTCTAAAAGCTGAATATAGGGAGTTAAGAGGTAAATTAAAAAATAGGACCTCAAAAGGTAGTAATCTCAGGATTGCTACCAGTGCCACGTGCTAGTCAGAGTAGAAACAGAAGGATATTTCAGATGAATACATGGCTGGAGGAATGGTGCAAGGGGGAGGGATTCAAATTCCTGGGACATTGGAACCGGTTCTGGGGGAGGTGGCACCAGTACAAACTGGATGGTTTTCACCTGGGCAGGAACGGGACCGATGCCCTAGGGGGAGTGTTTAAACTAAATTGGCAAGGGTTTGGGAACCCGTGTAAGGAAACAGAGGAAAGGGAAGCAAGGATAGGAGCAAAAGACAGGAAGGAGAAAAGCAAAAGTGGAAGGCAGAGAAATCAAGGGTGTAAATCAAATAGGGCCAGTGTAAATAATAATTCTAAAAGGACTAAGTGTTAAAAAAAACAAGCCTGAAGGCTGTGGGGAAAAATTCAGTTAGTTTGCGCCTTAAGAGGGCGCTAATGGAGCGCAAAGGAACTAGCGCTTGTATTGATTTCTATGTGGGTTCAATGACGACACATTCATGAAAGAGAATGTCTTTTAATCTAAAGTATGTTCATCTAAGTTAACAGCATTACAGGAGACACCATCTTAGAGATACATCCAAAACGAAACTAGAACCAAACTCTCTCTCTCACATGCCCTCTGCTGGTCAGGCATAAATAATCAAACAGGCAAATATGCTGGTAAGGCATAATAATCAAACAGGCAAATACCATCACTATTTGCTGATATCATTACATCTCCCTTTCTTAAAACAAAAGTATTTTACTTTTATCTAACAACATGTTTTCTTTGTATTACTCTGCATTTTAACTGTAACACTTAATGAACTTACATTATCATTATCAAGTTTTTTTAACCTTGTTTTGTGTGTTCACATGAAATATGTAAATACACTAGAACTTGAAGAGAGAATAAGATAACATTACTTCCTTCTATAACAAGAGTCCTTAAACTTGCTCAATGAGTCTCTCAGGAGGCTTCACGTGTCTTGAGGATTTTCTGATTGATTTTCCTTGAATCTGAGTTGTTGCCTCAGATGATGATTTCTCAGCTGTGTGATCAGGTTGTTCAACAGTATCAGTCTTTTGACCTGCTGTGGCTGGTCCCATGAGAAGATCTCGACGATTTCTTCTCAGAACAGCACCCTCATCTGTCTGAATGGTGTATGATCTTGGTTGGACTTCACTCAGGACAGTTCCCTTCTGAGTCCATATGTTTGTTTTGTCTTTGAACCTTACTTGGTCACCAGTGTGGAGTTCAGGTAGGTTTTGTGTTCCTCTGTCATAGTAGTACTTTTGCTTTTCTTTCTGTTGCTCTTTCAACTTCCTCACTTTCTCCCCCTCTTTTGTTTTCAGGAGGTTCTCCGGGATGGGTAGGTTTGACCTTAGCAGACGTCCCATAAGGAGTTGGGCTGGTGACATACCACACTCGAGCGGCGTTGTGCGGTATACAAGCATGCTCTGGTAGAAGTCAGTTCCACTGTCTTTTGCCTTGTACATCAGTCTTTTCACTGTCTGGACCGATTTTTCCACTAGTCCATTGCACTGTGGAAAGTGAGGACTTGACGTTGTGTGGACAAAGTCCCACTCTTTGGCAAAGTGTCGGAAACTTGCATTGTAAAACTGGGGTCCGTTGTCTGTGAAGACCTCGCTTGCCACGCCATGTCTGGAGAATATGGCTTTCATACATGTTATCACAGCATCTGCAGTGGTGGTGTACAGTCTACAAACCTCTGGATACAGGGAGTAATAGTCTGTGACTACAAGATAGTCCTTCCCTTGACATACAAATAGGTCAGCGCCTACCTTCTGGTAAGGTCTGTCTGGCGCTGGGTGTGGCTTTAGTGGTTCTGCAGGATTGCTTGCTTGATATTTCAGGCATATTGTGCAGTTTGACACCTCATTTGTCACATCTTGGTTGATTCGTGGCCAGTACATCACCTCTCGTGCTCTTTTCTTACACTTTTCGATTCCCAGATGTCCTCCATGGATCCTTTTTAGCATCTCTTTTCTCAGACTCTTTGGGATTACTATTTTACTTCCTTTGTAGATGATGTCTTCGACCACTGATAGTTCCGCCCTGCAGTTCCAGTACTCTGCCATGTCAGGTGAGCAGTCTTGCTTCATGTTGGGCCATCCATCCAAGATGCTTTTCCTCAGTCGTCTCAGTGTTTCATCTTTGTTTGTCTCAGTCTTTATGAGCTCCATTTTTGCATCTGCTATGGGCAGTGCACTTGTGATCATGTCCACGTAGGCGTTCACTTTTTCATCCATTTTGGTGTTTGCGGGCTCTCTTAGGTCAACAGCTCTGGACAACGTGTCTGCTGTATACATCAGCTTACCCGGGGTGTACGCAACATTCAGTGTATAGCGTTGCAGCCTGATCATCATTCTTTGTATTCTAAGGGGACAGCTATTTAGTGGCTTTTGGAACAATGCAATCAAGGGCTTATGGTCAGTCTCTACACCGATTGCTTGTCCTGACACAAACTGGTGAAATCTTTCACAGGCGTATGTGATGCTGAGCAGCTCCTTTTCTATTTGAGCATATCGCGTCTCCGCGTCTGTCATTGAGCGCGATGCATATGCAATAGGTTGCCAGTAGTCATATTTTTGCAGAAGAACAGCACTGAGCCCACTCTGTGATGCATCTGATGATATCTTGATGGGTCTCGCTGGGTCATAAAACCTCAGAACTGGTTCCTCTGTGAGCAGTTTCTTTAGATCGCTCCATGACTTCTCATGCTCATGATTCCATTCCCATTCTATAATCTTTTCTGAGAGGTTGGATATGAATTTACCCATGTAGTTGATCATTCCATTAAACCTCTGCACGTCCTTTTTGCATTGTGGCTTTGGCATATTCTCAATGGCGGACACCTTTCTGGGATCTGGTCTGATGCCCTCACTGCTAAGGATATCTCCCACGAATGTCAGTTCTGTCACCCCAAGCTGGCATTTCTCTCTATTCAGCTTCAGGATTGTTTTCCTTGTTGCTTCCAGCACTTTTTTCAGTCTCTCGTCATGCTCAGTTCTCGTGGTTCCCCATACTATGATGTCATCCATTGATGTATCAACTCCCTCCAGATGCTCATAGATCATATGGATAGTTTTGTGATACACTTCAGGAGCTGAGGCAATGCCAAATGGTAACCTTAGGAATCTGTATCTGCCAAATGGACTGTTGAACGTGCACAGTCTTGAACTTGCCTCGTCCGGTTTCATCTGCAAAATCCTGATGATGCATCTAACTTGCCGAAATACTTTGCATTTGCAAACTGTGACATGATTTCCTCACGTGTAGGAAGCTTGAAGTGCTCTCTCTTTATTGCTGTGTTTAGGTCTCTTGGATCCAGGCAAATTCTGAGCTTTCCATTCTTTTTGTCCACAACGACGAGGGAACTCACCCACTCAGTTGGCTCATCTATCTTCTGAATCACGTTCAGGCTTTCCATCCTGTCCAACTCTGCCTTCAGTTGCTTTTGAAGAGCAAACGGAACTTTTCTGCATGGATGTATGACCGTTGGCATACTTTTATCTACTCTGATCATGTGTTCTCCTGGAAGGCAGCCTAGACCCTGAAATAGGTCATTGTACTCTTTCATGAGTTCATCATAGATTGTCTCTCCTTCGCTTTCCACAACGAGGACTCTCTTTACCAGGTTCAGTCTCTCACAGGCTATTAAACCTAGTATGGCCTGCACATCCTTTGGCACCATGATTAATGCTAGCGTGTGCTCTCTGTCCTTGTGTGTCACTTTGACAATGCATCTTCCTTTCACTGGTATATCAGTACCTGAGTATCCTGTCACTTTCACTTTGATTGCATGTATCTTTGGTCTGGGTCTAATTTTCTTAAAATCAGTCTCTGATATCACATTAACTTCTGCTCCAGTATCCAATTTAAATGGAATGTGTATGTCATTCACTTTTAGTGTCAACATCCAGTCTCTTTTTTCTTTTTTGTTTTCAGACACAACATCCACATAGAACTCCTCTATCTCGCTTTCATCTACTGCATGGACCTTGCTTTGTTGCACTTGGTTCTTACAGCAACGGGCATAATGGTTGTTTTTGTTGCAACTATTGCATGTTTTACCATATGCTGGACACTTTTTTCGTGGATGCTGTGTACCGCATCGACTACATGACTTTCGATTGCCCCTTTCATTTTTGTTTGCTGGCCACGCCTCTTTTTTCACATTGGCGCTCTTTTTGTTAAACGGTTTGTGTCCGTTCTTTCTCACTGCATCCACGTTGCAGCTACTGTCACTGAATAGCTCCTTTGCCTGCAACTTCACAGTTTCTGTAGCCCTACACAGTGCTATGGCTTTGCCCAGGTCTAGATTTTGCTCTCTTAGCAGTCTTTCCCTTAGACCATTATCTGGAATACCACACACCAGTCTGTCTTTTATCAGCGAGTCTGTCAGTCCCCCAAATTCACACATTTTGCTTCTGTTTTTCAGTTCAGTCACATACTGATCAATAGTCTCTCCCGTTTTCTGTACACATGTGAAAAATCTGTGCCTCTCAAACGTCACGTTATGTTTAGGTATGCAGTAGGCCTCAAACTGTTCCATTATTTTATCCAGCTTCATTTTGTCTCCATCAGCAGCGAATGTGAAGTTATTATACACCTCCAGTGCTTCATCACCCATGACATGCAAGAACACTGACGCTTTCATTTTATCACTTTTCTCGTCAGCTCCGATTGCCACTAAATACAACTCCAAACGTTGTTTGAACCTCCAACTTTCAGTCACATTACCTGTCAACTGAAGCTTCACCGGTGGGTGTAAACCTTCCATTTTTCACTTCGTTAGCTATTCTCCAACGGTAAGTAATGATGTTCTCTTTTGGCTTGCTGGAGAGCTGATTTAACTTCAGATTTTTCCTCTTCATCTCTTTCAATCACTTCTGACACCATGTATTGATTTCTATGTGGGTTCAATGACGACACATTCATGAAAGAGAATGTCTTTTAATCTAAAGTATGTTCATCTAAGTTAACAGCATTACAGGAGACACCATCTTAGAGATACATCCAAAACGAAACTAGAACCAAACTCTCTCTCTCACATGCCCTCTGCTGGTCAGGCATAAATAATCAAACAGGCAAATATGCTGGTAAGGCATAATAATCAAACAGGCAAATACCATCACTATTTGCTGATATCATTACAGCGCCCGCGCGAGGCGACATCTGTGCCTCTCGCAGAATTGACCGGACATTTTGCAGCGGTGCTAAACAATACCATCCGATCTCCTGCGCACGCAGATCTTAACATCATTCGAGAGTGCTACGCCCTGGAACGGAAATTGAGTGGCGCCCCTCCTTTCTGCCTGGCGCAACCAATGACAGGTAGACTGGAGAGAGATTGAGATCTGCATTTGAATCAATGCTGTCTGAAGTAGTTGGCTTCTGACCATAACTTTGCAGGTACTTTGGTTTTTGACCTTCATTACTATGATTGCCAAGATACTATGGGGGCTGCACTGATTGGGGCGTCGTCCTGCGCCAGCAGATTCGGAGGGCACAGACGCAGAGAGAGAGAGTGGCAATCGTGGCCAGACTGAGGAGGGCCAACAGGCCTCTGTACAAGGGACCTTACCCTCCCAGGGTATTTCATCAACAATTCTCCTACTTTAATATGTCTGAGGAACAGTGTTTGCGAAGGCAGCGCTTCAGCAAGGAGGTGGTCACTGAGCTCGGCCACCTGTTGCAGCCAGGTCTGCAGCCTCAACTGAGGAGCAGGACGTCCCTGTCAATGGCAGTGAAGTAACAGTGGCTCTGAACTTATGCCACCGGCTCATTTCAATCAGCTACTGGGGACTGTAGGGTTTCGCAAGAATTTCTGAAATTTCTACAGCCGAAGATTATATTTTTGATTAAAGAATACACCTTTAAAAATCCAGGGCATCAAAATGTCCGTCAGACCTCATGGCAGAAGAAAAGGCAGCCTGTGTGCATGTGAAAAGGAAAATCAAAGATGGCTGACAAAGGGTTTTGAAAATAACCCAGCCTCTGAAGCAATGAGGTATTTAAACAGTCAATCAAATGCAGTTTAAGGAGTTTCACTGCAGGACAATGGTTGTTTGTTTACAGAACTCTTACAATGTTTACTCAAAGGCTTAAACACTTCAGGCTGCCAATCAATTGTGGTTGGGCGTTGACCTCAGGGACAATGGTTTGTTTACAAACCACTTAGTGCTGTTGACTATTCATTTGTCCAGCACTTAAGATATGAGTAAGACATTTAAACTGAATGCATACCAGTTTAAATGCATGGGGATACATTCAAAAACCCATCACAATGAATGGGACAGATCAGTTCCCTTTTGTATAGCCCAGATACATCCAGATTTGGGCGCAAAGATTTCAGCTCCAAATGGGGTATAAAGATAGCTTCTCAGGAAGCCACCTCTCTCTCTCTGCCGCCTCGCCTCCAGAAGAACAGCTCAACAAGCCCACCCAAAGGAGTGGAATACCAGCAGTTACTTTTAAATACTGGGGTATTTCCATTTCGGGGTGGTGAAGAATCTAAGACCGCATGGGCATGGAGCAGGCGTTCTCTGGTGAGCATAAGTTTTTCTGGCCCATCACAAGGCAACCTTTAAGGGTGGGAATTTGTTAAAATTGTAATTGTAGTCAATTTTCCCTCGTTGTGTCCGTTTCCTCCTCCCCTATTAAGTAAAAGAGTGTTCTATTAAGCAAAAGAGTGCTGCACTAGTTAAAAGTGCTGTATTTAAGTAAGAGTGTTGTACTAAGCAAAGAGTGCTGTAGTCGACTAAAAGTGCTGTATTTAAGTAAAAGTGTTGTATTAAGCATAGGAGTGCTGTATTGATTATTTTCAATTTATTTCTTTTTATTTCAATAAATACTGGTCTGTTTTGCACCCAACCACGGGTCTCGTTTCTTTCAACATCGCTGCTGAATAAGTCCGGCGGTCAGAACCAGGAAAGGGGAACGATTCGAAACCGCACGGGGCTCTGGAGCAGCTCAGAGACTTCTGACTGGCCAGAGGCAATAACCCCATCCCCGTTTTTAATTCCTACAGGACATAGTCAATATCTCCCAGTTCGCGGTGCATTGCTGCATCTGTCAGGTCACAAATGCCCTCTATAAAAAGGAGACGAGAGTACATCTTGCCCCATGACCCTGGACAAGCAGCAAAATGCGCAATGGGCTTTGCTAGGATGGTGACCTTCCCATGGTGCAGGCGCTATTGAATGCATGCATGTGGCTTTGCGGGCACCGCATGAGAATGCCGAGGATTTCCGCAACCGAAAGGGGTTCCCTTCCTTAAACAAACATTCAGTTGGTCTGTGACCACAGACAGCTGATACTCGCTGTCAATACCTGCTATCCTGGCAGCAGCCACGATGCATTCATCCTGCGCCAGACTACTGTGGCAGAACTTTTCCAGACACTGCATCACCCAAGTGGTTGGCTTCACGGGGACAAGGGAAAGCCACTGTGCACCTGGCTGATGACACCGCTCCGTACGCCCAACACCCCTGCTGAGCTGCGGTACGACGAGAGCCATCAAGCTACCAGGGTCATAATTGAGCACACAATCGGCGTGCTCAAGCAACGGTTCCGCTGTCTGCAGTACTCGTCTGAGCGAATCTCCCACTTTGTTGTGTGCTGCATGACCTGGCAATCCTCAGAACCCAGCCAATGCCACCAGGCCTTGGAGCACCACCAGAGGAGGAGGAGGATGAGGAGGATGATCATCAGCAGCACCAAGGCGGGAGGGAGGCACACAATGTAAAAACTGGAAGGGCCGTCCATCAACGGCTGATAGCAAGCCGCTTCTAGGCCCCTGCTGAGGAAATGGCTTCTGCCATTGAGAATAACATAAATGAAACCAACCCGCAACCTCTAAGCTGGCCAAGGCAACAATGATTGCAAAGACCAAACATGTACATTTTGAATACAAAAACGTTTTTATTTTACAAACTGTCATTTCCACATGACAAACTAATAGAAAGAAACACAAAAAAAGTCATTAACATAACCGGTTCTCACAACCTGGAGATAATGTCCAAAACACTAATCAAAAGTTTGACCATGAACTTCAGCCTTTAATAAAAAAATGGACAACAATTTGTCACACCTGCTACTTTTTGCCCTTCGAGGGTGATCTCCTTCCCTTGCGCACTTCCCCCCTTCTGCTCCTCTGTAATGGGACCCCAGTGGCTGCAGCAAGGCTGGTGGAAGGCTGCTGATTGTCACAACCTGAGGCTGCAGATGCCCTTGAAGAACGGCCTCGACCAGCTCTGGGCCTGGAGGGCCCGGCTGCAGACTGCACCAACTCTGCATGGGCGGCAGCAGTCTGTCCTACAGGCAGTGGCAAGTGCAGTGGAGAAGTGACAGTGGTGGCAGCAGGAATGCTGTCATCTTGAGGGAGGACAGCAACTCCCTGCTCAACCGACACACTGGCAGTCCCATGGGGCAGCACTTCAGCATCCGGAGCAATCTGCTGGAGCACAGATTGCTGGCCTGCTGCGGCACGGTGAGAGCCCCAGGGGAATGTGTCCGATCCAGCGAGGGTGGCAGCAGTCAGTGCTCACGTGGCCTCAATATGAGTCTGCATGAGAACAGTCAGAGAAGGGGTCATGGCAGCCAGTGACTGAATTGCAGCACTAAGCATTTGCGTGGCACCCGCCTGTGCTACAACTAAGTGCTCCACACTCCTTGCCAGTGATTCAATGGATTCGGCACCCTTCCCACTGCACCCATGAGCTCAGTGTGCACGTCCACCGCCTGGGTGTTCATTTCAGCGATGAGCCGCTCCTTCTCTGCGTCCAGTGCAGTAGGACTCGCTGGCATACTCTCACTCCCGGGAGAAGGCCCCCCGAGCTTCCCTACCCCCATCGCGTTGCTGCAGCCCGCTGGGTCCTGGAGCTTCACCCTCATCAGACCCTTCCCCCCTGCTCCCCTCCAGGGATGGCGTGTTCCCAGTGTGTGCATGGGCTTCCTCAGGAGAGGGTGGCACTGATGCTCCAGCTTCCTCTTCCTCCTCGCCTGCAGCTTCACTCCCACTGGCAGCTTGAGGGCCGGTCTCCTCAGCTGGTGAATCACCATCTGAAAGCAAGGAGGTACAAGAGTGGCTTTAGCGTGAGGACCAGGTGGCAGTAAGGGAGGAATGAGTGCAGCGATTTAGTAAGTTGGATTGAAAGTGTCAAAGGCTGGTGTTGTGAGGGACATGTGGAAGGAGAGAGGACAAGAAGGTGATGACCTTACCATTGTTGTCCAGAACGGGGTCAGCGTCTCCAGTGGCGACGGGACCGATCACCCGGCTTGCCACAATCCTGTGGATGCGCACCTCAAGATCGCCGAGGGGTTGCTGCTGTCTCCTATTATGAGATAGCTTGGCCTGCAAGAAAAAGGACGGCGTCTGAGTAAATATACAGCCATGGTCTTGCCTGATGTGCCTCCCATAATTGAATAGATCAGGGGCTGGATTTTGTCACTGGGATGTGAGGCGGGATAATTTAGTGATTTTGCCCAAATTGGGCACTTGATTTCCAGCGTGTGGGAACCCCTGGCCCAATGAGTCTTTTAGTCCTGAAACTCGCCTCTGATGACCTTGTCATTAAGACCTGTAAGCAGCCTTGGTTCATTTTCTGCCGTACACATTTTTTGCTGAGACTTCTGAGGGATCAGTGGTGTAAACATGGCAAGCTCCAGACCAGTGCGCCCCTCGCTTTGATGGAGGACTCCCTCCAAGCTCTGGTGGAGGGAGCCAGAGCTCAGAAGGAAGTGCTGCTTCCTTCCTCTGGGAGGAAAAAACCTCCCCAGCAGACCAAAGCTGTGTGGCTGCAAGTGGCACAGGGGGAGTGCCATCTCAATGTGCAGCAGAACCTGGCTGC
Organism: Somniosus microcephalus; assembly: GCF_052327205.1. Lineage (NCBI taxonomy): Eukaryota > Metazoa > Chordata > Chondrichthyes > Squaliformes > Somniosidae > Somniosus > Somniosus microcephalus. Next base: position 54,053,930 of record NC_141010.1, on the reverse strand, counting down.
AGCCCAGAAAGAGGTTTCATGACCTTCTCCGCACAGGAAAAGTGAGTATTACATCCCCATGACCCTCAATCTGCTCCCCATCACCTCTCATCACCAACACTCTTCATCGTCAACCACCTGCTCCACATCCCACTTGACGCTTACATCCATGCACCCTTACCCATTCCCTCTCTCTCTATGTTCACATTCACTTAACTATTCGACTATGCAGCCCTCACACTCCCTATCACTGTGATGCTATGAAAACAAGTGACAACACACAGGGAGGGCCCTTGGTCTTGGCACCTCACTCCATTGTTGTGTCCTTCTAAGCATCTATGCTATGGATTCTCTGCTCTCACTCCTTCATTCTCACTCAAACTCCACTTCTGTCCCTCATTGCAGGAAAAGAGAGCTCACAATAAGAGGGAGAGGGCGAGGACAGGAGGAGGAGGGCCACCCTCAATAGCCCAGTTCACCAGCGCAGAGGAGGCAGCCCTCGAGATTGTGGGAGCCGAGGAGGATGCGCAAGTGGGGGACGGACAGACGGGCACATCAGAGCAAGCTGGTGACAAGAGTTTTTCATCTCTCTCATTGACATTGCATGAGTGACTGATCTTGATTCTGATTCTCTAACACATGGAATTGTTCTGATGATCATAAGTCAATGTGCATGCAACGTTTATCTCCCATGTCGAACTCTTTCCTTTACTCCCCCACAGGACCAGCGACAGCCCTCCTCTCCACTGTCCAGGGGGAAGAGCCGGAGCCCCCAGACACCTCAGGAGGAAGCTGCAATCTCAGAGGGCGCAGCGTCACCAGAATTAAGCGCACCCAGCACCAGCGCAGACACTCACACCTCGGTGGGACCTTCGGGACGCAGGAATGTGACAAGTGAGCATCAGCAGATGGTGGAGACAGGGACAGCAGTGGAGAGTCCTCGTCAGAGGGCACAGGACTCTCCCAGCTCAGCTCAGCTGCATGTCGACTCTGTGCCTCCGGGTCCATCCCGAAGGAGAGCGGTGCTGGAACTCCAGGAACAGGTTCAGGAATCTCAGGCAGGTTTTGTCTCCAGGGTCGCTGCGAGTTTGGAGAGGATGGAGGAGTCCATTGCTAACATGAGCAGAGCCTTTGTGGAGGCATTGGCGCATGAACGCATCACCACAGAAAGGATGGCAACCTCCGTGGAAAGGATGGCTATGGTAGAGGAGAGAATGGCTACAGCCATGGAGGAGCTAAGTCACTAGAGTGTTGAAAACACAGTCATTGTTCAGAATAGACTGGCATCTCAAGGAGTGATGGTCAGCTATTGAGCCGAGAAATCAGAGCTTCATGGAGGTCCTCTGGAGCAGGGCTGCCAGTGCAGAAACGGGTCCTCATGGCCCCCCTGAAGTGCTACAAGGTGCTCTCTAGCCACTTGCTAGTCCTGAAGTGGGCCTGACCCATGAGAAGGATGTTGGTGGCAGACAATAAGGAAGTGGGGGCTGCTCTCCAAGTGCTCACACCACCATGCCACTGCAGTGCCCTCAGTCAGAGCACCACCAGAGTCCGCACCCAACTGAGATCGGCGTCTCAGCCCCTGCACAACCGCAAGAGCAGCAGACTGTTTGTGAGCCCTCACAGGCTTGCAACCCCAGAGGATGCCTGCCAAAGGTGTCGAGGCAGGAGCAGCATGAAAGTGAGCAAGGGGCCTCCACATCTGCTGAAGCCACAGGGGAAGTACCACGTAGGAGCACGTGTAAGAGGAAGATAAAGCACAAATAGTCACAAGGGTGATTGCTTGGATGTTCTGTTGTGTTTAATTGTGAAATGCCATCCCTGAATTCATGTTATAAAATAACTTGATGGCAAACTGTTGAAGTTGTAGGCTGTGTCATTTTGCAAATGGGACTTCCACATTGAGGGCTTAGGGGGACTTGGAATCATCAGTAAGGTGATCAGAGTGATAGGAAGCCGCAGGTTCTTGTCCATTGTTGGTGCGGCAAGAAGGTGTGAGCCAAATGTGTTTGATTGGACAGCTTAAGCAAATCTGGCCAAGATCAGTGCATCCCTTGCAGCAATGTTCTCATCGTGCTGCTGCCGCTGGTTGATGCGCCTCCGCAAGTTCTTAGTTCTCACTCTCTGCATAGCCTCCTCAGATGGAGGAGGAGGAGGAGGCTATGCAATGTGATGAGCCATTTGTACCTCAGGCAGCTGCAAGCCACAACGCTGTGCCATGTTGTGAAGTGCACAGCAGACCACGGTGATTCTGGAGGCCCTGGCTGCGGAGTACTGCAGGACTCCACCTGATCCATCCAGGCATCTGAATCGCATCTTCAGCAAGCCGATGGTTTGCTCGATAATGGATCTGGTCGAAGTGTGACGGGAGTTGTAGCGCTCCTCAGCTTCGTTGGATGGCCTCAACGGCGTCATTTGCCAAGTCCTCAGGGGATAGCCCTTGTCTCCAAGCAGCCATCCGCAAAGTTGGTCTGGTGGACTGAAGAGCGGAGGCACACTAGACTGCTGCAGGATGAAGGCATCTAAGGAACAGGGAAATAAACGGAAGAAATGCGGCTTGGAACGGATGGCAGGGATATCAGCGAGGTCGGATAACAAGCACAATAGACAATGGCCGAGGCCAGGACACGGAAGTAATGAGCGAGTCATAAAATACATGAACCAGAAAGTCATAAAATGTTCTTAAAGAAACATAACAAGACCTTTAGAACAGAGATAAGGAGCAAAGTGACCTCATGAGGCAGTGAGGGGGCGGTCAGAGATACCTGTTATGTCTGACATTGGTGATAGGTACCCGATTGCCTTGGCCTGAGCACATGGAGTTCGATAGAGCTATTATCGTTGTATTGTATCTGACATTGGATATAGGTATTCGATTGCTTTTGCCTGTAGAGTGTGTTTGGATCAGCCATTAAAAGCAACATGAACTGAGCTCTGCTTACGGCCTCTGGATTAGCTTTACAAAAGCAACATTTGGCAACGAGGATGGATGAAATCTCTCTTCCACCACCTCCTCCCTTCCTTGCACTGCCCGGTGAGCTGCCGATCCCATGGGTTCGCTGCTTACAGTCCTTTGACACCTACCTCATTGCTCTTGGGCTAGAAAATGAGTACATCACGGAGAAAGGCACTGTTATCCCATTGCTTGGCAGCGGAGGGCCAGCGTGTTCTTGGGACATTATGCACAGCAGACTCAATTCAAACACATGATGAGGCTGTGGCTCTGTTAAGCACACATTTCTCTGCCCCACAAAGTGCCCTCCTGCGGCGATTCATTTTCAGACAGCGTCACCAACTCCCCGGTGAGTCGGTGCATCATAACGTGGCTAATTTGAGGGGGTTAGCTAGCTCGTGCAAGTTCGGTGCACTACAAGACGAGATGGTGCGTGATCAACTAATAGAGCACACCAACAACGTGAGAGTGCGTGAAAGACTGTTACTCGAGTCAGACGATCTGTCGTTGTCACAGGCAGTCAACATTGCCTTTCAAGTGGTGTCTGCAGCCGAATGTGCAGCGAAACTAGCACACACACCCAGTGACAGTGCCCTCGGCCCCGACAGCTCTGACACGGTAATGCTCGCGCGACGGCAGCAACAGTGTGGAAACTGCAGATCTCATTCACATGCTACCAGAGCGCAGAATTGCCCCACGCGTGGCCAAGCCTGTCGCAATTGTGGAAAACAAAATCACTTTGCCAATGTCTGCCGCTCTGCCCCGGTTGCTACAAATGAACACTCTCAGTTCTCAAGCACTATAATTCACAACGTGAGCTCTGGGCCAGTAGTGGCTTTCAAATCATGCACAATTAACATGAATGATGCGTGCATCCCGCTGTTGTTGGATACCGGTGCCAGTGTCTCACTGCTGAATGTGGACACATTCAAATGCTTTTTCAGCTCCTTGCCACTCTGCGCCCTCCACTGCCCTTTGCGGGTATGGTAATTCGAAAATTGGTCTAGTGGGCTCAGTCAACCTCACTGTACGCTATGGAACAAAAGTTTTGCCAGATTTTTGTTTTCATGTGGCACGCCAAGGAGCTAACCTGATGGGACTGGATCTTTTCACTGACCTGGGTTTCTCTCTCTTGGACACCGGTGGGCCTGCGATTCTGCACGTCGCCTCACCGTGGCGCCAAACATGGCCAGCACTCTTCGAGGGTCTGGACTGCCTGACTGCCTTCACCCACCAGCCCATGGTTGACTCCACCGTTACCCCTGTCATTCAGCCACTGCGCCGCATCCCGCTTGCTCTCAGTGACGGGGTCACAGCTGAACTAAAGCAGCTACTGGAAGCTGGCATCATCGAACCAGTTGATGCCACCCCATGGGTCTCCAACCTGGTGGCCGCAATGAAAAAGTCAGGTGGTCTACGCGTCTGTGTCGATCTTCGAGCAGTGAATAAGGCCGTAATCCCTGACAAGTATCCACTGCCCACATCAGAGGAACTCTCAGCGCAGTTCTATGGTTCCATCCTGTTCTTGAAACTGGACCTTCGACAGGGCTATCTACATGTTCCCCTCCACCCCAGCAGCAGGGACCTCACTGCTTTTGTGACACATGCTGGCGTCTTTCGGTACACCAGGATGCCATTTGGACTTAGCTCTGCACCCAGCTGCTTCCAAAAGGTGATGTCCTCTGTGCTCGCGGGCATTCCTGGGGTGGCCATCTACCTGGATGACATCGTCGTGCATGGGCCCTCGACCTCCACTCACGACGAACGCCTTCACAGAGTTTTCACGGCTCTAGCAAAACACAAGCTCACACTGAATGGCGAAAAGTGTGTCTTTGCTGTTTCAGAGATCGAATGTGTGTGGTTTTGGTTGTTGGCTGACGGTATGTTCCCACTCCAGTCAAACGTGGATGCCATTCACAGCATCCCAGAACCCAGCTCTGCAGCACAGGTTGCCTCCTTCCTTGGCATGACTGGGTACTACCTGAAGTTTTTGCCCCAGTACTCAGCCACCACAGCCCCACTGCGCCAGCTCCTGCGAAAGGATGAGCCCTGGGTGTGGTCACAAGCTTGTACGGAAGCTGTTCGCCTCCTCAAATCGCAGCTCACATCGCCTCCAGTGTTGGCTCACTTTGACGTCGCCAGCCCCACCCTCGTCACCTGTGAGGCGTCCGCTGCAGCTGTGGGGCCGGTGTTATCGCAGATACAGAATGGTGTGGAGAAACCAATCGCCCTTGCCTCCCGAGCCCTTAGCCCCACTGAACAGAAGTACTCAGTAGGCGAGCGTGAGGTGCTGGCGTGCGTCTGGGCATGTGAGCAGTAGCACCTGTACACATATGGCTGTGCCTTCACCCTGCGAACCGATCACCAGGCTCTCACTGCCCTGCTGTCGACATCCGGCACGGGCCACAGACCACTGCGCCTACACCGCTAGTCTGACCATCTCCGCCAATAAAATTTCAGTCTCCAGTTCACACCAGGACGTGACAATGTTGTTGCAGATCTGCTCTCCCGCACTGTCTCTGCCCTAGCCCCACTCATCGGGTCTGACCATGTGGAACAGGATATCGTCCAGATGCTGCACACGCCTCTCCAAACCAGTGTCTCTCTCCAGGAGCTCAAAGAGGCCTCTGAACAGGATCCGGCCCTCTCCCAGCTGTGCACCTTCATCAGAGATGGCTGGCCTCGCAAGGTGCCTGAGGAACTGTCTGCCTACTCCAGAGTTAAAGAGGAGCTCTCCTGCTGGAATGATTCCTGTGTTGCACGTGGGCTCTGCACTGTGGTCCCAAGTGCCCTTCGTGCACGTGTTTTATCCATGGCGCATGAGGGCCACTTGGGCATAGTGAAGCTCAAACAACGATGCCGAGACCCAGTGTGGTGGCCGGGTATCGACAGGGAAATCGAGGCCCTGGTCAAGGACTGTGCAGCCTGCCTTGTAAGTGGCAAGACTGGCCACCAAGCTCCTCCACCCCTGCAACCCCTTGCCTGGCCCTCTCAGCCCTGGGAGCATCTGCAGCTGGACGTCTGCAGGGAGATCCATGGTGTCCCCCACCATCAACGGTTCCTAGTGGTGACCTATGACCTGCATTCAAAATGGCCAGAGGTCACTGCCGTGGGCTCCGTCATCTCTCGGGTCATCATCGATATCCTTGAGTCCCTCTTCTCCTGCTAGGGGCATCCAAAGGCCATCACCACAGACAATGGCCCCCAAATGGTCTCTTTGGAACTCTCCTCTTACCTTGAGAGCAAGGGCATCCGTCACGTACTACCACCCCGAGTCAATTGGGGGGGTGGAGCGTTTTAACCAGACACTGAAAAATGGCCTCAGAGCACACCTATCCCAGGGGTGTGCATTTGACAAGGCCCTCCTCCACACACTGCTGCACTACAGAGCCTCCCAGCATTCCACTACAGGGGTCTCACCCGCATCCCTCATACTAGGCTGTGAGCTCATGCTGCCCCTTGGCAGGCTCCGCCCCTCGCTAGCTCAGAGCCCTGCTCCACCGGCTCAAGCCACAGTCGCTAGACAGCAGGAGAAAATGAAACTGCGCTTCAACCAGTCGAAGGCGGCCAAGGCGCCCAACATCTCAGTGTCCGATTGGGTCAGAGTCCGCAGGCCTCACCGCAACAATAAGATGGCCTCATTCTGGTCCTCCCCTCTTCAAATCAGCCGCCAACTTGGACCAGCCACTTTCTGCATCACTGACAGCTCTCGGAGGCATGCCAGCCGCCTTCGGAAGGTGCCAGCACCCCCTGATGCGGGATTATATGGACCTAATCCCCAAGCCTTACCCCCAGAGTGGCGGGACGCACACATGGCTCAACCAGCCAACCCTCAAGCAGATATTGTGCCTCAGCCTGCTCCTCACCAGTCCCCACTTCGGCCTGCTCTTCACCAGTCCGCACCTCGGCCTGTTCGTACACGTTCTCGCCCTGGCCACCTACAGGACCTTGTCACTACATTTCATGTTTGAAATTCTGTGAGGCGGGAGGAAATGTTATGTCTGACATTGGTGATAGGTACCCGATTGCCTTGGCCTGAGCACATGGAGTTTGATAGTGCTATTATCGTTGTGTTGTGTCTGACATTGGATATAGGTATTCGATTGTTTTTGCCTGTAGAGTGTGTTTGGATCAGCCATTAAAAGCAACATGAACTGAGCTCTGCTTACGGCCTCTGGATTATCTTTGCAAACGCAACAATACCCTCTCCCTTGTAATTGAACAATGGGCTGGGTAAAATTGATTGACACCAGGCAATCACCAGCTCATTGATATAAAGTATAAAAACAGACGACCAAGAGAAGAAAACAGACAGCTAGGGGCGAAGGCTTCCTTGAGGTGGCAATCAATGCTGGCTTATGCCTAACACCTTGATCAAGTTTAGCCTTTGAGGTGGATCTGAGATTATGAACCAGCATGGATCCACCTAACACTTCCAACAGGTTGAGGGACGAACTAACAGAAGTGACTGCTGCTGCAAGCTGCAGAGATCCGCTGACCTGAGACCTCCATGCTGTCTCATCGGGCATCTAACCGTCCGGTCGTGGCATTCCGCTTCGGGGGGGTCATAGATCGCTCTCTACTGTCATGGGTTGTGTGTCAATTATACTTATCTTAACTACATGTAATATCTGATTATGCTTTGAAGTGTAGCTCTTTAATAAAATACCTTGAAACTCCCAAGACCCTTTGGGTATCTGTAGGTGACCTGTGATCCTAATCTTACAGTACACTTTCACCACACTGACTGCAGCGGTTCAAGACGGCGGCTCACCAACACATTCAATGGCAATTAGGGGTGGACAATCAATGCTGGCCTTGCCCGCGACGCATATATCCCATGAATGATTAAAAAAAAGATATGGATCCAAGGCAAGGCAGGTGGATAAAGTTAAGGTACAGATCAGTACAACTTCACCCCCCCTAACTTGGCAGGGGGATGGGATACAGAGTGGAGCTGTAGTAGGGGGTGATTTACAGCCAAATACGGAGGAAAAAGCAAGTCAGCTGGGAGGGCAGAGCAAATATGTGAAGGCAAAAGGGAATATGGCAAGGCTGGAAGGCATTTATTTTAATGCAAGGAGTCTTGCAAATAAGGTGGATGAACTGAAGTTGTTGTTGAACACATGGGAGTACGATATTGTTGCTATCACGGAGACATGGTTGAGGGAGGGTCAGGACTGGCAGCTCAATATGCCGGGGTATAGAATCTTCAGGCGAGACAGAGGGGGGTGTAAAAGGGGAGGGGGTGTTGCAATATTAATTAAGGAGTCAATTACTGCTGTAAGGAGGGATGATATATTAGCGGGTTCCTCTAATGAGGCCATATGGGTAGAACTTAAAAACAAAAAGGGGGCAAGCACTTTGCTGGGAGTGTACTATAGGCCCCCAAACAGTCAGGGGGAGATAGAGGAACAGATATGTAGGCAAATCTCAGAAAAGTGCAAAAATAATAGGGTAATAATAGTGGGGGATTTCAACTTCCCCAATATTAATTGGGATAGTCAGAGTGTGAAAGGCTTAGAGGGTGCAGAATTCTTAAAGTGCATCCAGGAGAGCTTTTTGAGCCAGCGTGTAGAAAGTCCTACAAGAGAGGGGGTGGTACTGGACCTAATTCTAGGGAATGTAGCCGGGCAAGTGGTAGAAGTGTCAGTAGGAGAGCATTTTGGCGACAGTGACCATAATTCGGTGAGATTTAAGGTGGTCATGGAAAAAGACAAAGACGGCCCGGAAATAAGGGTTCTAAATTGGGGGAAGGCCGATTTTAATATGATAAGGCAGGATCTGGCCAAAGTGGACTGGGAGCAGCTACTTATAGGAAAATTCACATCAAAGCAGTGGGAGGCTTTCAGAAGGGAAATAGAGAGACTACAACGCCAACATGTTGGTACCACCCCTGACCTTTACGGGAACAAGTAAAGGGAACCTTGGATGACAAGGGATATACAAAAATGCATTAGGAAAAAAAAAGGGGGGCTTTTGGCAGTTACAAAAGACTAAAGACGGAGGAAGCCCTAGAGGAGTATAAAAACTGCAGGGGCATACTTAAAAAAGAAATTAGGAGAGCGAAGAGGGGCCACGAAATAACACTAGCGAGCAAAATAAAGGAAAATCCTAAGATGTTTTATAAGTATATTAAGGGCAAGAGGATAACCAGGGAAAGGGTAGGGCCCATTAGGGACCAAAGTGGCAATCTGTGTGTAGAGCCAGATGATGTAGGCGGGGTTTTAAATGAATTTTTTGCATCTGTGTTCACTATGGAGAAAGACGATGTAGACATAGAAATCGGGCAAGGGGACTGTGATATACTTGAACATATTAGCATCGAGGGGGAGGAGGTTCTAGCGGTTTTAGCAGGCCAAAAAGTGGATAAATCCCCAGGCCCGGACGAGATGTATCCCAGGCTGCTGTGTGAGGCAAAGGAAGAGATTGCAGGGGCTCTGACACAAATTTTCAGAACCTCTCTGGCCACAGGGGATGTACCAGAGGACTGGCGAACAGCTAACGTAGTACCATTATTCAAGAAGGGTAGCAGGGATAAACCAGGGAATTACAGGCCAGTGAGCCTAACATCTGTGGTAGGGAAATTATTGGAAAAAATTCTGAGGGACAAAATTAGTCTCCACTTGGAGAGGCAAGGATTAATCGGGAATAGTCAGCATGGCTTTGTCAAGGGTAAATCAGGTCTGACCAATCTGATTGAATTTTTCGAGGGGGTGACTAGGTGTGTGGATGAGGGAAATGCTGTGGATGTGGTATACATGGACTTCAGTAAGGCTTTTGACAAAGTCCCGCATAGGAGACTGGTCAAGAAGGAAAGAGCCCATGGGATCCAGGGTGCCTTGGCACGTTGGATCCTAAACTGGCTGAGTGGCAGGAGGCAGAGGGTGATGGTCGAAGGTTGCTTTTGCGACTGGAAGCCTGTGTCCAGTGGGGTACCTCAGGGATCGGTGCTGGGTCCCTTGCTGTTTGTGATCTACATAAATGATTTGGATGAGAATGTAAAAGGTATGATCAGTAAGTTCGCAGATGACACGAAAATTGGTGGGGTGGTAAATTGCGAGGAGGAAAGCCTCAGGCTACAGGACGATATAAACGGGTTGGTCAGATGGGCGGAAAAGTGGCAAATGGAATTTAACCCTGAAAAGTGCGAGGTGATGCATTTTGGACGGACAAATAAGACAAGGGAATACACAATGAGTGGTAGGGCCCTAGGAAGCACAGAGGGACCTTGGTGTACATGTACATAGATCCCTGAAGGCAGCGGATCAGGTAGATAAGGTGGTTAAAAAGGCATATGGGATACTTGCCTTCATTAGCCGAGGCATAGAATATAAGAGCAGGGAGGTTATGATGGAGCTGTACAAAACGCTGGTAAGGCCACAGCTGGAGTACTGTGTGCAGTTCTGGTCGCCTTACTATAGGAAGGATGTGATTGCTTTGGAGAGGGTGCAGAGAAGATTCACCAGGATGTTGTTAAGTATGTGTATTGTATTGAACAATTAACACAAAGACTTAAACGTATGACTCAAACAGGTCTTTACTGGTTGGAGGCAGGGACTACACGTAGGTCTTTACTTCATGCCCACAGGCGGGAACTGAGGGGAGATCAGTACCCACAGTACTATTTATACCCCTATGGCCAGGAGTGGTACTGCGTATCACTACGCCCTACAAGTAGTGCAGTCCTGTCCATAGGTTTAAAGTAGCACACATATTACATGCACAACATTCCTCCCTTCTTAGCTTTACAGTCATCTCCCCATTTAACATAACGTAATAACATATATACATATATAACTTCAGGTTTACATAACAGAATAACATAGATACATAGATAACTTCATGTCAAAACAGATCACAGATTCAGTCTCTGCGGAAAACAGTTCACAGATTCAATCTCTGTGGTGTAGTCGGTTCACGTTGCTGGAGTGACTCATTCAATAGTCCTTCCATGGATTTAACAGCTTGAACTTCCGAACTGATTTGGCTCCGTTCGGAGGGACCACGTGTGTGATCTGGTAGGGGTGATAATGGTTCAGATGGTTATCATCTTCTGCTTCGTCTTTTCCTTTTCTGCTTCTTAGAGACTCTCTGGGCTCCCCTGTCAGCTGCCAGCTGTAGCGCCACCATCTCCCTATGTTCCTTAGACTTTAAGTGATTCATCCTGATTTCTGCACTTTGGGAGTTTTCATCACAAGCTGGGCAGACCAGGTCACTATAATATTCAGTGTCACTCAATAGGTCATGGTAATATTCGGTGTCGTCCTGATCTAGGCCAGCGAGAGGGTCTTCTATTTCCTCCATACCCAGCTGGGCGTTAGCCAGCTTTTGTTCCAAGTCCAGACATCTTTCCTGAAGAGACTTCTTCATGCGTACCTCTTCATCCAGCTTTTTCTGGGCTTTCAGCAAGTCGTTTACTAATGACCTCATTTGAGATTTTACTACTTCAATTTCTTTTGGAGATTGATTGATCGGACTATTCAATCCCTCTACCGTAGCAGCTGTTTCAGCGGTCTGTTGTTCTACGTTGACGTGAGTCAGCGTACTTTTGGCATCCAAGGGCTGCTCTGTTGCAGTCATCTCAGTCTGTGTTGCCACCTCAGCTCTTCCAATAACCTTTGAGAGCTCCAAACCCCTTTCGTTTGAATATTGAAGTTCGTGTTCAAGTTTTTCCCATTTCAGAGTCCTGTCCTTCAGCATATGCAGGAGTTGGCTGACCGTTAACTCCTCTGACATCAGACGTTTTGTGTGCTCCTGCTCCATTTGCTCCAGCAGCTGCTTCTGTTGTCTTTCCAGAGGTTCCCACTCTATATCAAAGAACTCTTTCGTCGCATTCATCTCTTGCTCAAAACGGCGAATCATTTGTTCTAATTGCTGTTGCAGTTTGAAATGGAGTTGAGTTCGAGCCCGGTGTCCCTCAGAAATGTGCATGTCAGTAGACTGGACAGACTCAGAATTCTCTATCTCAGTGGAATTCTGTGCTGAAACTTTGTCTTTTGCACACGGGTTGGTCTTACCATCATCAGTTCCAGAGTCTGGGTTGATTATGTTCACCGAGTTCTCACTCGTTATTGTTTGTAGGAAATGCCAGTCGATATTCATTTTCCTAATCCACTCCCATCCTAGTAGTGGAGGACCTCCTTCAGATAGCACATATAAGTCCATTATTTGACTTTCTTCACCCTTGTGGACCACTGTGACCTCAATTTTCCCGATGGGGTACACTCTTTGCCCCGTGTATGTTTTCAATATGAGCTCCGTATCCTGTAGGGGAATATGTTGGAATAACTTTCCATAATCTTTCTTATTTATGACCGTCAATGCCGATCCAGTGTCCAATTCCAGTTTTACTTGGACTCCTTCTATCTGAAGAGTGACCCAAATTGTCTGGAGGTCTGCACCCTTACCCACGTTGAGTACCCTTAAGCTAGCCAGTTCAATACTGCTTAAGCCAGCCAGTTCATTACTGCTAGCATCTGAATCGGACTCCTGTTCGGCCACCTTGTGTACTTTTGCGTATTTTCCTTGCGGTGACTTCTTGTTGCTGGTCTTCTTCCCTGACCTGCATACTCTAGCTATGTGTCCAAGCCTACCACAAGTTCTACATTCTTGGTTTTTAAACCAACACTGGTTCTGATCATGCGTTGTCTTTCCACAACGATAACATTTGCCAGAACTCACACCCAATTTGTGTGCACTGAGCTCCGGTGACCGTAGCTGCATTACTGCCGTGCCTCTCGCTGCGGCTTCGTGTGCTGCTGCCATAGTGACCGCCTTCTCAAGCGTCAGCTCATTCTCCTCGAGCAGTCGCTTTTGTGTATCCTGTTTAAATAAACCACACACAAATTTGTCTCGTAGTGCATCTGTCAGTCCCGTTCCAAACTGGCAATATTTCGCTAATTTCCGCAATTCCAGCAAATATTCAGCATTGCTTTCATGCTGTAGCTGCCTTCTGTCGTAAAATTTAAATCGTTCCGCTAGCATCAGCGGCGTGGGGTTTAGATGATCTTTCAGGACAGTAACAATCTCATCGAACGTCTTATCTGCCGGTTCATCTGGTGATAACAGGTGTTTCAATTGCCCGTATGTTTTCGCACCCATTAAATTTAATAATGTTAGAGCTTTATCTTGGTCATGAATTTTATTGGCCTTACAATAATTTTTTACTCTTTCAACATATATGGCCCAATCTTCGAGGTCACTATCAAAGGTGCTAATATTCCCGTGTTTAGGCATTGTAGATTTGCAATTTCTCAGATTTTATTTTCTTTACTTGTTATCAAAGATGGCGGCTTCCCGCTCTTGCCGTCGTCCTCCGCCCACAAAATGGCGGTTTTCCCGCGCTTGCCGGTCTTCACCCGTCCCCCGACGCCGTCTCCCTTCAGCCCCGAGTGCGGCCCTTATCTCCGCCGCGATCGATGGCCCGCGCTTTTCACCATGGCTCTCGCGCCTTCAGTGTCTGCCGACACTGCGCCTTTCAGCCCGAGTGCGGCCCTTATCAGGGATTGCGATCGATGGCCCTTATCTCCGATCGCGATCGCCCTTGTTCCTCCAACTTCCCCAGCCCTGTCTTTGCAGCCAACGCTGCTCGGCTTACCCACCACCGAGGTTGAAAAAGAAGCTGCAGGATGTCTTCTGTCCTCCAGTTTTCAGTCGCTGATGGAGGCTTCAGGGTCCTAATGCCTGTCGCTTCCAGTGGGGTGGTGCGGTTTGAAACCTCTCCAACGTCCTGTCTGTGGACGAAGCCGCCGTGGAATAACTGCCGCAGGGTAAGAATCTGACTCGTCGCCAGTGTTAAGTATGTGTATTGTATTGAACAATTAACACAAAGACTTAAACGTATAACTCAAACAGGTCTTTACTGGTTGGAGGTAGGGACTACACGTAGGTCTTTACTTCATGCCCACAGGCGGGAACTGAGGGGAGATCAGTACCCACAGTACTATTTATACCCCTATGGCCAGGAGTGGTACTGCGTATCACTACGCCCTACAAGTAGTGCAGTCCTGTCCATAGGTTTAAAGTAGCACACATATTACATACACAACAGATGTTACCTGGGATGGAGAGCCTCAGCTATGAAGAAAGACTAAACAGGCTGGGGTTGTTTTCCTTGGAGCAAAGAAGGCTGAGGGGGGACCTGATTGAGGTGTACAAAATGATGAGGGGCATAGATAGGGTAGATAAAGAGAAACTTTTCCCCTTAGTAGGGGGGTCAATAACAAGGGGGCATAGATTCAAGGTAAGGGGCAGGAGGTTTAGAGGGGATTTGAGGAGAAACTTTTTCACCCAGAGGGTGGTTGGAGTCTGGAACTCACTGCCTGAAAGGGTGGTAGAGGCAGGAACCCTCACAACATTCAAGAAGCATTTGGATGAGCACTTGAAATGCCATTGCATACAAGGCTATGGACCAAATGCTGGAAAATGGGATTAGATTAGACAGGGCTTGATGGACGGCGCAGACACGATGGGCCTCTTTCTGTGGTGTAAAACTCTATGACTATATGACAGCCATCATCTCATTGAATCACAGAAAAGGCTCGAGGTGTTAACTGCTGTACCTATGCACCACAATGATTATACAAACCTTCTGGAAAAGGTAAGGGTACAGGTAAGAAGGTATCACAGATGATCACCAGGAGGATTTGGTCAGAGGCACATCCAAGGAATCAGAAGAAGCAGCGTGCCATCCTCATTAGGTGCAAGTGATTCCAAACAAAACCAATCTAATATGGTGTGTGGCGAGCGTTCTGAATCTTATGATCCGTGAAGAAAGACTCATGAAATAACACTGGACAGCCAGCTGGTGGCGTCGTCCAAGGAGTATAAATACTCTGGCGTGGGCCCAGCTTGCCCAGGCCATTGTGTAAACAGGAACTAGTGAAAGATAACAAGACCTCCAGGTTTTGAAACAAGTTGATTAAAGCCTTGCTTTATACTCGAACCAAGTGCGTAGTGAGTTTTATTACGTCAGCGAGTATATTTATTAGATTTAAAACACGTAACAGTCAGTTAACAAGCTGACTTGCTGGAAAAACAATCCTTACGCTCAAGAATGACCTAATACTTCAACTTAAAGCAATTGATACAACAGATATTACCCGGTTCTGCTGGGATGCACGCTGATATCAGGACTCATAATATGTGGAACTTCTTGTATTGTTGAACCGGAGGACACAGATTTAAGGCGATAGGCAAAAGAACCAAACAGGTGACATGAGGAAAAACTTTTACACAACGAGTGGTTAGGATCTGGAATGCACTGCCTGAAAAGGGCAGTGGAGGCAGACACAATCGTGGCTTTCAAAAGGGAATTGGATAAGTACCTGAAGGAAAAAAATTTGCAGGGCTACGGGGAAAGGGCGGGGGAGTGGGACTAGCTGAAGTGCTCTTGCAGAGAGCCGGCACGGGCTCGGCGGGCCGAATGGCCTCCTTCTGTGCTGTAACCATTCTATAAATGGGGTGCGGGTCGTAATCTCAGGGATATTACCAGGCATGGCCAGGTTGCTGGAGGGGAACAGCTGGGTTCATCCGGAGTCAATATTTGGCTTGTTTTTTGTTACAAGCAGTTTCATTTCTTCGGCAATTGGGGAGGTATTCACTGGACAAGGCAAGTTCTTTAGGAGGGACAGCCTCCGCATTTAGATGCCTTGGGACACAGATTGGCGGAGGATGATCGAGGTGGCTTTTTAGGAAGTATTTAAACCAGATCAGCTTGAGGATAATATAGCCAAGTTTAAAGATAACTTTACTGGGTTAGATGATCACTGCGTAGATACTAAAGATAGAAATCTTAAGTAGATGAGAGATCTTTAAATGTTTTGTACGGAAACACGAGCCCAATCATTTGCCCTCTTGATTGTTGTGCATTTCTGAGATGTGACTAGATGAGAGCCATGGCATAGAAATTCAGCTAAATGGCTAAACAAGGAATTCAGAAATAATGGAGAAGGTGAAAGAGGTGTTGGGATTGCGGGCTTGGCCAGGGAGCATCTACCAGTTCTCGAGGTGTGATGTTCCTTCACTAAATGTAGCTGAAGCTGTCAGGTTTCAAGTTGGCCAGGCTGATGGGCAGAGACTATTTATTGGTCATTTTTAGACCCCCAGGTTAGACAACAGAGTTACTATGGAAACAGATCTCGAAGCATGGGACCTTGGTTTGATGGCCAGTAATTTTTTTTGGCAGTGGCATGATGGTTTACCCTTTGATGTTTGGGAAGTTTTACCAAGAAATTTGTTGAAAATATACAGGACTCAGTATGATAATGAGGAAATCAGGAGGTCATGTAGGATTCGCAAAATTGGACTTTGTATTAATAAGGGTCAAATGGCAGAAGAGGCCGGATTTTAAAGACTGTTTTTAAAAGAAGCCCAGAAAAAGGGGCATACAAAATGGCCTCCATACCATGTGACCAGCTTATTGGGACACTTTAAAATGGTTCCTGCGCAACCTCAGACAGCTTTGTGGATTCAACCGACAGCAAGTTCTGGAAGCCGTTTCTGAGAGAACGAAACCAGACCCACACATATACATATGGATTAGATGCAGATCCAGTCAAGAACCGCCTGGAGACAGAGGCCATCTAAATGTTGACCCAGACAAAAGGACAATTTCATATTCATGAGAACAGTCCAAAGATGTGCGGGTTAGGTTGATTGGCTATGATAAATTGACCCTTAGTGTTCGGGGGATTAAATACGTGGGGTTACGGGGATAGGGTGGGATATGTGTTGGTGTAGGGGTTACAGGGATCGGGTGGGATATGTGTCAGTGCAGGCTCGATGGGCCGAAATGGCCTCTATCTGCACTGTGGGGTTTCTGTGAGCACCCAAGACTAGATAACGAGATTAGCAGGACATTAAAAACAATGAAGGTAATTCCAGACCAGAGATGGGCCTTTACCAGCCATTTAAGACATTTTAAAATATAATAACTACCCCGCTGTGCTCCCAGCCTGCCAAAAATAAAACAAAGACTAACCTGATTTTGGGCGGGAAGTGCAGCCTCGGAAGAAACGGTATAACTGGAGTTACAGTTGGAGGGGGGTTACAGTTGCAAGCTTGGAGTGTTAGAGTTGAAAAGAAGCTTGCAGCTTGAGCTCAGACGGAAGACACACTCAGAAGAAGAAACAGGCACTCTCAGGAGGAAGAAGAAAGCCAACATCAAGAAGGCCATCTCGAAGCCGGCGTCCCGCCCCAGGGAAACACATCGGGAGATCGTCGACCATCCCCGGGCCGTTGCCGGAACGAGAGGCCATCGACCCAACTTGGGAGAAGAGACTAAAAAATAAAAACCCCAAGAGGAGAAACCTTCCAGCCACCCCGGCTCGGGAGAAGAGAGAAAAGGAAACTGAAGAAGCGATGGGAGCCAGCCCAAGGCTCCTCTAACCAGGGTCGAGCCGACGATCCACGACCCCGCTGACATCCAGGCCCGCCGGTGTCCAGCCGCCCCCGACCCCACCTGAGAGAGGTGTGGCGCAGCTCGCAGGGGCTCCACGATCCACGTGGAGACGAAACGCCTGAAAGGACCAAACACAGACTCGATTTCAAAACCTTGCACTTCCTAGTGGGATTGGTGAGCATGTTTGTGGCCCTTCACAATCAGATCTAGATAGGTTTAATAAGGGGGTGGATTTAAGGGTACAATTAACATGAGTTGTTGTCCCTCGATGTTCCGTGTGTTTCCTTATTTCATGATGATCTTTGTAGAGTATAAGATGCCTGTATTTGCTTTGGTTAGTACTATGTCGTTATGATTTGTTTGTGTGTTTTTCCCTTCCATGTACTCCCTTATCTGCTTGCATTTGATTTGATATTTTTCCTTATGCAATAAAATTTCATTTTGTTTCATCAAACTTGGTCTACAAGAATTTTCTCTACATTGTAGTTCCTGCACCTAAGTCCAGAGTATAGAATCTAAGGGGCGAGTGGGTCGAACCACTCAAGGTTTTACTGTGCAAGAGAGAGAGGCCTCTAGAGAGAGAAACCCCAGGGAAACCTCTCTCAAGGAAAACCCCTTACAGTCATCATATACTAGATCGAGTGATTATTAGTGAGCCTGGCCCCACCATAAAAGTAAATGGGTATGATCCGATAGCCATTACAGAAACATGGTTACAATGTGAACAAGGCTGGGAACTGAATATTCAGGGGTATTTGACATTTCGGAAGGATAGACAGAAAAGGATGTGATCAGTGCAGTAGTGAGAAATGATATTGGCTCATAAGATCAAGATGTAGAATCAGTTTGGGTGGAGAGAAGAATTAATAAGGGAAAGTAGCCAGTGGTGGGCGTGGTCTACAGGCCCCCTAACAGTAGCTACACTGTTGGACAGGGTATAAATCAAGAAATAATGGAGGCTTGTAAGAAAGGGGGTGCAATAATCATGGGCGATTTTAATCTTCATATTGATTGGCCAAGGTAGCCTTGAGGAAGAATTCATAAGAGTGTATTCGTGATGGTTTCTTAGAACTGTTAGATTCGAATTTTCGGAGCAAAACCAGACGGAGACACGGAACTGCTGACAAAGTTAAAGCTCATTAGAAAATGGCCGGGAGGCCTTGTGCACAAGGGGGAGGAGGGAGCCTCCTCAGACTCGCACCTGGCTTGCTAAGGAAATACAGCATACAAGCATTAATATACCTTTCAATAAGCGACGCCCACTGGTTACAAAAGTGGGTGTATGCATACGGACAATGTCACTACAGTCACTCTTATTGGTTGGGTGATTAGTCACTCAATGTTGGGAGCTGCCCTGAAGTGTTCTTTGACATTAAGCATAACACCTAGTTCTTGGTCGTTTAATTCTTGAGAAATGCTTATTATAATAAACAATGTCAGCTTTTAGTTGCGAGCAGACGTTACAAAGGGAGATGAGGCATCTGAGGCAAAGATAGAAATGGCTGACTCCCTATGAAATTCAGTTTCCCTTATCTCTCAGAAAGCCAGCTGCATTAAACACTGCTTCTGTAACACTGATAATATTTTGGAATCAGTAAAGATGGAGACGGGGTCGATTTTAGTTCAGATGTGGGGAATTGGCGGGTTCCCCGAATTTAGTGATTCCATCACGATTGTAAATGGGTCTGAGAGATTGGTGCAAATTTAACACAATTGGCCAATTGATGTCCAGCGTGTGGGAAGCCTTGGCAATTGAGTATTTCCAGTCAGAAAGTCGCAGAATATGACGTCATCATTGCTGCTGCTTTTAAAGGTCTACAAGCAAGCCTTGCTTCCTCTGCAGGCTTCCAACCTTCCACATTAAGATGGCACAGGAGCCTGCAGGAGGAGCGGCCAGCGGGAGGGCCAGATCTGCGCCCAAATTTGATGAGGCCTCACTACAGGCATTATTGGATGGTGCTAGGGCCCACAGGGAGGTCCTCTTCCCTTCTTCAGGGAGGTAGAGGCCTCCCAGCCAGACCAAGGCTGTGTGGCTAGAGGTGGCTGGTCAAGTCAACTGCTTGGGACTAACACGAAGAACGTGGTTGCAGTGCAGGAAAAGATTCCATTACCTTCTTCGCACTGGAAAAGTAAGTACTGTATGATGTTTCCATCACCCTCAATCTGATCCCCATTGCCTTTCCTCACCAGCACTCAGCTTTGGCAATCTCATCCTGCACATCCCACTAGACACTCACATCCATGCACCCTTACCCATTCCCTCTCTATGCTCACATTCACAGAACTATGCCACCATGCAGCCCTCACACTCCCTCTTACTCTGATGCTTTGAACACAACTGACAACACAGGGAGGGCCCTTGGTATTGCAACCTCACTCCATCTTTGTCTCTTAAGTATCTATGCTACGCAATCTCTACACTCACTCCTTCATTCTCACTCAACCTCCACTTGTCTCCCTCATTGCAGGAAAAAAGAACTCACAACAGGAGCGCGAGCCAGGACAGGAGGAGGACCGCCCTCATTAGCCCAGCTCACCCACTTGGAGGAAGTCATCCTGGAGATTGCTGGGGCTGACCGAGATGTGGACGTTGGGGAAGGACAGGCAGGAGCATCCCAGCAAGCTGGTGACAATAGTTTTCCATCTCATTGGCATTGCATGAGTCGCTGATAATGATTCTGAAGCTATATCATATGGACTTATGATCATCTGCAAAATGCAATGTGCATGTAACCTTGGCATCACATCTCTAACTTTTTCCTTGACTCCCCCACAGGACCATCGAGAGCCCCTGTCCCCACGGTGCAGGAGGAAGAGCCTGAGCAGCCAGACTCCTCAGAGGAATCTGCAACCTGAGGGCGCAGCGTCATCAGAAATAAGCGCACCCAGCACCGACACTCACACCTCGGTGGAACCTTCGGGACATAGAGTAGAGTTGTCACCTGGTGTATCACAGCTCAAGTGAGCATCAGCAGATTGTGGAGACAGGGACAGCAGTGGAGTCATCGTCGGAGGGCGCAGCACTCTGCCAGCTCGGCTCAGCTGCATGTCGACCCTCTGTGTTGTGTATGTGCCTTTAAGAGAAGAACTGATTCTATACTGCAGTACCGGCAGTGACCACCCCTGTATATAAAGCCATAGCAGACTTCTGTATTTTAGTCTTAAGTTACCCTCTGTTCAGTTTGCACAGCATTGCTGGCTGTGCAGCTGCAAGCACGAGCAGAGGGAGCAGCCAGACTTTGGAGAGTGGATTAAAGTGGTGGTCCCCTGACCAGGAAGAGGAGGAGAACGTTGGACCACCACCACCACCAACTCCACCATCATTACATCAACTGAGGTCCTGGAGAGAGAGGACAGAGGAGGAGAAGGAGAAAGGAGGCCTACATCAACATCAACCAGGGGAGAGGCCTTTTCTATCACTGCCTCCCCAAATTGGCCTCCACTTCAGGAGAGGGAGAGAGGGGAGAGAAACCAACTGCTTGAAAGGAGGGAAGAAAACTTCATCCGGAACATCTACAGGTGGGTGTTATTTGGGGCACTCTCCCAAGACTTTGTATTTTAGGTGGGGGGAGAAAAGAAGAAGCAAGGCCGGATCATCAAGGGGTGTAGTGTGTGTGTGTGTGGCTCTTGTTAAAAGCTAGGCCACACACACCACTAATTAGCATCCCTTCTATTGCATGCCCTGGGAGAGCTTGGAGCTGCCCAAGGTGAAGTCCTTAATTTAATTTAATTACATCGTTAAGACCTGTTGCAGGACTGAGCCTGGGCTTCTCCAGCTTTTCCTGGTGAAGACGTCTTCTCCCCCTGCCAGAAGACCACCACCACCAAAGACTTTTTCCATCGGAGAGTGCAACCCTGCCAACACCCACCCACCATCCTGAGTGGCAACACTGCCATTTGCGGCCTCCCTCCTTCCCACCTCTCTCTCTCTCTTTGTCTCTCTCTGCCTGTCTTTCTAAGGCACCTTAGTTTTGTGGTAAACCACGTTCACTATCGTATCACTGTTAGTAGTTAGCACTGTTCACCACTGTTCGTTATAACTGTATCACTGACCACTATTGTATCACGGTACGAGGTCGCCTCTTGCCACACTGCTATACCTGGGATGACCACTGCCGACTCCGCCTTGGCTCCACCCACCAGGCCAGGTATAAAGGTGAGCGACTGGCTGGTATTCCTCCTGCTTGGATCGGATCACCCACGAGAGTGGGCTCTATTATTTAGTCAATAAAAACCTTTAGTCACCTTCGTAACTCTTCGCCTTTTATTGGAGGAATTGATAGGTATATCAATTTTATTGACTAAATTTAATGATGTCCGACAACGAGTCACAACCGGCGGAGGAGCCACCAGCGCAGCTCCCAGGAGCACAGCCACACCAGCCAGCTTGGCTGCGAGCCCTCAGACCGCCGTACCTGGACCTGAACCCACGAGCAGCAAACTCAGCCGCAGACTTTAAACACTGGCTGGTCTGCTTCGAATCATACCTGAGAGAATCCAGCGTCCCTCAGGCATCCAAACTAAGTGTCCTGCAGGCACAACTGAGCCCGAGAGTATACACTCTCATCGAGGACATGACTACCTACGAGACCGCCATCAACCTGCTGAAACAGAAGTACCGGACCCCGGTAAACTACATGTACGCTAGGCACCTCCTAAGATCACGGCCGCAACAGCCAGGAGAATCAGTAGCCGAATTCTCACAGGCGCTATATGCACTCGCCAGGAACTGTGACTTTAAATCGGTGTCGGCAGCCGAAAATACTGAAGATAATATCCGCGACGCATTCCTGAAAGGCCTACGGTCCGAGTACTCACGGCAAAGACTGCTGGAAGCTAAAGACCTCAGCATGGAAAAAGCTGAAGCCCTCGCTATCTCCCTGGAAGTGGCCCACCAAGATCAGGAAGCATTCACCAGGTACTGCTCGCGACCCTGGGACTCGGGCCCGACCCCTACCACAGCACCCTTCCCAGCGCCGCCCCCGGGACCTACCTCTGCGTCGGCGTCCCGGACCCGACCGGCCCCGACATCGGGCATCCGCGATCGGGCCGCCGGCTGTTTTTTTTGTGGCCAGGAGAAGCACCCGAGGTCGCGCTGCCCAGCCAAGAACTCCATATGCAAAACCTGCCTGAAGAAAGGCCACTTCTCCAAGGCCTGCAGGAGCGGATCCTCAGAGGCCAGCAGTGCCGCATGCGAACTATGAGGGCGGCCATCTTCGTTTAGGGCAACTGAGGCCAGCATCCCCACACGAGTCATGGGGGCGACCATCTTTGTTTAGGGCAACTGAGGCCAGCATCCCCACACATGAGTCATGGGGGCGGCCATCTTTGATTAAGGCAACCGACCCCAATAGTGCCTCATGTGAGCTACGGGGGCAGCCATCTTCTCCGTCATTTTGCCCTACCTCGTGGGAGACGCCATTTTACTCACCACGCCCGACCGCCTCGCCCGCAGATGACGACGACTCGCTCAGCTACACACTAGCTTCCGTCACCCTGGACCAAGCCCGCCCGCACCATCTGTCCAAGTCAATGATGGACATCAAAGTGAACGGCCACGCCACGACCTGCCTGTTCGACAGCGGAAGCACGGAGAGCTTCATCCACCCAGACACGGTGAGCCACTACTCCCTCTCTGTCCTACCAACGCGCAGCCGAATCTCGATGGCATCGAGGTCCCACGCCACGGACATCAGCGGCTACTGTGTCGTGACCCTGTCGGTTAAGGGCACGGAGTATAAAAACTTTAAACTCCTCGTCCTCCCCCATCTCTGCGCTGCCGTCCTACTAGGGCTGGACTTCCAATCCCACCTCCAAAGCGTAACCCTAGCATACGGTGGACCCCTCTCCCCACTCACAGTCAACAACCAGCAAACGTTAAACCGCCCACCGCGTAACACCTGCAGCCTCTCCACCCTCAAAGTCCCGCCACCCTCTCTGTTTGCTAACCTTACCCCTGACTGCAAACCCGTCGCTACCAAGAGCAGGCGGTATAGCGCCGGGGACAGAGCCTTCATTAGCTCTGAGGTGCGGCGCCTCCTGAAAGAGGGCATTATCGAGGGGAGCAGCAGCCCCTGGCGTGCCCGGGTCGTAGTCGTAAAGACCGGCGATAAAAACCGCCTGGTCATCGACTACAGCCAGACCATAAACAGATATACCCAGCTGGACGCATACCCCCTCCCCCGCATATCTGACATGGTCAATCAGATTGCACAGTATAAAGTATTCTCGACCATCGACCTGAAGTCGGCCTACCACCAACTCCCTATCCACCCTGAGGACCGCCAGTATACCGCCTTCGAGGCGAATGGGCGCCTATACCACTTCCTTAGGGTCCCCTTCGGTGTCACTAATGGGGTCTCGGTCTTCCAAAGGGAGATGGACCAGATGGTTGACCAGAACGAACTGCAGGCTACATTCCCCTATCTAGATAACGTCACTATCTGCGGCCGCGACCGGCAGGAACATGACGCGAATCTGGAGAAATTCCTCCGTACGGCCCAACGGCTGAACCTCACCTACAATAAGGAGAAATGCGTGTTTAACACCACGCGCCTTGCCATCCTCGGCTGCGTAGTGGAGAACGGAATCATCGGCCCCGACCCAGAAAGAATGCGCCCCCTCATGGAGCTACCCCTCCCCCACTGCCCTAAAGCACTTAGGAGAACCCTGGGGCTTTTCGCCTACTATGCCCAATGGGTACCCAATTACGCGGACAAAGCCAGACCCCTCCTGAAAGCCACTTCCTTCCCCCTCACGGAGGAGGCGTGCGCGGCCTTCTCCCTCATTAAGGGAGACATAGCCAAGGCCACGATGCACGCAGTGGACGAGTCCATCCCCTTCCAGGTGGAGAGCGACGCATCCGACTTCGCCTTAGCCGCCACCCTAAACCAGGAGGGGAGGCCAGTGGCCTTCTTCTCAAGGACCCTACAGGGCCCCGAGATCCGACATTCGTCGGTCGAGAAAGAGGCCCAGGTGATCGTGGAGGCAGTACGGCGCTGGAGGCACTACCTGGCAGGCAAACGATTTACCCTCCTCACCGACCAGCGTTCGGTGGCTTTCATGTTTAATAACAAGCTGAAGGGCAAAATCAAGAATGACAAGATTTTGAGATGGAGAATCGAGCTCTCCACCTACGATTATGAGATCTTGTACCGGCCAGGCAAGCTGAACGAATCCCCTGAAGCCCTTTCACGAATGACATGCGCCAGCGCGCATATCGATAGGCTTCAGACCCTCCACGACCAGCTCTGCCACCCCGGAGTCACCAGACTACCATTTCATTAAGGCCCGCAACCTGACCTACTCCATCGAGGTCAGGACCATGACCAGGAACTGCCAGACTTGTGCGGAGTGCAAACCGCACTTCTATAGGCCGGACCGAGCAAGCCTGATCAAGGCCACCCGCCCCTTCGAGCGCCTGAGCATCGACTTTAAGGGGCCCCTCCCGTCCTCTGACCGTAATGTGTACTTCCTCAACATCATTGATGAGTACTCCCGTTTCCCCTTTGCCTTCCCCTGCCCCGACATGACCAGTAGCACGGTCATTAAGTGCCTGAATGCCCTCTTCGCCTTGTTCGGGTTCCCAAACTATATACACAGTGACCGGGGCTCCTCCTTCATGAGCGAGGAACTCCGGCAATTCCTCCTAGAGAGAGGTATTGCAGCAAGCAGGACCACCAGCTACAACCCCAGAGGTAACGGTCAGGTGGAAAGAGAGAACGCGACGGTATGGAAGGCCGTCCTCTTAGCCTTAAAGTCTAAGGGCCTCCCAACCTCCCGCTGGCAAGAAGTCCTCCCGACAGCGCTGCACTCCATCCGGTCATTACTTTGCACGGCCACTAACACCACCCCCCATGAACGAATGTTCGTTTTCCCCAGGAAGTCGACTACGGGAACCACTCTACCAACCTGGCTGACCGCCCCGGGGCCGGTCTGGCTGCGGAAACATGTGAGGGCCCATAAAACGGACCCCCTGGTCGAGAGGGTGAACCTCCTGCACGCCAACCCCCAGTACGCCTACGTGGCATACCCAGACGGGCGGGAGGACACTGTCTCCCTACGAGACCTCGCACCCTCAGCCGATCCGGAAACACCGCCACCACCCCCCCCAACCTCAGCCAAGGTAGACGGCATGCCGGAACCCCACGAGCCCTCGCCGACCACGCAAACACCAGCATCAACACCGGATAAGGCACCAGCACCGGATAAGGCAACACCACCGCTGCAGCGATCGGAGAGGCTTACGAAGCCTCCGGACAGACTGACCTACCAGAATTGGTAGTACACTTCACCCCGCCGGACTTAATTCTAAACAAGGGGTGAATGTGGTAAACCACGTTCACTATCGTATCACTGTTAGTAGTTAGCACTGTTCACCGCTGTTCGTTATAACTGTATCACTGACCACTATTGTATCACGGTACGAGGTCGCCTCTTGCCACACTGCTATACCTGGGATGACCACTGCTGGCTCCACCCACCAGGCCAGGTATAAAGGTGAGCGACTGGCTGGTATTCCTCCTGCTTGGATCGGATCACCCACGAGAGTGGGCTCTATTATTTAGTCAATAAAAACCTTTAGTCACCTTCGTAACTCTTCGCCTTTTATTGGAGGAATTGATAGGTATATCAAGTTTCATCTATTTTATTAATTGCCAATTGAGCAGAGGGGAGAGGGCCCCTCTCCTAATTTAAATCAATAAGGAGAGAGGTGTGTCCTCATTTTAATCAGCTCCCTCTGCTCAATAGAGGACAAAAAATATATATATACACCGAGGCCATTAACACCTTCAGGCCTGTGACTTGGGGTGAGTGTAGCCCTTAAAAAAAGCACCCCAGAATGGCGACTGCGTCTTCGCCGGTGGCGGGGCCAGCCGGGACCTATGCGAGAGTGGTAGCCACAGCTGCTCCCGCTGTTCCTACTGCCCCGTCACCTTTTCGATTAATAACAAAAAAGCTTGGGGTGAAGAGCTACACTCACCCCACTATGACCATCGAGGCCTGCGTCAAGGCCATGGCTGGGGTTGTCGGCCCCTCAGCCATCGTCGCGGCCTCGAAAATGTATGGGAAGGCTGTGTTCTTCCTGGGGTCGGAGCGGGCGGTGTCCCTGGCTATCGCCAAGGGGCTCACCGTGGGCGAGACCTTCCTGCCGGTGGATCCTCTCGAGGCCACCGCGCAGAGGATCATTATTTCCAACGTCCCGCCCTATGTTCCTGGTGAGCTCCTCCTTCCCCATTTGCGACAACTTGGGGAGGTGAGGTCGGGGATCACACCCATCCCGCTCGGCTTCCGGGAGGCCAGCCTTCGCCACGTCTTCTCCTTCCGGCGCCAGCTGTTTATCCAGCTGGCGCGGGAGGAGGACACTGACGGGGCGTTCGTCGTCCTCCACGAGGGGACCGCCTACCGCGCCTTTTGGACGTCGGACGGTGTGAGGTGCCATGCCTGCAGGGAGGTGGGGCACATCAGGAGGAACTGCCCTGCCTCCAAGGCCGCCGGATCATCTCGTGCGGCCGAGGCTGGCGCCGCCGCCGCCCTTCCCCCCGGATCTGCCCGCGCGTCAAGTACGTCTGATGCGTGGTTGACGTCGGGGGCCGATGCCACCAAGGCCTCCGGCGGGGGGGAGGGAGCGTGTCCGGCCGGAAAGAAGGCGCGGGGAAAAAAGAAGCACCTTAGGGCGGGTCCCCCCGTGGATGGTGAGCCCTTGCCCCTTGAGCCCCTTACACCCGCGCTCCTCGCGGAGTTGATCAGGGCAGATGTGAGCGGGAGGGGCCTCGTGCCCGAGCCTGTGGCCGCAACGGTAATGCCAATACCTGCGGCCGGGCTCGGGCCCGAGGAACCCGACAAACCTGCTCCGCCGGAGGGAGTCGAGGAGGAGGCCTTTGCAGACATGGAGGTCTCCCTCGCTCCCTCCGTGCTAAAAAGAAGGCGCGACCCCCTGGATGAGGAGGAGGACCGGGAGGAGGAAGGTCCCTCCGAGCAGGGGGAATTGTCGCCCGCCGCGGGTACTGCGCACCCCCCCCTCCCAGCGCTGTCGTCATCACCAGCGATCGGCAGGGGTCGCCTGTCCCTCGGGAGGCTGAGGCAGATGTGTCTGTCCAGCACGTGCCTCCTGGGGATGGGGATGAGACCCTGCCCGTGGGGGGGGGTTGCGGAACAACCCGCGGCAGTAATTGAAATTGACCTTTTATCGGTGCCGTTACCCCTCGCCGGGTCGGGCAGCCTGGGGGCTGGGTCGGGCGAGCTCGAGGATAATGAGCTCGCCCAATGCAACCCGGACGTCTCCCAGGGGATGCTCGTCCTGGTAGAGCTTTTAATTCAAAACCCCCCGTCCGCTGGGTCGGAGGTTGGTGGCGGGGAGGAGGATGGCCCCCTGGCTGCGTCTCTGGTGCCGGATGTACTGGAGGAATTGGAAATTGTTCTCTCCCCGGTTTCTCCGGTCGTTCCAGCGTCTGAGGCAGAGGGGAGCTCTGAACCGCCGCCGTCTTCTGGCCCGGCACCCCTAGAGGAGCCCAGGGAGAAATCCTCTGCCGCCGATCCTGGGGGTGGGATCCGGGCGGAGGCGGGGCTGGCTGGCGCGGCCGAGTCGTTCGCTTCGCACTGCGCGGCGTACGGGTCGGCCGCTGGTGACGACCCCCTGGAGGAGGATGGGGACTCGGTGATGGGCACGGAGGACGATTCGGACTCCAGCGCCGACGTGGCGATGGATGACCTCGTGCCCCTTGCCGAGTCTCCCCTCATTTCTGTAAGGGAACTCCGGGATTTTATGGCCACGTGCCTGGGTCAGCGCAATAAGGTCCGGCTGGCCCTCGACAGGTGGTCGGAGCTGGCGCTGCTCATCGATTCCGTCCGCGCCGCCGTTAAGATCATGGGCGCGGACGAGGGTGTGAACCCGCTCGAGCTGCGTCGGCTCACAACGTTTCTCACTGGGCTGCTGAGGAAGTGGCGGCTGACCAGCGGCTGCGCTTCCTCCCCCCGTTAGGTGTAGGTAGAGGTTGCACTATGCTTCTGACATGAAGATAACCATAGCCAGTCTCAACATCAACGGCAGCAGGGAGGCGCGCCGCAGATTCAATAACTTCTCGGTCCTTCGGGACGGGAAGTATGCGGTGTGCTTCCTGCAAGAAACCCACACCGTTCCGGGAGACGAAGCCACGTGGCTCCTGGAGTGGCAAGGAGGGGTCAGCATGAGTCACCTCTCCAACAATTCCAGCGGGGTGGCTATCTTGCTGGCCCCACATTTTCAGCCGGAGATCTTGGGGGTCAAGGAGCACGTGCCGGGCCGCTTGCTCCAGGTCACTGTTCGCCTGGGGGGCGTGCCGCTCCATCTATTGAACGTGTACGCCCCTCAGACCAGTGCGCAGCAAGTGCGCTTCTTCGAAGAAGTGTCCGCTCTCTTGGGCTCCATCGACGTGGGCGAGTGCGTCATCCTCGGGGGGGATTTTAACTACACCCTCGAGGCGAGGGACCGTTCGGGTCCCCCGCGAAGCCCGGCGGCGATGGAGAAGTTGAGGGACCTGGTTGGGTCCTTCGACTTGGTGGACGTCTGGCGAAATCTCCACCCCAACTCCAGCGCCTTCACTAGCGTGAGGTCTGGGGGAGGAAGGTCCAGAATCGACCGCCTCTACATTTCCCGGGCGTACGTCTCCTGCGTTCCGGCAGCTTCCATGCAGCCGGTGCCGTGCACGGACCACCACCTGGTGTGGGCGGAGCTCGTTCCGCTGCGGGGCGGGGTCCGTGTACTGGCATTTTAACAACCTGCTGCTGGAGGACGCACGGTTCCGGGATTCGTTTCGTCAATTCTGGGCCGACTGGAGAAGGAAGCAGGGGGGCTTCCCCTCCTTGAGGCTATGGTGGGATGTGGGCAAGGCTCACATCCATCTCTTCTGTCAGGAGTACGCGAAGGGGTCGACCAAGAGCCGGGAGGCACGGGTCGGGCGGTTGGAGAAGGAGGTGCTCGACCTGGAGTCCCGTCTCGGTAAGGTCGTCGAGGACCCGGCCCTGCGGAAGGTGTCCGAAGAGAAGAAGGGCGCGCTGAAGGACCTGCAGCTTGTCGGGTCCCGAGGCGCGTACGTGAGGTCGCGGATCCCCCTTCTTCTACTCGCTGGAAAAAAGACGGGGGGTCCGTAAGCAGCTCTTGGGGCTGCTGGCCGACGACGGATCTCTGGTCTCGGATCCGGAGGGAATCAGCGCAGAGACCCGCGCCTATTACGGGGCTCTGTTCTCTCCGGATCCATCCAGCGAGGATGCGCGCAGAGTTTTGTGGGAGGACCTGACGAAGGTTGGCCCGGAGGGCGCCGAAAAATTGGACACTCCGCTAAGTCTGGCGGAGCTGACCGGCGCCCTCCGCCAGCTCTCGAGGGGAAAGTCCCCGGGGCTGGACGGGCTGACCGTGGAGTTCCACAGGGCGTTCTGGGACATCTTGGGGGGCGACTACGCGCGGGTCCTGGGGGAAAGTTTGGCGACCGGGGAGATGCCCCTCTCTTGGCGCAGGGCGGTCATTGTCCTGCTGCCTAAGAAGGGCGATCTCCGCCTCCTTAAGAACTGGCGCATGGTCTCCCTCCTCAGCACGGACTATAAAATCTTTGCCAGGGCCATGTCTGCTCGCCTTGGCACCGTGCTGGCCCACATGATCCACCCCGACCAGTCCTACACGGTCCCGGGCCGGACCATCCACGGTAACATCCATCTGGTCCGGGACCTGGTCCACCACTCCCAGAGGGCTGGTCTGTCGGTCGCCTTCCTTTCCCTGGATCAGGAGAAGGCGTTCGACAGGGTGGATCACGAGTATCTCTTCGGGACTCTGCGCGCATTCGGGTTCGGGACGCATTTCGTCGCCCGGATCCGACTTCTGTACGCCGCCGTGGAGTGTCTGATTAAAGTTAACGGGTCCTTGACGGTGCCCCTTCGCTTCGGGAGGGGGGTGCATCAGGGATGCCCCATGTCCGGTCAGTTATATGCCATTTGCGTGGAGCCTTTCCTGCGCCTTTTGCGGAAGAGGTTGACGGGACTGGCTCTGCAAGGGCCGGGCGTGGAGGTGGTCCTCTCAGCTTACGCCGATGACGTGCTCCTCATGGTCACGGATCCCGCCGACTTGCGGAGGATGCGGGAATGCCAGCAGATTTACTCGGACGCATCCTCCGCCAAGATCAACTGGGAGAAATGTTCCGGACTCCTGGTGGGTCAGTGGCGGGTGGACTCCCTGCCGGAGGAGTTCAGGCCTTTCGCCTGGAGCACCACGCACCTCCTCTATTTGGGAGTCTACCTTAGCCCTGCCGAGGACGCTTGGCCGGCGAACTGGCAAGAGCTGGAGGCCAAAGTCACCGCTCGCCTAGGACGCTGGACAGGACTGCTCCGAGTGTTGTCCTACAGGGGTTGAGCGCTGGTCATAAACCAGCTGGTGGCCGCCATGTTGTGGTACCGGTTGGTCACTTTGATCCCTCCCCCTGCGTTTGTCGCCAAGATTCAGAAGAAGCTCATCGACTTCTTCTGGGACAAAAGGAAGCACTGGGTCTCTGCCGCGGTGCTGTGTCTCCCGCTTAGGGAGGGCGGTCAGGCGCTGGTGTGCCTTCGCACCCAGGCTGCGACTTTCCGTCTTCAGACGCTGCAGAGATACCTGTACGTCGAGAATCCTCCGAGATGGTGTGCGCTGGCAACGTTTTTCTTCCGCCAGCTGCATGGCCTCAATTACGACACGCAGCTCCTGTTTGCGAAAGTGGGCAGCAGGCATGCCGGCCTGCGGGAGCTGCCTGTCTTCTACCAGGAACTACTATGGGTTTGGAACTACGTCGCTTCCAGGCGGTGCTCTCCCCCGTCAGGAGCGGCGGCTCTCCTTCGGGAGCCGCTGCTCAGGAATCCGCACCTCCACGAACACGGGTTCGGGCGGCTGGCGGAGGGTAGGGCTGTGGCTGGCAAGGTGACCAGAGTCGGGGACCTGCTCGATGGCGGAGGAGCGGGCTGGATGGTGCCGGAGGAGCTGGCGCGGCGCCTGTCCTGCGCCAACGTCCGGCTCACGGTCAAAACCATGGAATCGGTAAAAGCGGCACTGGGCCCCGACTCCACTAGGTGTATCGAGGCGGCTCAAGCACGTGGGGCGATCCCGTCCGAGCTTACCCCCGTTCGGACGGAATTCCTCATCGGCGCCTGGCCCCGAAACTCCCCTCGGGAACCGGCGCCTCACAACTTGAGCCGTCTCGAGGAAATACCCTCCGTGCCTTCCTGTACGGGCTGCTCCTGCACACTCTCCACTTTGCCATCTTCGTCTACCGTCCGGACATGCCTTGGCGTGGCGTTTTGCCGACCGGCGGTAGCGGAGGTCCCCAATGGAGGGCTCTCTATGCGGGAGTCCTCCCTTGTTCCATCGGGGACTTGGCCTGGAGGGTCTTGCACGGAGCGGTCCCGTGCAATAAGGTTTTAAGTAGGGTCACGGACTCCCAGGCCGCCTGCATTTTTTGCGGCCTGGAGGAGTCCGTGTTTCACGTTTATATGAATTGTGAGAGGTTGCAGCCCCTCTTTCACTGCTTGAAGGGGCTGCTCCTCGATTTTTGGTTGCACTTCAGTCCCACGCTCTTGATCTACGGTCACCCGGTGCGGAGGGGAGCGGACAGGTTGGAGGACCTCCTTGTGGGCCTGCTCCTGGGCCTGGCTAAAAGAGCCATCAATTGGTCCGGGCAGCGGGCGGTCGAGGGGGTCGTCCCGCCGGATTGCCTGCATCTCTTCCGCGGCCATGTTCGCGCCCGGGTGGCCCTGGAGATGGAGCACGCGGTGTCCGCCGGTGCGCTTGATTATTTCCGCGACCGATGGGCGCCGCGGGGACTGGAGTGCATCATCAACACAGAAAACCAAATTTTAATTTGATTTGTTAAGCTTTAGTTGAACTTTTGTTTATTTACAGTTGAATTGGGTTTTTTTTTTTGGGTCCAAATAAAAGAGTACCCTCTGTTCAAGTAAGTACCTGTTTTATTGTTCTCCTGCAGTCCGAGTATTATTTATACTCGGACATTACACTGGCGACGGGCAGGTTCGAACTCACCTGCAGTACTGCATCACCTCATGGGTATCTTTTCCCTGACGGGAAGCTTCTTGGAGGTCGAAGTCAGGACGGCGGGCGTCGACCGCGGGTAACCGCCCAGGGATCTATCGGAGAGTTGCAGGGGAGGCTGTGGAGAGCTGGGCCTGGCTCCCCAGTCGAGGTGTTCCAGCAAGTCGTGCTGGCAGCAGGTAGTGCGCTGACCCTTCCGGACTGCAGCGGGCTCGGGCTCGATCGAGCGGCTCTGCAAAGGGGCCATGCAGCGTTGTCGGGAGGAAGAGAGAGAGAGAGGGTGGAGCGCACAGGGCGCGGTCGGTGCTCAAGAACAGGGCAGCGTGGAGAGGATAGAACGCGGGGAAGGAAAAGTGATACGCGCCAAAGCCGCGGGTCGCCGCCATTACCCTGTAGAACGCTAGGAGCAGCGTGGCAGCAAGGGGAAGACGGAAAAGCACGGGTGGCGCCATTTTATTACATTGGGGAAGAAGGAAAAGCGCGGGAGCCACCATTTTATTCCATTGGGGAAGAAGAAAAAGTGCGGGAGGCGCCATTTTAAATCACTCAAGATGCCGAAGAGTGGCAGTATCACTGCTTTTGACAATGAGGTAGAAGACTGGACCACGTATGTGGAAAGAATTGAAGTGTACTGCAAGGCAAATGAGGTGGCCGATGGAAAGAAGGCATCGGTATTATTAAATTCGATGGGCGCGAGAACGTACGGCCTATTGCAGAATTTAATTACCCCAGCTAAACCAATGGAGAAAAGTTTTGAAGAGATTGTTAATATCTTACAGGAACACATAGGGCTAGATTTTCAGTATAGGCAGTTTTGGGGCGCTAACCTTAGCGCCCGCCCGAAGTTAGCGCCCGCCCCAAAGTAGCGCCCCGTTGCCGGGAATTCAGTGGCTTCGCCCTAAGAGGTTGGTGGAGCGCTAAAAGAGGCGTTCCACTACTCTCTTTAGGCGCTAAGCCGGCGGGCCAGAGGGATAGCGCCCAGGCGGGGCGCAGCACGGGTGCGGTCATTTTTGCACTGACAGCAGACCCCGTGGTGCCGACCAGCTCTTAAAGGGGGAAGGGACGAATTGGTCTGCTGCCACGCCCTGCACACTGCAGCCTTGCAAAGAGGCCTCAACACTACTGCTCAGCCCCAGGGAGTCATGGCAACGCCAGAGAAGGCCCGTCAGCGTGCCCTGCGCTTCTCAGAGGGTGATCTGGACATCATGCTCACAGCTCTGGAGGTGAGGCGCAAGATCTTGTTTCCAGACAGTGGGAGGAATCCAACCCACCACGACTACACCAAAGCCTGGAAGCAGATCGCCCAGAGGGTGACGTTCACCGGCGAGGCCCCCAGGACCCACACACAATGCCGTAAGAAGTACAACGATCTGACCAGGATTGTGAGGGTGAGTAGCCTTTCCAGTCTCCTCCTCATTCTTGCATGTACACCTGACATGATGGGCAAAGGGACCTGAAAGTCCTTTTGGCCAGCCCTCAGCCAGCAGCATTGGGACAGTCATGAGCATCAAATGGCCATTCGGCACTCTACACTTTGGCCAAGCTATTCCACCATGGGAGGCAGTGCACACTACATCAGGGCTTCACTCTGTCCAAGCTATTCCACCATGGGAGGCAGTGCACACTACATCAGGGCTTCACTCTGTCCAAGCTATTCCACCATGGGAGGCAGTGCACACTACATCAGGGCTTCACTCTGTCCAAGCTATTCCACCATGGGAGGCAGTGCACACTACATCAGGGCTTCACTGCGCACTTACAGCCCGTCCTTTCTCTTGCAGGCTAAAGTAGCGTTTAATCGCCAGGCCCGTGCCAGGGGTGGCCACGCCAAGCTGCAGAAGCTCACTCGGCTGGAGGAGCGCGTGTGTGTGCTCATGGGAGCACGTGTGATTGTCCCCACAGCGTGCGGTGTATCCGACCCTCCACTGCCCGGCAATGGTAAGGACCTCGCCTTTTGGCCCTCTCGCGTCGCACTGGCCCATCCGAGCTACCTCCTTTGCCACTGTCCCACCAATGCGCTGAATCCCACCAGTCCTAACTCCCTCGCTGACGCCGTCTCCTCACTCTGAAGCTACTCTTGTGCATTCCTGCTTTCAGCTGGTGACGACCAGGACCCTGAGGCTGCCAGTGACAGCACCTCCAACCAGGAGGAGGAGGAGGAGCAAGCCGGACCTTCGGGGGAACAGTCACGTCCCGCAGGAGAGGAGGAAATGCTCGACACCTCCTCACTGGACGAGTGCCTGGAGGAACTGTCGCAGGGCAATGCAGCTTCTGGGACCAGTGGCGTCCAGCCACCCAGCAGCCGTGCGCGTGGCCCGCGGCCTTCCCCCCAAAGGGGGGAAGGATCAGAGGGGAGTGCTGCTGCTCGGCACACTCGCCGTCACCAACGCGGCAAGGGTCCCCTAGTTCGGCCCCCTCCTCCCCAGCGGGAGAGTCGCGACTCCAGTCCGGACACCTTCACTTCGGAGGAGGTGCGGAAGCTCGATCAGATGGCCGACGACTCGGACCGGCGCCACACGGAGCTCATGAGCGTGGTGGGGCGCATGCCTGAGGCCATCGAGTCGCTGGCGACCAGTGTGCGCGAGTTCGGGGCAGCAACTGCCGCGACTGGCCGCATGCTAACTGATGCCGTCAAGACCCTGGCGGATGTGATGCACGCGCACACCAGGACCACAGGGCCACTCACTGCTGCCACACGCGCTGTCTCAGGCAGGCATCGCCAGGGCAGGCGCCGCGCTGGACCATCCCAGCAAGCCGGCCGTCGGCTGATTGCTGCGGATCCTGCAGTGCGGGCCCGGCCGAGTGCCACCGCGCCACAGCACCAGCCAGCGCATCCCAGACGCCAGCTGGCCCACATTGCACCATCCGTCGCCGCCATTCCCCCTCTGGGGCGTCAAGGGCAAGCGGCTGCAGCTGATGGTGGCCAGGCTCAGGCGCGCCACTCAGGAGACGGCCCCTCGAGGCCCAAACGCCGTGTAGGCCGCCCCCCAGCGGCATCTGGCGGAAGGGCATCTGAGCCTCAGGCGCCTTCCCCCAGCCTCGCAGCAGCCACTGGGCAGAGCTTGCGAAGGAGCAGCAGGCAGGGCAGGGGAGGCAAAATGCTGGCCAAGGTCTCGCCCTCGCGGGCCACTCAGTAGAGGGTGTGGCCAGCTTTCCTTTAATATGGCGGTGGCCATCTTTATTTTGCCCATGGTTGTGCTTTTGGAGGGCTTTTTTTTTGCGTTAGGCCGACGTTGAGGCCCGGTTTCAATAAAGGTGGAGTGGCTCCTCCCCAGTTTGTGGGAGTGAGTCGTTTGTTGGGCTTTTTGTGGGGCCCGTTTATTGTTTTTGGGGATTCATGTGGGAAGGGCTTTTCATTTTTGTTTAATAAAAAATTATCTTTATTCATGCAGTCTCCATGGTTGTTCTTCTTAGTGTTTGTTGGCTTCGCCGGCTGAGGGCTTGTGGAGCGGCTGCATTCATCTTCCCTCATGGCCCCTGGCCATTCCCTGACAGGGGGCTTAGAAGTACCGTGTAATAAGGTGGCGTCGTGCGGCCCTTGGCCCTGGTCGCTCCCTCCTGGGAACGTACTCCTGCTCCTCCTCCTCCTCCTGAGGTGCTGGTCCAACGTCAGGTGGCAGTGCCTGAGTCCTGCGGATAGCCAGGTTGTGTAGCATGCAGCAAACCACCACAAATTGGGAGACCCGGTCCGGCGAATACTGGAGAGCTCCTCCGGAGCGATCAAGGCAGAGGAACCGCTGCTTGAGGACCCCAATAGTTAGCTCGATGATGTTGCGGGTGGTTTGATGGCTCTCGTTGTAGGCCTCTTCAGCAGCGGTCCTGGGCGCGCGGAGCGGGGTCATGAGCCAGGTGCACAAAGGATAGCCTTTGTCCCCGAGTAGCCATCCTCTTGGGGGAGGCTGTGCCTGGAACATGTCATGCACAGTACTCTGCCGCAGGATAAAGGCATCGTGGCTGCTGCCTGGGAAGCTGGCATTGACTGCCATGATGCGCTGCTTGTGGTCACAGACCAGCTGCACATTCAGAGAATGGTAGCCCTTCCTGTTGCGATACTGCTCGCCATGCTCCAGAGGGGCCCGCAAAGCCACATGCGTACAGTCAATGGCGCCCTGCACCAAGGGGAATTCCCCGAGTCTGGAAAATCCCAATGCGCGCTGATGCTGGCTCTCCAGGGCCATGGGGAAGGAGATGAATTGGCTTCTCCTTCTGAACAGTGCTTCGGTCACCTGGCGGATGCAGCGATGCGCGCCGTACTGGGAGATGTTTGCTATGTCCCCAGCAGCGTATTGGAAGGAGCCGGTGGCATAGAAGTTCAATGCCACTGTCACCTTCACTTCCACCGACAGAGACGTCCTGCACCTGAGCTTTGGCCGCAGATCTCGGCGAAGCAGGTGGCAGATCTCTGCAATCACCCCCTTCCGGAATCGGAGCCTTTTAACACATTGCGCGGCACTCATGTTTAGGT
Organism: Somniosus microcephalus; assembly: GCF_052327205.1. Classification (NCBI taxonomy): domain Eukaryota; kingdom Metazoa; phylum Chordata; class Chondrichthyes; order Squaliformes; family Somniosidae; genus Somniosus; species Somniosus microcephalus. Next base: position 54,017,092 of record NC_141010.1, on the reverse strand, counting down.
AGGAGCGCTGCTGGCGGTATAGCCTGACTGGGTAAGGCCTACATGGCCGACGCCTGTAGCCCCCTCTGCCTCTAGCCAGGGCTGCCCCTCTCACATTGCGTCTGCGAGCCCTACGGACATGGAGCTGCAGCTCCGCGTTGGCACCCCATGCAACCCCCATCAAATCCTGGCAAACACTCTAATTTCCAAATGGCCACTTGCAGCGCTGTTGCCTGAGTCCAAAAATACCTGGCTCTTGCTGCTTGAAACCAGTTAGCTATCCTCCTTGTTGTGTCTCCAGAAATGCGTTGCACAAGACTGTTTTCTGAAATAATGGATGGCCTTTATACTGGAGAGGACGTTCCCTTTAATTAGCGCCCCCCGGGGCCCGCGCTGGTTGTGTTGCGTTCCTTTTTCCAAACGCTCCGGCCGCCCGCCGCACAATGGGGCGGTCCGACTGAAGTTTGCAATCGGGGCGGCCAAAGGGCGTTGCACGAGGATGTGACGTCATTTTCTGCGCGCGCAGCCGGGCGGGCGCTAAACTTTGCGCCGGCGCTAACGGGCAACTTAATTTGGGGCGGGGCGCAAACTGCGCTGCGCCCGGGCGCTACACGCATAGCGCCCGGAAATCACTTCTCTTAAGGCGCTAACTGCTGGCGCAAGCAACTGAAAATCTAGCCCTTAAACTCTACACTGCTGCTGACAGCAGAAAGATTCAAGTTCCATAAAAGAAACCAGCACAAAGATGAGAGCAATGCTGACTATCTTACGGAACTACGCAAGTTATCGAAGCACTGCCAGTTCGGAGCAGGACTGGCAGACACCTTGCGGGATAAGTTTGTCTGCGGGCTCCAGAGTGAAGGAACCCAGAAACGACTACTTTCGGAAAAGGACCTGACGCTGGAACAGGCTTTCAGCGTGGCAGTATCCTACGAAGCAGCAGCACGGGGAGCTGCGGAAATACAACAGAAACCACAAGAATACAGCATTAACGAAATGGCGTATGGAGCAGAAAAGTGCTATCGCTGCGGCAGAACAACCCATGATCAGAAGGGCTGCTGGGTTAAGGACAAAGTGTGCAGGCAATGTGGCAAAATGGGACACATAGCAAGAGTCTGCAGGTCAGGAAAGAAAACCAACACTACAAGAACTACTAAGGAAAAGTACAAGAAAGTAAAGAAATTGACAGACAGTAGTTCGGAAGATCAGGAGAGTGATAAGGACTCCGGGAGCAGGAGACTAAGTTGTCTAAAGTTACACAACGTGATAGCAAAGGAGGATCACCGAGCCATTTGGGTCACCCTCATGATAGCAGGGTCCCCAGTAAAGATGGAATTGGACACAGGATCAGCGCTAACTGTCATGAATCGACGAGACTATGAGCGGCTATTCTCACACATTCCCTTGAAGGACACTTCCATTGTATTGAAGACATACATGGGGCAAAAAGTCTACCCCAGAGGAAAAATAAGGGTGCCAGTTGAATACAACGGCAAGGAAACACAGAAACTGTATCTATATATACTACCAGATGGAGGACCACCATTATTGGGACGTCAATGGATCCGAAAAATACAATTGGACTGGCATTCCATTCAGGCGCTAACTGTGACTGATAAAAAGGATGATGACGTCACACCTGGACGTCTGTCAAAAATTCTAACTGACGCAAAAGAGGTGTTCCAACAAGGACTTGGGACTCTAAAAGGAGTAACGGCACTGAAAAAAATTGAAGATAAAGCAAACCCAAAATTTTTTAAGGTCAGACCGGTACCTTCCGCGATCCGCCCAGCCGTTGAAGCAGAGCAGGAGAGTCTGGAGCGTTCGGGTGTGCTGTCCAAGGTGGACTGGAGCGAGTGGGCCACAACCATCGTTCCTGTAATGAAGAAATCATTGAGCAGCACGCCTGGGGAACCGAAGAAGGATCGCATCTGTGGGGACTTCAAGGTAACTTTGAACCCAGTCCTGCACACAGTACAATATCCACTTCCACGGATAGAAGATATTTTCGCCTCACTATCTGGAGGGAAACGCTTTACAAAGATTGATCTGGCCCAAGCGTATCTACAAATGGAGGTGGAAGAAGCGTCTAGGAAATAACTCACGATAAACACTCACAAAGGCCTTTACCAGTACAATCGACTGGTATTCAGGGTAGCATCAGCCCCGGCTATTTGGCAGAGGGCGATGGACCAAGTCCTGCAGGGTATCCCGGGGACCCAGTGTTATTTGGACGACATCCTGGTTACGGGCGAAAATGACAGTGAACACCTTGCCAACCTGGAGCAGGTGCTCATGAGATTACAGGAATATGGGCTATGAGCCAACTGCCCCAAATGTGAGTTCTTCAGGAGACAAATCTCATATTGGGGCCACATGATTGATGAGGAAGGGTTGCATAAGTCGCCGGACAAGATTGAGGCTGTAGTCAAGGCTCCAGCACCGGAAAATGTGTCGCAACTGAGGTCGTTCCTCAGGTTGGTGAACTACTACCATAAGTTCTTGCCGAATTTATCCACAATTCTGCACCCACTGAATGCCCTACTGCAAACTGGAGTAACATGGAAATGGAGTGATGAGTGTAAGCGTGCCTTTCAGAAATGTAAATGCCTAATCACTTCAAAAGTAGTATTGGCCCACTACAATCCAACGCTACCGATTCGGTTAGCATGTGATGCGTCTCCCTACGGCATCGGAGCGGTGCTGTCACACAAATTCCCTGACGGTTCAGAGAGGCCAATAGCCTTTGCGTCGCGCTCGTTAACCTCAGCCGAGCGTAACTACGCCCAGATTGACAGGGAGGCCCTCAGCCTGGTGTGGGGGGTGAAGAAGTTCAATCACTATCTGCATGGGCAGAAATTGACCTTACTGACTGATCACCAGCTCCTGGTCTCCATTTTTAACCCAAAGGGCGGCGTTCCGGTGATGACGGCGCAACGGCTGCAAAGATGGTCACTTTTTCTAGGGGCACATCAGTACGACATAGAGTACAAGGGTACGAAACAGCATGGAAATGCTGATGGGCTGTCGTGCCTACTGTTGCCTACGGTAGAGGAAGCACCTGCAGTGGACCTTGTTGAGATATTCCATGCGACCATAGTCGAATGTCGACCTGTTACAAATGCAAGTATAGAGAAGGAAACCCGAAATGACCCGACACTCTCTCGGGTCTATGATTTGACGGTGAAGGGATGGCCAGCACATGGTGACTCACTGTTGCCAGCATTCTCGCCAAGGAGAGAACAGCTGTCAGTGTGCCGGGGGACCTGGATGTGTGGATCCCGAGTGGTAATACCACCCAAGTTGAGAGATAGAGTGCTCAATGAGCTTCATGAGGGTCATCTGGGAGGGGTAAAAATGAAGAGCCTAGCCAAGGCGTTTGTGTGGTGGCCGGGTATCGATAAAGAAATCGAGGATATGACCAAGAGATGCACAGGATGCCAGAAGGTCCAAAACGCTCCACCACAGGCCCCGCTACATCCATGGGAGTGGCCCTCATCTCCATGGCAACGGGTACACATTGATTTTGCTGGTCCATTTATGGACTCAATGTTCCTAATCGCTCTGGACACCCATTCGAAATGGCCAGAGGTCATCAAAATGTCCTCCACCACCACGGAGAAAACTATTGCAGTCCTATGGACCATCTTTGCCAGCAATGGCTTGCCAGAACAGGTTTGCTCCGACAATGGGCCACAGTTTGTGTCAGAGGATTTCCGGAGGTTTCTGAGGAATAATGGGGTGAAGCATTACACATCTGCCCCATTATCATCCAGCCACAAATGGATTGGCTGAGAGGTTTGTTCAGGCCTTTAAAAAGGCAATAAAGGCAATGCATAATGACGACATACCACTACAACACAAGGTGGATAATTTCTTGTTTGCTTACCGGAATGCGACACATGCAGTCACCAACCAAGCTCCAACCATAATGTTCTTCAACCGAAGGCTAAGATGTCGCCTGGATTTGCTCAAACCAAACATAAGACGAGATGTTGAGGATAAGCAATTCCAGCACATAAATGAGAAGCCAACCAGGAGCTTCAAGATAGGGCAACCAGTCTTGGCCCGCGACTACCGAACAGAAAAATGGCAGCCAGGAACGATATGCACACAGCAGGGACCACTAATGTACACATTGGATGTTGGAGAGAGCATCGTGAGACGCCATGCTGACCAGATTCTAGAGTCACAGGAACAAGCCAAACCCATACCACGAGCAGGTGCGCTTGGTAATCAACCCGAAGTACAGATTGCGTCTACCTCAGAAGCAGTGGTATTGGAAGCTGACGAACCAACCAATGACAATGAGCCAGAATCAACTCCGCCGCAAGAACAGGATACTCGAGAAAGGCGCTATCCAGTCAGGATCAGGAAGCCTCCTCAAAGACTGAACTTATAAATGATTATTTCAGTTGATGTATATAGTACAGAGAAAATTGTAATTGTAAATAGTTATTATTTAGTTGTTAAACGAATGTTATGTACTGTTTATCTAAAAGGGGAGGAATTGTTGTGTATGTACCTATAAGAGAAGAACTGATTCTATACTGCAGTACCGGCAGTGACCACCCCTGTATATAAAGCCATAGCAGGCTTCTGTACGTCAGTCTTGAGTTCCCCTCTGTTCAGTAAATACCTGTTTTATTGTTCTCCTGCAGTCTGAGTATTATTGATACCCGGACACTACAGGTAGGACCGCCTACTGCATCTTCTGGACGTCAGATCGTGTGCGGTGCCACGCTAGTAAGGAGATGGAGCACGTGCGCAAGAACTGCCCCGCCTCCCAGGCCGCCAAAAGAGCGGAGACGGCCGAGGTTGGCGCTACCAGTGCTCCTCCTCCTGCCCTCGCATTGGAAGCAGCAGTTGTGTGGCTGACAGCAGAGGTTACCGTTTTCACAGCCTCCGGCAGCCTGGGAGTAGGAGGTGTGGGGTAGGTGGGGAAGGGTGAAGAGCACGTCTGGGCTCTTTACACGGGAGTCCTCCCTGTTCCTTTGGGCATCTAGCAGGGAGAGTGCTGCGTTGAGCAGTCGTGCGCAACAGGTTTTCATGGGCTCCCCAAGCTGCCTGCAGCAATGAGTCTTCCACGTTTACACAGGACCCCAAGGTCCTCCAGTTGCTGAGTCGACCCCATCTGCACCTCCAGGCCCATTGAGCTCCAACAAGTGCAGAAACTTGATCATCACATCATGCAAACCATCAAGGTGATCCAATCTACCCCCTTTCCCTGGACCTGCCTCCAGTCCCACATCTACCTTGGCTGTACGCCGGGGCTTTTGTTTCATCAGGTTTGGTTGGTTCCCAATGTTTTACGTAATCAGTTCCTGTACCAGGTGCACGATGCCCCAACAGCAGGAGATCAGTAACATTAGTGCCTAATACAGGTCACTGTGGCCCTCTTTGAGGATGTCACCCATTATTGCGCTAATTGTTTGTTTGATTTGTTCAACCCAGATCCCAATACGAAGAAAGCTTTCCTGCAACACACTCGTCCCACTGCTGGGCAGTTACATGCCATTACCGACTAACCGTACATCTCCACACTACATCAGTCCCGCTGAGGCGGCAATCGCGATCCACGTTAACACATATTGAACCGGTCCAATGGGAAGTAGGACAACAGGGATTCGACACAACAGGCCCGCTCTCCCCACGATACCGTGGACCGTTCCAGTTATGGACAAAGCAAGGCCACTGGTTTATAAGGTGCAGGTATGGCTAAAGCAAGCTCAATGTTTCCATGTCAACCAGTTGAAATTTTTTACCCTCTCCAACCCTTTCCCCTCTGACCCAGCTTCCGCCGTGCGCTCCCTCCACATCTGGGGCAATCGACGCTCTGGGTCTTGGGCCGCTCAGCTGGGGAGACCCCGATCAGGATCAGCCAGCAGCGCGGGATCAACACGATTTGTCAGACCCTGTGGGCGGAATCCACCTCAGGTATACCTGGTCCAACTCGAAGTACAGAGAGGCCACGTCGGCCATAGAATCACAGACTCTTACAGCACAGGAGGAGGCCATTGGGCCCATCGTGCCTGTGCTCTTTGGTAGAGCTATCCAATTAGTTCCACTCCTCTTTTCTTCCCCTAGCCCAGCAAACCCACCCCCCCCTTCAGGCAGTGCATTCCAGGTCACAACAACACGTCATTTCCTCAGATCACCTCTGGTTCCTTTGCCAATCAATTTAAATCTGTGTCCTCTGGTCACTGATCCTTCTGCCACTGGAAACAGTTTCTCCTTATTTACTGGATCAAAGTCGTTGATGATTTTAAACACCATCAAATCACCTTTTAACCTTCTCTGCTCAAAGGGGATTACCGCTGCTTCTCCAGTCTCCCCACATCACTGAAGTCCTTCAGTTTGGGTTGTAAGCCCCAGACCAGCTCCAAGAAACAGATGTGAAAGAAATGACTTGTGCTTTATTCACTGATGGCTTCTGCCTCAGCTCCTCTGCTGCTGAAACCTTCATTTTTGCCTTTGTAACCTCCAGACTCAACAATTCCACTGCTCTCATGGCCGGCCTCCCATCTTCCATCCGCTAAACTTCAGCTCATCAAAAATTCTGCTGCCCATATCCTAAATCTCAGCAAGTCCCGTTCACACGTCGCTCCTGTGCTCGCTGATCCACATTGGCTCCTGCCTCAGCAACGCCTCAGATTTAAAATTCTCATCCTGGTGTTCAAATCCCACCATGGCCTCACCCCTCCCCATCTCGCCAATCTCCTCCAGTCCTACAACCTTCCGTGAACTTTACAATCCTTCTATTCTGGCCTCTTGTGCATCCCAGACTTCCTATACTCTACCATTGATGGCCTGCCTTCAGCGATTTAGGCCCCAAAGCTCTGGAATTCCACCACCCCTCCCCCCACCGCACCTCTCCTCCTTAAAGCCTACCTCTTTGTTCAAGCTTTTAGTCACCTGTCCCAATATCTCATGTGGCTCGATGTGAATTGTTGTTTAACATTCCTGTGAAGCGCATTGGGACGTTTTACTACATTGAAGGCGCTATATAAATGCAAGTTGTTGTTGTTCCACTGCGTCCTGACCAGGCAGTGTCCCCCATTGGATCTGGAACCTGAAAGTGGAACAACAGCCACTTCAGTCTCAGGCTCTCTGATAATGATGTCCACAGGCCCATCCTGTGCAACGCGACACAGTGAGCTCTGCGAGGACGTGCCACGATGGAAACCATCAGGGGATATTATGATGCGACACTCGTAGTCAAGGCCACGCAATTCGACACCAAATCCAAAGACAATATTATGGGCATTGAAACCTGAGCACAGGACCATGTATTTCGGACTAGGTGACTGCAAGCAAACACGGTGGGGTGGAGTAGGTGCAATAATCGGAGTATTTAGAACAGGTGTCTCAGTCTGGAATAGAGTGGATGTGGAGAATACTGAGCAACGTGCCATTTATTATGAAACTGGTGTGGCCAATTAGGTTGAGCGACCAGTACTAAAGGGAGTCGTGGGACTAGCACAGGAAGCGAGATACACTGTGAATAATATGAATAATAGAGCTAAATTGTTTGATCGTGATAATCTATGCTGAGGATCACAGAAAGTAGGACACGCAGCGAATTGTATAGAGTGAGGAGCCTATGAACTCGTGTATTGACCAGACACTAAGGGGGAGAAATTCATTATAGCCCAGGAGTGGCCGCTAACTTTGAAAAAGTTTGAGATTTAGCACCAGGCGCGAATGAATCTCGCTGCACGTAAAATTCAGTGTCATCGCTCAAAGAAAGGATGGGAACGCTAAATCAAGCGCTAACGGCCTAGTTCAGTGGCGTTAGACTCACAGCAATGACCAATATCTGGTGTAGTCTAATCGCAAGTTGTCATTGCCACAGGTTCTTTCCAGTTCTTAAAGGGAAGGTTCATTCATGCTGCAGCACCTCATTCTCAGCATTGCTGGCTGTGCAGCTGCCTCAGCCAGCAGGAGCCAGGGAGAAGGAGCCCAGGAGCAGAAGGAGGAAAGTGGTGGCCTCATTGACCAGGAAGAGGAGGAGATCGACAGCAGACTGCAGACCACCACCATAACAACTGAGGTGCCTGGAGAGAGAGGACAGGAGAGGAGAAGAGAAAAAGGACGGCCAACATAAACATCAACAGAAGGGAGGCCTTTTCATCACTGCCTCCCCGATTGGCCTCCATTTCAAGAGAGGGAGAGAGGGGAGAACAACACAACAGAACAACCAACACCACCTGTTTGGAAGGAGGGAAGATAACATCTACAGGTGGGTGTTATTTGGTGCACTCTCCCAGAGACTTTGTATTGTAGGTGGGGGGAGGAAAGAAGAAGGCCGGAATACCAAGGGGTGTCTGTGTGTGTGTGGCTCTTGTTAAAAACTAGGCCACACGCACCACTAATAAACACCCCTTCTCATTGCCTGACTTGGGATAGCTGGAGCTGCCTCGGTGAAGACCACAATTCTATTAACCATCGTTAAGACCTGGTGTAGAACTGAGCCTGGGCATCTCCAGCTTTCCCAGGTGAAAACATCTGCTCCCCCCGCCGGAATACCAGCATTGACTTTAATTTACATCGGAGAGTGTACCCCTGCCAACACCCACCCACCATCCTGAGTGATGACCCAGCCCTTGCGGCCTCCCTCCTTCCCACCCCATCTCTCTCTCCCTGCCTCTCTCTCAAAGAGGCAGCTCTATTTCTTCTATACTAATTGCCACTTGAGCAGAGGGGAGAAGGCCCCTCTCCCAATTCCAGTTAATAAGGGGAGAGGTGTGCCTTCAATTTAAACAGCTCCCTCTGCTCAAGAGAAGACATAAAAACAACCAAGGCCATTCACATCTCTAGGCCTGTGACTTGGGGTGAGTGTAGCCCTTTTTTAAAACCACCCACTAATGGTGACCACATCTTCGCCGGTGACGGGGCCAGCCAGGTCGTATGCGGGAGAGGCAGCCACATCCACAGCGGCTCCCGCCGCTTCTGCTGCCCCGTCACCTTTTAGACTAATAACTAAGAAGCTTGGGGTGAAGAGCTGCGCTCACCCCAACATGACGATTGAGGCCTGCGTAAAAGCCATGGCTGGGGTTGTCGGCCCCTCAGCCATCGTAGCAGCCTCAAAAATGTACAGGAAGGCTGTGTTCTTCCTGGGGTCGGAGTGGGCGGTGTCCCTGGCCGTCGCCAAGGGGCTGACCATGGGCGGGACCTTCCTGCCGGTGGATCCTCTCGAGGCCACCGCGCAGAGGATCGTCATCTCCAACGTCCCGCCCTTTGTTCCTGGTGAGCTCCTCCTCCCCCACTTACGCCAACTTGGGGAGGTGAGGTCGGGGATAACTCCCATCCCGCTCAGCTTCAGGTAAGCCAGCCTTCGCCACGTTTTCTCCTTCCGGCGCCAGCTATTCATCCAGCTGGTGCGGGAGGTGGACACCGACGGGGCGTTCGTGGTCCTCCACGAGGGGACCGCCTATCGCGTCTTCTGGATGTCGGACGGTGTGCGGTGCCACGCCTGTAAGGAGGTGGGGCACGTGCGGAAAAACTGCCCCGCCTCCAAGGCCGCCAGATCGTCTGGTGTGTCCGAGGCTGGCGCCGCCGCCGCTCCTCCCCTCGGGTCTGTCCGCGTGTCGGAAGCCAATGCCACCAAGGCCTCCGGCAGGGGGGAGGGAGCCTGTCCAGGCGGAAGGAAGGCGCAATGAAAAACAAAACACCTTAGGGTGGGTCCCCCTGTGGAGGGCCAGCCCTTGGACCTCGAGCCCCATACACCCGCGCTCCTCGCGGAGCTAAGGAAAGTGGGAGTGGCCTCGTGCCCGAGCCTGTGGCCGCAACTGCCGTTGCAGAACCGTCAATACCTGCGGCCGGGCTGGGGCCCGAGGATCCCGACAAACCTGCTCCGCCGGAGTGGGCAGAGGAGGAGGCCTCTGCAGACATGCAGGTCTCCCTCGCTCCCTCCGTGCTAAAAAGGCATGACCCCCTGGAAGAGGAGGAGGACCGAGAGGAGGAAGGTCCCTCCGAACAGGGGGAGTCGCCGCCCGCTGCGGGTACTGCGCCGACGCGCCCCCCCCCAGCCGTCATCATCTCGGGCGATCAGCAGGGGTCGCCTGTCCCTCGGGAGGATGAGACAGATGTGTCTATCCGGCACGTGCCTCCCGGGGATGGGGAAGAGACCCTGCCCGTGGGGGCGGTTGCGGAACAACCCGCGGCGAATGACAAATCTGAACCGTTACTCCTCGCCGGGTCGGGCGTCCCGGGGACTGGGGCGGGCGAGCTTGAAGAAGCTGAGCTCGCCCAATGCAACCCCAACATTTCCCAGGGACTGCTCGACCTGGTTGAAGTTTTAAATCACGATACCCCATCCGCTGGGTCGGAGGCTGGTGGCGGGGAGGAGGAAGGCCCCCCGACTCCATCTCTGACGTCGGCGCCAGACGTACTGGAGGAGCTGGGATTTGTTATCTCCCCGGTTTCTCCAGACGTTCTGGCATCTGAGGCGGAGGGGGACCCCGAACCGCCGCCGTCGTCTGGCCCGGCGCCCCTGGAGGAGCCCAGGGAGGAATCCTCTGCCACCGATCCTGGGGGTGGGATCCGGGCAGAGGTGGGACCGGCTGGTGCGGCTGAGCCGTTCGCTGCTCCCTGCGCGACGGACGGGTCGGCCGCTGGCGACGATCCCCTGGAGGTGGACGGGGACTCGGTGATGGGCGCGGAGGATGATTTGGACTCCATCGCCGACGAGGCGGTGGATGACCTCGTGCCCCTCACCGAATCTTCCCTCATTCCCGTCGCGGAACTCCAGGATTTTATGGCCATGTGCCTGGGTCGGCACAATAAGATCCGGCTGGCCCTCAACAGGTGGTCGGAGCTGGCGCTGCTCATCGTATCCGTCCGCACCACTGTCAAGGTCATGGGTGCGGACGAGGGCGTGAGCCCGCTCGAGCTGCGTCAGCTCAGAATGTTCCTCACTGGGCTGCTGAGGAAGTGGCGGCTGCGCTCCCTTCCCCCGTTAGGTGTAGGTAGAGGTTGCACTCTGCTTCTGACATGACGATAACCATAGCCAGCTTCAACATCAACGGCAGCAGGGAGGCGCGCCGTAGATTTAATAACTTCTCGGTCCTTCGGGACGGGAAGTATGCGGTTTGCTTCCTGCAAGAAACCCACACCGTTCCGGGAGACGAGGCCACGTGGCTCCTGGAGTGGCAAGGAGGGGTCAGCATGAGTCACCTCTCCAACAATTCCAGCGGGGTGGCTATCTTACTGGCCCCGCATTTTCGGCCGGAGAACTTTGGGGTCAAGGAGCACGTGCCGGACCACTTGCTCCAGGTCACTGTTCACCAGGGGGGCGTGCCGCTCCATCTAGTGAATGTTTACGCCCCCCAGACCGGTGCGCAGCAAGTGCGCTTCTTTGAAGAAGTGTCCGCTCTTCTGGGCTCCGTCGACGTGGGCGAGTGCGTCATCCTCGGGGGGGGATTTTAACTGCACCCTCGAGGCGAGGGACCGTTCGGGTCCCCCGCGAAGCCCGGTGGCGATGGAGAAGTTGAGGGACCTGGTCAGGTCCTTCGACTTGGTGGACGTCTGGCGAAATCTCCATCCTGACTCCAGCGCCTTCACTAGCGTGAGGTCTGGAGGAGGAAGGTCCAGAATCGAACGCCTTTACATTTCCCGGGCGTACGTCTCCTGCGTTCCGGCGGCTTCCATGCAGCCGGTGCCGTGCATGGACCACCACCTGGTGTGGACGGAGCTCGCTCCGCTGCGCATGTGTGGCGGTCCACATACTGGCATTTTAACAACTTGCTGCTGGAGGACGTGCGGTTCCGGGCCGACTGGAGCAGGAAGTGGGGAGGCTTCCCCTCCTTGAGGCTATGGTGGGACGCGGGCAAGGCTCACGTCCGTCTCTTCTGTCAGGAGTACATGAAGGGGTCGACCAAGAGGCGGGAGGCCCGGGTCAGACGGTTGGAGAAGGAGGTACTCGACCTGGAGTCCCGTCTCGGTCAATTCGTGGAGGACCCGGCCCTGCGGAGGGTGTACGAAGAGAAGGGCGGCGCGGTGAAGGACCTGCAGCTCGTCGGGTCCCGAGGCGCGTACGTGAGGTCGCGGATCCAGTTCCTGCAGGACCTGGACCGCAGCTCCCCCTTCTTCTACTCGCTGGAAAAAGACGGGGGGTCCGTAAGCTGCTCTTGGGGCTGCTGGCCGATGATGGATCTCTGATCTCGGATCCGGAGGGGATCAGCGCGGAGGCCCACGCCTATTACGGGGCACTGTTCTCTCCGGATCCGTCCAGCGAGGATGCGCGCAGAGTTTTGTGGGAGGAGCAGCCGAAGGTTGGCCCGGAGGGCGCCGAAAAATAGGACGCTCCGCTGAGCCTGGCGGAGCTGACCGGCGCCCTCGGCCAGTTCTCCAGCGGAAAGTGCCCGCGGCTGGACGGGCTGACCGTGGAGTTCCACAGGGCGTTCTGGGACGTCGACTACGCGCGGGTCCTGGGGGAAAGTTTGGTGACCGGGGAGATGCCCCTCTCTTGGCGCAGGGCGGCTATTGTCCTGCTGTCTAAGAGGGGTGATCTCCGCCTACTCAAGAACTGATGCCCGGTCTCCCTCCTCAGCACGGACTACAACATTTTTGCCAGGGCCATGTCTGCTCACCTTGGCACTGTGCTGGCCCACATGATCCACCCCGACCAGTCCTACATGGTCCCAGGCCGGACCATCCACGACAACATCCATCTGGTCCGGGACCTGGTCCACCATTCCCAGAGGGCTGGTCTGTCGGTCGCCTTCCTTTCCCTGGATCAGGAGAAGGCATTCGACAGGGTGGATCACGAATATCTCTTCGGGACTCTGCACGAATTTTGTCACCCGGATCTGACTTCTGTACGCCACCGCGGAGTGTCTGATTAAAGTTAATGGGTCTTTGACGGCGCCCCTTCGTTTCGGGAGGGGCGTGCGTCAGGGATGCCCCATGTCCGGTCAGTTATATGCCGTTTGCGTGGAGCTTTTCCTGCGCCTCTTGCGGAAGAGGTTGACGGGACTGGCTCTGCAAGGGCCGGGCGTGGAGGTGGTCCTCTCGGCTTACGCCGCTGATGTGCTCCTCACTGTCACGGATCCCGCTGACTTGCGGAGGATGCGGGAATGCCAGCAGATTTACTCGGACGCATCCTCCGCCAAGATCAACTGGGAGAAATGTTCCGGACTCCTGGTGGGTCAGTGGTGGGTGGACTCCCTGCCGGAGGAGTTCAGGCCCTTCGCCTAGAGCACAACGCACCTCCTCTACTTGGGAGTCTACCTTCGCCCTCCTGAGGACGCCTGGCCGGCAAACTGGCAAGAGCTGGAGGCCAAAGTCACCGCTCGCCTAGGACGCTGGACAGGACTGCTCCGAGTGTTGTCCTACAGGGGTCGAGCGCTCGTCATAAGCCAGCTGGTGACCGCCATGTTGTGGTACCGGTTGGTCACTTTGATCCCTCCCCCTGCGTTTGTCGCCAAGATGCAGAAGAAGCTCATCGACTTCTTCTGGGACAAAAGGAAGCACTGGGTCTCTGCCGCGGTTCTGTGTCTCCCGCTTAGGGAGGGCGGTCAGGCGCTGGTGTGCCTTCGCACCCAGGCTGCGACTTTCCGTCTTCAGACGCTGCAGAGATACCTGTATGTCGAGAATCCTCCGAGATGGTGTGCGCTGGCGACTTATTTCTTCCGCCAGCTGCACGGCCTCAATTACGACACGCAGCTCCTGTTTGTGAAAGTGGGCGGTACACGTGCCAGCCTGCGGGAGCTGCCTGTCTTCTACCAGGAACTGCTATGGGTTTGGAACTACGTCGCTTCCAGGTGGAGCTCTCCCCCGTCAGGAGTGGCGGCTGTCCTTCGGGACCGCGGGTTCGGGTGGCTGGCGGAGCGCAGGGCTGTACCTGGCAAGGTGACTAGAGTCGGGGACCTGCTCGATGGCGGAGGAGCTGGCGCGGCGCCTCTCTTGGGCCAACGTCCGGCTCGAGGTTAAAGCCATCGAGTCGGTGAAAGCGGCACTGGGCCCCGACTCCACTAGGTGTATCGAGGAGGCTCAGGCACGTGGGACGATCCCGTCCGAGCGTTTCCCCCATTCGGACGGAATTCCTCATCGGCGCCCGGCCCCGAAACTCCCCTCGACTACCGGCGCCTCACAACTTGAGCCATCTCGAGGAAATACCCTCCGTGCCCTTTCATTCCGCACGGAGGTGTTTCCTGTACGGGCTTGTAGGGGGTTTCTCTTGCTTGCTCTGGTCTCCTGCCAGGCTTCTTGCAATAATTACCCATGAGTGGTTCGACCCACTCGCCCCTACGGTTCTCGACTTTGGACTTGGTGCAGGGAGCTGTAGTGCAGAAAAACTCAATAGACCAGGTCGAATAGCACGAAATGGATGCCTTTATTGAACAGTTTGCAGCACTATAAAATACATGTCCTATGCATAGATTAAAGAAACTACAAGCATGCACACATCTATAAACTTAACTCTATGGAAATAGGGAACACACGGCACATCGTAAAAGGGGTAACACATTACAACTACCCTTAACCCCCTCCCCTAGACCTAACTAAGTTTCGATTTGAGGAACTCGGGACCATGCTCACCACTTTAAGAATTGCGAAAAGGGGTTTGCAGCCTTTCGACACAGCTTTCCGTCGTCACGTGGGTTTGGAAAGTTCTGGCGCAGCTTGTTTTCCTCTTGGTTCTCCTGCGATGTAGGCAGCCGGTACAGCCTTGGTGAGCGCTCGCCACAGATGAATCCGTTACCGACGTGATTTTAAGAACTGGATGCACATGGGTGAATCCATTACCGATGTGATGTTGAGACACTGGAGTGCTGGGCCCCGAGAGTCCTCTTATACAGTCATAATAATTGTCCTTCTGATTTGAAGCAGAGCTGGAGCACAGGGTGTCTTCTTCTTCGGCCTGGGTCGTCGATGATCTCCCGACAAAAGTACCCGGGCCACCCTCGTCGTCTTCTCGTCGTGGCCGGGCCTTGCCTGCCCGAGCACCGAACACGGTCCGAACCGAAATGCTGCTTGGTTCCGATGGAGTCTGTCCCGAAGCGTTTTTGAAGCATCCAAGAAGTGAAGCCGAAGTGAATCGTCGTGAAGCGTGAAGTGAAGCGTACTGATGGACTTTTTCAATCCACAGTTATACCTTTTTGGAACATTCTTATCTCCCGCCAAATCATAGTCCTGTCTTTGTAATAATTTTGGCGGGCAGAACTCTCTGCAGGGGTGTTTTGTCTTCATAACGGGAGTCGGTGATAGCTTAACTGGCCTTCCTGGGCCGATAATGTCTTTGTTTTGTCACCGTAACTCGGCTTGTACATTGATCGGTCTGGAGATGGCCCTTGATGGCTGTTAAATGGCTTCTCTTTGTACAGTAAATGGGTTAAAGTGTTCATTCAATTGTCCACCCATTTCTTGATGGGCCTCACCCTGCTACCCAAATCTGTCCTGTACTTATAATCTAATCAATATGTATACTCAGTTCCATGAGTTTCGGTTTCCCGAAACTGGTTTTCACGGGCTTTAAAGGTCCTCAATCCACAAGCCTGTCTGGCTTGCAGTAACAGAAATTCAAATGGTCCCAGAAGCTGGTCACGAGGTCTGGCGGCCATTTTGTGTGCCCTTTTATCAAAGGTTTTCTCTGTACAAGCTTCTTTTTGGTCAATAAAGCTGTCTTATTAACCCTGACTTCTTGCGTGATTACTTATGAAAATTTTGCAAATCTTACAGGCTGCTCCTGCACACTCTCCCCTTTGCCATCTTTGCCTGGCGTGCCATCTTGCCGTCCGGCGGAGGTCCCCAATGGAGAGCTCTCTACGCGGGAGTCCTCCCTTGTTCTATCGGGGACTTGGCCTGGAGGGTGTTGCACGGAGCAGTCCCGTGCAATATGATTTTAAATAGGTTCACGGACTCCCAGGCCGCCTGCATTTTCTGCGGCCTTGAGGAGTCCGGTGTTTCATGTTAACACGGAGTGTGAGAGGTTGCAGCCCTTCTTTCACTACTTGAAGGGGCTGCTCCTCGATTTTTGGCTGCACTTCAGTCCCACGCTCTTGGTCTACGGTCGCCCGGTGCAGAGGGGAGCGGGCAGGTTGGAGGACCACCTCGTGGGACTGCACCTGGGCCTGACGAAGATGGCCATAAACAGGTCCAGGCAGCGAGCGGTCGAGGGGGCCGTCCAGCCCGATTGCCTGCCTCTCTTCCGCGGCTATGTTCGTGCCCGGGTGGCCCTGGATATAGAGCACGCGGTGTCCGCTGGCACATGAGGCCGTGAGACCGGTGGGCACTGCGGGGACTGGAGTGCATCATCACCCTGGCCAATCAAATTTCAGTTTAATTTGTTAAGGTTCTTTTAAAGTTTTATTAAGTTACAGTCCATTTGGTTAATCACCCAACTAAGTGTACACTGTGTATAATATGAAAGTGTAGGAAAGGGAGTTCCGAGCGAAAAAACTGAGTTCTGCTCAGGAATTTAACAAAGAACTTTAATGGAAGAACTTATTTTAACAGTAAACTATAGGAGACATCGAGTGTAGGTCTTTTCTCTTCTGAGGTTCCACGAGTACTGATTAGGAAACCCCGTAGCTGACGTCATGACGTTATCACGTCCTCCCGCCATGCGGTGATCACGTGATGCACGGCATGATGTCATCACGTTTTGTCCAGGCTGTTAAAGCAACCGCGCTCTGTTAAGTTAAAAGGTACAGATAATGTTACAGACAAGGTTGTGGCTAACAATCTGTTAAAGGCATTATGTACAGACGGTCTGAGTCCGTTGTGGGCTCCACCACATGCGCCCCCCCAGAATTGTCTTTAACAGTACAAGTAAGACGATGAGGAGGTCTGACTGGTCTGCCCGAACGACTGAGAAATCGGCGGAGGGAGCGGACAAACGACGGGCAAGTTGTCGGTTGTTTGAGGACGAGTTGATGCGGAGGCTGTGGCTGGTTGGGGATGGCGGCTACAGCTGGTCGACCACGTTTCGGCAGTTGAGCGATGACAAACGGCCGGTCCAGGTCCAAGTGCGCAGGCTTCAATCGGTCTACCGGTATTGTAAAGTCTGTGGGTTGTATAGCGAAGTAATACACAGACTA
Source organism: Somniosus microcephalus (assembly GCF_052327205.1). NCBI lineage: Eukaryota > Metazoa > Chordata > Chondrichthyes > Squaliformes > Somniosidae > Somniosus > Somniosus microcephalus. Next base: position 54,000,068 of record NC_141010.1, on the reverse strand, counting down.
CAAGAGTAACTTTAACAGGACTTTACTATTCGAAGTTCAGGGCGAACCTGCCCAATAAATCCTGACACCGCACTTATATACCGGTGTGGTCACCGTTGGTATTACAGTATACAGCAGCCAAGGCAAAGTAGTGCCACACATAAAATAGTTCTCTTAAAAGGTGGACGGTTACATACAGTAGTTCTCTTAAAGGTAGAATAGTTACATACACTACAGGTATGTGATCTGGTTTTCCCCCGACATCGACAGCAAAAGATTTCTCACCCGATTCGATCACTTGGAAGGGTCCGGTGTACGGAGGCTTGAGTGGGTCATGAGGAGCGTCGTGACGAACAAAAACGTATTCAGCACTCTTTAACTCTGCCGGCACGTGAGATGTCGGAAGACCGTGTTGCGAGGTAGGCACAGGGGTGAAACAGCGGGCCGCTGCCTGATGACTGACGAGCTGCTGGGAGGCGGACCAGGCCTCTGTAGAAGAAGGGAGAAAATCACCTGGAACTCTGAGCGGTTGACTGAAAACAAGTTCTGCCGACGAAGATAGCAGGTCTTCCTTGGGCGCCGTATGGAGACCTAAGAGGACCCATGGGAGACGGTCCACCCATCCTGTTCCTTGGAGACTGGCCCGTAACGCGGCTTTAAGCGACCTGTGGAATCGCTCAGAGGCCGTTGGCCTGCGGATGGTACGCGGTGGTACGATGAAGCTTGGTGCGGAGACCCTGAGCTATGGTGTTCCACAGCTCGGAGGAGAATTGTGGCCCGCGATCTGAAGAGATGTCGGCCCGTACCCCGAAACGGGAGACCCAGCAGATGAAAGCCCGGGTAACATCCGCCGAGGTGGTGGAAACGAGGGGGATTGCTTCTGGCCACCTGGTGGTGCGATCCACGACAGTGAGGAGATGAGTGAAGCCCTGCGATGGCGGGAGTGGTCCAACCAGATCCACATGGACGTGGTCAAAATGACGCTCTGGAACAGTAATCGGAACTACCGGAGCTTTAACGTGACGTTGAATTTTTGCCTTTTGACAGACATCGCAGGTGTTGGTCCACTCACAAACATCAACGTGCATGCCCTTCCAAACGAATTTCCGTGACATGAGACGCTGGGAAGCCTTCATACCTGGGTGTGATAAACTGTGGATTGCTTCAAACACCTTCCGGCGCCATGTGCCAGGTACAATAGGATGAGGGAAACCCATGGACACGTCACACAGGAGCGTTGCGCCCGCAGCTTGAAAAGGCACGTCTGCCACTTGGAGGCTGGATGGTTCAGTTTAGTCGGACTGGACTTCGTCGTCTGCTAGCTGATCCGCTGCCATGAGGGCGTAATCGATCCCAAGATGGACAGCCTGGACCGTCGGGTGGGAGAGACAATCCGCAACAAGGTTATCTTTTCCAGAGACGTGCTGGATATCCGTGGTGAACTCGGAAATAAATGTCAGGAGCCACTGTTGATGAGCTGACCACAGTTCGGTGGTCCTGGCCATGGCGAATGTAAGCGGTTTATGATCGACGAACGCTGTGAATGGCCGTCCCTCCAATAAGTATCGGAAATGGCGGATGGCCAAAAAAAGGGCCAGCAACTCTCGGTCAAATGTGCTGTACTTGCGCTCATTCTTCCTTAACTGGCGGCTGAAAAATGCCAGAGGCTGCCAACTTCGGTTCACCCATTGTTCTTGTACGCGCCGATGGCGTAGTCTGACGCGTGTGGTAAGGGCAATGGTGGCACCCGGGAGTGGGTGTGCGAGCATGGTGGCGTTGGCCAAAGCGTCCTTGGTGTCGATAAATGCCTGTCGCATTTCGGGCATCCAGCAGATGGGATCTTTGCCGGACCTGCCCTTCAGGGCTGCATACAAGGGCTGCATGAGTTGAGTCGCCCTAGGGACGAATCTATGATAAAAATTGACCATCCCCAGGAACTCTTGCAGGGCTCCGACGGTCTGTGGCCGTGGAAAAGAGGTGACCGCCTCCACCTTTGTCAGTAAGGTCACGGCTCCTTCTGAAGTAATTCGGTGTCCCAGAAAGTCGATCTGGTGTAGGCCGAACTGGCACTTGGCCGGGTTGATGATGAGGCTATGCTGGCTGAGACGTGCGAAAAGGGCTCGCAAATGGTCGACATGCTCCTGCTCACTCGCACTGGCGATGAGGATGTCGTCGATGTAGACGAGAAGGAAACGCAAATCCCGGAGGACGGAATCCATCAACCGCTGGAAAGCTTGAGCCGCGTTCTTCAAACTGAACGGCATCCGTAAAAATTCAAAAAGCCCAAACGGGGTGATGACCGCGGTCTTCGGAACATCTTTCGGGTTTACTGGGACCTGGTGAGACCCGCGAACAAGGGCGACCTTTGAGAAAAAGGAATGTCCCGACAAATGGGCCGAGAAATCCTTTATGTGCGGGATCGGGTACCGATCAGGCGTCGTGACGTCGTTCAGGCGTCTGTAGTTGCCGCAGGGTCTCCAGCCGCCGCCAGGCTTCGGAAGGATGTGTAAAGGTGAAGACCAGGGACTATTCGACCGACGAATAATCCCCAACTGCTCCATCGTGTCGAACTCCGCTTTCGCAGCCGCGAGCTTGCCGGGTTCCAGCTGACGAGCCCGTGCGTAAACTGGTGAGCCGGTGGTGTTGATGTAGTGCTCAACCCCGTGCTTTGTGGCGGAAGAGGAGAAGGTAGGCCTGGTGAGTTCCGGGAACTCCGAGAAGATGAGAGAAAACATCGGCAGTGAGGCAGCGCACGCAATCGAGCGCGCCATGGTGGACCCGCGGTAGCACGGGATGGACTGAAAGGTAGCCGCATTGACTAACCGGCGGTGTCAGACATTGACAAGAAGACCGTGGGCACACAGAAAATCCGCACCTAGGATGGCCTGCGAGACCTTGGCCGTGACGAATTCCCGTTGGAAATGTTGACCACCCAAGCACACCTGGAGCTGCAGCTTCCTGAACGTTCTACTGGCCGCGCCGTTAGCTGCCTCGAGGGGGAGACCGTGGCCGCCGATCTGGATGTCGAGCTTCGACACGGATAATGCTGCACCGCGCCCCGGTGTCGCACAGAAACCGCCGCCCTGACAGGGAATCGGAAATGAAAAGGAGTTTCCCCGAAGATCCTACAGCCATCACAGCCGCCAAGCTCCCTTTAGACTCGGTCCTCCTTCGCCTGTGGCCCCGCCGTTGCCTTGCTGTTTTTTTTGGGGGGGAAAACTGCAGAGTGCCCGGCAGCATCGAGCTTTCGCGCCAAAATGGGCGCGGTACGCGCTCCAGCCTGCTGGAGTAGAAGACGAGGCTGCATCCGTGGGGGAGGGGCGCCTCAAGGCAGCGCAGCTCTGCTGTGTTACAGCAAAGATTTTATCTGCTTCAGCCGCGAGCTCCGCACAGTGGTTTCAGAACTGGCAAGTGCAGTCTGCACTTGTTCTGGCAGCTGGGAGAGGAACAACGCCCTGAACAGGAAGCATTGTGGTTCCGAGCCCAAAAGTGAGAGCATCTGGCTCATTAGTTCGGACGGATTTGAGTCCCCGAGTCCGGACATGGCTAGTAGCCGGAGAGCCCGTTCCGATTTAGAGAGACCGAACACTTGGAGTAGCCGCGCCTTAACGGTGTCATACTTGCCGTCCACGGGTGGGTTACCGAGTAGGCTGATGATCCGCGAGGCGGTGACGCTATCGAGGGCGGAGACCACGTGGTAATAACGGGTCGAATCGCGGTGATGTTCCATATAGCGAACTGGGCTTCGGCTTGGATGAACCACGCAGCTGGTTGTTGCTCCCAAAACTGTGGAAGTTTGAGCGACACGGCGTTCGTATCCATTACGAAGAAAAATCCACGAAAATCGTTCGCAGAAATCGGGGTCACCAATGTAGGAACGGGAGTCCCTAGCGATAAAACTGAGTTCTGCTCAGGAATTTAACAAAGAACTTTAATGGAAGAACTTATTTTAACAGTAAACTATAGGAGACATCAAGTGTAGGTCTTTTCTCTTCTGAGGTTCCACGAGGACTGATTAGGAAACCCCGTAGCTGACGTCATCACGTTTTGTCCGGGCTGTTAAAGCAACCGCGCTCTGTTAAGTTAAAAAGGTACAGATAATGTTACAGACAAGGTTGTGGCTAACAATCTGTTAAAGGCATTATGTACAGACGGTCTGAGTCCGTTGTGGGCTCCACCACAAAAGATTACCACGGTCAAACAATTTAGCTCTATGTTGAGGATCACAGAAAGTAGGAGAAGCAGCGATTTGTATAGAGTGAACAGCCTATGAACTCGTGTATTGACCCAACACTAAAGGGGGAGAAATTCATTATAGCCTAGGAGTGGCCGCTAACTTTGAAAATGTTTGAGATTTAGCGCCAGGCACTAATGAATCTCGCTGCACACAAAATTCAGCGTCATCGTTCAAAGAAAGGATGGGAACACTAAATGAAGCACTAACGGCCGAGCTCAGTGGCGTTAGACTCGAAGCGCTGACCAATATCAGGTGTAGCCTAATCGCAAGTCATCATTGCCACAGGCTCTTTCCAGCTCTTAAAGGTGAGGATCATTCATGCTGCAGAACCTCACTCTCAGCATTGCTGCCTGTGAACCTGTGTCAGCCAGCAGGAGCAGGCCAAACCCAAGGAGCCGGGTGACTCAACCAGCTGTCCTCATGGCAGATCCACGCCCCAGGGAGAGAGCCCGCAGATTTTCAGACCAAGCATTGGAGGAGTTGGTGTCCGCTGTGGAGAGACGGAGGGCGTTGCTGTACCCGGCAAGTGGCAGGAAACCCTCGCCGCAAGTCATCTGCGCCATGTGGAGGGAGTTAGCGCAGCACGTTTCGGGCAGCACTCTTGTCCCCAGGACCCATGCACAGTGCAGGAAGAAATTTAACAACCTCACTCAGCTGGTCAGGGTGAGTGAATGCTTCAACAGATATTTACCATCATCTGAACCACAGTCTGCACACACTGCCCAAAGCACCACACCCCCAGCACTCACCCACCAACGATCTCTACCTACCAACACTCACACCCACATCTCAACACCTTGCAAACAATGACAGCTATTCAACTATGACAGGCACACCACCCAGACACATACTTTCCTTTCGCTTGCTGGCCAAGGTGGCTCACAACAGGAGGGAGCAGGAGCGCACAGGCAGGGGACAAGCCGACACCCAACCACTGCCTGAGCTAGAAGTTAGAGTGCTGGAGATTATTGGGCGCTGTGGCCAGCGGTGGCATTGACCCCCTTGAGGACAACGGTATGTTCATCCCTACTCCTTCTCACATCCCACCTCCCCCTCACCCCACAAGCCTTTTGTACTTTCCAGCTAATCATGCTGTATGCTGCATTTCTCCCTTCCTGCCCCCTCCCCTCACCTTAACACATCTCTTGTGTCTTTATGCTTTCAGAGAATGAGCAAGCAGCTGAGCAGCCTGTCCGAGGGCACCGCAGAGAGAGGGGGGAGAGAGGAGGAGGAAGAACACACCGCGTCACGGCATGTCTCACCTGCAGGCACCAGCTCAGATACTGGCACTACACGTTCTTTAGAGGCTAGTACAGTAGCAGGATCTGCACAGGGCGATGCACCGGGGACGAGCGGGCTGCAGCAAGGCCAGGGGAAAGGGTAGCTCGGGAGTGAGCTCCCCGGAGGGAGAGTTCTGCTGCACAGGACTCAGATGAGGACCTCATTGGGAAGGCCTTTAGAAGAAGGGTGATGGGCATGCACATGGAGTGGATAGGTGCCATGGCAAGGGTGCCCGAGAGCGCCTCGGCAATGATAAGGAGCATGGAGGAGTCCTCCATTGCACAGAGCTCTGCGCACACCATGGAGCCCATCATTTCCAGTCTGCAAAGGATGATGGACTCCGAGAGACCGTGGCGACCCAGACCCGATGCTGCGTGTGATGGGCGATCTGACAGATTCCATTGCAGCACAGGTGGAAGCGATGCAATGATTTAGTGCTGTAATGCAATCTATGCATGGTGGTATCCAATATCAAACTCATGTCAAACAGTCGCAGCTTAATGCAACGCAAGCTCTGACTGCTGCCATTATGGCTGGGCATACCACCGTCGATCAGGGCTTTCATGGTGTTGCAGCAGGCCAGCAATCTGTGCTCCAGCAGGTTGCTAGGGATGCTGCCCCGGGGGAGTGGCAGTGGGTTAGTGGAGCAGGAACCTGCTGTCCTCTCAGGATGACAGCATTTCTGCTCCACCGCTGCCACTCCACCATTGCCCTTGTCGATGCCTGTCATCCAGCCAGCCCAGACTGCTGCCGAGCTTGAGATATTCTCCAAGCGATACACGAGGACTGCGGCAAGGGAAGCTGCTTTGCCTGCCGACCAAAGCCGAATATTGGGTTCGAGGTAACTGTCAGTGGCCGAGAAGAGATGGAAAGGCTTTTACTCAGTTTGAAGGCTGGTGTTAAGTTCTTGGAGGTACCTCTGCTATATTCGGAAGAGGACGTGATCTCATTCTTAAACATACCGATTTATATTGAGGACTATGGGCGAATCAAAAAGTTGGAGTCATGGGACTTTAAAATTTGCTCAGCAATAAAGAGGAGATTCTATCCAGGAAAATGGGTAGCAGATAGAACCCATTACGTAAAGGTGCGGTTCCCAGATGGGGTGAAGTCATTACCATACAGCATGAAATTTGAGACAATGGAAGGAGTGCAGTACTTCCGAGTACTACATGATAAACAAGTGCAGGTTTGTTATTATTGTCTTGGGCACGACCATCTTGTAAGAAACTGTCCGGACTTGTACTGTTATAATTGCGGCGAGTCTGAACACATCGCTCAGAGCTGCAAGGCGGAGAGCTGTGGTGTGTATCACAAAGGCCCCACCCACTGAGTGTGAGGCAGAAGGAAGCTCTATGGAGTGATGAGCAGATGGAAGGAGGAGCAGAAGGTGTGAGTGGAACAGCCGGAGGAGCAGAGCAGGTGGAGGGCACAGCTGATGAATTGAAGGAGAAAAGAGCATAGGAAGAGGCAGAAAATTGCAGAGCAGAGAACAGGTTGGAGATGGTGGAAAACACACCAAGTACAGTGGAAAAGGACAAAGACTGCAGAGAGCAGCATGGGTCAAGGGCAGAGTCGAGTCATATGGTTCAGCTCTCCCTAAAGAATCTGGTGTCTGCAGGGGGAGAGGAAGTGGGAGCAGGGTGCGTGGTAAATGTAAGTACTCCAAAGAAAGATGGAGAGTCGGACATCTCAGTGAGCAGGAGGGGGCAATACAAGGAGAGGGTGCAAGAGGCAGGAGCCTTAAAAGGGCAGCAGGACAGGAGCGGTGAGACAAAAACGCCAGAAGGGAGCGATACTGGTGTGCCATTGTCCCAGAGAGAGACGGATCAGGGAGTAATGGATGATGAGGCTGAAGGGAGCGACACTGTTGGTGAAACAATGATAGCAGGAAGACTATGGGAGATGGGCTGGATTTTGATACTTGTGCGGGCTGGGGTCGGGTAATCCGCATTTCGTGTTATCCACCCGATTCTAAATCTATGTGGGAGAATGATGCGATTTTAACTTAATTGGCCAATTGAGTTCCAACGTGTGGGAACCCATGGCCAGTGAGATTACCAGTCCGAAAGTCGCCTCTGATGATATCATTGCTTCTGCATTTAACGTCTGCAACAAGCCTTGCTTCTCCTGCAGACTGCCAACTTTTTGGCCTTCGCAATGAGAGGGTCCTGGAGGAAGAATGGCCAGCCAGAGACCTAGGTCTGCACCCCGCTTTGAGGACGTTGCCCTGCAGGCTTTATTAGAGGGAGCAAGAGCACATAAAGAGGTGCTCTTCCCTTCTTCAGGGAGGAAGAATCCTCCCCAGCAGACCAAGACTGTGTGGATCCAGGTGGCCCAGGAGGTCAACTCGTTGTCAGTAACTTGCAGAACCTGGTTTCAGTGCAGGAAGAGATTTCATGACCTTCAGCGCACTGGAAAAGTGAGTATGAATTTCCCATCACCCTCAATCTGATCCCCATTGCCTTTCCACACCAGCACTCAGCTTTAGCAATCTCTCCCTCCACATCCCACTTGACACTGACATCCATGTACTCTTATCCATTCCCTCTCTCTCTATGGTCACATTCACCTAACTAATCGACCATGTAGCCTCACACTCCCTATCACTGTGATGCTATGAAAACAACTTATAACACACAAGGAGCGCCCTTGTTCTTGCCACCTCACTCCATCTTTGTCTCCTTCTAAGCGTCTATGCTATGGATTCTCTACACTCACTCCTTCATTCTCATTCAAACTCCACTTGTCTCCCTCATTGCAGGAAAAGAGAGCTCACAATAAGAGAGAAAGAGCGAGGACAGGAGGGCGGCCACCCTCAGTAGCCCACCTCACCTCCTGGGGAGGAGGCAGTCCTGGAGATCGTGGGAGTGGTGGACGATGCGCAAGTGGGGGACGGAGAGATGGGTGCATCACAGCAAGCTGGTGACAGATTAGTTTTCCATATCTCTCATTGACATTGCATGAGTCGCTGATAATGATTCTGAAGCTCTAACAGATGGACTTATGATCATCTCAAATATGCAATGCGCATGTAACCTTGGCATCACGTCTGACTCTTTCCTTTACTCCCCCACAGGACCACCGCAAGCACCCGTCCCCACTAGCCAGGAGGAAGAGCCTGAGCATCCAGACTCCTCAGAGGAAGCTGCAGCCTCTGAGGGCGCAGCGTCAGCAGAATTCAGCGTACCCAGCACCAGCGCAGACACTCACACCTTGGTGGGACCATCACGAGATAGAGTACTGTTGTCACCTGGTGTATCACAGCTCACAAGTGAGCATCAGCAGATTGTGGAGACAGGGACAGCAGTGGACAGTCCTAGTCGAAGGGCGCAGGACTCTGCCAGCTCAGCTGCCTCTGGGTCCATCCATAACATCAGTGGTGCTGGAACTCCAGGAAAAGATGCAGGAGTCTTTGGCAGGTGGGGCCAGAACTGCCAGGAAGCGTTCACACGCCTCAAGGATTTGCAGACAGCTCCCACACTAGGGGCCATCAACGGTGGGGAGGAATTCTTTAGAGGTAGCAGCCAGCAGGGATAGCTTGAGCGCGGTGTTGCTCCAGGAGCGACACGGCAAGCTACGGCCCGTGGTCTACTCATCTAGGGTTCTCACCGAGGTAGAACAGGGATATTCCAACTGCGAGAGGCATCTCCTGGCCACGCATTGGGCCATAGAGCACTCTCAGCTCTTTACGGGATCAGCCCTGATAGTTCTACTCACCCACCATACCCCCACTCAGATGTTGTTGGACGGGAGAATAAAGGACGGGACAGTGAGCAGTGCTCACTGGACTTTATTGCTCTCGCAGATGAATCAGAGTGCAGGGGTTGACCGAGCCCAAGTTGGCAGCGAAATTGATTTACCCAGGTACGGTCCACACGTGTATGGTAGACGTGGATGTCGGGTTCCGGGCCGGGTTACACCCAACGGGCCGGGACATTTACATGGACGGGTCCAGTTCGCCAGCAAAGGGGGAGCGCTTCACCCAGTGCAGGATTGATGACCCCACGGCTAAGGTAGCTAAAGCCCTTAAGCTCCCTAGCACCAAGTGCTCAGCACGCTGAACTGGCGGCCATGTATGTGGTCACCCACCCCCTACACCATCTGCTCAGACTCCATGTTTACATGTAATTCGTGCACTGAGTACCTGGCCATCTGGGCTCGGCGCAGTTTTAAATCCACGGATGGGAAGCCCCTAGCAACAGCACCACTGTTAGGGAGGATTTGGTAGGTCACGGGCACCCGGGGGGGATCACTGTAGGCATAAGGTCAAGGCCCACTCTAGGACAGAGCCTAGGGGGGGGGAAGGTAGCAAACAACCCCGATCCTCAGTGGATGAAAGTCCCCATAGGACACACAAGGAGGGTAGAGGGACCATGGCAGTGCCTCCAGGTCGATTACATCGGACCACTACCCACCAAACAGACAGGTAACAAATCCTGCCTCGTCCTGGTGGACGTGTTCTTCCAGTGGGTGGAAGCCTTTCCTTGCCGAGCAGCCACGCCTTTGGCGACAGCAAGGATTCTGGTAAAGGAAGTGTTCTCCCGGTGGGGACTGCCACAGGTCGTGGAGTCCGACCAAGGGAGTCATTTCACGGGGCAAGTAATGCAGGCCACCTTGAAGCTTTTAGGGATTGAGGGGCAGTGGCATGTGGCTCACAACCCAGAGTCATCGGGGGTTGTGGAGCGCCTTAACCAGACGATTAAAGAAAGGCTAAGGAAAGAGACAGGATCATCCCTGAAAAAGTGGGATGAGGTCCTGCCGTTAGTTTTAATGGGTGTCCGGGCCGGCCTCTCCAGAAGCACAGGATATTCCCCGCATGAGCTCATGAACGGGAGGCTCATGCCCACTCCCACCCAGGTTTTGGCACCGGTCCTAATGGAAGCCCAAGTCCGGGAAGTGAAGCGGGACAAATTTGTACAGAATCTGTTTGATAAATTAAAACAGATTCACTGGCAGGCAGCCAGTAACATGGGGAACCAGCACCGGAAAAATGGCTTGCTGCTCGAACCCCAGAAAACCCACGAGTGGAAGGTGGGAGACCAGGTAATGGTACGGAACTATGCCCGGGTAGGGGCATTTGAGCCACTATACATGGGGTCGTATAGCATAGTGGACAAGGCAAGCCTGATGGTGTACGCGGTTGAACTCCCAAAATGCACAAAGTGGTTCCATATTAACCAGTGCAAGCGGTTTAACCCAGGGGAAGAGAACAGAAGTAAAACCACACCAAGGCACAATAATGAGCATGGTGGACGCGGGTCTTCCTCCCATGATTGGGGACGATGATGACCCGGTGCTTGGGACAGTAAGGAGGAGTAGGGTCCCACGGCCGTGGACGCCTCCTTATACACTGACCGTGAGCAGCAAAATGCCCTGGCGAGAAGAGCCTTAGCGGGGGCACCCGGCAACACGGGTAGTGATGTACATGGTCTTCATGTACATCGTTCTTGTATATAACGAAGCCAGACCTGTGGTGTATGTGCCTTTAAGAGCCCGTGTACTGTAATGCCAGTAGTGGCCACTCGGGCTATATAAGCCTGTATAGTTTCTTGTATCTTTTAGTTCACCTCCAGACTTTGTTCAGTAAACACCTGTTAAACCAACTCCTGCATTCCGTGTCTCCATTAACACACGGATACAACAGTGGCGACGAATTGGAAACAGACTTACCTGCAATTCGGCAGCACCTCAAGGAGATCGATTCCTCAGACGAAAGTCGAAGAAAAAAAAACTGTGGTTTCACCAGCTAGCCGGGCTGGTGGCAGGTACTGCAATAATCCTTCCTGGGCGGCAGGCTGGGGCTCGATCGGCTGGCTCTGCAGCGGGGCCGAGCAGCGAAGGCGGAGGCAAACAGAGACGGAGGGTGGAGCACTCGGGAGACGGCCAGCGCTGCAAAGCAGGTCAGCGTTCGGACCAAGCAGAGGGAGGGAAAAGTCCCAGAGAGTCCGACAGGAACGAGTCTCCAACTATTAAAAATATCTGTATAAATAAATACCGCGGAGAACAGCATTGTCAGCAGCGGCGGGAGGCGCCATTTTTTTTTCAGGATGCCTAAGACTGGCAATATTACTGCTTTCGATAATGATGTAGAGGATTGGACCACATGTGGAAAGAGTGGAGGTATATTGCACAGCGAGTGAAATAGAGGATGATAAAAAGGCATCGGTACTTCTAAATCTAATGGACGCAAGGACATACGGGCTGTTACGAAACTTAATCACTCCAGCCAAGCCGATGGACAAGAATTTTAAAGGAGATTGTTGATACCCTACAGGAGCACTTAAACCCAACACCGCTGCTGATAGCGGAACGATTCAAATTCTTCAGGAGGAATCAGCACAAGAATGAAAGTAACGCTGATTACCTCACCGAATTAAGGAAGCTGTCAAAGCACTGCCAATTCGGGGCAGGACTGGCAGATTCTCTTCGAGACAAATTCGTCTGCGGTCTCCTAAGTGAAGGAACACAGAAAAGGCTACTTTGAGAAAGATTTGACACTGGACAAGGCTTTCAGTGTGGCTGTATCATACGAAGCAGCCGCAAGAGGAGCTGCAGAGATACAGCAAAAGCCACAGGACTTCGGCACCCATGAAATGACACAGGGTTTCGAGAGATGTTATCGCTGCGGCGGATCCACCCATGACCAGAGGGACTGGTGGTTCAAGGACAAAGCATGCAGGCAATGCGGAAAGATGGGACACATTACACGTGTATGCCGATCTGGAAACAAAAAATCCACTGACAGAAAAAAAATCAAGGAAAAGTACAGAAAGGTACAAATGATGACGGACAGTAGCTCCGAAGAACAGAAGAGCGATAGCGACTCCGGAAACAAGAGACCAAGCTGTCTCAAATTACATAATGTAATTGCCAAAGAAGATTACCACACCATTTGGGTTACCCTCACGATAGCGGGGTCCCCAGTTAAAATGGAGCTAGATACAGGATCCTCTGACCGTCATAGGTCGACGGGATTACGAGCGGCTATTTCCACATATACCTTTGAAAGACACATCCATTATCTTGAAAACATATACGGGGCAGAAAGTATACCCCGGAGGGAAAATAAGGGTGCCTGTTGTATACAACGGCAAGGAAATACAGAAGTAGTATTTATACATTCTGCAAGATGGTGGTCCACCGCTGTTGGGACGTGAATGGATCAGGAAGATACGTTTAGACTGGTACTCCATTCAGGCACTGACGGTGACCAGTAAGAAAAAAAATGATGAGGACGTCATACCTGAACGATTAAAAGACATCTTGGCCAACGCCAAAGAAGTGTTTCAACAGGAACTAGGAACCTTGAAAGGCGTCACCGCCTCAATAAAAGTGGAAGATGCGGCAATTCCCAAGTTTTTTAAGGCAAGGCCGGTGCCATACGCAATTCGTCCAGCAGTCGAGGCAGAGCTGGAGAATTTGGAAAAGGCAGGCGTGTTATCCAAGATAGATTGGAGCGAGTGGGCAACACCCATCGTCCCGGTCATGAAGAAAATGTTGAATAATGATAAATCTGAAGAAAAGAGAAAAATTCGCATCTGTGGGGACTTCAAGGTGACTGTAAACCCAGTCCTTCACACGGTACAGTATCCTCTTCCGAGGATAGAAGATATTTTCGCCTCACTATCCGGAGGGAAACCTTTCACCAAAATTGACTTGGCACAGGCGTATCTACAGATGGAGGTTGAGGAGGCCTCTAAAAAGTATCTCACGATAAACACACACAAAGGCCTGTACCAGTACAATTGACTGGTTTTCAGATTAGCATCAGCTCCAGCTATCTGGCAAAGAGCTATGGAGCAAGTCCTGCAAGGGATTCCGGGGACTCAATACTACCTAGACGACATCCTTGTAACAGGAGAAAATGATAACGAGCACCTTGCCAATTTGGAGCAGGTGCTCACTAGGCTGAGAGAACGGGGCCTACGAGCAAATCGCCCCAAGTGTGAATTTTTCCAGAAACAAATATCATATTGTGGCCACATAATTAACGAAGAAGGGTTGCATAAGTCACCTGAAAAAATTGAAGCGATCGTAAAGGCCCCAGCGCCTGAAAATGTCTCACAATTAAGGTTGTTCCTGTGATTGATAAATTGCTATCATAAATTTTTACCGAACTGGTCAACTGTTCTGCACCCTTTTAACGAACTGCTACAAACGGGAGTAATTTGGAAATGGAGCGAAGACTGAAAACGTGCCTTCCATAAATGCAAAGGCTTGATCACGTCCAAGGAAGTTTTGGCTCATTACAACCCATCACTGCCAATCAGACTGGCGTGCGATGCATCCCCTTACGGCGTAGGAGCGGTATTATCGCATAGATTCGCTGATGGCTTGGAGCGGCCGATAGCTTTTGCGTCACGCTCATTGAACTCAGCTGAGCGTAACTATGCCCAGATCGACAGGGAAGCACTCAGCCTGATATGGGGAGTGAAGAAATTCAACCATTACCTACACGGACAAAAATTTACCTTGTTGACTGACCATCAACCCCTCGTCTCCATATTCAACCCTAAAAAGGGCGTTCCCATTATGACAGCACAAAGGCTACAGAGGTGGTCCCTTTTCCTAGGGGCACACCAATATGACATAGAATACAAAGGATCAAAACAGCATGGAAATGCTGACGGTTTATCGCGTCTACCGTTGCCAACGGTAGAAGAGGCACCTACAGTGGACCCAGTGGAGATGTTCCATTCAACCATAGTGGAATGTCTACCAGTAACAAATTCTACCATTGAAAAGGAAACGAGAAATGACCCGACTCTCTCACGAGTCTACGATTTAACGGTGAAGGGATGGCCAGCACATGGCGAACCACTGTTGCCAGCATTCTCGCAAAAGAGAACAGCTGTCAGTGTGCCGAGGAACCTTGATGTGTGGATCCAGAGTGGTGATTCCACCCAAACTCCAGGATAAAGTGCTGAAGGAGCTTCACGAGGGGTATCTGGGTGGAGTGAAAATGAAGAACCTAGCCAGAGCGTTTGTGTGGTGGCCAGGTATCGATGGAGACATCGAAGAAATGACCAAGGGCTGTCTAGGATGCCAGAAGGTCCAAAACGCCCCACCACAAGCCCCTCTACATCCATGGGAGTGGCCCTCATTTCCATGGCAAAGGGTACACATCGACTTTGCTGGTCCATTTATGGACTCAATGTTCTTAATCGCGGTTGATGCACACTCCAAGTGGCCAGAGGTAATAAAGATGTCCTCTACCACCACGGAAAAAACCATCACAGTATTAAGGACCATATTTGCCAGGAATGGGCTGCCTGAACAGATCTGTTCTGATAATGGACCGCAATTTGTGTCTGAAGAATTCAGGAAGTTCTTAAAAAACAATGGGGTTAAGCACTACACGTCTGCCCCATACCATCCCGCCACCAATGGATTGGCTGAAAGGTTTGTCCAGACCTTCAAGAAGGCCATAAAGGCCATGGGTAATGAAGACATAAAAACAGCATAAGGTAGATAACTTCTTGTTTGCATACAGGAATGCAACACATGTGGTTACAAACCAAACTCCCGCCATGATGTTTTTCAATAGAAGACTAAGATGCCGGCTGGATTTCATCAAGCCAAACATCAGAAGGGGCGTAGAGAACTGGCAATTTCAAGGCATGAATGAAAGGCCAACTAGAACCTTCCAGATAGGTCAACAAGTTTTGGCCCGGGACTACCGTACCGAGAAATGGCAGCCTGGAACTATTTGCACACGACTAGGACCGCTGATGTATACCGTGGACATTGGAGAAAGCATAATAAGGCGCCATGCTGACCAGATCATAGAGTCATCCGAAAAAGGACAACCTACACCACAACTCTATACGCCTAATGATGAAGCAGAGATACCCATAGTATCTACCTCCGATCCGGTGATACTGGAACCAGATGAACCCGACACTGGCATTGAAGCCGAATCGACCTTGCCAAAAGAACCAACTACACCACCGAAAACTACTACACCACCGAGGCATTATCCGGACCGAGTCAGGAAGCCTCCAGAGAGACTAACTTATAATTGAGTAACTGCAGCAAAGGTGTAGATTATTGTTCTTGTAAACATATTAATTAATGATTACTTAAAAATGTTATGTATTGGTTGTCTAGAAGGGGAGGAATTGTGGTGTATGTGCCTTTAGAAGCCCCTGTGTACTGTAATGCCGGTAGTGGCCACTCGGGCTATATAAGCCTGTATAGTGTCTTGTATCTTTTAGTTCACCTCCAGACTTTGTTGCGTAAACACCTGTTAAACCAACTCCTGCATTCCGTGTCTCCATTAACACACGGATACAACAAGACCTGTGGAGGTAAACCCTCTCACAGAAAGGGATTGTTGCTTTTTGTTTCATAGGAAGCCAAGGACGGAATGGAGACAGCCCTGAGACTGAGCGTGATCTTGATGTTGGCCGGAACGGGTCACAGCAGGAGAGGGTACACCAAGTCGTCCCTCCTCTACGGCTGTACTGGGGGGGACGGACCCACAGTGACTGAGGGGGACGGACCCACAGTGACTGAGGGGGGTGGGACACAGAAGGGATGGCAGCCTACTTCCATGAGGGAAGATGGCCAGGGTGGCTAGGGTCCAATTCGACGAAATACACCAGCCATGCCGGGTTCACATATGGGGAGGCTTCCCTACCATGTCCCCAACTGAAGATTACAGCCACGCGGGTTAGGGTGACCGAGGGCAAGCGTGTGTGCTGAAGATGCAAGGGACACATTCCTCTGGGACGGTGGTGGTGGCTTAGGAAGTTGAGTCAGGACAAGGGGAACAGGTCAGCAGACTGGGAAAGACTAGGTAACGACACGTACAAACAGATTACGGGGATGAAAGGGGGAGTGGAAGTGTGCTGGAACAAGGAACAGGGGATTTAGGAGTGTGTGTGGGGGTCAGAACGGATCTGCCTAGTGGGTGTGTCGATTGCTTTCATACGGCAATGGCAGGATTCCGGGGCCGGTATGGGATGGGATCGGAGATTTGATGCTTGCGTAGTCCCAGACCCTCCCAACACAATAAATTCCACGGAACTGGTAGTGCATGATAGGAAGCCCCTGCCCACAGCCCCACCGGTACAGGAGACAGAATTTAGGTGTCCCGCCACCACACCAGGCCCAGGGAATGGTTTAGTTCTAGTCCCGACCGGGAAGGTTTTATTCCAGGATGTAAATTACGCAGCCGCGTCGGTCATCTTAAATTTAACCTGGGTCAGCTGCCCGAGTGGTGTCCGAAGGAGACGGAGCAGTTTTACGAAGCCCTTAGTAAAGAAATGTTCCACCAATTTTTCGAGCTCAGCTACAGGGATGAGAGTCGGGAGAAACTGTATGGCATGGATGTGTACGATAGAGGCAATCCGGGTAGACAAAGGCGAGGGACGGTTAATGACATGGCCACAGCTTTTAGCACGAGCACATCCCTCGTCAATAGTGTGGATGATATCCAGCTGCAGATGCAGATTAATAGTTTAAAGGCCCAGCTGCGAAAGGTACTGGGGGAAGGGAACGAGGTGGAAGGTTCAGAGCTAAAAGACCAGGCGATGACCGTTCATTTAGAAGAGGTCATCGCTGAGCTGGAGACACACGCCAAGGTCATCAACGATTTGATACGGGAGGACAGGAATGCCTCGGCACAGGCAGCCAGAAGTGATGCGTGTGTGTTATACGGTGCGTGGTTGCTAAACGAGGGATGCAGTAATCTGGAGAACTTACAAGGTTGCGTCCCGTCGTGGGTTAGCACCCAGCACCTCACAGCGCTCAGCCTGGATCATAATGCGATGAGCCCGTGTCAGCTCCGATTATTGTGGATGCCGGTAATGGGCATCTCACCGCAGGTTGTGCCGGTATACCGGGTCATTAACATTGGCGTCTTGAGGGACGGGGTGCATGTGCAGTATCATGGGGCCCCACCGTTTGTTATAAAGTGGGAGCACGCCGTGACCGGCGCTGACCTCAAGGGGTGCCAGAGCTGGGGCGCACACGTGATAGTGTCCCCAGCACCTGAACGCGTTCGATCGACCAGTGTGTGGGTTTGAATCGGAAAGTGCAGAGCCCATTAATTGCACCGTGGAGGTGGTGGCCCAGAGCCACGTTCCACCTCAGGTAGCATTCGCGGGCGACGGGACGGACTGCGTTCTGACAGGCGTGGACCAGTATCAGGTACACAACGACACTTGGTGCTCGGTCACCGATTCGACTTTCTGCTTCAAACCCCACACAGGAGTTCAGGTGGTGCAAGAGCGCATCCTTCCCATTTCAGAGCCATCCACAGTACCACCTCGTGGTAAACAACACGGTACAGAATCGGCAGCAGTACATCACACGGTTCGGGTACTAGATACAGTCCCTGCCCGAACACCTCACAAAGTTAATAAAAGCCGTTGAGCTGTCACAAAAACATTTTTACACACTCGAACAGTGAAACCAGGACACGGGAGGAAATTAAAGGGATGATTTCCCCACCCTGGTGGGACATTGGGTTAAATGTAGAGATCCCTCTGTGGATCCGGACATGTTCGCACACTCTTGTAATTATACAGAGTTTGGTGGGATTGTACTTGTTACGGCTCTCCTGTAAAAAGCAAAGCAAGGCACTCTGAAGTCATCGGCAGGCCCTGATTAAGGGGTAACCAGGAGTTTTGTTCTCTAAAAAGTTGTATAAGTATGTGTGACATGAATCAGTCAGTCATTCATGAAAGACTCATCAATAATGCTGAACGGCCTGCGGGTGGCGCGGTCCAGGGAGAGTGTAAATACTCGGGCACGGGCCCAGCTTGAGCAGGACATTCTCAACAGGAACTAGTGAAGGACACAACTAGATCTCCATGTTGTAAAACAGTTGATTAAAGCTTTGTTTAATGCTTAGACCAAGTGCCTAGTAGTTTTCTTGCGTCATTTTAATCAACTGAAGCTTGCTCCACGCTCAGTGATTTTGGGAACAGATGGCTACGACTCCAACGGTAGAAGGAAACCAGATGTAGTAATCAATCCATCATGGAGAAACTACTCAGACCCGCCCGTCTTGACCTGGATCCGAATTCACCTACAACTGCTAAAGTATGGAAACACTGGTACTGTACCTTCAGCATGATCGTTGAACACATCGGGGAGCGGAGATATCACGGGCCCGAGTAAGCAGCACATCGCACTGGGACTGTGTCCACAGATGGGCATTGAGTCGGGGACAGCGAACAGTGGAGCCTGACCGTCAGGATGTGGGCAGTTTCACAGTGCATCCATTGCAGGCAGGAGAGAGGTGAAAGGAGACATTTCAAAACATTGTTATTTTGTTCCGCAAAATACTTCAATGAGCCAGAATAAACAATCTTTCTTCCACCCGGAACACGAGGAACAGAGCAGGCAGCTCCTTCTCACACACAGCCAGGGGTAATGTGCAGGCCAGGTGTGTGGAGGAGACACGCAGGCTACTAGAGTCACCAGCGCCATGGAGAGGACATTAAAGAGTCGCTATCGGCCCAGTAGATGGCGTCCGTACCACGGCTGCTGAAGATTGTCGGGCAGAAGTGCGGGAAAGGCGGAGCGAGGCGAGAGCGGACCCTATTGTGATGGCACCGATGAAGATGGCTGCCGTCCTTGCGGGCTCCGTGCGTTCCAGCAGCTAAGTGTCCTTTGCTGCTTGGTGCGCTCGGCTCGTTAAGGAAAAAGCATTTCACTGACTGGATTTCACTTGTTGTATTTGGTTATGTGACAAATAAAATTGAAATTGAATTCAGCAACTTCCTCGGGGCTTGTATTGAGAATGTTCCTGATAAGTTACAAATGCTTGCCAATTATGACAGCGGCGGAGGAGCAACTACAAGAGGCGGCAGACCAGGTAGGCCCCACAGCAGCGGCAGACCTGGGAGAAGCGGCGGTGACGGAAGAGCGACTGCAAGAGGCGGCAGACAAGGAAACTTACCAATCTCAGAGCGGGAGAGAGAGAAATAAAAAGTAACCGAGGTGTGACTTAACCAGAAAGCAGGTAAGTGATTGGTTGGTGAGTATTTCTCTCTTTCTCCTTTCTTTCCAACTTGAACACTGTGGTTTATAGTTTCGAAGCTCTCTGTGGTGTAGCGGGACTGTTGTTAACCAAGGGCCCTCAAGTATATCATTTAATTGCTGGTATTGATTTGATTTAATTTAAATTAATTAAAAGGGCAAGTCATGGCAGGACAGCTCGGCCCCGTAGTGTGCTCCTCCTGCACTATGTGGGAAATCAAGGACACTTCCTGTGTCCCGGATGACCGTGTGTGCAGGAAGTGTGTCCAGCTGCAGCTACTGGCAGACCGCATTGTGGCGCTGGAGCTGCGAAAGGATACATACTGGAGTGCGTAAGATTCGCAAAATTTCCACATTTCCCCAAGGTTATTAATAAAAGGGACCCTGCATGGACAATTTAAAAAGGGTCCCCAAAGATGGCGTCCGCACCTCGTGACCAAAAGCCTGTAAGATTTTAAAAAGCTTGGACTCTGCAGCTCACAAGCAGCTTTGGGAAATCGAAACTTAAAATGCAGTTTCTGTGAAAAGGACTTGGGCTAGAAATTCGGTATCGCCCTGTTTGGGGCGCTAGTCCTGGCGAAGCGCAAAGTATAGCGCCAGGCGCAGCTTTGCGCCATATTGGGCCGCTGCGCCCCTGGTGATTCCGGCGCTAAATCAGGCGCTGCACGCGACTCCTAAGGCGCTAACCCGGTGGCGCAACCCAATTTCGCGGCGGCAGGACACAGCGCAGGTGCTGTCAATAATCACTTACCCCGAGACACACTGGCGCCGGACAGCTCTTAAAGGGGCGGGTCAATTAGGATCACCAGACACAACACTTCCTGGCACGCCTTAAATTCGGTGCAGAATAACCAGAGGCGCTCCAGGCTGTGCAGACATGCAAAGGGTGAGGCAGAGGGCTGAGCGCTTTGATGGAGTGGCCCTGGAGGCTTGGTTGGCGCTGTGGAGCACCGCCGCCATACACTCTATCCTGAGGATGGCAGGAGGGCGCCACATGTGGAATACTGCGCCTGGAGGGAAGTGGCCAGCAGAGTGGCCTCCAGGAGCGTGGTCCCTAGGAGTGCGGTCCAGTGCAGGAAGACGTTCAACGACCTCACTCGGTTCGTCAGGGTGAGTGCCTTTTCCACAATCATCTTCATCCCTCCATCTGCACCTGACTTTATGGCTAGAGGGTGCCCGAACCCCCAAAGGCCATCTGTCAGCTAGCACCCGTGGCCCTTTAAGGAAACACACATGCACATGCTGCTCAGTGCATGATGCAAGGGCTCTTCAACCATGGGGGGCAGGTGATGTGTGCTCAGTGCAGCATGTAAGGGCTATTCAACCATGGGGGGCAGGTGATGTGTGCTCAGTGCAGCATGTTTCAGCAATTCCCATCCTTTCTCTTGCAGGCGAAGCTGGCCCATAATCGGCGCGAGCAACTGCGCACCGGAGGAGGCCGGCCGAACATCCAGACACTCAGCGACCTGGAGGAGAGGGTCCAGATGATCATGGGGACCCAGCTGACTGGTCCCGTCGCCTCTGGAGCTGCCGACCCCATAGTGGCCTACGAAGGTAAGGCTATCACCTTTTGGATCTCTCTCCTACCACTTGTTCCCCCCACCAGCATGATCTCTGACTGTCGATCCACTGCAGTACATTGCAGCACTCATGCCTCCCTCGCTGCCACCCTGTCCTCACGCTAAAGCCACTCCTGTACCTCCCTTTCAGCTGCTGACTCGTCCGGGGAGGAGGCGGGCCCTCAAGCTGCAACTATGGGTGACTCTGGAGGCGACGATCAGGAGGAAGCTGGCCCATCAGAACCAGCCTCAGGCGAGCCAGCACAATGGCGGACTGGGGGCACACCTTCCCGGGAGGGGAACCAGCTTGGACGAGGAGCCAGTTGCGGGCACCAGCAGGCTGCAGCAACGCAGGGGGGGTAGGGAAGCTCGGGGGCCGTCTCCCCGGAGGGTTAGTCAGGCCGCCAGTGCTGCTGCTGAGAGCGCAGAGGAGGTGCGTGCCCTCACTGAGATGAGCGCCCAGGCTGGCCAGAGGCACACTGAGCTCATGGCTGCAGTGACCAGGTTGCCTGAAAGCATCGAGACACTGGCGCCCAGTGTCCAAGACATCGGCGCAGCACAGGCCCGGAGTGCGCAGGACTTCGGGTCAGCATTGGAAAGGTCTGTCCAGGGCTTCAGTGGAGCAATGGAAAGGACTGTCCAGGGCTTCAGCGGAGCACTGGGACCTGCCATGCAAGTGCTAAGTGCTGCCACGCAGTCACTCGCTGGTCTCCTACAGATGCACATGGAGGCCACGCGACCAGTGACTGCTGCCACCCTCGATGGCTCAGGCAGGATTACCCGGGGCCCTCACAGCACCGCAGCAGGCCAGCAATCTGTGCTCCAACAGATTGCTCTGGATGCTGAAGTGCAGCCCCGTGGGAGTGCCAGTGTGTTGGTGGAGCAGGGAGGTGCTGTCCTCTCTCAGGATGACAGCATTCCTGCTGCCACCACTGGCACTTCACCACTGCAGCTGCCACCACCTGCAGGACAGACTGCTTCCACCCATGCACAGGTGGAGCAGTCAGCAGCTGGGCCCTCTAGGCCCAGGGGTCGTCCAAGCCGCACCTCAGGGGCATCTGCGCTCAGGGACAGTCAGCAGGCCTCCCCCAGCCTTGCTGCAGCCACTGGGGTCCCCTTAAGGAGGAGCTCCAGGGCGGGAAGGGGACAGACTTCAGAAAGACCACACTCTCCATCAGGGGTCTAGAACTGAAGGGTGCTCCTGAAGCCCCTGTCCAGGTCGAAACAAGCCCAGGGGAATGTGTCTGTGTAATGTAATGTTTTATTTCACCAGTCTCACAGGAGGGAGAGACTAATGTGTCTGTGTGTGAGTTTTGATTTCTGTTCGTTTTATTTAACAATGTTGGAATGGAGCACTCTTTTTGTAATAAACACTTTATTCATTTAAAATGGCCATGCCTGCTATTTACATGCATCTTGCCCTTCAGAGGCTTGGGGGTATAAGGTCGGCTCCATTCCTGTTCTTGGATTGGCTACAAGCATTCCGTCAGAGGGGCCTAGGAGCGATTTCTGATCAGCCTCAGACGCACGGCCCTTCCAGTGAGTACCTCCCTCCCATCCTCCTCCTCCTCTGGTGGGGCGTCAATGTCTGCAGACATTGGCTGGGTACGTAGGATAGCGAGGTTATGGAGCACGCAGCAAACAACCACGAAGTGCGAGACTTGCTCAGGCGAGTACTGCAGTGCTCCTCCGGAATGGTCCAGATGTAGGATTCGCAAAATTGGATTTCATATTAATAAGGGTCAATGGGCAGAAGAGGCCATGTTTTAAAGACTGTTTTAAAAGCAGCCCAGAAAAAGGGGCATACAAAATGGCCACCGTATATGTGACCAGCTTATTGGGACACTTCAAAATGGTTCCTGCGCAACCTCAGACAGCTATGTGGATTGAACCCTTAGTAAGTTCTGGAAGCCGTTTTCTGAGAGAACGAAACCAGACCCACAGGCATGCATATGGATTAGATGCAAATCCACACAAGATCCTCTGGAGACAGAGGCCATCAAGATGCTGCCCCAGACAAAAGGGGACAATTTCATATTCATGAGAACAGCACCCAGGACTAGATAACGAGATCAGCAGAACAATGAAAACCATTTCCAACCAGAGATGGGCCTGTTACCAGCCGCTTAAAATGATTTTAAATATAATAACTGCCCCGCTGTGATCAAAGCCCGCCAAAGTTAAAACAAAGACTAACCTGATTTTGGGTGGGAAGTGAGGCCTCGGGAAGGTATACCATAGAACATATATCAGAAATGCTGCCTACAGAGGGCACGGTCCATCATCAAAGACGCTACCCACCCCAGCCACAGTCTGTTCACCCTCCTACCATCTGGAAGACGCTACAGATGCATTCGCACCCGTACGACCAGATTTAGGAACAGCTTCTTTCCCAGGGCTGTCATCCTACTGAACTCCACAAATAAACACTAAAGCCTGCACATCCGCCGATGCACTTTATTGTCATATTTATGCTAATATATATGTACAAATGTATGTTGAAATGTTTAAGTGTCCTAATCCAAATTGTACACTCTCGGGAGCCGCAAGCCTACATTTTGTTGTACTGCACTTGTGCACTAACAATGACAATAAAAGTTGATTTGATTTGATTTTTGATCTGGAGAGACTTTTCTGTAAGAGTCAAGAAAGTTTAAGAAAGAAAATACTTGAAAATATTGGTTAAATAGTGTAATACAGTTAATTTACCTGACTGGCTTATTGTATTGAGAAACCCCCTCTTTTCTTGTTACAATAGTGTAGGCTGAGTGACCCCCTTTATTCTTGCTACAATGGTACAGTCCTTAAGCTTGTCACATGGTATCCAGCCATTTTACAGCTCAAGCACCACGAGGCTGGAGAAGGCAGAAGCAATACAGTTTTTGACCGTGTGCATTTAAACGTGTTTTGCTTTGTAATTCTGTTTGTAAGGTGTTACAGTAAACAGTTTAAAGACAAAGTTATGGTTTGGAACGTTTTATTTCGACACGCGTCTACTCGTTGCTAAAGCCTCAAAGCTCAGTGGCTGCAAGTTTGGAAATTACGAAGCGCCACTACACTTTCAGCAGTGGAAGCACGGAGCGCAGCACCCCGGACACGCAGCTTGAGGAGGAAGAAACAGCTTGGAAGACGACGTTGGAGGAAGCTTGAATCAACAAGCTCGGACAGTCACAAAGAGAGCCGAGAAAAGGGACAGTTTAAAATCGGACAGTCATTGCAGCCCCAGCAGCCTGTCCAGCTTTTGAGCTGGGCAAAGAGGAGCTGGCTTGGGGAAAGATCAGCGGACTCTGCTCCACCGTTCGAGAAATCAGAAGGACAATTCTGACTGTATAAAGAGTCATTTCGAAACCAGCGTCCCGCCCCGGGGAAGACCATCGGGAGATCATCGACCATCCCCTAGCCATAGTGGAATGCTCTACCACAGAAGGCAGTAGAAGCCAATTCATTAAATATATTCAAGAAGGAGTTGGATATATTTGTTAAAGCTAAAGGGATCCAGGGGTATGGGGAGAAAGCAGGGGCCGGGCACTGAAATTGGATGATCAGCCATGATTGCATTGAATGGCGGAGCAGGCTCGAGGGGCCGAATGGCCTACTCCTGCTCCTATCTTTCTATTAAAGGGTAAGGCTGTAGAAAAGCAGTGGCAAACATTTAAGATATTTCATAACTCTCAGATATTCCAAAGAGAAAGAAAAACTAAGAACGATGAACCATCCGTGGCTAACTGAGGAAGTAAAGGATGGTATCAAATTGAAAACAAAAGCATTCAATGTTGCTAAGAATAGTGGAAGGCCAGAGGCTTGGGAAATTTTTAAAAACCAGCAAAGGACGACTAAAAAATCTAAGCTAGCAATAAATATAAAGATAGTAAGAGCTTCTACAGGTATATAAAAAAAGGAAGAGAGTAGCTAAAGTTAATGTGGGTCCCTAGAGGAAGAGTCTGGGGAATTAATAATGGGAAACAGGGAAATGGCAGAGACTTGAACAAATATTTTGTATCAGTCTTCCCGGTAGAAGACACAAAGCATCCCAATAATGGACAATCAATGGGCTATTGTTTGGGGGGGGGGGGGGGGGGGGGCGGCGAAGAAAGGAGACTTAAAAAAAATATCACTCACTAGAGAGAAAGTACTAGGCAAACTAATGGGACTAAAAAGGTGGACAAGTCCCCTAGACCCGATGGCATGCATCCTAGAGTCTGAAAAGAGGTGGTTGCAGAGGTAGTGGATGAGTTGGTTGTAATCTACCAAAATTCCCTGGATTCTGGAGGTGTCCCAGTGGACTGGAAAACTGCAAATGTAACACCCCATTTAGAAAGGAAGATGAAAGAAACCAGGCAACAATCAATCAATCAGTTAGTCCAACATCTATCATTGGGAAAATGCTGGAGTCCATCATTGAGGAAGTGGTAGCAGGACATTTAAGAGGCAGTGTGGTTTATGAAAGGGAAATCATGCTTGACAAATTTGCTGGAGTTCTTGAGGGTGTAACAACCAGGGTGGATGAAGGGGAACCAGTAGAGGTCGTGTATTTAGATTTCCAGAAGGCATTCGATAAGGTGCCACATAAAAGGTTACTACACAAGATAAGAGCTCATGGGGTTGGGGGTAATATATTAGTGTGGATAGAGAATTGGCTAACTAACAGAAAGAGAGTAGTGATAAATGGGTCATTTTCAGGTTGGCAAACTAACTAGTGGGGTGCCGCAGGGATCAGTGCTGGGGCCTCTATTTACAATCTATATTAATGACTTGGATGAAGGGACAGAGTGTAATGTAGCAATATTTGCTGATAATGATAGGTGGAAAAGTAAATTGTGTGGAGGATGCAAAGAATTTCCAAAGGGATATAGATAGGCTAAATGAATGGTCAGGGATCTGGCAGATGGGTATAATGTGGGAAAATGAAGGTTATCCACTTTGGTAGGAAAAATAACAAACGCAAATTATTTAATTGGGGAGAGATTACAATACACTGAGGTAGAGGGATCTGGGTGTCCTTGTACATGAATCACAATGTTAACATGCAGGTACAAGTAATTAGGAAGGCAAATGGAGTGTTGGCCTTTATTGCAAAGGGAATGGAGTGTAAAAGTAGGGAAGTCCTGTTAAAACTGTACAGGGCATTGGTGAGACCACACCTGGTGTACTGCGTGCAGTTTTGGTCTCATTTAAGGAAGGATATTCTTGCATTGGAGGGAGTTCAGAGAAGGTTCACGAGGTTGATTCTGGAGATGGAGGTTATCTTAAGAAAGGTTGAGCAGGCTGGGCCTATACTCATTGGTGTTTAGAAGAATGAGGGGATCTTATTGAAACATAAGATTGAGGGGGCTTAACAGGGTAGATGCAGAGAGGATGGGCCCGATTTTCTGGATCCCCGAATGTCGGGTTCTGACCCGGAAAAAAATGGGTCAGCCAGCTGCACGCAATTTTCTCTCAAGTGGCCAATTAAGTTCCAGCGTGTGGGCAGCCTTGCTAATTGTCCATTTCCAGTCAGAAAGCCCCACAGTATGATGTCATCATTCGTGGTGCTTTTAAAGTGTCCAGCAAGCTTCTCCACCTCTGCAGGCTTCTCAACCACTCTTGCAGAATGGCAGAGGAGCCTGCACCAGCTGCTGCCAGCGGCAGAGGCCGAGCTGCCGCCAAATTCAACGAGACGTCACTGCAGACCTTGGTGGATGGGTAAGGGCCCACAGGGAGGTCCTCTACCCT
This sequence comes from Somniosus microcephalus, assembly GCF_052327205.1. NCBI lineage: Eukaryota > Metazoa > Chordata > Chondrichthyes > Squaliformes > Somniosidae > Somniosus > Somniosus microcephalus. The sequence continues at coordinate 53,973,302 of NC_141010.1, read as the reverse complement.
CGCTCAGGGAGGAAGAGGCCTCCCAAAGAGACCAGGGCTGCATGGATGGAGGTGGCTGCAGAGGTCAACTCTCTGGGAGTCACCCATCGCACCTGGGTGCAGTGCAGGAAGCGCTTCCATGACCTTCACCGCACAGGGAAAGTAAGTACGAAGTTTCCATCACCCTCAACCTGATCCTCATTGCCTTTCCCCAACAGCACTCAGCTTCAGCAATCTCTTCCTCCACATCCCACTTCGCAGTCACATTCATGCACCCTTACCCATTCCCTATCTCTCTATGCTCACATTCATGTAACTATTCCACCATGCAGCCCTCACACTGCCTCGCCCTCTGATGCTTGGAACACAACTGACAAAACACAGGAGGGCCCTTGGTCTTGCAGCCTCACAACATTTGTCTCCTTCTAAGTATCTATGCTATGCAATCTCTACACTCACTCCTGCACTCTCACAAACTCCACTTGTCTCTTATTGCAGGAAGAGAGAGAGCTCACAATAGATGAGAGCGTGCGGGGACTGGAGGAGGACCACCCTCAGTCACCCACCTGAGCCCCTGGGAGGAAGCTGCGATCGAGATTGCTGGGGCTGACGTGCCTGTGAATGCTGGAGCAGGAGAGACAGGAGCAAGCCCGTAAGCTGGTGACTGAATAGTTCCCCATCTCTCTAATTGACATAGCATGAGTTGCTGATATGATTCTGAAGCCACATCATTAGGACTTGTGAGCATATGCCAAATCCAATGTGCAAGTAGCCTTGGCATCACATCTCTAACTTTCCTTTACTCCCCCACAAGACCATCCGGAGCCCCCGTCGCCACTGCCGAGGAGGAAGAGGCGTTGCAGCCAGACTCCTCAGAGGAAGCTCCAGCCTCTGAGGGCTTAGCATCAGCAGAAGTAAGCGCACCCAGCACCAGCGCAGAAACACACACCTCGGTGGGACCCTCGGGACACAGAGTAGTGTTGTCACCTGGTGTATCACAGCTCACAAGTGAGCATCAGCAGAGTGTGGAGACAGGGACAGCAGTGGAGAGTCCTCGTCGGAGGGCGCAGGCCTCTGCCAGCTCAGCTCAGCTGCATGTCGACCCTATGCCTCTGCTTCCATCCGCAAGAGAAGTGGTGATGGATCTCCATGCACAGATGCAGGTGTCTCTGGCAGGTTGTGTCCAGGGTCACTGAGTGTGGAGCGAATGAGGAGTCCATGGCGAGCATGAGCAGAGCCTCAGTGGAGTCATTAGCGCATGAAAGCATCACCACGGAAAGGAGGGCTGCGGCCGAGGAAGAGCTTAGTCGTACCTGGCACAAACATGCAAAATCACCTTGTGGTCACACACCAGCTGAACGTTAAGGGAATGGAAGCCCTTGCAGTTGAAAAAAACTCCTGGATTGCGGTGGGATGCCCTAAGGGCCACATGTGTGCAGTCAGTGATGTCCTGCGCCCTTTGAAAGTCTGCCAGCTGAGCTAATCCAAGCGCTCGCGCCCTCACACTTGCGATCCCTGGTGAAATGGATGTGATTGTGCGTGAGGGCAAAGAGGGCATCGGTTACCTGCATGATGCAAGTGCGTGCGGCTGCCTGGGAGATGCCGCTGATGTCTGCTGCTGATCCCTGGAAGGAGCCGGAGGCATAAAAGTTGAGTGCGGTGGTGACTTTGATGGCCACTGCTAAGTAGTGTGGACCTGGTGCTCTGGGCTCCAGGTCTTGCTGCAGCATTGCGCAGATGTCAGTCACAACCTATCGCGAAAGTCGGAGCCGTCTCTGGCACTGCTGCTCAGTCATGTTTAGGTAGCCAACCCGGTGTTTGTAGACCCTGTTTGGGGGGGGGGGGGGCGGTGTATCTCCTGCGCCGACGGCCTTCCATGCACTGGCCCCTTTTGGCCTGTGCTGCCCCAGGTGGCTGAGCCATAGCCTGCCACCCCTGCTGGTGCTGGAGTTGCTCCAGCCTCCTCTGCTGTTGGAGATCCTCTAATGGCAGGAAGGGAAGGAACATAAGGCCTCCCATGCTTCTGGCAGATGCCTCCGTTGAGGAGGTGCTGAGTGAGGGTGGTGAGAGGGGCTTCCCAGGAGCTCACACTGGAGAAGAGTGTGAGGCTTCAACCTTCCACAACTTAGCCTAAGCCTTCAACAAGTTGCCCCAAGCAACTGTACGGAAAACTGTAGCGGTTGTAAAGACAGCAGGGTTTGATTGACAGCCGGCTGACGTCATATCCGGGGGCGAGATCCGATGCCAGCGTGGCTATGCTGGCAGTACTGTACTATGAGGCAGAGAGTCAGGACTGAATAAATGGCACACTACAACTGCTTGGGAGACTCGTAATTACGTTAAGATAACATTACATGGTAACAGGATTTATAGAACTCACGATAAAGACATACTACAACAATGGAAGGAATAAAACCTCCGGCTAGCCTGCAACTAGAAGGAAATGTGGATAAAAATTGGCGTGTCTTCAAGCAACGCTTTCTTCTCCACCTCACAGCGATTGACGCTTCGACTCGCTCTGGAACACGTAAAGTAGCTTTGTTGCCAACAGCGGCTGGCTCGCAGGCAATCGAGCTGTTTAATACATTTACGTTTGCAGTCAAAGAAGATAAAAATGATCTGGACAAGGTGATAGAACGGTTCGACGAATACTGCACTCCAAAAAAGAATGAAACGTATGAGAGATTCCCGTTCGCTCCCACGTGCAAAAGCAAGGAGAATCCTTTGATTTTTTTGGACGGACTTGAAAATAAAAGCAAACATGCAACTTTAGGGACCTGAAGAAATCGATGATACGCAATCAAGTCGTTTTTTGAATACTCGACAAGGTGAGGGAGAGAATGCTTAGAGACAATGACCTAAATTTGGATGCAGCAGTGAAAATATGTCATACTAGTGTGAACTCTCAGCCATGCACATGAAAATTTTCGAAGGGAGCAGCACAGCAGCGGGCGGGAGCACCCTGGGGCTGAAAAACCTGCCCGTGGATGTGGTACACAAGAGGGCCCACAGAGTTCAAGACGATGACGCCTTACGAATGCAGACGGTGCGGTAATAAACACGTAGCCAGACAGTGTCCTGCTTATGGAAAGAGCTGTGCAAAATGTAAAGGCAGGAATCACTTAGCCAAGATTTGATTTTGGGAAGAGAAAACTGAAGGTAAAAAGACACTGCATGCTATTGAGACTGAAGAGACAGGAGCAGAGACTTCTGTTTGTTGGAATGGTGCAAAATGAGTCAAAACAGGGCAAAAATGATAATGAAGTGCACTCTGTAGGACCAAAGACTGAAGTTTGGATAGCTCCCTTGCTGGTACATGGCACCATTGCTCCCTTTAAGCTAGATACAGGTGCTAAGGCAAACTTCATAAGTTGGAGTGATGCACGGAATCTCAGTGCGACTTAAAATACTGACCAAGACAGTGTCTTTGAAGGCATACAATGGAAAAAGCATTGAAACAAAAGGAACGTGTAGGCTGAATGTTAAGGTTAAAAAATCACATTCACCCTTTGACATTTGTTATAGTGCCTGAAGGATATGAGTCACTGTTGGGGGATAAGGCCTGAGTGGATTTGGGCTTCGTTGTGAGGGTTCCGGTTAGTTCCCTCAGTAACCCCTAGATGGCACCTTCACTTGTTTTTTTCCCCTTTGCTAAAATTGTTACTCGTTTCTCCTGTGTTTATTACTTAACTGCCTTTCATCTGGTTTATTCGTTTCACCTGTTTTTGCTTGTATTTAAGTTCTGTGGTTTCTTCCCTCTGTGCTCAGTCTTGACAAGCCATTTGCCTAGTGGTAGTTTGTCTTGAGCTCCTATGTTTGTAACTGTCTACCTGTGTGATTCTAGTAATGTACTTTTATTTAAGACTGCATACCTGCTTCTCACCTTGTCTGTCTGCACTTGGGTCCAGAACCAGCCTCGCCCCGACAGCAAGACTGAGCCAGTATGGACCCAGCAGTGATGGAGGAATTTCATTCTATTCTCTCCCATCAAGGTGCTTTCCTCGGCCGCCTTGAGCAACTTCTCCAAAGCATTTCGGACAAGGTAGATATGTGGACTCAGACCATTCAACACCCAGCCGCTGTGGCTTCTGCTCAGGATGTTCCTCCTCAGTCAGTTCCTTTGGGTGCTACCCCACCGGTCGCTGATCTCCAGACTCACCGAGAGCCTTGCCTACCCACGCCAGAGCGCTATGACGGTTGTCCGGGCAAGTGTCGTGGCTTCTTGACCCAGTGCTTCCTAGTTTTTGAACTCCAACCCTCCATATTCCTATCACCGCGCTCTAAGGTAGCGTTCATCATATCACTACTCTCGGGAAAAGCTCTCGCCTGGACTACCGCTATCTGGGAGCAGCAATATTTCGTCTGCTTGGACATTCTTCTTTTCACCGAAGAGATGAGCAAAGTCTTTGACCATCCTGAGTGGATGGGAGGCAGCTAAGAGACTTTTGAATCTCTGCCAGGGCAACTGCAGTGTAGCCGACTTCGCCATTGAGTTCGGCACACTCGCTGCGGAAAGCCGCTGGAACACCGAGGCCCTTCTCTCCACATTTCTTCATGGCCTCTCCGAATCTATCAAAGATGAACTGGCATCCAGAGAGGTTCCAGAGGACCTTGACACGCTCATCCCCCTTGCCATCAGAGTGGATAACCGCCTCCGGGAGCATGGTAGAGAGAGGAGATTCACTACTTCCACAGAGGTGAGATCTTCCGGTGTTTCGAATCTGACCAAGAGTTTCCAAGTACCACCGAGTCCACCTGTTAGCACCAAAGAGGAACCTATGCAACTCGGCTCTCCCAGTTGGAGAGACAGAGGAGATTGAGAGAGGGGCGTTGTCTTTACTGTGGCCTGTCTGGCCATCGCAGAGCCATATGCCCTGAGCTTCAGGAAAAAGCCAGGAGGATTGAGAAAATACTGACAGATCAAATCCCTTCTCCTACCCCTTCTGTCTTGGAAACCCTGCTTCCCGCTCGTCTCTCTTGGGAAGGACAACAGTACAACCTCCAGGCGTTTGTTGACTCCGGGGCCGCTGGCCGTTTTATCGATGCCACCCTTGTGCGCAGCCTGAAAATTCCTTTCTTCCGCCTTGACAAACCTTTACAAGTCACCGCCCTCGACGGCAGGCCCCTTGGTTCTGGGCGTATTCATCATATCACCGGAGTATTACATGTCCAAGTAGGGGAGAGACATCAAGAGTTGCTGCAGTTTCACCTTATCGATTCACCTGAGCTCCTTCTCATTCTTGGACATCCGTGGCTCGCTCTTCACAACCCTCACATTGACTGGACTTCTGGGACTGTGCTGGAGTGGGGTCCTTCATGTCTAGCCAACTGTCTTAAGGTCTTCCCTAGTCTGCCCCGTCCTTCCTCTCACGAACCAGCTGATCCTTGCTCATGTGCCCCCTGAATATTCGGACCTCCATGCTGTGTTTAGTAAGAGGCGGTCCACTACACTCCCCCCACACCGGTCCTACGACTGTGCCATTGATCTCCTGCCTGGCACTAGCCCCCCTCGGGGTCGGCTCTACTCTCTCTCTGGCCCTGAGAATGTTTCCATGGAAGAATACATCAAGGAAGCCCTCGCTACAGGTTTCATTCGCCCTTCCGCCTCCCCAGCGGGTGCTGGCTTCTTTTATGTAAAGAAGGATGGTGGTCTCAGGCCTTGCATAGACTATCGGGGGCTTAACAAAATTACTATTAAGTACCGCTATCCTCTCCCTTTGATGTCTTCAGCATTTGAGCAGCTGCAGGGAGCTACCATCTTCTCCAAACTTGACCTCCGCATTAGGGAGGGGATGAATGGAAGACTGCCTTTATCACCCCTAGTGGTCACTGGGAATACCTCGTCATGCCCTTTGGTCTCACTAACACTCCTGCTGTCTTCCAAGCTCTGGTCAATGACGTGCTCTGGGAGCTGCTGAACCAGTTTGTTTTTGTTTATTTGGATGACATTCTCATCTTCTCAAAGTTCCCCCAGCAGCATGTCCAACACATCAGATGGGTGCTGCAGAGGCTCTTGGAGAACCGTCTCTTTGTCAAATCCGAGAAATGTGAATTCCACGTCTCTAAGGTCACCTTCCTGGGCTACGTCATCTCCTGTGGAAGCGTCCAGATGGATCCTAGCAAGGTTCAAGCCGTCTTGAACTGGCCACATCCCACGTCGGTTAAGCAGGTTCAGCGGTTCCTGGGATTCGCCAACTTTTACAGACGCTTCATCCGCAACTTCAGCTCCCTTGCCGCCTCCCTCTCCGCATTGACCAAGGGCTCGTCTTTACGGTTCAGTTGGTCTTCTGAAGGGGAACGGGCCTTGAAGGAGCTCAAACAACGTTTCACCTCTGCTCCCATTCTGGTACACCCGGACCCCACCCTGCCCTTTAGCATAGAGGTGGATGCCTCAGATATTGGAGTCGGGGCTGTCCTGTCCCAGCGCACCCTTAAGGACCAAAAGCTACATCCCTGTGCCTTCTTTTCCCACCGCCTGAAGCCAGCAGAGAGTAACTATGATGTCGGCAACAGGGAGCTCTTGGCAGTTAAGTTGGCCTTGGAGGAGTGGAGACACTGGTTGGAGGGAGCAGAGCATCCTTTTGTCATCTGGACCGACCATAAAAATCTGACATATATCCAGGACGCCAAGTGCCTCAACCCTCGGCAGGCCAGGTGGGCTCTCTTTAACCGGTTCAACTTTCTCCTGTCTTACCGCCCAGGGTCTAAGAACCTCAAACCGGATGCCTTTCTCGCCAGTTTGACCCCTCAGAAAAGGACCGGACCCCGGAACCTATCATCCCCAGTTCCTGCATCGTTGCTGCCGTCGCATGGGAGATTGAGACTGTGGTACAAGGGGCCCAACGTCAAGAGACTGACCCTGGAGGAGGCCCTCCAAATAGCCTTTATGTTCCCAATCAGGTGCGCGCGCAGGTCCTTCAATGGGGCACTCTTCTCGATTGACTGGTCATCCTGGGATCTGTCGGACTCTCGAGTTCCTTAAGAGGAGGTTCTGGTGGCCCACTATTGAAGCCGACACCCGGGCCTTGGTCTCCGCTTGTCCAGTCTGTGCCCAGAACAATACATCCCAACAACCTCCGCTTGGTCTCCTACATCCCTTGCCCATTCCCCAGCCGTCCCTGGTCTCATATCGCCCTGGATTTCATCACCGGGCTACCTCCATCTGAGGGATTCACTACCATCCTAGTTGTGGTCGATCACTTTTCCAAGGCTGCTCACTTCGTCCCTCTTGTCAAGCCAGAGAGACTGCCCAGCTGGTTGTCTTCCGCCTCCATGGCTTGCCCCTGGATGTCATCTCTGACCGTGGTCCCCAGTTCTCATCCAGGTTCTGGAAGGCTTTTTGTTCCCTCCTGGGCGCTTCCGTCAGTCTCTCCTCTGGGTTCCACCCACAGTCTAACGGCCAGACTGAGAGACCCAACCAAGATCTGGAGAGGGTGCTAAGAAGCTTTGTGTCCTCCCATCCTTCCACCTGGAGCAAGCATCTGGTCTGGGCGGAGTACGCGCACAATACCCTTCAGAGCTCCTCCACTGGCCCCTCACCTTTCGAATGTCAATATGGCTTCCAACCACCACTCTTCCCTGAACAGGAGAGGGAGGTAGGAGTTCCGGCTGCCCAGGGGTTCGTCCAACACTGCCGCTGCACCTGGAGGGTCCGATCCGCCTTGCAGCTCTCTTCTTCTCGGCGGAAAGTGCAGGCTGACTGACACCGTCGCCCAGCTCCTCGGTTCCGGACCGGACAGAAGGTTTGGCTCTCTACCCGGAATCTTCCGCTCCATGTGAAGTCCCACAAGTTGGCTCCCCAGTTCATCGGACCTTTTAGGATTTTGGAAAAAGTAAACCCTGTGGCCTACCGGCTCCTCCTTCCTCGGTCGAAGAAGATACATCACACGTTCCACGTCTCTCACCTCAAGCCGGTACTTACCAGTCCCTTGGTTCCTGCTTCCAGACCTCCCACCCCACCCCGCATGATTGACGGTCAGCAAGCCTACACTGTCCGTCGCCTCCTTGATAGTCGCTGGGTTAGGAGGAGCATTCAATACCTGGTCGACTGGGAGGGTTATGGTCCTGGGTTACGGCCCGGGACATTTTGGATCCTGAACTCATCAGGGATTTTCGCCGTCGCCACCCTGATCGTCCAGGAGGAACGTTAGGAGCTGTTCCTAGGGGAGGGGGTCTTGAGAGTCCCGGTTAGTTCCCTCAGTAACTCCTAGATGGCACCTTCACTTGTTTTTTTCCCTTTGCTAATTGTTACTAGTTTCTCCTGTGTTTATTACTTAATTGCCTTTCATCTGGTTTATTGGTTTCACTTGTTTTTGCTTGTATTTAAGTTCTGTGGTTTCTTCCCTGTGCTCAGTCTTGACAAGCCGTTTGCCTAGTGGTAGCTTGTCTTGAGCTCCTATGTTTGTAACTGTTTACCTGTGTGATTCTAGTAAAGTGCTTTTATTTAAAACTGCATACCTGCTTCTCGCCTCGTCTGTCTGCACTTGGGACCAGAACCAGCCTTGCCCTGACATTGGTAAAATGAGTCTATACTATCAATGAACTGAACTGTGTGCAGAGTGCCCCCCAAGATAGTACAAATCTGACTCGTGAGACTATAGCACACAAATATGCAGATATGTTTCAGGGTTTCGGAGCACTGCCCTTTACATACTCCATCAAACTGAGAGAATACACAACCTGTGATTCATGCACCCAGGAGTTTTCCAGTGGCTCTCAGTGAAAAACTGAGGAAAGAGCTAGACCGCATGGAGGGACTAGCTGTCATAAAGATTGAGGAACCGACTGACTGGGTAAATTCCATGGTCGACGTCAATTCAAAGAAAACTGATAAATTGCGTGTCTGCATGGATCCCAAGGACCTTAACACCAATATCAAAAGAGAGCACTACCAAATTCCAAAGAGAGAGGAAATAGTCAGCGAAATGACAGAAGTGAAAGTCTTCTCCAAGATGGACGCCTCGCATGGGTTCTGGCAGTTGAAACTTGAAGAAAGTGCTAAGCTGTGCACTTTTAACACCCCGTTTGGTCGATACTCCTACCAGCGTCTGCCCTTTGGTATTAGCTACGCCCCAGAAATCTTTCACAGAGCAATGGAGCAAATTGCGGGCCTGGAGGGAGTGCGGGTGTACGTGGATGATCTGGTAGTATGGGGCTCCACTCAGGGAGCACGACACCAGACTGGAGAAAACACTTCAGGGAATACGGCAGTATGGACTCAAACTAAATGACAAATGTCAGTTCAGTGTCAATGAAATCACATTCCTCGGAAACAAGATCTCTAGAGGGGATTCAGCCAGACAAGTCAAAGGTAAAGGCTATACATGACATGGAGAAACCAAACGACAAGGGGTTCAGTGGGCCCTTGGCATGGTTAACTACCTAGGAAAATTCATTCCAAATCTAGCAGTGAAAACTGTTCATCTGAGAAAACTGCTGCACCAAGAGACAGAGTTCCAATGGGGACATGAACATGAGAGAGAATGGACGGGGCTGCTACATATTCTAGTAAGTGAACCCCTACTGAAGTTATTCTGCCCTAAAAAAGGACAAAAAAGTGTCCACAGGTGCCTCTAAGAATGGATACGAGGCTGTCCTTCTACAGGAAGATGAAGGAGAATGGCGACCAGTGGCATATGCGTCACGCTCCATGACGGCTAGAGTGTGCTGGTACGCGCAAATCGAGAAGGAGTGCCTTGGCTTGGCATTTGGGTGTGAAAAATTTCTTACCTACATCTATGGTCTTCCCAAGGTTATCCTAGAAACAGACCACAAGCCACTGCTAGGGATCACAAAGAAGAATCTGTGTGACATGTCACCACGGATACAACGCCTAACGATGAGACTTCAACGTTACGATTTTGAGCTAAAATATGCGCCAGGGACACAAATGTTCATTGCAGACACTATCCAGGGCTGAGCCTTAAGCCACACAAAACAGTGAATCAGAAGAGGATGTGGCCCTTCACGTGGATATGGTCTACGCAGCATTGCCTGCCACACAGGAACAACTAGTCACAGAGACATCAAAGGACCCAGTCCTGAGTAAAGTAATGAGAAATCTTCAAGAGGGCTGGACGAAAGGGTCGTGTAAACAATATTATCACATTCAGTCTGAGCTCTCTGTGGTCAATGGACTACTGCTTAAGTGTGACATGGAGCCCGAGCGGCGGCCGGAGCGCGGAGCCAGAAGCCCGGGAAAGGCCTGAGGAGCCAGGCTGAGACAGAGGCCCAAAGACCTCTGAGGAGGAGGGGAGCAGCCAGGAGGCGCCGGCTCCCAGACGCAGACCAAGACAGTGAGTACAGGGCCCGGGGAGGGAGCCTGAAGCCAGGGAAAGGCCCGAGGAGCCAGGCCGAGACAGAAGCCCAGAGACATCTGAGGAGGAGGGGAGCAGCCAGGAGGCGCCGGCTCCCAGACGCAGACCAAGACAGTGAGTACAGGGCCCGGGGAGGGAGCCTCAAGCCAGGGAAAGGCCCGAGGAGCCAGGCCGAGACAGAAGCCCAGAGACATCTGAGGGGGAGGGAGAACAGCCCGGAGGCACCGGGAAACAACGGCTCACAGACACAGACCAGGACAGTGAATACGGGGCCTGGGAAGGGTGAACCCAGGAGCCAAAGCCCAGGGACCACGGGGTCAGAGAGGGGGAGCAGCCCGGAGGCACCGCGAAACAACCTGGAGTGCAAGCGAGTCCGGGGCCTGGGAAAGTCCGCGAGTCGGGAGAGGGAAACACCAAACCCGGGGCCCCAGAAAAGTTTACTCTAAGGTCAGCAATAATTTTTACTATTTCTACTAAAAATGAGTGAGTCAGAGGAGCCGTAGCAGCTCCCATGGCGCACTGAGAGCAACCCCATCCAGCTTCCCCCCAACATCAAAAAAAATGCACGAAAATCGCTCAAGCAACAGCAGCTGAGAGCGAAGCCAGAAACTCTTTGCTGACTGGTCCAGCAATGGGAACATGAGTAATCTCAGTTTTTACTCAGATTAGTCAGCGGCTTGGATCAAAGCAATAAACATTCACTATCCCAGGGTTAAGCAGGAAAAGAACACTAGTGGATCCAAACTGAAAATAAGGAAATCAGGGGACCCTGGTAGTGAATCCACGACGGTCAACATACACAGAAACGGTACAATAATGGTGCAAGGCAACCTCAAAGACTTTGAAACGGCCTTCCAGAAACTGAGAGAAATAATTGAGAAGGGAAGGACCAGCCCCAGGGTAACTACCAGGGAAAAAGCCACACACACTCCCCCCACCACTTACAGCTCACCAGGAGTAAATCAACCTGGCCAGGAGGTGATCAAGCCACACAGTTCTGACCAGGCACACACCCTGGGGCCCCACAACCCCATGGTACATTTGACCAGCCCCTGCGGAAATACCAGGGAGAAAGCCACACTCTCCCCCTACCACCTCCAGCTCACCAAGAGAAAAGCAGCCCAGCCAGGAAGTGAGTGAGCCCTCCAGCTCCGACCAGGCACACACCGAGGTCCCACAGCCCGGTAAACCTAAAGGAGAAATTTAACCAGCTGGAGACACAGCTGGTTAAACTTAGAGGAGTTCCTTAAACTGAAAACCGACCAAGAAAACAGCATTTCAGCAATAAAACAGGAACAAAAACAAGAGAGTGAGAGACACAGGAGAGAGCGGAACTTACTTGGGAAGCAGGTGAAAGAGCTGCAGAAAGACAAAGAGAGCCACAGGGGAGAGGTAGCGGCATTAGCCCAGCAGCCAGAGGCTAGAGATAAGACAGTACAGAGCCCGACTGAGTAGCTGCACTCTCACACTGAACAACAGCAGCAGACCCACAATACAGGGGGAGCCACACAGACCGACCAGCACACTGAAGCCCAGTCTGCCCCCACCACTTTGGAACCACAGCCGAGCCGCTCACAAGAGGAACGCACACACCAGACATGACCACCCCAGTCAAACACACAACCTGTGAGTCCAGACAAAAACCACCAGCCAGTAAACACCAAGGCTGACATCGTAATACTCAGACTCAAATGGGAAATTCCTCTGGGAGAAAAAGCTCTTCCCTAGATGTAAAGTAGAAAAGATCTGGTGCCCAACAACAGACAGAGCCCTAGAATGGCTGACCAAAACCCAATTAGGCTCCCCCCAACACATAATACACACCGGCACAAATGACCTAAGGGCCCAGCAGAAAAGGGTAGCAACATCGCTCGGATCAGTGATTGAGAAGGCAAGCGACACCTTCCCAAACACTAGAATCACTGTTTCCACACTATTGCCGGGAAGAGACTTCAACAACAAAACAATCCATGAGATAAATGCAAGCATAGCAAGAGACTGTGAATTAAAACATAACGTGCACCTGGTCCAACACCCCACCCTCGATGTGGAATGTCTTCACGACCACGTCCATATCCACAGGAAGCGAATGTTGGTCTTTGCGAAGGCCCTGAAGGACGTCACTTTTAACCGGGTCCACACCCAGACTCCAAGAGGACCCCCCCCCCCCGACCACCAAAGACCAATGGGATACAGACCAGGACTACTAAAGAGACCACCACCACACCAACCGAGACCAGAGAGGATCCCCACGCACAACAACAATGTTGGACCTGCACCACTCCTGCCCTACAGGGGAACAGGACCACCCCCAGCCAGGCAGAGGGAGAGGTGCTCAGGGCATATGCAATACCACAGACAGAGACAATCCATTAAGAGACATAATGCAGACAATCAGCAGCATCTACTCCCGCCTTATGGATCAGAAAAAATAAGGACTAGTTGTTAGAAAGAGTTGCAACCAATTATCCTCAGCATTTATAGACAATTAAAATGTTCTTTTTTCCCCATTTAGACACGACAAACATATCAATATTTATCATATTTTAACCCATCACTGTAAAAGATCAATTTTAGCATGAAATCCTTATATATCTCAACCTGGAATATCCAAGGTCTACGCTCTTCTATGCTTGGCATGAAGAGTGGGACCCCAGAGTTCCTAGATGAAATTAAAGATCTGGATATTATCTTTTTACAGGGAACTTGGTGTCGAGGAGAAGGGCACACTGGCTGTCCCCATGGGTACACCGAGCTGGTGGTCCCCTCCAATAAACTGCCAGGAGTAACCCAGGGCAGGGAATCTGGAGGCACTCTGATTTGGCTTAAAGCAGAGCTTAGGAATTACATTAAATTTATTAAAAAGGGCAAAAACCACTTATGGCTCAAAATTAAGAGGGGCATCATCTCTAGCATGCAAGATGTTTTCATTTGCACACTATATCCCCCCGGCAGAATCCCCGTACTTCAAAGAGGACACCTTCTCCAACATAGAGTGAGGGAGATTATCCAATTCCAGGCCTAGGGAAATGTGTTGATCTGTGGTGACCTCAACTCAAGAACTGGCGAAGAACCAGACTTCACCAATAATCAGGGGAATAATTACATATTTGGGAATAACCACTTTGATCTCCCTTTCCATCCACACAGGCATAACTGTGACAAACAGACAAATGCTAACGAAAAACAGCTCCTGCAGCTCTGTCGAAGCCTGGGTCTGTACATTGTCAATGGTAGGTTCATGGGAGACTACCTAGGAAGATCCACCTATTGCTCACCTCTTGGCTTCAGCACCGTAGACTATATGATTACGGATCTGGACCCATCCTCTTTCAGAGCATTCACAGTCAAACCACAAACAACACTGTCAGATCACAGTCAAATTACTGCATATCTTAAAAGAACAGAAACAACCAACACAGAAACACAACCCAGTAAGCTGTGCATTAAAAAATCCTACAGATGGGCCAAAAACAGCACGGAAAAATACCCGAAAGCAATTAGCAATCAATCAACTCAAGCTCTCTTGGACACCTTTCTGGAAAATACATACACACACAATAAAGAAGGCGTAAACCGGGCAGTGAATAACCTAAATAATATTTTTGATAATTTGGCATCAATGTCAAACTTGAAAGTTCGCAAGAATAACCACTTTGGGGTTACGGGGATAGGGTGGGATATGTGTTGGTGTAGGGGTTACGGGGATCGGGTGGGATATGTGTCGGTGCAGGCTCGATGGGCCGAAATGGCCTCTATCTGCACTGTGGGGTTTCTGTGATTTCTGTGATAAACACAAAACAAAAACTACGAAAAATGGTTTGACTCAGATTGTCAGAACATGGAGGAAAAAACTCAGAAAAATATCAAACCAAAAACACAGATAGCCAGAAAATGAGGAATTATGCCTTACTTATTGTCAGGCACTAACAATACAAAAACACACTCAGAACCAAGAAAGAGCAGTATATTAAGAATACACTCAGCTCCATTGAGGAATCCATTGATTCCAATTGTTTCTGGGACAACTGGAATACATTACACAAAAAACAACACGACGAATTGGCCATTCAAAATGGAGACACATGGGAAAACCATTTTGAAAAATTATACCAGAAAAACACACTAAGCCCAGAGCAATACCAAATATGCAAAAAACTGGAAAAGCTCGAATTGGCCATAAAAGATAACCAAAACCCGCTAGACCCCATAATAACTGAAAAAGAGCTATTTGAAAAACTCAAGGACCTGCGACCAGGAAAAGCTTGCGGTGCAGACGGCATCCTAAGCGAGATGATTAAACACACGGACGATAAAATGAAATTGGCTATCCTAAAACTCTTCAACTTGGTTCTGAGTGTCGGTTACTTCCCTGATATCTGGAACAAAAGGACTCATAACGCCCATATACAAAAGTGGAGACAAAGTTGACCCAAATAACTATCGAGGCATCTGTGTAAACAGTATTCTGGGGAAGGTATTCTGCAGTATCACAAACAAAAGACTTATAAACTTCCTTGAGGAGCACAATGTCTTGAGTAAAAGCCAAATTGGATTCCTACCAAACTATAGAACATCAGATCATATCTTCACCCTACAGACCCTAATTGGCAAACATGTTCATCAAAACAAAAGCAACATTTTTGCCTGCTTTATAGATTTCCAGAAGGCTTTCGATTCCATCTGGCACGACGGTCTATTCTTGAAACTTATCGAAAGTGGTGTAAGGGGAATAACATATGATGTTGTTGAGATACCGCGGCAAACGTGGGAGTCGAGACCAGAGCTATTGAAAACACAACTGCTTTATTCTAACCACATGGTAAACAGGAACTAGAAAAGCCCGCGCAGCCACTTAAATACTTCCCAGACAGGAAGTGCTCCCGGCAGCCTGTCCCTGCGGGAAACAAGTTGCTGGAGGAAAGGGCCCCCGGCTGGGGGCTTCTGCTTAGACTGTCCGTGCCGCCGTGAGCGGATTATGTCCAGTGGTGGCGTGTCGCCACAGAGCTCCCCCCAGAATCCGCTTAGGAGGAGTGGACGAGTCGTGACGGTGGTCTAATGGTTCTGCCGCAGCGGCTCTGAGTGGTCGCCGGTCTAGTTGGTTGGGTCGGGCGGTTCGCCGCCGGCTGTGCTGGCTTGCCGGGGGGATGGCCTCTAGTTGGAGGCTGGGCCACGGGGACCTGTTCCCCTGGTTCTGTGTGTGCTGGTTTCAGCCGGTCGATGGAGACTGTGTCGACCCTGTCGCCGAGTCGCAGCTTGAAGACCTTGTCCCCGGTTTGTAGTACCTCGTACGGTCCGTCGTACGGGGGTCGCAGGGGCCCGCGGTGCGCGTCGTGTCGCACGAAGACGAAGCGCGCCTGCTGTAAATTTGGCGGGACATGAGGTGCGAGTTCGCCGTGTCGGTTGACCGGAAGTGGGGCGAACTGCTGAGCGGAAGAGAAAGAGTTGAGCCACTGCTGTTCAGCCGACCAAGGCTTGTTAGGCTCCGGGAGGAATTCGCCTGGGACGCGCAGCGGTTGTCCGTAGACTAACTCCGCTGCCGAGGACTGGAGGTCTTCCTTGACCGCGGTGCGTAGGCCGAGTAGCACCCACGGTAGGCGGTCAGTCCAGGTACTGTCCTGCAGGCCGGCGCGGAGTGAGGCCTTGAGTGACCTGTGGAAGCGTTCACAAAGCCCGTTGGCCTGCGGGTGGTACGCCGTGGTGCGGTGGAGCGTCACCCCGAGGTTGCGTGCTGTGGCCGTCCAGAGTTCGGAGGTGAACTGGGCGCCTCTGTCGGAGGTTATGTCGGCCGGTACGCCGAACCTCACAACCCAGGTGTTAACGAACGCCCTGGCGATGTCGGCTGTGGTGGTGGAGGTCAGCGGCACTGCCTCAGGCCAGCGTGTGTAGCGGTCGACCATCGTGAGGAGATAAGTTTGGCCTTGCGATGGCGGCAGGGGACCGACGATGTCGACGTGTACGTGGTCTAAGCGGCAGCTGGGTACCTCGAAGTCTCCCAGGGGTGCTTTGGTGTGCAGCTGTACCTTAGCCCGTTGGCAGGCGAGGCAGGAGGTGGCCCAAGTCCGAACATCTCTGCTGAGGCCGCGCCAGACGAAGCGCTTGGAGAGGAGTTTGACGGATGCGCGGGAACCCGGGTGAGAGAGCCCGTGGAGCGCGAAGACGCGGCGGCGCCAGGTCTCAGGGACGACCGGCCTGGGTTGGCCGAGTGAGACGTCGCAAGTGACTGCCGTGGCTTCGGGCCCGTGCGCGACCTTGGCTAGGCGTAGCCCTGGCAGGCTGGTAGCCGCCGAGAGGAGGTCTGGGTCTGTGAGCTGGGCCGCTGCTAGTTGTGCGTAGTCGACCGCGAGGTGATTCGCACAGACGGCGGGACGGGAAAGGCAGTCGGCGACCATGTTGTCTCTACCGGAGACATGCTGGATGTCCGTAGTAAACTCGGACACGGCCGCGAGCTGGCGTTGCTGCCTAGCGGACCAGGGTTCGGTGTGCTTGGCCATCGCGTACGTGAGTGGCTTGTGGTCCACATACGCGGTGAAGTGGCGGCCTTCCAGGAGGAACCTGAAATGGCGGACCGACAGGTGGAGCGCGAGAAGCTCGCGGTCGAAAGTGGAGTATTTGACCTCCGGGGGGGCGCAGTTGGCGGCTGTAGAAGGCAAGTGGCTGCCACGCGCCATTGACCCACTGCTCGAACACGGCCCCGACCGCGTGGTCAGAGGCGTCGGTGGTGAGCGCGACCCGGGCATCGGCCTTCGGGTGCGCGAGCAGAGTGGCATCGGCGAGCGCGTTTTTGGCGGCGTCGAAGGCGGCTGCCGTGTCAATGGTCCAGGCTACATCCATCTTGCCGGATTTTCCTCGGAGGGAGTCGTATAGGGGCTTCATGAGGGCTGCAGCTCTGGGGGTGAACCTGTTGTAGATGTTCACCATCCCGAGGAACTCTTGGAGGCCCTTGATGGTTGTGGGGCGGGGAAATTGCTGGACGGCCTGCACCTTGTTGGGCAGGGGGACGGCTCCAGCAGGGGTGATGTGGTGACCGAGAAAATCGATCTCGGTGAGGCCGAATTGGCACTTCGCCGGGCTGAGGATGAGCCCGTGTTGGGCTAGGCGCCCGAACAGGATGCGAAGGTGTTGGAGGTGTTCCTGTTTGGAGGAGCTGGCCACGAGAATGTCGTCTAGATAGACGAATAGGAAGTTCAGGTCCCGGAGGACTGAGTCCATAAGGCGCCAGAAAGCCTGTGCTGCATTCTTGAGGCCGAAGGGCATCCTCAGGAACTCGAACAGGCCGAATGGGGTGATGACGGCCGTTTTGGGGATGTCCGCGGGGTGTACGGGGACTTGGTGGTAACCGCGCACCAGGTCGACTTTGGAAAAGACGGTTCGTCCGGCTAGTCGGGCCGAGAAGTCCTGGATGTGTGGCACCGGGTATCGATCGGGGGTGGTGGCGTCGTTGAGGCGGCGGTAGTCCCTGCAAGGGCGCCAGCCTCCGCCGGGCTTGGGGGCGATGTGGAGGGGCGAGGCCCAAGGGCTGCTGGAGCGGCGGATGATGCCGAGTTGTTCCATGGTGGCGAACTCGGCCCGCGCGATTTCCAGCTTGGCCGGGTTGAGTCTGCGGGCGTGGGCAGAAACTGGGGGGCCGGTGGTGGGGATATAGTGTTCCACACCGTGCTTTGCGGCTTTGGCTGAAAAGGTCGGGTTAGTGAGGGCGGGAAACTCAGCTAGGAGTGCCGAGTAGTCGTCCGTGGCGTTGGCGAGGCAGTAGGTCGTCAGGCCGGCCGAACGGGCCGGGGTAAAGGCGCCGGGGATGCGGGCCATAGTGTTGATGTCGACGAGGAGGCCGTGGGCGTGTAGGAAGTTGGCGCCGATGAGTGGGCAGAGGACCTTGGCTGTGAGGAACTCCCAGCGGTAGCGGCGGCCCGCGAGGTCGAGCGTGACCATGCGGGTGCCATATGTGCGGATGGCAGAGCCATTGGCTGCAGCCAGTGTGATACCCCGTGTGCCGCGTTGGATCTCGAGGGCAGAGGCGGGGTTGATGCTGTGCTGGGCCCGTGTCGCACAGGAATCGGCGGTTGGTTCTGTCGTCAGTGACGTACAGTAGGGGCTCCTTCTGCCCCGTGGCCATCACGGGGGCCGGTGCGGGGGGGGTTTTTGAAGGTACACGGTGGCGTGCGGCGTTGAGCCCTCGCGCCAAAACGGGTGTGGTAGTAGCAGTGACCCGGAGTGGTAGGGTGGTTGGGCCTAACGGGCCGGGAAGACCGCGTGGTCGTTGCCATGAGGTCGGGCGCGACGTCGCGAGCGGCCTGTGCAGAGAGCAGCCGGTCGGCCTTTTCGGCTATATCATTCAGGTCCGTGGAGCCAGACTCCACAATGAGCGGGCGGATGCTGGCGGGGAGCTTCCGAATGAAAAGCGTGCGAAAAAGGGCGCCGGGATTTTTGTCGTCTGAGAGGGACAGCATATGGGAGAGCAGGTCTGATGGTGAAGTGTCACCAAGGCCGGGGAGGTCCAGGAGTTGGCAGTGGCGCTGGTAAGAGGACGTTTGAAGTTTTTTAAGTAGCGCAGCCTTCAGGTGTTCGTACTTGCCATCCGTTGGTGGATCCTGCAGCGCTGCCCAAACCTTGGGGACTGTAGCGTAGGTGAGCGAGGTAGTCATACTTCGTGGCGTCGACTGTAATGCCTTTCAGCCGGAATCTGGACTCAGCTTGAACGAACCAGGCTTCGGCGAGGTTCTCCCAAAAGTCTGGTAATTTAACCGTGACTGCGTTTGTATCCGCCATGCTAGCTTAGGATTCGTCCTGAGCGTCGGGGTCACCAGTGTTGAGATACCGCAGCAAACGTGGGAGTCAAGACCAGAGCTATTGAAAACACAACTGCTTTATTCTAACCACATGGCAAACAGGAACTAGAAAAGCCCGCGCATCCACTTAAATACTTCCCAGACAGGAAGTGCTCCCGGCAGCCTGTCCCTGTGGGAAACAAGTTGCTGGAGGAAAGGGCCCCCGGCTGGGGGCTTCTGCTTAGACTGTCCGTGCCGCCATGAGCGGATTATGTCCAGTGGTGGCGTGTCGCCACAATGTAATTAAATCAATGTATATAAACAATAAATGTGCAGTTAAAATTGGAGACAAACAAAATACTTCCCACAGGGGCATGGTGTGACGCAGGGCTCGCCCATCTCACCGACACTCTTTAATATTTACATAAATGAACTGGCAAAACTACTTGAACAATCTACAGCACCCGGCCTCACCCTATATGAATCCAAGGTTAAATTCCTCCTCTATGCAGATGATCTGGTTCTGCCGTCACCAACTAAGGAGGGTCTACAGCAGAAACTGGATCTGCTAGAGTCGTTCGGTCAGACCTGGGCCCTGACAATAAACCCCCAAAAACCAAAGTACTTGTGTTTCAGCAAAGATCCAGACATCAGGGACCCAGAATAAATTTCACACTAGGAACAACTAAAATTGAACAAACCACTAACTACACATACTTGGGTTTAAAAATCAGTTCTATGGGAAATTTTCATCTGGCTGTGAATGAACTGAAAAAGAAAGCAAGAAGGGCTTTCTATGCCATTAAAAAATCAATCCAAATAGAAATCCCAATTAGCATTTGGCTCAAAATTTTTAAATCAGTAATTGAACCAATTGCACTCTATGGCAGTGAGGCGTGGGGACCGCTAACACAACAAGAGTTTGCAAAATGGGACAAACCCCCAATTAAGATCCTACATGCAGAATTCTGTAACAGTATCTTCCGGACTCAAAAGAAAACCGTAAACAATGCATGCAGGGCAGAACTAGGCCAATATCCATTAATAATTACTATCCAAAAAAGAGCCACCAAATTTTGGAAACACCTAAAAATGAGCAACCCCCACTGCTATCATTACGAAGCCCTGAAATGCCAAGAGAGGACCATAAAGAAGAATACCCTCAGTCAACTAGTCCTGGGACTCAGTGAAGTAACTACTAACACTACTAACAATAACCAGCCCCAGGACAGTGACATCATAGCACAGAGAATTCAACCCAACACAATTGTCACTAAGCAAAAGGAAAAATATCTGTCATATTGGGCAGAGACAGCAAAAACCCAAAACAAACTCAATTGCTACTTGGCCCTAAACAGACAATACAACATGGCTGAATACCTGACCATGGTAAAGGATAGCAAACTGAGAAAAACCTTGACAATGTACAGACTTAGTGAACATAGCCTGGCCATTGAAAAAGGCAGACACAGGCAGACCTGGCTGCCAAGAGAGGACAGGATATGCTCTCACTGCAGTCAGGGAGTGGTGGAGACAGAGATGCACTTCCTCACAGCTTGTGGAAAATATCAGGGCATCAGGGAGAATTTCTACCCAAAATTCACAAAAATATGCCCTGAATTCAGAAATTTGAATGACGACCAAAAACTCCCATACCTACTAGGGGAACAGAGAAATTGTGTAACCTTAGCGGCACACCATGTAACAGCTTGCCATAAACAGAGGGACAACCATTAAATCTAAGAAGAGTATATACAAATTATATGAATGTATATTTATACGCTCAGGGATATATCTGTTTATACACTGTATGGATAGATCTGCGTTTGTGTTCAACCATAAATGTTTTTCGATGCTTTGGCAACATAAGATGTACCTTGTCATGCCAATAAAGCGATTTGATTTGAATTGAATTGATAGTAGTGCCCACCTCTATGCGATGAGAAATGCTCAACAAGATACATGAAGGGCACCTGGGTGCAGAAAAGTCAAAAAGGAGAGCACGTGAGTCACTCTACTGGCCAAACATGAACTCTGATATTGCCCAGTTGATCAGCGAGTGTGCTACATGTCAGGAGTATCACTACAAGCAAACAAAAGAGCCCCTCATTACCACAGAGCTCCCATCACAACCTTGGGAAAAGGTCGGAACTGATATATTTCACTATGAAGGAAAAGACTGTTAGTTATTGATGATTATTCCAATTATCCGGAGCTGGCTCTCTTGTCCAGTACCACATCAAGAGCTGTGATAACTCACCTGAAGTCAATCTTTGCCAGGCAGGGCACCCCTCTAACCCTGGTCTCTGATAATGGCCCTCCCTATGCCAGTTATGAGTTTCAGTCATTTGCTTCAGAGTATGAGTTTAATCATGTAACCTCCAGTCAGCTCTATCTTCAGGCTAATGGAAAAGCAGAGAAGGGGATACAGATTGTGAAAAGACTATTAAAGAAAGCAGCACACAGCAACACTGACCCTGATGTCGTACAGGGCGGGCCCGCTAGCAAGTCTCCAGCTGAGCTCTTACTGGATCGGAAAATCCGTACACGACTTCCCAGTTATGTCACACCTGACCACAGAGATGAGGTATGGGTAGACAAGGCTCGGAAACTACAACAGAAACAAAAAACACTTCATGACCGCACAGCCACTACACTAGTGCCTCTACAGGAGCAGGATATAGTTCGCATTGAAGGGTCTGAGTCATGGCCTAAAAGAGCCATCGTTCTACAACAGGTCACCCCCCAGGTCATACAGTGTCATGACAGAGAACGGCAATGTGTTTCGCAGAAACAGGAGGCACCTACTGAAAACCAGAGACCTTTCAGCCTCAGGGGAGGACAGAGTGGAAGAAGAGATGAGGGAAATGCCACAAAGTGACGAATGACACAGTAGTGATAATGTGACAAGGGACCTGTGTGGTACAGACATGAACTTAAGGGATACAACTGGGGTGGTTCAGCAGACACCCGTTCAGCCACGCAGGTCACAGCGCACCAGAAAGCCTGTAGTTAAACTTGACCTGTAGACAGGGATTGATAAGACTGTAAACAGTTAATGGACTCCTGGGTGTAGGTAAGGTTTATACCTATCTGCAATTAGTTCAACGGTGTAGTTACACTGACCGTTTCTATATGATGTTAACAAGTGTTCTATATGTTAGGTTATGTTGTCACTGTGTTATGTCTTCATTGAAGGGGGAAGATGTACGGATAACCGTAGCTGTCGTAAAGACAGCGGGGTTTGATTGACAGCTGGCTGACATCATATCCGGGTGCAAGATCCGATGCCATCTTGGCCATGTTGGCAGTACTGTACTGCGAGGCACAGAGTCAGGACTGAATAAATGGCACACCACAACAACTGCTTGGGTGACTCGTAATTATGTTATTAACATAACATTACAGCAACAAGGTCCTGCAGCCTGCAAATGCTGCCTGTTTAAATCTCCAGTCCTGATTGACCTGCAGCTGAAAGCAAGCAAGCCAACTTTTTTCACGTCAGGTTTCATCAGCGGTGTTCACCAGGCGTGTTTTATGTGGGGAAAGGCTGAAAGTTGCAAGGAACCCTGAAAATAGGATTAAACATGCCAATTATTGATCATTAGGCTCCCGCCGACCATTCCCGCCTGCTGCGGGCGGGACTGATTGGGGTCGTGCTGAAACACGGGGGCGAAAGCCGGGCGGGGAGGGGAATCAGGCGGGGGGGGGGGGGTGGGGTGTCGCGACCCCCTATTTCTGCAATTTTCAGCCCCCGCCCGACGGCTGGGAGAAAAATCGGGGCCGATGTTTCCCCTTGTGGGGGGGAATCTAGAACTTGGGGCATCATTTCAGAATAAGGGGGCACCCATTAAAACAGCAATGAGGAGAAATTTCTTCTGAGTGTCGTGAATCTTTGGAATTCTCTTCCCCAGAGAGCTGTAGAGGCTGGGGAACAAATATTAAAAAAAAGTTGACTAAACTGTAAAATCTCCATCAACGGCACTTATAGCATTGAAGCTGCTGCAAAAATTCTCATTACTTACACTGGGAGAAATTGGACCATAATTTGCTGTCAGTGGCGAAGCCAAAAGGTGTTCACTGCTGACCTCGTTAAAAAAAGTCTGCACAAACTTGCTGGGAGGCTGCTGGTGAGATCTTCCCCAAAAAACCTGCAGAGTTGCACACAGCGTAGGTGCCCCAGGAGCAGAGCGAGTGCAAACCTGGGGCGTAAAGGGTGACACTCACACAGAATCTATCAAAAAACTGTCAGAAGGATAAGCTATGCAGACACAAGCTTTCAGCAGCAGGTGAGTAGACTTGGAATTACTTCAACTTAAATGCAAGTTGTGTAAATTTTATAAAATTTTTTAAAGACCTTTAAAACAGCAAAATGAAATGGACACTTGTAAAAAGCTGAGCAAAGTCAAATTAAAAGGTGCGCACTCATTTACAGAAAAAATGGCAGCAGGAAAGATGACAGGAAGAGGTCTCAACTTCAGTAAAGACGATCTCAGCACACTCAATGGAGGTGCAAGCGACGCGTGCGCACCTCATCAGGACTGATCGTCCCAAGTGCCACGTAAAAGGTAGCAAGTTAGCGTGGAAGGAGGTGGCACAGGCTGCGAGTGCTAACCCCACCGTGCCATGTAGTGCAGAACAGTGGCATAAAACAATTCAACGATCTGCTAAGGTTTGTACAGTTTAGAAAAGAATACAAGGTTTGTTAGAATGTTAATGTAAAATACAGAAGCGCTTGTGTGTGTGGGGTGTGTAATGATCAATAACATGTCATTCTATAGTGGACACGAGGTGGAGCCGTAGAGCTGTATATGTATATAAGACTACACTACCCAGCTGTATGTATATTAAGACTACATTACCCATGAGGCTAGGCTACCCACAAGGCAGCAGTCAAGATGGTTGCCTCTACAGATACTGTACCTAGTCCACATGTGCTCAATAAAAGTGTCTAGCAAAAGCTAGCTGTGTTCATAATAAGAATGTCTATTTATTAATGAACAGAAGAGGGTGGTCTATGTTCATGGTGAAGTCAGCTAGTTGTAAAATTCAACTGCTTTAGAGATGGTCTGAATCACCAAGTGCTTGGAAAGATCTTGGGGGAGAAACTAGGGCCTAGAAATTCAGTCTGGACACTTTTGGGGCGCTAAAGTCGGGCGCTCGCTAAAGTTAGCGGCCGCCGGAAAGTGTTGGCCACATCGCCGAAATTCAGTAGAGTTGGCCCTAAGTTTGGCCGAGCGCTGAAACTGGCGTTGAAATGCTGTGTTCCGGCGCTAAGCCGGCGATGCGGCCTAATAACGCCGAAGCCGGGCGCAGCGCAGGTGCGGTCATGTTTTGATTGACAGCAGACACCCTGACGCCGGCCAGCTCTTAAAGGGGGAAGGGTCAACTTTGACTGCTGCCACGCCCTGCATACTGGAGCCCTGCAGCTAGGCCTCAGCACTACTGGTGTGCCAAAATAGCGCCTGGAGCAATGGAGAGGGCCCGTGAGCGAGCGCAGCGCTTCTCAGAGCATGCTCTGAGTGTGCTCATTCATGGTGTGGAGAAGAGAAGAGAGATCCTGTGCCCGGACAGTGGCAGGAAGGCTCCCAGGAGCCAGTACAGGAGAGCCTGGGGCAAAATCGCCCGCAGGGTGTCATCCACCTGTGATGTCCCCAGGAGTGCGGACCAATGCCGCAAGAAGTTCAACGACCTCACTCGGATGGTGAAGGTGAGTACCCTTTCCAGTGTCCCCCTCATCCTTGCATGTGCACCTCACATTATGGGCAAAGGGACCTCAAAGGCCTAATGGGCAGCCCTCCTCCCGCAGCAATGGCACTTGCATGTTCATCAATAGCACTTTCTGCACTTAACACACTGGCCAAGCTATTCGACCATGGGAGGCAGTGCACCCAGCAACAGGGCACCACACTGGCCAAGCTATTCCACCATGGGAGGCAGTGCACACAGCGACAGGGCACCACACTGTACTTAGAGGCCGTCCTTTCTCTTGCAGGCCAAGCTGGCGAGCAATGTAAGGAGCCAGGCTGTCACTGGTGGAGGCCGTCCCGAGTACCAGGCGCTCACTGATCTGGAGGAGAGCGTGGCACGACTCATGCGTGGCCGGGTGACTGGCCCCGTCATGATCGGCGAGGCGGACCCTGTACTGGTACGGACATGACCGGTTGCACCTCTCTCGTTGCCCTCGCGCTTCAGATCTACATCCTTTCCCACTGACCGACAAATGCGCATAATGCACCACTCAGGCCTCCCTCGCTGACGGCCTGTCCTCACTCTAAAGCTACTCTTGTGCCTTCCTGCTTTCAGCTGGTGAGGAGGAGGTGGTCCCTGAAGCGCAGAGAGCCAGGCCCTTGGAGGAGGAGGACGTCGAGGACCAGGAGGAAGGCGACACATCGGGGGAACCCTCCTCCGCGCCAGGGGATGGCAATGGAGGGGAGACGTCTGGCCTGCAGGAGAGCCAGGGGGAGGTGTTGGAGGGGAGGGCCGAAGCTGGTCCCAGTAGGGTGGACGCACGCGGGAAGGCTCCGGCAGCACGCCGGCCTTCTGCCCAGAGGGGGGAGGTGTTGGAGGGGAGGGCAGAACCTGGCCCAAGTGGGGTCGATGCACGCGGGAAGGGTCGGCCAGCTCGGTGGCCTTCTCCCCGGAGGGAGAGTCCGCCCTCCAGTCCGGATACGGTCCTCGCCCAGGAGGTGCGCGTCCTCGATGAGATGTCGGCCGCGTCTGAGCGGCACCACCAAGAGTTCATGGGGGTGGTCGAACAGATGCCTCACGCCATTGAGTCCCTGGCTCAGAGTGTGGTGGCTTTCGGGGAATCACAGGCCAGGGGGTTCGAACAACTCACGGCAGCGCACGACAGGGGTGTACAGCAACTCGCGGCAGCGCAGGACGCGGGTGTGCAGCAACTGGCGGCAGTGCAGGACGCGACTCGCGAGATGAGTGGTGCCGTCCACACACTGGCAGAGCTGATGCGGGCACATACCAGGGCAGTTCGGACACTCACTTCTGCCACACTCGCTGTGGCATGGAGGCATCGCCGTGGCACCCGCCGCCCTGCTGCAGCACAGCGGTCTGGCCTCCCCCAGATTGCTGCGCTTGCTACACTGCCAGCCCGGCCGAGTGCCAGTGTCTCTGGCGAGCAGCGCGCACCTGCCATCAGCCAGCTTGCCCCCAATGGTGCTGCCGACACTGCCACTCCCCCAGCCAAGGTGCGACGGGCTGCTGCTAAGACGGATGCTGCCCAGCCACAGCTGTCAGCAGCCGGCCCCTCCCGGGTCAGGCCGACCCCCAAGGGCATCTGCCAACACGCTTTGTGGCCCTCATGAGCCTTCCCCCAGCCTCGCCACACCCGCAGGGCCCAGGTTGAGGCGGAGCAGCAGGTCGGCCAGGGGCCGGAGAAGCCTGTCTAAGGACTCGCCCTCTCGGCACACCCATTAGAGTGTGGTGAGAGCGGTTTCTTTTATATTGGGGGGCTTGTGTTGTGGGGGGCATTATTTTGTTAAGGCCGAGGATCAAGGCATTTTTTGTTTTCATGGGGGTGTCTCTGTTGTGGGGGGGTGGGGGCTTATTTTTGTAAGGCCACTGTTGAAGGCCTTTTGGGTGGGCAAGTTTTGTTAGTCCTCCCCAGGTTTTGGGAGTGACAGATGTTTTTGACTGTTTTTTGGGGGTCTTGTCTGTTTTTCTGTTTCATGTGGGAAGGGCCCTGAGTTTGTGAAATAAAGCTTTTGATTTATTCAGCATGTCCAGGTGTCATGTTTGAAGTGGTTGTTGCGTTAACCGGCTGAGGGCTTGCGGAGCGGCTGCCTCAGGTGCGTTCATTGCCACAGGCCATTCCCTGACAGGGGGCCTAGAAGTGTCGATCAATAAGCCCCCGGCGGACGGCCCTTGGCCCTTGTCGCTCCCTCCTGGGCTGGTCCTCCTCCTCCTTCTCCTGAGGTAGTGGTGCAATGCCAGGTGGCAGTTCCTGAGTCCTGCGGATAGCCAGGTTGTGCAGCATGCAGCACACGATGACGAACTGGGAGACTCTATCCGGCGAATACTGAAGAGATCCTCCGGAACGATCCAGGCAGCGGAACCGTTGCTTGATGACGCCTATCGTTTGCTCGATGATGTTCCTTGTGGCTTGATGGCTTTCGTTGTATGCCTCCTCCGCTGGGGTCCTGGGCGCGCGGAGCGGGGTCATGAGCCATGTACACAAAGGGTAGCCCTTGTCCCCGATAAGCCATCCCCTTGGTGGAGGCTGTGCCTCGAACATGTCAGCCACAGTAGTCTGGCGCAGGATAAATGCATCGTGGCTGCTTCCTGGGAAGCGGGCATTGACAGCTAGGATGCGCTGCCTGTGGTCACACACCAGCTGTACATTTAGGGAATGGTAGCCCTTCCGGTTGCGGTAATCCTCGGCATTGTGGATAGGTGCCCGCATAGCCACATGCGTGCAGTCAACGGCGCCCTGCACCATGGGGAAGCCCGCGATCCTGCCAAATCCGACTGCACGCTGCTCCTGCCTCTGTCGGGTCATGGGGAAGGAGATGAATTGGTGTCTCCTCGCGTAAAGTGCATCGGTGACCTGCCGGATGCAGCGATGCGTGGCGAACTGGGAGATGTTCGCTATGTCCGCAGCAGCGGCTTGAAAGGAGCCGCTTGCATAAAAGTTCAGAGCCACCGTGACCTTCACTTCCACCGAGAGAGACGTCCTGCACATCAGCTGTGGACGCAGATCTGTGTGAAGCAGCTGGCAGATCTCTGCAACCACCTCCCTTCTGAAGCGCAGCCTCTTCACACAATGCGCCGCAGTCATGGTGAGATAGGACACCTGCTGCCGGTATTGCCTGAGTGGGTAAGGCCTACGTTGCCGACGCCTGATGGCCCCTCTGCGTCTAGGCATGGCTGGCCCTCTCTCACAGCGTCTGCGAGCCCTTCGCACATAATGCTGCAACTGAGGGTTGGCCCCCCCCATACAGCCCCCATAATAAAGTTGAGAACAGATAAATCACAATGAATCAAATGTCAAAGCACTGGCCAGAAGCCAAAAATACCTCTCCTATGTTGTCCCAAATCTGTAACCTCTGTCCCTTGGTCTCTGTCCAGAAATCCAAAGCAGTAAAGTCATTGCAGCAAAATGGCTGGGCTTTATAGGTCAGTGTAAGTGCCCTTTAATTTGCGCTCCCCGAGGCCCACAGGGCCTCTTTTGCGTTCCACTTCACAGTTCTTAGCGCCACGCCCACATTGGGCGGGCGCCACTGAATTTCCGGTTTGGGGCGCACAAACAGCGTTGCGCGACGATATGACGTCATAAGCTGCGCGCGCACCTGAGCGGGCGCAAACACTTTGCGCCAGCGCTAAATGTCAACTGAATTTGGGCGTCGGCGCAGATTGGACTGCGTTCAGGCGCTAAGTGTCTAGCGCCGGAAATATAGCCCTTTTATGGCGTTAGCGGCTGGCGCAACCCACTGAATTTCTAGGCCTAGGTATCACCCCATTTGGGGCACTAAATTTTGAAAGTGAAAAATTAGCACCAGGCACTAATGATTGAGCTTCCCCTAAATTGGCCGTTAGCATTCCTGGAAAGAGCTGGAGCGCTAAATCAAGCGCTACTGACCTCAGTGGGGCACCACAGGGGCGCTACCAGCAGAGCGATAATGAATTTCAGGTGCAATGCAGATCAGGAATGATCCTTCACACTGGCTCCTTCCAGCTCTTAAAGGGGAGGTTGCATCATTGTGCAGATCCTCATTAACCAGCATTGCTGGCTGTGAAGGAGACCTACAAACAACTCAATCCCCTGATCGTGATGGCTGATCATGGGCGATGTGGCAGCTTCCATTGCAGCATGGGCAGAAGCGACGCAACGTCTTAGTGCTGTGATGAAATATATGCCTTCATCAGCCCATGTGTTTTACCTGCTTGTATTGTGTGAACCGCCCCATTTTGTTCCTATTGTGTGTATTGGCTACGCCCCTGTCTTTTGCCATATAAAGGTCTCAAAAGCTGTATGAGTCATTCCTACCAGACGAACCCGATGTGGGAAGACCTGTAATGCTGCAATGTTCTTAGTGATTAAAAGCCTTTAGTTGAATCCTTAAACTCCGCGGCCTAGAAATTCAGTTGGCTGCGCCAGGCGCTAACGCCAAAAAAGGGCTATATTTCCGTCGATAAAGCCTTAGCGCCGGAATGCAGACCGATCTGCGCCGACGCCCAAATTCATTTGCGATTTAGCGCCGGCGCAAAGTGTTAGCGCCCGCTCGGGTGCGCGCGCAGCTTATGACGTCATATCCTCGCGCAACGCTGTTTTAGCGCCCCAACCCGGAAATTGAGTGGCGCCCGCCCAATGTGGGCGTGGCGCTATTAGGAATTGTAAAATGGAACGTTGCAGAGGCCCTGTGGACCTCGGGGAGTGCAAATTAAAGGGCACCTCCACTGACCTATAAAGCCCAGCCATTTTGCTGCAATGACTTCACTGCTTTGGATTTCTACACAGAGACCAAGGGACAGAGATTCCAGATTTGGGACAAGATAGGAGAGGTCTTTCTGGCTTCTGGCCAGTGCTTTGACATTTGACTCTTGCTGATTTCACTGTTGCGACCTTGATTATGGGGGCTGCATGGGGGGCCAACATTGAGTTGCAGCATTATGTGCGGAGGGCTCGCAGACGCTGTGAGAGACGGGCAGCCATGCGTAGACACAGAAGGGCCATCAGGCGTCGCCAACATAGGCCTTACGCACCCAGGCAATACCGGCAGCAGGTGTCCTATGTCACCATGTCTGCGGCACTTTGGGTAAAGAGGCTGCGCTTCAGAAGGGAGGTGGTTGGAGAGATCTGCCAGCTGCTTCACGCAGATTTGCAGCCACAGCTCATGTCCAGGACGTCTCTCTCGGTGGAAGTGAAGGTCACGGTGGCTCTCAGCTTTTATGCAAGCGGCTCGTTCCAAGCCGCTGCTGGGGACATCGCGAACATCTCCCAGTTCGCCGTACATCGCTGCATCCGGCAGGCCACCGATGCACTGTTCGCAAGGAGACACCAGTTCATCTCCTTCCCCATGACCCAACAGAGGCAGCAGCAGCGTGCAATGGGATTTGGCAGGATCGCGGGCTTCCCCATGGTGCAGGGCGCCATTGACTGCACGCATGTGGCTATGCGGGCACCTATAGACAATCCCGAGGTTTACCGCAACCGCAAGGGCTACCATTCCCTCAATGTGCAGCTGGTGTGTGACCACAGGCAGCGCATCCTAGCTGTAAATGCCCGCTTCCCAGGAAGCAGCCACGATGCTTTTATCCTGCGCCAGACTACTGTGGCTGACATGTTCCAGGCACAGCCTCCACCAAGGGGATGGCTTATCGGGGACAAGGGCTACCCTTTGTGCACATGGCTCGTGACCCCGCTCCGCGCGCCCAGGACCCCAGCGGAGGACTCATACAACGAAAGCCATCAAGCAACAAGGAACGTCATAGAGCAAACCATAGGCGTCCTCAAGCAACGCTTCCGCTGCCTGGATCGCTCCGGCGGCTCTCTACAGTATTCGCCGGATAGAGTGTCCCAGTTCGTCGTCGTGTGCTGCATGCTGCACAACCTGGCTATCCGCCGGATGCAGGCACTGCCACCTGACATTGCACCACCACCTGAGGAGGAGGAGGAGGGGGAGGAGGAGGAGGAGCAGGCCAGGAGGGGGCCAGAAGGCCCAAGGGCCGTACGCCGGGGGCTTATTGCTCGACACTTCTAGGCCCGCTGTGAGGGAATGGCCTGTGGGAATGAGCGCACCTGAAGGCAGCCGCTCCGGAAGCCGTCAGCCGGTTAACGCAGCAAACACTTGAAACATGACACCTGGACAAGCTGAATAAATAAAAACCTTTATTTAACAAACTGAGGCCCCTTCCCACATGAAACTCAAAAACACAGAACACACCCAAAAAACAGTCACAAACATATGTCACTCCCCCAACCTGGGGAGGACTAACAAAAGTTGGCCATCCACATGGCCTTCAACATTGGCCGTAACAAAAAAAGGGCCCCCCTCGCCAACAGAAAGACCCCCATAAAAACAAAAAATGTCTTCAATTTCGGCCATCCACAAAAATCAGCCCCCAAAACACAATCCCCCCCATATATACAATGCCGCAGAGACCACACTCTAGCGGCTGTGCCGAGAGGGCGAGTCCTTAGAGAGCCTTCCCCGGCCCCTGCCCGGCCTGCTGCTCCGCCTCAACGTGGGCCCTGTGGCGGCCTCAAGGCTGGGGGAAGGCTCATGAGGGCCCCCATGCGTCGCGACAGATGCCCTTGGGGGTCGGCCAACACGACGCACGTCCCGGGAGGGGACGGCTGCTGACTGGTTCGGCTGTGGCTGGCCAGCATCAGTGGCAGCAGCAGCTCCTCGCACCCTGGCTGGGGGAGTGGCAGTGTCGGATGCTCCAAGGGGGGGCAAGCTGGCTGCTGCCAGGCGCGCGAGGCTCAGCAGACACAGTGGCAGTCGTCCGGCCTGGCAGTTCAGCTGGCGCAGCTATGTGCTGGAGGCCAGCCCGCTGTGTTGCAGCAGGGCGGCGGGTGCGGGTGCGACGCCTCTGCGTCAAAGCGAGTGTGGCAGAAGTCAGTGACCACACTGCCCGGGTATGTGCCTCCAGCTGCTGTGACAGTGTGTCGAAGGAACCACCTCTCTGGCGACTCTCCTCCTGCAGTGCCGCGAGTAGTTCAACCCCCCTGGCGTGCGCTGCGGCCAGTTGCTCCACCCCCCTGGCCTGTGATGGCCGAATGCTGCCACACTGAGCCAGGGACTCGATGGCGTGCGGCATCTGCTGCACAACCCCCATGAACTCATGGTGGCGCCGGTCAGGCGCCACCGAGATCTCTTGCAGGAGGCGCACCTCCTGGCCGAGGCCACTCTCCGGACTGGAGAGAGGACTCTGCAGCTGGGGAGAAGCCGGCCGAGCTGGCCGACCCCTGCCGCCTGCCTGGACCCCACTGCAAGCAGGATCTGCCCTCCCCTGCAACACCTCCCCCTGGCTCTCCTGCATGCCAGATGTCCCCCCTTCATTGCCATCCCCTGGCACGGCTGAGGGCTCGCCCGATGGCCCGGCTTCCTCCTCGTCCTGGACGTCCTCCTCCTCCAAGGACCTGGCACCCGGCGCCTCAGGGACCACCTCCTCCTCAGCAGCTGAAAGCAGGAAGGCACAAGAGTAGCTTTAAAGTGAGGACAGGGCGTCAGCGAGGGACGCCTGAGCGGTGGCATTATGCGCATTTGTCCGTCAGTGGGAAAGGATTTAGATCGGAAGCACTAGGGCAACGAGAGAGCTGCAAGCGGTCATCTCCTTACCAGTGGCTTCCAGCACAGGGTCCGCATCCCCGATGGCTACAGGGCCAGTCACCCGGGGATGCAGGAGTCCAGCGACGCTCTCCTCCAGAGCACTTAGAGCCTGGTAGTGGGGCCGTCCACCACCGGTCTCCAGCCGGCTGCGCGCATTTCTTGCCAGCTTGGCCTGCAAGAGAAAGGACGGACTCTAAGTACAGTGTGGTGCCCTGTTGCTGTGTGTACTGCCTCCCATGGTGGAATAGCCTGGCCAGTGTGGTCAGTGCAGAAAGTGCTGCTGATGATCATGCCAGTGGCATTGCTGCGTGAGGAGGGCTGCCCATTATGCCTTTGAGGTCCCTTTGCCCATAGTGTGAGGCTCACATGCAAGGATGAGGAGGACAGTGGAAAGGGTACTCACCTTCACCAGCCGACAGAGGTCATTGAACTTTTTGCGGCACTGGTCCGCAGTCCTGGGCACATCTGAGTTTGAGGAGACCCTGCGTGCGATGCTCCTCCAGGCTTTCCTGAACTCTCTCCTGGGAGCCTTTCTGCCATTGTCCGGGCACAAGATGGGTCTTCTCTCCTGGACAGCATCAATCAGCACCCTCAGTGCATGGTCTGAGAAGCGCTGGGCTCTTTCACGGGCCATCTCCATCTGTTCTGGCGCTATTTTGTCCCACCAGCACTGTTGAGGCCTAGCAGCAGGGCTCCAGTGTGCAGGGCGTGGCAGCAGTCAAAGTTGACCCTTCCCCCTTTAAGAGCAGGCCGGCGTCAGGGTGTCTGCTGTCAAGCAACACATGACCGCACCTGCGCTGCGCCCGGCATCGGCGTTATCAGGCCGCAGCGCCGGTACCGAGCATTGCAACGCCGGTTTCAGCGCTCGCCAAAACTCTTGGCCAAATCCACTGAATTTCGGCGCGGTTGCCTGCAGTTTCCGGCGGGCGCTAAATTTACCGAACGCCCGACTTTAGCGCCCCAAAACTGTGCAAACTGAATTTCTAGGCCCTTGTCTTTGAGTTATTGAAGGCACATCAATTTTAATCACTAAAACACGAGGATGGATCGACTCCTGAAACCAGAGCGCTTGGATCTGGACCCCCATGCCTCAGACGCAGCCACACAGTTCGGACACTGGTCCCAATGCTTCGAATTTTTCATTGCAAACTCATCCACCACCATAGCAGCCGCAACCGCTACCGGAGACACGAGACTGGGAATCCTGCGAAACTGGGTGAGCCATCGGGTCTCCCCCCTCATCCAAGATGCCACCAGCTACGGGGATGCCTGCACCATTCTGAAGGCCCACTACGTGCGGCCAATAAACGAGGTGTACGCCAGGCATCTTCTGACTACTCGCACGCAGCGGCATGGTGAGTCACTAGAGGACTTTATACTATGCCTAAAAGTACTGGGCAGAGACTGTAACTGTAAGGCCGTGTCTGCCATCGTGTACACGGAGGAGCTGATTCGAGACTCCCTTATTGCGGGCCTCAGCTCAAATTACATTCGGCAGAAACTGTTTGAAAAGGAGGGACTGGACTTAAAACAGGCTATAGATATAGCGCGATCGCTGGATATGGCCCAGAAGAACTCTGAATCCTGTTCCCCAGGCCACGCGGCCCACTCCGCCTCGTGCGCACCGTGGGGGCCACCATCTTGGAAGCCATCTTCACCTCCCAGGTCTCAGGCCAGCCCAGCACCATCGGAGCCCCAGCCTCCACCCAGGAGCCCCACTACTGCCGCGATGCATCAGGGCCCGAAATGCTACTTCTGCGGCCAGGACAAACACTCCAGGCATCTGTGCCCAGCGAAGGGCACCACCTGTTTTAAATGCGGGAAGAAAGGACACTTCAGCAAAGTCTGCAGAGGGAACCCCGCCTCCAACTCCACCACCGCCGCGTGCGTGCCGTGGGAGCGGCCATCTTGTCCACCCTCATGGAGTCCACCATCTTGCCCCGACTACACGGACCTCCAGGACCCACTGGTGGCCTCGATCACAGTGGATCAATCCAGGCCGCATCCGTTGTCTAAATCGATGATGGACATAGAGGTAAACGGGAACAAGGTTAAATGCTTGATTGACTGCGGGAGCACCGAAAGCTTTATTCATCCTAGCCTGGTAAAACGACTTTCACTAACGATAGTCCCCACACAGGGCAAAATCGCCATGGCCGATAAGACTCACACCTCAAAAATTACAGGTTTCTGCGCGGTTATGTTGTCGGTAAAAGGAAATGATTACAGAGATTTTAAACTATTGATAATGCCAGATCCCTGTGTGAGCGTGATCTTGGGTCTGGACTTCCAGTGCCACCATCAAAGTATCACGCTTACCTACGGTGGGTCCCAGCCGCCCCTCACAGTGTGCGGTCTGGCTACCCTGAAGGTCAAGCCGCCCTCTCTGTTCGCCAACCTCGCACCCAACTGTCGACCCATAGCGACCAAGAGTAGGCGGTACAGCTGGGAGGACAGACGGTTCATTGCATCGGAAGTAGAAAGACTCAAGCGGGAGGGTATCATCGAATGCAGTACCAGCCCGTGGCGCGCCCAGGCAGTAGTAGTTAAGGGTAGCGAAAAGAAGCGGATGGTGATAGATTATAGCCAGACGGTTAATCTATACACCCAGCTAGACGCCTACCCTCTGCCCCGCATAGCGGATATGGTTAACTAAATCGCACAATACCGGGTGTTTACAACAATCGACCTAAAATCGGCATACCAGCAGCTCCCCATTAGGCCGGAGGACCGTCCATACACCGCCTTCGAGACGAACGGACGTCTCTACTGTGGTGTATGTGCCTTTAAGAGCAATTATGGTGTATGTGCCTTTAAGAGCCCCAGGTGTGCGTAATGCCGGTAATTGCCACTTGGGCTATATAAGCCTGTGTATTGTGTATATCCTTTAGAAACCCCCCCCCCACCCCCAGACTTGCTTAGTAAATACCTATGAACCAACTCCTGTCTTCAGTGTCTTTATCTACACACGGACACTACAGTGGCGACGAAGTGGAAACGCACTTACCTGCAATTCGGCAGCACCTCAAGGACATCGATTCCTCCAGCGTCCAGAAGACTCAAGGAAGTAAGAGAAACTGTGGTTTCACCAGCTGGCCAAGCTGGTGACAGGTACTGCGCTAATCCTTCCTGGGCGTCAGGCTGGAGCTCCATCGGCGGGCTCTACAGCTGAGACAGGCAGCGAAATCAGAGGCAAGCAATAACGGACTGGGAGGGTACACTCGAGAGACGGCCGGCGCGGCAAGCAGGTCAGCGTTTAGACCTCCGTCGGGAACGAGTCTCCAACAGCGAATAAACGGAAACCACAGTAAAACAGCGTTGTTATCGGTAGCAGCGGCGGGAAAGCGCGGGAAGCGCCATATCGTTGCTACAGAGAGAAAAAAAAAGCGCGCGGGAAGCGCCATATCTTTTCTGAAATGCCTAAATCTGGTAATATTGAGGCTTTTGATGGCGAAATACAAGATTGGACCACATACGTGGAAAGAGTAGAGGTTTATTGCACTGCAAATGGAATAACAGATAAAAAAAAAGCTTCAGTACTTCTGAACTTAATGGGCGCGAAGACATACGGGCTGTTACGAAATTTAATCACTCCAGCCAAACCAAAGGACAAGACTTTTAAAGAAATTGTTGATACCCTGCAGGAGCATTTAAACCCAACACCGCTGCTGATAGCGGAACGATTCAAGTTCTTCAAGAGAAATCAACACAAGAATGAAAGTAACGCTGATTACCTAACCGAATTAAGAAAGCTATCAAAGTACTGCCAATTCGGAGCAGGACTATCGGATTATCTTCGAGACAAATTTGTTTGCGGTCTCTTAAGTGAAGGAACACAAAAAAGACTGCTTTCTGAAAAAGATTGAACATTGGACAAAGCTTTCAGTATGGCTGTATCATATGAAGCAGCAGCAAAAGGAGCTGCAGAGATACAACAAGAGACACAGGACTTCGGCACCCATAAAATGACACAGGAGTTCGGAAGATGTTATCGCTGCGGCAGATCCACCCATAACTAGAGGGACTGCTGGTTCAAGGGCAAAGCATGCAGGCAATGTGGTAAGATTGGACACATTGCACGGGTATGCCAATCTGGACAAAATAAATCCACTGACAGAAAACAAAAGATCAATAAAGAAAAGTACAGGAAGGTACAAATGATGACGGACAATAGCTCCGAAGACCAGAATAGCGATAGCGACTCCGGAAACAAGAGACTAAGCTGTCTCAAATTACATAATGTACTTGCCAAAGAGGATTACCAAACCATTTGGGTTACCCTCACAATAGCAGGGTCCCCAGTTAAAATGGAGCTAGATACATGATCAGCTCTAACCGTAATAAATCGACGAGATTACGAGAGGCTATTTTCGCATATACCTCTAAAAGACACATCCATTATCTTAAAAACATATACGGGGCAGAAAGTCTACCCCAAAGGAAAAATAAGGGTGCCTGTGGTATACAACGGCAAAGAAATACAAAAGTTGTATTTATACATTCTACAAGATGGTGGTCCACCGTTGTTGGGACGTGAATGGATAAGGAAGATACGTTTAGACTGGCACTCCATTCAGGCACTGACGGTGACCAGTAAGGAAAAAAACAATGATGACATCACACCTGAACGATTAAAAGACATCTTGGCCAATGCCAAAGAAGTGTTTCAAGAGAAACTAGGAACCTTGAAAGGCATCACCGCCTCAATAAAAGTGGAAGATACAGCAATTCCAAAATTTTTTAAGGCAAGACCGGTGCCATACGCAATACGTCCGGCAGTCGAGGCAGAGCTGAAGAATTTGGAAAAGGCAGGCGTATTATCCAAAATAGATTGGAGCGACTGGGCAACACCCATCGTTCCACTCATGAAAAACATTGAAAAATAACTGAGGAACAGAAAAAATTCGCATCTGTGGGGACTTTAAGGTGACTGTAAACCCGGTCCTTCACACGGTACAGTATCCTCTTCAGAGGATAGAAGATATTTTCGCCTCACTATCCGGAGGGAAACGTTTCACAAAAATTGACTTGGCACAGGCATATCTACAAATGGAGGTTGAGGAGACCTCTAAAAAGTATCTCACAATAAACACACACAAAGGCCTGTACCAGTACAATCGACTGGTTTTTGGAATAGCATCAGCTCCAGCTATCTGGCAAAGAGCTATGGAGCAAGTCCTGCAAGGGATTCCGGGGACTCAATGCTACCTAGACGACATCCTTATAACAGGAGAAAACGACAACGAGCACCTTGCCAATTTGGAGCAGGTGCTCACTAGGCTGAAAGAACGAGGCCTACTAACAAATCGCCCCAAGTGCGAATTTTTCCAAAATCAGATATCATATTGTGGCCACATAATTAATAAGGAAGGGTTGCATAAGTCACCTGAAAAAATTGAAGCAGTTATAAAAGCCCCAGCACCTGAAAATGTTTCACAGTTAAGGTCATTCCTGGGATTAATAAATTACTATCATAAATTTTTACCAAACTTATCAACTATTCTACACCCTCTTAATGATCTTCTACAGACAGGAGTGATTTGGAAATGGAACGAAGACTGTAAACGTGCCTTCCATAAATGTAAAGACTTAATCACATCCGAGAAAATTTTGGCTCATTACAACCCATCACTACCAATCAGACTGGCATGCGATGCATCCCCTTACGGCATAGGAGCGGTATTGTCCCATAGATTCCCTGATGGCTCGGAACGGCCGATAGCTTTTGCGTC
The DNA here is from genome assembly GCF_052327205.1 of Somniosus microcephalus. Classification (NCBI taxonomy): domain Eukaryota; kingdom Metazoa; phylum Chordata; class Chondrichthyes; order Squaliformes; family Somniosidae; genus Somniosus; species Somniosus microcephalus. The sequence goes on along the minus strand of NC_141010.1, from coordinate 53,935,218 downwards.
ACGCTCATTGAACTCAGCTGAGCGTAACTATGCCCAGATAGACAGGGAAGCACTCAGCCTGGTATGGGGAGTGAAGAAATTCAACCATTACCTACACGGACAAAAATTTACCTTGCTGACTGACCATCAACCCCTCATCTCCATATTCAACTCTAAAAAAGGTGTCCCCATTATGACGGCACAAAGACTAGAGGTGGTCCCTTTTTCTAGGGGCACACCAATACAACATTGAATACAAAGGGTCAAAACAGCATGGGAATGCTGACGGTTTATCACGCCTACCGTTGCCAACGATAGAAGAGGCACCTACAGTAGACCCAGTAGAGATATTCCACTCTACCATAGTGGAATGTCTACCGGTGACAAATTCTGCCATTGAAAGGGAGACAAGAAATGACCCTACTCTCTCACGGGTCTACGATTTAACAGTGAAGGGATGGCCAGCACATGGCGAACCACTGTTGCCAGCATTCTCGCAAAGAAGAGAACAGCTGTCAGTGTGCCGAGGAACCTTGATGTGTGGATCCAGAGTGGTGATTCCACCCAAACTCCAGGATAAAGTGCTAAAGGAGCTTCACGAGGGGCATCTGGGTGGAGTGAAAATGAAGAACCTAGCTAGGGCGTTTGTATGGTGGCCAGGTATCGATGGAGACATCGAAGACATGACCAAGAGCTGCCTAGGATGCCAGAAGGTCCAAAATGCTCCGCCACAGGCCCCTCTACATCCATGGGAGTGGCCTTCATCTCCCTGGCAAAGGGTGCACATCGACTTTGCTGGTCCATTTATGGACTCAATGTTCTTAATCGCAGTTGATGCACACTCCAAGTGGCCGGAGGTAATAAAGATGTCCTCCACCACCACGGAAAAAACCATCACAGTATTAAGGACCATATTTGCCAGGAATGGGCTGCCGGAGCAGATATGTTCTGATAATGGACCGCAATTTGTGTCCGAAGAATTCAGAAAGTTCTTAAAGAACAATGGGGTAAAGCACTACACGTCCGCCCCATACCATCCCGCCACCAATGGATTGGCTGAAAGGTTTGTCCAGACCTTCAAGAAGGCCATCAAGGCCATGGGTAATGAAGACATAAAACTTCAGCACAAGGTGGATAACTTCTTATTTGCATATAGGAATGCAACGCATATGGTTACTAACCAAACTCCCGCCATGATGTTCTACAATAGAAACCTAAGATGCCGGCTGGATTTGGTCAAGCCCAACATCCGAAGGGACGTGGAGAACCGGCAGTTTCAGGGCATGAATGAAAGGCCAACTAGGGCCTTCCAGATAGGCCAACCGGTTTTGGCCCGGGACTACCGTACCGAGAAATGGCAGCCTGGAACTATCTGCACATGATTAGGACCACTGATGTATACCGTGGACATCGGAGACAGCATAATAAGGCGCCATGCTGACCAAATCATCAAGTCATCCGAAAAGGGACAACCTACACCACCACTCTATACATCTAACGATGAAGTAGAGATACCCATATCTACCTCCGATCCGGTGATACTGGAGCCTGATGAACCCGACACTGGCCTTCAAGCTGAATCAGCCTTGCCAGAAGAACCTACTACACCACCAGAAACTACTACACCCCTGAGGCGTTATCCGGACCGAGTCAGGAAGCCTCCTGAGAGACTAACTTATAATTAATTAATACAGCAATGTATATTATTTTGCATATAACATGTAATTAATAATTACTTAAAATATGATGTACTAGTTAGCTAGAAGGGGAGGAATTGTGGTGTATGTGCCTTTAAGAGCCCCAGGTGTGCGTAATGCCTGTAATTGCCACTTGGGCTATATAAGCCTGTGTATTGTGTATATCCTTTAGAAACCCCCCCCAGACTTGCTTAGTAAATACCTATGAACCAACTCCTGTCTTCAGTGTCTTTATCTACACACGGACACTACATCTACCACTTCCTCAGAGTCCCCTTTGGGGTAACGAACGGGGTCTCGGTCTTCCAGCGGGAGATGGACCACATGGTCAATGAGAACCAGTTAACAGCCACCTACCCATACCTAGACAACGTTACCATCTGCGGCCATGACCAGCAAGACCACGACTCGAACCTCGCGAGATTTCTGAAAACCGCCCTCAGACTCAATCTCACCTACAACGAGGATAAGTGTGTCTTTAGCACCACGCGCCTCTGTATCCTGGGCTGCGTGGTGGAAAACGGGGAAATCGGTCCCGACCCCGACCGATTGCGCCCCCTACGGGAGCTACCCCTACCAAACACTCCCAAGGCCCTGAAAAGGTGCCTGGGGTTTTTCTCCTATTACGCCCAATGGGTCCCCAATTATTCCGACAAGGCCCATCCCCTCCTGAAATCAACGTCCTTCCCGGTCACTGCTGAGGCCCACGCTGCCTTCAACAGCATTAAACACGACATTGAGAAGGCCGCACTGTGGGCAGTGGACGAAAACATCCCTTTCCAGGTCGAAAGCGATGTGTCCGACTTCGCTTTAGCTGCCACCCTCAACCAGGATGGGCAGCCCGTAGCCTTTTTCTCAAGAACCCTCCAAGGGCCCGAGATCAGGCACTCCTCGGTAGAGAAGGAGGCCCAGGCCATAGTGGAGGCAGTGCGGCACTGGAGGCACTACCTAGCCGGCAAACGCTTCACCCTACTTACTGACCAGCGGTCGGTAGCCTTCATGTTTGTAAGATTCGAAAATTTTCAGCAAAAATCACGCAAGAAAACTGGATAAAATAAGACTGTTTATTGACCAAAGTAAGCTTGCACAGAGAAACCTTTGATAAAAGGGCATACAAAATGGCCGCCAGGCCCCGTGATCAGTTTCTGAACCAGTTTATTTCTGTTACTGCAAGCTAGACAGGCTTGTGGATTGAAGACAGTAAACCCGCGAAAGCCAGTATCTGGGAACCGAAACTCAGAGCAACAGCATACATATTCAATGGATTATAAGTACAGGATGGGGCCCATCAAGATATGGGCGGACAATGTAAAAACACTTATACCCATTTATTGTACAAAGGAAAAACCGTTTAGCAGCCATCAAGGAAAATGTCCGGACCGATCAATATGCGAACCGAGCCGCGGTGACAATGCAAAGGACATTAACAGACATTATCGGCCAGGAAGGCCAGTTCAAGTTATCACCGGCTCTGTTACAAGACAAAGCGCCCCTGCAGAGATCTCTGCCCGCCAAAATTAATACAAAGACAGGACTATGATTTGGCGGGAGATAAGACTGTCCCAAAAGAGTATAACTATGGATTGAAAGTCCATCTAAGTTACTTCTTCACTGCTACGGCTTCTTGTTGGGCGACTTCAGGCTTCCATTTCTTCAAGAACTTTCTTCTACGAGGAACGAACGAAGGGCGGACGGTGCCCGGATCGGCGCCTCTTCCACTTCGGCAGATCGATGAAAACGTTTTCGTCTTTTTAAAGACGGACGGTTTCGGAAAAAGGACAACGTGGCCGGTGTTCAGCCAAACAAGGCTCGGCCACGACAAGAAGACGACAAGGGTGGCCCGGGTACTGGGGTCGGGAGATCATCGACGACCCAGGCCGACGGAGAAGAAACCCTCTGGAGAACCGGCGATCGATGCCACAAGATTCTCCCATGTGCATAACCTGCATCTAGGTCTACTCCACGAACAAAAATCCACGACAGGCCTAGTGGATCTCAACCTTGACGAGCGCTCATCGAGGCTGGGTCTACCCCACCGCCTCGAGGGAGGAGAGAATATCGACTGCGCCAGAAGCTTCCAATCCACGTGACGACGGGAAGCGGTGCCAAAAAGGCTGCGAACCCCTTTTCGCGATTTCGAGAGTGGTGAGCATGATCCCAAGTTCCCCAGGTCGAAACTTAGTTTAGGTATAGGGGAGGGAGTTAAGGGAAATCGTAATGTGTTTCCCCTTTTTCGATGTGCCGTGTGTTCCCCATTTCCATAGAGTCAAGTTCATAAATTTGTGCATGATTGTAGTTACTTTAATCTGTGCCTATGACATGTATTTTGTAATGCTTCAAACTGTTCAAAAATAAAAGCATCCATTTCGTGCTATTCAGCCTGGTCTATTGAGTCCTCTTCTCTGCACTACTGTTCTCTGCATCTAAGTCCAAGGTCTAGAACCGTAGGGGGGGTGGGTCGAACCACTCAAGGGTAATTCTTGCATGAAGCCTGGCAAGGGGCCAGAACGGGCAAGAGAGCAGGAAAAAACCCCCTACATGTTTAACAAGAGGGGAAAGATCAAGAACGACAAAATTCTCAGGTGGCGGATCGAACTCTCCACGTTTGAGTACGACATAATATATAGGCCGGGGGCCCTCAACGAATCCCCCGACGCCCTATCACGAGGGATGTGTGCCAGCATCCAGGGGGACAGGCTACAGGGCCTCCACAATGGCCTCTGCCACCCGGGGGTCACCCGGCTATTCCACTTTATAAAATCCCGTAACCTGCCCTATTCCATCGAGGAGGTCCGGTCTATGATCAGGGACTGCCGCACTTGTGCGGAATGCAAGCCCCGTTTTTTCAGGCCCGACCGAGCCCACCTGATCTAAGCTGCACGGCCATTCAAGCGCCTGAGCTTAGATTTCAAGGGACCACTCCCCTCCACCGACCGCAATGTGTACTTTCTCAACATTGTGGACGAGTACTCCTGCTTCCCATTCGCCTACCCCTGCCCTGATATGACCAGTGCCACGGTCATCAAGTGCCTCGGCAACCTGTTTTGCACCTTCGGTGTGGTGTATGTAACCTGTTCCACCTTGAGAGCTTAAGCCTGTTCCACCTTGAGATGTACTACTTTCTCTGGCTGCTGTATACGTAATACCGGTGGTGACCACCGGTATATAAGTACTGTGAAGTGATATTGTATTTAGTATAGTCCTGACCTCCAACTAGTAAAGACCTGTTGAACTTTATTCTTGTAGTCTGTGTCAGTAATTAATCTTAATACAACTGGAACACACAGACTTAACAGTGGCGACGAGTCCGATTCTTACCCTGCGGCAGTTTAAATCCACGGCGGCTTCGTCCACAGAACGGGCGTCGAAGAGAGGCATCCACCCTCATCACCCTGCTGGAAGACACGTCGCGCGGCAGGCATCGAGAACCCGGAGTGCAGAAGACATCCTGAACTCGAAGCCTCCATCAGCGGCAGTCAGCTATCTTCTTTCTACCTCGGTGGTGGGTAAGCCGGTCAGCGACGCGAGCAGAAAGTCGGCCGCGTTGGCTGTACAGACGGGGGGAAGAAGACGGAGGAATAAGGGCGGTGAGATCGATCGCGACTGGAGATAAGGGCCGGGCCGCATTCGAGCCGAAAGGCGCAGCGCGGGGACATCGATCGCGGCTGGTGATAAGGGCCGGGCCGCTTTCGGGCCAAAAAGGCGCAGCGTCTGGGGCGACTGAAGGCGCGAGAGCTGCGGTGAAGGCGAACGCAGCCGGTGCTAATAACCGGGCTGCAAGGTGCGACATCGGGGAAGCGCGAATGCCCGAGGGAGCCACGGTGAAGCGGAGACAGCGTCGGGGGAGTTACTAACCGCTGGGAAAGGGGAGCAGCAGCGGCACGCCAAACGCGGGAAAACCGCCATTTTGTAGGCGGAGGACGAAGACAAGAGCGGGAAGCCGCCATCTTGGGATAAAATAAATTGCAACGATGCCTAAACATGGGAACATTGATACCGACATCGAGGATTGGGCCATGTACGTAGAACGCATACAAAATTATTGTAAAGCAAATAAAATCCCAGATGCAGAGAAAGCACTAACTTTATTGAACTTAAATGGGTGCAAAGACATACGGGCAATTGAAACACCTTTTATCACCAGATGAACCGGCGGATAAGACGTTCGAGGAGATTGTTACTGTCCTGAAAAATCATCTAAACCCCACGCCGCTGATGCTAGCGGAACAATTTAAATTTGACAGCAGAAGGCAGCTGAAGGATGAAAGCAATGCTGAATATTTAATAGAATTGCGTAAGCTGGCAAAGTACTGTCAGTTTGGAACAGGACTGACAGAAGCGCTGAGAGATAAATTTGTGTGTGGATTATTAAAAGAAGATACACAAAAGCGACTGCTCGAGGAGAATGAGCCGACGCTTGAGAAAGCGGTCACTATGGCAGCAGCACACGAAGCCGCAGCGAGAGGCACGGCAGTAATGCAGCTACGATCACCGGAACTCAGTACAAATAAATTGGGTTTGAGTACTGTAAAATGTTATCGTTGTGGAAAGACAACACACGATCAGAACCAGTGTTGGTTTAAAAACCAAGAATGCAGAACGTGTGGCAGGCTTGGCCACATAGCTAAAGTATGCCGGTCAGGAAAGAAGACCAGCAACAAAAAGTCACCGCAAGGAAAATACATAAAGGTGCACAAGGTGACAAAGACCAGTTCGAACGAACAGAAGTCAGATTCAGACGCTAGCAGTAATGAACTGGGTAGCTTAAGAGTACACAACGTTGGTAAGGATGCAGATCTCCAGACAATTTGGGTCACTTCAGATAGCAGGAGTCCAAGTAAAGATGGAATTGGACACTGGATCGGCATTGACGGTCATGAATAAGAAAGATTACAAAAGGTTATTCCAACATATTCCCCTACGGGATACGGAGATTATATTGAAAACATACACGGGGCAAAGAGTGTACCCCATCGGAAAGATGGAGGTAAAAGTGGTCCACAAGGGCGAAGAAAGCCAAGTAATGGACTTATGTGCTACCTGAAGGAGGTCCACCACTACTGGGACGGGAGTGGATTAGGAAAATGAATATGGACTGGCACTCCTTAAAAAGCACTAAACGGTAGATTCCGGGGAAACAGATGTCAAACCTAAACGATTGTCCAAAATATTGGATGATGCTAAAGAGGTGTTCCAGCAAGGACTGGGAACACAAAGGAGTTACGGCAAACATCAAGATTGATGAACATGCACAACCAAAATTTTTCAAAGCCAGACCGGTACCCTATGCAATACGACCTACTGTTGAAACGGAACTGGAAGCGCTAGAACGTTCAGGTGTACTGTCTAAGGTAGATTGGAGTGAGTGGGCTATGCCCATTGTTCCCATTATGAAACGTCCTTCGAGCAACAAGCCAGGAGAACCAGGGAAGGTTCGCATCTGTGGAGATTTCAAGATCACCGTTAATCCGGTGCTTCACACGGTGCAGTATCCGCTTCCGCGGATTGAGGATATTTTTGCTTCGTTGTCTGGCGGGAAACAATTCACCAAGATAGACCTGGCGCAGGCGTACTTGCAGATGGAGGTTGAAGAAGAGTCACGCCAGTACCTCACGATCAACACGCATAGAGGTTTGTACCGGTATAATAGGCTGGTTTTTGGAGTGGCATCGGCTCCGGCAATTTGGCAGAGGGCCATGGAGCAGGTATTACAGGGAATTCCAGGCACACAATGTTACCTGGATGATATTCTGATTACAGGTGATGGTGATGAAGAACACCTCGCAAACTTGGAACTGGTGTTCAACAGACTGAAAGAGTATGGACTTCGAGTTAATCGGCAGAAATGTGAGTTCTCTCAGAAGCGGATCTCGTACTGTGGTCATGTCATTGACCGGGAGGGGCTTCATAAGTCTCCTGACAAGATAGAGGCAGTTGTAAAGGCTCCCGCTACGGATAATGTCTCTCAGTTGAGGTCGTTTCTGGGATTGATTAACTATTACCATAAGTTTCTACCGAATCTATCCACGGTACTGCACCCGCTGAACGCTCTTTTACAGAAGGGGGTACCATGGGAATGGAGCGAAAACTGTAAGAAGGCATTTCGCAAAAGCAAAGAATTGATCACCTCAGAGGAAGTGTTGGCTCACTTCAACCCGACACTGCCTATTCGGTTGGCTTGTGATGCTTCTCCATATGGTATTGGGGCAGTACTCTCACACAAGTTGCCAAATGGCACGGAAAGGCCAGTCGCGTTTGCATCCAGATCATTGACCTCCGCTGAGCGCAACTATGCGCAGATCGATAGGGAGGCTCTCAGCCTTGTATGGGGAGTGAAGAAGTTTAATCATTACCTGCAGGGCCAAAAATTCACACTTCTGACAGACCATCAGCCGTTGGTATCCATTTTTAACCCTAAGAAGGGTGTTTCGGTGATGACAGTACAGCGACTCCAGAGATGGTCCCTTTTCCTAGGGGCACATCAATATCAAATAGAATTCAAAGGTACGAAGCAGCATGGCAATGCTGATGGGCTGTCGCGCCTGCCACTACCTGAAGCAGAAGAGACGACGAAAGTTGACCCTGTTGAGTTATTTCATTCGACCATCGAGTGTTTACCAGTCACCAATGCAAGTATTGAAAGAGAAACCAGGAACGACCCGACACTGTCCCGAGTTTACGAGGTGACAGTGAAGGGATGGCCAACACATGGTGATCCTTTGTTACCGGCATTCTCGGCAAGGCGAGACCAGCTGTCCGTCTGTCATGGTACTTTGATGTACGGGACAAGAGTGATTATTCCTCCCAAGTTACGGGAAAGAGTTCTAAAGGAACTGCATGAAGGTCATCTGGGAGGGGGGAGGGGGGGGGGGAAGAGTTAAGATGAAAAGTCTTGCTAGGGCTTATGTATGGTGGCCGGGCATTGACCAACAGATAGAGGAATTGACAAAAAGCTGCGCTGGGTGCCAAAAAGTGCAAAATGCACCTCCGATCGCACCGCTACACCCATGGGAATGGCCTTCAGCCCCATGGCAACGCGTACAGATTGACTTTGCTGGTCCATTCATGGACTCCATGTTCCTAATTGCGGTGGATGCACATTCCAAATGGCCAGAAGTGATCAAGATGAACACCACTACTTCAGAAAAGACAATTGCAGTGTTAAGAACAATATTCGCAAGGAACGGATTGCCAGAACAGATATGTTTGGACAACGGACCACAGTTCGTGTCGGAAGAATTCCAAAAATTATTAAAGAAGAATGGGGTGAAACATTATACCTCTGCCCTATATCATCCGGCGACAAACGGGTTGGCCGAGAGATTTGTCCAAACATGCAAAAAGGCAATAAAGGCCATGAACGATGATCAGATTCCATTACAACACAAGGTGGACAATTTCCTAATGGCATATCGAAACGCCGCTCATGCAGTGACTAACCAAAGTCCTGCCATGATGTTTTATAACAGGAGGTTGCGGTCCAGGTTGGACTTGTTAAAACCAAATGAGCGGAGGGAAGTGGAAAACAAACAGTTCCGGCATATTAATAACAAGTCCACTCGAAGTTTCGACGTAGGACAACCAGTGTTGGCAAGGGGCTATGGAAACGAAAAATGGCAGTCCGGAACAATTCGGGCCAGACAAGGACCTCTGATGTACACAGTAGATATTGGTAACAATGTGATAAGGTGTCATGCGGATCAACTGGTAGAATCAAGAGCAAGGGTCGAGCCCATGGTTGCGACAGACAACTGTGGAAGACGTTAATGAACCTGAAGCATCTACCTCAGCAGGGACTGTACCTGATGATGACGTCCAATACATAGGAAACCAACAAGAAGAGTCACCTCAGCAACAAGAATCAGAGACCACTGAAAGGCGTTATCCAAACCGAATCAGAAGGCCTCCTGAGAGACTGAACCTTTGAACTGTTATCATAATAACATATATAACTTCAGGTGTAATGTTAAATGGGGATATGACTTAAGCTAAAAAGGGAGGATTGTGGTGTATGTAACCTGTTCCACCTTAAGAGAACTTAAGCCTGTTCCACCTTAAGAGATGTACTACTTTCTCTGGCTGCTGTATACGTAATACCGGTGGTGACCACCGGTATATAAGTAGTGTAGTGATATTGTATTTAGTATAGTCCCGACCTCCAACCAGGAAAGACCTGTGTGCTTTTCTGGCTGTCTCAAGCAGCAAGAGGAGAAGGAGCTGCCAAAACAAGAGAGTGGAGAGTGATGGTCTCCTGACCAGGAAGAGGAGTAGCAGAAAGATAGATCACCACCTCCACCAACATCTTCAAACAACTGAGGTGCCTGGAGAGATTGGGCAGAGGAGGAGAAGGAGAAAGGAGGCCTATATCAACATCAACCGGGGAGAGGCCTTTTCTATCACTGCCTCCCCAAATTGGCCTCCACTTCAGGAGAGAGGGGAGAAAAACATCAGAAAAAAAACCACCAACTGTTTGGAAGGAGGGAAGATTCATGTCGTTTGAAACATCTACAGGTGGGTGTTATTTGGGGCACTCTCCCAAGACTTTGTATTTTAGGTGGGGGGAGAAAAGAAGAAGCAAGGCCAGACCATCAAGGGGTGTAGTGTGTGTGGCTCTTGTTAAAAGCTAGGCCACACACACCACTAATTAGCACCCCTACTATTGCCTGCCCTGGGAGAGCTGGAGCTGACCAGGTGAAGTCTCTAATTTCATTAATTACACCATTAAGACCTGTTGCAGGACTGAGCCTGGGCTTCTCCAGCTTTTCCAGGTGAAGACATCTTCTCCCCCTGCCAGAAGACCATCACCAAAGACTTGTAAACTACATCAGAGAGTGCCCCCCTGCCAACACCCACCCACCATCCTGAGTGGCAACACTGCACTTGTGGTCTCCCTCCTTCCTACCCCCCTCTCTCTATGTCTTTCTAAGGCACCTCAGTCCCATCACCTTTTATTAATTGCCTATTGAGCAGAGGGGAGAGGGCCCCTCCCCCAATTTCATTCAGTAAGCGGAGGTGTGTCCTCATTTTAATCAGCTCCCTCTGCTCAATAGAGGACAAAAAATATATATATTACCTGAGGCCATTAACACCTTCAGGCCTGTGACTTGGGGTGAGTGTAGCCCTTAAAAAAGCACCCCGGAATGGCGACTACATCATCGCCGGTGGCGGGGCAAGCCAAGACTTATGCGGGAGCGGCAGCCACAGCCACTCCCGCTGCCCCGTCACCATTTAAACTGATAACGAAAAAGCTTGGGGTGAAGAGCTACACTCACCCCACTATGACCATCGAGGCCTGCGTCAAAGCCATGGCTGGGGTTGTCGGCCCCTCAGCCATCGTCGCGGCCTCGAAAATGTACGGGAAGGCTGTGTTCTTCCTGGGGTCGGAGCGGGCGGTGTCCCTGGTCGTCACCAAGGGGCTCACCGTGGGCGGGACCTTCCTGCCGGTGGATCCTCTCGAGGCCACCGCGCAGAGGATTGTCATCTCTAACGTCCCGCCCTATGTTCCCGGTGAGCTCCTCCTTCCCCATTTGCGTCAGCTTGGGGAGGTGAGGTCGGGGATCACGCCTATCCCGCTCGGCTTCCGGGAGGCCAGCCTTCGCCACGTCTTCTCCTTCCGGCGCCAGCTGTTTATCCAGCTGGCGCGGGAGGAGGACACTGACGGAGCGTTCGTCGTCCTCCACGAGGGGACCGCCTATCGCGCCTTTTGGACGTCGGACGGTGTGCGGTGTCACGCCTGCAAGGAGGTGGGGCATATCAGGAGGAACTGCCCTGCCTCCAAGGCCACCGGATCAACTTGTGCGGCCGAGGCGGGCGCCGCCGCTGCTCCTCCCCCCGGGTCTGCCCGCGCGTCAGGTACGTCTGATGCGTGGTTGACGTCGGGGGCCGATGCCACCAAGGCCTCCGGCGGGGGGGAGGGAGCGTGTCCGGTCGGAAAAAAGGCGCGGGGAAAGAAAAAACACCTTAGGGCGGGTCCCCCCGTGGATGGCGAGCCCTTGCCCCTTGAGCCCCTTACACCCGCGCTCCTCGCGGAGTTGACCGGGGCAGATGCGAGCGGGAGGGGCCTCGTGCCCGAGCCTGTGGCCGCAACTGCCGCAGCGGTATTGCCATTACCTGCGGCCGGGCTCGGGCCCGAGGAACCCGACAAACCTGCTCCGCCGGAGGGAGTTGAGGAGGAGGCCTTTGCAGACATGGAGGTCTCCCTCCGCGCTAAAAAGGCGGTGCGACATCCTGGATGAGGAGGAGGACCGGGAGGAGGAGGGTCCCTCCGAACAGGGGGAGTCGTCGCCCGCCGCGGGTGCTGCGCCCCCCCCCCCCGCTGTCACCATCACCGGTGATCGGCAGGGGTCGCCTGTCCCTCGGGAGGCTGAGGCAGATGTGTCTGTGCAGCATATGCCTCCCGGGGATGGGGACGAGACCCTGCCCGTGGGGGGGGTCGCGGATCAACCCGCGGCTGAAATAGACTATTTATCGGTGCCGTTACCCCTCGACGGGTCGGGCGGCCTGGGGTCTGGCGAGTTCGAAGAAAGTGAGCTCGCCCAAAGCGACCCGGTCATTTCCCAGGGGCTGCTCGACCTGGTCGAGGATTTAGCCAAAGACGCCCCATCTGCCGGGTCAGAGGCTGGTGGCGCGGAAGAGGAAGGCCCTCTGGCTGTGTCTCAGGCGCCGGACGTCCTGGGGGAGTTCGGATTTGTGTTCTCCCCGATTTCTCCGTTCGATCTGGCGTCTGGGGCGGAGGGGTCTCCGAACCGCCGCCGCCGTCTTCGGGCCCGGCGCCCCCGGAGGAGCCCAGGGAGAATTCCTCCGCCACCGATCCTGGGGGTGGGATCCGGGCAGAGGCGGGGCCGGCTGTTGCGGCCGAGCCGTCCGCTGCGCATTGCGCGGTGGGCGGGTCGGCCGCTGGTGACGACCCCCTGGAGGAGGATGGGGACTCGGTGATGGGCACGGAGGACGAGTCGGACTCCGGCGCCGACGAGGCGGTGGACGACCTCGTGCCCCTTGCCGAGTCTCCCCTCATTCCCGCAAGGGAGCTCCGGGATTTTATGGCCACGTGCCTGGGTCGGCGCGGGAAGGTCCGGCTGGCCCTCGACAGGTGGTCGGAGCTGGCGCTGCTCATTGAATCCGTCCGCGCCGCCGTTAAGACCATGGACGCGGACGAGTGTGTGAACCCACTTAAGCTGCGTCGGCTCAGAACATTTCTCACTGGGCTGCTGAGGTGGTGGCGGCTGACTAGCGGCTGCGCTTCCTCCCCCCGTTAGTTGTAGGTAGAGGTTGCACTATGCTTCTGACATGAAGATAACCATAGCCAGCCTCAACATCAACGGCAGCGGGGAGGCGCGCCGCAGATTCAATAACTTCTCGGTCCTTTGGGATGGGAAGTATGCGGTGTGCTTCCTGCAAGAAACCGACACCGTTCCGGGAGACGAAGCCACGTGGCAAGGAGGGGTCAGCATGAGTCACCTCTCCAATAATTCCAGCCGGGTGGCTATCTTGCTGGCCCCGCATTTTCAGCCGGAGATCTTGGGGGTCAAGGAGCACGTGCCGGGCCACTTGCTCCAGGTCACTGTTCGCCTGGGGGGCGTGCCGCTCCACCTAGTGAACGTGTATGCCCCTCAGGCCGGTGCGCAGCAAGTGCGCTTCTTTGAAGAAGTGTCCGCTCTTCTGGGCTCCATCGACGTGGGCGAGTGCGTCATCCTCGGGGGGGATTTTAACTGTACCCTCGAGGCGAGGGACCGTACGGGTCCCCGGCGATGCCCGCCGGCGATGGAGAAGTTGAGGGACCTGGTCGGGTCCTTCGACTTGGTGGACGTCTGGCGAAATCTTCATCCCGACTCCAGCGCCTTCACTTACGTGAGGTCTGGAGGAGGAGGGTCCAGAATCGACCGCCTCTACATTTCCCGGGCGTACGTATCCTGCGTTCCGGCGGCTTCCATGCGGCCGGTGCCGTGCACGGACCACCACCTGGTGTGGGCGGAGCTCGTCCCGCTGCACGCTCGGGGAGGGTCCGCGTACTGGCACTTTAACAACCTGCTGCTGGAGGACGCGCGGTTCCGGGATTCGTTTCATCGGTTCTGGGCCGACTGGAGAAGAAAGCAGGGGGGCTTCCCCTCCTTGAGGCTGTGGTGGGACGTGGGCAAGGCTCACGTGCGTCTCTTCTCTGTCAGGAGTATGCGAAGGGGTCGACCAAGAGGCGGGAGGCCCGGGTCGGGCGGTTGGAGAAGGAGGTGCTCGACCTGGAGTCCCGTCTCGGTCAAGTCGCCGAGGACCCGGCCCTGCGGCTGGCGTACGAAGAGAAGAAGGGCGTGCTGAAGGACCTGCGGCTCGTCGGGTCCCGAGGCGCGTACGTGAGGTCGCGGATCCAGTTCCTGCGGGACCTGGACCGCGGCTCCCCCTTCTTCTACTCGCTGGAAAAAAGACAGGGGGTCCGTAAGCAGCTTTTGGAGCTGCTGGCCGACGACGGATCTCCGGTCTCGGATCCGGAGGGAATCCGCGCGGAGACCCGCGCCTATTACGGGGCTCTGTTCTCTCCGGATCCGTCCAGCGAGGACACGCGCAGAGTTTTGTGGGAGGACCTGCCGAAGGTCGGCCTGGAGGGCGCCGAAAAACTGGACGCTCCTCTGAGTTTGGAGGAGCTGTCCGGCGCCCTCCGCCAGCTCTCTAGGGGGAAGTCCCCGGGGCTGGATGGGCTGACCGTGGAGTTCCACAGGGCGTTCTGGGGAGTCCTGGGGGGCGACTACGTGCGGGTCCTGGGGGAATGTCTGGCGACCGGGGAGATGCCCCTCTCGTGGCGCAGGGCGGTGATCGTCCTGCTGCCTAAGAGGGGTGATCTCCGCCTCCTCAAGAACTGGCGTCCGGTCTCCCTCCTCAGCACGGATTACAAAATCTTTGCCAGGGCCATGTCTGTTCGCCTTGGCGCCGTGCTGGCCCGCATGATCCATCCCGACCAGTCCTACACGGTCCCGGGCCGGACCATTCACGATAACATCCATCTGGTCCGGGACCTGGTCCACCATTCCCAGAGGGCTGGTCTGTCGGTCGCCTTCCTTTCCCTGGATCAGGAGAAGGCGTTCGACAGGGTGGATCACGAGTATCTTTTCGGGACTCTGCGCGCTTTCGGGTTCGGGACGCATTTTGTCGCCCGGATCCGACTTCTGTACGCTGCCGCGGAGTGTCTGATTAAAGTTAACGGGTCCTTGACGGCGCCCCTTCGCTTCGGGAGGGGGGTGCGTCAGGGATGCCCCATGTCCGGCCAGTTATATGCCATTTGCGTGGAGCCTTTCCTGCGCCTCTTGCGGAAGAGGTTGGCGGGATTGGCTCTGCGAGGGCCGGGCGTGGAGGTGGTCCTCTCGGCTTACGCCGATGACGTGCTCCTCGTGGTCACGGATCCCGTTGACTTGCGGAGGATGCGGGAATGCCAGCAGATTTACTCGGACGCATCCTCCGCCAGGATCAACTGGGGGAAATGTTCTGGACTCCTGGTGGGTCAGTGGCAGGTGGACTCTCTGCCAGAGGAGTTCGGGCCCTTCGCCTGGAGCACCACGCACCTCCTCTACTTGGGAGTCTACCTCAGCCCGGCCGAGGACGCCTGGCCGGCGAACTGGCACGAGCTGGAGGCCAAAGTCACCGCTCGCTTAGGACGCTGGACAGGATTGCTCCGAGTGTTGTCCTACAGGGGTCGGGCGTTGGTCATAAACCAACTGGTGGCCGCCATGTTGTGGTACCGGTTGGTTACTCTGATCCCCCCCCCTGCGTTTGTCGCCAAGATACAGAAGAAGCTCGTCGACTTCTTCTGGAACAACAGGATGCACTGGGTCGCTGCCGCGGTTCTGAGTCTCCCGCTTAGGGAGGGCGGTCAGGCGCTGGTGTGCCTTCGCACCCAGGCTGCGACTTTCCGTCTTCGGACGCTGCAGAGATACCTGTACGTCGAGAATCCTCCGAGATGGTGTGCGCTGGCGACGCATTTCTTCCGCCAGCTGCACGGCCTCAATTACGACACGCAGCTCCTGTTTCTGAAAGTGGGCGGCAGGCGTGCCAGCCTGCAGGAGCTGCCTGTCTTTTACCAGGAACTGCTATGGGTTTGGAACTCCGTCGCCTCCAGGCGGAGCTCTCCCCCGTCAGGAGCGGCGGCTGTCCTCCGGGAGCCGCTGTTCAGGAATCCGCACCTCCACGTCCGCGAGTTCGGGTGGCTGGCGGAGCGCAGGGCTATGCCTGGCAGGGTGACTAGAGTCGGGGACCTACTCGATGGCGGGGGAGCGGGCTGGATGGCGCCAGAGGAGCTGGCGCGACGCATGTCGTGGGACGACGTCCGGCTCGCGGTCAGCGCCATCGGGGCGGTGAAAGCGATGTTGCCCCCCGACGCCACGAGGTGTGTCGAGGCGGCTCGGGCGCGTGGGGAGATCCCGTCCGAGCTTACTCCCGTTCGGACGGAATTCCTTATCGGCGCCTCGCCCCGAAACTCCCCTCGGGGATCGGTGCCTCACAACTTGAGCCGTCTCGAGGAAATACCCTCCGTGCTTTTTCATTCTGCGCGGAGGGGTTTCCTGTACGGGCTGCTCTTGCACACCTTCCACTTTGCCATCTTCGCCTGCCGTCCGGACACGCCGTGGCGTGCCGTTTTACCTCCGGACGGAGACGGAGGTCCCCAATGGGGGTCTCTCTATGCGGGAGTCCTCCCTTGTTCTATCGGGGACTTGGCCTGGAGGGTGTTGCACAGGGCAGTTCCGTGCAATAGATTTTTAAATAGGTTCACGGACTCCCAGACCGCCTGTTTGTTTTGCGGTCTGGAGGAGTCCGTGTTCCACGTATATATGGGGTGTGAGAGGTTGCAGCCCCTCTTCCATTTTTTGAAGGGGCTGCTCCTCAAATTTTGGTTGCACTTCAGTCCCACGCTCCTGATCTACGGTCACCCCGTGCGGAGGGGAGCGGGCAGGTCGGAGGACCTCCTCGTGGGCCTGCTCCTGGGCCTGGCCAAGAAAGCCATTAATCGGTCCAGGCAGCGGGCGGTCGAGGGGGTCGTCCGGCCAGATTGCCTCCCGCCCTTCCGCGGCCATGTTCGCGCCCGGGTGGCCCTGGAGATGGAGCACGCGGTCTCCGCCGGCACGCTCGAGCAATTTCGTGACCGGTGGGTGCCGCGGGGACTGGAGTGCGTAATTAGTTCAAATAATCAAATTTTAATTTGAGGGGTTAAGGTTTATTTAAGGGGTTATTGGTTTTTAGTTACAATTTATTTGTTAATTTGGTTTTACACAAGAGGAGAGACTAGGACAATTAACAAAGGAACAAACAAGTGAAGGTGCCATCTAGAGGTTACAAAAAGGAACTGACTGGCACCCTCACAGGACCCCCTCCCCAAGGAACGGCTCCTGACGTGCATTGTGGACCTTGCAGTCAGAGGAGCAGGTTGTGTTGCTGAGCTGCTCCTGCTGCTGCTGTGGGGAGAGAGTGTGTTTGCTCCAACCTCCCCCACCAACTCATCAAACTCATCAACATCATCAACAGAGGTGCCTGGAGAGGAAGGAGTGGAGGACAGAGGAGGAGGCCAGCATTGGAACGGGAGAGGCCTTTTTCATCACTGCCTCCCAATTCGGCCTCCAGCCCAGGAGAGGGAGAGAGGACTCGAACAGCTCCACTTGGAAGGAGGGGAGGAGCTGCAATTCCAAATATCTGCAGGTGGGTGTCCTTGTGTATTCCCCCCTAAAGACTTTTGCATTCTAGGCGGGGGGAGGAAAAGAAGACGGTCCGAAGGCCTGGCCTGGGTTGGCTGGAGCCTGCCCGGGTGAAGCTGCTTTCCTGCTCACCAAAAAGACCTGGTGTGGGCTGAACCTGGGCTGTCTCCAGTCTGCCCAGGCGAAGACATCTTCTCCCCCTGCCCGAAGACCACCTCAAAAGACTTTGCTTTTCCATCGGGGGAGTGCACCCAGCCGACGCCCACCCACCGACCAACACCTTTAAGTGGGGACCCTGCCTTTGCGGCCCCCCCTTCTTCCCATCCCCCTCTTTCTCTCTCCTTGTCCTCACTCTGCCTCTCCAAAAGGCACCTCTTTTTTTATTTTTTTCTATTAACCCATTGAGCAGAGGGAAGGAAGGGCCCCCCTCCCAATTAATACCATCAAGGGGAGAGGCGGGCCAGTTAATTTACACTCCCTCTGCTCTGGGAAAGACATAAATTACCAAGGCCATTGAACATCTTGGGGCCTGTGACTTTTTGGGGTGTGTGTAGCTCTTCCTGAAAACCACCCCACGATGGCGAGCACTTCTTCGGCGGCGACGGGGCCGGCGATGACATACGCGGCGGCGGCGGCCAAAGCCTCGGCCGCTCCCGCTGCTGCCGCTGCCCCGTCGCCGTTCCGATTGATGACTGTCAAGCTCGGGGTGAAGAGCTACACCCACCCCGACATGACTATTGAGGCGTGCGTCAAGGCTATGGCCGGGGTTGTCGGCCCTCCGGCCATAGTCGCCGCCTCAAAAATGTATGGGAAGGCTGTCTTCTTCCTGCAGTCCGAGCAGGCGGCGGCCCTGGCCATCGCTCAGGGGCTCACCGTGGGCGGGACTTTCCTGCCGGTGGACCCGCTGGAGGCCACCGCGCAGAGGGTCGTTCTGTCGAACGTCCCGCCCTATATCACCGGTGAGCTCCTCCTCCCCCACCTACGTCAACTCGGGGAGGTGAGGTCGGGCATTTCCCCGATCCCGCTCGGGCTCCGGGAAGGCAGCCTTCGCCATGTCTTCTCCTTCCGGCGCCAAGCCTTCGTTCAGCTGGAGGGGGAGACGGACGGGGCTTTCACGGTCCTCCACGGGGGGACCCCGTACCGCGTCTTTTGGACCACGGACGGCGTGCGGTGCCACGCCTGTAGGGAGGTGGGGCACGTGCGGAAAAACTGACCCGCCTCCAAGGCCGCCAAGTCATCCGGCGCGGCCAAGGCTGGCGCCGCCGCCGCTCCTCCCTCCGGGTCTAGCCGCGCTCCCTCCCGAACAAAAGCTAACGGGGCGCGGTCGTCGTCGGAGGCCATCGTCATCCAGGCCTCCGGCGGGGGGGAGGAGGGATGTCTGGTCGGGAAAAAGGCGCTGGGGAAAAATAAACACCGTAGGGTGGGTCCCCCCGAGGAGGGCGTGCCCTTTAACATGGACCCCCTGACGCCCGAGAGCATCGCGGCGCTGATAGTGGAGTGCGGAGCGGGGGAGGACCCCGTGCCTGAGCCCGCGGCCGTGACCGCCGAGGCGGGACCGCCGGAACCTGCGGCCGGGCTTGGGTCCGGGGGACCCAAAGAACTCGCTCCTCTGGAAGGAGCAGGGGAGGCCCCTGAAGACATGGAGGCCTCCCTCTACCCCTCCGCGCTCAAGCGAAGGCGCGACTCCCGGGACGAGGGGGGGGACAGGGAGGTGGAAGGCCCCTCCGGTCAGGGGGAGTCGTCGCCCGCCGCGGACACTGCGCCCCACCCCACCGCTGACACTACTACGGGCGAACGGCAGGGGTCGCCTGTCCCTGGGGAAGCTGAGGCAGAAGCGTCTGCCCGGCTCGTGCCTCCCGGGGATGGGGACGAGACCCTGCCCGTGGGGGGGGGTCGCGGGACGACCCGCGGCGGGGACGGATCCTTTGTCGGTGGCGTTACCCCTCGACGGGTCGGGCGGCCAGGGGACCGGGCCGGGCGAGTCGTCCGACGATGAGCTCGCCCAGAGCGGCCCGGACCTTTCCCAGGTGCTGCTCGACTTTGTCGAGGTTTGTGGAAAATTTACCCCGTCTGCTGGGTCGGAGGCCGGTGGCGTGGCGGAGGGGGACCCTCCGTCTGTGTCTCCGGCGCCGGGCGACTTGGAGACGATCGGGTACGCGTGTTCTCCCGTCTCTCCGGTCGTTCCGGCGCCTGGGGCGGAGGGGGTCTCCGGGCCGCCGCCGCCTTCTGGCCCGGCCCCCCTAAAGGAGCCCGGGGGGGAATCCTCCGCTACCGATCCTGGGGGTGGGATCGGGGCGGAGGCGGGGCCGGCTGTCGCGGCCGGGCCGCCCGACGCGCACTGCGTGGCGGACGGTTCGGCCGCCGGTGGCGACCCCCCGGAGGAGGACGGGGACTCGGTGGTGGGGGCGGAGGAAGACTTAGAGTCCATCGCCGACGAGGCGATGGATGACCTCGCGCCCCTCGCCGGGACCCCCCTCGTTCTTATTCCCATCAGGGAGCTCCGGGAATTTGTGGCCACGAGCCAGGGTCGCCGCAGGACCCAGCAGGCCCTCGACAGATGGTCGGGGCTGGCGCTGCTCGTCGGGTCGGCCCGCGTCGCCTACAAGACCATGGGTGCGGACGCGGGCGTGAGCCCGTCCGAGCTGTGTCGGTTCCGAGCATTCCTCACCGGGCTGCTAAGGGAGTGGCGGTCGACTAGCGGCCGCCCTCCCTTCCCCCGTTAGGTTTAAGTAGGGGTTGGTTGTGCTTCTGTAATGAAGATAACCATAGCCAGCCTCAACGTCAACGGCAGCAGGGAGGCTAGCCGCAGATTTAATAACTTTTCGGTCCTTCGGGACGGGAAGTATGCGGTGTGCTTCCTGCAAGAAACCCACACCGTTCCGGGAGACGAGGCTACGTGGCTCCTGGAGTGGCAAGGAGGGGTCAACATGAGTCACCTCTCCAGTGTTTCCAGTGGGGTGGCTATCTTGTTGGCCCCGCATTATCAGCCGGAGATCTTGGGGGTCAAGGAGCTCGTGCCGGGCCGCTTGCTCCAGGTCACTGTTCGCCTGGGGGGCGTGCCGTTCCATCTAGTGAACGTGTACGCCCCTCGGGCTGGTGCGCAGCAAGCGCGCTTCTTTGAAGAAGTGTCCACTCTTTTGGGCTCCGTCGACGCGGGCGAGTGCGTCGTCCTCGGGGGGGATTTTAATTGTACCCTCGAGGCGAGGGACCGCACGGGTACCCAGACGAGCCCGGCGTCGGTGGGGAAGTTGAGGGACCTGGTCGGGTCCCTCGACTTGGTGGACGTCTGGCGTAATCTTCATCCCGACTCCAGCGCCTTCACTTTTGTGAGGTCTGGGGGAGGAGCGTCCAGGATCGACCGCCTCTACATTTCCCGGGCGTACGTCTCCTGCGTTCCGACGGCTTCCGTGCGGCCGGTGCCGTGCACGGACCACCACCTGGTGTGGGCGGAGCTCGTGCCGCCGCGCGCCGGGGGGCGGTCCGCGTACTGGCACTTTAACAACCTGCTGCTGGAGGACGCGCGGTTCCGGGATTCGTTCGGTCTTTTCTGGGCCGGCTGGAGAAGGAAGCAGGGGGGCTTCCCCTCCTTGAGGCTATGGTGGGATGTGGGCAAGGCTCACATCCGTCTCTTCTGTCAGGAGTACGCGAAGGGGTCGACCAAGAGGCGGGAGGCCCGGGTCGGGCAGTTGGAGAAGGAGGTGCTCGACCTGGAGTCCCGTCTCGGTCAAGTCGCCGAGGACCCGGCCCTGCGGCTGGCGTACGAAGAGAAGAAGGGCGCGCTGAAGGACCTGCGGCTCGTCGGGTCCCGAGGCGCGTACGTGAGGTCGCGGATCCAGTTCCTGCGGGACCTGGACCGCGGCTCCCCCTTCTTCTACTCGCTGGAAAAAAGACGGGGGGTCCGTAAGCAGCTTTTGGAGCTGCTGGCCGACGACGGATCTCCGGTCTCGGATCCGGAGGGAATCCGCGCGGAGACCCGCGCCTATTACGGGGCTCTGTTCTCTCCGGATCCGTCCAGCGAGGACGCGCGCGGAGTTTTGTGGGAGGACCTGCCGAAGGTCGGCCTGGAGGGCGCCGAAAAACTGGACGCTCCTCTGAGTTTGGAGGAGCTGTCCGGCGCCCTCCGCCAGCTCTCCAGGGGGAAGTCCCCGGGGCGTTCTGGGGCGTCCTGGGGGGCGACTACGTGCGGGTCCTGGGGGAATGTCTGGCGACCGGGGAGATGCCCCTCTCGTGGCGCAGGGCGGTGATCGTCCTGCTGCCTAAGAAGGGTGATCTCCGCCTCCTCAAGAACTGGCGCCCGGTCTCCCTCCTCAGCACGGATTACAAAATCTTTGCCAGGGCCATGTCTGTTCGCCTTGGCGCCGTGCTGGCCCGCATGATCCATCCCGACCAGTCCTACACGGTCCCGGGCCGGACCATTCACGATAACATCCATCTGGTCCGGGACCTGGTCCACCATTCCCAGAGGGCTGGTCTGTCGGTCGCCTTCCTTTCCCTGGATCAGGAGAAGGCGTTCGACAGGGTGGATCACGAGTATCTTTTCGGGACTCTGCGCGCTTTCGGGTTCGGGACGCATTTCGTCGCCCGGATCCGACTTCTGTACGCTGCCGCGGAGTGTCTGATTAAAGTTAACGGGTCTTTGACGGCGCCCCTTCGCTTCGGGAGGGGGGTGCGTCAGGGATGCCCCATGTCCGGCCAGTTATATGCCATTTGCGTGGAGCCTTTCCTGCGCCTCTTGCGGAAGAGGTTGGCGGGATTGGCTCTGCGAGGGCCGGGCGTGGAGGTGGTCCTCTCGGCTTACGCCGATGACGTGCTCCTCGTGGTCACGGATCCCGTTGACTTGCGGAGGATGCGGGAATGCCAGCAGATTTACTCGGACGCATCCTCCGCCAGGATCAACTGGGGGAAATGTTCTGGACTCCTGGTGGGTCAGTGGCAGGTGGACTCTCTACCAGAGGAGTTCGGGCCCTTCGCCTGGAGTACCACGCACCTCCTCTACTTGGGAGTCTACCTCAGCCCGGCCGAGGACGCCTGGCCGGCGAACTGGCACGAGCTGGAGGCCAAAGTCACCGCTCGCTTAGGACGCTGGACAGGATTGCTCCGAGTGTTGTCCCACAGGGGTCGGGCGTTGGTCATAAACCAACTGGTGGCCGCCATGTTGTGGTACCGGTTGGTTACTCTGATCCCCCCCCCCTGCGTTTGTCGCCAAGATACAGAAGAAGCTCGTCGACTTCTTCTGGAACAACAGGATACACTGGGTCGCTGCCGCGGTTCTGAGTCTCCCGCTTAGGGAGGGCGGTCAGGCATTGGTGTGCCTCCGCACCCAGGCTGCGACTTTCCGTCTTCGGACGCTGCAGAGATACCTGTACGTCGAGAATCCTCCAAGATGGTGTGCGCTGGCGACGTATTTTTTCCGCCAGCTGCACGGCCTCAATTACGACACGCAGCTCCTGTTTTTGGAGGTGAGCGGCAGGTGTGAGAGCCTGCGGGAGCTGCCTGTCTTTTACCAGGAACTACTATGGGTTTGGAACTCCGTCGCCTCCAGGCGGAGCTCTCCCCCGTCAGGAGCGGCGGCTGTCCTCCGGGAGCCGCTGTTCAGGAATCCGCACCTCCACGTCCGCGAGTTCGGGCGGCTGGCGGAGCGCAGGGCTGTGCCTGGCAGGGTGACTAGAGTCGGGGACCTACTCGATGGCGGAGGAGCGGGCTGGATGGCGCCAGAGGAGCTGGCGCGACGCATGTCGTGGGTCGACGTCCGGCTCGCGGTCGATGCCATCGGGGCGGTGAAAGCGATGTTGCCCCCCGGCGCCACGAGGTGCGTCGAGGCGGCTCGGGCACGTGGGGAGATCCCGTCCGAGCTTACTCCCGTTCGGATGGAATTCCTTATCGGCGCCTTGCCCCGAGACTCCCCTCGGGGATCGGCGCCTCACAACTTGAGCCGTCTCGAGGAAATACCCTCCGTGCTTTTTCATTCTGCACGGAGGGGTTTCCTGTACGGGCTGCTCTTGCACACCTTCCACTTTGCCATCTTCGCCTGCCGTCCGGACACGCCGTGGCGTGCCGTTTTACCTCCGGACGGAGGCGGAGGTCCCCAATGGGGGGCTCTCTATGCGGGAGTCCTCCCCTGTTCTATCGGGGATTTGGCCTGGAGGATGTTGCACAGAGCAGTTCCGTGCAATAGATTTTTAAGCAGGTTTACGGACTCCCAGACCGCTTGTTTGTTTTGCGGTCTGGAGGAGTCCGTTTTTCACGTGTACACGGGGTGTGAGAGGTTGCAGCCCCTCTTTCACTATTTGAAGGGGCTGCTCCTCAAATTTTGGTTGCACTTCAGTCCCACGCTCTTGATCTACGGTCACCCGGTGCGGAGGGGAGCGGCCAGGTCGGAGGACCTCCTCGTGGGCCTGGCCAAGAAAGCCATCAATTGGTCCAGGCAGCGGGCGGCCGAGGGGGTCGTCCGGCCGGATTGCCTCCCTCTCTTCCGCGGCCATGTTCGCGGCCGGGTGGCCCTGGAGATGGAGCACGCGGTGTCCGCCGGCGAGCTCGAGCTCTTTCGTGACCGGTGGGCGCCGCGGGGGCTGGAGTGCGTAATCGACCTAAGAGGCCAAATTTTAATTTGATTAATCGGGTTATTTAAAGGGTTTATTTGTTTAAGGGTTTATTTTTTTGGGTGTATACAAAAAGAGGTGATTAAAAACTAACACAGGGTTAGAAACAATTAACACCAGAGACTAGGACAATTAACAAAGGAACAAACAAGTGAAGGTGCTCAGTCTGTTCCTTGCTGCCTGTGGAGCAGGTTGTGCTGTTGCTGTTCCTGCTGCTGGTGCTTAGGAGGTGGTGGTTGCCTTGGCCTGGGAGTGGAGAGGAAGGAGTGACCCCAGGCCACCACTACCAGCAACCAACATCAACTACAGAGGTGCCTGGAGAGGGAGGAGTAGAGGACAGAGGAGGAGGCCAGCTTTTACAACTACAGGAGGCCTTCCATCACTGCCTCCCAATTTGGCCTCCAGCCCAGGAGAGGGAGAGAGGGGAGAGGAATACATCGCAGCTACAACTCGGAAGGAGGGGAGGAGCTGCCACAACTCTCGACATCTGCAGGTGGGTGTCTTGTGCATTCCCCTAAAGACTTTGCATTCTAGGCGGGGGGAGGAAAGAAGACGGGCCGGAAGCCTGGCCTGGGTTGTCTGGAGCCTGCCCAGGTGAAGTTTTTGTTTTTCTCCGCATCAGGAAGACATGGTGTGGGCTGAGCCTGGGCTTTTTCCAGCCTGCCCAGGTGAAGGCGTCTTCTCCCCCTGCCCGAAGACCATCGACAAAGACTTTTTGTATTCCATCAGGGGAGTGCACCCAGCCGACGCCCACCCACCGACCAACACCTTTAAGTGGGGACCCTGCCTTTGCGGCCCCCCCCTTCTTCCCATCCCCCTCTTTCTCTCTCCTTGTCCTCACTCTGCCTCTCCAAAAGGCACCTCTTTTTTTATTTTTCTATTGACCCATTGAGCAGAGGGAAGGAAGGGCCCCCCTCCCAATTAATACCATCAAGGGGAGAGGCGGGCCAGTTAATTTACACTCCCTCTGCTCTGGGAAAGACCTAACGACCAAGGCCATTAAACATCTTGGGGCCTGTGACTTTTGGGGTGGGTGTGGCTCTTCCTGAAAACCACCCCACGATGGTGAGCACTTCTTCGGCGGCGACGACATATGCGGCGGCCAAAGCCTCGGCCGCTCCCGCTGCTGCTGCTGCCCCGTCGCCGTTCCGATTGATGACCATCAAGCTCGGGGTGAAGAGCTACACCCACCCCGACATGACTATTGAGGCGTGCGTCAAGGCTATGGCCGGGGTTGTCGGCCCTCCGGCCATAGTCGCCGCCTCAAAAATGTATGGGAAGGCTGTCTTCTTCCTGCAGTCCGAGCGGGCGGTGGCCCTGGCCATCGCTCAGGGGCTCACCGTGGGCGGGACTTTCCTGCCGGTGGACCCGCTGGAGGCCACCGCGCAGAGGGTCGTTCTGTCGAACGTCCCGCCCTATATCACCGGTGAGCTCCTCCTCCCCCACCTACGTCAACTCGGGGAGGTGAGGTCGGGCATTTCCCCGATCCCGCTCGGGCTCCGGGAAGGCAGCCTTCGCCATGTCTTCTCCTTCCGGCGCCAAGCCTTTGTTCAGCTGGCGCGGGAGGGGGAGACGGACGGGGCTTTCACGGTCCTCCACGGGGGGACCCCGTACCGCGTCTTTTGGACCACGGACGGCGTGCGGTGCCACGCCTGTAGGGAGGTGGGGCACGTGCGGAAAAACTGACCCGCCTCCAAGGCCGCCAAGTCATCCGGCGCGGCCAAGGCTGGCGCCGCCGCCGCTCCTCCCTCCGGGTCTAGCCGCGCTCCCTCCCGAACAAAAGCTAACGGGGCGCGGTCGTCGTCGGAGGCCATTGTCGTCCAGGCCTCCGGCGGGGGGGAGGAGGGATGACCGGTCGGAAAAAAGGCGCTGGGGAAGAACAAACACAGTAGGGTGGGTCCCCCCGAGGAGGGCGTACCCTTTGATATGGACCCCCTGACGCCCGAGAGCATCGCGGCGCTAATAGTGGAGTGCGGAGCGGGGGGGGACCCCGTGCCTGAGCCCGTGGCCGTGACCGCCGAGGCGGGACCGCCAGAACCTGCGGCCGGGCTTGGGTCCGGGGGACCCAAAGAACTCGCTCCTCTGGAAGGAGCAGGGGAGGCCTCTGAAGACATGGAGGCCTCCCTTTACCCCTCCGCGCTCAAGCGAAGGCGCGACTCCCGGGACGAGGGGGGGGACAGGGAGGTGGAAGGCCCCTCCGGTCAGGGGGAGTCGTCGCCCGCCGCGGACACTGCGCCCCACCCCACCGCTAACACTACTACGGGCGAACGGCAGGGGTCGCCTGTCCCTGGGGAAGCTGAGGCAGAAGCGTCTGCCCGGCTCGTGCCTCCCGGGGATGGGGACGAGACCCTGCCCGTGGGGGGGGTCGCGGGACGACCCGCGGCGGGGACGGATCCTTTGTCGGTGGCGTTACCCCTCGACGGGTCGGGCGGCCAGGGGACCGGGCCGGGCGAGTCGTCCGACGATGAGCTCGCCCAGAGCGGCCCGGACCTTTCCCAGGTGCTGCTCGACTTCGTCGAGGTATGCGGGAAAATTACCCCGTCTGCTGGGTCGGAGGCCGGTGGCGTGGCGGAGGGGGACCCTCCGTTTGTGTCTCCGGCGCCGGGCGACTTGGAGACGACCGGGTACGCGGTTTCTCCCGTCTCTCCGGTCTCTCCGGTCGTTCCGGCGCCTGGGGCGGAGGGGGTCTCCGGGCCGCCGCCGCCTTCTGGCCCGGCCCCCCTAAAGGAGCCCGGGGGGGAATCCTCCGCTGCCGATCCTGGGGGTGGGATCGGGGCGGAGGCGGGGCCGGCTGTCGCGGCCGGGCCGCCCGACGCGCACTGCGTGGCGGACGGTTCGGCCGCCGGTGGCGACCCCCCGGAGGAGGACGGGGACTCGGTGGTGGGGGCGGAGGAAGACTTAGAGTCCATCGCCGACGAGGCGATGGATGACCGCGCGCCCCTCGCCGGGACCCCCCTCGTTCTTATTCCCATCAGGGAGCTCCGGGAATTTGTGGCCACGAGCCAGGGTCGCCGCAGGACCCAGCAGGCCCTCGACAGATGGTCGGGGCTGGCGCTGCTCGTCGGGTCGGCCCGCGTCGCATACAAGACCATGGGTGCGGACGCGGGCGTGAGCCCGTCCGAGCTGTGTCGGTTCCGAGCATTCCTCACCGGGCTGCTAAGGGAGTGGCGGTCGACTAGCGGCCGCCCTCCCTTCCCCCGTTAGGTTTAAGTAGGGGTTGGTTGTGCTTCTGTAATGAAGATAACCATAGCCAGCCTCAACGTCAACGGCAGCAGGGAGGCTAGCCGCAGATTTAATAACTTTTCGGTCCTTCGGGACGGGAAGTATGCGGTGTGCTTCCTGCAAGAAACCCACACCGTTCCGGGAGACGAGGCTACTTTGCTCCTGGAGTGGCAAGGAGGGGTCAACATGAGTCACCTCTCCAGTGTTTCCAGTGGGGTGGCTATCTTGTTGGCCCCGCATTTTCAGCCGGAGATCTTGGGGGTCAAGGAGCTCGTGCCGGGCCGCTTGCTCCAGGTCACTGTTCGCCTGGGGGGCGTGCCGTTCCATCTAGTGAACGTGTACGCCCCTCAGGCTGGTGCGCAGCAAGCGCGCTTCTTTGAAGAAGTGTCCACTCTTTTGGGCTCCATCGACGCGGGCGAGTGCGTCGTCCTCGGGGGGGAGTTTAATTGTACCCTCGAGGCGAGGGACCGCACGGGTACCCAGCCGAGCCCGGCGTCGGTGGGGAAGTTGAGGGACCTGGTCGGGTCCCTCGACTTGGTGGACGTCTGGCGTAATCTTCATCCCGACTCCAGCGCCTTCACTTTTGTGAGGTCTGGGGGAGGAGCGTCCAGGATCGACCGCCTCTACATTTCCCGGGCGTACGTCTCCTGCATTCCGACGGCTTCCGTGCGGCCGGTGCCGTGCACGGACCACCACCTGGTGTGGGCGGAGCTCGTGCCGCCGCGCGCCGGGGGGCGGTCCGCGTACTGGCACTTTAACAACCTGCTGCTGGAGGACGCGCGGTTCCGGGATTCGTTCGGTCTTTTCTGGGCCGGCTGGAGAAGGAAGCAGGGGGGCTTCCCCTCCTTGAGGCTATGGTGGGATGTGGGCAAGGCTCACATCCGTCTCTTCTGTCAGGAGTACGCGAAGGGGTCGACCAAGAGGCGGGAGGCCCGGGTCGGGCAGTTGGAGAAGGAGGTGCTCGACCTGGAGTCCCGTCTCGGTCAAGTCGCCGAGGACCCGGCCCTGCGGCTGGCGTACGAAGAGAAGAAGGGCGCGCTGAAGGACCTGCGGCTCGTCAGGTCCCGAGGCGCGTACGTGAGGTCGCGGATCCAGTTCCTGCGGGACCTGGACCGCGGCTCCCCCTTCTTCTACTCGCTGGAAAAAAGACGGGGGGTCCGTAAGCAGCTTTTGGAGCTGCTGGCCGACGACGGATCTCCGGTCTCGGATCCGGAGGGAATCCGCGTGGAGACCCGCGCCTATTACGGGGCTCTGTTCTCTCCGGAGCCGTCCAGCGAGGACGCACGCGGAGTTTTGTGGGAGGACCTGCCGAAGGTCGGCCTGGAGGGCGCCGAAAAACTGGACGCTCCTCTGAGTTTGGAGGAGCTGTCCGGCGCCCTCCGCCAGCTCCCCGGGGCTGGACGGGCTGACCGTGGAGTTCCACAGGGCGTTCTGGGGCGTCCTGGGGGGCGACTACGTGCGGGTCCTGGGGGAATGTCTGGCGACCGGGGAGATGCCCCTCTCGTGGCGCAGGGCGGTGATCGTCCTGCTGCCTAAGAGGGGTGATCTCCGCCTCAAGAACTGGCGCCCGGTCTCCCTCCTCAGCACGGATTACAAAATCTTTGCCAGGGCCATGTCTGTTCGCCTTGGCGCCGTGCTGGCCCGCATGATCCATCCCGACCAGTCCTACACGGTCCCGGGCCGGACCATTCACGATAACATCCATCTGGTCCGGGACCTGGTCCACCATTCCCAGAGGGCTGGTCTGTCGGTCGCCTTCCTTTCCCTGGATCAGGAGAAGGCGTTCGACAGGGTGGATCACGAGTATCTTTTCGGGACTCTGCGCGCTTTCGGGTTCGGGACGCATTTTGTCGCCCGGATCCGACTTCTGTACGCTGCCGCGGAGTGTCTGATTAATGTTAACGGGTCCTTGACGGCGCCCCTTCGCTTCGGGAGGGGGGTGCGTCAGGGATGCCCCATGTCCGGCCAGTTATATGCCATTTGCGTGGAGCCTTTCCTGCGCCTCTTGCGGAAGAGGTTGGCGGGATTGGCTCTGCGAGGGCCGGGTCTGGAGGTGGTCCTCTCGGCTTACGCCGATGACGTGCTCCTCGTGGTCACGGATCCCGTTGACTTGCGGAGGATGCGGGAATGCCAGCAGATTTACTCGGACGCATCCTCCGCCAGGATCAACTGGGGGAAATGTTCTGGACTCCTGGTGGGTCAGTGGCAGGTGGACTCTCTGCCGGAGTTCAGGCCCTTCGCCTGGAGTACTACGCACCTCCTCTACTTGGGAGTCTACCTCAGCCCGGCCGAGGACGCCTGGCCGGCGAACTGGCACGAGCTGGAGGCCAAAGTCACCGCTCGCTTAGGACGCTGGACAGGACTGCTCCGAGTGTTGTCCTACAGGGGTCGGGCGTTGGTCATAAACCAACTGGTGGCCGCCGTGTTGTGGTACCGGTTGGTTACTCTGATCCCCCCCCCCCTGCGTTTGTCGCCAAGATACAGAAGATGCTCGTCGACTTCTTCTGGAACAACAGGATACACTGGGTCGCTGCCGCGGTTCTGAGTCTCCCGCTTAGGGAGGAGGGCGGTCAGGCGCTGGTGTGGCTTCGCACCCAGGCTGCGACTTTCCGTCTTCAGACGCTGCAGAGATACCTGTACGTCGAGAATCCTCCCAGATGGTGTGCGCTGGCGACGTATTTCTTCCGCCAGCTGCACGGCCTCAATTACGACATGCAGCTCCTGTTTCTGGAAGTGGGCAGCAGGCGTGCCAGCCTGCGGGAGCTGCCTGTCTACCAGGAACTGCTATGGGTTTGGAACTCCGTCGCCTCCAGGCGGAGCTCTCCCCTGTCAGGAATGGCGGCTGTCCTTCGAGAGCTGCTGTTCAGGAATCCGCACCTCCACGTCCGTGAGTTCGGGCGGCTGGCGGAGCGGAGTGCTGTGCCTGGCAGGGTGACTAGAGTCGGGGACCTACTCGATGGCGGAGGAGCGGGCTGGATGGCGCCGGAGGAGTTGGCGCGGCGTATGTCGTGGGGCAACGTCTGGCTCGCGGTCGATGCCATCGAGGCGGTGAAGGCGAGGTTGCGACCCGGCGCCACGAGGTGCATCGAGGCGGCTCAAGCGCGTGGGGCGATCCCGCCCGAGCTTACTCCCGTTCGGACGGAATTCCTTATCGGCGCCCTGCCCCAAAGCTCCCCTAGAGGTTTGGTGCCTCACAACTTGAGCCGTCTCGAGGAGATGCCCTCCGTGCCTTTCCATTCTGCGTGGAGGGGTTTCCTGTACGGGCTGCTCTTGCACACCTTCCACTTTGCCATCTTCACCTGCCGTCCGGACACGCTGTGGCGTGCCGTTTTACCTTCCGGCGGAGGCGGAGGTCCCCAATGGGGGGCTCTCTATGCGGGAGTCTTCCCTTGTTCTATTGGGGACTTGGCCTGGTGGGTGTTGCACAGAGCAGTCCCGTGCAATAGGTTTTTAAGTAGGTTCACGGACTCCCGGACCGCCTCCTTGTTCTGCGGTCTGGAGGAGTCCGTGTTCCATGTTTATGTCGAGTGTGGGAGGTTGCAGCCCCTCTTTCACTATTTGAAGGGGCTGCTCCTCAAATTTTGGTTGCACTTCAGTCCCATGCTCTTGATCTACGGTCACCCGGTGCGGAGGGGAGCGGGCAGGTCGGAGGACCTCCTCGTGGGCCTGGCCAAGAAAGCCATTAATTGGTCCAGGCAGTGGGCGGCCGAGGGGGTCGTCCGGCCGGATTGCCTCCCTCTCTTCCGCGGCTATGTTCGCGGCCGGGTGGCCCTGGAGATGGAGCACGCGGTGTCCGCCGGCGAGCTCGAGATCTTTCGTGACCGGTGGGCGCCGCGGGGACTGGAGTGCGTAATTGATTTAAGGGACCAAATTTTAATTTGATTGATCGGGTTTTGTTTAGAGGGTTGTCAGACCTTTAAACAAATAAACCAATGTTTTATTTTTCGGTTTATACAAAAAGAGGACAAACCAAACAACTTTATTCATTCTCTGTCTTGCTCTGTGTGTTGCTGGTTGGAGCTGCCTTGCTCTGTGGGCTGCAGGAGGAAAGTGGAGCGTGGTGGCCTCCTGACCAGGAAGGAGAAGGAGAGACACCAGACCACCACCAACCAGACCAGCCAGAACCTACACAACTAAGGTGCCTGGAGGGAGAGGGGAGAGGAATGCCATCCAACTTCTACTTGGAAGGAGGGGAGGAGCTGTATCGTTACATCAAACATCTGCAGGTGGGTGTCTTTTTGTGCATTCCCCAAAAGACTGTGTATTCTAGGCGGGGGGAGGAAAGACGACGGGCCGGAAAGCCTGGCCTGGGTCGGGTCGGCTGGAGCTGCCCAGGTGAAGCCTCTTACTTACTTATCTACATCGAGAAGACCTGGTGTGGTGCTGAGCCTGGGCTTTTTCCAGCCTACCCAGGCGAAGACATCTTCTCCCCCTGCCCGAAGATCATCTTCATAGGCTTTTGTTTCCATCGGGGAGTGCACCCCTGTTGACACCCACCCACCAATAACCACCTTGAGTGCGGACCCTGCCTTTGCGCCCCCTCTCTCTCTCTCTTTATCCCTCTCTTTTGTCTCTCTCAAAGGGCACCTCCCTTTAAAACCACTAATAGCCACTTTGAGCAGAGAGGAGGAGGCCCCTCTCCCAATCATTCCATCAAGGGGAGAGGCGGGCCATTGGCTTTGAACTCCCTCTGCTCGGTGGCAGACCTTAAATTTTTACCGAGGCCACTTAACATCACAGGGCCTGTGACTTGGGGTGTGTGTGGCTCCCAAAAAATCACCCCAGTATGGCTTCTACATCTTCGGCGGTGACGGCCAAAGCCGCGGCTGCTCCCGCTCCTTCTGCTGCCCTGTCACCGTTCCGACTTATCACGAAGAAGCTTGGGGTGAAGAGCTACACCCACCCCAATATGACTATCGAGGCATGTGTGAAGGCGATGGCTGGGGTCTAGCCGTGCCCCCCCGCCCAAACAAGTGCTACCGGGGTGCGGTCGTCGTCGGAGGTCGATGCCATCTTGGCCTCCGGCGGGGGGGGAGGAGGGTTGTCCGGTCGGGAAGAGGGCGCGGGGGAAAAGTAAATACCGTAGGGCGGGTCCCCCCGTGGAGGGCGTGCCCCATAATATGGAGCCCCTGATGCCCGAGAGCGTCGCCGCGTTAATCGCGGAGTGCGGCGGCGGGGGGGACCTCGTGCCTGAGCCTGTGGCCGCGACGGTAGCGCCAGAACCTGCGGCCGGGCTCGGGCCCGAGGGACCCGAAGAACCCGCTCCACCGGGGGGAGCGGGGGAGGCCTCTGCGGAAATGGAGGTCTCCCTCTACCCCTCCGCACTTAAAAGAAGGCGCGACCCCCTGGATGAGGAGGAGGACCGGGAGGAAGAAGGTCCCTCCGGTCGGGGGGAGTCGTCGCCCGCCACGGGTACTGCGCCCCACCCCACCGCTGATACCATCACGGGCGAATGGCAGGGGTCGCCTGTCCCTCGGGGGGTTGAGGCAGAGGTGTCTGCCCAGGTCGTGCCTCCCGGGGATGGGGACGAGACCCTGCCCGTGGGGGGGGTCGCGGAACAACCCGCAGCGGAAGTAGATCCACTCTCAGTACCGTTACCCCTCGACGGGTTGGGCGGCCTGGGGTCCGGGTCGGGCGAGTCCTCGGATAATGAGCTCACCCAAAGTGACCCGGTCGTTTCCCAAGTGCTGCTCGACCTCGTCGAGGGTTTAACTGAAATTACCCCATCCGCTGGGTCGGAGGCCGATGGCGCGGAAGAGGAAGGCCCTCTGTCTCCGGCGCCGGGCGACTTCGAGTAGTTAGTTTTTACGTTCTCTCCGGTCGTTCCCGGGGCAGGGGGGGACTCAGAACCGCCACCGTCTTCTGGCCCGGCGCCCCTAGAGGAGCCCAGGGAGGAATCCTCCACTACCGATCCTGGGGGTGGGATCCGGGCGGAGGTGGGGCCGGCCGTGCCGCTCGCTGCGCACCGCGTGGTGGACGGGTCGGCCGCCGGTGGCGACCCCCTGGAGGAGGACGGGGACTCGGTGGTGGGGGCGGAGGAGGAATGGGATTCAATCGCTGATGAGATGGAGGACCTCACGCCCCTCGCCGGGACCCCCCTCATTCCCATTGAGGATCTCCGGGACTTGGTGGCCACGTGCCAGGGTCGTCAAAAGACCCGGCTGGCCCTCGATAGATGGCCGGGGCTGGCGCTGCTCGTCGGGTCGGCCCGAGTCGCCTTCAAGACCATGGTCGCGGACGCGGGCGTGGACCCGCTTGAGCTGCGTCAGTTCCGGTCCTTCCTCACTGGGCTGCAAAGGGAGTGGCGGTCGACTAGCGGCCGCCCTCCCTTCCCCCGTTAGGTTTAAGTAGGGGTTGGATTATGCTTCTGAAATGAAGATAACCATAGCCAGCCTCAACATCAACGGCAGCAGGGAAGCTAGCCGCAGATTTAATAACTTTTCGGTCCTTCGGGACGGGAAGTATGCGGTGTGCTTCCTGCAAGAAACCCACACCGTTCCGGGAGACGAGGCCACGTGGCTCCTGGAGTGGCAAGGAGGGGTCAGCATGAGTCACCTCTCCAGTGTTTCCAGTGGGGTGGCTATCTTGTTGGCCCCGCATTTTCAGCCGGAGATCTTGGGGGTCAAGGAGCTCGTGCCGGGCCGCTTGCTCAAGGTCACTGTTCGCCTGGGGGGCGTGCCGCTCCATTTAGTGAATGTGTATGCCCCTGGGGCCGGTGCACAGCAAGCGCGCTTCTTTGAAGAAGTGTCCACTCTTCTGGGCTCCATCGACGCGGGCGAGTGCGTCATCCTCGGGGGGGGATTTTAACTGCACCCTCGAGGCAAGGGACCGCACCGGCCGCCTGCAAAGCCCGGCGGCGATGGAGAAGTTGAGGGACCTGGTCGGGTCCCTCGACTTGGTGGACGTCTGGCGAAATCTCCATCCCGACTCTAGCGCCTTCACTTGCGTGAGGTCTGGGAGAGGAGCATCCAGAATCGACCGCTTCTACATTTCCCGGGCATACGTCTCCTGCGTCTTCCATGCGGCCGGTGCCGTGCACGGACCACCACCTGGTGTGGGCGGAGCTCGTTCCGGGGGGTGTCCGTGGGGGGGGGGGGGGGTTCCGCGTATTGGCACTTTAATAACCTGCTGCTGGAGGATGCACGGGATTCGTTTAGTCGGTTCTGGGCTGGCTGGAGGAAGCGGGGGGGGGGTGGTGGGCTTCCCCTCCTTGAGGCTATGGTGGGACGTGGGCAAGGCTCACATCCGTCTCTTCTGTCAGGAGTATGCGAGGGGGTCGACCAAGAGGCGGGCGGCCCGGGTCGGGCGGTTGGAGAAGGAGGTGCTCGACCTGGAATCCCATCTCGGTCAAGTCGTCGAGGACCCGGCCCAAGGTGTACGAAGAGAAGAAGGGCGCGCTGAAGGACCTGCAGCTCGTCGGGTCCCGAGGCGCATACGTGAGGTCGCGGATCCAGTTCCTGCGGGACCTGGACCGCGGCTCCCCCTTCTACTCGCTGGAAAAAAGACGGGGTGTCCATAAGCAGCTCTTGGGGTTGCTGGCCGACGATGGATCTCCGGTCTCGGACCCGGAGAGAATCAGCGCAGAGACCCGCGCCTATTACGGGGCTCTGTTCTCTCCAGATCCGTCCAGCGAGGATGCGCGCAGAATTTTGTGGGAGGACCTGCCGAAGGTCGGGCTGGAGGGCGCCGAAAAATTGGATGCTCCCGAGTCTGGAGGAGCTGACCGGCGCCTTCCGCCAGCTCTCCAGGGGAAAGTCCCCGGGGCTGGATGGGCTGACCGTGGAGTTCCACAGGGCGTTCTGGGACTTCCTGGGGGGGCGACTACGCGCGGGTCCTGGGGGAATGTCTGGCGACCGGGGAGATGCCCCTCTCTTGGCACAGGGCGGTTATTGTCCTGCTGCTTAAGAAGGGCGAGCTCCACCTCCTTAAAGAACTGGCGCCCGGTCTACAAAATTTTTGCCAGGGCCATGTCTACTCGCCTTGGCGCCGTGCTGGCCCACATGATCCACCCCGACTAGTCCTACATGGGCCCGGGCCGGACTATCAACGATAACATCCAGCTGGTCCGGTACCTGGTCCACCATTCCCAGAGGGCTGGTCTGTCGGTCGCCTTCCTTTCCCTGGATCAGGAGAAGGCGTTCGACAGGGTGGATCACGAGTATCTCTTCGGGACTTTGCGCGCATTCGGGTTCGGGACGCATTTTGTCGCCCGGCTCTGACTTCTGTACGCTGCCGCGGAGTGTCTGATTAAAGTTAACGGGTCCTTGACGGCGCCCCTTCGCTTTGGGAGGGGGGTGCGTCAGGGATGCCCCATGTCCGGTCAGTTATACGTCGTTTGCGTAGAGCCTTTCCTGCGCCTCTTGCAGAAGAGGTTGACGGGACTGGCTCTGCAAGGGCCGGGCGTGGAGGTGGTCCTCTCGGCTTACGCCGATGACGTGCTACTCACGGTCACGGATCCCGCTGACTTGCGGAGGATGCGGGAATGCCAGCAGATTTACTCGGACGCATCCTCCGCCAAGATGAACTGGGAGAAATGTTCCGGACTCCTGGTGGGTCAGTGGCGGGTGGACTCCCTGCCGGAGGAGTTCAGGCCCTTTGCCTGGAGCACCACGCTCCTCCTCTACTTGGGAGTCTACCTTAGCCCTGCCGACGAACTGGCAAGAGTTGGAGGCCAAAGTCACCGCTCGCTTAGGACGCTGGACAGGACTGCTCCGAGTGTTGTCCTACAGGGGTCGAGTGATGGTCATAAACCAACTGGTGGCCACCATGGTGTGGTACCGGTTTGTCACTGATATCCCTCCCCCCTGCGTTTGTCGCCAAAATACAGAAGAAGCTCGTCGACTTCTTCTGGGACAAAAGGAAGCACTGGGTCGCTGCCGCGGTTCTGAGTCTCCGGCTTAGGGAGGGCGGTCAGGCGCTGGTGTGCCTTCACACCCAGGCTGCGACTTTCCGTCTTCAGACGCTGCAGAGATACCTGTACGTCGAGAATCCTCCGAGATGGTGTGCGCTGGCGACGTTTTTCTTCCGCCAGCTGCACGGCCTCAATTACGACACAGCTCCAGTTCGCGAAAGTGGGCGGCACGCGTGCCGGCCTGCGGGAGCTGCCTGTCTTCTACCAGGAACTGCTATGGGTTTGGCACTACGTCGCTTCCAGGCGGAGCTCTCCCCCGTCAGGAGCGGCGGCTCTCCTTCGGGAGCCGCTCAGGAATCCGCACCTCCACGAACGCGGGTTCGGGCAGCTGACGGAGGGCAGGGCTGTGCTTGGCAAGGTGACCAGAGTCGGGGACCTGCTCGTTGGCGGAGGAGCGGGCTGGATGGCGTCGGAGGAGCTGGCGCGGCGCCTGTCCTGGGCCAACGTCCGGCTCGCGTTCGAAGCCATCGAATCCGTGTAAGCGGCACTGGGCCCCGACTCCACTAGGTGTATCGAGATGGCTCAAGCACGTGGGGCAATCCCGTCCGAGCTTAGCCCCGTTCGGACGGAATTCCTCATCGGCGCCCGGCCCCCAAACTCCCCTCAGGAACCGGCGCCTCACAACTTGAGCCGTCTCGAGGAAATGCCCTCCGTGCCTTTTCATTCCGCGCGGAGGGGTTTCCTGTACGGGCTGCTCCTGCACACTCTCCACTTTGCCATCTTCGTCTACCGTCCGGACACGCCTTGGCGTGGCGTCTTGCTGACTGGCGGTCGCGGAGGTCCCCAATGGAGGGCTCTCTACGCAGGAGTCCTCCCTTGTTCCGTCGGGGACTTGGCCTGGAGGGTGCTGCACGGAGCGGTCCCGTGCAGTAAGGTTTTAAGTAGGTTCACGGACTCCCAGGCCGCCTGCATTTTTTGCGGCCTGCAGGAGTCAGTGTTTCACGTTTATCTGGAATGTGAGAGGTTGCAGCCCCTCTTTCACTACTTGAACGGGCTGCTCCTCGATTTTTGGTTGCACTTCAGTCCCACGCTCTTGATCTACGGTCACCCGGTGGGGAGGGGAGCGGACAGGTTGGAGGACCTCCTTGTGGGCCTGGCTAAAAGAGCCATCAATTGGTCCAGACAGCGGGCGGTCGAGGGGGTCGTCCAACCGAATTGCCTGCCTCTGTTCCACGGCCATGTTCGCGCCCGGGTGGCCCTGGAGATGGAGCACGCGGTGTCCGCCGGCGCGCTTGAGTATTTCCGCGACCGGTGGGCGCCGCGGGGACTGGAGTGCATTATCAACCCGGAAAACCAAATTTTAATTTGATTTAAGTTTTAGTTGAACTTGTGTATTTACAGTTCAATTGGTTTTTTTTTTGGGTCCAAACAAAAAAAAAGTACCCTCTGTTCAAGTAAATGAACTGTTTTATTGTTCTCCTGCAGTCTGAGTATTATTGATCCTCGGACACTACAGCCATAGCTAGCGAAAGAAATTAAGGATAGTATTAGATCCAAAAGGAGGAGTCATATAAAGTTGCCTGAAAAAGTAGCAAGCCTGAGGATTGGGAGCAGTTTAGAGTTCAGCAAAAAAGGACCGAGAAATTGATTAAGAGGGGAAAGAGTGTATGAGAGTAAATTTGCAAAGAACATAAAGCAGATTGCAAAAACTTCTACAAGTATGTCAAAAAAGGGATTAGTGAAGACAAATGTAGGTCCCTTAGTCAGAAATGGGAGCATTTATAATGGGGAACAAGGATGGCCACCCGAAACCAGGACGCCGGACAATCTCCGGCTACGACCCAGGATGAGGCCAGGTCTGCGCCTGTGGGGACCCGGAGTCGGAGTCGGAGTCGGAGTCATGATATTCCCAGTCCTACACAGGACGATCAAGACGACGCGGACTCTACCGACTTACCGGTATGGGCCAAGCGACCCAGGGAAAGGACACGGTCCGGGGAGACATGCCTTCCGGTCACAAGCAGAAAGCTAAACGACTACGGCTATTTTTGG
Source organism: Somniosus microcephalus (assembly GCF_052327205.1). Taxonomy (NCBI): domain Eukaryota; kingdom Metazoa; phylum Chordata; class Chondrichthyes; order Squaliformes; family Somniosidae; genus Somniosus; species Somniosus microcephalus. The sequence continues at coordinate 53,897,156 of NC_141010.1, read as the reverse complement.
TCCACCTAGTCTGTTAAAGGAAGACTGGACTTCCAAACCTTTTAGGGAGGAAGAATGTCATAAATTGCAACTTCTACAAGTAGTAACTCAGGATGTACTACTGAACGGCCAGCTGAGGGCGCCATCCGAGGAGTATAAATACTCAGGCGTGGGCCCAACTTGGCCAGAGACAATCTGGAAACAGGAAGCTAGTGACTACTAACTAGACCTCCATGTTTTGTTACAAGTCAATTAAAGCCTTGCTTTATGTTCAACCAAGTGCGTAGTGAGTCTTTATTAAGTCAACTCGCATGTGGGAAACATGCTTGAGGCGGGATCGGGCCCGCCCACCAGTTTTTGCCATTAACACTCCTCCAATCCCACCTCCTCGGGCCTGGCAAAAAAAAAAGCCCTTTGGTTCTGTCTTTGCGGAAGACACAAATAACACCTCAGAAATGCTAGGGAACCAAGGGTCTAGTGAGGAGGAATTAAAGGAAATTAGTATTGGTTAAAAAAAGTGCTGAGAAATTAATGGGACTGAAAGCCAATAAATCCCCAGGGCCTGATAATCAGCACCCCAGAGCACTAAAAGAGTTAGCCATGGAAATAGTGGATGCATTGGCTGTTATCTTTCAAAATTCTATGGATTACGGAACAGTTCCTGCAGATTGGAGGGTGGCAAATGTAACCCCACTATTTAAATAAAGGAGGGAGAGAAAACAGGAACTACAGACTAGTTAGCCTAACATTAGTAGGGAAATGGCTAGAGTCTATTATAACAGGATTAGACAAAGTCAACATGAATTTATGAAAGGGAAATAGGGGCTAGATTTTCAGTATAGGCAGTTTTGGGGCGCTAGCTTTAGCGCCCGCCCGAAGTTAGCGCCCGCCCCAAAGTAGCGCCCCGTTGCCGGGAATTCAGTGGCTTCGCCCTAAGAGGTTGGTGGAGCGCTAAAAGAGGCGTTCCACTACTCTCTTTAGGCGCTAAGCCGGCGGTCCAGAGGGATAGCGCCCAGGCGGGGCGCAGCACGGGTGCGGTCATTTTTGCACTGACAGCAGACCCCGTGGTGCCGACCAGCTCTTAAAGGGGGAAGGGACGAATTGGTCTGCTGCCACGCCCTGCACACTGCAGCCTTGCAAAGAGGCCTCAACACTACTGCTCAGCCCCAGGGAGTCATGGCAACGCCAGAGAAGGCCCGTCAGCGTGCCCTGCGCTTCTCAGAGGGTGATCTGGACATAATGGTCACAGCTCTGGAGGTGAGGCGCAAGATCTTGTTTCCAGAGAGTGGGAGGAATCCAACCCACCACGACTACACCAAAGCCTGGAAGCAGATCGCCCAGAGGGTGACGTTCACCGGCGAGGCCCCCAGGACCCACAAACAATGCCGTAAGAAATACAACGATCTGACCAGGATTGTGAGGGTGAGTAGCCTTTCCAGTCTCCTCCTCATTCTTGCATGTACACCTGACATGATGGGCAAAGGGACCTGAAAGTCCTATTGGCCAGCCCTCAGCCAGCAGCATTGGGACAGTCATGAGCATCAAATGGCCATTCGGCACTCTACACTTTGGCCAAGCTATTCCACTATGGGAGGCAGTGGACAGTACATCAGGGCTTCACTCTGTCCAAGCTATTCCACCATGGGAGGCAGTGCACAGTACATCAGGGCTTCACTCTGTCCAAGCTATTCCACCATGGGAGGCAGTGCACAGTACATCAGGGCTTCACTCTGTCCAAGCTATTCCACCATGGGAGGCAGTGCACAGTACATCAGGGCTTCACTCTGTCCAAGCTATTCCACCATGGGAGGCAGTGGACAGTACATCAGGGCTTCACTCTGTCCAAGCTATTCCACCATGGGAGGCAGTGCACACTACATCAGGGCTTCACTCTGTCCAAGCTATTCCACCATGGGAGGCAGTGCACAGTACATCAGGGCTTCACTCTGTCCAAGCTATTCCACCATGGGAGGCAGTGCACACTACATCAGGGCTTCACTGCGCACTTACAGCCCGTCCTTTCTCTTGCAGGCTAAAGTAGCGTTTAATCGCCAGGCCCGTGCCAGGGGTGGCCGCGCCAAGCTGCAGAAGCTCACTCGGCTGGAGGAGCGCGTGTGTGTGCTCATGGGAGCCCGTGTGATTGTCCCCACAGCGTGCGGTGTATCCGACCCTCCACTGCCCGGCAATGGTAAGGACCTCGCCTTTTGGCCCTCTCGCGTCGCACTGGCCCATCCGAGCTACCTCCTTTGCCACTGTCCCACCAATGCGCTGAATCCCACCAGTCCTAACTCCCTCGCTGACGCCGTCTCCTCACTCTGAAGCTACTCTTGTGCATTCCTGCTTTCAGCTGGTGACGACCAGGACCCTGAGGCTGCCAGTGACAGCACCTCCAACCAGGAGGAGGAGGAGGAGCAAGCCGGACCTTCGGGGGAACAGTCACGTCCCGCAGGAGAGGAGGAAATGCTTGACACCTCCTCACTGGACGAGTGCCTGGAGGAACTGTCGCAGGGCAATGCAGCTTCTGGGACCAGTGGCGTCCAGCCACCCAGCAGCCGTGCGCGTGGCCCTCCCCCCAAAGGGGGGAAGGATCAGAGGGGAGTGCTGCTGCTCGGCACACTCGCCGTCACCAACGCGGCAAGGGTCCCCTAGTTCGGCCCCCTCCTCCCCAGCGGGAGAGTCGCGACTCCAGTCCGGACACCTTCACTTCGGAGGAGGTGCGGAAGCTCGATCAGATGGCCGACGACTCGGACCGGCGCCACACGGAGCTCATGAGCGTGGTGGGGCGCATGCTTGAGGCCATCGAGTCGCTGGCGACCAGTGTGCGCGAGTTCGGGGCAGCAACTGCCGCGACTGGCCGCATGCTAACTGATGCCGTCAAGACCCTGGCGGATGTGATGCACGTGCACACCAGGACCACAGGGCCACTCACTGCTGCCACACGCGCTGTCTCAGGCAGGCATCGCCAGGGCAGGCGCCGCGCTGGACCATCCCAGCAAGCCGGCCGTCGGCTGATTGCTGCGGATCCTGCAGTGCGGGCCCGGCCGAGTGCCACCGCGCCACAGCACCAGCCAGCGCATCCCAGACGCCAGCTGGCCCACATTGCGCCATCCGTCGCCGCCATTCCCCCTCTGGGGCATCGACGGCAAGCGGCTGCAGCTGATGGTGGCCAGGCTCAGGTGCGCCACTCAGCAGACGGCCCCTCGAGGCCCAAACGCCGTGTAGGCCGCCCCCCAGCGGCATCTGGCGGAAGGGCATCTGAGCCTCAGGCGCCTTCCCCCAGCCTCGCAGCAGCCACTGGGCAGAGCTTGCGAAGGAGCAGCAGGCAGGGCAGGGGAGGCAAAATGCTGGCCAAGGTCTCGCCCTCGCGGGCCACTCAGTAGAGGGTGTGGCCAGCTTTCCTTTAATATGGTGGTGGCCATCTTTATTTTGCCCATGGTTGTGCTTTTGGAGGGCTTTTTTTTTTGCGTTAGGCCGACGTTGAGGCCCGGTTTCAATAAAGGTGGAGTGGCTCCTCCCCAGTTTGTGGGAGTGAGTCGTTTGTTGGGCTTTTTGTGGGGCCCGTTTATTGTTTTTGGGGATTCATGTGGGAAGGGCTTTTCATTTTTGTGTAATAAAAAATTATCTTTATTCATGCAGTCTCCATGGTTGTTCTTCTTAGTGTTTGTTGGCTTCGCCGGCTGAGGGCTTGCGGAGCGGCTGCATTCATCTTCCCTCATGGCCCCTGGCCATTCCCTGACAGGGGGCTTAGAAGTACCGTGTAATAAGGTGGCGTCGTGCGGCCCTTGGCCCTGGTCGCTCCCTCCTGGGAACATACTCCTGCTCCTCCTCCTCCTCATGCTCCTCCTCCTGAGGTGCTGGTCCAACGTCAGGTGGCAGTGCCTGAGTCCTGCGGATAGCCAGGTTGTGTAGCATGCAGCAAACCACCACAAATTGGGAGACCCGGTCCGGCGAATACTGGAGAGCTCCTCCGGAGCGATCAAGGCAGCGGAACCGCTGCTTGAGGACCCCAATAGTTAGCTCGATGATGTTGCGGGTGGTTTGATGGCTCTCGTTGTAGGCCTCTTCAGCAGCGGTCCTGGGCGCGCGGAGCGGGGTCATGAGCCAGGTGCACAAAGGATAGCCTTTGTCCCCGAGTAGCCATCCTCTTGGGGGAGGCTGTGCCTGGAACATGTCATGCACAGTACTCTGCCGCAGGATAAAGGCATCGTGGCTGCTGCCTGGGAAGCTGGCATTGACTGCCATGATGCGCTGCTTGTGGTCACAGACCAGCTGCACATTCAGAGAATGGTAGCCCTTCCTGTTGCGATACTGCTCGCCATGCTCCAGAGGGGCCCGCAAAGCCACATGCGTACAGTCAATGGCGCCCTGCACCAAGGGGAATTCCCCGAGTCTGGAAAATCCCAATGCGCGCTGATGCTGGCTCTCCAGGGCCATGGGGAAGGAGATGAATTGGCTTCTCCTTCTGAACAGTGCTTCGGTCACCTGGCGGATGCAGCGATGCGTGCCGTACTGGGAGATGTTTGCTATGTCCCCAGCAGCGTATTGGAAGGAGCCGGTGGCATAGAAGTTCAATGCCACTGTCACCTTCACTTCCACCGACAGAGACGTCCTGCACCTGAGCTTTGGCCGCAGATCTCGGCGAAGCAGGTGGCAGATCTCTGCAATCACCCCCTTTCGGAATCGGAGCCTTTTAACACATCGCGCGGCACTCATGTTTAGGTAGGAGCGCTGCTGGCGGTATAGCCTGACTGGGTAAGGCCTACGTGGCCGACGCCTGTAGCCCCCTCTGCCTCTAGCCAGGGCTGCCCCTCTCACAATGCGTCTGCGAGCCCTACGGACATGGAGCTGCAGCTCCGCGTTGGCACCCCATGCAACCCCCATCAAATCCTGGCAAACACTCTAATTTCCAAATGGCCACTTGCAGCGCTGTTGCCTGAGTCCAAAAATACCTGGCTCTTGCTGCTTGAAACCAGTTAGCTATCCTCCTTGTTGTGTCTCCAGAAATGCGTTGCACAAGACTGTTTTCTGAAAAAAGGATGGCCTTTATACTGGAGAGGACGTTCCCTTTAATTAGCGCCCCCCGGGGCCCGCGCTGGTTGTGTTGCGTTCCTTTTTCCAAACGCTCCGGCCGCCCGCCGCACAATGGGGCGGTCCGACTGAAGTTTGCAATCGGGGCGGCCAAAGGGCGTTGCACGAGGATGTGACGTCATTTTCTGCGGGCGCTAAAAACTTTGCGCCGGCGCTAACGGGCAACTTAATTTGGGGCGGAGCGCAAACTGCGCTGCGCCCGGGCGCTACACGCATAGCGCCCGGAAATCACTTCTCTTAAGGCGCTAACTGCTGGCGCAAGCTACTGAAAATCTAGCCCATAGTGTTTGACAAACATACTGGAGTTGTGAGGATGTAACTGGCAGAACAGATGAAGGAGAACCAGTGCATGTGGTGTATTTGGATTTTCGTAAGGCCTGTGATAAAGTCCCACATAAGAGGTTAGTGCAAAATTGAAGCACATGGGATTGGAGGCACTATATCAGCATGGCTTGAAAATTGGTTAACAGACAGGAAACAGCAGGAATAAATGGGTCTTTTTCGGGGGTGGCAGGTGGTGACTAGTGGGGTACCGCAGGGATCAGTACTTGGGCCACAATATAGATCAATGATTTGGATGAGGGAACCAAATGTAATATTTCCAAGTTTGCTGAAGACACGATACTAGGTGGGATTGAGAGTTGAGGAGGATGCAAAGAGGCTTCAAGGCAATTTAGACAAGTTGAGTGAGTGGGCAAATACATGCCAGATGCAGTTTAACATGGATAAATGTGAAGTTATCCACTTCAATAGGAAAAACAAAGTCAGTATTATTTAAATAGTGATAGATTGGGAAATGTTGATATACAGGAGGGACCTGGGTGTCCTTGTACACCAGTCACTGAAAGCAAACATGCAGGTGCAGCAAGCAGTTAGGAAGGCAAATGGTATGTTGGCCTACATTGCAAGAGGATTTGAGTACAGGAAGAAGGATGTCTAGTGTTATTCAGGGCCTTGGTGAGACTACACCTGGTGTACTATGTGCAGTTTTGGTCTCCTTACCCAAGAAAGGATATACTTGCCATAGAGGGAGTGCAGCGAAGGTTCACTAGACTGATTCCTGGGATGACAGGACTGTCGTACGAGGAGAGATTGGGTCAACTAGGCCTGTATTCACTAGAGTTTAGGAGAGGGGATCTCATTGAAACATAGAATTCTGACAGGGCTAGACAGACTGGGTGCAGGGAGGATGTTTCCCCTGGCTGGTGGGTCTAGAATGAGGGGGGGCAGAGTCTCAGGATACGGGGTAGGACATTTCAGGACTGAGATGGAGAAATTTCTTCACTCAAGGTGGTGAACCTGTGAAATTCTCTACCACAGAAGGCTCTGGAGAACGTCATTGAACATATTTAAGAGATATAGATTTCTAGGCACAAAAGGCATCAAGGGGTATGGGGAGAGAGCAGGAATATGGTAGAGATAGAGGATCAGCCATGCTCATTGAATGGCGGAGCAGGCTCGAAGGGCCGAATGGCCTACTCCTGCTCCTATTTTTCTATGTCTATATTTCTAGGATCAATTTGGGTGCAGATAAGAAATAAGGGTAAGTAGTAATTGGTGGGAGTGGTCTACAGGCCCCCAAACAGTAACCATACTGTAGGACAGAGTATAAATCAAAAATTAAAGGCTTGTAAGAAAGGTACGGCTATAATCATGGGAGATTTTAATCTTCATATTGATTGGACAAAGCAGGTTGGCAAAGGGAGACTTGAGGAAGAGTTCTTGGAGAGTGTATACAGGATGGTTTCTTGGAACAATACATTGTGGATCCAACCAGGGAGAAGACCATTTTAGATCTGGTAAGCCGGTAGCACCCCCCAGAAGCACTAAGGTACCAAATTTCTCCTTTTTTATCTATACACCACAGATCTGGTGTGAAATTGCTATTAGTGAATAGTAACCTGCCTCCAAAGCAGCCAACTTGTCTCACCCAAAATGAAGCAAAATCTGAAATCCATTTTGCATGTCTGTGTGGAGTACAATAACAACGCCAGAGAGCGTTCCATGACGGGCAGTGGTGGGGCTGTTCTAAAGGAGCTGACTGAGCAGAAGAAAGGCTCATTCAGCTGCTGGGCATCAGCAGCAGTTGTGTTTCTGGTGCCCAGATATCGGAGTGAGGAAAGGCGAGTGTGGCTTTGTCCAGTTGTATGGTTAATGCAGGTTGGTTGGAAGGTCTGAAGAGATGAAATGATGAATGTGCATGCAGCATGAATATGGGCTTCTGACATGTGCCAGAGGAACAAACTTCATCACTGTAAATGACTTATTGGTTTCCTTCCCACCAGATGGACGGCAGTCTTTTGGACACATGGGCTCAAGTCTACCAGGTGCAGAGGATGTTCCCATAGGGCCTGGCGGGGGCATTGGGGAAGGGGTTGCAGAGCAAGTTCAGACAGTAAGTGAGGCAGAGGAGAAAGTTGTTCAAGACGAGGTGTGGACCCTGGGTGGGTGGGTGGCTGGCTATTTGAAAGTGGCGTTGTCATTCTTGCGCCCCCCCCCCAAAACTTCAGGGCGCTGATGTAGTGGGGGGGGCAATCTTGAGCACAATGACCCGCAGACCACCACCTCACCATCATGGCTCTGTGCAAGGCACAGATTAGTGTCCCCTCGTAGCCAACCGCCAAGCTTGTGTGGCTTCCTGGGGGAGGGATCTTGACACTCAATGTATTTGCCACCAGCTGCTCTCAGCCACTCTGCAGAAGTTGCTTCCTTGAGTGGGCCACAAAGCATGGGCCCACCGCCATCCATTCAGGGATCCTCCATGTCACCCATTTCCATAGGAATCTCATCTATCAGGTTAAGGGTCAGTCCTTCCCACAGGGAAGAGTTGTGCGATGCACAACAGGCCACCACAATCTGACAATTTCCACAGGCAAGTACTGCACAGCCCCCCCCCCCAGACCGGTCCAGGGACTGGAAGCATGATTTCAGTACCGACTGTCCTCTCCACCACCGTGTGTGGACATGTGCACATCTTTCCCGGGCTTCATTATTGGTCTGCGATAGGGTGTCATCAGCCATGGTTTTAGCAGGTAGCTCTCATCACCCAATGACTGCAACCACTGTCTCCATCATTACCACTGCAAAATCCAGGCCATTTATTTCTAGCATCAAGGTAAGGCAACCAGACTGTGTTGAGGTCTGGTGCCAGGTTTTCCTCGTGGAACTTGTACTGGCATCAGTGGGCAGATGTTTGAAGGCACTAGTTCTGACTCCTACCACTTCACGGATTATAGGGAGGAGTCTGATAAGGCGGTAATTGGCCAGGCTAGAATTATGGATAGGGCATATCTAGGTGACCCTCTATAGTCATCTAGATGCCCTGTCATAGCTGTACTGGAACAGCATGACTAGGGGAGCAGCTATTTATCACAGGTCAGCAGCTGGGTTGTCATCAGGGCCAATGGCCTTTGCTGTATCCCGTGCACCCAGCTCCTTCTCAATAAAAAGTGTACTGAACCAAATAGGCTGGACACCGATATCTTTAATGGGGGGTGGGGGGACCTCTGAAGGAGGCTGAGCAAGCGCAGGCATTCAGCATTCGAAGACACTTTCACAACACTTCAGCCATAGTCTCTTCTACTCCACATGCAGGGCTCCACCATGTTTTGTGATTGGGGAATGAGGGAGGTTCGTGGAGCCGCCTGCACCCATTACCTGGTTGTCCACCTTTCCTGACTGGAGGTGGTGCCAGAGTTTTGCTCTGATCCATTGGTTGGGGGAGGGCTGACTGTAGCCCGCTGCTTGCGACTGAGGCAAGACACGAAGCAAATGTCCTCTTGGTTGAAATTCACACTACCCTCAGACTGGAACCACACATTGACTTTAAATTGGGAAGAAACTAAATAGGGCTGGACAGTGTACCGGGTTCACAGAACCGACAGTCAGCAAACTTTTAGGGAAAAGACGACGACTAGTCCAGCTTTTAGCAAAGGAGTCAATAACCCAAAGACTGGAAAAGACAAGACTGAAGCTCCAAATAACAGCTTTTATTTACTATATATAGAGTTTGTTGAATAAATGTCTTAAGCGGGAATGTCAATGTTTAAAGATAGAAAAACGGTTAAAGTGGAGCTGCAGGAGTTAACAGACAATAGGACAGAGGGCACAGTAAATTGTGCAGAAGCCCTAATCGGATCATCGCACCAGAAGGAAGAGTTAGAGCAGAAGAAACTTACAGGTATGGAGACAGAACACAAGAACTGAAGGGTCGTTTCAGACTAACTCATGTCTCCAGGATATGGGGCTGCAGGGGATGGAAATGGCAAGAACTGTCCAAAAGGAACTTTAAAAAAAAAAAAGGCCTTCCCAGCCCCAGCCCTGTACCCGCCGCTGCCCTGTGCAGTACCGTATCTTGTTACAAGGCTGGGCCGAGTACAGCCCATAATATTCACCATTGTGAAAGTGTCCTTGGGAGGCAGCCACGCCAACTGGACAGTTCCCAATGCAGCGACCATTGAGATGAGAACCCTAGAACTTGGAGCAGTTGTATAGTGTGATGGAATTGAACCCCATTCCAGGAGGAAGTCCCACCCCACTGCTAACCCAATGATCTGAGGAAACCCAGGTCATCCCCTCCATCACCATGAGCAACACGAGATTAGCTCAAACTGAAGGACAAGGAATACATTACTTTACCAGAGTTCAGTAATGTGTTTGATGGTGAGCTTGGCCCGGGGAGGGGGGGCTGTGGGAGGAGGGGGAGAGAGAAGTGGTGACCCATATGGATTTGATGAGGGTGATATGGGAGCGATGGTCTCAGGAGCAGGTGGGCTAGCTTTCAATTACAGAACAGGAGCTGACCAGTTTTATTGAAAAAGGGTCAAGAAATAAATTACTGCAAAAAAATTCTTGGTACTACAGCAGTAAGAGGACGGATAACAATCTGTAATACGCTGCCTGAAAGGGTGGTGGAAGCAGATTCAATAGCAAATTTCCAAAAGGGAATTGGATAAATACTTTAATAGGGAATATTGGCAGGGTGACAGGGGAGTGGGACTAATTGGATAGCTCTTTCAAAGAGCCAGGCCAGATACAATGGGCTGAATGGCCTCCTTTGTGCTGTATGATTCCATGAAATTGAGAATAAGCATGAATAAAATATTCTGAATGATTACATCCTCCTCAAAATTCACAAGACAAACATGTTCTTCCAAAGGCAAAATTGAGCGCCTCCATATAAAGAGATGGAATTTTAGATAAACTAAAGGCTTAAAACAAATGAAATTCCCAGTGTTAGATGGTATTCATCAGAGTGCTGAGACAGACTAAGGAGGCACTGACAACTGAGGGAGTCAGTAGACACAGGAGGTACCAATAGGTTGGATACAGGCCAACGTGTCGCCCATATTCGAGGACGACAATTAGACACCGGCAACTACAGACTCATTGGTCTCACTTCAAATCCATCTATACGGCTGGCACAGAATGGATGTTTCCCCATATTATAAAAATGAAACTGGTGCACGGATTGGGATAAAAGCCAGGCCGGACTGTCACAATAGAAGTCTCCTGTCTGCAATGCTCTTGTGTGAATTGATCAGTCTCCCCTCAGTTCCTAAGTTAAGACCACAATCTGCAATCTCAGACTACCTGATTGCTATTGAGGGTAATGAAAAAAAAGTGTCACCTGTACAATGTGCAGCACTCTCAAGTTGGGACAGAGAGGGAGCTTTATTTGGCTTCTAATTTATGCTTTACCCAACATGGGAGTGCTCAATGCTCAACTACTGAAGTGAAAAAAATGTTCCATTCTCAGCCAAAATATCAACTCAAATTACCCAGGAAAGTGAGCAAATGTAATTTTCACGTTGGCAGCACAACTTCTACAACATGCCAGATCCAACCAGAGCCAATCTGCCTGCCTTGGAGTGACATGCAGCTGTTAAGTCTGGTTATTAAATGCATAAGTTTACCTCAACTCATTCAGAATGTTCCACAAGTTTGAGAAAATAGCATAGTATGGAATAATTTGCAAGAACCGGAGGAGGCCACTGGGAGTGGTAATCCTACTATGTATGGGATTGGGTGGCCAGGCTGTGTCTTGATGGCAATTTACCAGTCTCCCAATAACCATATGTAGCTATGTAACTGGATGCTAGTAGTTGTGACTCACCCAGCAATCTTAAAATCAATAGAATCCATAGGAAATGGTGGAAAACCCTATTTTGCCATTTGTGGTCAGGAGACGGATGCATTCTGGGCAGAGAGGAGGTGCACAGCACGACTTGTGCTCGAGATGAATTAGGAGATTTGGCTTTGCAGATTTTGAAATGCAAGACTTCTGAAGTTGAAACTACAAAAATGATCTGCAAGGATAATGAGTATAGCTGGAATCCTGCAGATGGTACAAATCAAACTGGAGTTTTAATCACAAGATGGGTACTTGCCATTTATTTAATTGGCTGATGTGTACGAAATCAGACAATGAGCTAAACCCTAATCCAGTTCAATCTGGGCCTGATCATTCCAGCTGAGTGGATGTTGCTGAACAGCAGTAAACAGAGTGGCCTAGTTTAACCCCCCTTTTCAGAACAGTGTCCATGCAGAATTAAATATTCAGTGTAATTTGCAGTATTCCAGGTTAGCCAAATTCATTGCTTGGATGAAAGGCTCCCACTGCACTCTGGTTTAAAGCAGAACCAAAAAACACAGCAACACCAGCACATTGGCTGTTCAAATTTGTTCAGCTGATGTTCAAAAAAAAGAGCACATAGGCGTTTAGAAGAAACAGGAGTAGCGTAAACCAAGTGAGGACAAGGAGTGGCAGCAGCAACTTGACCTGGTTGGCTGCTGAGAGCAGAGGGAGACTTTGGATTATATATAGAATTACATGTTACAGGTATATAGAATGTACAGCACAGAAACAGGCCATTCGGTCCATCTAGTCTCTGCTCCACACGAGCCTCCTCCCACTCTTGCAGCATATTTTCTCCCTCATGTGCTTTTCTAGATTTCCCTCAAATACATGTTATTCATCTCAACCACTCCTTGTGGTACTGTGCACAATAATCACATTGTGCATTTAGGTGGGTTCATGGGGTAGCTGAATTGCACCAAAGGTTCCACAAACAAGCAAGACGAATAACCAATTGATCTAACTTTAAGGGGTGGGGTAGTTGAGAGGACAATGCAAACTTTTTGTTCAGATAGTGCTACTGGATCTTTTATATCCTCCAAGACAGGCAATCCCTCAGTTTAAATGTCTCACCAAAGGATAGCAATGCAACATTCCTTTAGTACTAGAGTGTGCACATTATCTGCTGAAATCTTGGAATAAGGTTTGAATTTGCAATCCGACAAGAGTGCTACCAATGGAGCCAAGCTGACTCATCGTCGCAATAGCGAAATATCATGGAGTGAGTTAGAGCCATCCAACACAGCTCCCGTCCCAGTAACTGGGGCTCAATGATATGTAGCCCTCATTTGCAATAAGTGTAAAAAAACCTTTGACCTATTGTCACTGAATCTTTTGAAGGCAAACTAGTCTCCATTTCCCCCTCAACTGTAGATTGTGCACAAAAGAGGTCAACTTAGTCTCTAACTGGTTTAACACTTCACAATTGACCCACAATAGATAGTGAGTAAGGGACAGTGTCAATAGTCATTGCTTCAACATTTCCATTCCTCACTGCTTCACCTAGCAGTTCATTGAACGTTTTGTTTTTTATAGCAATTCCTCTCTCAATGCTGGCAAACTGGGAATTTGCAGGGGGGTGGGTGGATTTATAGAATTCACAATGCAGAGAAATATCAAAGCACAGAACAAGGAAAAGGCCACTTGGCTCATCAACCCCACTCCCACTGTAGGCTAGGAACAACATGCTCCAACACCTTCAACTGGTTTAACAAACTGAGGAAGAGGTCTGAAAGTTTTTTCTTCAATACCCAAACCCAAACTGAGCAAAGTTTCCCAGTACCAGGCTTGCCTCTGTTTCACCAATCTCCTGCCCGGCAATAGCCCAGCTTGGCCCGAGCAGTTCGGAGAGCACCCTGTCTACACAGCAACCCAGTTTGTTTCCCAGCAAAATCCCGCCCCCAAACCACACCCCTTTTATAAAGCTGCCAATCAGCTCATTGGCTGCTTCAGCTGGGCACTCAATTAGATGGAGAGTTAAAGCAATGTGGTCCTGAGTGAGAGGAGAAGGCTGTGCTGGTGCAGAGCTCCTGCTGCTGTGGGGAGAGAGTGTGTGGTTGCCTTGGCCTGGGAGTAAAGTGGAAGGAAGGAGTGACCCCAGGCCACCACCACTACAACCTTCCCACACCAACCCATCGACAGAGGTGCCTGGAGAGGAAGGAGTGGAGGACAGAGGAGGAGGCCAGCATTAGAACGGGAGAGGCCTTTTCCAGCACTGCCTCCCAATTCGGCCTCCAGCCCAGGAGAGGGAGAGAGGGAGAGAGGATACCAACAGCTCCACTTGGAAGGAGGGGAGGAGCTGCAACTCCAACATCTGCAGGTGGGTGTCTCTGTGTATTCCCCCTAAAGACTTTTTGCATTCTAGGCGGGGGGAGGAAAAGAAGACGGGCCGAAAGCCTGGCCTGGGTTGGCTGGAGCCTGCCCAGGTGAAGCTGCTTCCCGCTCACCGAAAAGACCTGGTGTGGGCTGAACCTGGGCTGTCTCCAGTCTGCCCAGGCGAAGACATCTTCTCCCCCTGCCCGAAGACCACCTGAAAAGACTTTGCTTACCATCGGGGGAGTACACCCTGCCGACACCCACCCACCGCCTATCATCGTCCAGTGGGGACCCTGCCTTTGCGGCCCCCCCCTCCTTCCCACCCCCCCCTCTCTCTCTCTCTCTTTGTCCTCTCTCTGCCTCTCCGATAGGCACCTCCTTTTATATTTTATTTCCCAATTGAGCAGAGGGAAGAAAGGGCCCCCTCCCAATTCATACCATCAAGGGGAGAGGTGGCCCAGTACATTTACGCTCCCTCTGCTCAGGGAAGACCTTTACCGAGGCCATTTTTAACACCTTCGGGCCTGTGACTTTTGGGGTGTGTGTAGCTCTTTTTTAAAATCCACCCCACTATGGCATCTACATCTGCGGCGGCGACGGGGCCGGCGAGAACTTATGCGGCAGTGGCGGCCAAAGCTTCGGCCGCTCCCGCTTCCGCTGCTGCCCCGTCGCCGTTCCGCCTGCTGACCGAGAAACTTGGGGTGAAGAGCTACACCCACCCCAACATGACTATTGAGGCGTGCGTAAAGGCTATGGCCGGGTTTGTCGGCCCTCCGGCCATAGTCGCCGCCTCAAAAATGTATGGGAAGGCTGTCTTTTTCCTGGAGTCCGAGCGGGCGGTGGCCCTGGCCATCGCTCAGGGGCTCACCGTGGGCGGGACTTTCCTGCCGGTGGACCCGCTGGAGGCCACCGCGCAGAGGGTGGTTTTGTCAAACGTCCCGCCCTTTATCACCTGTGAGCTCCTCCTCCCCCACCTACACCAACTCGGGGAGGTGAGGTCGGGGATTTCCCCGATCCCGCTCGGACTCCGGGAGAGCAGCCTTCGCCATGTCTTCTCCTTCCGGCGCCAGGCCTTTATCCAGCTGGCGCGGGAGGGGGAGACGGACGGGGCTTTCACGGTCCTCCACGGGGGGACCTCGTACCGCGTCTTCTGGACGACGGACGGCGTGCGGTGCCACGCCTGTAGGGAGGTGGGGCACGTGCGTAAAAACTGCCCCGCCTCCAAGGCCGCCAAGTCATCTGGCGCCGCCGCCGCTCCTCCTTCCGGGTCAAGCCGCGCCCCCGCTCGATCCAACGCTACCGGGGCGCGGTCGTCGTCGGAGGTCGATGCCATCCTGGCCTCCGGCGGGGGGGAGGAGGGAGGTCCGGTCCGAAAGAAGGCGCGGGACAAGACACGAAACCGTGGGGTGGGTCCCCCCGCGGAGGGCGTCCCCCACGACATGGAGCCCCTGACGCCGGAGAGCGTCGCCGCGCTGATCGCGGAGTGCGGAGGGGGGGGGGGGCCCTCGTGGCCGAGCCTGTGGCCGCGACCGCCGAGGCGGTAATGCCAGAACCTGCGGCCGGGCTCGGGCCCGGGGGTCCCAAAGAACTCGCTCCTCCAGAAGGAGCAGGGGAGGCCCCTGAAGAAATGGAGGCCTCCCTTTACCCCTCCGCGCTCAAAAGAAGGCGCGACCCCCTGGAAGAGGAGGAGGACCGGGAGGAGGAAGGTCCCTCCGGTCAGGGGGAGTCGTCGCCCGCCGCGGGCGCTGCGCCCCACCCCACCGCTGACACCATTACGGGCGAACGGCAGGGGTCGCCTGTCCCTGAAGAGGCTGAGGCAGAAGCGTCTGCCCAGCTCGTGCCTCCCGGGGATGGGGACGAGACCCTGCCCGTGGGGGGGGGTCGCGGAACAACCCGCGACGGGTTTTTATCCAGTACTGGTGGCATTGTCCCTCGACGGGTCGGGCGGGTCGTCTGAGGACGAGCCCGCCCAGAGCGACCCGGATTTTTCCCAGGTGCTGCTCGACCTCGTCGAGGTCTGTAAAAAATTCACCCCGTCTGCTGGGTCAGAGGCCGGTGGCGTCGCAGAGGAGGGCCCTCGGTCTGTGTCTCCGGCGCCGGGCGACTTGGAGGAGGTCCGGTTTTTGTATTCTCCGGTCTCTCCGGTTGTTCTGGGGCCGAGGGGGTCTCCGGCCCGCCGCCGCCTTCTGGCCCGGCCCCCCTAAAGGAGCCCGGGGGGGAATCCTCCGCTACCAATCCTGGGGGTGGGATCGGGGCGGAGGCGGGGCCGGCTGTCGCGGCCGGGCCGCCCGACGCGCACTGCGTGGCGGACGGTTCGGCCGCCGGTGGCGACCCCCCGGAGGAGGACGGGGACTCGGTGGTGGGGGCGGAGGAAGACTTAGAGTCCATCGCCGACGAGGCGATGGATGACCTCGCGCCCCTCGCCGGGCCCCCCCTCGTTCTTATTCCCATCAGGGAGCTCCGGGAATTTGTGGCCACGAGCCAGGGTCGCCGCAGGACCCAGCAGGCCCTCGACAGATGGTCGGGGCTGGCGCTGCTCCTCGGGTCGGCCCGCGTCGCCTACAAGACCATGGGTGCGGACGCGGGCGTGAGCCCGTCCGAGCTGTGTCGGTTCCGGGCATGCCTCACCGGGCTGCTAAGGGAGTGGCGGTCGACTAGCGGCCGCCCTCCCTTCCCCCGTTAGGTTTAAGTAGGGGTTGGTTGTGCTTCTGAAATGAAGATAACCATAGCCAGCCTCAACGTCAACGGCAGCAGGGAAGCTAGCCGCAGATTTAATAACTTTTCGGTCCTTCGGGACGGGAAGTATGCGGTGTGCTTCCTGCAAGAAACCCACACCGTTCCGGGAGACGAGGCCACGTGGCTCCTGGAGTGGCAAGGAGGGGTCAACATGAGTCACCTCTCCAGTGTTTCCAGTGGGGTGGCTATCTTGTTGGCCCCGCATTTTCAGCCGGAGATCTTGGGGGTCAAGGAGCTCGTGCCGGGCCGCTTGCTCCAGGTCACCGTTCGCCTGGGGGGCGTGCCGTTCCATCTAGTGAACGTGTACGCCCCCGGGGCCGGTGCGCAGCAAGCGCGCTTCTTTGAAGAAGTGTCCACTCTTTTGGGCTCCGTCGACGCGGGCGAGTGCGTCGTCCTCGGGGGGGATTTTAATTGTACCCTCGAGGCGAGGGACCGCACGGGTACCCAGCCGAGCCCGGCGTCGGTGGGGAAGTTGAGGGACCTGGTCGGGTCCCTCGACTTGGTGGACGTCTGGCGTAATCTCCATCCCGACTCCAGCGCCTTCACCTTTGTGAGGTCTGGGGGAGGAGCGTCCAGGATCGACCGCCTCTACATTTCCCGGGCGTACGTCTCCTGCGTTCCGACGGCTTCCGTGCGGCCGGTGCCGTGCACGGACCACCACCTGGTGTGGGCGGAGCTCGTGCCGCCGCGCGCCGGGGGGGGGTCCGCGTACTGGCACTTTAACAACCTGCTGCTGGAGGACGCGCGGTTCCGGGATTCGTTCGGTCGGTTCTGGGCCGGCTGGAGAAGGAAGCAGGGGGGCTTCCCTTCCTTGAGGCTATGGTGGGATGTGGGCAAGGCTCACATCCGTCTCTTCTGTCAGGAGTACGCGAACGGGTCGACCAAGAGGCGGGAGGCCAGGGTCGGGCAGTTGGAGAAGGAGGTGCTCGACCTGGAGTCCCGTCTCGGTCAAGTCGCCGAGGACCCGGTCCTGCGGCTGGCGTACGAAGAGAAGAAGGGCGCGCTGAAGGACCTGCGGCTCGTCGGGTCCCGAGGCGCGTACGTGAGGTCGCGGATCCAGTTCCTGCGGGACCTGGACCGCGGCTCCCCCTTCTTCTACTCGCTGGAAAAAAGACAGGGGGTCCGTAAGCAGCTTTTGGAGCTGCTGGCCGACGACGGATCTCCAGTCTCGGATCCGGAGGGAATCCGCGCGGAGACCCGCGCCTATTACGGGGCTCTGTTCTCTCCGGATCCGTCCAGTGAGGACGCGCGCAGAGTTTTGTGGGAGGACCTGCCGAAGGTCGGCCTGGAGGGCGCCGAAAAACTGGACGCTCCTCTGAGTTTGGAGGAGCTGTCCGGCGCCCTCCGCCAGCTCTCTAGGGGGAAGTCCCCGGGGCTGGACGGGCTGACCGTGGAGTTCCACAGGGCGTTCTGGGGCGTCCTGGGGGGCGACTACGTGCGGGTCCTGGGGGAATGTCTGGCGACCGGGGAGATGCCCCTCTCGTGGCGCAGGGCGGTGATCGTCCTGCTGCCTAAGAGGGGTGATCTCCGCCTCCTCAAGAACTGGCGCCCGGTCTCCCTCCTCAGCACGGATTACAAAATCTTTGCCAGGGCCATGTCTGTTCGCCTTGGCGCCGTGCTGGCCCGCATGATCCATCCCGACCAGTCCTACACGGTCCCGGGCCGGACCATTCACGATAACATCCATCTGGTCCGGGACCTGGTCCACCATTCCCAGAGGGCTGGTCTGTCGGTCGCCTTCCTTTCCCTGGATCAGGAGAAGGCGTTCGACAGGGTGGATCACGAGTATCTTTTCGGGACTCTGCGCGCTTTCGGGTTCGGGACGCATTTTGTTGCCCGGATCCGACTTCTGTACGCTGCCGCGGAGTGTCTGATTAAAGTTAACGGGTCCTTGGCGGCGCCCCTTCGCTTCGGGAGGGGGGTGCGTCAGGGATGCCCCATGTCCGGCCAGTTATATGCCATTTGCGTGGAGCCTTTCCTGCGCCTCTTGCGGAAGAGGTTGGCGGGATTGGCTCTGCGAGGGCCGTGCGTGGAGGTGGTCCTCTCGGCTTACGCCGATGACGTGCTCCTCGTGGTCACGGATCCCGTTGACTTGCGGAGGATGCGGGAATGCCAGCAGATTTACTCGGACGCATCCTCCGCCAGGATCAACTGGGGGAAATGTTCTGGACTCCTGGTGGGTCAGTGGCAGGTGGACTCTCTGCCGGAGGAGTTCAGGCCCTTCGCCTGGAGTACCACGCACCTCCTCTACTTGGGAGTCTACCTCAGCCCGGCCGAGGACGCCTGGCCGGCGAACTGGCACGAGCTGGAGGCCAAAGTCACCGCTCGCTTAGGACGCTGGACAGGATTGCTCCGAGTGTTGTCCTACAGGGGTCGGGCGTTGGTCATAAACCAACTGGTGGCCATGTTGTGGTACCGGTTGGTTACTCTGATCCCCCCCCCCCTGCCTTTGTCGCCAAAATACAGAAGAAGCTCGTCGACTTCTTCTGGAACAACAGGATACACTGGGTCGCTGCCGCGGTTCTGAGTCTCCCGCTTAGGGAGGGCGGTCAGGCGTTGGTGTGCCTCCGCACCCAGGCTGCGACTTTCCGTCTTCAGACGCTGCAGAGATACCTGTACGTCGAGAATCCTCCACGATGGTGTGCGCTGGCGACGTATTTTTTCCGCCAGCTGCACGGCCTCAATTACGACACGCAGCTCCTGTTTTTGGAGGTGAGCGGCAGGCGTGAGAGCCTGCGGGAGCTGCCTGTCTTTTACCAGGAACTACTATGGGTTTGGAATTACGTCGCCTCCAGGCGGAGCTCTCCCCCGTCAGGAGCGGCGGCTGTCCTCCGGGAGCCGCTGTTCAGGAATCCGCACCTCCACGTCCGCGAGTTCGGGTGGCTGGCGGAGCGCAGGGCTGTGCCTGGCAGGGTGACTAGAGTCGGGGACCTACTCGATGGCGGAGGAGCGGGCTGGATGGCGCCAGAGGAGCTGGCGCGACGCATGTCGTGGGACAACGTCCGGCTCGCGGTCAATGCCATCGGGGCGGTGAAAGCGATGTTGCCCCCCGGCGCCACGAGGTGCGTCGAGGCGGCTCGGGCACGTGGGGAGATCCCGTCCGAACTTACTCCCGTTCGGACGGAATTCCTTATCGGCGCCTTGCCCCGAAACTCCCCTCGGGGATCGGTGCCTCACAACTTGAGCCGTCTCGAGGAAATACCCTCCGTGCTTTTTCATTCTGCGCGGAGGGGTTTCTTGTACAGGCTGCTCTTGCACACCTTCCACTTTGCCATCTTCGCCTGCCGTCCGGACACGCCGTGGCGTGCCGTTTTACCTCCGGACGGAGACGGAGGTCCCCAATGGGGGGCTCTCTATGCGGGAGTCCTCCCTTGTTCCATTGGGGACTTGGCCTGGAGGGTGTTGCACAGAGCAGTTCCGTGCAATAGATTTTTAAATAGGCGGTCTGGGAGTCCGTAAACCTGATTGTTTTGCGGTCTGGAGGAGTCCGTATTTCACGTATATATGGGGTGTGAGAGGTTGCAGCCCCTCTTCCATTTTTTGAGGGGGCTGCTCCTCAAATTTTGGTTGCACTTCAGTCCCACGCTCCTGATCTACGGTCACCCTGTGCGGAGGGGAGCGGGCAGGTTGGAGGACCTCCTCGTGGGCCTGCTCCTGGGCCTGGCCAAGAAAGCCATTAATTGGTCCAGGCAGCGGGCGGTTGAGGGGGTCGTCCGACCGGATTGCCTCCCCCTCGTTCGTGCCCGGGTGGCCCTAGAGATGGAGCACGCGGTGTCCGCCGGCGCGCTCGAGCTTTTTCGTGACCGGTGGGTGCCGCGGGGACTGGAGTGCATAATTAGTTTAGACAACCAAATTTTAATTTGATTGGTGAAGGTTTATTAAAAAGGGTTATTGGATTTTTGTTAGTTTATTTGTTAACTTGTTTTGGTTGCACAAAAAGAGGAGGCTAGGAACAATTAACGAAGGGCTAGAAACAATTAACAAAGGAAACAAACAAGTGAAGGTGCCATCTAGAGGTTACAGAAGGAACTGACTGGCACCCTTACAGGAGCTCATTCTGGACTTTGCTCTCAGTGGAGCAGGTTGTGCTGCTGAGCTGCTGCTAGTGGTGTAGGAGGCCTACCTACAACCACCATCATCTACAGAGGGCTGTCAGAGGAGAAGGTTGTGCTACTGAGCTGCTCCTGCTGCTGTGGGGTGTGTGTGTGGTTGCCTTGGCCTGGGACCCCAGGCCACCACTACTAGCATCCTTCAGCCATCTACATCATCTGCAGAGGTGCCTGGAGAGGAAGGAGTGGAGGACAAAGGAGGAGGCCAGCATTATATCGGGAGAGGCCTTTTCCATCACTGCCTCCCAATTCGGCCTCCAGCCCAGGAGAGGGAGAGAGGATACCAAACAGCTCCACTTGGAAGGAGGGGAGGAGCTGCAACTTTACCATCTGCAGGTTGGTGTCTCTGTGCATTCCCCCTAAAGACTTTACATTCTAGGCAGGGGGAGGAAAGAAGACAGGCTGAAAGCCTGGCCTGGGTTGGCTGGAGCCTGCCCGGGTGAAGCTTGGTTCCCCTGCATTAAGACCTGGTGTGGGGCTGAGCCTGGGCTGTTTCCAGCCTACCCAGGCGAAGACATCTTCTCCCCCTGCCCGAAGACCACCGTAAGACTTTGTTTTCCATCGGGGGAGTGCACCCTGCCGACACCCACCCACCGAACAACATCTTGAGTGAGGACCCTGCCTTTGCGGCCCCCCTCCCTCGCTCTCTTTGTCCTCTCCAAAAGGCACCTCTTTCTTTCTTTTTAACTTACTAATTACCCATTGAGCAGAGGGAGGAAAGGGCCCTCTCCCAATTAACACCATCAAGGGGAGAGGCGGCCCAGTTAATCTACACTCCCTCTGCTCAGGGGAAGACATTATTTTTATACCAAGGCCATTAACACCTTCAGGCCTGTGACTTTTGGGGTGTGTGTAGCTCTTTGAAAATCCACCCCACTATGGCGTCTACATCTGCGGGGCCGGCGAGAACATACGTGGCGGTGGCGACTAAAGCCGCGGCCACCCCCGCTTCCGCTGCTGCCCCGTCGCCGTTCCGCCTATTGACCAAGAAGCTTGGGGTGAAGAGCTACACCCACCCCAACATGACCATCGAGGCGTGTGTCAAGGCTATGGCTGGGGTTGTCGGCCCTCCGGCCATAGTCGCCGCCTCGAAGATGTATGGGAAGGCTGTGTTCTTCCTGGAGTCCGAGCGGGCGGTGGCCCTGGCCATCGCCCAGGGGCTCACCGTGGGCGGGACCTTCCTGCCGGTGGACCCTCTTGAGGCCACCGCGCAGAGGGTCGTATTATCCAACGTCCCGCCCTTTATCTCCGGTGAGCTCCTCCTCCCCCACTTACACCAACTTGGTGAGGTCGGGTATCTCGCCGATCCCGCTCGGATTCCGGGAGGCCAGCCTTCGCCATGTCTTCTCCTTCCGGCGCCAGGCCTTTATTCAGCTGGCGCGGGAGGGGGAGACGGACGGGGCCTTTACAGTCCTCCACGAGGGGGCCCCATACCGCGTCTTCTGGACGACGGACGGCATGCGGTGCCACGCCTGTAAGGAGGTGGGGCATGTACGGAAAAACTGCCCCACCTCCAAAGCCGCCAGGGTGACTGGCGTGGCCAAGGCTGGCGCCGCCGCCGCTCCTCCCTCCGGGTCCAGCCGTGCCCCCTCCCAAACAAATGCTACCGGGGTACGGTCGTCATCGGAGGTCACCGCCATCCAGGCCACCGGCGGGGGGGGGAGGAGGAGCGTCCGGTCGGAAAGAAGGCACGGTGTAAGACTAAAAACCGTGGGGCAGGTCCCCCCGTGGAGGGCGTGCCCCTTAACTTGGAGCCCCTGACGTCCGAGAGCGTCGCCGCGTTGATCGCGGAGTGCGGAGGTGAGGGGGACCTCGTGCCCGAGCCCGCCGAGGTGGGTACACCAGAACCTGCGGCCGGGCTCGGGCCCGGGGGACCCAAAGAACTCGCTCCACCGGAGGGAGCAGGGGAGGCCTCTGCAGAAATGGAGGTCTCCTTCTACCCCTCCGCACTCAAAAGGCGGCGCGACCCCCTGGATGAGGAGGAAGGTCCCTCCAGTCGGGGGGAGTCGTCGCCCGCCGCGGGTACTGCGCCCCACCACACCGCTAACACCATTGCGGGCGTACGGCAGGGGTCGCCTGTCCCTGGGGAGGCTGAGGCAGAGGCGTCTGCCCAGTTTGTGCCTCCCAGGGATGGGGACGAAACCCTGCCCGGGGGTGTCGCGGAACAACCCGCGGCAGGGATTGACCCCCTAACGGTGGCTTTGCCCCTCGACGAGTCGGGCGGCTTGGGGTCTGGGTCGGGCGAGCTCGCAGAAGATGAGCTCGCCCAGAGCAGCCCGGACTTTTCCCAGGTGCTGCTCGACTTCGTCGAGGTTTGTAAAAAATTTACCTCATCTGCTGGGTCGGAGGCCGGTGGCGTAGCAGAGGAGGGCCCTCTGTCTGTGTCTCCAGTGCCGGGCGACTTGGAGGAGATCGGGTCTACGTACTTTCCCGTCTCTCTGGTCGTTCCGGCGCCTGGGGCGGAGGGGGTCTCCGAACCGCCGCCGTCTTCTGGCCCGGCCCACCTAGAGGAGCCCAGGGAGGAATCCTCCGCTACCGATCCTGGGGGTGGGATCCGGGCGGAGGCGGGGCCGGCCGTGCCGCCCGATGCGCACTGCGTGGCGGACGGTTCGGCCGCCAGTGGCAACCCCCCGGAGGAGGACGGGGACTCGGTGGTGGGGGCGGAGGAGTATTGGGATTCCGTCGCCGATGAGGCGGTGGATGACCTCGCGCCCCTCGCCGTGACCGCCCTCATTCTTATTCCCATTAGGGAACTCCGGGACTTGGTGGCCACGTGCCCGGGTCGAGCTGCGTCAGTTCCGGTTATTTCTCACTGGGCTGCTAAGGGAGTGGCGGTTGACTAGCGGCCGCCCTCCCTTCCCCCGTTAGTGATAAGTTGGGGTTGGTGTATGCTTCTGAAATGAAGATAACCATAGCCAACATCAATGGCAGCAGGGAAGCTAGCCGCAGATTTAATAACTTTTCGGTCCTTCGGGACGGGAAGTATGCGGTGTGCTTCCTGCAAGAAACCCACACCGTTCCGGGAGACGAGGCCACGTGGCTCCTGGAGTGGCAAGGAGGGGTCAACATGAGTCACCTCTCCAGTGTTTCGGCTATTTTCTTGGCTCCGCATATTCAGCCGGAGATCTTGGGGGTCAAGGAGCTCGTGCCGGGCCGCTTGCTCCAGGTCACCGTTCGCCTGGGGGGCGTGCCGCTCCATCTAGTGAACGTGTACGCCCCTCAGGCCGGTGCGCAGCAAGCGCGCTTCTTTGAAGAAGTGTCCACTCTTTTGGGCTCCATCGACGCGGGCGAGTGCGTTATCCTTGGGGGGGGGGATTTTAATTGTACCGCACGGGTGCCCTGCCTTGCCTGGCGGCGACGGAGAAGTTGAGGGACCTGGTCGGGTCCCTCGACTTGGTGGACGTCTGGCGACATCTCCATCCCGACTCCAGCGCCTTCACTTGCGTGAGGTCTGGGGGAGGAGCGTCCAGGATCGACTGCCTCTACATTTCCCGGGCATACGTCTCCTGTGTTCCGGCGGCTTCCATGCGGCCGGTGCCGTGCACGGACCACCACCTGGTGTGGGCAGAGCTCGTTCTGCCGCACGCAGGGGGGGGGGGGGGGGGTCCGCCTATTGGCACTTTAACAACCTGCAGCTGGAGGACGCACGGTTCCGGGATTCGTTCAGTCGGTTCTGGGCCGGCTGGAGAAGGAAGCAGGGGGGCTTCCCCTCCTTGAGGCTATGGTGGGACGTGGGCAAGGCTCACATCAGTCTCTTCTGCCAGGAGTACGCGAAGGGGTCGACCAAGAGGCGGGAGGCCCGGGTCGGGCAGTTGGAGAAGGAGGTGCTCGACCTGGAGTCCCGTCTCGGTCAAGTCGTCGAGGACCCGGCCCTGCGGTTGGTGTACGAAGAGAAGGGCGGCGCGCTGAAGGACCTGCAGCTCATCGGGTCCCGAGGCGCGTACGTGAGGTCGCGGATCCAATTCCTGCAGGACCTGGACCGCGGCTCCCCCTTCTTCTACTCGCTGGAAAAAAGACGGGGGGTCCGTAAGCAGCTCTTGGAGCTGCTGGCCGACGACGGATCTCTGGTCTCGGATCCGGAGGGAATCCGCACGGAGACACGCGCCTATTACGGGGCTCTGTTCTCTCCGGATCCGTCCAGCGAGGATGCGCGCAGAGTTTTGTGGGAGGACCTGCCGAAGGTCGGCCTGGAGGGCGCCGAAAAATTGAACGCTCCTGAGTCTGGAGGAGCTGACCGGCGCCCTCCGCCAAGCTCTCTAGGGGGAAGTCCCCGGGGTTGGACGGGCTGACCGTGGAGTTCCACAGGGCGTTCTGGGACGTCCTGGGGGGCGACTACACGCGGGTCCTGGGGGAAAGTTTGGCGACCGGGGAGATGCCCCTCTCTTGGCGCAGGGCGGTGATTGTCCTGCTGCCGAAGAGGGGTGATCTCCGCCTCAAGAACTGGCGCCCGGTCTCCCTCAGCACGGATTACAAAATTTTTGCCAGGGCTATGTCTGCGCGCCTTGGCGCCGTACTGGCCCACATGATCCACCCCGACCAGTCCTCTACGGTCCCGGGCCGGTCTATCCATGATAACATCCATCTGGTCCGGGACCTGGTCCACCATTCCCAGAGGGTTGGTCTGTCGGTCGCCTTCCTTTCCCTGGATCAGGAGAAGGCGTTCGACAGGGTAGATCACGAGTATCTTTTCGGGACTCTGCGCGCATTCGGGTTCGGGACGCATTTTGTCGCCCGGATCCGACTTCTGTACGCTGCCGCGGAGTGTCTGATTAAAGTTAACGGGTCCTTGATGGCGCCCCTTCGCTTCGGGAGGGGGGTGCGTCAGGGATGCCCCATGTCCGGCCAGTTATATGCCATTTGCGTAGAGCCTTTCCTGCGCCTCTTGCGCAAGAGGTTGGCGGGACTGGCTCTGCAAGGGCCGGGCGTGGAGGTGGTCCTCTCGGCTTACGCCGATGACGTGCTCATGGTCACGGATCCCGTTGACTTGCGGAGGATGCGGGAATGCCAGCAGATTTACTCGGACGCATCCTCCGCCAGGATCAACTGGGGGAAATGTTCTGGACTCCTGGTGGCTCAGTGGCGGGTGGACTCCCTGCCGGAGTTCAGGCCCTTCGCCTGGAGCACTACGCACCTCCTCTACTTGGGAGTCTACCTCGGACGCCTGGCCTGCGAACTGGCACGAGTTGGAGCCCAAAGTCACCGCTCGTTAAGGACGCTGGACAGGATTGCTCCGAGTGTTGTCCTACAGGGGTCGGGCGTTGGTCATAAACCAACTGGTGGCCGCCATGTTGTGGTACCGGTTGGTTACCCTGATCCCTCCCCCTGCGTTTGTCACCAAGATACAGAAGAAGCTCGTCGAATTCTTCTGGAACAACAGGATGCACTGGGTCTCTGCCGTGGTTCTGAGTCTCCCGCTTAGGGAGGGCAGTCAGGCGCTGGTGTGCCTTCGCACCCAGGCTGCGACTTTGTGTCTTCAGACGCTGCAGAGATACTTGTACGTTTATAATCCTCCGAGATGGTGTGCGCTGGCGACGTATTTCTTCCGCCAGCTGCACGGCCTCAATTACGACATGCAGCTCCTGTTTTTGGAAGTGGGCGGCAGGCGTGCGAGCCTGCGGGAGCTGCCTGTCTTTTACCAGGAACTGCTATGGGTTTGGAACTACGTCGCCTCCAGGCGGCGCTCTCCCCCGTCAGGAATGGCGGCTGTCCTTCGAGAGCCGCTGTTCAGGAATCCACACCTCCACGTCCGCGAGTTCGGGTGGCTGGTGGAACGCAGGGCTGTGCCTGGCAGAGTGACTAGAGTCGGGGACCTACTCAATGGCGGAGGAGCGGGCTGGATGGCGCCGGAGGAGTTGGCGCGGCGCATGTCTTGGGACAACGTCCGGCTCGCGGTCGATGCCATCGCGGTGGTGAAAGTGACGCTGCCCCCCCCCCGGCGCCACGAGGTGTATCGAGGCGGCTCAAGCGCGTGGGGCGATCCCGTCCGAGCTTCCCCCGTTCGGACGGAATTCCTTATCGGCGCCCTGCCCCAAAACTCCCCTCGGGGATTGGCGCCTCACAACTTGAGCCGTCTCGAGGAGATGCCCTCCGTGCCTTTTCATTCCGCACGGAGGGGTTTCCTGTACGGGCTGCTCCTGCACACCTTCCACTTTGCCATCTTCGCCTGCCGTCCGGACACGCCGTGGCGTGCTGTTTTACCTTCCGACGGAGGCGGAGGTCCCCAATGGGGGGCTCTCTATGCGGGAGTCCTCCCTTGTTCTATTGGGGACTTGGCCTGGAGGGTGTTGCACAGGGCAGTCCCGTGCAATAGGCTCTTAAGTAGGTTCACGGACTCCCAGACCGCCTGTTTGTTCTGCGGTCTGGAGGAGTCCATGTTCCATGTTTACGTTGAATGTGAGAGGTTGCAGCCCCTCTTCCATTATTTGAAGGGGCTGCTCCTCAAGTTTTGGTTGCACTTCAGTCCCACGCTCTTGATCTACGGTCACCCGGTGCGGAGGGGAGTGGGCAGGCTGGAAGGCCTCCTCGTGGGTCTGCTCCTGGGCCTGGCAAAGAAAGCCATTAATTGGTCTGGGCAGCGGGCGGCCGAGGGGGTCATCCAGCCAGATTGCCTCCCTCTGTTCCGTGGCCATGTTCGCGCCCGGGTGGCCCTGGAAATGGAGCATGCGGTGTCCGCCGGCGAGCTCGAGCTCTTTCGTGACCGGTGGGCGCCGCGGGGACTGGAATGCATAATCGGTTTAAACGACCAAATTTTAATTTGATTTGTTAAGTTTTATTTAAAGGTTTATTAGACTTTTAGTTACAGTTTATTTGTTTAATGTATTTTGGTCTTACACAAAGAGGGAGGCTAGGAACAATTAACAAAGAGCTAGAAACAAAGTGAAGGTGCCATCTAGAGGTTACAGAAGGAACTGACTGGCACCCTCACAACCTCATTGCAGACCTTGCTCTCTGAGGAGCAGGTTGTGCTGCTGCTGCTGTGTGGGAGGTGGTGGTCGCCTTGGCCTGGGAGTGGAGGGGAAGGAGTGACCCCAGGCCACCACTACCAGCAACCATCCATCTACATTCAACCATCTACATCTACCGAGGTGCCTGGAGAGGGAGGAGTAGAGGACAGAGGAGGCCAGCATTACAACTGGAGAGGCCTTCCATCACTGCCTCCCAATTTGGCCTCCAGTCCAGGAGAGGGAGAGTGGGGAGAGGAACACCATTCAGCTCCAACTTGGAAGGAGGGGAGGAGCTGCCTCTTTTAACATCTGCAGGTGGGTGTCTTTTGTGCATTCCCCTAAAGACTTTGTATTTTAGGCGGGGGGAGGAAAGACGACGGGCCGGAAAGCCTGGCTTGGGTTGGCTGGAGCTGCCCAGGTGAAGCTTTTTCCCTTACATTAAGACCTGGTGTGGGGCTGAGCCTGGGCTTTCTCCAGCCTACCCAGGCGAAGACATCTTCTCCCCCTGCCCGAAGACCATCTGCCTAAGACTTTGTTTTTCCATCGGGGAGTGCACCCTGCCGACACCCACCCACCGAATACCACCTTGAGTGGGGACCCTGCCTTTGCGGCCCCCTTCCTTCCCAACCCCCCCTCTCTCTCTCTGCCTCTGAAAAGGCACCTCTTTTTAAATCAACTAATTGCCACTTGAGCAGAGGGAAGGAAGGCCCCTCTCCCATTTAACTCCATCAAGGGGAGAGGTGGGCCAGTTACTTTAAACTCCCTCTGCTCAAGGGAAGACTTTTTACATTACCAAGGCCATTAACACCATAGGGCCTGTGACTTGGGGTGTGTGTAGCTCTTTAAAGAACCACCCCACTATGGCTTCCACATCTGCGGCGGTGACGGGGCCGGCAAGAACCTATGCGGCGGTGGCGACCAAAGCCACGGCTACTCCCGCTTCTGCTGCTGCCCCGTCGCCGTTCCGACTCATAACAAAGAAGCTTGGGGTGAAGAGCTACACCCACCCCAACATGACCATCGAGGCGTGCGTGAAGGCCATGGCTGGGGTTGTCGGCCCTCCAGCCATACTCGCCGCCTCGAAAATGTACGGGAAGGCTGTGTTCTCCCTGGAGTCGGAGCGGGCGGTGGCCCTGGCCATCACCAAGGGGCTCACCGTGGGCGGGACCTTCCTGCTGGTGGACCCTCTAGAGGCCACCATGCAGAGGGTCGTATTATCGAACGTCCCGCCCTACATCTCGAGTGAGCTCCTCCTCCCCCACTTGCTCCAACTTGGGGAGGTGAGGTCGGGGATCACGCCGATCCCGCTCGGATTCCGGGAAGCCAGCCTTCGCCATGCCTTCTCCTTCCGGCGCCAGGCCTTCGTTCAGCTGGCGCGGGAGGAGGAGACTGACGGGGCTTTTTCGGTCCTCCATGAGGGGACCCTTCACCACGTCTTCTGGACGATGGACGGCGTGCGGTGCCACGCCTGCAAGGAGGTGGGGCAGGTACGAAAAAACTGCCCCGCCTCCAAGGCCGCCAGGCGTGGCCGAGGCTGGCGCCGCCGCCACTCCTCCCCCCGGGTCTGGCCGTGCCCCCCCCCCCCAAACAAATACTACCGGGGTGAGGTCGATGCCATCCAGGCCTCCGGCGAGGGGGAGGAAGAGCGTCCGGTCGGGAAGAGGGCGCGGAAAGATAAACACCATGGGGGGGAGGGCGTGCCCCTGGATTTGGAGCCCCTGACACCCGAGCGCGTTGCCGCGTTAATCAGGGAGGACGAGAGTGGGAGGGACCTCGTGCCCGAGCCTGTGGCCGCTGAGGCGGAAGCGCCAGAACCTGCGGCCGGGCTCGGGCCCGAGGGACCCGACGAACCTGCTCCACCGGAGGGAGCAGGGGAGGCCCCTGCAGAAATGGAGGTCTCCCCCTGTCCCTCCACTTTAAAAAGGCACGACCCCCAGGAGGAGGAGAAGGACCAGGAGGAGGAAGGTCCCTCCAGTCAGGGTGAGTCGTCGCCCGCCGCGGGTACTGCACCCCACCCCAGTCACCATCATGAGCGATTGGCAGGGGTCGCCTGTCCCTGGGGAGGCTGAGGCAGATGTGTCTGCCCAATTCGTGCCTCCCGGGGATGGGGACGAGGCCCTGCCCGTGGCAGGGGGGTGTGGGGGGGGGGGGGGGGTCGCGGAACAACCCGCGGACGTGATCGATCCCCTTTCAGCGGCGTTACCCCGCGACGAGTCGGGCGGCCTGGAGTCTGGGTCGGGCGAGCTCGCGGAAGATGAGCTCGCCCAAAGCGGCCCGGACATTTCCCAGGTGCTGCTCGACCTCGTCGAGGATTTTAGAAGAAATACCCCTTCTGCTGGGTCGGAGGCGCGGTAGTGGAAGGCCCTCTGTCTGTGTCTCTGGCGCCGGGCGACTTGGAGGAGGTCGGATTTACATATTCTCCGGTCGTTCCGGCGCCTGGGGTGGAGGGGGGCTCCGAACCGCCGCAGTCTTCTTCCCGGCGCCCCTGCAGGAGCCCAGGGAGGAATCCTCCGCCACCGATCCTGGGGGGTGGGATCCGGGCGGAGGCGGGGCCGGCCATGCCGTTCACTGCGCTCTGCGTGGTGGACTGGTCGGCCACCGGTGGCGACACCCCCGGAGGAGGACGGGGACTCGGTGGTGGGGGCGGAGGACGACTGGGATTCCATCGCCGATGAGGCAATGGATGACCTCCCGTCCCTCGCCGGGACCCCCCCTCATTCCCATCGAGTAACTCCAGGACTTTGTGGCCACGTGCCAGGGTCGTCACAGGACTCGGGTGGCCCTCGACAGATGGCCGGACCTGGCGCTGCTCATCGGATCGGCCCGCACCACCGTCAAAGCCATGGACGCGGGCCCGCTCGGGCTGCGTCAGCTCCGGTCCTTCCTCACTGGGCTGCTAAGGGAGTGGCGGTCGACTAGCGGCCGCTCTCCCTTCCCCCGTTAGATACAAGTAGAGGTTGATCTATGCTTCCGCGATGAAGATAACCATAGCCAGCCTCAACATCAACGGCAGCAGGAAAGCTAGCCGCAGATTAAATAACTTTTCGGTCCTTCGGGACGGGAAGTATGCGGTGTGCTTCCTGCAAGAAACCCACACTGTTCCGGGAGACGTGGCCACGTGGCTCCTGGAGTGGCAAGGAGGGGTCAGCATGAGTCACCTCTCCAGTGGGGTGGCTATCTTGCTGGCCCCGCATTTTCAGCCGGAGATCTTGGGGGTCAAGGAGCTCGTGCCGGGCCGCTTGCTCCAGGTCACTGTTCGTCTGGGGGGCGTGCCGTTCCATCTAGTGAACGTGTACGCCCCTGGGGCCGGTGCGCAGCAAGCGCGCTTCTTTGAAGAAGTGTCCACTCTTCTGGGCTCCATCGACGCGGGCGAGTGTGTCATCCTCGGGGGGGATTTTTATTGTACCCTCGAGGCGAGGGACCGCACAGGCAGCCTGCCATGCCCGGCGGCGATGGAGAAGTTGAGGGACCTGGTCGGGTCCCTCGACTTGGTGGACGTCTGGCGAAATCTCCATCCCGACTCCAGCGCTTTCACTTGCGTGAGGTCTGGGAGAGGAGCGTCCAGAATCGACCGCCTCTACATTTCCCGGGCATACGTCTCCTGCGTTCCGGCGGCTTCCTTGCGGCCGGTGCCGTGCACGGACCACCACCTGGTGTGGGCGGAGCTCGTTCCGCTGCGCGCAGGTGGGGAGCGTCCGAGTATTGGCATTTTAACAACCTGCTGCTGGAGGACGCACGGTTCCGGGATTCGCTTAGTCGGTTCTGGGCCGGCTGGAGAAGGAAGCAGGGGGGCTTCCCCTCCTTGAGGCTATGGTGGGACGTGGGCAAGGCTTATGTCCATCTCTGTCAGGAGTATGCGAAGGGGTCGACCAAGAGGCGGGAGGCCCGGGTCGGGCGGTTGGAGAAGGAGGTGCTCGACCTGGAGTCCCGTCTCGGTCGAGTCGTCGAGGACCCGGCCCTGCGGAAGGTGTACGAAGAGAAGGGCGCGCTGAAGGACCTGCAGCTCGTTGGGTCCCGAGGCGCGTATTTGAGGTCGCGGATCCAGTTCCTGCAGGACCTGGACCGCGGCTTCCCCTTCTGCTCGCTGGAAAAAAGACGGGAGGTCCGTAAGCAGCTTTTGGGTTGCTGGCCAACGACGGATCTCCGGTCTCTGATCCGGAGGGAATCAGCGCGGAGACCCGCGCCTATAATGGGGCTCTGTTCTCTCCGGATCCGTCCAGCGAGGATGCGCGCAGAGTCTTGTGGGAGGACCTGCCGAAAGTGGGCCTGGAGGGCGCCGAAAAATTAGATGCTCCTGAGTCTGGAGAAGCTGACCGGCGCCCTCCGCCAGCTCTCCAGGGGAAAGTCCCCGGGGCTGGACGGGTTGACCGTGGAGTTCCACAGGGCGTTCTGGGACGTCTTGGGGGCAACTACGCGCGGGTCCTGGGGGGAAAGTTTGGCGACCGGGGAAATGCCCCTCTTGGCGCAGGGCGGTTATTGTCCTGCTACCTAAGAAGGGCGATCTCCGCTTCCTTAAGAACTGGTGCCCGGTCTCCCTCCTCAGCACGGACTACAAAATTTTTGCCATGGCCATGTCTGCTCGCTTTGGCGCCGTGCTGGCCCACATGATCCACCCCGACCAGTGCTGCACGGTCCCGGGCCGGACTATCCACGATAACATCCAGCTGGTCCGGGACCTGGTCCACCATTCCCAGAGGGTTGGTCTGTCGGTCGCCTTCCTTTCCTTGGATCAGGAGAAGGCGTTCAACAGGGTGGATCACGAGTATCTCTGCGGGACTGTGCACGCATTCGGGACGCATTTTGTCGCCCGGATCCGACTTCTGTACGCTGCCGCGGAGTGTCTGATTAAAGTTAAAGTTAACGGGTCCTTGACGGCGCCCCTTTGCTTCGGGAGGGGGGTGCGTCAGGGATGCCCCGTGTCCGGTCAGTTATACGCCATTTGCGTAGAGCCTTTCCTGCGCCTCTTGCAGAAGTTGTTGACGGGACTGGCTCTGCAAGGGCCGGGCGTGGAGGTGGTCCTCTCCGCTTACGCCGATGACGTGCTCCGCACGGTCACGGATCCCGCTGACTTGCGAAGGATGGGGGAATGCCAGCAGATTTACTCGGACGCATCCTCCGCCAAGATCAACTGGGAGAAATGTTCCGGACTCCTGGTGGGTCAGTGGCGGGCGGACTCCCTGCCGGAGGAGTTCAGGCCCTTTGCCTGGAGCACCACGCACCTCCTCTACTTGTGAGTCTACCTTAGCCCTGCCGAGGACGCCTGGCCGGCGAACTGGCAAGAGTTGGATGCCAAAGTCACCACTCGCTTAGGACGCTGGACAGGACTGCTCCGAGTGTTGTCCTACAGAGGTCGAGTGATGGTCATAAACCAACTGGTGGCTTCCGTGGTGTGGTACCGGTTTGTCACTTTGATCCCTCCCCCTGCGTTTGTCGCCAAGATACAGAAGAAGCTCGTCGACTTCTTCTGGAACAAAAGGAAGCGCTGGGTCTCTGCCGCGGTTCTGAGTCTCCGGCTTAGGGAGGGAGGTCAGGCGCTGGTGTGCCTTCGCACCCAGGCTGCGACTTTCCATCTTCAGACGCTGCAGAGATACCTGTACGTCGAGAATCCTCTGAGATGGTGTGCGCTGGCGACGTTTTTCTTCCACCAGCTGCACGGCCTCAATTACGACACGCAGCTCCTGTTCGCGCAAATGGGCGGCACGCGTGCCGCCCTGCGGGAGCTGCCTGTCTTCTACCAGGAACTGCTATGGGTTTGGAACTAGGTCGCTTCCAGGTGGAGCTCTCCCCCGCCAGGAGCGGCGGCTTTCCTTCGGGAGCCCCTCAAGAATCCGCACCTCCACGAACGCGGGTTCGGGCGGCTGGCGGAGGGCAGGTCTGTGCCTGGCAAGGTGACCAGAGTCGGGGACCTGCTCCATGGTGGAGGAGCGGGCTGGATGGCGCCGGAGGAGCTGGCACGGCGCCTGTCCTGGGCCAACGTCCGGCTCGCGGTCGAAGCCATAGAAAATCGGTGAAAGCGGCACTGGGCCCCGACTCCACTAGGTGTATCGAGGTGGCTCAAGCACGTGTGGCGATCCCGTCCGAACTTACCCCCGTAAGGACGGAATTCCTCATCGGCGCCCGGCCCCGAAACTCCCCTCGGGAACAAGCGCCTCACAACTTGAGCCGTCTCGAGGAAATGCCCTCCGTGCCTTTTCATTCCGCGCGGAGGGGTTTCCTGTACAGGCTGCTCCTGCACACTCTCCACTTTGCCATCTTTGTTTACCGTCGGGACACGCCTTGGCGTGGCATCTTGCCGACTGGCGGTGGCGGAGGTCCCCAATGGAGGGCTCTCTATGCGGGAGTCCTCCCTTGTTCCATCGGGGACTTGGCCTGGAGGGTGTTGCACGGAGCGGTCCCGTGCAGGAAGGTTTTAAGTAGGTTCACGGACTCCCAGGCCGCCTGCATTTTTTGCGGCCTGTAGGAGTCCGTGTTTCACGTTTATCTGGAATGTGAGAGGTTGCAGCCCCTCTTTCACTACTTGAAGGGGCTGCTCCTCGATTTTTGGTTGCACTTCAGTCCCACGCTCTTGATCTACGGTCACCCGGTGGGGAGGGGAGCGGACAGGTTGGAGGACCTCCTTGTGGGCCTGGCTAAAAGAGCCATCAATTGGTCCAGGCAGCAGGCGGTCG
Source organism: Somniosus microcephalus (assembly GCF_052327205.1). NCBI lineage: Eukaryota > Metazoa > Chordata > Chondrichthyes > Squaliformes > Somniosidae > Somniosus > Somniosus microcephalus. The sequence goes on along the minus strand of NC_141010.1, from coordinate 53,863,180 downwards.
AGGGGGTCGTCCAGCCAAATTGCCTGCCTCTCTTCCACGGCCATGTTCGCGCCCGGGTGGCCCTGGAGATGGAGCACGCGGTGTCCGCTGGCGCGCTTCAGTATTTCCGCGACCGGTGGGCGCCGCGGGGACTAGAGTGCATCAGCAACCCGAAAAACCAAATTTTAAATTTGATTTGTTAAGTTTTAGTTGAACTTTTGTTTATTTACAGTTCAATTGCTTTTTTTTGGGTCCAAACAAAAAAAAAAAAAAAAAAAGTACCCTCTGTTCAAGTAAATACCTGTTTTATTGTTCTCCTGCAGTCTGAGTATTAGTGATCCTCGGACACTACAACCATGGCTAACGAAAGAAATTAAGGATAGTATTAGATCCAAAGGAGGAGTCATACAGTTGCAAGAAAAAGTAGCAGTTTAGAGTTCAACAAAAAAGGACCGAGAGACTGATTAATAGGGGAAAGAGTGAGAGAGTAAATTTGCAAAGAACATAAAGCAGATTGCAAAAACTTCTACAAGTATGTCAAAAAAGGGATTAGTGAAGACAAATGTAGGTCCCTTAGTCAGAAATGGGAGCATTTATAAATGGGGAACAAGGATGGCCACCCGAAACCAGGACGCCGGACAATCTTCGGCTACGACCCAGGATGAGGCCAGGTCTGCGCCTGTGGGGACCCGCACCCGGAGTCATGACATTCCCAGTCCTACACAGGACGATCAAGACGACGCGGACTCTACCGACTTACCGGTATGGGCCAAGCGACCCAGGGAAAGGACACGGTCCGGGGAGACATGCCTTCCGGTCACAAGCAGAAAGCTAAACGACTACGGCTATTTTTGGTCCGCCTAGTCTGTTAAAGGAAGACTGGACTTTCAAACCTTGTAGGGAGGAAGAATGTCAAAAATTGCAACTTCTACAAGTAGTAACTCAGGAAGTGCTACTGAACGGCCACCTGAGGGCGCCATCCGAGGAGTATAAATACTCAGGCGTGGGCCCAACTTGGCCAGAGACAATCTGGAAACAGGAAGCTAGTGACAACTAACTAGACCTCCATGTTTTGTTACAAGTCAATTAAAGCCTTGCTTTATGTTCAACCAAGTGCGTAGTGAGTCTTTATTAAGTCAACTCCCATGTGGGAAACATGCTCGAGGCGGGATCGGGCCCGCGCACCAGTTTTTGCCATTAACACCTCACACTCCTCCAATCCCACCTCCTCGGGCCTGGCAAAAAAGAAGCCCTTTGGTCCTGTCTTTGCGGAAGACACAAATAACACCTCAGAAATGCTAGGGAACCAAGGGTCTAGTGAGGAGGAATTGAAGGAAATTAGTATTGGTTAAAAAAAGTGCTGAGAAATTAATGGGACTGAAAGCCAATAAATCCCCAGGGCCTGATAATCAGCATCCCAGAGTACTAAAAGAGTTAGCCATGGAAATAGTGGATGCATTGGCCGTTATCTTTCAAAATTCTATGGATCACGGAACAGTTCCTGCAGATTGGAGGGTGGCAAATGTAACCTCACTATTTAAATAAAGGAGGGAGAGAAAACAGGAACTACAGACTAGTTAGCCTAACATTAGTAGGGAAATTGCTAGAGTATATTATAACAGGATCAGACAAATGCAACATGAATTTATGAAAGGGAAATAGTGTTTGACAAACATACTGGAGTTTAAGGATGTAACTGTTAGAACAGATGAAGGAGAACCAGTGCATGTGGTGTATTTGGATTTTCGTAAGGCCTTTGATAAAGTCCCACATAAGAGGTTAGTGTGCAAAATTGAAGCACATGGGATTGGAGGCAATATATCAGCATAGCTTGAAAATTGGTTAACAGACAGGAAACAGCAGGAATAAATGGGTCTTTTTCGGGGGTGGCAGGTGGTGACTAGTGGGGTACCGCAGGGATCAGTACTTGGCCCACAATATAGATCAGTGATTTGGATGAGGGAACCAAATGTAATATTTCCAAGTTTGCTGAAGACACGAAACTAGGTGGGATTGAGAGTTGAGGAGGATGCAAAGAGGCTTCAAGGCAATTTAGACAAGTTGAGTGAGTGGGCAAATACATGCCAGATGCAGTAGAACGTGGATAAATGTGAAGTTATCCACTTCACTAGGAAAAACAGAAAGTCAGTATTATTTAAAATGGTGATAGATTGGGAAATGTTGATGTACAGGAGGGACCTGGGTGTCCTTGTACACCAGTCACTGAAAGCAAACATGCAGGTGCAGCAAGCAGTTAGGAAGGCAAATGGTATGTTGGCCTACATTGCAAGAGGATTTGAGTACAGGAGGAAGGATGTCTAGTGTTATACAGGGCCTTGGTGAGACTACACCTGGTGTACTGTGTGCAGTTTTGGTCTCCTTACCTAAGAAAGGATATACTTGCCATAGAGGGAGTGCAGCGAAGGTTCACTAGACTGATTCCTGGGATGACAGGACTGTCGTACGAGGAGAGATTGGGTCAACTAGGCCTGTATTCACTAGAGTTTAGGAGAGGGGATCTCATTGAAACATAGAATTCTGACAGGGCTAGACAGACTGGATGCAGGGAGGATGTTTCCCCTGGCTGGTGGGTCTAGAATGAGGGGGCAGAGTCTCAGGATACGGGGTAGGACATTTTAGGACTGAGATGGAGAAATTTCTTCACTCAAGGTGGTGAACCTGTGAAATTCTCTACCACAGAAGGCTCTGGAGAACGTCATTGAACATATTTAAGAGATATAGATTTCTAGGCACAAAAGGCATCAAGGGGTATGGGGAGAGAGCAGGAATATGGTAGAGATAGAGGATCAGCCATGCTCATTGAATGGCGGAGCAGGCTCGAAGGGCCGAATGGCCTACTCCTGCTCCTATTTTTCTATGTCTATATTTCTAGGATCAATTTGGGTGCAGATAAGAAATAAGGGTAAGTAGTAATTGGTGGGAGTGGTCTACAGGCCCCCAAACAGTAACCATACTGTAGGACAGAGTATAAATCAAAAATTAAAGGCTTGTAAGAAAGGTACGGCTATAATCATGGGAGATTTTAATCTTCATATTGATTGGACAAAGCAGGTTGGCAAAGGGAGACTTGAGGAAGAGTTCTTGGAGAGTGTATACAGGATGGTTTCTTGGAACAATACATTGTGGATCCAACCAGGGAGAAGACTATTTTAGATCTGGTAAGCCGGTAGCACCCCCCAGAAGCACTAAGGTACCAAATTTCTCCTTTTTATCTAGACACCACAGATTTGGTGTGAAATTGCTATTAGTGAATAGTAACTTGTCTCCAAAGCAGCCAACTTGTCTCACAAAATGAAGCAAAATCTGAAATCCATTTTCCATGTCTGTGTGGAGTACAATAACGCCAGAGAGCGTTCCATGACGGGCAGCGGTGGGGCTGTTCTAAAAAAGGAGCTGACTGAGCAGAAGAAAGGCTCATTCAGCTGCTGGGCATCAGCGGCAGTTCAGTTTCTGGTGCCCAGATATCGGAGTGAGGAAAGGCGAGTGTGGCTTTGTCCAGTTTTATGGTTAATGCAGGTTGGTTGGAAGGTCTGAAGAGATGAAATGATGAATGTGCATGCAGCATGAATATGGGCTTCTGACATGTGTCGGAGGAACATGCTTCATCACTGTAAATGACTTATTGGTTTCCTTCCCACCAGGTGGACGGCAGTCTTTTGGACACATGGGCTCGAGTCTACAGGTGCAAAGGATGTTCCCTTAGGGCCTGGCGGGGGCATTGGGGAAGGGGTTGCAGAGCAAGTTCAGACAGTAAGTGAAGCAGAGGAGAAAGTTGTGCAAGACGAGGTGTGGACCCTGGGTGGGTGGGTTGCTATTTGAAAGTGGCGTTGTCATTCTTGCCCCCCCCCCCACAAACTTCAGGGCGCTGATGTAGTGGGGGCAATCTTGAGCACGATGACCCGCAGACCACCACCTCACCATCATGGCTCTGTGCAAGGCACAGATTAGTGTCCCCTCGCAGCCAACCGCCAAGCTTGTGTGGCTTCCTGGGGGAGGGATTTTGACACTCAATGTATTTGCCACCAGCTGCTCTCAGCCACTCTGCAGAAGTTGCTTCCTCGAGTGGGCCACAAAGCATGGGCCCACCGCCATCCATTCAGGGATCCTCCATGTCACCCATTTCCACAGGAATCTCATCTATCAGGTTAAGGGTCAGTCCTTCCCACAGGGAAGAGTTGTGCGATGCACAACAGGCCACCACAATCTGACAATTTCCACAGGCAAGTACTGCACCGCACCCTCCCAGACCTGTCCAGGGACTGGAAGCATGATTTCAGTACCGACTGTCCTCTCCACCAGTGTGTGGACACGTGCACATCTTTCCTGGGCTTCATTATTGGTCTGCGATAGGGTGTCATCAGCCATGGTTTTAGCAGGTAACTCATCACCCAATGACTACAACTACTATCTCCATGATTACCACTGCAAAATCCAGGCCATTTATTTCTAGCATCAAGCTAAGGCAACCAGACTGTATTGAGGTCTGGTGCCAGGTTTTCCTTGTGGAACTTGTACTGGCATCAGTGGGCAGATGTTTGAAGGCACTAGTTCTGACTCCTACCACTTCATGGATTATAGGAGGAGTCTGATAAGGCAGTAATTGGCCAGGCTGGAATTATGGATAGGGCATATCTAGGTGACCCTCTATATAGTCATCCAGATGCCCTGTCATAGCTGTACTGGAACAGCTTGACTAGGGGAGCAGCTATTTATCACAGGTCAGCAGCTGGGTTGTCATCAGGGCCAATGGCCTTTGCTGTATCCCGTGCACCCAGCTCCTTCTCAATAAAAAAGGTGTACTGAACCGAATGGGCTGGACACCGATATCTTTAATGGTGGGGGTGGGGGGGGGGGTACCTCTGAAGGAGGCTGAGTAAGCGCAGGCATTCAGCATTCGAAGACACTTTCACAACACTTCAGCCATAGTCTCTTCTACTCCACATGCAGGGCTCCACCATGTTTTGTGATTGGGGAATGAGGGAGGTTCATGGAGCCTCCTGCACCCATTACCTGGTTGTCCACTTTTCCTGACTGGAGGTGGTGCCAGAGTTTTGCTCTGATCCATTGGTTGTGGGAGGGCTGACTGCAGCCCACTGCTTGCGACTGAGGTAAGACACGAAGCAGATGTCCTCTTGGTTGAAATTCACACTACCCTCAGACTGGAACCACACATTGACTTTAAATTGGGAAGAAACTAAATAGGGCTGGACAGTGTACCGGGTTCACAGAACCGACAGTCAGCAAACTTTTAGGGTAAAGACGACTAGTCCAGCTTTTAGCAAAGGAGTCAATAACCCAAGACTGGAAAAGACAAGACTGAAGCTCCAAATAACAGCTTTTATTTACTATATATAGAGTTTGTTGAATAAATGTCTTAAGCGGGAATGTCAATGTTTAAAGGTAGAAAAACAGTTAAAGTGGAGCTGCAGGAGTTAACAGACAAAAATAGGACAGAGGGCACAGTAAATTGTGGAGAAGCCCTAATCGGATCATCGCACCAGAAGGAAGAGTTAGAGCAGAAGAAACTTACAGGTATGGAGACAGAACACAAGAACTGAAGGGTCGTTTCAGACTAACTCATGTCTCCAGGATATGGGGCTGCAGGGGGTGGAAATGGCAAGAACTGTCCAAAAGGAACTTTTAAAAAAGGCCTTCCCAACCCCAGCCCTGTACCCGCCGCTGCCCTGTGCAGTACCGTATCTTGTTACAAGGCTGGGCCGAGTACAGCCCATAATATTCACCATTGTGAAAGTGTCCTTGGGAGGCAGCCACGCCAACTGGACAGTTCCCAATGCAACGACCATTGAGATGAGAACCCTAGAACTTGGAGCAGTTGTATAGTGTGATGGAATTGAACCCCATTCCAGGAGGAAGTCCCACCCCACTGCTAACCCAATGATCTGAGGAAACCCAGGTCATCCCCTCCATCACCATGAGCAACACGAGATTAGCTCAAACTGAAGGACAAGGAATACATTACTTTACCAGAGTTCAGTAATGAGTTTGATGGTGAGCTTGACCCGGGGAGGGGGGCTGTGGGAGGAGGGGGAGAGAAGTGGTGACCCATATGGATTTGATGAGGGTGATATGGGAGCGATGGTCTCAGGAGCAGGTGGGCTAGCTTTCAATTACAGAAAAGGAGCTGACCAGTTTTATTGAAAAAGGGTCAAGAAATAAATTACTGCCAAAAAATTCTTGGTACTACAGCATTAAGAGGACGGATAACAATCTGTAATACGCTGCCTGAAAGGGTGGTGGAAGCAGATTCAATAGCAAATTTCCAAAAGGGAATTGGATAAATACTTTAAAATAGGAAATATTGGCAGGGTGACGGGAGTGGGACTAATTGGATAGCTCTTTCAAAGAGCCAGGCCAGATACAATGGGCTGAATGGCCTCCTTTGTGCTGTGTGATTCCATAAATTGAGAATAAGCATGAAATAATAAATATTCTGAATGATTACATCCTCCTCAAAATTCACAAGACAAACATGTTCTTCAAAGGCAAAATTGAGCGCCTCCATATAAGGAGATGGAATTTTAGATAAACTAAAAAAAGTCTTAAAACAAATGAAATTCCCAGTGTTAGAGGATATTCATCGGAGTGCTGAGACAGACTAAGGAGGCACTGACAACTGAGGGAGTCAGTAGACACAGGAGGTACCAATATGTTGGATACAGGCCAACGTGGTGCCCATATTCGAGGACGACAATTAGACACCGGCAACTATAGACTCATTGGTCTCACTTCAAATCCATCTATACGGCTGGCACAGAATGGATGTTTCCCCAGATTATAAAATGAAACTGGTGCACACATTGGGATAAAAGCCAGGCCGGACTGTCACAATAGAAGTCTCCTGTCTGCAATGCTCTTGCGTGAATTGATCAGTCTCCCCTCAGTTCCTAACGTGAGTCCACAATCTGCAATCTCAGACTACCTGATCACTATTGGGGGTAATGAAAAGTGTCACACCTGTACAATATGCAGCGCTCTCAAGTTAGGACAGAGAGGGAGCTTTATTTGGCTTCTAATCTATGCTTTACCCAACATGCTCAACTACTGAAGTGAAAAAATGTTCCATTCTCAGCCAAAATATCAACTCAACTTACCCAGGAAAGTGAGCAAATGTATTTTCATGTTGGCAACACAACTTCTAAAACATGCCAGATCCAACCAGAGTCAATCTGCCTGCCTTGGCATGACATGCAGCTGTTAACAGTCTGGTTATTAAATGCAGAAGTTTACCTCAACTCATTCAGAATGTTCCACAAGTTTGAGAAAATAGCACAGTATGGAATAATTTGCAAGAACAGGATGGGATTGGGTGGCCAGGCCCAATAACCATATGTAGCCATGTAACTGGATGCCAGTAGTGGTGACCTCAATAGAATCCATAGGAAATGGTGGAAAACCCTATTTTGCCATTTGTGGTCAGGAGATGGATGCATTCTGGGCAGAGAGGAGGCGCACAGCACGACTTGTGCTCAAGATGAATTAGGAGATTTGGCTTTGCAGATTTTGAAATGCAAGTCTTCTGAAGTTGAAACTTCAAAAATGATGTGCAAGGATAATGAGAGTATAGCTGGAATCCTGCAGATAGTACAAATCAAACTGGAGTTTTAATCACAAGATGGATACTTGCCATTTATTTAATTGGCTGATTGTCCAATTAGTGTACACAAATGAGCTAAACCCTCATACAGTTCAATCTAGGCCTGATCATTCCAGCTGAGTGGATGTTGCTGAACAGCAGTAAGCAGAGTTGCCTAGTTTAACCCCTCTTCAGATCAGTGGCCATGCAGAATTAAATATTCAGCGTAGTTTGTAGTATTCTAGGTTATCCAAATTCATTGCTTGGTTGAACATTTGGATGAAAGGCTCTCACTGCACTCTGGCTTAAAGCAGAACCAAAACACAGCAACACCAGCACATTGGCTGTTCAAATTTGTTCAGGTGATGTTTTAACAAAAGTGAGAACGAAGGCATTAAAGTTAAGAAACAGGGTTAGCGTAAACCAAGTGGGACAAGGAGTGGCAGCAGCAACTTGACCCGGTTGGCTGCTGAGAGCAGAGGGAGACTTTGTATTATGTAAAGAATTACGTTACATAGAATGTACAGCACAGAAACAGGCCATTCGGTCCATCTAGTCCCTGCTCCACACAAGCCTCCTCCCACCCTTTCAGCATATTTTCTCCCTCATGTGCTTTTCTAGATTTCCCTCAAATACATTTGTTATTCATCTCAACCACTCCTTGGGGTACTGTGCACAATAATCACATTGTGCATTTATGAGGGTTCATGGGGTAGCCTATTTGCACCCAAGGTTCCACAAACAAGCATGATGAATAACTAATTGATCTAACTTAAGGGGTGGGGTAGTGCAGAGGACAATGCAAACTTCCTGTTCAGATAGTGCTATTGGATCTTTTATATCCTCGACAGGCAATCCCTCAGTTTAAATGTCTCATCCAAGGATAGCAATGCAACATCCCCTTAGTACTGGAGTGTGCACATAGTCTGCTGAAATCCTGGAATAAGGTTTGAATTTGCAATCAGACAAGAGTGCTACCAATTGAGCCAAGCTGACTCATCTTTGCAATAGCAAAATATCATGGAGTGAGTTCGAGCCATCCAACACAGCTCCTGTCCCAATAACTGCAGCTCAAATGATATGTAGTTCTCATTTGCAACAAATGTAAAAAAGCCTTTGATCTATTTTCACTGAATCTTTTGAAGGCAGACTAGTCTCCATTTCCCCCTCAACTAAAGATTGTGCACAAGAGCGAGGTCAACTTAGTCTCTCACTGGTTTAACACTTCACCCACAATAGATAGTGAGTAAAGGACAATCAGTGTCAATGGTCATTGCCTCAACATTTCTATTCCTCACTGCTTCACCTAGCAGTTCATTGAAAATTTTGTTTCTGTATAGCAATTCCTTTCTCTCAAAATGCTGGCAAACTAGGAATTTGGGGGAGGGGGGGTGGGGAGATTTACAGAATTCACAATGCAGAGAAATATCAAAGCTCAGAACATGGAAAAGGCCACTTGGCTCATCAACCCCACTCTCACTGTAGGCCAGGAACAACATGCTCCAACACCTTCAACTGGTTTAACAAACTGAGGAAGAGGTCTGAAAGTTTTTTCTTCAATACCCAAACTGAGCAAAGTTTCCCAGTACCAGGCTGGCCTCTGTTTCACCAATCCCCTGCCTGGCAATAGCCCAGCTTGGCCCTAGCAGTTCAGAGAGCACCCTGTCTACACAGCAACCCAGTCTGTTTCCCAGCAAATTCCAGCCCCCAAACCACACCCCTTTTATAAAGCTGCCAATCAGCTCATTGGCTGCTTCAGCTGGGCACTCAATTAGATGGAGAGTTAAAGCAATGTGGTCCTGAGTGAGAGGAGAAGGCTGTGCTGGTGCAGAGCTCCTGCTGCTGTGGGGGAGAGAGTGTGTGGTTGCCTTGGCCTGGGAGTAAAGTGGAAGGAAGGAGTGACCCCAGGCCACCACCACTACAACCTTCCCACACCAACCCATCGACAGAGGTGCCTGGAGAGGAAGGAGTGGAGGACAGAGGAGGAGGCCAGCATTAGAACGGGAGAGGCCTTTTCCAGCACTGCCTCTCAATTCGGCCTCCAGCCCAGGAGAGGGAGAGAGGGAGAGAGGATACCAACAGCTCCACTTGGAAGGAGGGGAGGAGCTGCAACTCCAACATCTGCAGGTGGGTGTCTCTGTGTATTCCCCCTAAAGACTTTTTGCATTCTAGGCGGGGGGAGGAAAAGAAGACGGGCCGAAAGCCTGGCCTGGGTTGGCTGGAGCCTGCCCAGGTGAAGCTGCTTCCTGCTCACCGAAAAGACCTGGTGTGGGCTGAACCTGGGCTGTCTCCAGTCTGCCCAGGCGAAGACATCTTCTCCCCCTGCCCGAAGACCACCTGAAAAGACTTTGCTTACCATCGGGGGAGTACACCCTGCCGACACCCACCCACCGCCTATCATCGTCCAGTGGGGACCCTGCCTTTGTGGCCCCCCCCCTCCTTCCCACCCCCCTCTCTCTCTCTCTTTGTCCTCTCTCTGCCTCTCCGATAGGCACCTCCTTTCATATTTTAATTTCCCAATTGAGCAGAGGGAAGAAAGGGCCCCCTCCCAATTCATACCATCAAGGGGAGAGGTGGCCCAGTACATTTACGCTCCCTCTGCTCAGGGAAGACCTTTACCGAGGCCATTTTTAACACCTTCGGGCCTGTGACTTTTGGGGTGTGTGTAGCTTTTTTTTTTTTTTTTTTTTTTTTTTTTTTTTTTTTTTTTTTTTTTTTTTTTTTTAAAATCCACCCCACTATGGCATCTACATCTGCGGCGGCGACGGGGCCGGCGAGAACTTATGCGGCAGTGGCGGCCAAAGCTTCGGCCGCTCCCGCTTCCGCTGCTGCCCCGTCGCCGTTCCGCCTGCTGACGGAGAAACTTGGGGTGAAGAGCTACACCCACCCCAACATGACTATTGAGGCGTGCGTAAAGGCTATGGCCGGGGTTGTCGGCCCTCCGGCCATAGTCGCCGCCTCAAAAATGTATGGGAAGGCTGTCTTTTTCCTGGAGTCCGAGCGGGCGGTGGCCCTGGCCATCGCTCAGGGGCTCACCGTGGGCGGGACTTTCCTGCCGGTGGACCCGCTGGAGGCCACCGCGCAGAGGGTGGTTTTATCAAACGTCCCGCCCTTTATCACCTGTGAGCTCCTCCTCCCCCACCTACACCAACTCGGGGAGGTGAGGTCGGGGATTTCCCCGATCCCGCTCGGACTCCGGGAGAGCAGCCTTCGCCATGTCTTCTCCTTCCGGCGCCAGGCCTTTATCCAGCTGGCGCGGGAGGGGGAGACGGACGGGGCTTTCACGGTCCTCCACGGGGGGACCTCGTACCGCGTCTTCTGGACGACGGACGGCGTGCGGTGCCACGCCTGTAGGGAGGTGGGGCACGTGCGTAAAAACTGCCCCGCCTCCAAGGCCGCCAAGTCATCTGGCGCCGCCGCCGCTCCTCCTTCCGGGTCTAGCCGCGCCCCCGCTCGATCCAACGCTACCGGGGCGCGGTCGTCGTCGGAGGTCGATGCCATCCTGGCCTCCGGCGGGGGGGAGGAGGGAGGTCCGGTCCGAAAGAAGGCGCGGGACAAGACGCGAAACCGTGGGGTGGGTCCCCCCGCGGAGGGCGTCCCCCACGACATGGAGCCCCTGACGCCGGAGAGCGTCGCCGCGCTGATCGCGGAGTGCGGAGGGGGGGGGGCCCTCGTGGCCGAGCCTGTGGCCGCGACCGCCGAGGCGGTAATGCCAGAACCTGCGGCCGGGCTCGGGCCCGGGGGTCCCAAAGAACTCGCTCCTCCAGAAGGAGCAGGGGAGGCCCCTGAAGAAATGGAGGCCTCCCTTTACCCCTCCGCGCTCAAAAGAAGGCGCGACCCCCTGGAAGAGGAGGAGGACCGGGAGGAGGAAGGTCCCTCCGGTCAGGGGGAGTCGTCGCCCGCCGCGGGCGCTGCGCCCCACCCCACCGCTGACACCATTACGGGCGAACGGCAGGGGTCGCCTGTCCCTGAGGAGGCTGAGGCAGAAGCGTCTGCCCAGCTCGTGCCTCCCGGGGATGGGGACGAGACCCTGCCCGTGGGGGGGGTCGCGGAACAACCCGCGACGGGTTTTTATCCAGTACTGGTGGCATTGCCCCTCGACGGGTCGGGCGGCCAGGGGACCGGGTCGGGCGGGTCGTCTGAGGACGAGCCCGCCCAGAGCGACCCGGATTTTTCCCAGGTGCTGCTCGACCTCGTCGAGGTCTGTAAAGAATTCACCCCGTCTGCTGGGTCAGAGGCCGGTGGCGTCGCAGAGGAGGGCCCTCGGTCTGTGTCTCCGGCGCCGGGCGACTTGGAGGAGGCCCGGTTTTCGTTTTCTCCGGTCTCTCCGGCCTCTCCGGTCGTTCTGGCGCCTGGGGCGGAGGGGGTCTCCGGCCCGCCGCCGCCTTCTGGCCCGGCCCCCCTAAAGGAGCCCGGGGGGGAATCCTCCGCTACCAATCCTGGGGGTGGGATCGGGGCGGAGGCGGGGCCGGCTGTCGCGGCCGGGCCGCCCGACGCGCACTGCGTGGCGGACGGTTCGGCCGCCGGTGGCGACCCCCCGGAGGAGGACGGGGACTCGGTGGTGGGGGCGGAGGAAGACTTAGAGTCCATCGCCGACGAGGCGATGGATGACCTCGCGCCCCTCGCCGGGCCCCCCCTCGTTCTTATTCCCATCAGGGAGCTCCGGGAATTTGTGGCCACGAGCCAGGGTCGCCGCAGGACCCGGCAGGCCCTCGACAGATGGTCGGGGCTGGCGCTGCTCCTCGGGTCGGCCCGCGTCGCCTACAAGACCATGGGTGCGGACGCGGGCGTGAGCCCGTCCGAGCTGTGTCGGTTCCGGGCATTCCTCACCGGGCTGCTAAGGGAGTGGCGGTCGACTAGCGGCCGCCCTCCCTTCCCCCGTTAGGTTTAAGTAGGGGTTGGTTGTGCTTCTGAAATGAAGATAACCATAGCCAGCCTCAACGTCAACGGCAGCAGGGAAGCTAGCCGCAGGTTTAATAACTTTTCGGTCCTTCGGGACGGGAAGTATGCGGTGTGCTTCCTGCAAGAAACCCACACCGTTCCGGGAGACGAGGCCACGTGGCTCCTGGAGTGGCAAGGAGGGGTCAACATGAGTCACCTCTCCAGTGTTTCCAGTGGGGTGGCTATCTTGTTGGCCCCGCATTTTCAGCCGGAGATCTTGGGGGTCAAGGAGCTGGTGCCGGGCCGCTTGCTCCAGGTCACCGTTCGCCTGGGGGGCGTGCCGTTCCATCTAGTGAACGTGTACGCCCCCGGGGCCGGTGCGCAGCAAGCGCGCTTCTTTGAAGAAGTGTCCACTCTTTTGGGCTCCGTCGACGCGGGCGAGTGCGTCGTCCTCGGGGGGGATTTTAATTGTACCCTCGAGGCGAGGGACCGCACGGGTACCCAGCCGAGCCCGGCGTCGGTGGGGAAGTTGAGGGACCTGGTCGGGTCCCTCGACTTGGTGGACGTCTGGCGTAATCTCCATCCCGACTCCAGCGCCTTCACCTTTGTGAGGTCTGGGGGAGGAGCGTCCAGGATCGACCGCCTCTACATTTCCCGGGCGTACGTCTCCTGCGTTCCGACGGCTTCCGTGCGGCCGGTGCCGTGCACGGACCACCACCTGGTGTGGGCGGAGCTCGTGCCGCCGCGCGCCGGGGGGGGGTCCGCGTACTGGCACTTTAACAACCTGCTGCTGGAGGACGCGCGGTTCCGGGATTCGTTCGGTCGGTTCTGGGCCGGCTGGAGAAGGAAGCAGGGGGGCTTCCCCTCCTTGAGGCTATGGTGGGATGTGGGCAAGGCTCACATCCGTCTCTTCTGTCAGGAGTACGCGAAGGGGTCGACCAAGAGGCGGGAGGCCAGGGTCGGGCAGTTGGAGAAGGAGGTGCTCGACCTGGAGTCCCGTCTCGGTCAAGTCGCCGAGGACCCGGCCCTGCGGCTGGCGTACGAAGAGAAGAAGGGCGCGCTGAAGGACCTGCGGCTCGTCGGGTCCCGAGGCGCGTACGTGAGGTCGCGGATCCAGTTCCTGCGGGACCTGGACCGCGGCTCCCCCTTCTTCTACTCGCTGGAAAAAAGACAGGGGGTCCGTAAGCAGCTTTTGGAGCTGCTGGCCGACGACGGATCTCCGGTCTCGGATCCGGAGGGAATCCGCGCGGAGACCCGCGCCTATTACGGGGCTCTGTTCTCTCCGGATCCGTCCAGCGAGGACGCGCGCAGAGTTTTGTGGGAGGACCTGCCGAAGGTCGGCCTGGAGGGCGCCGAAAAACTGGACGCTCCTCTGAGTTTGGAGGAGCTGTCCGGCGCCCTCCGCCAGCTCTCTAGGGGGAAGTCCCCGGGGCTGGACGGGCTGACCGTGGAGTTCCACAGGGCGTTCTGGGGCGTCCTGGGGGGCGACTACGTGCGGGTCCTGGGGGAATGTCTGGCGACCGGGGAGATGCCCCTCTCGTGGCGCAGGGCGGTGATCGTCCTGCTGCCTAAGAGGGGTGATCTCCGCCTCCTCAAGAACTGGCGCCCGGTCTCCCTCCTCAGCACGGATTACAAAATCTTTGCCAGGGCCATGTCTGTTCGCCTTGGCGCCGTGCTGGCCCGCATGATCCATCCCGACCAGTCCTACACGGTCCCGGGCCGGACCATTCACGATAACATCCATCTGGTCCGGGACCTGGTCCACCATTCCCAGAGGGCTGGTCTGTCGGTCGCCTTCCTTTCCCTGGATCAGGAGAAGGCGTTCGACAGGGTGGATCACGAGTATCTTTTCGGGACTCTGCGCGCTTTCGGGTTCGGGACGCATTTTGTCGCCCGGATCCGACTTCTGTACGCTGCCGCGGAGTGTCTGATTAAAGTTAACGGGTCCTTGACGGCGCCCCTTCGCTTCGGGAGGGGGGTGCGTCAGGGATGCCCCATGTCCGGCCAGTTATATGCCATTTGCGTGGAGCCTTTCCTGCGCCTCTTGCGGAAGAGGTTGGCGGGATTGGCTCTGCGAGGGCCGGGCGTGGAGGTGGTCCTCTCGGCTTACGCCGATGACGTGCTCCTCGTGGTCACGGATCCCGTTGACTTGCGGAGGATGCGGGAATGCCAGCAGATTTACTCGGACGCATCCTCCGCCAGGATCAACTGGGGGAAATGTTCTGGACTCCTGGTGGGTCAGTGGCAGGTGGACTCTCTGCCGGAGGAGTTCAGGCCCTTCGCCTGGAGTACAACGCACCTCCTCTACTTGGGAGTCTACCTCAGCCCGGCCGAGGACGCCTGGCCGGCGAACTGGCACGAGCTGGAGGCCAAAGTCGCCGCTCGCTTAGGACGCTGGACAGGATTGCTCCGAGTGTTGTCCTACAGGGGTCGGGCGTTGGTCATAAACCAACTGGTGGCCGCCATGTTGTGGTACCGGTTGGTTACTCTGATCCCCCCCCCTGCGTTTGTCGCCAAGATACAGAAGAAGCTCGTCGACTTCTTCTGGAACAACAGGAGACACTGGGTCGCTGCCGCGGTTCTGAGTCTCCCGCTTAGGGAGGGCGGTCAGGCGTTGGTGTGCCTCCGCACCCAGGCTGCGACTTTCCGTCTTCAGACGCTGCAGAGATACCTGTACGTCGAGAATCCTCCAAGATGGTGTGCGCTGGCGACGCATTTTTTCCGCCAGCTGCACGGCCTCAATTACGACACGCAGCTCCTGTTTTTGGAGGTGAGCGGCAGGCGTGAGAGCCTGCGGGAGCTGCCTGTCTTTTACCAGGAACTACTATGGGTTTGGAACTCCGTCGCCTCCAGGCGGAGCTCTCCCCCGTCAGGAGCGGCGGCTGTCCTCCGGGAGCCGCTGTTCAGGAATCCGCACCTCCACGTCCGCGAGTTCGGGTGGCTGGCGGAGCGCAGGGCTGTGCCTGGCAGGGTGACTAGAGTCGGGGACCTACTCGATGGCGGAGGAGCGGGCTGGATGGCGCC
This sequence comes from Somniosus microcephalus, assembly GCF_052327205.1. Taxonomy (NCBI): domain Eukaryota; kingdom Metazoa; phylum Chordata; class Chondrichthyes; order Squaliformes; family Somniosidae; genus Somniosus; species Somniosus microcephalus. The sequence continues at coordinate 53,847,681 of NC_141010.1, read as the reverse complement.
AGAGGAGCTGGCGCGACGCATGTCGTGGGACAACGTCCGGCTCGCGGTCAATGCCATCGGGGCGGTGAAAGCGATGCTGCCCCCCGGCGCCACGAGGTGCGTCGAGGCGGCTCGGGCACGTGGGGAGATCCCGTCCGAGCTTACTCCCGTTCGGACGGAATTCCTTATCGGCGCCTTGCCCCGAGACTCCCCTCGGGGATCGGCGCCTCACAACTTGAGCCGTCTCGAGGAAATACCCTCCGTGCTTTTTCATTCTGCGCGGAGGGGTTTCCTGTACGGGCTGCTCTTGCACACCTTCCACTTTGCCATCTTCGCCTGCCGTCCGGACACGCCGTGGCGTGCCGTTTTACCTCCGGACGGAGGCGGAGGTCCCCAATGGGGGGCTCTCTATGCGGGAGTCCTCCCCTGTTCTATCGGGGATTTGGCCTGGAAGGTGTTGCACAGAGCAGTTCCGTGCAATAGATTTTTAAGTAGGTTTACGGACTCCCAGACCGCCTGTTTGTTTTGCGGTCTGGAGGAGTCCGTCTTTCACATTTACACGGGGTGTGAGAGGTTGCAGCCCCTCTTCCATTTTTTGAAGGGGCTGCTCCTCAAATTTTGGTTGCACTTCAGTCCCACGCTCCTGATCTACGGTCACCCCGTGCGGAGGGGAGCGGGCAGGTCGGAGGACCTCCTCGTGGGCCTGCTCCTGGGCCTGGCCAAGAAAGCCATTAATTGGTCCAGGCAGCGGGCGGTCGAGGGGGTCGTCCGGCCGGATTGCCTCCCTCTCTTCCGCGGCCACGTTCGCGGCCGGGTGGCCCTGGAGATGGAGCACGCGGTGTCCGCCGGCGAGCTCGAGCTCTTTCGAGACCGGTGGGCGCCGCGGGGACTGGAGTGCGTAGTTGGTTTAAACCACCAGATTTTAATTTAATGGGTTAAGTTTTGTTTTGGGGTTTATTGGATTGGGTGTATTTGTTTAATGTTTTTGTTTTATTGATTTAAACAAAAGAGGAGCAATGTGGTCCTGAGGGAGAGGAGAAGGCTGTGCTGTTGCAGAGCTCCTGCTGCTGTGGGGAGAGAGTGTGTGGTTGCCTTGGCCTGGGAGTAAAGTGGAAGGAAGGAGTGACCCCAGGCCACCACCACTACAACCTTCCCACACCAACCCATCGACAGAGGTGCCTGGAGAGGAAGGAGTGGAGGACAGAGGAGGAGGCCAGCATTAGAACGGGAGAGGCCTCTTTGTCATCACTGCCTCCCAATTCGGCCTCCAGCCCAGGAGAGGGAGAGAGGGAGAGAGGACACGAACAGCTCCACGTGGAAGGAGGGGTGGAGCTGCGATTCCAGACATCTGCAGGTGGGTGTCCTTGTGCATTCCCCCAAAGACTTTGCATTCCAGGCGGGGGGAGAAAAGAAGACGGGCCGAAAGCCTGGCCTGGGTTGGCTGGAGCCTGCCCAGGTGAAGCTTGTTTGTTTCACATCAAGAAGACCTGGTGTGGGCTGAGCCTGGGCTTTTTCCAGCCTGCCAAGGTGAAGACGTCTTCTCCCCCTGCCCGAAGACTTTCGGGAAAGACTTTGTATTCCATCGGGGGAGTGCACCCAGCCGACGCCCACCCACCGACCAACACCTTGAGTGGGGACCCTGCCTTTGCGGCCCCCCCCTCCTTCCCATCCCCCTCTTTCTCTCTCCTTGTCCTCTCTCTGCCTCTCAAAAGGCACCTCTTTTTATTATTTTTCTAATTACCCATTGAGCAGAGGGAAGGAAGGGCCCCCCTCCCAATTAATACCATCAAGGGGAGAGGCGGGCCAGTTAATTTACACTCCCTCTGCTCTGGGAAAGACCAAATAACCGAGGCCATTAACATCTCGGGGCCTGTGACTTTTGGGGTGGGTGTGGCTCTTCTTTAAAACCGCCCCACGATGGCGAGCACTTCTTCGGCGGCGACGGGGCCGGCGATGACATATGCGGCGGCGGCGGCCAAAGCCTCGGCCGCTCCCGCTGCTGCTGCTGCCCCGTCGCCGTTCCGGTTAATGACCATCAAGCTCGGGGTGAAGAGCTACACCCACCCCGACATGACTATTGAGGCGTGCGTAAAGGCTATGGCCGGGGTTGTCGGCCCTCCGGCCATAGTCGCCGCCTCAAAAATGTATGGGAAGGCTGTCTTTTTCCTGGAGTCCGAGCGGGCGGTGGCCCTGGCCATCGCCCAGGGGCTCACCGTGGGCGGGACTTTCCTGCCGGTGGACCCGCTGGAGGCCACCGCGCAGAGGGTCGTTCTGTCGAACGTCCCGCCCTATATCACCGGTGAGCTCCTCCTCCCCCACCTACGTCAACTCGGGGAGGTGAGGTCGGGGATTTCCCCGATCCCGCTCGGGCTCCGGGAAAGCAGCCTTCGCCATGTCTTCTCCTTCCGGCGCCAGGCTTTCGTTCAGCTGGCGCGGGAGGGGGAGACGGACGGGGCTTTCACGGTCCTCCACGGGGGGACCCCGCACCGCGTCTTCTGGACAGCGGACGGCGTGCGGTGCCACGCCTGTAGGGAGGTGGGGCACGTGCGCAAAAACTGCCCCGCCTCCAAGGCCGCCAAGTCATCTGGCGCCGCCGCCGCTCCTCCTTCCGGGTCTAGCCGCGCCCCCGCTCAATCCAACGCTACCGGGGCGCGGTCGTCGTCGGAGGCCGATGCCATCCTGGCCTCCGGCGGGGGGGAGGAGGGAGGTCCGGTCCGAAAGAAGGCGCGGGACAAGACGCGGAACCGTAGGGTGGGTCCCCCCGCGGAGGGCGTCCCCCACGATATGGAGCCCCTGACGCCGGAGAGCGTCGCCGCGATAATCGCGGAGTGCGGAGGTGGTGGGGACCTCGTGCCCGAGCCTGTGGCCACGACCGCCGAGGCGGTCACGCCAGAACCTGCGGCCGGGCTCGGGCCCGGGGGACCCAAAGAACTCGCTCCACCAGAGGAAGCAGGGGAGGCCCCTGAAGAAATGGAGGCCTCCCTTTACCCCTCCGCGCTCAAAAGAAGGCGCGACTCCCTGGACGAGGAGGAGGACCGGGAGGTGGAAGGTCCCTCCGGTCGGGGGGAGTCGTCGCCCGCCGCGGGCGCTGCGCCCCACCCCACCGCTAACACCATCGGCGAACGGCAGGGGTCGCCTGTCCCTGGGGAGGCTGAGGCAGAAGCGTCTGCCCAACTCGTGCCTCCCGGGGATGGGGACGAGACCCTGCCCGTGGGGGGGGTCGCGGAACAACCCGCGGCGGTTATAGATCCACTGTTGGTGGCATTGCCCCTCGACGGGTCGGGCGGCCAGGGGACCGGGTCGGGCGAGTCGTCTGAGGACGAGCTCGCCCAGAACGGCCCGGATTTTTCCCAGGTGCTGCTCGACCTCGTCGAGGTATGTAAAAATTTCACCCCGTCTGCTGGGTCAGAGGCCGGTGGCGTCGCAGAGGAGGGCGACTTGGAGGAGGCCCGGTTTTCGTATTCTCCGGTCTCTCCGGCCTCTCCGGTCGTTCCGGCGCCTGGGGCGGAGGGGGTCTCCGAACCGCCGCCGTCTTCTGGCCCGGCCCCCCTAGAGGAGCCCAGGGAGAAATCCTCCGCTACCGATCCTGGGGGTGGGATCCGGGCGGAGGCGGGGCCGGCCGTCACGGCCGAGCCGCCCGACGCGCACTGCGTGGCGGACGGTTTGGCCGACGGTGGCGACCCCCCGGAGGAGGACGGGGACTCGGTGGTAGGGGCGGAGGAGGATCTAGATGCCGTCGCCGAGGAGGCGATGGATGACCTCGCGCCCCTCGCCGGGACCCCCCTCGATCTCATTCCCGTCAGGGACCTCCGGGACTTTGTGGTCACGTGCCAGGGTCGCCGCACCACCCGGCGGGCCCTCGACAGATGGTCGGAGCTGGCGCTGCTCATCGGGTCGGCCCGCGTCGCCTACAGGACTATGGGCGAGGACGCGGGCGCGGACCCGCTCGAGCTGCGTCGGTTCCGGCTGTTTCTCACTGGGCTGCTGAGGAAGTGGCGGTCGACTAGCGGCCGCCCTTCCTTACCCCGTTAGTCGTAAGTAGGGGTTGGTTGTGCTTCTGAAATGAAGATAACCATAGCCAGCCTCAACGTCAACGGCAGCAGGGAAGCTAGCCGCAGGTTTAATAACTTTTCGGTCCTTCGGGACGGGAAGTATGCGGTGTGCTTCCTGCAAGAAACCCACACCGTTCCGGGAGACGAGGCCACGTGGCTCCTGGAGTGGCAAGGAGGGGTCAACATGAGTCACCTCTCCAGTGTTTCCAGTGGGGTGGCTATCTTGTTGGCCCCGCATTTTCAGCCGGAGATCTTGGGGGTCAAGGAGCTCGTGCCGGGCCGCTTGCTCCAGGTCACCGTTCGCCTGGGGGGCGTGCCGTTCCATCTAGTGAACGTGTACGCCCCCGGGGCCGGTGCGCAGCAAGCGCGCTTCTTTGAAGAAGTGTCCACTCTTTTGGGCTCCGTCGACGCGGGCGAGTGCGTCGTCCTCGGGGGGGATTTTAATTGTACCCTCGAGGCGAGGGACCGCACGGGTACCCAGCCGAGCCCGGCGTCGGTGGGGAAGTTGAGGGACCTGGTCGGGTCCCTCGACTTGGTGGACGTCTGGCGTAATCTCCATCCCGACTCCAGCGCCTTCACCTTTGTGAGGTCTGGGGGAGGAGCGTCCAGGATCGACCGCCTCTACATTTCCCGGGCGTACGTCTCCTGCGTTCCGACGGCTTCCGTGCGGCCGGTGCCGTGCACGGACCACCACCTGGTGTGGGCGGAGCTCGTGCCGCCGCGCGCCGGGGGGGGGTCCGCGTACTGGCACTTTAACAACCTGCTGCTGGAGGACGCGCGGTTCCGGGATTCGTTCGGTCGGTTCTGGGCCGGCTGGAGAAGGAAGCAGGGGGGCTTCCCCTCCTTGAGGCTATGGTGGGATGTGGGCAAGGCTCACATCCGTCTCTTCTGTCAGGAGTACGCGAAGGGGTCGACCAAGAGGCGGGAGGCCAGGGTCGGGCAGTTGGAGAAGGAGGTGCTCGACCTGGAGTCCCGTCTCGGTCAAGTCGCCGAGGACCCGGCCCTGCGGCTGGCGTACGAAGAGAAGAAGGGCGCGCTGAAGGACCTGCGGCTCGTCGGGTCCCGAGGCGCGTACGTGAGGTCGCGGATCCAGTTCCTGCGGGACCTGGACCGCGGCTCCCCCTTCTTCTACTCGCTGGAAAAAAGACAGGGGGTCCGTAAGCAGCTTTTGGAGCTGCTGGCCGACGACGGATCTCCGGTCTCGGATCCGGAGGGAATCCGCGCGGAGACCCGCGCCTATTACGGGGCTCTGTTCTCTCCGGATCCGTCCAGCGAGGACGCGCGCAGAGTTTTGTGGGAGGACCTGCCGAAGGTCGGCCTGGAGGGCGCCGAAAAACTGGACGCTCCTCTGAGTTTGGAGGAGCTGTCCGGCGCCCTCCGCCAGCTCTCTAGGGGGAAGTCCCCGGGGCTGGACGGGCTGACCGTGGAGTTCCACAGGGCGTTCTGGGGCGTCCTGGGGGGCGACTACGTGCGGCTCCTGGGGGAATGTCTGGCGACCGGGGAGATGCCCCTCTCGTGGCGCAGGGCGGTGATCGTCCTGCTGCCTAAGAGGGGTGATCTCCGCCTCCTCAAGAACTGGCGCCCGGTCTCCCTCCTCAGCACGGATTACAAAATCTTTGCCAGGGCCATGTCTGTTCGCCTTGGCGCCGTGCTGGCCCGCATGATCCATCCCGACCAGTCCTACACGGTCCCGGGCCGGACCATTCACGATAACATCCATCTGGTCCGGGACCTGGTCCACCATTCCCAGAGGGCTGGTCTGTCGGTCGCCTTCCTTTCCCTGGATCAGGAGAAGGCGTTCGACAGGGTGGATCACGAGTATCTTTTCGGGACTCTGCGCGCTTTCGGGTTCGGGACGCATTTTGTCGCCCGGATCCGACTTCTGTACGCTGCCGCGGAGTGTCTGATTAAAGTTAACGGGTCCTTGACGGCGCCCCTTCGCTTCGGGAGGGGGGTGCGTCAGGGATGCCCCATGTCCGGCCAGTTATATGCCATTTGCGTGGAGCCTTTCCTGCGCCTCTTGCGGAAGAGGTTGGCGGGATTGGCTCTGCGAGGGCCGGGCGTGGAGGTGGTCCTCTCGGCTTACGCCGATGACGTGCTCCTCGTGGTCACGGATCCCGTTGACTTGCGGAGGATGCGGGAATGCCAGCAGATTTACTCGGACGCATCCTCCGCCAGGATCAACTGGGGGAAATGTTCTGGACTCCTGGTGGGTCAGTGGCAGGTGGACTCTCTGCCGGAGGAGTTCAGGCCCTTCGCCTGGAGTACAACGCACCTCCTCTACTTGGGAGTCTACCTCAGCCCGGCCGAGGACGCCTGGCCGGCGAACTGGCACGAGCTGGAGGCCAAAGTCGCCGCTCGCTTAGGACGCTGGACAGGATTGCTCCGAGTGTTGTCCTACAGGGGTCGGGCGTTGGTCATAAACCAACTGGTGGCCGCCATGTTGTGGTACCGGTTGGTTACTCTGATCCCCCCCCCTGCGTTTGTCGCCAAGATACAGAAGAAGCTCGTCGACTTCTTCTGGAACAACAGGAGACACTGGGTCGCTGCCGCGGTTCTGAGTCTCCCGCTTAGGGAGGGCGGTCAGGCGTTGGTGTGCCTCCGCACCCAGGCTGCGACTTTCCGTCTTCAGACGCTGCAGAGATACCTGTACGTCGAGAATCCTCCAAGATGGTGTGCGCTGGCGACGTATTTTTTCCGCCAGCTGCACGGCCTCAATTACGACACGCAGCTCCTGTTTTTGGAGGTGAGCGGCAGGCGTGAGAGCCTGCGGGAGCTGCCTGTCTTTTACCAGGAACTACTATGGGTTTGGAACTCCGTCGCCTCCAGGCGGAGCTCTCCCCCGTCAGGAGCGGCGGCTGTCCTCCGGGAGCCGCTGTTCAGGAATCCGCACCTCCACGTCCGCGAGTTCGGGTGGCTGGCGGAGCGCAGGGCTGTGCCTGGCAGGGTGACTAGAGTCGGGGACCTACTCGATGGCGGAGGAGCGGGCTGGATGGCGCCAGAGGAGCTGGCGCGACGCATGTCGTGGGACGACGTCCGGCTCGCGGTCAATGCCATCGGGGCGGTGAAAGCGATGTTGCCCCCCGGCGCCACGAGGTGTGTCGAGGCGGCTCGGGCACGTGGGGAGATCCCGTCCGAACTTACTCCCGTTCGGACGGAATTCCTTATCGGCGCCTTGCCCCGAGACTCCCCTCGGGGATCGGCGCCTCACAACTTGAGCCGTCTCGAGGAAATACCCTCCGTGCTTTTTCATTCTGCGCGGAGGGGTTTCCTGTACGGGCTGCTCTTGCACACCTTCCACTTTGCCATCTTCGCCTGCCGTCCGGACACGCCGTGGCGTGCCGTTTTACCTCCGGACGGAGGCGGAGGTCCCCAATGGGGGGCTCTCTATGCGGGAGTCCTCCCCTGTTCTATCGGGGATTTGGCCTGGAGGGTGTTGCACAGAGCAGTTCCGTGCAATAGATTTTTAAGTAGGTTTACGGACTCCCAGACCGCTTGTTTGTTTTGCGGTCTGGAGGAGTCCGTCTTTCACGTGTACACGGGGTGTGAGAGGTTGCAGCCCCTCTTCCATTATTTGAAGGGGCTGCTCCTCAAATTTTGGTTGCACTTCAGTCCCACGCTCTTGATCTACGGTCACCCGGTGCGGAGGGGAGCGGGCAGGTCGGAGGACCTCCTCGTGGGTCTGCTCCTGGGCCTGGCCAAGAAAGCCATTAATTGGTCCAGGCAGCGGGCGGTCGAGGGGGTCGTCCGGCCGGATTGCCTCCCTCTCTTCCGCGGCCACGTTCGCGGCCGGGTGGCCCTGGAGATGGAGCACGCGGTGTCCGCCGGCGAGCTCGAGCTCTTTCGTGACCGGTGGGCGCCGCGGGGACTGGAGTGCGTAGTTGGTTTAAACCACCAGATTTTAATTTAAGGGGTTAAGTCTTGTTTCTGGGTTTTTTGTTAGTGTATCTGTTTAATGTATTTTTTATTGGTTTAACAAAAGAGGAGCAATGTGGTCCTAAATGATTGGTGAACACCAGAGAACGAGGAACAATTAACAAAGGAACAAGCAAGTGAAGGTTGGCATGTTCGCGCCCGGGTGGCCCTAGAGATGGAGCACGCGGTGTCCGCCGGCGCGCTCGAGCTTTTGCGTGACCGGTGGGTGCCGCGGGGACTGGAGTGCATAATTAGTTTAAATAATCAAATTTTAATTTGAGGGGTTAAGGTTTATTTAAAGGGGTATTTGATTTTTAGTTACAGTTTACTTGTTGCACACAAAGAAGCAAGTGAAGGTTGGCATGTTCGCGCCCGGGTGGCCCTAGAGATGGAGCACGCGGTGTCCGCCGGCGCGCTCGAGCTTTTGCGTGACCGGTGGGCGCCGCGGGGACTGGAGTGCATAATTAGTTTAAATAATCAAATTTTAATTTGAGGGGTTAAGGTTTTATTTAAAGGGGTACTGGATTTTAGTTAGGTTAATTTGTTTAACACACAAAGAAGCAAGTGAAGGTTGGAGCTCATTGTGTTGCAGCAGTGAGAGGAGAAGACTGTGCTGTGGCAGAGCTCCTGCTGCTGTGGGGACCACAAGGACCAGCAGCCGACATCATTTACAGAGGTGCCTGGAGAGGACGGAGGAGAGGACAGAGGAGGAGGCCAGCATTACACCTGGAGGGGCTTTCTTTCATCACTGCCTCCCAATTTGGCCTCCAGCCCAGGAGAGGGAGAGAGGAGACCAAACAGCTCCACGTGGAAGGAGGGGAGGAGCTGCAACTTGAAACAACTGCAGGTGGGTGTCTATGTGCATTTTCCCCTAAAGACTTTACATCCTAGGCGGGTGGAGGAAAGAAGACGGGCCGAAAGCCTGGCCTGGGTTGGCTGGAGCCTGCCCGGGTGAAGCTTGCTTCTATACATCGAGAAGACCTGGTGTGGGCTGAACCTGGGCTGTCTCCAGTCTACCCAGGCGAAGACATCTTCTCCCCCTGCCCGAAGAACATCGTTTAGAGACTTTTGTCATACCATCGGGGGAGTGCACCCTGCCGACACCCGCCCACCGAACAACACCCTGAGTGGGGACCCTGCCTTTGCGGCCCCCCCCTCCTTCCCGTCCCCCTCTTTCTCTCTCCTTGTCCTCTCTCTGCCTCTCCAAAAGGCACCTCTTTTATTATTTATTTTTACCAATTGAGCAGAGGGAAGGAAGGGCCCCCGCCCAATTTATTCCATCAAGGGGAGAGGTGGCCCAGTACATTTACACTCCCTCTGCTCAGGACTCTTTTTCCGAGGCCATTGAAGACCTCCAGGCCTGCGACAAAGTTGGGGTGTGTGTAGCTCTTTTTTTAAGATCCACCCCAGTATGGCATCTACATCTGCGGCGGCGACGGGGCCGGCGAGAACTTATGCGGCAGTGGCGGCCAAAGCTTCGGCCGCTCCCGCTTCCGCTGCTGCCCCGTCGCCGTTCCGCCTGCTGACCGAGAAACTTGGGGTGAAGAGCTACACCCACCCCAACATGACTATTGAGGCGTGCGTAAAGGCTATGGCCGGGGTTGTCGGCCCTCCGGCCATAGTCGCCGCCTCAAAAATGTATGGGAAGGCTGTCTTTTTCCTGGAGTCCGAGCGGGCGGTGGCCCTGGCCATCGCTCAGGGGCTCACCGTGGGCGGGACTTTCCTGCCGGTGGACCCGCTGGAGGCCACCGCGCAGAGGGTGGTTTTGTCAAACGTCCCGCCCTTTATCACCTGTGAGCTCCTCCTCCCCCACCTACACCAACTCGGGGAGGTGAGGTCGGGGATTTCCCCGATCCCGCTCGGACTCCGGGAGAGCAGCCTTCGCCATGTCTTCTCCTTCCGGCGCCAGGCCTTTATCCAGCTGGCGCGGGAGGGGGAGACGGACGGGGCTTTCACGGTCCTCCACGGGGGGACCTCGTACCGCGTCTTCTGGACGACGGACGGCGTGCGGTGCCACGCCTGTAGGGAGGTGGGGCACGTGCGTAAAAACTGCCCCGCCTCCAAGGCCGCCAAGTCATCTGGCGCCGCCGCCGCTCCTCCTTCCGGGTCTAGCCGCGCCCCCGCTCGATCCAACGCTACCGGGGCGCGGTCGTCGTCGGAGGTCGATGCCATCCTGGCCTCCGGCGGGGGGGAGGAGGGAGGTCCGGTCCGAAAGAAGGCGCGGGACAAGACGCGAAACCGTGGGGTGGGACCCCCCGCGGAGGGCGTCCCCCACGACATGGAGCCCCTGACGCCGGAGAGCGTCGCCGCGCTGATCGCGGAGTGCGGAGGGGGGGGGGGCCCTCGTGGCCGAGCCTGTGGCCGCGACCGCCGAGGCGGTAATGCCAGAACCTGCGGCCGGGCTCGGGCCCGGGGGTCCCAAAGAACTCGCTCCTCCAGAAGGAGCAGGGGAGGCCCCTGAAGAAATGGAGGCCTCCCTTTACCCCTCCGCGCTCAAAAGAAGGCGCGACCCCCTGGAAGAGGAGGAGGACCGGGAGGAGGAAGGTCCCTCCGGTCAGGGGGAGTCGTCGCCCGCCGCGGGCGCTGCGCCCCACCCCACCGCTGACACCATTACGGGCGAACGGCAGGGGTCGCCTGTCCCCGAGGAGGCTGAGGCAGAAGCGTCTGCCCAGCTCGTGCCTCCCGGGGATGGGGACGAGACCCTGCCCGTGGGGGGGGTCGCGGAACAACCCGCGACGGGTTTTTATCCAGTACTGGTGGCATTGCCCCTCGACGGGTCGGGCGGCCAGGGGACCGGGTCGGGCGGGTCGTCTGAGGACGAGCTCGCCCAGAACGGCCCGGATTTTTCCCAGGTGCTGCTCGACCTCGTCGAGGTCTGTAAAAATTTCACCCCGTCTGCTGGGTCGGAGGCCGGTGGCGTCGCAGAGGAGGGCCCTCGGTCTGTGTCTCCGGCGCCGGGCGACTTGGAGGAGGCCCGGTTTTCGTATTCTCCGGTCTCTCCGGCCGTTCCGGCGCCTGGGGCGGAGGGGGTCTCCGAACCGCCGCCGTCTTCTGGCCCGGCCCCCCTAGAGGAGCCCAGGGAGAAATCCTCCGCTACCGATCCTGGGGGTGGGATCCGGGCGGAGGCGGGGCCGGCCGTCACGGCCGGTTTGGCCGACGGTGGCGACCCCCCGGAGGAGGACGGGGACTCGGTGGTAGGGGCGGAGGAGGATCTAGATGCCGTCGCCGAGGAGGCGATGGATGACCTCGCGCCCCTCGCCGGGACCCCCCTCGATCTCATTCCCGTCAGGGACCTCCGGGACTTTGTGGCCACGTGCCAGGGTCGCCGCACCACCCGGCGGGCCCTCGACAGATGGTCGGAGCTGGCGCTGCTCATCGGGTCGGCCCGCGTCGCCTACAGGACTATGGGCGAGGACGCGGGCGCGGACCCGCTCGAGCTGCGTCGGTTCCGGCTCTTTCTCACTGGGCTGCTGAGGAAGTGGCGGTCGACTAGCGGCCGCCCTTCCTTACCCCGTTAGTCGTAAGTAGGGGTTGGTTGTGCTTCTGAAATGAAGATAACCATAGCCAGCCTCAACGTCAACGGCAGCAGGGAAGCTAGCCGCAGGTTTAATAACTTTTCGGTCCTTCGGGACGGGAAGTATGCGGTGTGCTTCCTGCAAGAAACCCACACCGTTCCGGGAGACGAGGCCACGTGGCTCCTGGAGTGGCAAGGAGGGGTCAACATGAGTCACCTCTCCAGTGTTTCCAGTGGGGTGGCTATCTTGTTGGCCCCGCATTTTCAGCCGGAGATCTTGGGGGTCAAGGAGCTGGTGCCGGGCCGCTTGCTCCAGGTCACCGTTCGCCTGGGGGGCGTGCCGTTCCATCTAGTGAACGTGTACGCCCCCGGGGCCGGTGCGCAGCAAGCGCGCTTCTTTGAAGAAGTGTCCACTCTTTTGGGCTCCGTCGACGCGGGCGAGTGCGTCGTCCTCGGGGGGGATTTTAATTGTACCCTCGAGGCGAGGGACCGCACGGGTACCCAGCCGAGCCCGGCGTCGGTGGGGAAGTTGAGGGACCTGGTCGGGTCCCTCGACTTGGTGGACGTCTGGCGTAATCTCCATCCCGACTCCAGCGCCTTCACCTTTGTGAGGTCTGGGGGAGGAGCGTCCAGGATCGACCGCCTCTACATTTCCCGGGCGTACGTCTCCTGCGTTCCGACGGCTTCCGTGCGGCCGGTGCCGTGCACGGACCACCACCTGGTGTGGGCGGAGCTCGTGCCGCCGCGCGCCGGGGGGGGGTCCGCGTACTGGCACTTTAACAACCTGCTGCTGGAGGACGCGCGGTTCCGGGATTCGTTCGGTCGGTTCTGGGCCGGCTGGAGAAGGAAGCAGGGGGGCTTCCCCTCCTTGAGGCTATGGTGGGATGTGGGCAAGGCTCACATCCGTCTCTTCTGTCAGGAGTACGCGAAGGGGTCGACCAAGAGGCGGGAGGCCAGGGTCGGGCAGTTGGAGAAGGAGGTGCTCGACCTGGAGTCCCGTCTCGGTCAAGTCGCCGAGGACCCGGCCCTGCGGCTGGCGTACGAAGAGAAGAAGGGCGCGCTGAAGGACCTGCGGCTCGTCGGGTCCCGAGGCGCGTACGTGAGGTCGCGGATCCAGTTCCTGCGGGACCTGGACCGCGGCTCCCCCTTCTTCTACTCGCTGGAAAAAAGACAGGGGGTCCGTAAGCAGCTTTTGGAGCTGCTGGCCGACGACGGATCTCCGGTCTCGGATCCGGAGGGAATCCGCGCGGAGACCCGCGCCTATTACGGGGCTCTGTTCTCTCCGGATCCGTCCAGCGAGGACGCGCGCAGAGTTTTGTGGGAGGACCTGCCGAAGGTCGGCCTGGAGGGCGCCGAAAAACTGGACGCTCCTCTGAGTTTGGAGGAGCTGTCCGGCGCCCTCCGCCAGCTCTCTAGGGGGAAGTCCCCGGGGCTGGACGGGCTGACCGTGGAGTTCCACAGGGCGTTCTGGGGCGTCCTGGGGGGCGACTACGTGCGGGTCCTGGGGGAATGTCTGGCGACCGGGGAGATGCCCCTCTCGTGGCGCAGGGCGGTGATCGTCCTGCTGCCTAAGAGGGGTGATCTCCGCCTCCTCAAGAACTGGCGCCCGGTCTCCCTCCTCAGCACGGATTACAAAATCTTTGCCAGGGCCATGTCTGTTCGCCTTGGCGCCGTGCTGGCCCGCATGATCCATCCCGACCAGTCCTACACGGTCCCGGGCCGGACCATTCACGATAACATCCATCTGGTCCGGGACCTGGTCCACCATTCCCAGAGGGCTGGTCTGTCGGTCGCCTTCCTTTCCCTGGATCAGGAGAAGGCGTTCGACAGGGTGGATCACGAGTATCTTTTCGGGACTCTGCGCGCTTTCGGGTTCGGGACGCATTTTGTCGCCCGGATCCGACTTCTGTACGCTGCCGCGGAGTGTCTGATTAAAGTTAACGGGTCCTTGACGGCGCCCCTTCGCTTCGGGAGGGGGGTGCGTCAGGGATGCCCCATGTCCGGCCAGTTATATGCCATTTGCGTGGAGCCTTTCCTGCGCCTCTTGCGGAAGAGGTTGGCGGGATTGGCTCTGCGAGGGCCGGGCGTGGAGGTGGTCCTCTCGGCTTACGCCGATGACGTGCTCCTCGTGGTCACGGATCCCGTTGACTTGCGGAGGATGCGGGAATGCCAGCAGATTTACTCGGACGCATCCTCCGCCAGGATCAACTGGGGGAAATGTTCTGGACTCCTGGTGGGTCAGTGGCAGGTGGACTCTCTGCCGGAGGAGTTCAGGCCCTTCGCCTGGAGTACAACGCACCTCCTCTACTTGGGAGTCTACCTCAGCCCGGCCGAGGACGCCTGGCCGGCGAACTGGCACGAGCTGGAGGCCAAAGTCGCCGCTCGCTTAGGACGCTGGACAGGATTGCTCCGAGTGTTGTCCTACAGGGGTCGGGCGTTGGTCATAAACCAACTGGTGGCCGCCATGTTGTGGTACCGGTTGGTTACTCTGATCCCCCCCCCTGCGTTTGTCGCCAAGATACAGAAGAAGCTCGTCGACTTCTTCTGGAACAACAGGAGACACTGGGTCGCTGCCGCGGTTCTGAGTCTCCCGCTTAGGGAGGGCGGTCAGGCGTTGGTGTGCCTCCGCACCCAGGCTGCGACTTTCCGTCTTCAGACGCTGCAGAGATACCTGTACGTCGAGAATCCTCCAAGATGGTGTGCGCTGGCGACGTATTTTTTCCGCCAGCTGCACGGCCTCAATTACGACACGCAGCTCCTGTTTTTGGAGGTGAGCGGCAGGCGTGAGAGCCTGCGGGAGCTGCCTGTCTTTTACCAGGAACTACTATGGGTTTGGAACTCCGTCGCCTCCAGGCGGAGCTCTCCCCCGTCAGGAGCGGCGGCTGTCCTCCGGGAGCCGCTGTTCAGGAATCCGCACCTCCACGTCCGCGAGTTCGGGTGGCTGGCGGAGCGCAGGGCTGTGCCTGGCAGGGTGACTAGAGTCGGGGACCTACTCGATGGCGGAGGAGCGGGCTGGATGGCGCCAGAGGAGCTGGCGCGACGCATGTCGTGGGACGACGTCCGGCTCGCGGTCAATGCCATCGGGGCGGTGAAAGCGATGTTGCCCCCCGGCGCCACGAGGTGTGTCGAGGCGGCTCGGGCACGTGGGGAGATCCCGTCCGAACTTACTCCCGTTCGGACGGAATTCCTTATCGGCGCCTTGCCCCGAGACTCCCCTCGGGGATCGGCGCCTCACAACTTGAGCCGTCTCGAGGAAATACCCTCCGTGCTTTTTCATTCTGCGCGGAGGGGTTTCCTGTACGGGCTGCTCTTGCACACCTTCCACTTTGCCATCTTCGCCTGCCGTCCGGACACGCCGTGGCGTGCCGTTTTACCTCCGGACGGAGGCGGAGGTCCCCAATGGGGGGCTCTCTATGCGGGAGTCCTCCCCTGTTCTATCGGGGATTTGGCCTGGAGGGTGTTGCACAGAGCAGTTCCGTGCAATAGATTTTTAAGTAGGTTTACGGACTCCCAGACCGCTTGTTTGTTTTGCGGTCTGGAGGAGTCCGTCTTTCACGTGTACACGGGGTGTGAGAGGTTGCAGCCCCTCTTCCATTATTTGAAGGGGCTGCTCCTCAAATTTTGGTTGCACTTCAGTCCCACGCTCTTGATCTACGGTCACCCGGTGCGGAGGGGAGGGGAGCGGGCAGGTCGGAGGACCTCCTCGTGGGTCTGCTCCTGGGCCTGGCCAAGAAAGCCATTAATTGGTCCAGGCAGCGGGCGGTCGAGGGGGTCGTCCGGCCGGATTGCCTCCCTCTCTTCCGCGGCCACGTTCGCGGCCGGGTGGCCCTGGAGATGGAGCACGCGGTGTCCGCCGGCGAGCTCGAGCTCTTTCGTGACCGGTGGGCACCGCGGGGACTGGAGTGCGTAGTTGGTTTAAACCACCAGATTTTAATTTAAGGGGTTAAGTTTTGTTTCTGGGTTTATTGGATTGGGTGTATTTGTTTAACGTTTTTGTTTTATTGGTTTAAAAAAAAGAGGAGCAATGTGGTCCTAAATGATTGGTGAACACCAGAGAACGAGGAACAATTAACAAAGGAACAAGCAAGTGAAGGTTGGCATGTTCGCGCCCGGGTGGCCCTAGAGATGGAGCACGCGGTGTCCGCCGGCGCGCTCGAGCTTTTGCGTGACCGGTGGGTGCCGCGGGGACTGGAGTGCATAATTAGTTTAAATAATCAAATTTTAATTTGAGGGGTTAAGGTTTATTTAAAGGGGTATTTGATTTTTAGTTACAGTTTACTTGTTGCACACAAAGAAGCAAGTGAAGGTTGGCATGTTCGCGCCCGGGTGGCCCTAGAGATGGAGCACGCGGTGTCCGCCGGCGCGCTCGAGCTTTTGCGTGACCGGTGGGCGCCGCGGGGACTGGAGTGCATAATTAGTTTAAATAATCAAATTTTAATTTGAGGGGTTAAGGTTTTATTTAAAGGGGTACTGGATTTTAGTTAGGTTAATTTGTTTAACACACAAAGAAGCAAGTGAAGGTTGGAGCTCATTGTGTTGCAGCAGTGAGAGGAGAAGACTGTGCTGTGGCAGAGCTCCTGCTGCTGTGGGGACCACAAGGACCAGCAGCCGACATCATTTACAGAGGTGCCTGGAGAGGACGGAGGAGAGGACAGAGGAGGAGGCCAGCATTACACCTGGAGGGGCTTTCTTTCATCACTGCCTCCCAATTTGGCCTCCAGCCCAGGAGAGGGAGAGAGGAGACCAAACAGCTCCACGTGGAAGGAGGGGAGGAGCTGCAACTTGAAACAACTGCAGGTGGGTGTCTATGTGCATTTTCCCCTAAAGACTTTACATCCTAGGCGGGTGGAGGAAAGAAGACGGGCCGAAAGCCTGGCCTGGGTTGGCTGGAGCCTGCCCGGGTGAAGCTTGCTTCTATACATCGAGAAGACCTGGTGTGGGCTGAACCTGGGCTGTCTCCAGTCTACCCAGGCGAAGACATCTTCTCCCCCTGCCCGAAGAACATCGTTTAGAGACTTTTGTCATACCATCGGGGGAGTGCACCCTGCCGACACCCGCCCACCGAACAACACCCTGAGTGGGGACCCTGCCTTTGCGGCCCCCCCCTCCTTCCCGTCCCCCTCTTTCTCTCTCCTTGTCCTCTCTCTGCCTCTCCAAAAGGCACCTCTTTTATTATTTATTTTTACCAATTGAGCAGAGGGAAGGAAGGGCCCCCGCCCAATTTATTCCATCAAGGGGAGAGGTGGCCCAGTACATTTACACTCCCTCTGCTCAGGACTCTTTTTCCGAGGCCATTGAAGACCTCCAGGCCTGCGACAAAGTTGGGGTGTGTGTAGCTCTTTTTTTAAGATCCACCCCAGTATGGCATCTACATCTGCGGCGGCGACGGGGCCGGCGAGAACTTATGCGGCAGTGGCGGCCAAAGCTTCGGCCGCTCCCGCTTCCGCTGCTGCCCCGTCGCCGTTCCGCCTGCTGACCGAGAAACTTGGGGTGAAGAGCTACACCCACCCCAACATGACTATTGAGGCGTGCGTAAAGGCTATGGCCGGGGTTGTCGGCCCTCCGGCCATAGTCGCCGCCTCAAAAATGTATGGGAAGGCTGTCTTTTTCCTGGAGTCCGAGCGGGCGGTGGCCCTGGCCATCGCTCAGGGGCTCACCGTGGGCGGGACTTTCCTGCCGGTGGACCCGCTGGAGGCCACCGCGCAGAGGGTGGTTTTGTCAAACGTCCCGCCCTTTATCACCTGTGAGCTCCTCCTCCCCCACCTACACCAACTCGGGGAGGTGAGGTCGGGGATTTCCCCGATCCCGCTCGGACTCCGGGAGAGCAGCCTTCGCCATGTCTTCTCCTTCCGGCGCCAGGCCTTTATCCAGCTGGCGCGGGAGGGGGAGACGGACGGGGCTTTCACGGTCCTCCACGGGGGGACCTCGTACCGCGTCTTCTGGACGACGGACGGCGTGCGGTGCCACGCCTGTAGGGAGGTGGGGCACGTGCGTAAAAACTGCCCCGCCTCCAAGGCCGCCAAGTCATCTGGCGCCGCCGCCGCTCCTCCTTCCGGGTCTAGCCGCGCCCCCGCTCGATCCAACGCTACCGGGGCGCGGTCGTCGTCGGAGGTCGATGCCATCCTGGCCTCCGGCGGGGGGGAGGAGGGAGGTCCGGTCCGAAAGAAGGCGCGGGACAAGACGCGAAACCGTGGGGTGGGTCCCCCCGCGGAGGGCGTCCCCCACGACATGGAGCCCCTGACGCCGGAGAGCGTCGCCGCGCTGATCGCGGAGTGCGGAGGGGGGGGGGGCCCTCGTGGCCGAGCCTGTGGCCGCGACCGCCGAGGCGGTAATGCCAGAACCTGCGGCCGGGCTCGGGCCCGGGGGTCCCAAAGAACTCGCTCCTCCAGAAGGAGCAGGGGAGGCCCCTGAAGAAATGGAGGCCTCCCTTTACCCCTCCGCGCTCAAAAGAAGGCGCGACCCCCTGGAAGAGGAGGAGGACCGGGAGGAGGAAGGTCCCTCCGGTCAGGGGGAGTCGTCGCCCGCCGCGGGCGCTGCGCCCCACCCCACCGCTGACACCATTACGGGCGAACGGCAGGGGTCGCCTGTCCCCGAGGAGGCTGAGGCAGAAGCGTCTGCCCAGCTCGTGCCTCCCGGGGATGGGGACGAGACCCTGCCCGTGGGGGGGGGTCGCGGAACAACCCGCGACGGGTTTTTATCCAGTACTGGTGGCATTGCCCCTCGACGGGTCGGGCGGCCAGGGGACCGGGTCGGGCGGGTCGTCTGAGGACGAGCTCGCCCAGAACGGCCCGGATTTTTCCCAGGTGCTGCTCGACCTCGTCGAGGTCTGTAAAAATTTCACCCCGTCTGCTGGGTCGGAGGCCGGTGGCGTCGCAGAGGAGGGCCCTCGGTCTGTGTCTCCGGCGCCGGGCGACTTGGAGGAGGCCCGGTTTTCGTATTCTCCGGTCTCTCCGGCCGTTCCGGCGCCTGGGGCGGAGGGGGTCTCCGAACCGCCGCCGTCTTCTGGCCCGGCCCCCCTAGAGGAGCCCAGGGAGAAATCCTCCGCTACCGATCCTGGGGGTGGGATCCGGGCGGAGGCGGGGCCGGCCGTCACGGCCGGTTTGGCCGACGGTGGCGACCCCCCGGAGGAGGACGGGGACTCGGTGGTAGGGGCGGAGGAGGATCTAGATGCCGTCGCCGAGGAGGCGATGGATGACCTCGCGCCCCTCGCCGGGACCCCCCTCGATCTCATTCCCGTCAGGGACCTCCGGGACTTTGTGGCCACGTGCCAGGGTCGCCGCACCACCCGGCGGGCCCTCGACAGATGGTCGGAGCTGGCGCTGCTCATCGGGTCGGCCCGCGTCGCCTACAGGACTATGGGCGAGGACGCGGGCGCGGACCCGCTCGAGCTGCGTCGGTTCCGGCTCTTTCTCACTGGGCTGCTGAGGAAGTGGCGGTCGACTAGCGGCCGCCCTTCCTTACCCCGTTAGTCGTAAGTAGGGGTTGGTTGTGCTTCTGAAATGAAGATAACCATAGCCAGCCTCAACGTCAACGGCAGCAGGGAAGCTAGCCGCAGGTTTAATAACTTTTCGGTCCTTCGGGACGGGAAGTATGCGGTGTGCTTCCTGCAAGAAACCCACACCGTTCCGGGAGACGAGGCCACGTGGCTCCTGGAGTGGCAAGGAGGGGTCAACATGAGTCACCTCTCCAGTGTTTCCAGTGGGGTGGCTATCTTGTTGGCCCCGCATTTTCAGCCGGAGATCTTGGGGGTCAAGGAGCTGGTGCCGGGCCGCTTGCTCCAGGTCACCGTTCGCCTGGGGGGCGTGCCGTTCCATCTAGTGAACGTGTACGCCCCCGGGGCCGGTGCGCAGCAAGCGCGCTTCTTTGAAGAAGTGTCCACTCTTTTGGGCTCCGTCGACGCGGGCGAGTGCGTCGTCCTCGGGGGGGATTTTAATTGTACCCTCGAGGCGAGGGACCGCACGGGTACCCAGCCGAGCCCGGCGTCGGTGGGGAAGTTGAGGGACCTGGTCGGGTCCCTCGACTTGGTGGACGTCTGGCGTAATCTCCATCCCGACTCCAGCGCCTTCACCTTTGTGAGGTCTGGGGGAGGAGCGTCCAGGATCGACCGCCTCTACATTTCCCGGGCGTACGTCTCCTGCGTTCCGACGGCTTCCGTGCGGCCGGTGCCGTGCACGGACCACCACCTGGTGTGGGCGGAGCTCGTGCCGCCGCGCGCCGGGGGGGGGCCGCGTACTGGCACTTTAACAACCTGCTGCTGGAGGACGCGCGGTTCCGGGATTCGTTCGGTCGGTTCTGGGCCGGCTGGAGAAGGAAGCAGGGGGGCTTCCCCTCCTTGAGGCTATGGTGGGATGTGGGCAAGGCTCACATCCGTCTCTTCTGTCAGGAGTACGCGAAGGGGTCGACCAAGAGGCGGGAGGCCAGGGTCGGGCAGTTGGAGAAGGAGGTGCTCGACCTGGAGTCCCGTCTCGGTCAAGTCGCCGAGGACCCGGCCCTGCGGCTGGCGTACGAAGAGAAGAAGGGCGCGCTGAAGGACCTGCGGCTCGTCGGGTCCCGAGGCGCGTACGTGAGGTCGCGGATCCAGTTCCTGCGGGACCTGGACCGCGGCTCCCCCTTCTTCTACTCGCTGGAAAAAAGACAGGGGGTCCGTAAGCAGCTTTTGGAGCTGCTGGCCGACGACGGATCTCCGGTCTCGGATCCGGAGGGAATCCGCGCGGAGACCCGCGCCTATTACGGGGCTCTGTTCTCTCCGGATCCGTCCAGCGAGGACGCGCGCAGAGTTTTGTGGGAGGACCTGCCGAAGGTCGGCCTGGAGGGCGCCGAAAAACTGGACGCTCCTCTGAGTTTGGAGGAGCTGTCCGGCGCCCTCCGCCAGCTCTCTAGGGGGAAGTCCCCGGGGCTGGACGGGCTGACCGTGGAGTTCCACAGGGCGTTCTGGGGCGTCCTGGGGGGCGACTACGTGCGGGTCCTGGGGGAATGTCTGGCGACCGGGGAGATGCCCCTCTCGTGGCGCAGGGCGGTGATCGTCCTGCTGCCTAAGAGGGGTGATCTCCGCCTCCTCAAGAACTGGCGCCCGGTCTCCCTCCTCAGCACGGATTACAAAATCCTTGCCAGGGCCATGTCTGTTCGCCTTGGCGCCGTGCTGGCCCGCATGATCCATCCCGACCAGTCCTACACGGTCCCGGGCCGGACCATTCACGATAACATCCATCTGGTCCGGGACCTGGTCCACCATTCCCAGAGGGCTGGTCTGTCGGTCGCCTTCCTTTCCCTGGATCAGGAGAAGGCGTTCGACAGGGTGGATCACGAGTATCTTTTCGGGACTCTGCGCGCTTTCGGGTTCGGGACGCATTTTGTCGCCCGGATCCGACTTCTGTACGCTGCCGCGGAGTGTCTGATTAAAGTTAACGGGTCCTTGACGGCGCCCCTTCGCTTCGGGAGGGGGGTGCGTCAGGGATGCCCCATGTCCGGCCAGTTATATGCCATTTGCGTGGAGCCTTTCCTGCGCCTCTTGCGGAAGAGGTTGGCGGGATTGGCTCTGCGAGGGCCGGGCGTGGAGGTGGTCCTCTCGGCTTACGCCGATGACGTGCTCCTCGTGGTCACGGATCCCGTTGACTTGCGGAGGATGCGGGAATGCCAGCAGATTTACTCGGACGCATCCTCCGCCAGGATCAACTGGGGGAAATGTTCTGGACTCCTGGTGGGTCAGTGGCAGGTGGACTCTCTGCCGGAGGAGTTCAGGCCCTTCGCCTGGAGTACAACGCACCTCCTCTACTTGGGAGTCTACCTCAGCCCGGCCGAGGACGCCTGGCCGGCGAACTGGCACGAGCTGGAGGCCAAAGTCGCCGCTCGCTTAGGACGCTGGACAGGATTGCTCCGAGTGTTGTCCTACAGGGGTCGGGCGTTGGTCATAAACCAACTGGTGGCCACCATGTTGTGGTACCGGTTGGTTACTCTGATCCCCCCCCCTGCGTTTGTCGCCAAGATACAGAAGAAGCTCGTCGACTTCTTCTGGAACAACAGGAGACACTGGGTCGCTGCCGCGGTTCTGAGTCTCCCGCTTAGGGAGGGCGGTCAGGCGTTGGTATGCCTCCGCACCCAGGCTGCGACTTTCCGTCTTCAGACGCTGCAGAGATACCTGTACGTCGAGAATCCTCCAAGATGGTGTGCGCTGGCGACGTATTTTTTCCGCCAGCTGCACGGCCTCAATTACGACACGCAGCTCCTGTTTTTGGAGGTGAGCGGCAGGCGTGAGAGCCTGCGGGAGCTGCCTGTCTTTTACCAGGAACTACTATGGGTTTGGAACTCCGTCGCCTCCAGGCGGAGCTCTCCCCCGTCAGGAGCGGCGGCTGTCCTCCGGGAGCCGCTGTTCAGGAATCCGCACCTCCACGTCCGCGAGTTCGGGTGGCTGGCGGAGCGCAGGGCTGTGCCTGGCAGGGTGACTAGAGTCGGGGACCTACTCGATGGCGGAGGAGCGGGCTGGATGGCGCCAGAGGAGCTGGCGCGACGCATGTCGTGGGACGACGTCCGGCTCGCGGTCAATGCCATCGGGGCGGTGAAAGCGATGTTGCCCCCCGGCGCCATGAGGTGTGTCGAGGCGGCTCGGGCACGTGGGGAGATCCCGTCCGAGCTTACTCCCGTTCGGACGGAATTCCTTATCGGCGCCTTGCCCCGAGACTCCCCTCGGGGATCGGCGCCTCACAACTTGAGCCGTCTCGAGGAAATACCCTCCGTGCTTTTTCATTCTGCGCGGAGGGGTTTCCTGTACGGGCTGCTCTTGCACACCTTCCACTTTGCCATCTTCGCCTGCCGTCCGGACACGCCGTGGCGTGCCGTTTTACCTCCGGACGGAGGCGGAGGTCCCCAATGGGGGGCTCTCTATGCGGGAGTCCTCCCCTGTTCTATCGGGGATTTGGCCTGGAGGGTGTTGCACAGAGCAGTTCCGTGCAATAGATTTTTAAGTAGGTTTACGGACTCCCAGACCGCCTGTTTGTTTTGCGGTCTGGAGGAGTCCGTCTTTCACGTTTACACGGGGTGTGAGAGGTTGCAGCCCCTCTTCCATTTTTTGAAGGGGCTGCTCCTCAAATTTTGGTTGCACTTCAGTCCCACGCTCCTGATCTACGGTCACCCCGTGCGGAGGGGAGCGGGCAGGTCGGAGGACCTCCTCGTGGGCCTGCTCCTGGGCCTGGCCAAGAAAGCCATTAATTGGTCCAGGCAGCGGGCGGTCGAGGGGGTCGTCCAGCCGGATTGCCTCCCTCTCTTCCGCGGCCACGTTCGCGGCCGGGTGGCCCTGGAGATGGAGCACGCGGTGTCCGCCGGCGAGCTCGAGCTCTTTCGAGACCGGTGGGCGCCGCGGGGACTGGAGTGCGTAGTTGGTTTAAACCACCAGATTTTAATTTAATGGGTTAAGTCTTGTTTCTGGGTTTTTTGTTAGTGTATCTGTTTAATGTATTTTTTATTGGTTTAACAAAAGAGGAGCAATGTGGTCCTAAATGATTGGTGAACACCAGAGAACGAGGAACAATTAACAAAGGAACAAGCAAGTGAAGGTTGGCATGTTCGCGCCCGGGTGGCCCTAGAGATGGAGCACGCGGTGTCCGCCGGCGCGCTCGAGCTTTTGCGTGACCGGTGGGTGCCGCGGGGACTGGAGTGCATAATTAGTTTAAATAATCAAATTTTAATTTGAGGGGTTAAGGTTTATTTAAAGGGGTATTTGATTTTTAGTTACAGTTTACTTGTTGCACACAAAGAAGCAAGTGAAGGTTGGCATGTTCGCGCCCGGGTGGCCCTAGAGATGGAGCACGCGGTGTCCGCCGGCGCGCTCGAGCTTTTGCGTGACCGGTGGGCGCCGCGGGGACTGGAGTGCATAATTAGTTTAAATAATCAAATTTTAATTTGAGGGGTTAAGGTTTTATTTAAAGGGGTACTGGATTTTAGTTAGGTTAATTTGTTTAACACACAAAGAAGCAAGTGAAGGTTGGAGCTCATTGTGTTGCAGCAGTGAGAGGAGAAGACTGTGCTGTGGCAGAGCTCCTGCTGCTGTGGGGACCACAAGGACCAGCAGCCGACATCATTTACAGAGGTGCCTGGAGAGGACGGAGGAGAGGACAGAGGAGGAGGCCAGCATTACACCTGGAGGGGCTTTCTTTCATCACTGCCTCCCAATTTGGCCTCCAGCCCAGGAGAGGGAGAGAGGAGACCAAACAGCTCCACGTGGAAGGAGGGGAGGAGCTGCAACTTGAAACAACTGCAGGTGGGTGTCTATGTGCATTTTCCCCTAAAGACTTTACATCCTAGGCGGGTGGAGGAAAGAAGACGGGCCGAAAGCCTGGCCTGGGTTGGCTGGAGCCTGCCCGGGTGAAGCTTGCTTCTATACATCGAGAAGACCTGGTGTGGGCTGAACCTGGGCTGTCTCCAGTCTACCCAGGCGAAGACATCTTCTCCCCCTGCCCGAAGAACATCGTTTAGAGACTTTTGTCATACCATCGGGGGAGTGCACCCTGCCGACACCCGCCCACCGAACAACACCCTGAGTGGGGACCCTGCCTTTGCGGCCCCCCCCTCCTTCCCGTCCCCCTCTTTCTCTCTCCTTGTCCTCTCTCTGCCTCTCCAAAAGGCACCTCTTTTATTATTTATTTTTACCAATTGAGCAGAGGGAAGGAAGGGCCCCCGCCCAATTTATTCCATCAAGGGGAGAGGTGGCCCAGTACATTTACACTCCCTCTGCTCAGGACTCTTTTTCCGAGGCCATTGAAGACCTCCAGGCCTGCGACAAAGTTGGGGTGTGTGTAGCTCTTTTTTTAAGATCCACCCCAGTATGGCATCTACATCTGCGGCGGCGACGGGGCCGGCGAGAACTTATGCGGCAGTGGCGGCCAAAGCTTCGGCCGCTCCCGCTTCCGCTGCTGCCCCGTCGCCGTTCCACCTGCTGACCGAGAAACTTGGGGTGAAGAGCTACACCCACCCCAACATGACTATTGAGGCGTGCGTAAAGGCTATGGCCGGGGTTGTCGGCCCTCCGGCCATAGTCGCCGCCTCAAAAATGTATGGGAAGGCTGTCTTTTTCCTGGAGTCCGAGCGGGCGGTGGCCCTGGCCATCGCTCAGGGGCTCACCGTGGGCGGGACTTTCCTGCCGGTGGACCCGCTGGAGGCCACCGCGCAGAGGGTGGTTTTGTCAAACGTCCCGCCCTTTATCACCTGTGAGCTCCTCCTCCCCCACCTACACCAACTCGGGGAGGTGAGGTCGGGGATTTCCCCGATCCCGCTCGGACTCCGGGAGAGCAGCCTTCGCCATGTCTTCTCCTTCCGGCGCCAGGCCTTTATCCAGCTGGCGCGGGAGGGGGAGACGGACGGGGCTTTCACGGTCCTCCACGGGGGGACCTCGTACCGCGTCTTCTGGACGACGGACGGCGTGCGGTGCCACGCCTGTAGGGAGGTGGGGCACGTGCGTAAAAACTGCCCCGCCTCCAAGGCCGCCAAGTCATCTGGCGCCGCCGCCGCTCCTCCTTCCGGGTCTAGCCGCGCCCCCGCTCGATCCAACGCTACCGGGGCGCGGTCGTCGTCGGAGGTCGATGCCACCCTGGCCTCCGGCGGGGGGGAGGAGGGAGGTCCGGTCCGAAAGAAGGCGCGGGACAAGACGCGAAACCGTGGGGTGGGTCCCCCCGCGGAGGGCGTCCCCCACGACATGGAGCCCCTGACGCCAGAGAGCGTCGCCGCGCTGATCGCGGAGTGCGGGAGGGGGGCCCTCGTGGCCGAGCCTGTGGCCGCGACCGCCGAGGCGGTAATGCCAGAACCTGCGGCCGGGCTCGGGCCCGGGGGTCCCAAAGAACTCGCTCCTCCAGAAGGAGCAGGGGAGGCCCCTGAAGAAATGGAGGCCTCCCTTTACCCCTCCGCGCTCAAAAGAAGGCGCGACCCCCTGGAAGAGGAGGAGGACCGGGAGGAGGAAGGTCCCTCCGGTCAGGGGGAGTCGTCGCCCGCCGCGGGCGCTGCGCCCCACCCCACCGCTGACACCATTACGGGCGGACGGCAGGGTTCGCCTGTCCCCGAGGAGGCTGAGGCAGAAGCGTCTGCCCAGCTCGTGCCTCCCGGGGATGGGGACGAGACCCTGCCCGTGGGGGGGGTCGCGGAACAACCCGCGACGGGTTTTTATCCAGTACTGGTGGCATTGCCCCTCGACGGGTCGGGCGGCCAGGGGACCGGGTCGGGCGGGTCGTCTGAGGACGAGCCCGCCCAGAGCGACCCGGATTTTTCCCAGGTGCTGCTCGACCTCGTCGAGGTCTGTAAAAAATTCACCCCGTCTGCTGGGTCGGAGGCCGGTGGCGTCGCAGAGGAGGGCCCTCGGTCTGTGTCTCCGGCGCCGGGCGACTTGGAGGAGGCCCGGTTTTCGTACTCTCCGGTCTCTCCGGCCTCTCCGGTCGTTCCGGCGCCTGGGGCGGAGGGGGTCTCCGAACCGCCGCCGTCATCTGGCCCGGCCCCCCTAGAGGAGCCCAGGGAGAAATCCTCCGCTACCGATCCTGGGGGTGGGATCCGGGCGGAGGCGGGGCCGGCCGTCACGGCCGAGCCGCCCGACGCGCACTGCATGGCGGACGGTTTGGCCGACGGTGGCGACCCCCCGGAGGACGGGGACTCGGTGGTAGGGGCGGAGGAGGATCTAGATGCCGTCGCCGAGGAGGCGATGGATGACCTCGCGCCCCTCGCCGGGACCCCCCTCGATCTCATTCCCGTCAGGGACCTCCGGGACTTTGTGGCCACGTGCCAGGGTCGCCGCACCACCCGGCGGGCCCTCGACAGATGGTCGGAGCTGGCGCTGCTCATCGGGTCGGCCCGCGTCGCCTACAGGACTATGGGCGAGGACGCGGGCGCGGACCCGCTCGAGCTGCGTCGGTTCCGGCTGTTTCTCACTGGGCTGCTGAGGAAGTGGCGGTCGACTAGCGGCCGCCCTTCCTTACCCCGTTAGTCATAAGTAGGGGTTGGTTGTGCTTCTGAAATGAAGATAACCATAGCCAGCCTCAACGTCAACGGCAGCAGGGAAGCTAGCCGCAGGTTTAATAACTTTTCGGTCCTTCGGGACGGGAAGTATGCGGTGTGCTTCCTGCAAGAAACCCACACCGTTCCGGGAGACGAGGCCACGTGGCTCCTGGAGTGGCAAGGAGGGGTCAACATGAGTCACCTCTCCAGTGTTTCCAGCGGGGTGGCTATCTTGTTGGCCCCGCATTTTCAGCCGGAGATCTTGGGGGTCAAGGAGCTCGTGCCGGGCCGCTTGCTCCAAGTCACCGTTCGCCTGGGGGGCGTGCCGTTCCATCTAGTGAACGTGTACGCCCCCGGGGCCGGTGCGCAGCAAGCGCGCTTCTTTGAAGAAGTGTCCACTCTTTTGGGCTCCGTCGACGCGGGCGAGTGCGTCGTCCTCGGGGGGGATTTTAATTGTACCCTCGAGGCGAGGGACCGCACGGGTACCCAGCCGAGCCCGGCGTCGGTGGGGAAGTTGAGGGACCTGGTCGGGTCCCTCGACTTGGTGGACGTCTGGCGTAATCTCCATCCCGACTCCAGCGCCTTCACCTTTGTGAGGTCTGGGGGAGGAGCGTCCAGGATCGACCGCCTCTACATTTCCCGGGCGTACGTCTCCTGCGTTCCGACGGCTTCCGTGCGGCCGGTGCCGTGCACGGACCACCACCTGGTGTGGGCGGAGCTCGTGCCGCCGCGCGCCGGGGGGGGGTCCGCGTACTGGCACTTTAACAACCTGCTGCTGGAGGACGCGCGGTTCCGGGATTCGTTCGGTCGGTTCTGGGCCGGCTGGAGAAGGAAGCAGGGGGGCTTCCCCTCCTTGAGGCTATGGTGGGATGTGGGCAAGGCTCACATCCGTCTCTTCTGTCAGGAGTACGCGAAGGGGTCGACCAAGAGGCGGGAGGCCAGGGTCGGGCAGTTGGAGAAGGAGGTGCTCGACCTGGAGTCCCGTCTCGGTTAAGTCGCCGAGGACCCGGCCCTGCGGCTGGCGTACGAAGAGAAGAAGGGTGCGCTGAAGGACCTGCGGCTCGTCGGGTCCCGAGGCGCGTACGTGAGGTCGCGGATCCAGTTCCTGCGGGACCTGGACCGCGGCTCCCCCTTCTTCTACTCGCTGGAAAAAAGACAGGGGGTCCGTAAGCAGCTTTTGGAGCTGCTGGCCGACGACGGATCTCCGGTCTCGGATCCGGAGGGAATCCGCGCGGAGACCCGCGCCTATTACGGGGCTCTGTTCTCTCCGGATCCGTCCAGCGAGGACGCGCGCAGAGTTTTGTGGGAGGACCTGCCGAAGGTCGGCCTGGAGGGCGCCGAAAAACTGGACGCTCCTCTGAGTTTGGAGGAGCTGTCCGGCGCCCTCCGCCAGCTCTCTAGGGGGAAGTCCCCGGGGCTGGATGGGCTGACCGTGGAGTTCCACAGGGCGTTCTGGGGCGTCCTGGGGGGCGACTACGTGCGGGTCCTGGGGGAATGTCTGGCGACCGGGGAGATGCCCCTCTCGTGGCGCAGGGCGGTGATCGTCCTGCTGCCTAAGAGGGGTGATCTCCGCCTCCTCAAGAACTGGCGCCCGGTCTCCCTCCTCAGCACGGATTACAAAATCTTTGCCAGGGCCATGTCTGTTCGCCTTGGCGCCGTGCTGGCCCGCCTGATCCATCCCGACCAGTCCTACACGGTCCCGGGCCGGACCATTCACGATAACATCCATCTGGTCCGGGACCTGGTCCACCATTCCCAGAGGGCTGGTCTGTCGGTCGCCTTCCTTTCCCTGGATCAGGAGAAGGCGTTCGACAGGGTGGATCACGAGTATCTTTTCGGGACTCTGCGCGCTTTCGGGTTCGGGACGCATTTTGTCGCCCGGATCCGACTTCTGTACGCTGCCGCGGAGTGTCTGATTAAAGTTAACGGGTCCTTGACGGCGCCCCTTCGCTTCGGGAGGGGGGTGCGTCAGGGATGCCCCATGTCCGGCCAGTTATATGCCATTTGCGTGGAGCCTTTCCTGCGCCTCTTGCGGAAGAGGTTGGCGGGATTGGCTCTGCGAGGGCCGGGCGTGGAGGTGGTCCTCTCGGCTTACGCCGATGACGTGCTCCTCGTGGTCACGGATCCCGTTGACTTGCGGAGGATGCGGGAATGCCAGCAGATTTACTCGGACGCATCCTCCGCCAGGATCAACTGGGGGAAATGTTCTGGACTCCTGGTGGGTCAGTGGCAGGTGGACTCTCTGCCGGAGGAGTTCAGGCCCTTCGCCTGGAGTACAACGCACCTCCTCTACTTGGGAGTCTACCTCAGCCCGGCCGAGGACGCCTGGCCGGCGAACTGGCACGAGCTGGAGGCCAAAGTCGCCGCTCGCTTAGGACGCTGGACAGGATTGCTCCGAGTGTTGTCCTACAGGGGTCGGGCGTTGGTCATAAACCAACTGGTGGCCGCCATGTTGTGGTACCGGTTGGTTACTCTGATCCCCCCCCCTGCGTTTGTCGCCAAGATACAGAAGAAGCTCGTCGACTTCTTCTGGAACAACAGGAGACACTGGGTCGCTGCCGCGGTTCTGAGTCTCCCGCTTAGGGAGGGCGGTCAGGCGTTGGTGTGCCTCCGCACCCAGGCTGCGACTTTCCGTCTTCAGACGCTGCAGAGATACCTGTACGTCGAGAATCCTCCAAGATGGTGTGCGCTGGCGACGTATTTTTTCCGCCAGCTGCACGGCCTCAATTACGACACGCAGCTCCTGTTTTTGGAGGTGAGCGGCAGGCGTGAGAGCCTGCGGGAGCTGCCTGTCTTTTACCAGGAACTACTATGGGTTTGGAACTCCGTCGCCTCCAGGCGGAGCTCTCCCCCGTCAGGAGCGGCGGCTGTCCTCCGGGAGCCGCTGTTCAGGAATCCGCACCTCCACGTCCGCGAGTTCGGGTGGCTGGCGGAGCGCAGGGCTGTGCCTGGCAGGGTGACTAGAGTCGGGGACCTACTCGATGGCGGAGGAGCGGGCTGGATGGCGCCAGAGGAGCTGGCGCGACGCATGTCGTGGGACAACGTCCGGCTCGCGGTCAATGCCATCGGGGCGGTGAAAGCGATGTTGCGCCACGAGGTGTGTCGAGGCGGCTCGGGCACGTGGGGAGATCCCGTCCGAGCTTACTCCCGTTCGGACGGAATTCCTTATCGGCGCCTTGCCCCGAGACTCCCCTCGGGGATCGGCGCCTCACAACTTGAGCCGTCTCGAGGAAATACCCTCCGTGCTTTTTCATTCTGCGCGGAGGGGTTTCCTGTACGGGCTGCTCTTGCACACCTTCCACTTTGCCATCTTCGCCTGCCGTCCGGACACGCCGTGGCGTGCCGTTTTACCTCCGGACGGAGGCGGAGGTCCCCAATGGGGGGCTCTCTATGCGGGAGTCCTCCCCTGTTCTATCGGGGATTTGGCCTGGAGGGTGTTGCACAGAGCAGTTCCGTGCAATAGATTTTTAAGTAGGTTTACGGACTCCCAGACCGCTTGTTTGTTTTGCGGTCTGGAGGAGTCCGTCTTTCACGTGTACACGGGGTGTGAGAGGTTGCAGCCCCTCTTCCATTATTTGAAGGGGCTGCTCCTCAAATTTTGGTTGCACTTCAGTCCCACGCTCTTGATCTACGGTCACCCGGTGCGGAGGGGAGCGGGCAGGTCGGAGGACCTCCTCGTGGGTCTGCTCCTGGGCCTGGCCAAGAAAGCCATTAATTGGTCCAGGCAGCGGGCGGTCGAGGGGGTCGTCCGGCCGGATTGCCTCCCTCTCTTCCGCGGCCACGTTCGCGGCCGGGTGGCCCTGGAGATGGAGCACGCGGTGTCCGCCGGCGAGCTCGAGCTTTTTTGAGACCGGTGGGCGCCACGGGGACTGGAGTGCGTAGTGGGTTTAAACCACCAGATTTTAATTTAAGGGGTTAAGTTTTGTTTCGGGGTTTATTGGATTGGGTGTATTTGTTTAATGTTTTTGTTTTATTGGTTTAAAAAAAAAAAAAGAGCAATGTGGTCCTAAATGATTGGTGAACACCAGAGAACGAGGAACAATTAACAAAGGAACAAGCAAGTGAAGGTTGGCATGTTCGCGCCCGGGTGGCCCTAGAGATGGAGCACGCGGTGTCCGCCGGCGCGCTCGAGCTTTTGCGTGACCGGTGGGTGCCGCGGGGACTGGAGTGCATAATTAGTTTAAATAATCAAATTTTAATTTGAGGGGTTAAGGTTTATTTAAAGGGGTATTTGATTTTTAGTTACAGTTTACTTGTTGCACACAAAGAAGCAAGTGAAGGTTGGCATGTTCGCGCCCGGGTGGCCCTAGAGATGGAGCACGCGGTGTCCGCCGGCGCGCTCGAGCTTTTGCGTGACCGGTGGGCGCCGCGGGGACTGGAGTGCATAATTAGTTTAAATAATCAAATTTTAATTTGAGGGGTTAAGGTTTTATTTAAAGGGGTACTGGATTTTAGTTAGGTTAATTTGTTTAACACACAAAGAAGCAAGTGAAGGTTGGAGCTCATTGTGTTGCAGCAGTGAGAGGAGAAGACTGTGCTGTGGCAGAGCTCCTGCTGCTGTGGGGACCACAAGGACCAGCAGCCGACATCATTTACAGAGGTGCCTGGAGAGGACGGAGGAGAGGACAGAGGAGGAGGCCAGCATTACACCTGGAGGGGCTTTCTTTCATCACTGCCTCCCAATTTGGCCTCCAGCCCAGGAGAGGGAGAGAGGAGACCAAACAGCTCCACGTGGAAGGAGGGGAGGAGCTGCAACTTGAAACAACTGCAGGTGGGTGTCTATGTGCATTTTCCCCTAAAGACTTTACATCCTAGGCGGGTGGAGGAAAGAAGACGGGCCGAAAGCCTGGCCTGGGTTGGCTGGAGCCTGCCCGGGTGAAGCTTGCTTCTATACATCGAGAAGACCTGGTGTGGGCTGAACCTGGGCTGTCTCCAGTCTACCCAGGCGAAGACATCTTCTCCCCCTGCCCGAAGAACATCGTTTAGAGACTTTTGTCATACCATCGGGGGAGTGCACCCTGCCGACACCCGCCCACCGAACAACACCCTGAGTGGGGACCCTGCCTTTGCGGCCCCCCCCTCCTTCCCATCCCCCTCTTTCTCTCTCCTTGTCCTCTCTCTGCCTCTCCAAAAGGCACCTCTTTTATTATTTATTTTTACCAATTGAGCAGAGGGAAGGAAGGGCCCCCGCCCAATTTATTCCATCAAGGGGAGAGGTGGCCCAGTACATTTACACTCCCTCTGCTCAGGACTCTTTTTCCGAGGCCATTGAAGACCTCCAGGCCTGCGACAAAGTTGGGGTGTGTGTAGCTCTTTTTTTAAGATCCACCCCAGTATGGCATCTACATCTGCGGCGGCGACGGGGCCGGCGAGAACTTATGCGGCAGTGGCGGCCAAAGCTTCGGCCGCTCCCGCTTCCGCTGCTGCCCCGTCGCCGTTCCGCCTGCTGACTGAGAAACTTGGGGTGAAGAGCTACACCCACCCCAACATGACTATTGAGGCGTGCGTAAAGGCTATGGCCGGGGTTGTCGGCCCTCCGGCCATAGTCGCCGCCTCAAAAATGTATGGGAAGGCTGTCTTTTTCCTGGAGTCCGAGCGGGCGGTGGCCCTGGCCATCGCTCAGGGGCTCACCGTGGGCGGGACTTTCCTGCCGGTGGACCCGCTGGAGGCCACCGCGCAGAGGGTGGTTTTGTCAAACGTCCCGCCCTTTATCACCTGTGAGCTCCTCCTCCCCCACCTACACCAACTCGGGGAGGTGAGGTCGGGGATTTCCCCGATCCCGCTCGGACTCCGGGAGAGCAGCCTTCGCCATGTCTTCTCCTTCCGGCGCCAGGCCTTTATCCAGCTGGCGCGGGAGGGGGAGACGGACGGGGCTTTCACGGTCCTCCACGGGGGGACCTCGTACCGCGTCTTCTGGACGACGGACGGCGTGCGGTGCCACGCCTGTAGGGAGGTGGGGCACGTGCGTAAAAACTGCCCCGCCTCCAAGGCCGCCAAGTCATCTGGCGCCGCCGCCGCTCCTCCTTCCGGGTCTAGCCGCGCCCCCGCTCGATCCAACGCTACCGGGGCGCGGTCGTCGTCGGAGGTCGATGCCATCCTGGCCTCCGGCGGGGGGGAGGAGGGAGGTCCGGTCCGAAAGAAGGCGCGGGACAAGACGCGAAACCGTGGGGTGGGTCCCCCCGCGGAGGGCGTCCCCCACGACATGGAGCCCCTGACGCCGGAGAGCGTCGCCGCGCTGATCGCGGAGTGCGGAGGGGGGGGGGCCCTCGTGGCCGAGCCCGTGGCCGCGACCGCCGAGGCGGTAATGCCAGAACCTGCGGCCGGGCTCGGGCCCGGGGGTCCCAAAGAACTCGCTCCTCCAGAAGGAGCAGGGGAGGCCCCTGAAGAAATGGAGGCCTCCCTTTACCCCTCCGCGCTCAAAAGAAGGCGCGACCCCCTGGAAGAGGAGGAGGACCGGGAGGAGGAAGGTCCCTCCGGTCAGGGGGAGTCGTCGCCCGCCGCGGGCGCTGCGCCCCACCCCACCGCTGACACCATTACGGGCGGACGGCAGGGTTCGCCTGTCCCCGAGGAGGCTGAGGCAGAAGCGTCTGCCCAGCTCGTGCCTCCCGGGGATGGGGACGAGACCCTGCCCGTGGGGGGGGTCGCGGAACAACCCGCGACGGGTTTTTATCCAGTACTGGTGGCATTGCCCCTCGACGGGTCGGGCGGCCAGGGGACCGGGTCGGGCGGGTCGTCTGAGGACGAGCCCGCCCAGAGCGACCCGGATTTTTCCCAGGTGCTGCTCGACCTCGTCGAGGTCTGTAAAAAATTCACCCCGTCTGCTGGGTCGGAGGCCGGTGGCGTCGCAGAGGAGGGCCCTCGGTCTGTGTCTCCGGCGCCGGGCGACTTGGAGGAGGCCCGGTTTTCGTACTCTCCGGTCTCTCCGGCCTCTCCGGTCGTTCCGGCGCCTGTGGCGGAGGGGGTCTCCGAACCGCCGCCGTCATCTGGCCCGGCCCCCCTAGAGGAGCCCAGGGAGAAATCCTCCGCTACCGATCCTGGGGGTGGGATCCGGGCGGAGGCGGGGCCGGCCGTCACGGCCGAGCCGCCCGATGCGCACTGCGTGGCGGACGGTTTGGCCGACGGTGGCGACCCCCCGGAGGAGGACGGGGACTCGGTGGTAGGGGCGGAGGAGGATCTAGATGCCGTCGCCGAGGAGGCGATGGATGACCTCGCGCTCCTCGCCGGGACCCCCCTCGATCTCATTCCCGTCAGGGACCTCCGGGACTTTGTGGCCACGTGCCAGGGTCGCCGCACTACCCGGCGGGCCCTCGACAGATGGTCGGAGCTGGCGCTGCTCATCGGGTCGGCCCGCGTCGCCTACAGGACTATGGGCGAGGACGCGGGCGCGGACCCGCTCGAGCTGCGTCGGTTCCGGCTCTTTCTCACTGGGCTGCTGAGGAAGTGGCGGTCGACTAGCGGCCGCCCTTCCTTACCCCGTTAGTCATAAGTAGGGGTTGGTTGTGCTTCTGAAATGAAGATAACCATAGCCAGCCTCAACGTCAACGGCAGCAGGGAAGCTAGCCGCAGGTTTAATAACTTTTCGGTCCTTCGGGACGGGAAGTATGCGGTGTGCTTCCTGCAAGAAACCCACACCGTTCCGGGAGACGAGGCCACGTGGCTCCTGGAGTGGCAAGGAGGGGTCAACATGAGTCACCTCTCCAGTGTTTCCAGTGGGGTGGCTATCTTGTTGGCCCCGCATTTTCAGCCGGAGATCTTGGGGGTCAAGGAGCTCGTGCCGGGCCGCTTGCTCCAGGTCACCGTTCGCCTGGGGGGCGTGCCGTTCCATCTAGTGAACGTGTACGCCCCCGGGGCCGGTGCGCAGCAAGCGCGCTTCTTTGAAGAAGTGTCCACTCTTTTGGGCTCCGTCGACGCGGGCGAGTGCGTCGTCCTCGGGGGGGATTTTAATTGTACCCTCGAGGCGAGGGACCGCACGGGTACCCAGCCGAGCCCGGCGTCGGTGGGGAAGTTGAGGGACCTGGTCGGGTCCCTCGACTTGGTGGACGTCTGGCGTAATCTCCATCCCGACTCCAGCGCCTTCACCTTTGTGAGGTCTGGGGGAGGAGCGTCCAGGATCGACCGCCTCTACATTTCCCGGGCGTACGTCTCCTGCGTTCCGACGGCTTCCGTGCGGCCGGTGCCGTGCACGGACCACCACCTGGTGTGGGCGGAGCTCGTGCCGCCGCGCGCCGGGGGGGGGTCCGCGTACTGGCACTTTAACAACCTGCTGCTGGAGGACGCGCGGTTCCGGGATTCGTTCGGTCGGTTCTGGGCCGGCTGGAGAAGGAAGCAGGGGGGCTTCCCCTCCTTGAGGCTATGGTGGGATGTGGGCAAGGCTCACATCCGTCTCTTCTGTCAGGAGTACGCGAAGGGGTCGACCAAGAGGCGGGAGGCCAGGGTCGGGCAGTTGCACACAAAGAAGCAAGTGAAGGTTGGCATGTTCGCGCCCGGGTGGCCCTAGAGATGGAGCACGCGGTGTCCGCCGGCGCGCTCGAGCTTTTGCGTGACCGGTGGGCGCCGCGGGGACTGGAGTGCATAATTAGTTTAAATAATCAAATTTTAATTTGAGGGGTTAAGGTTTTATTTAAAGGGGTACTGGATTTTAGTTAGGTTAATTTGTTTAACACACAAAGAAGCAAGTGAAGGTTGGAGCTCATTGTGTTGCAGCAGTGAGAGGAGAAGACTGTGCTGTGGCAGAGCTCCTGCTGCTGTGGGGACCACAAGGACCAGCAGCCGACATCATTTACAGAGGTGCCTGGAGAGGACGGAGGAGAGGACAGAGGAGGAGGCCAGCATTACACCTGGAGGGGCTTTCTTTCATCACTGCCTCCCAATTTGGCCTCCAGCCCAGGAGAGGGAGAGAGGAGACCAAACAGCTCCACGTGGAAGGAGGGGAGGAGCTGCAACTTGAAACAACTGCAGGTGGGTGTCTATGTGCATTTTCCCCTAAAGACTTTACATCCTAGGCGGGTGGAGGAAAGAAGACGGGCCGAAAGCCTGGCCTGGGTTGGCTGGAGCCTGCCCGGGTGAAGCTTGCTTCTATACATCGAGAAGACCTGGTGTGGGCTGAACCTGGGCTGTCTCCAGTCTACCCAGGCGAAGACATCTTCTCCCCCTGCCCGAAGAACATCGTTAGAGACTTTTGTCATACCATCGGGGGAGTGCACCCTGCCGACACCCACCCACCGAACAACACCCTGAGTGGGGACCCTGCCTTTGCGGCCCCCCCCTCCTTCCCGTCCCCCTCTTTCTCTCTCCTTGTCCTCTCTCTGCCTCTCCAAAAGGCACCTCTATTATTATTTTTACTAATTGCCCATTGAGCAGAGGGAAGGAAGGGCCCCCCTCCCAATTAATTCCATCAAGGGGAGAGGCGGGCCAGTTAATTTACACTCCCTCTGCTCTGGGAAGACATCGAAAACCAAGGCCATTAACATCTTCAGGCCTGTGACTTTTGGGGTGTGTGTAGCTCTTTTTTAAGATCCACCCCACTATGGCATCTACATCCGCGGCGGCGACGGGGCCGGCGAGAACTTATGCGGCAGTGGCGGCCAAAGCTGCGGCCGCTCCCGCTTCCGCTGCTGCCCCGTCGCCGTTCCGCCTGCTGACCGAGAAGCTTGGGGTGAAGAGCTACACCCACCCCAACATGACTATTGAGGCGTGCGTAAAGGCTATGGCCGGGGTTGTCGGCCCTCCGGCCATAGTCGCCGCCTCAAAAATGTATGGGAAGGCTGTCTTTTTCCTGGAGTCCGAGCGGGCGGTGGCCCTGGCCATCGCTCAGGGGCTCACCGTGGGCTGGACTTTCCTGCCGGTGGACCCGCTGGAGGCCACCGCGCAGAGGGTCGTCCTATCAAACGTCCCGCCCTATATCGCCGGTGAGCTCCTCCTCCCCCACCTACGTCAACTCGGGGAGGTGAGGTCGGGGATTTCCCCGATCCCGCTCGGGCTCCGGGAAAGCAGCCTTCGCCATGTCTTCTCCTTCCGGCGCCAGGCTTTCGTTCAGCTGGCGCGGGAGGGGGAGATGGACGGGGCTTTCACGGTCCTCCATGGGGGGACCCCGCACCGCGTCTTCTGGACGGCGGACGGCGTGCGGTGCCACGCCTGTAGGGAGGTGGGGCACGTGCGCAAAAACTGCCCCGCCTCCAAGGCCGCCAAGTCATCCGGCGTGGCCAAGGCTGGCGCCGCCGCCACTCCTCCTTCCGGGTCTAGCCGCGCCCCCGCTCAATCCAACGCTACCGGGGCGCGGTCGTCGTCGGTGGCCGACGACATCCAGGCCTCCGGCGGGGGGGAGGAGGGAGGTCCGGTCAGAAAGAAGGCGCAGGATAAGACCAGAAACCGTAGGGTGGGTCCCCCCGCGGAGGGCGTCCCCCTGAATTTGGAGGCCCTGACGCCCGAGCGCATAATCGCGATAATCGCGGAGTGCGGAGGTGGGGGGGACCTCGTGCCCGAGCCTGTGGCCGCGACCGCCGAGGCGGTCACGCCAGAACCTGCGGCCGGGCTCGGGCCCGGGGGACCCAAAGAACTCGCTCCATCAGAGGAAGCAGGGGAGGCCCCTGAAGAAATGGAGGCCTCCCTTTACCCCTCCGCGCTCAAAAGAAGGCGCGACTCCCTGGACGAGGAGGAAGACCGGGAGGTGGAAGGTCCCT
The DNA here is from genome assembly GCF_052327205.1 of Somniosus microcephalus. Classification (NCBI taxonomy): domain Eukaryota; kingdom Metazoa; phylum Chordata; class Chondrichthyes; order Squaliformes; family Somniosidae; genus Somniosus; species Somniosus microcephalus. The sequence goes on along the minus strand of NC_141010.1, from coordinate 53,810,578 downwards.
CCGGTCGGGGGGAGTCGTCGCCCGCCGCGGGCGCTGCGCCCCACCCCACCGCTAACACCATCGGCGAACGGCAGGGGTCGCCTGCCCCGGGGAGGCTGAGGCAGAAGCGTCTGCCCAGCTCGTGCCTCCCGGGGATGGGGACGAGACCCTGCCCGTGGGGGGGGTCGCGGAACAACCCGCGGCGGTTGTAGATCCACTGTTGGTGGCATTGCCCCTCGACGGGTCGGGCGGCCAGGGGACCGGGTCGGGCGAGTCGTCTGAGGACGAGCTCGCCCAGAACGGCCCGGATTTTTCCCAGGTGCTGCTCGACCTCGTCGAGGTATGTAAAAATTTCACCCCGTCTGCTGGGTCGGAGGCCGGTGGCGTCGCAGAGGAGGGCCCTCGGTCTGTGTCTCCGGCGCCGGGCGACTTGGAGGAGGCCCGGTTTTCGTATTCTCCGGTCTCTCCGGCCTCTCCGGTCGTTCCGGCGCCTGGGGCGGAGGGGGTCTCCGAACCGCCGCCATCTTCTGGCCCGGCCCCCCTAGAGGAGCCCAGGGAGAAATCCTCCGCTACCGATCCTGGGGGTGGGATCCGGGCGGAGGCGGGGCCGGCCGTCACGGCCGAGCCGCCCGATGCGCACTGCGTGGCGGACGGTTTGGCCGACGGTGGCGACCCCCCGGAGGAGGACGGGGACTCGGTGGTAGGGGCGGAGGAGGATCTAGATGCCGTCGCCGAGGAGGCGATGGATGACCTCGCGCCCCTCGCCGGGACCCCCCTCGATCTCATTTCCGTCAGGGACCTCCGGGACTTTGTGGCCACGTGCCAGGGTCGACGCACCACCCGGCGGGCCCTCGATAGATGGTCGGAGCTGGCGCTGCTCATCGGGTCGGCCCGCGTCGCCTACAGGACTATGGGCGAGGACGCGGGCGCGGACCCGCTCGAGCTGCGTCGGTTCCGGCTGTTTCTCACTGGGCTGCTGAGGAAGTGGCGGTCGACTAGCGGCCGCCCTTCCTTACCCCGTTAGTCGTAAGTAGGGGTTGGTTGTGCTTCTGAAATGAAGATAACCATAGCCAGCCTCAACGTCAACGGCAGCAGGGAAGCTAGCCGCAGATTTAATAACTTTTCGGTCCTTCGGGACGGGAAGTATGCGGTGTGCTTCCTGCAAGAAACCCACACCGTTCCGGGAGACGAGGCCACGTGGCTCCTGGAGTGGCAAGGAGGGGTCAACATGAGTCACCTCTCCAGTGTTTCCAGTGGGGTGGCTATCTTGTTGGCCCCGCATTTTCAGCCGGAGATCTTGGGGGTCAAGGAGCTCGTGCCGGGCCCCTTGCTCCAGGTCACCGTTCGCCTGGGGGGCGTGCCGTTCCATCTAGTGAACGTGTACGCCCCCGGGGCCGGTGCGCAGCAAGCGCGCTTCTTTGAAGAAGTGTCCACTCTTTTGGGCTCCGTCGACGCGGGCGAGTGCGTCGTCCTCGGGGGGGATTTTAATTGTACCCTCGAGGCGAGGGACCGCACGGGTACCCAGCCGAGCCCGGCGTCGGTGGGGAAGTGGAGGGACCTGGTCGGGTCCCTCGACTTGGTGGACGTCTGGCGTAATCTCCATCCCGACTCCAGCGCCTTCACCTTTGTGAGGTCTGGGGGAGGAGCGTCCAGGATCGACCGCCTCTACATTTCCCGGGCGTACGTCTCCTGTGTTCCGACGGCTTCCGTGCGGCCGGTGCCGTGCACGGACCACCACCTGGTGTGGGCGGAGCTCGTGCCGCCGCGCGCCGGGGGGGGGGGGTCCGCGTACTGGCACTTTAACAACCTGCTGCTGGAGGACGCGCGGTTCCGGGATTCGTTCGGTCGGTTCTGGGCCGGCTGGAGAAGGAAGCAGGGGGGCTTCCCCTCCTTGAGGCTATGGTGGGATGTGGGCAAGGCTCACATCCGTCTCTTCTGTCAGGAGTACGCGAAGGGGTCGACCAAGAGGCGGGAGGCCCGGGTCGGGCAGTTGGAGAAGGAGGTGCTCGACCTGGAGTCCCGTCTCGGTCAAGTCGCCGAGGACCCGGCCCTGCGGCTGGCGTACGAAGAGAAGAAGGGCGCGCTGAAGGACCTGCGGCTCGTCGGGTCCCGAGGCGCGTACGTGAGGTCGCGGATCCAGTTCCTGCGGGACCTGGACCGCGGCTCCCCCTTCTTCTACTCGCTGGAAAAAAGACAGGGGGTCCGTAAGCAGCTTTTGGAGCTGCTGGCCGACGACGGATCTCCGGTCTCGGATCCGGAGGGAATCCGCGCGGAGACCCGCGCCTATTACGGGGCTCTGTTCTCTCCGGATCCGTCCAGCGAGGACGCGCGCAGAGTTTTGTGGGAGGACCTGCCGAAGGTCGGCCTGGAGGGCGCCGAAAAACTGGACGCTCCTCTGAGTTTGGAGGAGCTGTCCGGCGCCCTCCGCCAGCTCTCTAGGGGGAAGTCCCCGGGGCTGGACGGGCTGACCGTGGAGTTCCACAGGGCGTTCTGGGGCGTCCTGGGGGGCGACTACGTGCGGGTCCTGGGGGAATGTCTGGCGACCGGGGAGATGCCCCTCTCGTGGCGCAGGGCGGTGATCGTCCTGCTGCCTAAGAGGGGTGATCTCCGCCTCCTCAAGAACTGGCGCCCGGTCTCCCTCCTCAGCACGGATTACAAAATCTTTGCCAGGGCCATGTCTGTTCGCCTTGGCGCCGTGCTGGCCCGCATGATCCATCCCGACCAGTCCGACACGGTCCCGGGCCGGACCATTCACGATAACATCCATCTGGTCCGGGACCTGGTCCACCATTCCCAGAGGGCTGGTCTGTCGGTCGCCTTCCTTTCCCTGGATCAGGAGAAGGCGTTCGACAGGGTGGATCACGAGTATCTTTTCGGGACTCTGCGCGCTTTCGGGTTCGGGACGCATTTTGTCGCCCGGATCCGACTTCTGTACGCTGCCGCGGAGTGTCTGATTAAAGTTAACGGGTCCTTGACGGCGCCCCTTCGCTTCGGGAGGGGGGTGCGTCAGGGATGCCCCATGTCCGGCCAGTTATACGCCATTTGCGTGGAGCCTTTCCTGCGCCTCTTGCGGAAGAGGTTGGCGGGATTGGCTCTGCGAGGGCCGGGCGTGGAGGTGGTCCTCTCGGCTTACGCCGATGACGTGCTCCTCGTGGTCACGGATCCCGTTGACTTGCGGAGGATGCGGGAATGCCAGCAGATTTACTCGGACGCATCCTCCGCCAGGATCAACTGGGGGAAATGTTCTGGACTCCTGGTGGGTCAGTGGCAGGTGGACTCTCTGCCGGAGGAGTTCAGGCCCTTCGCCTGGAGTACAACGCACCTCCTCTACTTGGGAGTCTACCTCAGCCCGGCCGAGGACGCCTGGCCGGCGAACTGGCACGAGCTGGAGGCCAAAGTCACCGCTCGCTTAGGACGCTGGACAGGATTGCTCCGAGTGTTGTCCTACAGGGGTCGGGCGTTGGTCATAAACCAACTGGTGGCCGCCATGTTGTGGTACCGGTTGGTTACTCTGATCCCCCCCCCCTGCGTTTGTCGCCAAGATACAGAAGAAGCTCGTCGACTTCTTCTGGAACAACAGGAGACACTGGGTCGCTGCCGCGGTTCTGAGTCTCCCGCTTAGGGAGGGCGGTCAGGCGTTGGTGTGCCTCCGCACCCAGGCTGCGACTTTCCGTCTTCAGACGCTGCAGAGATACCTGTACGTCGAGAATCCTCCAAGATGGTGTGCGCTGGCGACGTATTTTTTCCGCCAGCTGCACGGCCTCAATTACGACACGCAGCTCCTGTTTTTGGAGGTGAGCGGCAGGCGTGAGAGCCTGCGGGAGCTGCCTGTCTTTTACCAGGAACTACTATGGGTTTGGAATCACGTCGCCTCCAGGCGGAGCTCTCCCCCGTCAGGAGTGGCGGCTGTCCTCCGGGAGCCGCTGTTCAGGAATCCGCACCTCCACGTCCGCGAGTTCGGGTGGCTGGCGGAGCGCAGGGCTGTGCCTGGCAGGGTGACTAGAGTCGGGGACCTACTCGATGGCGGAGGAGCGGGCTGGATGGCGCCAGAGGAGCTGGCGCGACGCATGTCGTGGGACAACGTCCGGCTCGCGGTCAATGCAATCGGGGCGGTGAAAGCGATGTTGCCCCCCGGCGCCACGAGGTGTGTCGAGGCGGCTCGGGCACGTGGGGAGATCCCGTCCGAGCTTACTCCCGTTCGGATGGAATTCCTTATCGGCGCCTTGCCCCGAGACTCCCCTCGGGGATCGGCGCCTCACAACTTGAGCCGTCTCGAGGAAATACCCTCCGTGCTTTTTCATTCTGCGCGGAGGGGTTTCCTGTACGGGCTGCTCTTGCACACCTTCCACTTTGCCATCTTTGCCTGCCGTCCGGACACGCCGTGGCGTGCCGTTTTACCTCCGGACGGAGGCGGAGGACCCCAATGGGGGGCTCTCTATGCGGGAGTCCTCCCCTGTTCTATCGGGGATTTGGCCTGGAGGGTGTTGCACAGAGCAGTTCCGTGCAATAGATTTTTAAATAGGTTTACGGACTCCCAGACCTCCTGTTTGTTTTGCGGTCTGGAGGAGTCCGTCTTTCACATTTACACGGGGTGTGAGAGGTTGCAGCCCCTCTTCCATTTTTTGAAGGGGCTGCTCCTCAAATTTTGGTTGCACTTCAGTCCCACGCTCCTGATCTACGGTCACCCCGTGCGGAGGGGAGCGGGCAGGTCGGAGGACCTCCTCGTGGGTCTGCTCCTGGGCCTGGCCAAGAAAGCCATTAATTGGTCCAGGCAGCGGGCGGTCGAGGGGGTCGTCCGGCCGGATTGCCTCCCTCTCTTCCGCGGCCACGTTCGCGGCCGGGTGGCCCTGGAGATGGAGCACGCGGTGTCCGCCGGCGAGCTCGAGCTTTTTCGTGACCGGTGGGCGCCGCGGGGTCTGGAGTGCATAATTGGTTTAAACAACCAAACTTTAATTTAATGGGTTAAATTTTGTTTTGGGGTTTATTGGATTGGGTGTATTTGTTTAATGTTTTTGTTTTATTGATTTAAAAAAAAGAGGAGCAATGTGGTCCTAAATGATTGGTACAGACACACAGAAAACAACTTAGAGATAAATACATAAAAAGGTAACTTAGAGAATATAGAAGAAAGCTCGGAGGGAGTGGAAGGATAAGTAATGTTTTACAACTGTTCATAAATTTATGATCTATATTCTATTAATATTACAGGACTATAGCAACTCCTAATATCCCCGTACCATTTTTAACATTGAGTATTGAAATTTACAGTGTGTGAGATGAAATGTTAAACAATTGAAAGGGTTAAGGATGACTTGACAGGAGGATATAAGTCAGCTTTTGTTGCCACCTCCTGCTCAAATACTATGTGCAGCCATTTGAGTCTTGTTACTGCCTCAACAGCAACAACTTTTAATTGTACAGCGCCTTTAATGTAGGAAAACATCCCAAGGGGCTTCACAGAGGTGTGAGGAAAAACATACATCGCGCCAAGGAAGGAGATATTAGGAGGAGGCTTGGTCAAAGAGCTGGGTTTATGGAGGGCCTCAAAGGAGGAGAAGGTGGCAGAGGGTTTAGGGAGGGATGCTTGAAGGACTTAGATGGCTGAAGGTATGGCTGCCATCGGTGTGGCAAAGAGGGGGCGAAGCACTAGATGCCAGAGTAAGAGGAACAGAGAGTTTGAGGTTGGGGGGCGGTGGGATAGTAGAAATGGAGGGGTTTCAGTGATAGGAAGGGGCGAGGCCATGAAGGCATTTAAATATGAGGATGAGAATATTAAAGTTCAGGTGTTGGGGGCCTGGCAGGCAATACAGGTCACCGAGGACAGGAGTGATGGGCGAGCAGGACTTGGTGTAGGGGATGAGCAGCAGAGTTTTGGATCAGCTGGGTTTATGGAGGCCAGAGGGTGGGAGGCCAACCAGGAGAATATTGGTGTAATCAAGTGTGGAGGTGAGTTTCAACATGGAGTAGAGATGGATGGGAAACACTGAGGTACGGTAGTGTAGTGGTTATGTTTCTGGACTAATAATCCACAGAACGTGATTTCAAATCCCACCACGGCAGTTTGGGCATTTGAACTCGGTGTAAAAACCTGGGAATGAAAGTGACCATGAAGCTGTTGGATTGCTGTAAATAATCAATTCATGCCCTTTAGGGAAGGAAACCTGCCATCCTTACCCCATCTGGCCTATATGTGACTCCAGTCCCATACCAATGTGTTTGCCTCTTAACTGGCTTCTGAATTGGACTAGCAAGTCTCTCGGCTGCAAAGGACTGGAGTGGTTGAAGAAGAAGGCCCACCACCACTGCCACCTTTGCAGGGCTACTAGGATGGGCAATAAATGCCTGCTTTGGTCAATCATTCTCAATCAGTTTGTCTGCCCACTGTCCAATTCTGTCTATATCACCCACAGTTCTTCACATGTTGCTTTCCTGTCAAGAGAAGAGTTAATCACCTGACTGTCATCCGCGGCTCAGTGGGGAGCACACTCACCTCTGAGTCAGAAGGTCATGGGTTCAAGTCCCACTCCAGAGACTTGAGCACAAAAATCTAGGTTGACACGCCAGTGCAGTACTGATGGAGTGCTGCACTGTCGAAGGTGCTGTCTTTTGGATGAGACGTTAAGACACGGCCCCATCTACCCTCTTAGGTGAACGTATTCAAAGAGGAGCAGGGGAGTTCTCCCCAGTGTCCTGGCCAATATTTATCCGTCAAACAACATCACTAAAACAGATTATCTGGTCATTATCACATTGCTCTTTGTGGGAGCTTGCTGTGCGCAAATTGGCTGCCGTGTTTCCTACATTACAACAGTGACTACATTTCAAAAATACTTTGTTGGCTGTAAAGCGCTTTGGGACATCCTGAGGTAGTGAAAGGCGCTGTAGAAATGCAAGACTTTCTTTTCTTATTTTTCTATACTTCTAGGCCTAGAAATTGGGTATAGCCCCGCTTGAGGCGTTAGAACTGGCGATGCGCAAAGTTTATAGCCAGACGAAACTTATCGCCGCCTGGCGCGATACTGGGTTGCATCGCCCCCAAAGGGGATTGCGGCGCTAAATCAGCCGTTGCACGATGCTCTTAAGGCGCAAAAGGCCAGGCGCTATTCAATATCGACGCGGACGGGCGCAGCGCAGGTGAACTCAATTACAGGAAAGCACGAGACCTCCAGGCGCCGGCCGGTTTTTAAAGGGCTGGGTCAGTCAGCCTGAGCTTCAACACCCAGCTTCAGGCCTCAGATTCGGCGCTCGCCCTTGTCTGGCGGTACAAACTTGTTCATCATGGAGAAGGTTAGGCAGAGAGCAGAGCGCTTCAGCACTGAGGCTCTGGACCACTTGGTGGCTGCAGTTGAACACCGTCGAGAGGTCCTGTATCCGGATAATGGCAAGAGCCCGAATCAGAAGGCTTACCGACGATCTTGGAGGGAGGTTGCTGTGTGGGTCAACTCCAGCAGCATGGTGACCAGGACCCCTGTTCAGTGCAGGAAGAAATTCAACGACCTCACACGGATCGTTAGGGTGAGTGATGGTATACCAAACTTGTGCTTCCCTCCATCTGCAGCTGACTTCGGGCACCCTGTTGCCATGATGCCCCAATGGCCATCTGTCAGCAAGCACCCATGGCCCTTTCTGGCCACACACATGGACAGATGTCTCAAGGCCTCATGTAAGGGCTCTTGCGCCATGGGGGGCATGTGATGAGGTCTCAAGGCCTCATGTAAGGGCTCTTGCACCATGGGGGGCATGCGATGAGGTCTCAAGGCCTCATGTAAGGGCTCTTGCATCATGGGGGGCATGCGATGAAGTCTCAAGGCCTCATGTAAGGGCTCTTGCACCATGGGGGGCATGCGATGAGGTCTCAAGGCATAATGTTACAGAACTTCCCCTTCTTTCCCCTGCAGTCCAAGCTGGCGATGATTCGAAAGGAGCAGCCTCGAACTGGTGGCGGACATCCACAAGTGGTCACTCTCACGGATCTGGAGGAGAGAGTGCACCAGATACTTGGAGGACGTCTGTCTGGTCCTGTGACCACTGCATCTGCTGACCCCATTACCGACAGCGAGGGTAAGACTCTCATCTTTTTCACCTGTTGCCTTCCACTTGGTCCCCCCGCCAGCATGCATCCTCAGTGTGCAGCCATGTCAGAGCCTTGCCGCAATCTGGCATGCCTTTCAGCAAAGCTGTCCTTTTGCTAAAGCCACTCTTCCATCTCCCACTTTCAGATGAAGCAGCACCAACTCGGGCTCCACGCGCTGAAGCTGCCAGTGCCAGTGCCACCGGAGGTGAGGACCAGGAGGAATCCGGACCAGCCATTGCAGAATCCGGGGAGATGACACATCTACAGACTGGGGATAGTAGTCCCCTGGAGGGGAGGGGGGGGGCTCTGAGGATGAACCAGTTGCCGGACCAAGCGGCATGCAGCCACGCACGGGGGATAGGCAAGTGCGGCCACCGTATCCCCGCAGGGCAAGGCAGGTTGTAATGACTGCTGCACAGAGTGCAGATGAGGTCCGTCGCCTGGCTGAGATGAGCAAAGAGGCCCGGCTCAGACACACGGAGCTGATGGCTGCAGTGGAGAAGATGCCTGAGTCAATAGATTCATTGGCTAGGAGTATGTTGGACTTCGGGGCAACAATGGAGAGGACTCTGCAGGGCTTTGGGGCAACAATGGAGAGGACTCTCCAGGTGTTCGGGGAAACAATGGACAGGTCTATCCAGGGCTTTGGGGCAGCAATGGACAGGACTATCCAGGGCTTCGGCCCAACAATGGAGAGGACTGTCCACGGCTTTGAGTCGGCTATGGAAAGGACTGTTCAGGGCTTCGGACAATCCCTGGAAAGATCTGTGCAGGGCTTGTCCGAGGCAGTGGCGCGGTCGGCACCTGCCTTGTCTGAAGCAATGGGAAGAACTGTCCAGGCCTTCTCCGAAGCACTGGCACCTGGCACACAGGTCCTCACTGTTGCCACGCAGTCACTTGCTGGGCTCCTCCACAGCCAGATTGACGCAACGCGATCTTTCACTGCAGCCACCCTCTCTGCATCAGATAGGATCACCCCGGGCCCTTCCACTCCCGTACAAAGCCAGGAATCAGTGGAGCATGCGATTGTGGCAGATGAGCCGAGCCGCTCCCCTCAGATAGCCAGTGTGTCGTCCGACCATGGTGCAGGTGTCCTCTCTCGGCAGGAGACCATTGCACATGCCAGCGCTGGGACGCCTGCATTGCAGCTGCCACCACCTGCAGGCCACATTGCTTCCAGCCATGGTCACAGCAAGCATCCTGCGTCCGCACCCTCCAAGCCCAGAGGTCGGCCAGGCCGTCCCTCAGGGGCTTCTGCGCTTCCAGACAGTCAGCAGGCGTCCCCCAGCCTTGAGCCCGCCACTGGGGTCCAATTACATAGGAGCAGCAGGGAGGGAAGGGGCCGGGCGCGAAAGAGAAGTCGTTCTCCCTCAAGGGGCCAGTTGTAGAGGGAGGTGCTGAGACGTTTGTTTGTCCAAATTCAAGAACACCCTCACCTGCTGTTATATTTGCAGAAGGTTTGTTGAGTTTTGCGGCTTTGCCGAACAGTTCAGTTATTTTGAAAGTTATGGTTTCTGCTGACATTACGTTGTTTAGCTGTAATGAAAGACTTTTGTGCCAATAAACAGAAGTTTCAATGTGGCATGGTGCATGTGACTACTTTCAGTGATGCTGGCATTCAGAGGCCCTCAAACATCCAAAGTGCGCATGAGTTAAGACTCTCATCATTCCGACACAGGGGTGTCGACAGGAGTCCAGAGGAGCCTCTGACGTATGGACCTTCCACTTTCAGCAGCCCTTCCATCTTCCTCCTCCTCCTCCGCCTGCTCTTCCTCCTCCTCCTCCTCCTCATATTCCTCCTCCTCCGCCTGCTTGTGCAGGGTCCGAGGGAAGGTAATGAATTGACGCCTTCGCCTATAAAGGGCATCTGTCACTTGCCGGATGCAACAGTGGACTGCAGACTGAGCGGCAGTCACTTTGTCCCAAATGGCTGACTGAAAGGATCCGTTGGCATAAAAATGGAGGCCATCAGTCAATTTAGCCATCACGGACAGAGAGGTTCTGCAGCGTTCACGCGGCTGCAGATCCTGACCAAGCAGGTGGCACAGATCAGTAACAATGTCCCTCCAGATTCGGAGCCTTTCCAAACACTGCTCCTCCGACATGTTAAGGCTTGTCACCTGCTGCCTAAAGACCCTCGCAGCATCCTGTCGGATTGGCCGACCTCCATTGCCCCTCCTCCTTCTGGCCAATCCCGGCCCTCTCTCCCGTCGTCTCTCTGCCCCTTCACAGTGTTGGGCGATGAGGCCGTGGCCCTCCAAACAAGCTCCCATTCCGATGCCAGTTGGTCAAAAGGCTTTTAGGTGTAGTGCTGCAAGTGCTTCGGACAGGGTTGAAGGTCCCAAGTACTGTAAAGCTAAATTCCCAGAACTCCGCTCCACATTAGCTCGCCAACTCTCTCTAGCAGCAATCGCAATGAGCAGGCCAAGTGGCAGAAGATTCTGCACTAGAGCTGTCCCCTTTAAATAGCGCCCCCCTACTCCGAGAAGGGCCTGTTAGCCCTCCCTCGAACTGTCACTAATAGCGCTGGGCGCTAAGGCTCCGGGCGCCACCCAATATGCGGTCAGGCGCTCCTAAAAGGCGTTGCACACTGAAATGACGTCATGAGCCGCTTGCGCTCACGGGCGCGCACAAACACTTTGTGCAGACGCTAAATGTATAGTTAATATCTGAGATGGCGCTATCTTCATAGCGTCCGCCCCAATTCTAGGCCTCTTTAGGCGCTCAGCGCCGGCGCTACCAACCCAATTTCTAGGCCATTGTTTTTCCCTCGATGTGCCGTCTGTTCCCCATTCCCTGTATAAGTATATTATAAGTATATTTGCCTGTATTTTATACTAGTGACTTCTCATAAGACTGTGTTAATTTCTGTTTTAATAAAAACTTGGTTTTCTTACACCAAACCACTTGTCTACTCGAGTCTTTCTGTATCGCCGCCTGTACCTAAGTCCGGTGTCTAGAACCCAGGGGCATGGGAGCGATTCGAACCGCTCACCAACAGTCAGGGGCATAACTGACTGGGCACACACGCCAACCGCCACCCGCTACAAGCATTTGCGATGCTGAGGACATCGTGGATAGCACGTTTAATCTGTTGTTCACACCGCAGGTAAAGGTTGCACAGGCAGAAAGGGAATGGGTGACCACCAGGCAGATTAGTAGGCACAGGCAGGTAGTGCAGGAGTCCCCTGTGGTCATCCCCCTCTCAAACAGATATACCACTTTGGATATTGTTGAGGGGGATGGCTTATCAGAGGAAGGCAGCAGCAGCCAACTTTCTGGCACCAGGGGTGGTTCTGCTGCACAGGACGGGAGGAAAAAGAGGGGTAGAGCTATAGTAATAAGGGATTCTATTGTAAGGGGAATAGACATGCGTTTCTGCGGCCGCAAACGAGACTCCAGGATGGAGTGTTTCCTCCCTGGTGCAATGGTCAAGGATGTCTCAGAGCGGCTACAGAACATGTTGGAAGGGGAGAGTGAACAGCCAGTTGTCATGGTGCATATAGGTACCAACGATATAGGTAAAAAACGGGATGTGGTCGTAAATGCTGAATATAGGGAGTTAGGAGGTAAATTAAAAAATAGGACCTCAAAGGTAGTAATCTCAGGATTGCTACCAGTGCCACGTGCTAGTCAGAGTAGAAATAGAAGGATATTTCAGATGACTATGTGGCTAGAGGAATGGTGCAAGGGGAAGGGATTCAAATTCCTGGGACATTGGAACCGGTTCTGGGGGAGGTGGGACCAGTACAAACCGGACGGTTTGCACCTGGGCAGGACCGGGACCGATGTCCTAGGGGGAGTGTTTGCTAGTGCACTGCGGGAGGGTTTAAACTAAAATGGCAGGGGGTTGGGGACCTGAGCAGGGAGACAGAGGAAAGGGAAACAATGATAGAAGCAAAAGACAGGAAGGAGGGAAAACAAAAGGTGGCAGTCAGAGAAATCAAGGGTTTAAATCAAACATGGCCACAGTAAATAATTCTAAAAGTGTTAAAAAAACAAGCCTGAAGGCTTTGTGTCTTAATGCGAGGAGCATTCGTAATAAGGTGGATGAATTAGCTGCGCAAATAGAGGTAAACTAATATATGAAATGATTGGGATTACGGAAACATGGCTCCAGGGTAACCAAGGCTGGGAACTCAACATCCAGGGGTATTCAATATTCAAGAAAGATAGGCAAAAAGGAAAAGGAGGTGGAGTAGCATTGCTGGTTAAAGAGGGGATTAACACAATTGTAAGGAAGGATATTAGCTCTGATGATGTGCAATCTGTATGGGTGGAACTGAGAAATACCAAGGGGCAGAAAACGTTAGTGGGAGTGGTATATAGACCCCCAAACAGTAATGTGGAGGTTGGGGATGGCATTAAAAGGGAAATTAGAGAAGCATGCAATAAGGGCTCAGCAGTTATCATGGGTGACTTCAATCTACATATAGTAAACCAAATTAGTTACAATACTGTGGAAGAGGAATTCCTGGAGTGTATATGGGATGGTTTCCTGGACCAATATGTCGAGGAATCAACTAGAGATCAGGCCACCTTAGACTGGGTATTATGTAATGAGAATGGATTAATTAGCAATCTTGTTGTGCGAGGCCCCTTGGGTCGGACCGATCATAATATGATCGAATTCTTCATTAAGATGGAGAGTGAAGTATTTGACTCAAAGACTAGGGTCCTGAATTTAAATAAAGGAAACTACGATGGTATGAGACGTGAGTTGGGTAGGATTGATTGGGGAATGTCACTCAAAGGGGTGACGGTGGATAGGCAATGGCAAACATTCAAAGATCGCATGGATGAACTACAGAATTTGTTCATCCCAGTTTGGCATAAAAATAAAACAAAAAGTTGACTCAACCGTGGCTAACAAGGGAAATTAGGGATAGCACAAGAGCCAAGGAGAGGACATATAAATTGGCCAGAAAAAGCAGTAAACCTGAGGATTGGGAGCAGTTTAAGATTCAGCAAAGGAGGACAAAGGGATTAATTAAGAGGGGAAAAATAGAGTGTGAGAGTAAGCTTTCAGGGAACATAAAAACTGACTGTAAAAGCTTCTATAGATATGTGAAGAGAAAAAGATTGGTGAAGTCAAGCGTAGGTCCCTTGCAGTCAGAATCAGGAGAATTTATAATGGGGAACAAAGAAATGGCAGACCAATTAAATACATACTTTGGTTCTGTCTTCACAAAGGAGGACACAAATAACCTCCCAGAGATGTCGGGGAACATAGGGTCTAATGAGAGGGAGGAACTGAATGAAATCAGAATTTGTAGGGAAATGGTGCTAGGGAAATTGACGGGATTGAAGGCCAATAAATCCCCAGGGCCTGATAATCTACATCCTAGGGTACTTAAGGAAGTTGCCCTAGAAATAGTAGATGCATTGCTGGTCATCTTCCAAAGTTCGATAGACGCTGGAACGGTACCCATGGATTGGAGGGTAGCTAATGTTACCCCACTATTCAAAAAAGGTGATCGAGAGAAAACGGGGAATTGTAGCATGACATCGGTAGTGGGGAAAATGCTAGAGTCCATTATAAAAGATGTAATAGCAGAGCACTTGGAAAACAGTGACAGGATCGGACAAAGTCAACATGGATTTACAAAAGGTAAATCATGCTTGACTAATCTACTGGAATTTTTTGAGGATGTAACTGGTAAAATAAATAAGGGAGAACCAGTGGATGTGGTGTATTTGGACTTTCAGAAGGCTTTCGATAAGGTCCAGCATAAGAGATTAGCGTGTAACGTTAAGACACATGGGATTGGGGGCAAGGTATTGACTTGGATAGAGAACTGGTTGGCAGACAGAAAGCAAAGAGTTGGAATAAACAGGTCTTTTTCCGAGTGGCAGTCAGTGACTAGTGGGGTACCGCAGGGATCGGTCCTAGGACCCCAGCTATTCACAATATATATTAATGATCTAGACGAGGGAACTAGATGTAATATCTCCAAGTTTGCAGACGACACAAAACTGGGTGGGTGTGTGTGCTGTGAGGAGGATTCCGAGGAACTCCAGTATGGTTTGGACTGGTTGGGTAATTGGGCAGAAGCATGGCAGATGCAATACAATGTGGATAAATGCGAGGTTATCCACTTTGGTGTCAAAAACAGGAAGGCAGATTATCTGAATGGCAATAGATTGGGAGAAGGGGAAGTGCAACGAGACCTGGGTGTCCTTGTGCGCCAGTCGCTGAAGCTAAGCATGCAGGTGCAGCAGACGGTTAAGAAGGTAAATGGTATGTTGGCCTTCGTAGCGAGAGGGTTCGAGTACAGGAACAAGGATGTCTTGCTGCAGTTGTACAGGGCCTTGGTGAGACCACATCTTGAATATTGTGTGCAGTTTTGGTCGCCTTATCTGAGGAAGGATGTTCTTGCCATGGAGGGAGTGCAGCGAAGATTCACCAGGCTGATACCTGGGATGGCAGGAATGACGTATGAGGAGAGATTGTGTCGATTGGGCTTATATTCACTGGAGTTTAGAAGATTGAGAGGGGACCTCATCGAAACCTATAAAATTCTGTCAGGCCTGGACAGACTAGATGCAGGAAGGATGTTTCTGATGGCCGGGGAGTCCAGAACCAGGGGTCACAGTCTAAGGATAAGGGGTAGGCCATTTAGGACAGTAATGAGGAGGAATTTCTTCACCCAGTGTGGTGAACCTGTGGAATTCTCTACCACAGAAGGCAGTAAAGGCCAATTCATTAAATATATTCAAGAAGGCGTTAGATATATTTAAGGCTAAAGGGATCAAGGGATATGGAGAGAAGGCAGGGACAGGGTACTGAATTTGGATGATCAGCCATGACCTCATTGAATGGTGGAGTGTAAGGGGTTTTAGATCACAGAGGTTTCTCTCTCTAGAGGCCTCTCTCTCTTGCACAGTAAAACCTTGAGTGGTTCGACCCACTCGCCCCTTAGATTCTATACTCTGGCATTTGGGGCAGGAACTACAATGTAGAGAAAACTCTTGTAGACCAAGTTTGATGAAAACGAAATGAAATTTTATTGCATATGGAAAAATAAATCAAATGCAAACAGATAAGAGAGTACATGGGAGGGAAAAACACAAACAAATCATAACGACACAATACTAACTAAGGCAAAAACAGGCATCTTATACTCTACAAAAATCATCATGAAATAAGGAAACACACTGAATATCGAGGGACAACAACTCATGTTAATTGTACCCTTAAATCCACCCCCTTAAAGCTATCTAGATCTGATTGTGAAGGGCCAGAAACATGCTCACCAATCCAACTGGGAAGTACAAGGTTTTGAACCAGTCTGCGTTTGATCCTTTCAGGCGTTCCGTCTCCACGTGGGTCGTGGAGCCCCAGCGAGCTGCGCCACACCTCTCCTGAGGTGGGGGTCGGGGGCGGCTGGACACCGGCTGGTTCTGGATGTTGGCGGGGTCGGGGATCGTCGTCTCGACCCCGGTCAGAGGAGCCTTGGGTGGCCTCCACCGTTTTGTTTGTTTACTTTTGTCTCTTCTCCCGAGTTGGGAGAGGGCCTCTTGTCTTCGTCAACGGCCCGGGGTTGGTCGATGATCTCCCGAGGTGTGACCCCGGGGCGGGACGCCGGCTCGAACGGTCCTCTTGATGGCGGCTTAGTTTTCTTCGTCTTCCTCCGATGGTGGAGAGGAGTTCGCTGATCTTCTCCCAAACCAGCTCCTCTTTACCCAGCTCAACAACCGCCGAATTCGACTCTCCAACGACTCAACTGTCTGACCACTGCAACTGTGTCTGTCTCCCCTCCAACTGTAACCGTTTTCAATTCCACTCCAACTCCTCCAATTATACTTTTCCTTCAGGAGCCTCCACTTCCTGCGCAAAATCAGGTTAGTCTTTGTTTAACTTTTGGCGGGCTGGGAGCACAGCGGGGTAGTTATTATATTTTAAATTGTTTTAGATGGCTGGTAAAGGCCCATCTCTGGTCTGGAATGACCTTCATTGTTTTTAATGTCCTGCTGATCTCGTTACCTAGTCCTTGGTGCTGTTCTCATGAATATGAAATTGTCCCCTTTTGTCTGGGTCAACATTTAGATGGCCTCTGTCTCCAGGCCGATCTTGACTGGATCTGCACCTAATCCATATGTATATGTGTGGGTCTGGTTTCGTTCTCTCAGAAACGGCTTCCAGAACTTACTGTGGGTTGAATCCACAAAGCTGTCTGAGGTTTCGCAGGAACCATTTTAAAATGTCCCAATAAGCCGGTCACGTGGTATGGTGGCCATTTTGTATGCCCCTTTTTAAGGGCTTCTTTTAAAACAGTCTTTAAAATCACGGCCTCTTCTGCCATTTGACCCTTTATAATATAAAGTTCAATGTTGCGAATCCTACAAGAGCAGGCTCGAGGGGCCGAATGGCCTACTCCTGCTCCTATCTTCTATGTTTCGATGCATCTCATGTGTTTCACTATATCGAAGACTGTGTGGAAACTATGCTCCCCGATGCGTTGCATTCCATCATGGGCCTCCTTTCTACATCCACCAATGTTACTCCTCACAATCCATTCTTCGGGTTCCAGTGTCGCTCCACTCATGGTTGGCAGCTCCAGTTTTCTTATGTCAGGGCAGCACGGTGGCATAGTGGTTAGCACTGTTGCCTCACAGCGCCAGAGACCTGGGTTCAAATCCGGCCGCGGGTGACTGTGCAAACTCCACACAGACATTCTCCCCGTGTTTGCGTGGGTTTTCTCCGGGTGCTCCGGATTCCTCCCACAGTCCAAATATGCGCGGGTTAGGTTGATTGGCCATGATAAAAAAAATTGACCCTTAGTGTTAGGGGTGTAGGGGGTTTCTCTTGCTCGTTCTGGTCTCCTGCCAGGCTTTGTGCAATAATTACCCTTGAGTGGTTCGACCCACTCTCCCCTACGGTTCTAGACCTTGGACTTAGATGCAGAGAACTGTAGTGCAGAGAAAGGACTCAATAGACCAGGTTGAATAGCACAAAATGGATGCTTTTATTTTTAAACAGTTTGAAGCATTACAAAATACATGTCATAGGCACAGATTAAAGTAACTACAATCATGCACAAATTTATGAACTTGACTCTATGGAAATGGGGAACACACGGTACATCGTAAAAGGGAAAACACATTACGATTACCCTTAACTCCCTCCCCTATACCTAAACTAAGTTTCGACCTGAGGAACTCAGGATCATGCTCACCACTCTCAAAATCGCGAAAAAGGGGTTCGCAGCCTTTTGGCTCAGCTTTCCGTCGTCACGTGGATCTGGAAACTTCTGTCGCAGTCGATATTCTCTCTCTCTCTCTCTCTCGAGGCGGCGGGGTAGACACAGCCTCGATGAGCGCTCGTCAAGGTTGAGATCCACTAGGTCTGTTGTCGATTTGGGTTCATGGAACAGAACAACAACCCGATGGGATGTTGAGGCACGGAAGTGTCAGGCCCGGAATGTCCTTTCTCTCCGGCCTGGATCGTCGGTTTTCCTGAGGGTGTCTTCTCCTTCGGCCTGGGTCGTCGATGATCTCCCGACAACAGCACCCGGGCCACCCTCGTCGTCTTCCCGTCGTGGCCGAGCCTTGTCTGGCTGAACACCGACCACGTTGTCTTTTCACCGAAATTATCCATCCGAAGCGTCTTTAAAAAGAAGAAGCGTCTTGATCGATTCCGAAGCTACCGAGGTAGAAGAGGCGCTGATGGACTTTTCAAAATCCATAGTTATACCCTTTTGGGACAGTCTTATCTCCCGCCAAATCATAGTCCTGTCTTTGTATTAATTTTGGCGGGCAGAAATCTCTGCAGGGGCGCTTTGTCTTGTAACGGGAGCCGGTGATAACTTAACTGGCCTTCCTGGCTGATAATGCCTTTGAATGTCTTTTACATTGTCACCGTGACTCGGTTCGCATATTGATCGGTCTGGAGATTTTCCTTGATGGCTGTTAAACGGTTTCTCCTTTGTACATTAAATGGGTATAAGTGTTCATGCATTGTCCGCCCATATCTTGATGGGCCCCATCCTGTACTTAGAATCCATTGAATATGTATGCTGTTTCCCTGAGTTTCGGTTCCCCGATACTGGCTTTCGCGGGCTTACTGTCTTCAATCCACAAGCCTGTCTGGCTTGCAGTAACAGAAATCAAATGGTCCAGAAAACTGGTCACGAGGCCCTGCGGCCATTTTGTATGCCCTTTTATCAAAGGTTTTTCTGTGCAAGCTTACTTTGGTCAATAAACTGTCTTATTTTATCCTGTTTTCTTGCGTGATTATTGCTGAAAATTTCGAATCTTACAGGCCCTCCTGTGATACTGATAGCTTGCTAGAGGTATCAATAATCCTTGGTGAGCAAATTTTCCCTGATTCCCCACATCCAAACATTCCTGGCACTTAACTATCTATGACCCTCACGACACATGCAGTTCCCATTTCCGAAAAAAACGAAAATTACTTTGTGCACATTTGGACAATCATAGGCAGCACTTCTTAAACTATAACACATTTATCTGTCAGATGTGCAGGGGTTGATACCCTCTTGCACCACCTGCATACACCTTTTATTAATCCAAAAACTTAAGAACGACTGATAACATAACAATATTCATATCCTTAAAACAAAAACACGCAAATGGCCAAAATCTAAAAATGGAGGGACGCTTAACCTTCAATACTAGCAACTTAAAGTGGGGTGTCTTCTTCCCCCATTCGCACATAGCGTTCTCTCCATTCTCCTGTGTTCTCGTGCCTCTGGAGGCATTTTCCTCTTTTGCAATGCACGAATAGCAAAAATATCACAATTAAAACCTGACACACTACTAGGATGTGGGATGCTATTCTAATCCAGGCCGGGACCTCTATGTTAGTGAACAAGTCCCACCATGGTGGGATGGCTATGTCCAATATGTCTTTTCCTATCTCTAGAGTCTTCTGCTCCAGTGTGTAAAAATGTTTCTGTGAAACTATAACGGCTTTTAAAATCTTGGTGAGGTGTTCGGGAAGAGGGGGAATGACATAACCAAAATGCGCGACGAATCATTGAAAGTCCGTGAAATTCTCTTTGACAGTGAGGTGAACGGTGGAGGGTGCAGGAATGGGGACAATTCGTTGTTGTGCCACTTGAACCTCGGCCCTGGGTTTGAAACAGAAACTGCTATCACTGACCGAACACCACTCGTGTTGTCCGTAGCGGTAGTGAGGCGCTGCAGTGGTGACGCAGTATGTCCCACCCCCGATATATGCTACCTGCGGGGGCACATGGTCCTCTGCCATTGCCTCCATGGTGCAATTTATCGGCTTCGCGCTAGCGGTCCTGAACCCGCACTGTGGTTTCAAAAAGGCATTCAAGTGCTGGGGACACAGGATGATGTGTGCTCCCCGGCTCCGACACCCCAAGAGGTCGGTGCCTGTCATCGTACGCTCCCATCTGATGATGTAAGGCGGGACCACTGCGTACCGAATGTGTGCGCCCCCCTGAATGACTCCAATGTTCTCCACTCTGTATACCGGGGCGGGCTTTGCTGCGGGACCCAACACCGGCATTCTTACTACTATTCCCATGATAGTGTGATTCGAACGTCCGCAGTCCACTGGGACTGGGTACGCTTCTGCCGCAAGTCTGAGCTGGCACGGGCTTAATGCATTCTCAAAAGGGTGGAGCGCTTGCAAGTGCTTGTTGCTGATCCAGGACGGGACCAAACCCTGTTTTAAATCCTCAAGATTACTGCGGCCCTCGCCCAGTAACCATGCCCCGTACAGCACACAGGCCTCGTTTTGCGCAGCTTGATCGGACGCATTCCGATCCTCCTTAATGAGCGCATTTACCGTCCTCGCGTGTTTCTCCAGCTCAGCTATTATTTCCTTAAAGTGTAGTGTCATGGCCTGGTCCTCATGTAACTCAGAACCCACTACCTTATTCTTGTCTGTCAGTATGTTCCTTAACTGGGCTTTTAAACCGTTGATCTGTGTCTGCAGCTCCACGTTATCTAGAGCGTTGACGACAGATGTCCCGGTATTAAAAGCAGTGAATATGTCATTTACTGTACCCCTTCTTTGCCTCCCGACTCGATCCAAAACTTCTGCTGGTGTGGTGTATAATTTGTCTTTGTCGATGTCGGCAAAGTCAAATTCGTAAAACTGTCTAAACATTCGGGTTAACAGGACCTGGTATAATTGTTCCGTTTCTTTGGGACACCACTCCGGCAATCGTACCTCAGTGAGGTTTAAAATCACTGAGGCCACCGCGTAGTGCACCCCTTGGTACAGCACCTGACCGGTGGGTACCAATACTAAACCGTTCCCGGGTCCCTTGGTGGTGGTTGGGCACCCTTCTTTCTGGGCTAGTGCTACCGGAAGCGTGGGCAGGGGCTTGCGTGGGCGGGTGATGAGTTCAGTGGCGTTTACCGGAATAGGGGAGTATGGGGCTCCGCACGCTCGAGTGCTGACACCCCATCTCATCCCCTTTCCTTCATCCTGCCACTGCCTCTGGAAGAAGATGGATATGCCCTTGGGGCAAACGTGTTTTGAACCCCACATACAGACATATATTCCTTCATCTGGTTCCCACCATTTGTCCCAACACACATGTAATTGTCCGTGAGTCCCCGTAATAGTCCGATGGGTATTATTACCCAGTCGCTCCCACTCAACCGTAGAGTTCTTCATGTCCTTTCCCAGCTTTCGCAGCCACCACCATCGCCTTAGTGGTACGTTCCCATTACACACCAGACAGATCCTCTTTCCCACGGTAACGCTGACTCTGGGTGCAAGGATCCTCACCCGAGGGCACGTTAACGAAGTCTCTTGGTAGGCAAAACCGAAATTGCTGGAGTATTCCATAGAATTCGTCCCCAGCCAACCTGACCATCTCCCCTGGTGGAAGTAGGTGGCGGTTTCCTCAACCTCTCGCTCCCCTGTCCCATCCGTTGCGATGGGGGCCATGTCCCCGGAACACCCGAAGATGATGATGTCCTTGGTGCGGCCTCGGTAGGCCCACCCGCACCCGATCGCCACGAACACGATGAGAATCTTTTTCATCATATCCCAGGTTTCTGTAACCAATAAAATGATGTAGCCGGGCTCCCAATAGGTGCTGGCCTAATTAAATGGACGCGCGGGTTCCTGGACCCCGCTCCCAAACAAGCACACATACCGGGCAGACTTCAAAATTGTACTCTTAACATTTCTTAACACCGTAAACTTTATATTCCTTAAACTATCATCATAATTACCTAACTTAACTTAGGTACAGCGCCGCCCTCCGCCGGGCGGCCTACCGAATTCCTGTGAGGGCTGCAGTGTGCCACACCCTGCGGTGGGGCTGCACTGGCCTCCGGCTTTGATCCCCCGCAGCCTGTCGCTGTGGAACGGGAACCATGCCTTTCTGGGGCTGCTCTAGACCGAGGTTGGGAAAAATGGGGAGAATCTGGCCAAAACTTTCTGGGCTGGGGCGCTCGAGTCGACCTACGAGGGGCTGCTTTGGGTGGGGCTCCCGGGGCTGATGGACCGGGGGTTGGGACTGTCACCGTCACAGCCTGTGGTTCCACCACAGCTGCCGGCTCCAGCTCCCCTCCCTCAGGCTCCGCCCCCCCGGGGCCGGGATTTGTGGCTTCCGACTCCACCTCACCTGTCCCTACAGGTAGTGAGTCTCCGCCCCCATTCCCTACCTCCCCCAAGCTTGAGTCGAGGGCGGGATCGTCGTCCTCTGACTCTTCCTCCTCCGTGATTGGGTCTAAGACGAGGTCGAGCTGTTCGGGCTCTTCCTCGTCCGAATCCCAAATTAGAGGGGAGACCTCCCACTCCGATGGGGTGGCCCCTCCCTTCACGCAGGCTACTGTTCCAGCCTGTGTGGTCTGTGACTCTGTTACAGGCTGAGGATCTTTGTTCTCAGACCTGGTCCCTTTTGTTGGCCCTTGTGCACCCGATTTAAACAGTTTACACTGGTTAATGTGAAACCATTTGGTACGTCGGGGCACCTTCACTGCATAAACCATGGGGCTGGCCTTGTCCACAATGCTGTAAGGCCCCATGTACAATGGTTCAAAACTCCCTACCCTGGCGTAGTTTCGGACCATGACCTGGTCTCCGACTATCCACTCTTGTTGCTTACGAGGTTCCAGTAACAGTCGATTTCCCTGGTGCTGTCTTCCCATGTTCCCAGCCGCCTGCCCATAAATCTGTTTCAGGCGCTCCAAAAGGGTCTGGACGAATTTGTCTCGCTTCACCTCTCGGAGCTGGCCCTCAGTGAGCACCGGGGCTAGTACATGGGTGGGTGTTCGCATGATCCTTCCAGTCATTAATTCGTGCGGGGAATACCCTGTACTTTTGGACTGGTTGGCTCGGATCCCCATGAGGACTAAAGGCAGGACCTCCGCCCATTTCTGGGGCGAGCCCATTGTCTCTTTCCTTAGCTTTTCCTTGAGGGTCCGATTCATGCGTTCAACAATCCCGGATGACTGGGGATTGTATGCTACGTGCCACTTCCCCTCAATGCCCAAGAGCATGAGGGCGTTCTGCATTACTTGACCGGTGAACTGACTCCCTTGGTCGGACTCTACAAAACGGGGGAGTCCCCACCGTGAGAACACTTCCCAAATCAAGATCTTAGCAGTGCCCAGTGCCGTAGCT
Source organism: Somniosus microcephalus (assembly GCF_052327205.1). Taxonomy (NCBI): domain Eukaryota; kingdom Metazoa; phylum Chordata; class Chondrichthyes; order Squaliformes; family Somniosidae; genus Somniosus; species Somniosus microcephalus. The sequence goes on along the minus strand of NC_141010.1, from coordinate 53,787,935 downwards.
GTTCTGCACGGGAAAGCTTCTACCCATTTGGTGAACACATCTACCAGGACAAGGCAGTACTTATATCCTCCCTGGGCGGCGGGCAGGGGCCCTATGTAGTCGACCTGAATCGACTGCCATGGTCCCTCTACCCTCCTGATGTGCCCCATGGGCACCTTCCTTTTGTGGGGGTCTGGGTTGTTTGCAGCGCACACAAGACAGCTTGTGCAGAATTCGCGGACATCGTCCCGAAGTCCCGGCCACCATCCTGCCTGCTCTACCCGCTGCCAGGTAACCTCAGGCCCGGGGTGTCCTGCCCCTGGACCCTCGTGGGCCAATTGCAGGAATTCCCTCCGGTGCTGCTGCGGCACAACCCACTGCTCCTCTCGGAACAGCATGCCTTCTTTGACTGAGAGGGCTGCCATACTGTACGGACCCTCTACCTGCTTGTCTTCTGTGATGGCTTTTAGGACTGTTTTTAGGGCGGGATCCAGGGTTTGGACGGTCTTTAGGTCTGGGGGCGGTGTCACCCCTGTGTTCCCTGGAGTTCCCTCCCTGCCTTGGATCGCCGCCACGGGCCTGGGTTCATAGGGGTCCCTGAGAATGCCGTTGCGGGCACCCTCCCTGGCTAGCGCATCCGCTTGCTGGTTGCCCTGACTGCGGGGTTCTGTGGTGGAATGAGCCTTCACCTTATGAATGAACACCTCCCCTTCCTCTCCCACAGCTGCCAGGATCTTTTCCAGCAAGGGCTTAACTGTTAAAGGCCGCCCGTCCGCGGAGGTATATCCGCGGCGGGACCAGATGGCGAGGTACTCCGTACATGAATTGCATGTGAACATGCTGTCTGAGCAAATCGTGTATGGGGTTGGGAAAATCTCGGGGTGGGTAACCACGTACGCCACCGCGGACAGTTCAGCCTGCTGTGCGCTCATAGTGCTGGGGAGCTTAATTGCCAGGGCAATGTTTGCCGCAGGGTCATAAACTCCACACCCTGTGAGTCGTTCGCCAGCAGATACAGTGCTAGAACCATCTACGTAGATTTCGCGGCCTGTGGGGTGTATCCCGGCCCGTAAACCTATGTTGACCTCCCATACCCCTTCTACGGAACACCGATGGGCTGTTCCGGGATATGCCATGTTGGCTGCGAGCTTTGGCGCGCAGAGGCCTTTAACTTTGAGATCCATCTGGGAAGGGAGGAGGGTCCAGCGCGCAATCCGAGCGCTGCTTACGGTCCCATCCTTAATCCTTCCATCCAGAAGCATCTTTGTGGGGGTGTGATGGGTGAGGAGCGTGATGGGAGAGGTTCCTGTGAAGGTCACTGATCTGTTCACAGCCCAATGCGTGGCCAGGAGATGCCGTTTGCAATTGGAGAAACTCCTCTCTACATCCGTGAGCACCCTGGAGGAATAAACTACCGGTCTCAGCTTGCCGTGCCGCTCCTGGAGCAACACGGCGCTCAGGCTGTCCCCAATAGCGGCTACCTCCAGGAAGAACTCCTCTCCCCCATCTATGGCCCCTAGGGCTGGCGCGGTCTGCAGATCGCTTTTCAACTTCTCGAATGCTGCCTGGCACCCCTCATCCCAAGACCACTCGACTCCCTTGTGTAAGAGTCGGAGTAGCGGGGCTGCTGTGGCAGCATAGTCCTCGATGAAATCTCTGCAGTACCCGGTCAATCCCAAAAAGGACCTTACACCCGTTACTGTGTTGGGGATCGGCAGATCTTGTACTGATTCCCTTCTGGCCTTATCTATGGCTCTTTCTCCAGCGCGGATGGCCAGACCCAGGAATTTGACTTCCTGCTGGCCAATCTGTGCTTTCTTTGGGTTTACTTTGAAACCTTTCCTTTCTAACAGTTCCAATAATTCGGCTAATAGTGGGCCGTGCTCCTCCCTTGTGTCTGTGAACAGGAGTAGGTCGTCCACATACTGTACTATCTGGTTGGGCTGGCTAAACTCTTTTAAACTCCCCGCCATGCACTGATGGAAAATGCTGGGGCTGTTGTGAAAACCCTGTGGTAAGCAGTTCCAAGTGTACTGTTGCCCTTTGAAAGTAAAGGCAAACTTGTACTGATCCTCCCGCCGCAGCGGAATGGACCAGAAACCGTTCGAGATGTCCAGCACCGTGAACGTGGTCGCCGATGCTGGAATACTCCCTATTAGGTCTGCAACTGCTGCTACCGTGGGCGCGCAGGCTGGGATGTTACTATTGAGGACTCTGTAGTCCACCGTGGCTCTCCACGAATTGTCCGGCTTCTTCACCGGCCATAAGGGGGAGTTCACGTGAGTGGCTATTGGTCTCAATACGCCCTGCTGCACCAATGAAGATATTGCGGTCTCCATGTCGGGTTCTGCCTCCTTGGGGAAATTATACTGCTTTTGGGGTCGGATCATGGGGTCCCCGTCTACGCTGATTTCAAACCCAGTGACTCTCCCACAGTCGTGCTTGTGGGTGGCAAACGCGGTCAGATTTTCCGACACACACGCCTGCAAGTCCGTTGGGACGTTCGCTACCATGAGCTCGAGATCGTAACCTCCTGACGGCTTCATGGTGCACAGGGCCCCCTTTTCTTCCCTCCCTGGGATTACGACTACCTTACCTAAACCGCTCTCGGCTCCCCAGAGACAGTGATTTCTCAGGTCCACGAGGATCCCGTGTTCCACCAAGAAATCAGCCCCGAGGATGCCTTTTCCACCCCCCTCACTCCACTTCAATAGGATACACGTCCATGTGGTGTGGAGTGCTCCCAAATGAATGGAGAGCGGGATGGAGTACGCGCCAGCCTGTTCTCTGCCTGTGAAACCCGCTACTAAGAATGGAGCCTGGGTGGACAGAGGTGAGGCAAAAGGTTTAGCTGTGTGGATCACGGAACACGAAGCTCCCGTATCCAACAGGTAACTACCCTTTTCCCTTTCCACCTCCATTTCCACCACAGGTCTTCTCCAGGCGTCATAGCGGAGCGGACACAAGTAGACGGGCTGCGCAGGCGTCAGTCATTTAGGTGCTTCGGTTGGGGTCTCGGGAGCGATAGGGCTGTTGGCGACCGCTACCTTCCCCTGCCAGGTCATCAGAGACCGCATAGTCTCCAAGATTGACTCAATCGTAGCGGGATCCACAACTGCACCACCTCCTGTTGTTGGGGCAGGGGCTACGGTTGGGTTCTGGGCTGGTGCTGGGGCAGCGGTCTGGGCTTGGGCTTGGACTGGTGCTGGGGCAATGGTCTGGGCTTGGGCTCGGGCGAACATTCTCTCTCTCTTATCCTTCCATGGATTTCTACAGTCCTTGCGCCAATGACCCTCCTTCCCACACCCGTAACAACTGCTGTTGGCTTGGGGAGGGCGATTCCCCTCCTGATGCCATTCCTTTTTAGCAGAAGCTGCGGGCCTTGCCTCATGTACCTTTCCTTTTAAAACAGGCGTTTTCCTACCCTTGTTGTTCCTGTAACTGATCGTGAGCTGATCAAGTACTAGTTCCTCCGTGGAGCGGTCGTTAGTGGGGTCAAACCATGCTTTGGCCTGCTCCCTCACTATTGACAAGCAACCTGCTACCAGGCACCGGAGCCAATGAGCCCTTTGTTCATCGTTTAGCGCATTCCGTTCCGGTCCTCCCGGGCAGCTGCGCCGATACACGGGCCACAACCTTCCGGCGAAAACCTGTGGGGGTTACATAGATACATAGATACATAGAAGATAGGAGCAGGAGTAGGCCATTCGGCCCTTCGTGCCTGCTCCGCCATTCGATGAGATCATGGCTGATCCTTTAATTCAGTATCCCGTCCCCGCCTTCTCTCCGTAACCCTTAACCCCTTTTGCCCGTAGAAATATATCTAATTCCCTCTTAAATATATTTAATGAGCTGGCGTACACTGCCCTCTGTGGCAATGAGTTCCACAGGTTCACCACTCTCTGAGTGAAGAAATTCCCCCTCATCTCTGTCCTAAATGGTTTAGCCCTTATCCTTAAATTATGTCCTCTAGTTCTGTTCTCACCCGCCAAGGGAAACATTCCTTCTGCATCCAGTCTGTCTAGACCTGTCAGAATTTTATACACTTCTATGAGGTCCCCTCTCAATCTTCTAAACTCCAGTGTGTACATCCCTAAACTACATAGTCTCTCCTCATAGGTCATTCCCGCCATTCCTGGTATCAGCCTGGTGAATCGCCGCTGCACCCCCTCCATGGCAAGAACATCCTTCCTCAGATGAGGCGACCAAAACTGTACACAGTACTCGAGGTGTGGTCTCACCAGTGCCCTGTACAGCTGCAGCAAGGTATCCCTGTTCCTGTATTCTAACCCTTTTGCTATGAAGGCCAGCATACCGTTTGCCTTCTTGACCGCCTGTTGCACCTGCATGCTCGCCTTCAGTGACTGGTGTACAAGAACACTCAGGTCTCTCTGTACTTCCCCCTCTCCCAATCTATTGCCATTTAAATAATAATTTGCCCTCCCGTTCCTGCACCCAAGGTGGATAACTTCGCACTTGTCCACATTATAGTGCATCTGCCATTTATCCGCCCAATCGCCCAGTCTGTCCAAATCGCTCTGGAGCTTCCTGGTCTCTTCCTCTGAGCCCACCCCCCCTCCTAGTTTAGTGTCGTCTGCAAATTTGGAAATGCTGCATCCGACTCCCTGATCCAGGTCATTAATGTAAATTGTGAACAGCTGGGGGCCCAGGACAGATCCCTGTGGTACCCCACTTGTTACTGCCTGCCATTCAGAAAATGAGCCGTTTATTCCAACTCTCTGTTTTCTATCTGACAGCCAGTTCCCTATCCACGCCAAAACTTTCCCCTTTATCCCATGAGCCTCAATTTTCCATGCTAATCTTTTATGTGGGACCTTATCGAAGGCCTTTTGGAAGTCCAGGTACACCACATCTACTGGCTCTCCCCCATCTATTCTACCAGTTACTCCCTCAAAAAATTCCAATAGATTAGTCAAGCACGATTTACCCTTTGTAAATCCATGTTGACTCTGTCCTATCCTGTCCCCATTTGCTAAGTGCTCCGCTATTTCATCCTTAATGATGGACTCCAGCATTTTGCCCACAACTGATGTAAGGCTTACAGGTCTGTAATTACCTGCTTTTTCCCTACCCCCCTTTTTGAATAGTGGGGTAACGTTAGCTACCCTCCAATCCATCGGCACTGTTCCCGAGTCTAATGAATTCTGAAAAATCATCCCTCTAGCTGCACTGTCTTTTCTAAACGGAGGAACGGAGTTCCGTCACCCTCTCCTATAATCTCCAGGATCTCGTCCCGTAACAACTCATATTCCCTGTGCCCTCTCTTGCTCTCGTCAGGGAGACACTGGAGGAGCGAGCTGTCCAGGGAGAACAGCAGCATTTTGGACTGTTCAACCCCGTCGCAGTCATTAACTGCTGCGGTCTGCTCCACGTCCCTAAAATGGACGGAGGGATCTCCTGACTCGGAGAGTTTTGGGATGTGACTTATCATTGCCCTCAGCTGTTGTGCACTGTGGGGCATTATGATCTGATTCACAAGGGGTCCGTCCTCGCCATTGTCTTCATTCGGACCGAGCCTCCGGTGTCGAGTTGGACACATCGGCGCTGGCCCCGACTCTACTATCTGGTGTTGCTCTACCTCAAGAATCTCTTCATCTACCGTCTCCGTTTCCTCCCCCGGAGTCCAAGACTCATCATAAGCAGGAGGCGCAGAGGGTTCGGGGGTTGGTTCCTGAACTATCTCTTGTGGAATCGGTCTTTTGGATTCCCTGGCTAGCAATAGCTGGCTCGCTGGTGGGTTTATGAGACACACCAACCCGTTTGCCTTGGCTAGGGCCGTTCTCAGGTCCTCTTGCTCCCGGCGGCAAGTGCTGTGGTTGGTGCTCTCAGATCTATCCTCCATGGCCATCTTATATGCTGCCCTGGCTCCCAGAAGTTATTCCTCTTGTGCCTCTACCTGCTTAGCTAGGCGGAAACACCTGTCTCTCATTCTACCTTCACAGGCCTTGGCTTCAATGACCTGACATTTTAAATACTCTACCCGGGTTTCGTGGCAGCGAGTTGTGGAGTGGCGTTCCTGATTCAGCGCGTTAAGCAATTCAATCAGTTTTGACCTCCCGCAACCTTTTCCTCTACGTCTGTAAGCAACCCTTTGATCTGGGCTGTTTGTGCTGCAATGACTTGGTCCCAAAGCTGGACTTGCTTCTTGTAGCACATCAGCCAGACCGCCTTTTCTACAGATTTCTTATGCTCTTTACACTCTGTCCACTTGATGGCTGCGTCTAGCGGGCGCCTATCCCTTAATAGGTCAGATATCCATTGTTTTGTGAGGTTGACGTTTCCAAAAACATAATCCGCTATTCTTTCATCCATCACATTTCATTTATTCAGACCTTGATCTAACACACTACTTTCCTGCTGCCAAGGTCCTGCCGCGGTCGCCATTTCTGTAGGGGGTTTCTCTTGCTCGTTCTGGTCTCCTGCCAGGCTTTGTGCAATAATTACCCTTGAGTGGTTCGACCCACTCTCCCCTATGGTTCTAGACCTTGGACTTAGATGCAGAGAACTGTAGTGCAGAGAAAGGACTCAATAGACCAGGTTGAATAGAACAAAATGGATGCTTTTATTTTTAAACAGTTTGAAGCATTACAAAATACATGTCATAGGCACAGATTAAAGTAACTACAATCATGCATAAATTTATGAACTTGACTCTATGGAAATGGGGAACACACGGCACATCGTAAAAGGGAAAACACATTACGATTACCCTTAACTCCCTCCCCTATACCTAAACTAAGTTTCGACCTGAGGAACTCGGGATCATGCTCACCACTCTCAAAATCGCGAAAAAGGGGTTCGCAGCCTTTTGGCACAGCTTTCCGTCGTCACGTGGATCTGGAAACTTCTGTCGCAGTCGATATTCTCTCTCTCTCTCTCTCGAGGCGGCGGGGTAGACACAGCCTCGATGAGCACTCGTCAAGGTTGAGATCCACTAGGTCTGTTGTCGATTTGGGTTCATGGAACAGAACAACAACCCGATGGGATGTTGAGGCACGGAAGTGTCAGGCCCGGAATGTCCTTTCTCTCCGGCCTGGATCGTCGGTTTTCCTGAGGGTGTCTTCTCCTTCGGCCTGGGTCGTCGATGATCTCCCGACAACAGCACCCGGGCCACCCGCGTCGTCTTCCCGTCATGGCCGAGCCTTGTCTGGCTGAACACCGACCACGTTGTCTTTTCACCGAAATTGTCCGTCCGAAGCGTCTTTAAAAAGAAGAAGCATCTTGATCGATTCCGAAGCTACCGAGGTAGAAGAGGCGCTGATGGACTTTTCAAAATCCATAGTTATACCCTTTTGGGACAGTCTTATCTCCCGCCAAATCATAGTCCTGTCTTTGTATTAATTTTGGCGGGCAGAAATCTCTGCAGGGGCGCTTTGTCTTGTAACGGGAGCCGATGATAACTTAACTGGCCTTCCTGGCTGATAATGTCTTTGAATGTCTTTTACATTGTCACCGTGACTCGGTTCGCATATTGATCGGTCTGGAGATTTTCCTTGATGGCTGTTAAACGGTTTCTCCTTTGTACATTAAATGGGTATAAGTGTTCATGCATTGTCCGCCCATATCTTGATGGGCCCCATCCTGTACTTAGAATCCATTGAATATGTATGCTGTTTCCCTGAGTTTCGGTTCCCCGATACTGGCTTTTGCGGGCTTACTGTCTTCAATCCACAAGCCTGTCTGGCTTGCAGTAACAGAAATCAAATGGTCCAGAAAACTGATCACGAGGCCCGGTGGCCATTTTGTATGCCCTTTTATCAAAGGTTTTTCTGTGCAAGCTTGCTTTGGTCAATAAACTGTTTTATTTTATCCTGTTTTCTTGCGTGATTATTGCTGAAAATTTCAAATCTTACAGGGGGGATTAAATACGTGGGGTTATGGAGATAGGGCTTGGGTGGGATGGCTGTCAGTGTAGGGACCGGGTGCTAGGGTTTGGATGATCAGCCATGATCTCGTTGAATGGCGGAGCAGGCTCGAAGGGCCGAATGGCCTACTCCGAAGGGCAGCACGGTGGCATAGTGGTTAGCACTGTTGTCTCACAGCGCCAGGGACCCGGGTTCGAATCCGGCCTCGGGTGACTGTCTGTGTGGAGTTTGCTTATTCTCCCCGTGTTTGCGTGGGTTTCCCCCGGGTGCTCCGGTTTCCTCCCACAGTCCAAAGATGTGTGGGTTAGGATGATTGGCTATGATAAAATTGACCCTTAGTGTTAGGGGGATTAAATACGTGGGGTTACGGGGATAGGGTGGGATATGTGTTGGTGTTGGTGTAGGGGGATCGGGTGGGATATGTGTCGGTGCAGGCTCGATGGGCCGAAATGGCCTCTATCTGCACTGTGGGGTTTCTGTGATTCTGTGATTCTGTGATTCCTGCTCCTATCTTCTATGTTATGTTTCTATGTTCTATGTTATGTTTCGATGTCAGTATGTATTTGTGATTAAAGAACAGAACCTGGAGATTTTAAAATGTAATGAACGGCATGGTTGGGGCTCACGATGCTTCTACACAGTGGAAGAAGACAAGGTTGCTCGATATTCCAGTGGGGACATTGAAATATCCAGGTGTCCATGTACAAAAATCACTAAAAACCAGGGAACAGATACAAAAAATTGAAAAGGAAAACGGAATGTTAGCCTTTATCTCACGGGGGCTGGAATACAAAGGGGTGGAAGTTACGCTGCATTTAGAGAACGGCGTTCAGTTCCGAGCTCCGCAACTCAGCAAGGACATCTTGGGCTTGGAGGAGGGGCAGCGCAGATTCAGCAGAATGATACCGGGGTTTAAACAGTTAATTAATGAGGGCGGGTTGCACAGGATTGTATTCCCTTGAATTTAAGATGCTTAAAGATTTGATAGGGTAGATACAGAGAAACTATTTCCGCTGATGGGGGGAGAGTCCAGATCAAAAGGAGCATAACCTTAAAACTAGAGCTAGGCCGTTCAGTGATGATGTCAGGAAGCACTCCTTCACACACAGGGTAATGGAAACCTCGAATTCTCTCCCCCAAAAAAGCTATTGAAGCTGGGGATCAATAGAAAATTTCTAAACTGAGATTGATAGATTTGTGTTAGGTAAGGGTATTAAGGGATATGGAACCAAGGTGAGTAAATGGAATTAAGATACAGATCAGCTATGATTTAACTGAATAGTGTACTCCTGTTCCTATGTTCAAATTATCATATGCCTGAGCCAGGGTAACCTCTAACCTTTTAAGCTCGTGTATATTGTGCATAAAGGGGAACGGATATCTGCACCAATGGAAGAGTTGAGTGAAGCTGCCAAGCAGGCTAAGGACAGGGTGTGAGAAAGAGAGATGCAAAGTGATTAAACAGGTAGCAGATACTCTGAGCTGTACCCTGGTCCATCATTTAGAGGAGATGAGAGAGAAATAAAGATTTGATAAATTGGAATCAAGTTCTTGAGAAGAAACTGCTCCGGGGTCATTAATCTAAAGGGAGCCCATTGAGTGATCCAGTGCGACCTGCAGGATCCCCAGGCCGTAAAGCAGATGATCACATGCGATGGGAATGCACGGAATTGAGGACACAGGCTCCCCAAAGCATCTCCACCACCTACAAGTGGCTGCACTGTGTACCATCTACATGATTCACTGCAGCAACTCGCCAACTATTCTTCAACAGCATCTCCCAAACCTGCAGCCTCCACTGCCTAGAAAGACAAGAGCAGCAGGTCCAGGGGAACACCATCAACTCCGAGTCTCACACCATGCAGGCTAGCAAATATATCACCGATCCTCCATCGCCGCTGGGTCAAAGTCCTGGAACTCCCTACCTAACAGCACTGTGGAAGCACCTTCACCACATGGGCTGCAGCAGTTCACCATCTCAAGGGCAACTAGGGATGGGCAATAAATGCCAGCCTTGCCCACATCTCAAGAATGATTAAAATAAGGATGACGCCCCAAGGAACCACATCGCAGTAATACAGAAAGAGGGGGGGGGTGATGCGCGCATGGAAGAAAACCAACACCCAACAGAATGGCAGGGATAACCATGGAACAGGAACTGAAGAACCAAAATCGATAAGATAGCAGGCAGTGGATGAAGAAAGGAATGTTCAAGAGCACTGTGAAAATTGTTTCTGCCCCAAAAACAACCCAGCCCCAAGGAGCAAGGCAACCCCACAATGCAATGGAAGGTCCTGGTTTTCCCTTGAGATTGTTGTTGTAAGCCCATTTCCCATATGGCTACAGGGAACCTGATTTCAGTATTTATTATTGATCTTTTTGACAGTCTGTGCTACTTTACAAGAATGTTGGAACAAGTGTTTACTATTGAAGTAGGAACTGATGGAGCAGTCATTTTACAAGGTACATCATGGGAATTGAAACAAGGCTCCACATAAGCCATCACCCATAATCCCCAGTACAGGTAGAATGAACTGATCAGATTCCTGTTGTGGAAATACGTGGCCCTTGATAGGAAAAGTTGGGATCAGTTAATTCCCCTCATGATTGAAGAGAAACTCCTTCAAGTATGACAAAGTGCACTGATGTAGCCAGTCCAACAGAAGGTAGGAAGAAGGTGGACAGATACGTAGGAGATTAAAGATTAAGCCAAACAATTATATCAACTAATAACACATCATCACAAAGCTCTACTTTGAACAGCTCAATTGGCACGTTGGAAACAAGGTCACGATACTGGTCTATGACCCAAGGACCAGTTAACTGACAAATAGCATGGTTCACACTTAACTCTTCTGTTTATAAGAACATAAGAAATAGGAGCAGGAGTAGGCCAATCGGCCCCTCGAGCCTGCTCCGCCATTCAATAAGATCATGGCTGATCTGATCCTAACTGCCATCCACTATCACAGAACCATCCCCTGCATCTAACAGAATTAGACACACGAAATAGGAGCAGGATCAGGCTACACGGCCCCTGGGCCCGCTCCACTACCCACAGGGCCATGACCGATCCGAACCTAGACTCATGTTCAAATTCCTGCCCGCTCCCCGTAACCCTTAATTCCCTTTACTTCTAAGAAACTGTCTATTTCTGTTTTAAATTTATGTAATGATGTAGCTTCTACAGTTTTTTGGGGCAGCATATTCCATGGACCTACCACCCTCTGAGTGAAGTAGTTCCTCCTCATCTCAGTTTTGAAAGAGCAGCCCCTTATTCTAAGACTATGCCCCCTAGTTCTAGTTTCACCCATCATCGGGAACATCTTCCCTGCATCCACCCGATCCAACCCCTTCACAATCTTATATGTTTCAATAAGATCGCCTCTCATTCTTCTGAACTCCAATGAGTAGAGTCCCAATCTACTCAACCTCTCCTCATATGTCCATCCCCTCATCCCCGGGATTAACCGAGTGAACCTTCTTTGTACTGACTCGAGAGCAAGTATGTCCTTTCTTAAGTATGGACACCAAAATAGTACGCAGTATTCCAGGTGCGGTCTCACCAATACCTTGTACAACTGAAGCAATACCTCCCTATTTTTATATTCTATCCCCCTAGCAATGAAAGCCAACATTCCATTGGCCTTCTTAATCACTTGCTGCACCTGCATACTAACCTTTTGAGTTTCGTGCACCAGGACGCCCAGATCCCTTTGTACTTCAGCACTTTCCAGTTTCTTGCCATTAAGATAATAACTTGCTCTACGATTTTTCCTGCCAAAGTGCATAACCTCACACTTTCCAGTATTGTATTCCATCTGCCAAATCTCTGCCCACTTACTTAGCCTGTCGATGTCCCCTTGCAGGTTTTTTATGTCCTCGTCACTCACTACTTTCCCTCCCATCTTAGTATCATCTGCAAACTTTGATATGTTACACTCGGTCCCCTCCTCCAAATCGTTAATACAGATTGTAAAGAGTTGGGGACCCAGCACTGACCGCTGCGGAACACCACTAGTTACTGATTGCCAGTCTGAGAATGAACCATTTATCCCAACTCTCTGCCTTCTGTTAGATAGCTAATCCTCTATCCATGCCAGAATATTACCCCCAATCCCGTGATTTTTTATCTTAAGCAATAATCTTTTGTGTGGCACCTTGTCAAATGCCTTTTGGAAGTCTAAATACACTACGTCATTATGAATGTGCCCTTATAAATGACACATCCTCGGTGTTCAGCAATTGTTCATTTATTTTTCTAATCGCGGGTCATTTTTTGGGCTGGTTTATGTCTGTGTTTAATTTATCAAAACATACCGTGTCATGCTAGAAAGTTTCATCATCTCGAGGGCAGCAAATTCCAGCTAAACCCGTATCAGAACGCTCTTGCATTAATTCATATGCACGTATAAAGGTGGTTTTTGTACAGATAGACACGTGGGTGTATGATATTATAGCTATTACTGCGGCATGGCTGAAAGAAGGGCAGGAATGGCAACTCAACATACCTGGTTACAGGGTTTTCAGACGAGATAGAGAGAGGGGGATAGAAAAAGGAGGGGGTCGCAATATTGATTAATGAATCAATTACAACTATGAGGAGGGAGGATATCTTAGAAGGATCATCAAATGAGGCCATATGGGTCGAACTGGGAAAAAAAAGGGGCGATCACACTGCTGGGAGTGTACAATAGACCTCCAAACAGTCAGAGGGAGATAGAAGAGCAAATATGCAGGCAAATTTCAGAGACGTGCAAAAATAGGACAGCAATAGTAGGGGATTTCAACTTCCTTAATATTAACTGGGATAAAATTAGTGTGAAAGGTATAAAGGGAGCAGAATTCCAAAGATGCATTCAGGAGAACTGTTGTTAGCCAGTACGTAGCAAGCCCAACAGAGGAGGCGGTTCTAGACCTAGTTTTAGGGAATGAAGCTGGGCAGGTGGAAAGGGTAACAGTGGGAGAGCATATTGGTGGTAGTGATCATAATTCAGTTAGATTTAGGGTAGTTATGGAAAAGGACAATGGCAGACCAGGAATAAAAGTTCTCAATTGGGGAGAAGCTAATTTTACTAAGCTGAGAGGTGATTTAGCCAAAGTGGACTGGAGACAGAAACTTGAAGGTAAAGCAGTGGGAAGCATTCAAGGAGGAGATAGTGAGGGTTCAGACCAAGTATGTTCCTTTAAAGAAAAAGGGTGGGACTAACAAATCTAGAGCTCCCTGGATGTCAAGGGGCATACAGGTTAGGATAACGAAAAACAGGGAGGCTTATGACAGATACCGAGGACTCAATACTGCAGAAAGCCGAGAGGAGTATAGAAACTGCAGGGGTGAAATTAAAAAGGAAATTAGGGAAGCAAAGAGAGGGCATGAAAAATATTGGCAAGTAAAATAAATACATTAAGAACAAGAGGATAACTAACGTAAGAGTAGGGCCTATTAGGGACCATAAAGGTAACCTGTGTGTGGAGGTGGAAGACATGGGTATGGTTCTTAATGAATACTTTGCGTCTGTTTTCACAAAAGAGAGGGATGATGCAGACATTGCAATCAGGAAGGAGGAGTGTGAAATATTAGATGAAATAAACAGTGAAAGAGGAAGTATCAAGGGGTTTAGCATCTTTGACAGTGGATAAATCCCCAGGCCCGGATGAAATGTATCCCAGACTGTTAAGAGAACTAAGAGAGGAAATAGCAGAGGCTCCGACCATCATTTTTCAATCCTCTCTGGCTACAGGTGTGGTGCCAGAGGACTGGAAGACCGCTAATGTGGTACCGTTGTTTAAAAAGGGAGAATGGGACAGACCGAGTAATTACAGGCCAGTCAGCTTAACCTCGGTGGTGGGAAAATTGAAGGGATAGGATAAATCCTCATTTAGAAAGGCATGGATTAATCAGGGACAGTCAGCATGGATTTGTTAAGGGAAGGTGTAAGGGGTTTTAGAGATCGCTGCGGTCTCTCTCTCGCACTGTAATTTTCCGAGTGGTTCGACCCACTCACCCCTTAAGTTCTATAAAATGGACTTTGAGGCAGGAACTACAATGCAGAGAATACTCTATAGACCAAGTTTAATGAAAGTGAAATGAAACTTTATTGCATAAAGGAAAAAAATTGAATGTAAGCCAATAAAAGGTACATGGGAGGGAAAAACAAATCATAATACAGTACTAACTAAGATATATACAGGCACATTATACTTTACAAAGGTCATCACGAAATGGGGAAACACACGGAACATCGAGGGACAACTCATTATTAATTATCCCCTGAAATGCCCACCCCCTAAACCTATCTAGATCAGATTATGAGGGGTCAGAAACATGCTGACCAATCCAGTTAGAAAGTATAGGGTTTTGAAAAGTCTGCGTTTTGATCCTCTCAGGCGTCCTGTTTCCACGTGGTCAGCGGAATGCAGTGGGCTGCAACACACTCTTTTCTCCCTCGAGGTGAAGGTCACGGACAGGCTGGATGTTAGCAGGCCTGGACGTCGGTGTGGAGAGAGACCTACTGCTTGACCATTTTCATATGGGTTTCGTCGCAAAGCCCAGCTGTTTTACCATATTCATATGGGTCTCTTCGCGGAGGGTCACTGTCCTTTGTCTCTTCAATGGCCCAGGGTTTATCGATGGTCTCCCGATGGCTACCCCGGGGCTGGACGAAGACTCTACTCGAACCACTTTCTTGACTGCCTCCGGATCGACGTTCCTCAATCGCTATCGACTCTCCGCTGTCTTCCCGCTACCGAAAGGCTGAGCAAAAGGCGCCGCAAAAGGCTACCGATAGCTATCCCGGGTTCCCAATTATATTTCTCATTGAGACCCTTATCTCCCGCCACATCAAGGTTAGTCTTTGTTTAACTTTTGGCGAGCTTGTAGCACAGCTGGGTAGTTATTACGTTTAAAGTACTTTCGGGATGGCCGGTAACGGCCATCTCTGGTCTGAAGTGACCTTGTATTGTCTTTAATGTCCTCTTGATGTCTTTAATGGCTCTTGATGTTCCCCCTATGAATTTGAAACTGTTTCCCTTTGTCTGGGTGAACATATAGATGGCCTTTATCTACAGGCCGATCTGACTGGACCTGCATCCAATCCATATGTATGGGGTTCTGTCTGGTTTCGTTTTCTCCGAAACGGCCTTCCAGAACTTACTGTGGGCTGAATCCACAAAGGCTGTCTGTGGACTGCAGAAACCATTTTAAAATGTCCCAAAAGCTGGTCACGGGGTCTGGTGGCCATTTTGTGTGCCCCTTTTTTCTGGGCTTCTTTTAAAACAGTCTTTATGATTAAGGCCTTTTCTGCCAATAGACCCTTATAGGACAATGTTCAATTTTGTGAATCTTACAGTCCCCCCTGCTGATACTATAACTTGCTTGAAGTATCATAATTCTGGGTGAGCAAAATTTTCTGACTCTCCATAATCAAACCATCCCCTGTATTTATCTATCTATGACCCCACGACACATGCATTTCCCATTTCAGAAAAACCACAGTGTACATTAAGCATCTATAGATGGTAATACATCGGAATTAAAGTCTGACACACACTTACTTCCAGGCGTGGAGGGGGACTAATACCCCTACACCACCTGGTTCATACACATTATCTTTTATTAACAACACACATAATAAGCTTCAATAAAAAATAATAGAGAAAGAAAATACACACAAAACCGCACATGAATACTATCAAACATAGAGGAGGGAGGGAAACTTTAACTTTATACATAGCAGCAAAATCTAAAAGGGTGTTTCCTCGTCTACCCGCACATAATGCTGCTTCCATTCTCCTCTGTTCTCATACTTCTGTAAACGTTTGTCCTTTTTACAATGTACAAAGAGTAAATAAATCAGAATAAAAATCTGACACTACGAGGATGTGGGAGGCTATCCTAATCCATGAAGGGACTTCTATATTAGTGAACAGGTCCCACCACCGTGGGGTCACTATATCCAATATGTCTGCCCCTATTTCTAACGTCTTCTGCTCCAGCGTGTAAAAATGTTTCTGTGAAACGGCAACGGCTTTTAGTAGCTTGGTGAGGTGTTCAGGGAGAGGGGGAATGATATAACCAAAATGCACAACGAATCGTTGCAGATCAATGACATTTTCTTTGACAGTGAGGTGAACAGTGGAAGGTTCAGAAATAGGGACAATTCACTCTTGGGCCACTTGAACTTCTGCCTTCGGTTTGAAACACAAACTGCTGTCACTGACCGGACACCAGCCATGCTGTCCATGTTGGTAGTGGGGCGCTGCAGTGGTGACACAGTATGTCCCACCTCCTATATATGCCACCTGCGGGGGCACATGGCTTTGTGCCATTGCCTCCATGGTGCAATTTATAGGCTTTGCGCCAGCAGTTCTGAACCCGCACTGTGGTCTCGAATAGGCATTCAAGTGCTGGGGACACAGGATGATGTGTGCTCCCTGGCTCCGGCACCCCGAGAGGTCGGTACCCATCATTGCATGCTCCCATCGAATGACGTAAGGTGGGACCGCTGTGTAGCAAATGTGTGCACCCCCTTGAATGACTCCAATGTTCTCCACCCTGTATACCGGGGTGGGTTTAGCTGTCTTTCCCATAACCGGCATTCTTACCACGATACCCATAATGGTGTGATTAGACCGCCCACAGTCCACTGGGACTGGATAGGCCTCTAAAGCTAGTCTGAGCTGGCACGGACTTATTGCGTTCTGAAAAGGGTGGAGGGCTGCAAGGTGCTTGTTGCTGATCCAGGAGGGGACCAAACCTTGTTTTAAATCCTCCAGATTACTGCGGCCCTCGCCCAGTAACCACGCCCTGTACAGCACGCACGCTTCGTTCTGCGCATTCCGATCCTCTCCGATGTGAGCATTTACCGTTTTAGCGTGTTTCTCCAGCTCAGCTATGATTTCTTTTAAGTGTAGTGTCATGGCCTGGTCCTCATGCAAATCAGAACCCACTACCTTCTCATCCGTCAGTATCTTTCTTAACTGGGCTTTTAAACCATTGATCTGGGTCTGCAGCTCCACGTCATCCAGAGTGGTGATGATGGAAGTCCCTGTGTTGAAGGTGGTAAAAATATCATTGACTGTACCCCTTCTTTGTCTCCCTACCCTGTCCAAGACCTCATGTGGTGTGGTGTACAATCCGGCTCTGTCGACATCGGCAAAGTCGAATTCATAAAATTGTCTAAACATACTTGTTAACAGGACCTTGTACAATTGCTCAGTTTCCTTGGGGCACCACTCTGGCAATCGCACCTCGGTGAGGTTTAAAATCACCAAGGCTACCGCGTAGTGCACCCCATGGTACAGCACCTGACCTGTGGGTACCAATACCAGTCCGTTTCCGGGTCCCTTGGTAATGGTGGGGCACCCTTCCTTGCGGGCTTTGGCTACCGGAATCGTGGGCAGGGGCTTGCGGGGGCGGGTGATGAGCTCACTGGCATTCGGAGAGTATGCGACTCCACACGCCCGCGTGCTGACGTCCCACCTCATCCCTTTCCCAGCATCCTGCCACTGTCTCTGGAAAAAGATGGAGACGCCTGCGGGGCAGACAAGTTCTGAACCCCACATGCAGATGTAAATCCCCTCATCTGGTTCCCACCATTTGTCCCAACAGACACTCAATCCCCCATGAGTCCCTGTAATAGTCCGATGGGTATTGTTACCCAGTCGCTCCCACTCGACCATGGAGTTTTTCATGGTCGTAGTCAGCTTCCTGAGCCACCACCATCTGTCCAAAGGAACATGTCCGTTGCATACTAAACAAATCTTCCTCCCGACGGTTACGCTGACTCTGGGCGCGATGATCCTCACCCTGGGACACATTAGAGAAGTCTCTCTGTACGTAAACCCGGACTCGCTGGAGTATTCCGTAGAGTTCTACCCCAGCCATCCTGGCCACCTCATTTCGTGGAAGTAGGTGGCTGTTTCCTCAACGTCCCATTTTCCCATCCCATCAGTCGCGATGGGGGCTGTGTCCCCGGAGCACCCATACACAATGGAGTCCTTGGTGTAGCCCCGATAGGCCAAGCTACACCCGATCACCGCGAACACGATGAGAATCCTCTCCATGGTACCTTTGGTTCCTGCAACAAATTAAACGATACAGCCAGGCTCCCGAGAGATTCTGGCCTAGGTGAAGGCATGATCGGGTCTTTCGACCTCGATCCAAAACAAAGCACACATGCTGGGCATATTCCAAAACTATTTCTTATAACCCCCATCACCTTAAAAATAATTACACAACTTAAACTTAACTAAACTTAACTACAATGCCGCCCGTCCCCGGGCAGCCTGCCTAATCCCTGTTTGGGTTGCAGCTCACCGCTCCCTGTGGCGGGGCCGCACTGACCTGTAGCTTGAGTCCCTCACAGCCTTTTGCTGCCAATTGGGGACTGCATCTCTCTAGGGATTTCCCAAGTCGGTGTCTGCTGAAGTCGGGGAAATCGGGCCAGAGTTTTCTTGGCCGAGGCGTCCGAGACGACCTGCGAGGGGGTACCATGGGCGAGGCTCCCTTTGCGAGTGGACCGTTGGGTGGGACTTTAGCCCTCACAGCCCGTGGCTTCTCCATGACTGCCGGCTTCGGCTCCCTTCCTTCAGACTCCACCCCTTTGGGATTTGGGTCTGTGGCAGACGACTCCTCCCTACCTGTCCCTACAGGTGGAGAATCTCCGCCCCCAAGTTCTACCTCCCCTACGCTTGAGTTGAGGGCGGGACCTCCGTCCTCCGACTCCACCTCCACCTCCTCCAGAATCGTGTCGGGGCGGGGCCTAGCTGTTCGGGCTCCTCCCTAACTGTGTTCGGGTCAGGGGGAGGGCCTTGGTCTTCGGGCTCCTCCCCGTCCGAGTCCCAGGCCAATGGGGAAACCTCCCAGGTGAGTGGAATGGCTCCACCCCTCAAGCAGGCTGCGGTTCCAGCCTGTGTGGTCTGTGACTTATTGCACGCCTCAGGCTGAGGATTTTTACCCTCAGACCTGGCCTCGGTTGTTGGCTCCTTTGCGCCTGGCTTAAACAGTTTGCACTGGTTTATGTGAAACCATTTAGTGCGTCGGGGCAACTTTACTGCATATACCATGGGGCTGGCTTTATCCACAATACTGTAGGGCCCCATGTACAGTGGTTCTAAACTCCCCACTCGGGCATAGTTTCTCACCATGACCTGATCTCCAATTTCCCACTCCTGTGTCTTACGGGGTTCGAGCAGCAGTCGGTTGCCCTGATGCCGCTTGCCCATAAATCTGTTTCAGGTGCTCAAAAAGGGTCCGGGCAAACTTGTCCTGATTTTCCTCTCGGAGCTGACCCTCGGAGAGCACCGGGGCTAGTACATGGGTGGGGGTTCGCATGACTCTCCCAGTCATTAATTCGTGCGGGGAGTACCCTGTACTTTTAGACTGGCTAGCACGGATCCCCATGAGGACTAGAGGCAAGGCTTCTGCCCATTTCTGGGGTGAGTCCATCGTCTCTTTCCTCAGTTTTTCTTTGAGGGTGCGGTTCATGCGTTCCACAATCCCAGATGACTGAGGGTTGTGGGCCACGTGCCACTTCCCTTCGATGCCTAAGAGCATGAGGGTGTCCTGCATCACTTGGCCGGTGAAATGACTCCCTTGGTCAGACTCCACAAATCGTGGTAGTCCCCACTGCGAGAACACTTCCCGGACCAAGATCCTGGCAGTACTAAGTGCCGTGGCTGTTTTGCATGGGAAGGCTTCTACCCATTTGGTGAACACATCCACCAGGACAAGGCAATACTTATAGCCTCCCTGGGCGGTGGGCAGGGGCCTGATGTAGTCGACCTGTATCGACTGCCATGGTCCCTCTACCCTCCTGATGTGTCTCAGGGGCACCTTCCTTTTCTGGGGGTCTGGGTTGTTCGCAGCGCACACAAGACAATTAGCACAGAACTCGCGGATATCGTCCCGAAGTCCAGGCCACCATCCCGCCTGTTCTACCCCTTGCCAGGTGACCTCAGGCCCGGGGTGTCCTGCTCCTGGACCCTCATGGGCCGATTGAAGGAATTCCCTCCAGTGCTGCTGTGGCACAACCCACTGTTCTTCTCGGAACAGCATGCCTTCCTTGATGGAGAGGGCTACTGTGCCGTACGGACCCTCTACTTCCTTGCCCTCAGTGATGGCATTGAGGACTGTTTTTAGGGCGGGATCTAGGGTTTGGACGGTCTTGAGGTCTGGGGGCAGTGTTACCCCTGTGGTCCCGATTCCCATCCCTGCCTCGGATTACTGCCACGGGTTTGGACCCATAGGGATCCCAGAAAGTGCCGGTGCGGGCACCCTCCCTGGCTAGCGTATCCGCTCGCTGGTTACGGGGTTCCGTGGAGGAATGGGCCTTCACCTTGTGGATAAAGACTTCCCCTTCCTCCCCCACTGCGGCCAGGATCTTTTCTAGTAGGGGCTTTACGGTCAAGGGTCGCCCGTCCGCAGAGGTATATCCGCCGCGAGACCAGATGGCCAGGTACTCCGTACACGAGTTGCATGTGAACATGCTGTCCGAGCAAATCGTGTATGGGGTGGGGAAGATCTCGGGGTGGGTAACCACGTATGCCACCGCGGACAGTTCAGCCTGCTGGGCGCTCGTAGTGCTGGGGAGCTTATTCGCCAGGGCAATGTTTGCCGTGGGGTCATAAACTCCACACCCTGTGAGTCGTTCGCCAGCGGGTACCGTGCTGGAACCGTCTACGTAGATCTCGCGGCCCGTGGAATGTATCCCGGCCCGTACACCTACGTTCACTTCCCATACCCCTTCTACGGAACACCGATGGGCTGTTATGGGATATACCATGTTGGCCGCGAGCTTGGGCTCGCAGAGACCCTTCACCTTAAGATCCATCTGGGAAAGGAGGAGGGTCCAGCGCGCAATGCGGGCACTGCTTACTGTCCCATCCTTCCATCCAGAAGCATCCGAGTGGGTGTGTGATGGGTGAGCAGAGTGATGGGAGAGGTGCCTGTGAAGATCAAAGACCTTTTCACAGCCCAATGCGTGGCCAAGAGATGCCGCTCGCAATTGGAAAAACTCCTTTCCACATCTGTGAGCACCCTGGAGGAGTAAACCACCGGCCTTAGCCTGCCGTGTCGCTCTTGGAGCAGTATAGCGCTCAGGCTATCCCCGCTAGCCGCTACCTCCAGGAAAAACTCTTTTCCCCCATCTATGGCACCGAGCGCTGGCGCGTTCTGCAAGTCCCCATTGAGTTTTTCAAATGTTGACTGGCAACCCTCATCCCAGGACCACTCCACTCCTTTGTGTAGGAGTCGGAGCAGCGGGGCTGCTGTGGCTGCATAGTCCTCAATGAAATCTCTGCAGTACCCGGTCTGTCCCAGAAAGGACCTCACACCCGACACGGTGGTGGGGATCGGTAGATCTTGCACCGATTCCCGTCTGGCCTTGTCTATGGCTCTCTCTCCAGCGCGGATGGTCAGACCCAGGAATTTTACTTCCTGCTGGCCGATCCGTGCCTTCTTTGGGTTCACCTTGAAACCCTTTCTGCCTAACAGCTCCAATAGCTCGGCCAATAGTGGGCCATGCTCCTCTCTGGAATCTGTGAACAGGAGCAGGTCGTCCACATACTGCACTAGCTGATTGGGCTGGCTGAACTCCTTTAAGCTCCCTGCCATGCATTGATGGAAAATGCTGGGGCTGTTGTGGAAACCCTGTGGCAAGCAGTTCCAGGTGTACTGTTTCCCTTTAAAAGTAAAGGCGAACTTGTACTGATCCTCACTCCTTAAAGGGATGGACCAAAACCCATTGGAAATATCCAGCACCGTGAACGTGGTCGCGGAGGCTGGAATACTCCCTATCAGGTCGGCAACTGCTGCTACCGTCGGCGCGCAGGCTGGGATGTTGCTATTGAGGACTCTGTAGTCCACCGTGGCTCTCCATGAATTGTCCGGCTTCTTCACCGGCCACAAAGGAGAGTTTACGTGGGTGACTATCGGTCTCAACACGCCCTGCTGCACCAAAGAAGACATTGCTGTCTCCATGTCGGGCTCCGCTTCCCGGGGGAAGTTGTACTGTATTTGGGGTCGGGCCATGGGGTCCCCGTCTACTCTGACCTCAAACCCGGTGACGCTCCCGCAATCGTGTTTGTGAGTGGCAAACGTGGTCAGGTGGTCTGACACGAATGCCTGCAGATCTTGTGGGACGCTGGCGACCATGAGCTCGAGGTCGTAGCCCTCTTTTGGCTTCACGGTACACAGGGTCCCTTCTCCCTTCCTTCCCTGGGATGATGACTACCTCGCCTTTCTTACCCGAACTCGCTACCCAGAGACAATGATTTCTTAGAACACGGGATCCTCGTGGATCTACCAAGAAATCAGACCCAAGGATCCCCTTTCCACCCCCCACCTCCCACTTCATCAGTATACACTTCCACTTGGTGCGGAGTGGTCCTAAATGAATGGAGAGGGGAATGGAAAATGTGCCAGCCTGTTCTTTGCCCGTGGAGCCCGACAGGATATATGGAACCCCGGTGGACAGAGGTGAGGTGGGAGGGTTATCTGTGTGGATCACGGTGCACGATGCCCCCGTATCCAGCAGATAGGTCCCCTTTTCCTTCTCTACCGCCATCTCCACGAGGGGTCACCTCCATAAATCATATCGCAGCGCACACAGTTAAACGGGCTGCGCTGGCTCTAGTCATTGGGGCGCAGCGGTCGGGGCTGCGGGAAAAGACAGGACCGGTGGTGGCTGCTACCTTCCCATGTAAAATCATAAGAGACCGCATTGTCTCTAAAATTGATTCTATCACAGCGGGATCCATAGCTGCACCGGCTCCTCTTTCTGGGGCAGGGGCTGTGTCTTGGACCTGGACTCGTGCTGGGGCGGCGGTCTGGGCTTGGGCTGCGGGAGATTTTCCCTTATTATCCTTCCATGGATTTTTACAGTCCCTGCGCCAATGTCCATCCTTCCCACACCCGTAGCAATTGAGCTTGGCTTGGGGAGGGCAATTCCCCTCCTGACGCCACTCCTTCTTACTTGGGGCTGCGGGTTTTGCCTCATGCACTTTTCCCTTAGAGGGAGATGTCTCCTGACTCCTACAATTCTTGTATGCAATGGTGAGCTGTCGGAGCACTGTCTCCTCCGTGATACCGGGACCTTGGGGGTCAAACCAGGATTTGGCTTGGGCCTGTATCTGTGGCAAGCTGTTAGCAACCAGGCAACGGAGCCAATGAACCCATTGGATGTCGTTCCTTGCGGCCCATTCAGGCATGCCGGGACAGCTGCGCCGATACACTGGCCACAGCCTTTCTGCGAAAACCCATGGTGGTTCTCCAGTTAGCTGCACAGTCCCTTCCACACGGAGGAACGGGTTGCCGTCGTCCACTCCCATAACCTCCAGGACCTCGTCCCGGTGTTCCTCATACCCTCTCTGCCCCACCTTACTCCCGTCTGAGAGGCACTGAAGGATTGTGCTATCCAGGGAGAATAGCAACATCTTCGCCTGTTGTGGATCATCACAATCATTGACGGCGGCTGTCTGCTCTATCTCCCTGAAATGGACTGAGGGATCTCCCTTCTCGGAGAGTTTTGGGAGGTGGCTCACCATCGCTCTGAGTTGTTAGGCACCGTGGGGCAGCACGATTTGGTTCATGTGGGGTCCGTCATCGCCATTTTCTTTTCATCCCCTAGCCCACCAAACCCACCCCCCCTTCAGGCAGTGCATTCCAGGTCACAACAACACGTTATTTCCTCAGATCACCTCTGGTTCCTTTGCCAATCAATTTAAATCTGTGTCCTCTGGTCACTGATCCTTCTGCCACTGGAA
Organism: Somniosus microcephalus; assembly: GCF_052327205.1. Classification (NCBI taxonomy): domain Eukaryota; kingdom Metazoa; phylum Chordata; class Chondrichthyes; order Squaliformes; family Somniosidae; genus Somniosus; species Somniosus microcephalus. Next base: position 53,764,305 of record NC_141010.1, on the reverse strand, counting down.
ACAGTTTCTCCTTATTTACTGGATCAAAATCGTTGATGATTTTAAACACCATCAAATCACCTTTTAACCTTCTCTGCTCAAAGGGGATTACCGCTGCTTCTCCAGTCTCCCCACATCACTGAAGTCCTTCAGTTTGGGTTGTAAGCCCCAGACCAGCTCCAAGAAACAGATGTGAAAGAAATGACTTGTGCTTTATTCACTGATGGCTTCTGCCTCAGCTCCTCTGCTGCTGAAACCCTCATTTTTGCCTTTGTAACCTCCAGACTCAACGATTCCACTGCTCTCATGGCCGGCCTCCCATCTTCCATCCGCTAAACTTCAGCTCATCCAAAATCCTGCTGCCCGTATCCTAAATCTCAGCAAGTCCCGTTCACACTTCGCTCCTGTACTCGCTGATCCACATTGGCTCCTGCCCCAGCAAAGCCTCAGATTTAAAATTCTCATCCTGGTGTTCAAATCCCGCCATGGCCTCACCCCTCCCCATCTCGCCAACCTCCTCCAGTCCTACAACCTTCCGAGAACTTGACAATCCTTCTATTCTGGCCTCTTGTGCATCCCAGACTTCCTATGCTCTACCATTGATGACCTGCCTTCAGCAATCTAGGCCCCAAAGCTCTGGAATTGCCTCCCTTCAACCCTCCGCCTCTCCTCCTTAAAACCGACCTCTTTGTCCAAGCTTTTGGTCCCGTCCCAATATCTCCATGTGGTTCAGTGTCAACTTTTATTTGATAATATTTCTGTGACGCACTTAGGATATGTTACGATGTTAAAGGCGCTATATAAATGCAAGTTGTTGTTGTCCCACTGCGGTCTTGGCTCTGAGCATTCTAGTGGGTACTGGACAAGGCCCCATACTGCAGCCTGGTGTCTGGGTGGAGCTGGCCAGGCTCTGCTGGTTCGGCTTCTCCACAAGTTGTTGTAGCCCAGGTGAATGATGGTGGAGATGGTACTGCCTGGTAAATATACTTGTACAGTGGAAAGCCACAACATGTGCTGAACCGAAAGAGCAGGTAGTAGGGGAGGGAGATTTTCATACAAGCATCCAATAGAGGGTCCCCACAGATTGGCCAAGTGTATTGGGATGGAGCTTCTTGGCAGGAACAGATGAAGGTGTCACACTAATTGTGACCAACTATTGGTGGATGGGGAGGAACTGTACACAGGCCAGGCCCAATGTGACTATAGTGCTGAAATTCAAGGGAATGACTGAACGAGCGAGGGAGCCCCAGCCTTGACTACACACGGCCAGTCCAAATGGTACGGGCTCCTATAGGCTCCGTTCCAAATTAGACCCCACGATTTAGCCCAACACAGGAGGTTGTGTGAGCACCGTTTAGTAAACCAGGGTCCCGACCAGACAGTGTCTCACACTGGATCTGGGACCTGAAAGTGGAATGTTGGCCACTTCAGTCTCAGGCACTCCGACAAATGATGTACACAGGCCCACCTTGTGCAGCGTGTCAGAGTGGGCAACGCGACAGTTTGCAATGCGACACAGTGGGCAATGCAAGGAAGTGCTACCCCTCAGGGCTTTTTTCAGTATCGTCTAACTACTGACGATTTATTCCTGACTTTGCTTCCCGAGCCTCCACTCCCCCCGCCCCCTTACCGACCTAGCTAAAGCACCAAACCAGGTACGGTGGAGCCGGTGCAGAGGCTGCGTTCCGGGATCCGAGCCAAGTGCTGTGTAATAATCCTATTGCTGTTGCAAACCGATGCCCCAGAGGTAGGTTGGGAGCTGTACGCTCTCCAATAGTCGATAGGAACATCCCGTGCTCGACCCGAGCAGGAAGCAGTTGTCTAGGGAGTAAGGGTGTGCTACAGTAAAGAAGACGTGCCCATCAATTAAAAGGGCTGCAGAAGCCTTAAGGTCTATCTACTGGAGAGCCAGTTCCTCCCAGTGACCGGTCACTGCCCCTCAAATGGATGCAGTCTAACAAAGAAACAAATGCCAGTGTTGCCGGAGGGTTTGTGTCACTCCGGCCCTATTGTTTAGAGGTGGATTAAATACGTGGGGGATTAAATACGTGGGGTTACGGGGATAGGGTGGGATATGTGTTGGTGTAGGGGTTACGGGGATCGGGTGGGATATGTGTCAGTGCAGGCTCGATGGGCCGAAATGGCCTCTATCTGCACTGTGGGGTTTCTGGGATTCTGGGAACACCAGGCGGGAATGGCTCATGGGAGCCCGGTGCCCTCTCCCAAGCATACTGCCTCGCGGCACAGGCCCCTGGAGCTGGTGGGGAGTGTAGCAGGGTGATTGAGGGCCGTTAGGTGATGAGGGCCCCGATCCCTGAGGAAGGCCCTTGAAGAAACCTCAGCTTTAAGAGGAACGGTAGGGCCATTAAGAATCTCGCCTTTTGAAGGTAATTGTGTCTGGAGTGGGGGAGACTCTCTCTGGGAACATGACCTCCAGTGGCGGGAGTAACTATGCCTCTAAAGAGTTGCTTGGCATCTGAGGAGGGTTGGCCTCTCCAGCTCTCAAGTCAATCCTTCTTAATCTTCTGCAATCTAGTTACAAAGTAGCTGTGGCCATCTTTTGTGTTCTAAGTCAGTGAGTTGCAACTCCACGCGGTCCCTCCGGGCAACACCATGTCGATGTTGGCTAAAGGACGGGCTGTGTAACTGAAAGTAGGATGATCTGGGGCGTTCATACGCCCCTTAGGAGGGGAAAAACAAATTCATTAAAAATTGTTTGCTTTGATACCCTTCGGGTATTCAAACTGGGATGTGGCCCAGACAAAATTCCTCTGTCAGACCCACTCCCGCAGGGCTGACATTAGACTCTGCCAATCAAGGCCATGACCAGGGCGAGAGAAAAAGACACGAAAGATCGAACGAGCGCCCAACAGCGGTCAATCAAATCGGGTTACCCTGGATAGTGTAAGATTCGAAATTTTCCGTAATTAAATCACGCAACAAAACAGGGTTAATAAGACAGTTTATTGACCAAGAGAAAGCTTGTACAGAAAAACCTTTGATAAAAAGGGCATACAAAATGGCCACCGGACCTCATGATCAGTTTCTGGGACCATTTGATTTCTGTTACTGCAAGCCAGACAGGCTTGTGGATTGAGGACAGTAAGCCCGTGAAAGCCAGTATCGGGAAAACAAAACTCAGGGAACTGAGCATACATATTCATTGGATTCTAAGTACAAGACAGTTTCAGGTAACAGGATGGGGCCCATCAAGAAATGGGCGGACAATTGAATGAACACTTAAACCCATTTACTGTACAAAGGAAAGACCGCTTAACAGCCATCAAGGGCAATCTCCAGACCGATCAATATGCGAACCGAGTTACGGTGACAAAGTAAAAGACATTATCGGCCAGGAAGGCCAGTTAAGCTATCACCAGCTCCCGTTACAAGACAAAGCGCCCCTGCAGAGATTTCTGCCCGCCAAAAATATTACAAAGACAGGACTATGATTTGGCGGGAGATAAGACTGTCCCAAAAAGGTATAACTGTGGATTGAAAGGTCCATCAGTACGCTTCTTCTACGATTCAAGCTTCAGGAGGGATACGATACGGATTCGATTCAGGAAGCTTCACCTCGGGTTTTCATTTCTTCAACGCACCGGGACAGACTTTCCGGTTAAGACAGCACTTCGGTTTCGGGACGTGGTCGATGTTCGGCCAGGCAAGGCTCGGCCACGATGAGAAGACGACGAGGGTGGCCTGGGGACTTTTGTCAGGAGATCATCGACGACCCAGGCCGAAGAAGACGACACCCTCAGGAAAACCGACGAGCCAGGCGGGAGAGAGAAATAAAAGGACACTCCGGGCCTAGCACTCCCGTGCCTCAACATCCCATTTTCGGCTTTCCAGTAATGGACTTTCCCATGTGTATCCGGTTCTTCAACAACTTTTAACGGATTCAGTCATGACGAGCGCTCATCGGGACTGTATCTGCTGCCCCATCGCCTGAGAGAAAAACAAGCTGCGCCAGAAGTTTCCAAATCCACGTGACGATGGAAAGCTGTGTCAAAAGGGCTGCGAACCCCCTCTTTTGCGAATCTGAAAGTGGTGAGCATGATTCCGAGTTCCTCAAGTCGAAACTTAGTCTAGGTCTAGGGGAGGGGGTAAGGGTAATCGTAATGTGTTTCCCCTTTTACGATGTGCCGTGTGTTCCCCATTTCCATAGAGTTAAGTTTATAGATATGTGCATACTTGTAGCTACATTAATCTGTGCTTATGACATGTATTTTATAATGCTGCAAACTGTTTAATAATAAAAGCATCCATTTCATGCTATTCAACCTGGTCTATTGAGTTTTTCTCTGCACTACAGTTCCCTGCACCTAAGTCCAAGGTCTAGAACCGTAGGGGAGAGTGGGTCGAACCACTCAAGGGTAATTATTGCACGAAGCCTGGTAGGAGACCAGAACGAGCAAGAGAAATCCCCTACAGAGATGGCGACCGCGGCAGGACCTTGGTAGCAGGAATGTAGTGTGTTAGATCAAGGTCTGAATAAACGGAATGTGATGGATGAGAGAATAGCGGATTATGTTTTTGGGAAGGTAAACCTTACAAAACAGTGGATATCTGACCTATTAAGAGATAGGCGCCCGCTAGACGCAGCCATCAAGTGGACAGAAAGTAAAGAGCATAAGAAATCGGTAGAAAAGGCGGTCTGGCTGATGTGTTACAAGAAGCAAGTCCAGCTTTTGGACCAAGTCGTTGCAGCACAAACAGCCCAGATCAAAGGGCTGCTTACAGAAGTAGAGCAAAAGGTTGCGGGAGGTCAGAAACTGATTCAATCGCTTAACGCGCTGAATCAGGAACGCCAATCCGCAACTCACTGCCATGAGACCCGGATAGAGTATTTGGAATGTCAGGTCATTGAGGCCAAGGCCAGTGAAGGTAGAATGAAAGAGAGGTGTTTCCGCCTAGCTAAGCAGATAGCGACACAGGAGGAAATAATCTTGGGGGCTAGGGCAGCTTATGAGATGGCCATGGAGCATAGGTCTGAGAACACCGATCATAGCGCTTGCCACAGGGAGCTAGAGGACCTGAGAACGGCCCTAGCAAAGGCAACCGGCTTGGTGTGTCTCATAAACCCGCCAGCGAGCCAGTTACTGTTAGCCAAGGAATCAAAAAGACCGATTCCACAGGAGGCAGTTAGGGTACCAACCCCCGAGCCCTCAGCACCTCCCGCCTATACCGAGTCTTGGACTCCGGGGGAGGAAACGGAGAAGTCCAACACAGAGGTTCTTGAGGTAGAGCAACACCAGGTAGTAGAGTCGGGACCGGCACCGATGTGTCCAACTCGACACCGGAGGCTCGGTCCGGACCAGGATGGCAAGGACGGACCCCTCGTGAATCAGATCATAATGCCCCATAGCGCATGACAGCTAACGGAAATGATCAGTAACATCCCAAAACTCTCCGAGTCAGGAGAACCCTCCGTGCATTTTCGGGACGTGGAGCAAACCGCAGCAGTTAATGACTGCGACGGGGCCGAACTGTCCAAAATGCTCCTGTCCTTTTATTTCTCTCTCCCGCCTGGCTCATCGGTTTTCCTGAGGGTGTCTTCTTCTTCGGCCTGGGTCGTCGATGATATCCCGACAAAAGTACCCGGGCCACCCTCGTCGTCTTCTCGTCGTGGCCGAGCCTTGCCTGGCCGAACATCGACCACGTCCCGAAACCGAAGTGCTGTCTTAACCGGAAAGTCTGTCCCGGTGCGTTGAAGAAATGAATACCCGAGGTGAAGCTTCCTGAATCGAATCCGTATCGTATCCCTCTCGAAGCTTGAATCGTAGAAGAAGCGTACTGATGGACCTTTCAATCCACAGTTATACCTTTTTGGGACAGTCTTATCTCCCACCAAATCATAGTCCTGTCTTTGTAATATTTTTGGCGGGCAGAAATCTCTGCAGGGGCGCTTTGTCTTGTAACGGGAGCCGGTGATAGCTTAACTGGCCTTCCTGGCCGATAATGTCTTTTACTTTGTCACCGTAACTCGGTTCGCATATTGATCGGTCTGGAGATTGCCCTTGATGGCTGTTAAGCGATCTTTCCTTTGTACAGTAAATGGGTTTAAGTGTTCATTCAATTGTCCACCCATTTCTTGATGGGCCCCATCCTGTTACCTGAAACTGTCTTGTACTTAGAATCCAATTAATATGTATGCTCAGTTCCCTGAGTTTCGTTTTCCCGATACTGGCTTTCGCGGGCTTACTGTCCTCAATCCACAAGCCTGTCTGGCTTGCAGTAACAGAAATCAAATGGTCCCCGAAACTGATCACGAGGTCCGGTGGCCATTTTGTATGCCCTTTTTATCAAAGGTTTTTCTGTACAAGCTTTCTCTTGATCAATAAACTGTCTTATTAACCTGATTTAATTACGGAAAATTTCGAATCTTACAATAGGAAACGTCGCCCCCAATTCTGAGGAACCAGGGGGCTGCGAAGAGATTTTCCAAGTTGGTGAAGTCAAAAAGAAGCACCTCTAGAAAGACAGACAGTCTAAGAGACAATGCTATCCGGAAATTGTCCCATATTGCAATGGCAGATCCCCAGTTTGTGGCAAAGGAAACCAGGTCCGATACCAGGCGCGTGTGCGAGTGTTAAACTGGTTGGTTGTCTGTTTTCATTACTGATGCATGTTCGTTATAATACTGCATGTATGTTGTAATAAAGTTGTAGAAACATCAGATGATTGAAGGGAGAGTAATCTTATCCTCACAACAATAACTCCGTTTCGCCTCTGCCTTGGTGGTGGTTTCCAAGCTTGGTGAGACCTGTGCGGCCGCCCGTATTCACAAACTCAAGATCTCCCCGGTGCTCCCGAACAGCGAGTACCCGCAGCCCTCCCTTGGCCTGTGATGATTCGCTGGACTTGACCCCCGTGGACGAGCCACATAAAGACTCGAAATTGTTGTATATGTACCTTTAAGAGAGAACTGCTTTTATACTGTAGTACCGGCAGTGACCACAGCTGTATATAAAGCCATAGCAGGCTTCTGTACTTTCAGTTCCAGCATACCCTCTGTTCAGTAAACACCTGTTATTACCGTTCTCCTGCAGTCCATGTGTTATTGATACGCGGACACGACAGTGGCGACGAGCAGGTTCAAACTCACCTGCAGTACTGCATCACCTCACGGGGATCCATCCCTGAAAAGAAGCTTCTTGGAGGTCGATGCCAGAGCAACGGGCGTCGACCGTGGGCAACCGCCCAGTGATCCATCGGAGTTCAGTGACTCGCAGGGGAAGCTGTGGAGAGCTGGGCTTGGCTCCCCAGTCAAGGTGTTCCAGCAAATCGTGCTGGTAGCAGGTAGTGCGCTGACCCTTCCGGACTGCGGCGGGCTTGAGCTCGATCGAGCGGCTCTGCAAGGGGGCCGTGCAGCGTCGTCGGGAAGGAAAAGAGAGAGGGTGGAGTACACAGGGCGCGGTCGGTGCTCAAGAGCCGGGCAGCGTTAGAGAAAATAAAAAGAGGGGAAGGAAAAGAGACGCGCAGTGGACAGCGTCGAAGAAGAATAAAACTAAGGAATTTAACGAACAAAAGAGAGACGCGCCGAAGCCGCGGGGCGCCGCCATTACTATTTAGAACGCTTGGAGCAGCATTGGCAGCAAGGGGAAGAAGGAAAAGCACGGGAGGCGCCATTTTAATCCATTGGGGAAGAAGGAAAAGCGTGGGAGGCGCCATTTTAAACCACCCAAGATGCCGAAGAGTGGCAGTATCACTGCTTTCGACAACGAAATAGAAGACTGGACCACGTATGTGGAAAGAATTGAAGTGTACTGCAAGGCAAATGGGGTGGCCGATGAAAAGAAGGCGTCGGTATTATTAAATTTGATGGGCGCGAGAACGTACGGCCTATCGCGGAATTGAATTACCCCAGCTAAACCAATGGAGAAAAGCTTTGAAGAGATTGTCAATATCTTACAGGAACATCTAAACCCTACACCGCTGCTGATAACGGAAAGATTCAAGTTCCATAAAAGAAACCAGCACAAAGATGAGAGTAATGCTGACTATCTTACGGAACTACGCAAGTTATCGAAGCACTGCCAGTTCAGAGCAGGACTGGCAGATACCTTAAGGGATCAGTTTGTCTGCGGGCTCCAGAGTGAAGGAACCCAGAAACGACTACTTTTGGAAAAGGACCTTACGCTAGAAAAGGCTTTCAGCGTGGCAGTATCCTACGAAGCAGCAGCACGGGGAGCTGCGGTAGCACCAACGAAATGGCATATGGAGCAGAAAAGTGCTATCGCTGTAGCAGAACAACCCATGACCAGAAGGACTGCTGGTTTAAGGACAAACTATGCAGGCAATGTGAAAAAGTGGGACACATAGCACGAGTCTGCAGGTCGGGAAAGAAAACCAACACTAAAAGAACTAAGGAAAATTACAAGATAGTAAAAAAAATGACAGACAGTCGTTCAGAAGATCAGGAGAGTGATAATGACTCCGGGAGCAGGAGACTAAGTTGTCTAAAGTTACACAACGTGATCGCAAAGGAGGATCACCGAACCATTTGGGTCACCCTCATGATAGCAGGGTCCCAAGTAAAGATGGAATTGGACACAGGATCAGCCCTAACAGTCATGAATCGACGAGACTATGAGCGGCTATTCTCACACATACCCTTGAAGGACACGTCCATTGTATTGAAGACATATACGTGGCAAAAAGTCTAGCTTAGAGGAAAAATAAGGGTGCCCGTTAAATACAACGGCAAGCAAACACAGAAACTGCATCTATATATACTACAAGATGGAGGACCACCATTATTGGGACGTGAATGGATCCGAAAAATACAATTGAATTGGCATTCCATTCAGGCGCTAACAGTGGCTGACGAAAAGAACGACGACGTCACACCTGGCCGACTGTCAAAAATTCTAACTGACGCGAAAGAGGTGTTCCAGCAAGGACTTGGGACTCTAAAAGGAGTAACAGCAACGATAAAAATTGAAGATAACGCAAACCCAACATTTTTTAAGGCCAGACCGGTACCGTACACGATCCGCCCAGCCGTCGAAGCAGAGCTGGAGAGTCTGGAGCATTCGGGTGTGCTGTCCAAGGTGGACTGGAGCGAGTGGGCCACACCCATTGTTCCTGTAATGAAGAAATCATTGAGCAGCACGCCTGGGGAGCCAAAGAAGGTTCGCATCTGTGGGGACTTTAAAGTAACTGTGAACCCAGTCCTGCACACAGTACAATATCCACTTCCGTGGATAGAAGATATTTTCACCTCACTATCTGGAGGGAAATGCTTTATGAAGATTGATCTGGCCCAAGCGTATCTACAAATGGAGGGAGAAGAATCATCTAGAAAATACCTCACGATAAACACTCACAAAGGTCTTTACCAGTACAACCGACTGGTATTCGGGGTAGCATCAGCTCCAGCTATTTGGCAGAGGGCGATGGAACAAGTCCTGCAAGGGATCCCGGGGACCCAGTGTTATTTGGACGACATCCTGATTACGGGCAAAAATGACAGTGAACACCTTGCCAACCTGGAGCAGGTGCTCACTAAATTACAAGAATATGGGCTACGAGCCAACCGCCCCAAATGCGAGTTTTTCAGGAAACAAATCTCGTATTGTGGCCACATGATTGATGAAGAGGGGTTACATAAGTCCCCAAACAAGATTGAGGCAGTAGTCAAGGCTCCAGCACCGGAAAATGTGTCGCAACTGAGGTCGTTCCTCGGGTTGGTGAACGACTCCCATAAGTTCTTGCCAAATTTATCTACAATTCTGCACCCACTGAACGCCCTGCTGCAAACTGGAGTAGCATGGAAATGGAGTGATGAGTGTAAGCGTGCCTTTCAGAAATGTAAATGCCTAATCACTTCAAAAGAAGTAGTGGCCCACGACAATCCTACACTACCGATTCGGTTGGCATGTGATGCGTCTCCCTACGGCATTGGAGCGGTGCTGTCACACAAATTCCTTGATGGTTCAGAGAGGCCAATAGCCTTTGGGTCGCGCTCGTTAACCTCAGCCGAGCGTAACTACGCCCAGATTGACAGGGAGGCCCTCAGCCTGGTGTGGGGGGTGAAGAAGTTCAATCACTATCTGCACGGGCAGAAATTCACCCTACTGGCTGATCACCAGCCTCTTGTCTCCATTTTTAACCCAAAGAAGGGCGTTCCGGTGATGACGGCGCAACGGCTGCAAAGGTGGTCCCTTTTTCTAGGGGCACATCAATACGACATAGAGTACAAGGGTACGAAACAGCATGGAAACGCTGATGGGCTGTCGCGCCTGCTGTTGCCTACGGTGGAGGAAGCACCTGCAGTGGACCCTGTTGAGATATTCCATTCGACCATAGTCGAATGTCTACCTGTTACAAACTCAAGTATAGAGAAGGAAACCCGAAATGACCCGACACTCTCTCGGGTCTATGATTTGACGGTGAAGGAATGGCCAGCACATGGCGACTCACTGTTGCCAGCATTCTCGCCAAGGAGAGAACAGCTGTCAGTGTGCCGGGGGACCTTGATGTGTGGATCCCGAGTGGTAATTCCACCCAAGTTGAGAGATAGAGTGCTCAATGAGCTTCATGAGGGTCATCTGGGAGGGGTAAAAATGAAGAGCCTAGCCAGGGCGTGTGTGTGGTGGCCGGGTATCGATAAAGAAATCGAGGATATGACCAAGAGATGCACAGGATGCCAGAAAGTCCAAAATGCTCCACCACAGGCCCCGCTACACCCATGGGAGTGGCCCTCATCTCCATGGCAACAGGTACACATTGATTTTGCTGGTCCATTTATGGACTCAATGTTCCTAATCGCCGTGGATGCACATTCGAAATGGCCAGAGGTCATTAAAATGTCCTCCACCACCACGGAGAAAACTATTGCAGTCCTACTGACCATCTTCGCCAGGAATGGCTTGCCAGGACAGATTTGCTCCAACAATGGACCACAGTTTGTGTCCGAGGATTTCCGGAGGTTTTTGAGGAATAATGGGGTGAAACATTACACATCTGCCCCATATCATCCAGCCACAAATGGATTGGCTGAGAGGTTTGTTCAGACCTTTAATAAAGCAATAAAGGCGATGTATAACGACAACATACCACTACAACACAAGGTGGATAATTTCTTGTTTGCTTACCGGAATGCGACACATGCAGTCACCAACCAAGCTCCAGCCATAATGTTCTTTAACTGAAGGTTAAGATGTCGCCTGGATTTGCTCAAAACAAATATAAGACGAGATGTTGAGGATAAGCAATTCCAGCACATCAATGAGAAGCCAACCAGGAGCTTCAAGATAGGGCAACCAGTCTTGGCCCGCGACTACCGAACAGAAAAATGGCAGCCAGGAACGATATGAACACAGCAGGGACCACTAATGTACACAGTGGACGTTGGAGAGAGCATCGTGAGATGCCATGCTGACCAGATTCTAGGGTCACAGGAACAAGTCAAACCCATACCACGAGCATGCGCACCTGGTGATGAACCCGAAGTACAGATTGCGTCTACCTCAGAATCAGTGGTGTTGGAAGCTGACGAACCAACCAATGACAATGAGCCAGAATCGACTCCGCCGCAAGAACAGGATACTCGAGAAAGGCGCTGTCCAGACAGGATCAGGAAGCCTCCTCAAAGATTGAATTTATAAATGATTACTTCAGTTGATGTATATAGTACAGAGAAAATTGTAATTGTAATTAGTTATTATTTAATTGTTAAATGAATGTTATGTACTGTTTATCTAAAAGGGGAGGAATTGTTTTGTGTGTACCTTTAAGAGAGAACTGCTTTTATACTGTAGTACCGGCAGTGACCACACCTGTATATAAAGCCGTAGCAGGCTTCTATACTTTCAGTTCCAGCATACCCTCTGTTCAGTAAACACCTGTTAGTACCGTTCTCCTGCAGTCCGTGTGCTATTGATACGCGGCCACTACAGAAATAGGCACTCATTTAATGGGACCTGTCCCACACGTGTGCTCAAATAGCTGAGCGTAAAAGGGTGACGTTCATGAGAAGTAGGATAAAGGGCCGAGAGAGGCTGGGAGTTGGAGAGTTTTTTAGGACTACTGTTTGTGGAGAAAGGAGGCTGAGTGGGGAAGACCGTGTAACAGACAGACTGCAGGGCTGCCGAGGTAGGGGGAGGTGTTTTTTTTTTTGACAACAGGCAATTAAACAAATCACTTGTTTAGTTTCTGGAGGAAACTTCTTTTCAGTATATTAAAATCATAAAAAACAATTTAATTCCTCATTCAGGATAGAACAATGTTCATTCTGACATTTAGGGGAAAAATTCAATATCGCCCATTTTGGGGCGCTAATATCAGCCGGGTGCAAAGCTTAGTGCTCGGCACTAATTATCACCTCCGACTGCAAAACTTGCCCCTGGAGGTGATTTGAGTGCTAAATCAGGCGCTACACACCTCTTAAGGCGCTAATGTCGGGGAGCGAGGCGCTACCTCAGAACGCCACCGAAGCTCAGGCGATGTCAGTTACCATGGAAGCCAGACAGACTGGCACCGTCCAGTTCTTAAAGGGGAGGGGCCATCTTGCTGGCCAGCCACACCCTGCTCATTGCAGCCTTGAATCTCAGCCTGAAGTGACCTCAAAAGCAATTGTGTTGGAAGCACTAAGTGATAGGCCCAGGGAAAGAGCTCGGCACTTAGGAACCTCAAAAGCGGTGCCGAGGGCCAAAACTCCTTAGGACAGCGTTAAAACCAAAAATGTTGCCGACAAGGCAGGAAGCACCCGCCTTTAAATAGCACTCCCCAGCCCCTTCCCGTCAGGTGGCGTGACTGAATATCCGGTCTGGGGCGTTGCACGCTTGACTGACATCACAATGTGCCATGTGGGAAGTCCTGGACACCTCCCATGGCCTGGATGACATGTGCGGGAAGCGCCACCACCTATAGCAGCTTGAGTGGTGGCTGCAGTCACTGCTGTGCATCCACGAGGCTGAGAGCTACGTGAATAGCACATTTCGGGAGGTGGTCACCCCGCAGCTTATGAATGTGCAGGCAGAGAGGGAATGGGTGACTGCCAGACAGAAGAGGATCAGGCAGGTAGTGCAGGTGCCCCGAGCCCATCTTGCTCACCAACCAGTATTCGGTGCTGAGTACTGGTGAGGGCGATGGTTCCCCTGAGGAGTGCAGCCAGAGCCAAGTCCACAGCACCATGGAAGGCTCAGCTGCACAGGCGGGGAGGGAAGAGCAATAGTGATAGGGGATTCAATAGTTAGGGGAGCAGACAGGCGTTTCTGCGGCTGCAGACCTGACTCCAAGATGGTATGTTGCCTCCCTGGTTCCAGGGTCAAGGATGTCACTGAACAGCTGCAGGGCATTGAGGGGGCAGGTGAGCAGCCAAAGGTTGTGGTCTGTAAGGTTCGCAAAAATTTTGGAAAATTACTACAGCCCCCGAAGATCATTTTTGATTAAAGAAAACCAGGGTGGAATATACCTCAAAAACCCAGGGTATCAAAATGGCTGTCAGGCCTCGTGGCAGAAGACAAAGACAGCCTCTCCCATCGCAGGCTGACAAAAGGATTTGAAAATACCAGCCTGTGTGAATGCATGAAGTACTTGAAACTGTCAATCAACTGCAGTTTAGGAAGTTTCACCCACAGGACAAAGGATGTTTGTTTACAGAACTCGCTGCAATGTTGACTCAAAGGCTTAATTACTTAAAGCTATCAATCAGTTGCAGTTGGACTGCGACCGCAGGGCAATGGAAACCATTTGAGTGATGTTGACTGAACACTTAAGGATGCCCGAGACATTTTGTATTAAGCACAAACCAGTTAAAATGAATGGGAACACATTCAAACCCATTACAGTCAATGGGGACAGATCGATCCCTTTTGTATAGCCCAGATACATGCAGATTTGGGTGCGAAGAAAACGGCTCCCAATGGGGTATAAAGATAGTCCCTCAGGAAGCCACTCTCTCTCTCTCTGCCACCTCGCCTCCATGCCCTGCCTACAGAGGAACAGCTCAACAGCCCACCCAAAGAAGTAGAATACCAGCAGTTACTTTTGAATTACTGGGGTATCTCTACTTCGGGGCGGTGAAGAATCCAAGACAGACCACAGGGACACGGAGCAGGCATTTACTGGTGAGCATAAAACTTTCTGGCCCTTTACAAGGCAACCTAGATAGGTATTAGGGGTGGGAATTAAAGGGGAATTTTGTTAAATTGTAATTTTAGTCAATTTTCCCTTGATGTGTCCGTTTCTCCTCCCCTATTATGTAAAAGTGTGCTGTATTAAGCGAAAGCGATGTATTAAGCAAAGGTGCGCTGTATTAAGTGAAAGAGTGCTGTATTAAGTGAAAGAGTGCTGTATTAATCATTATTTTCAATTTATTCTTTTTTTCAATAAATACTGGTCTTCTTTGCACCCAACTACAAGTCTCGTTTTGTCTACATCGCTACTGAAATAAGTCCGACGGTCAGAACCATAAAAGGGGAGCGATTCGAAACCGCACGGGGCTCTGGAGCAGCTCAGATACTTCTGACTGGCCAGAGACAATAAACCCATAACCCCCCCTGTTTCTACAGGTCAATATCAGTATCAACGACATCGGTAGAAAGAGGGAGGAGGTCCTGCAGGCAGAGTTTAGGGAGCTAGGAAAGAAGTTAGAAAGCAGGACCTCAAAAGGTAGTAATCACCGGATTACTACCAGTGCCATGTGCTAATGAGTACAGAAATAAGAAGATAGAGCAGGTGAATGCGTGGCTGGAGAGATGGTGTAGGAGGGAGGGCTTTAGATTCCTAGAAATTGGAACTGTTTCTGTGGGAGGTGGGACCTCTACAAGCCAGATGGGTTGCACCTCAACGGGAACAGGACCAATATCCTCACGGGGGGTTTTGCTAGTGCTGTTGGGGAGGGTTTAAACTAGCTTGGCAGGGGGATGGGAACCTGAGGGTAGAATCAGAAGGGAGAACAGCTAAGCTGGAAATAAATGATAGGGGTTCAGGTGAAGGGGTATTTAGGAAGGCAAAGAGAAAGGAGAAGGCAATAGTGCAGGGCAACGAGAGGGGTAATGATAATCAGAATATATCAGGAAGGGGCAGAGCATACAATCATAAGAGTGCACCAGAAAATAGAGTCAGAGTAAGGAAAAATGATAAGGTAAAATTAAAGGCTCTTTATCGGAATGCACGCAGCATTTATAACAAGGTAGATGAGTTGACGGCACAAATAGAAATAAATGGGTATGATCTGATATCCATTACAGAGACGTGGTTGCAAGGTGACCAAGGCTGGGAACTGAATATTCAGGGGTATTTGACATTTCGGAAGGATAAGCAGAAAGGAAAAGCAGGTTGGGTAGCTCTGTTAATAAAGGATGCGATCACTGCAGTGGTGAGGAATGATATTGGCTCAGAAGCTCAAGATGTAGAATCAGTTTGGGTGGAGATAAGAAATAGTAAGGGTAAGAAGTCACTGGTGGGAGTAGTATCCAAATGTAATGTATCCAAGTTTGCAAATGATACAAAGCTAGGTGGGAATATAAGTTGTGAGGAGGATGCAAAGAGGCTTCAAGGGGATATAGACAGGCTAAGTGAGTGGGCAAGAACATGGCAAATGGAATATCATGTGCAGAAATGTGAAGTTATCCACTTTGGTAGGAAAAGTAGAAGAGCAGAGTATTTTTTTAAATGGAGAGAGATTGGGAAATGTTGGTGTTCAGAGGGACCTGGGTGTCCTTGTACACAAATCACTGAAAGTTAACATGCAGGTACAGCAAGCAATTAGGAAAGCAAATGGTATGCTGGCATTTAGTACAAGAGGATTTGAGTATAAGAATAAAGATGTCTTACTGCAATTATATAGGGCTCTGGTGAGGCCACACCTGGAGTATTGTGTGCAGTTTTGGTCTCCTTACCTAAGGAAGAATATACTTGCCATAGAGGGAGTGCAACGAAGATTCACCAGACTGATTCCTGGGATGGGGGGATTGTCCTATGAGGAGAGATTGAGTAGACTAGGTTTATATTCTCTAGAGTTTAGAAGAATGAGAGGTGATCTCACTGAAACATACAAAATTCTTACAGGGCTTGACAGGGTCGATGCAGGGAGGATATTTCCCCTGGCTGGTGAGTCTAGACCCAGGGGTCACAGTCTCAGGATAAGAGGCCAGCCATTTAGGGCAGAGATGAGAAGAAATTTCTTCACTGAGGGTGATGAATCTTTGGAATTCTCTACCCCAGAGGGCTGTGGAGGCTCAGCCAGAGTATATTTACAATATATATTAATGATCTAGGCGAGGGAACTAGATGTAATATCTCCAAATTTGCAGAGGACACAAAGCTGGGTGGGTGTGTGTGCTGTGAGGAGGACGCAGAGAAACTCCAGTATGATTCGGACAGGTTGGGTGATTGGGCAGATGCATCGCAGATGCAGATAAATGCGAGGTTATCCACTTTGGTGGCAAAAACAGGAAGGCAGATTATCTGAACGACAGTAGATTGGAAAAAGGGGAAGTGCAACGAGATCTGGGTGTCCTTGTGCACCAGTCGCTGAAGTTAAGCATGCAGGTGCAGCAGGCGGTTAAGGCGGCAAATGGTATGTTGGCCTTCATAGCGAGAGGATTCGAGTACAGGAGCAAGGATGGCTTGCTGCAGTTGTACAGGGCCTTGGTGAGACCACACCTTGAGTATTGTGTGCAGCTTTGGTCGCCTTATCTGAGGAAGGATGTTCTTGCCATGGAGAGAGTGCAGCGAAGATTCACCAGGCTGATACCTGGGATGGCAGGAATGACATGAGTAGAGATTGGGTCGATTAGACTTATATTCGCTGGAGTTTAGAAGAATGAGAGGGGATCTCATTGAAACTTATAAAATTCTAACAGGACTAGACAGACTAGATGCAGGAAGGATGTTCCCGATGGCGGGGGAGTCCAGAACCAGAAGTCACAGTCTAAGGATAAGGGGTAAGCCATTTAGGACTGAGATGAGGAGGAATTTCTTCACCCAGAGAATGGTGAACCTGTGGAATTCTCTACTACAGAAGGCAGTTGAGGCCAATTCATTAAATATATTCAAGGAGTTAGATATATCTCTTAAGGCTAAAGGGATCAAGGGATATGGGGAGAAAGCAGGGACAGGGTACTGAATTTGGATGATCAGCCATGATCTCATTAAATGGCAGAACAGGCTCGAGGGGCCGAATGGCCTACTCCTATCTTCTATGTTTCTATATTCAAGACAGAGATCGATAGATATTTGGATATTAAGGGAATCAAGGGATATGGGGATAGTGCAGGAAAGTGGAGATCAAGTAAAAGATCAGCCATGATCTTATTGAATAGCGGAGCAGGCTCGAGGGGTCGAATGGCCTACTCCTGCTCCTATTTCTTATGTTTTTATGTTCCCCCATCCATGACATCCGAAATTTTTGATCTCCACCACTTGCACCCTGTGGGAGGACACTATTCAGCTTAAGTAACTGTTCAGAAGTGACGCAAATTTGCATGGCATCCCGATTGTGTCATGGATGTCACTCATAGGGTGAATCGTTGTCTGCCCTGTTAATAGCACAATCTGAGTGCCCACACTAATCGGGCACTGTTGCGCAGTCCCCCTCCTCCTGCTGGACCTTGGACCCAACTTCAAATTGATTTTATAGGGCCTCTACCTACCGGATCTTCTGGTTTACGGTGTTGTCCAGTTAGTCGGTAAATTTACGAAATGGAGGGAGGCTTTTCCATGTAAAACGAACACAGCATTGACAGCAGCTCGCCTTTTATTGGGTGAGGTGATCTGCAGGTGGAGAGTGCCAATCCAAGTTGAGAGTGAACAGGGATCAAAATTTACCACCCAAATTTTTACCGAACTGGAATGGATAATCATTATCTCGCATAAACTTCACATCTCCCATCACCCCCAATCATCTGGAGTGGTGGAAAGAGGAAACCGAACTCTGAAAACTGGTTAAACACATTTTGTGCCGATCACCCCACCAAATGGTCCAGTATGTTGCCAAAGTGCCGAATGGCTATTGGATCCACCCCGCGTAGCACAACGGGTATCTCGCCCTACCAGGCTATGATCGGGCAACCACTGCGAATACCAACCCATCTGTTAACCCCTTCAGCCACACCCTTATTACAGGAGATTGCCAACCAAAAATGGCTTGAAATGGTGGTAGAGAACATAGAACAAACTAACAGGCAAATCAAAAAACCAGGCAAAGAAATACTTAGACAAGGTGGTAATGGAACTGAAATATGGGAAGAAGCGACATTGCTTCGAACCGAAGTGGAATGGCCCCTTCCCAATTATTAACAGGGTCAGCCCTTTGGTCCACCTGGTGCAATTCCTGGGAAAAAAGGGAAGGACCAAGGTGGCTAAATGGTACCATATCAATCAGTTGGAAACTGTGAAAGAATATTGTACGTTTTTGCAGGACCAACAGAGGTGATGTTGAACTACATGATGAGCTGCATCCTTCGCTGGACCATCTCATCGGTGATCATTCTATCTATAGGCCACTTTACTGCTGACACCACCCCATCTCCAACCTCTATGGTCATGGTTAAATATTTTAAATTGAGCAAGTGATGCGCGTCTAGCATGTTGATTCCTTAAGGAAGTTTGTAAAGTAGAGCAAAGGCTGTGTGACAAATCTGCCTAATGGGTCAGTCAGGTACTTTAATCTCAGTCCCAGAAGGAAGTGGAGTTTGGTTAAGGTTAAGATGTAGTGAAGGGGTTAAAAGTTCGATTAGCAGCTTAACTGACTAGCTGGCTGATGTAATAAAGGAGAAGTCAGGCAGAAAAGACAGATGGAAAAAGCATAAGTCACAATGATTGCGAGAGTGAAAGGCGGCAAGGAGGCCATACATTGAACAATGGGCCGCCAATGTGATTTGTGAAGATGTGGTTAAGTGTACGAAATTGGATAAGAGTTAGAGTAGAACAATGGCAGATGTGGAAACAGGGCAAATAAGGTAAACAAGAGGTGTTTTGTGGAGATGTGATTAAGTGTACATGACTTGGACAATTAATTGGCCAAGTCCCGAAGATGTGAAGGAAACAAGTAGTAAGATTGTATATAAGCCAACTGCTCAAATGTAAAAATTAGACTCCCATCTCAGCTCAGACTGAGGGGGCCTCTCACTGCACGTGCTTGAATAAAGATCGCTTGGAACCAGTACACGCTCGTCCCAGTCTGCTTTGGGGCAGAGAGAAATCCCACAACATGTAGTACCGAAGGAAAAAACCCCAAATCCAGCGGGTGGTATAAACAACGACTCCTCCAGAAGCTGTCAGCAGTTAAAACTGGAATAGTGGGTGTACATTATGAAACAAGAAGCGAGGGATGGGACATTAAGATAATGACCTAAACTGGCCATCCTTCTGGCCGAGACATGTAGGTGGACAGGAGTGGAGGGCCCTCTGGACTGAACAGAAACAGTACACGTTGCGGTTTCGGATTTTGTAACCATGCAGATACCATAATAATGGGGGTAATGGCAAGAGAGAAATCCACTAAGAATGAAACTGGTGATTAGGGTAAATCTTGCCCAGAAACAACTGAAGGTCCAGAGAATAGTTTAGTAGTAACTCGTACCCATGAGAGCCGGTATAATGACATTAGATATGGAATTGTCTCAGTGATATTTAATCTTTCAGCAGTCCAAATGCCAAGGGCCTGTGCAACCACACATGAGCTACTTTACAGTAAACTGGTGAACCGAATAGTTAAGGATTTTGTAGAAAGGAATGCTGGAAAATACAGTGACGAATCTTGGCCCCTAGATTGGGATTGGGAGAATGGGGAGGAATAGGAGCTACAGCAGTATGGAACACGATAGACATAGGGCCCAATTTTGTGGATCGTGCGGGAAATGGGCGGGTTCCCCGAATGTGGGGTTCCGACCCGAAAAAAAAGTTGGTCAGCCAGCTGCACGCAATTTTCCCTCAAGTGGCCAATTAAGCTCCAGCGTGTGGGCAGCCTTGCTAATTGTCCATTTCCAGTCAGAAAGCCCCACAGTATGATGTCATCATTCGTGGTGCTTTTAAAGTGTCCAGCAAGCTTTTCCACCTCTGCAGGCTTCCCAACCAGTCGTACAGAATGGCAGAGGAGCCTGCACCAGCTGCTGCCAGCGGCAGAGGCCGAGCTGCTGTCAACTTCAACGCAACGTCACTGCAGACCTTGGTGGATGGGGTAAGGCCCCAAAGGGAGGTCCTCTATCCTCGCTCAGGGAGGACGAGGCCTCCCAAAGAGACCAGGGCTGCCTGGATGCAGGTGGCAGCAGAGGTAAACTCTCTGGGAGTCACCCGTCGCACCTGGATGCAGTGCAGGAAGCGCTTCCATGACCTTCACCGCACAGGGAAAGTAAGTACGAAGTTTCCATCACCCTCAACCTGATCCCCATTGCCTTTCCCCAACAGCACTCAGCTTCAGCAATCTCTTCCTCCACATCCCACTTCAGTCACATCCATGCACCCTTACCCATTCCCTATCTCTCTATGCTCACATTCACATAACTATTCGACCATGCAGCCCTCACACTGCCTCTCACTCTGATGCTTGGAACACAACTGACAAAACACAGGGAGGGCCCTTGGTCTTGCAGCCTCAGATCTTTGTCTCCTTCTAAGCATCTATGCTATGCAATCTCTACACTCACTCCTGCACTCGCACTCAAACTCCACTTGTCTCTCTCATTGCAGGAAAAGAGCGCTCACAATAGGAGAGAGCGTGCGATGACTGGAAGAGGACCACCCTCATTTGCCCACTTGACCCCCTGGGAGGAAGCAGCGATCGAGATTGCTGGGGCTGACATGCCTGTGAATGCTGGGGCAGGAGAGACAGGAGCAAGCCCGCAAGCTGGTGACAGAATGGTTCCCCATCTCTCTCATTGACATAGCATTAGTTGCTGATATGATTCTGAAGTCACATCATTTGGACTTATGAGCATATTCCAAATCCAATGTGCAAGTAGCCTTGCCATCACATCTCTAACTTTCCTTTACTCCCCCACAGGACCATCCGGTGCCCCCGTTGCCCATTAAATCTTAGACTGAAACTTAATCTTCTGTTAAACAAACTTTGTTGTTCTTCTCAGTTTTTACACACCAGCTTAACTTAAATTAGTTCAAAGATTTTTTTTCCAATTCTTGGGGCACAATCTTATTTGCACATTCTTAAAAGTTCCAAAATCCAAGACAAAAGATTATACGCTTTTAACACAGAGAAGTGGGTGGAGCTAAAACACACATAACAGAATCTCTCTTTTAAAGACAGACTTTTCAGACAAAAGAAATACTGTAACTTCTTAAACATTCATAGTCAGGAAAACATTCACACTTTAACATACATTTTCATACAAACTGAAATTCTAACTTTTTTTAAGGTTCCTTTCACTCAGCAATCTTGTGTTTTATTTGTCTTGGCACAGATGTTAATAACTTCCATGTCGGTAAAACTTTAAATTTATCTTTTTTTCCCCTTTTAAATCGGTGTCTCAGCAGCTTTTTCCTGGCTTTCCAAATCCGTTTTTTCCCTTCCTTTGCTGAGTTTTCAGATTGGTTAATCTGCAAATTAGATCTTTTTCCTTCTTTATCTCTCCCTCCTGCACTTTATGCTTTACCTCCTTCAGGCTATCTATCAACTGTTCCCGGTGATATGCCAACACCATTGTATTTCTGGTTTTACCTTTCAACAAGCTCTTTACCGCTCCCTTCTTTCGGAGAGAAAAATAACACTATACACAGTCTAACCAACGATCACGCGTGTTTGACCGGTCCCTCCGGTCATCCCAACCGGAACCTGACAACTCCTAACTCCGTGATCCCACTTCTGACACCAATGCAAGATTCAGGATCACAGGCTCACAGGGATTACCCAACAGGGTTTTAGAAGTTGCAAGGCTTTTATTAAAGAGCTACAGTTTCAAAGCATAATCAGATATTACATATGGTTTAAGCTGCGTATAATAGACATACAACTCGTGACAGTAGAAAGCGATCTACGACTTACCGAAGCGGAATGCCATGACCGGACGGACGGTTGGCTGGAGGTCTGGTAAGGCAGCGTGGAGGTCTTGGGTCAGCAAGTCTCTGCAGCCAGTAACAGCAGTCGCCTCTGTTGATTCGTCCCTCTGGCTGTTGGAGGTGAGCCAGCAGTGATTTCCACCTCAAAAAATACCTTCGCCCCTCGCTGACTGATTCCCACTCTCAGCCCTCTATTCTTATAGTTATTTCGGTGGGCTGTGATCTATCTCTTGTCAATCATCTATCCCCCTCCCTATTGTCCAATTGTGAAGTGGGAAGGCAAACCTCGCCGTCCCTTTTTGCATGACTGACAAGGCCTCCCTCTTATTTTTGGGGAATGTTTTGTCAAGTTTCTTCAAGGGCATTTTATGGCTTTGTGGCTCCTTGTTATCTAGCAGGTGCTATCCTCCCTGTTTCCTCGCATTTTACCATTCACTTATCTTTTCTATTTGTCTTCTGATGCTTGATATTCGACCTTGCTGGCATTTATGCGATCTTTTTCCGCTTGCCTGTTGTCAGTCCCTGGTCTAAGAATTAAAACCCATCTTTGAATCTAACAGCTATTTCTTACACTTCTGTGGCAATGCTGGCTGCAGCCGAAGAGAGGACGGCTGCAGCAGAGGAGAGGAGGGCTGCGGCCATGGAGGAGCTTAGTCGCCAGGGTGTCAAAAACATAGAAACATAGAAGATAGGAGCAGGAGTAGGCCATTCGGCCCTTCGAGCCTGCTCCGCCATTCAATGAGATCATGGCTGATCATCCAAATTCAGTACCCTGTCCCTGCCTTCTCCCCATATCCCTTGATCCCTTTAGCCTTAAGAAATATATCCAACTCTTTCTTGAATATACTTAATGAACTGGCCTCCACCGCCCTCTGTGGCAGAGAATTCCACAGGTTCACCACTCTCTGGTT
Organism: Somniosus microcephalus; assembly: GCF_052327205.1. Lineage (NCBI taxonomy): Eukaryota > Metazoa > Chordata > Chondrichthyes > Squaliformes > Somniosidae > Somniosus > Somniosus microcephalus. The sequence continues at coordinate 53,741,446 of NC_141010.1, read as the reverse complement.
GAAGAAATTCCTCCTCATTTCAGTCCTAAATGGCTTACCCCTTATCCTTAGACTATGACCCCTGGTTCTGGACTCCCCGGCCATCAGAAACATCCTTCCTGCATCTAGTCTGTCCAGGCCTGACAGAATTTTATAGGTTTCGATGAGATCCCCTCTCAATCTTCTAAACTCCAGTGAGTATAAGCCCAATCGACACAATCTCTCCTCATACGTCATTCCTGCCATCCCAGGTATCAGCCTGGTGAATCTTCGCTGCACTCCTTCCATGGCAAGAACATCCTTCGTCAGGTAAGGCGACCAAAACTCAAGGTGTGGTCTCACCAAGGCCCTGTACAACTGCAGCAAGACATCCTTGTTCTTGTACTCGAACCCTCTTGCTACGAAGGCCAACATACCATTTGCCTTCTTAACCGCCTGCTGCACCTGCATGCTTACCTTCAGTGACTGGTGTACAAGAACACCCAGGTCTCTTTGCACTTCCCCTTCTCCCAATCTATTGCCATTCAAATAATAATCTGCCTTCCTGTTTTTGCCACCAAAGTGGATAACCTCACATTTATCCACATTATAGTGCATTTGCCATGTTTCTGCCCAATCACCCAACCTGTCCAAATCGTGCTGGAGTTTCACGACATCCTCCTCACAGCATACTCTCCCACCCAGCTTTGTGTCGTCTGCAAATTTGGAGATATTACATCCAATTCCCTCGTCCAGATCATTAATATATATTGTGAAAAGCTGGGGTCCTAGGACCGATCCTTGCGGTACCCCACTAGTCACTGCCTGCCACTCGGAAAATGACCCGTTTTTTCCAACTCTTTGCTTTCTGTCCGCCAACCAGTTCTCTATCCAAGTCAATACCTTGCCCCCAATCCCATGTGCCTTAATTTTGCACGCTAATCTCTTACGCGGGAACTTATCGAAAGCCTTCTGAAAGTCCAAATACACCACATCCACTGGTTCTCCCTTATCTATTTTACCAGTTACATCCTCAAAAAATTCCAGTAGATTAGTCAAGCATGATTTACCTTTTGTAAATCCATGTTGACTTTGTCCGATCCAGTCATTGCTTTCCAAGTGCTCTGCTATTACATCTTTTATAATGGACTCTAGCATTTTCCCCACTACCGATGACAAGCTTACCGGTCTATAATTCCCCGCCTTTTCTCTGCCACCTTTTTTGAATAGTGGGGTAACATTAGCCACCCGCCAATCCATGGGTACCGTTCCAGAGTCTATCGAGTTCTGGAAGATGATCAGCAATGCATCTACTATTTCCAGGGCCACTTCCTCAAGTACCCTGGGATGTAGATTATCAGGCCCTGGGGATTTATCGGCCTTCAGTCCCATCAATTTTCCTAACACCATTTCCCTACAAATACTGATTTCTTTCAGTTCCACCCTTTCATCAGACCCTATGTTCCCCGGCATCTCTGGGAGGTTATTTGTGTCCTCCTTTGTGAAGACAGAACCAAAATATGTATTTAGTTGGTCAACCATTTCTTTGTTCCCCATTATAAATTCCCCCGATTCAGGCTGCAAGGGACCTACGCTTGACTTCACCAATCTTTTTCTCTTTACATATCTATAAAAGCTTTTACAGTCAGTTTTTATGTTCTCTGCAAGCTTACTCTCATATTCTATTTTCCCTTTCTTAATTAATCCCTTTGTCCTCCTTTGTTGAATCCTAAACTGCTCCCAATCCTCAGGATTATTGCTTTATCTGGCCAATTTTTATGCCCTCTCATTGGACCTTATGCTATCCCTAATTTCCCTTGTTAGCCACGGTTCTGTCACCTTTTTTGTTTTATTTTTATGCCAAACTGGGATGAACAAATTCTGTAGTTCATCCATTCGGTCTTTGAATGTTTGCCATTGCCTATCCACCGTCAACCCTCGAGTGCCATTCCCCAATCAATCCTACCCAACTCGCTCCTCAGACCATCGTAGTTTCCCTTATTTAAATTGAGGACCCTAGTCTCCGAGTCAACTACTTCATTCTCCATCTTAATGAAGAATTCAATCATATTATGATCGCTCCGACCCAAGGGGCCTCGTACAACAAGATTGCTAATTAATCCTTTCTCGTTACACAATACCCAGTCCAAGATGGCCTGATCTCTGGTTGGTTCCTCGACATATTGGTCCAGGAAACCATCCCGTAAACACTCCAGGAATTCCTCCTCCACTGTATTGTTACTCATTTGGTTGGCCCAATCTATATGTAGATTAAAGTCACCCATGATGACTGCTGTGCCCTTATTGCACGCTTCTTTAATTTCTCTTTTAATGCCATCCCCAACCTCCGCCTTACTGTTTGGAGGTCTATAAACCACTCCCACTAACGTTTTTTTCCCCTTAGTATTTCTCAATTCTACCCATACAGATTCCACCTCATCAGAGCTAATATCCTTCATTACAATTGTGTTAATCCCTTCTTTAACCAGTAATGCTACCCCACCTCCCTTTCCTTTTTGCCTATCTTTCCTGAATATCGAATACCCCTGGATGTTGAGTTCCCAGTCCTGGCCTTCCTTGAGCCACGTTTCCGTAATCCCAACCAAATCGTATTTGTTTACTACTATTTGCTCAGCCAATTCATCCACCTTTATTACAAATGCTCCTCGCATTAAGACACAAAGCCTTCAGGCTTGTTTTTTTAATGCTCTTAGACCTATTAGAATTATTATTTACTGTGGCCATGTTTGATTTAAACCGTTGATTTCTCTGACTGCCACTATTGTTTTTCTCCTTCCTATGTTTTGCTTTTATCCTTGTTTCTGTAAAGTCTGTGGGTTGTGCAGTTAATAAATACACAGACTTCAGAAGTAACAAACAAACAGGTCTTTACTATTCGAAGGTCCGCACGAATCTGCCCCAGCAATCCTGCCACAACACTTATATACTGGTGTGGTCACTATCAGTATTACAGTATACAGAAGCCAAACAAATAGTGCCACACCTAAAGTAGTTCTCTTAAAGGTGAACGGTTACATTCAATAGTTCCCTTAAAGGTAGACGGGTACATACACTACAGTTTCCCTTTCCTCTGTCTCCCTGCTCAGGTTCCCAACCCCCTGCCATTTTAGTTTAAACCCTCCCCCACAGCACTAGCAAATACTCCCCCTAGGACATTGGTTCCAGCCCTGCCCAGGTGCAGACCGTCCGGTTTGAACTGGTCCCACCTCCCCCAGAACTGGTTCCAATGTCCCAGGAACTTGAATCCCTCCTCCTGGCACCATTCCTCTAGCCATGTATTCATCTGAAGTATCCTTCTATTTCTACTCTGACCAGCACGTGGCACTTGTAGCAATCCTGAGATTACTACCTTTGAGGTCCTGTTTTTTAATTTATCTCCTAACTCCCTATATTCCGCTTTTAGGACCTCATCCCGCTTTTTACCTATATTGTTGGTGCCTATATGCACCACGACAACTGGCTTTTCACCCTCCCCTTCCAAGATGTTCTGCAGTCGCTTGGAGACATCCTTGACCCTTGCACCCGCAGAAACACCTATCTATTCCCCTTACAATTGAATCCCCTATTACTATAGCTCTACCCTTCTTTTTCCTCCCATTCTGTGCAGCAGAGCCACCCCTGGTGCCAGGAAGTTGGCTGCTGCTGCCTTCCTCTGATAAGCCATCCCCCCCAACAGTACTCAAAGTGGTGTATCTGTTGGAGAGCGGGATGGCCACAGGGGACCCCTGCACTAACTGCCTGCGCCTAGTACTCTGCCTGTTGGTCACCCGTTCCCTTTCTTCCTGTCCAACCTCTACCTGCGGTGTGTCCAACTCCGTAAATGTGCTATGCACGATGTCCTGAGCATCGTGAACACTCCAGTGTGCATCCAATCACAGCTCCAGCGCCACAATGCGGTCTGTCAGCAGCTGCAGCTGGATGCACTTCCTGCACATGTAGTTGTCAGGGACACAGGAAGTGTCCCTAATTTCCCACATATTGCAGGAGGAGCAGATCACGGGGCCCAGCTGTCCTGCCATGACTTACCCTTTAATTAATTGAATTTAAATTAAATCAATCAATCCTGCTAATTACACTACAGTTAACTGGTTTACCAACAGTCCCTGCTACACCAGAGAGAACTTAGAAACTATAAACCAGAGTTAAAGTTTAAAAAAGAGAAATACTCACTAACCAATCACTTACCTGCTTCCTGGTGACGTCACACTTTGATTACTTTTTACCTCTCTCCCCTGCTGTTGAATTGGTCGGGCTGCTCCTCACTCACTGCCGCCGATGCTCAGTGTTCCCACGCAGTCCCGCTCTGGTCGGGCTGCTCCTGACTCACTGCCGCCGGTTTCCAACTGCCGCCGATGCTCAGTGTACCCACGCAGGCCCGCTCTGGTGAATGCTCTGAATAGAATGGCATCTCTTGAGGAGCGATGGGCATCTATTGAGCACCGAAACCAGACCTTCATGGACGTCCCTCTGAGTAGGACTTCCAATGCTGAGAGGGGTCCCCATGGCCCCCCTGATGTGCAGCAAGGTGCTCTCCAGCCACTTGCAGGCGCTGAGGGGGAGCTGACCCATGAGAGGGAGGTTGTTGGCACACCTCAAGGAAGTGGGGGCTCCTCTCCACGCGCTCACACTTCCATGCCACTTTAGAGCCCTCAGTCAGAGGCCTGCCAGAGTCCACACCCGAGTGAGATAGGAGTCTCAAGCCCTGCACAGCCGCAGGAGCAGCAGACTGCTGGCGAGCCCTCACAGGCTCACCACCCCAGAGGACACCCGCCAAAGGTGTCGAGGCAGGCGCAGCAGGAACGTGAGCAAGGGGCCTCCACATCTGCTGAAGCCACAGGGGTAGCACTACGTAGGAGCACTCGTAAGTGAAAAATAAAGCACCACTAATCACAAGGGTAGTCACTTGGGTGAAAAGTCTTGTAAATAGTTTTAATGCCATCATTTTACTGTACATAAAAAATCTGGTGGCAGCTGCTGCAGTTATGGCGTCTGTCATTTGGCGAATGGGGATATCACATAGAGGCCTTAGGATAACTTGCAGATGTCAGCAAGCTGGTCAAATAGATAGGAATGTGTAGGCATCGCCACTGTCCATGGTCAGTTAAGAAGCAGTGAGGCTGGAGTGTTTGATGTACCAGGCTACGCAAATCTGTCCAGGATGAGTGCGTTCCTTGCATTCCGCCCAGCAATGTTCTCGCGCACTGGTGCCGCTAGTTGGCGGGCCTCTGCAGGATGCTCGTTTCCGTCCTCCTCCTCAGCATCATCCTCATCCGAGGCGGCTCTCTGAGGAGCCTCTTGGTCCTGCAGAATCGGCAAGCCACAACGCTGTGCCATCTTGTGAAGCACACAGCATACCACGATAATTTTGGAGACCCTGGCTGATGAGTGCTGTAGGGCTCCAACCTGATCTATCGAGGCATCTGAAGCGCATCTTCAGCAATCTGATGGTTTGCTCGATAATGCATCTGTTGGTAATGTGGCTGGAGTTGTAGCGCTCCTCAGCTTCGCTGGCTGGTCTCCTCAATGGCGTCATTAGCCAAGAGCGCAGGGGATATCCCTTGTCTCCAAGTAGCCATCGTTGAAGTTCGCTTGGCGGACTTAGTAGCGGAGGCACAGTAGACTGGCACAGGATGAAGGAGTCATGGCAGCTGCCAGGGAACCTGGCACAAACATGCAAAATCACCTTCTTGTGGTCACACACCAGCTGAACGTTAAGGGAGTGGAAGCTCTTGCGGTTGACAAAAACTCCTGGATTGCGGCGGGGTGCCCTAAGGACCATATGTGTGCAGTCACTGACGCCCTGCACCCTTGGAAAGTCTGCCACCTGAGCTAATCCAAGCGCTCGTGCCCTCACACTTGTGCGATCCCTGGTGAAATGGATGGTATAGGGCAAAGAGGGCATCGGTTACCTGCGTGATGCAAGTGTGTGCGGCCGCCTGGGAGATGCCGCTGAAGTCTGCTGCTTATCCCTGGAAGGAGCCTGAGGCATAAAAGTTGAGTGTGGTGGTGACTTTGATGGCCACTGTTAAGTAGTGTGGACCTGGTGCTCTGGGCTCCAGGTCTTGCTGCAGCATTGTGCAGATGTCAGTCACAACCTCTCGCGAAAGTCGGAGCCGCCTCTGGCACTGCTGCTCAGTCATGTTGAGGTAGCTGACCCTGTGTCTGGAGACCCTGTTTGGGGGGGGGCTATCTCCTGCGCCGACGGCCTTCCATGCGCTGGCCCCTTCTGGCATGTGCTGCCCCAGGTCGCTGAGCCGCAGCCTGCCGCTCCTGCTGGTGCTGCTGTTGTTGCGGTTGCTGGAGTTTCTCCAGCCTCCTCTGCTGTTGGAGATCCTCTAATGCCAGGAAGGGAAGGAACAAAAGGCCTCCCATGCTTCTGCCAGATGCCTCCGTTGAGGAGGTGCCAAGTTGGAATGGTGAGAGGGGCTTCCCAGGAGCTCACACTGGAGAAGTGTGTGAGGCTCCAACCTTCCACAGCTGTGCCTAAACCTTGAATAAGTAGCCCCAAGCCTGCAACAAGGTCCTTCAACATACAAATGCTCTCCAATTAAATCTCAGCTTTCCCGCATGACCTGCAGCTGAGAGCAAGCAAGCCGGGATGCTTCATGCCAGGTTTCATCAGCGGGGTTCCCCGCAGGCGTGTTTAGCATGGGAAACCCTTCAAAATAGCAAGGGCCCCTTAAAATGGCATAAAACATGCCAATAATTGGTGATTAGAGTCCCAATGGCCAGTCCCGCCAGGAGCGGGCGGGACTGATTCGGGTCGGAGAGAAACGGCGGTCCGAAAGTCGGACAGGGCGGGGAATCAGGCGGGGGGTGTCGCGACCCCCTCTATCTGCAATTTTCAGCCCCCGCCCGCCTGAAAACCCGCCCGACGGCTGGGAGAAAATCGGGCCCATAGCCTCCTCATGTTTCCACATAGATTCTATGAGGGAACAATGAAGGGAATTTTACTCAATGAATATGGGAGGTTCAGACCAGATTAAGGAGTTACACAGAGCATTGAAAATAACCTTAGACATGGTACACAATTTTCAAGAGATTTAGGACAAGGTTAATGAGATAATCAAAGAATCTGAAGGAAGTAAGGACCAGTCTTCGAAGGCTATCACTTGTGCTTTGTATGGGAGTTTCCTATTGGACCAGGTACAAAAGGGTCTGACAGACATTGAAAATAATCAGTTACCCAACTTTGTGAATGACAGACATCTAGAGAAATGGTTTTACTGGACTGGACCGTGGTGCACTACTAGGAAACATGGGTTAGCCGACTATGCCAAATTACCATGCCCAAGTGGGGAGAACAATGATTATTTAGACTCCAAAAGCATTCTCATACCAGCAGCCCTATGGCTGCCCCGATTGAATAGGACAAGTGGGAGGTGTTCAAGGTCGAATCAATAGGACATATGGAAGGGAGAATACACAAACAACATGAAGAATATCCACACTGGATTAAGCAGGGTGCGACCAGGAAGCCCCCTAATTTGGATATTGTACTAAAAACAAAGGATCACTGGTGTGTCGATGTGACAGTCTCGAGCCAGGGATAGCAGCATGCGGGTTCACGGTAGACAAAGTCACCTACTTGTACCATCCAAGTACAGACATGGCCGATAATCACACTGGGGTCAGTTATCGAAGCCAGGGACGTTATTGCGTGACCACCTCTGCTACCCAATATACCCACGGGCTAGACACCCGTCAGGTCAGATGGCCAACCTTCTGCTCAAGACCTATTGAAATGACTAGAGTAGGAAATGCCCATTTGATTCCGTAAGAACTCACAATATAACCCAAATACAAGTAAATATTACTATGCAGCAGGAAGGCCCTAGAGGCAGTGGTGAAATTTGGACATCTCATTCCACCACCATCTCTCAGTCTAAAGTCTACCATTGAATGAAGGAGTACCTCCCAGAAACACTTGGTTAAGATGCAGCAAGACAACACCCAAGTTGAGAAAGCAATAAGCAAATTAGGGATCACAAGTGATGTGAAGTAGCTTATAATGCCAGTCAGCATCCCTGGGCACAAATGGCATCAGCAGCCCTAGTGATTGCTCCGTGCCTGGTCTTAGTCGTTCTAATTATTGTGTGTTATTTGAGATGCTTGATACACCGGCCAAAAAGAAAGCGCCAGGTGAACCTGGTCCAGAAACTCGCTGGAACGTCACGCGGAGCACAGCCAGTACACTTCACACCGCAGCAATGGCCCTCGTCTACTCTGCTGCAGAATACTGCTCTGCCTCATGGTCCAACAGCCGCCACGCAAAGATCGTGGACGTGCCGCTAAACGGTGCCATGAGGGCGGTGTCAGAGATGCTCAAGTCCACTCCAATGTGTGGCTCCCGGTGCTGTCCCTCGTCGCCCCGCCTGCCATTCACCGCGACGCCATCTTGCTCATGATTTTTTCCATCTCACGGAGCAACACTGACCTTCCCCTTCACAAAGACTTGAAAAACCCACCACGAAAGCTCTTAAAACCACGCCGGCCATTCTGAAAAACAGCAGCCAATATTCATGCAGCTGGTATCGACCCAATATCCAGATGGAGGGAATCGTGGGAGGCATGCAACATAAAGAACCAACACCTCATCACTGACCCAACGGCAGAGGTCTCTGGCTTCGACCTCCCTCGAAGACAGTGGACAGCGCTCAACCCAATCCGCACAGTGGACGATGCGGCCACCTGCTCCACAAGTGGAAGATGAGGGACGACCCGAAGTGCGACTGTGGCCATGAGGCCCAGACCATGGAACACATCACATCAACCTGCCCACAGATCTACTGCGGGAGAAACAGAGAGCACTAAAGTAAGAAATAGTACGATATTAGGTCATACATTTTGATAGGAAGAATGAGGAGAGGCAATATAAAGGGAAGGGCACAGTTCTAAAGGGGGTGCATGAACAGAGACCTGGGGGTATATGAGCACAAATCATTGATGGTGGCAGGGCAGGTTGAGAAAGTGGTTAAAAAACATACGGGATCTTGAACTTTATAAATAGAGGCACAGGGCTGGATTTTGTCACTGGGGTGGGCTGGGGTCGTGTAATCCACTTTGTTTTAGCCACCCGATTCTAAATCGATGTGGGAGAATGATGAGATTTTAACTTAAGTGGGCAAGTGAGTTCCAGCGTGTGGGAACCCATGCCCCAATTAGTATTTTCAGTCTGAAACTCACCTCTGATGACATCATCATTGCTGCTGCATTTAAGGTCTGCAACAAGCCTTGCTTCTTCTGCAGACTGTCAACCTTTTGGCCTTTCATGTTAGAGGGACCTGGAGGCAGAAGGACCAGCGAGAGACCGAGGTCTGCTCCCAGGTTTGATGACGTTGCCCTGCAAGCTTTAGTGGAGGGAGCAAGAGCCAATAAAGAGGTGCTCTTCCCTTCTTCAGGGAGGAAGAAGCCTCCCCAGCAGACCAAGGCTGTGTGGATCCAGGTGGGCAACTGTCGATAGCCTGCAGAACCTGGCTTCAGTGCAGGAAGAGGTTTCATGACCTTCTGCGCACTGGAAAAGTATGACTTTCCACATCACCCTCAATCTGATTCCCATTGCCTCTCCTCACCAGCACTCAGCTTTAGCAATCTCTTCCTCCACATCCCACTTGACACTGACATCCATGCACCCTTACCCATTCCCTCCCTCTCTATGGTCACATTCACCTCACTATTCGACTATGCAGCCCTCAAACTCCCTATCACTATGATGCTATGAAAACAACTGACAGCACACTGGTCTTGCCACCTCACTCATCTTTGTCGCCTTCTAAGTACCTATGCTATGGAATCTCTACACTCACTCCTTCATTCTCACTGAAACTCCACTTGTCTCCCTCATTGCAGGAAAAGAGACCACACAATAAGAGGGAAAGAGCAAGGACAGGAGGAGGGTCACCCTCAGTAGCCCAGCTCACCCCCTGGGAGTGGAGAAGGATGTGTAAGTGGGGGACGGACAGATGGGTGCATCACAGCAAGCTGGTGACAGAATAGTTTTCCATCTCTCTCATTATCAACGACTCATGCAATGTCAATGATTCTGAAGCTCTAACAGATGGACCCATGATCACCTGCAATATGCAATGTGCATGTAACCTTGGCATCACATCTGACTCTTTCCTTTACTCCCCCCACAGGACCCATCCCCACTAGCCAGGAGGAACAGGCTGAGCATCCAGACTCCTCAGAGGAAGCTGCAACACCCAACACCAGCGCAGACACTCACACCTCGGTGGGACCTTCGCGAGAGTGCAGTGTTGTCACCCGGTATATCACAGCTCACAAGTGAGCATCAGCAGATGGTGGAGACAGGGACAGCAGTGGAGAGTCCTAGTTGGAGTGCACATAACTCTCCCAGCTCGGCTCAGCTGCATGGCGACTCTCTGCCTCTGGGTCCATCCACAAGATCAGCGGTGCTGGCACTCCAGGAAGAGATGCAGGAGTCTGACACATTTTGTCTCCAGGGTCACTGCGAGTGTGGAGCGAATGGAGGAGTCCACTGTGAACATGAGCAGAACCTTTGTGGAGTCATTGGCGCATGAACGCATCACCATGGAAAGGATGGCAACCTTAATAAGTCGCCAGAGTTCAGAAAACATTGAGTGAGTGTTTTGAATAGAATCATCTATTGAACAGAGAAACCAGACCTTCATGGAATCCTTCTGAGTAGGACTGCCAGTGCAGATACAGGTCCCCATGGCCCCCCTGATGTGCAGCAAGGTGCTCTCAAGCCACTTGCAAGCACTAAGGGGGACCTGACCCATGAGAGGGAAGTTGGTGGCAGACATCAAGGAAGTGGGGGCTCCTCTCCAAGCGCTCACACTTCCATGCCACTGCAGAGCCCTCGGTCAGAGCCCCACCAGAGTCCACACCCAACTGAGATTGGTGTCTCAACCCCTGCACAGCCATAGGAGCAGCAGACTGTTGGCGAGCCCTCACAGGTTCACAACCCCAGTGGACGCCCGCCAAAGGTGTTGAGACAGGAGCAGAAAGAAAGTGAGCAAGGGGCCTCCACATCTGCTGACGCCACAGGGGAAGCACCACGTAGGAGCACGCGTAAGAGAAAGATACTGCACAAAAAGTCACTTGGGTGAAATTTGATGTTTAATGTTAAAAAGCCATCAGATGGTTACTGTAAATAAAAAATCTGATGGCTACTGCTGCAGTTGTGGCATGTGTCATTTCGCTAATGGGACTTCCACATTGAGGGCTTAGGATTACTTGCAATTGTCAGTATGGTGGAAAAATTGTTAGGAATCCACTGGCTCTTGGCTATTGTCGATGTAAGAAGCTGTGAGGCAAAAGTGCTTGATTGGCTAGGCTAAGCTAAGCAAATCTGGCCAAGATGAGTGCGTTCCTTGCATCCCGGGCAGCAATGTTCTCGCGTACTGCTGCCACTGGTTGATGGGCCTCTGCAAGATGTTCGTTTTCACTCTCCTCCTCCTCCCCCCCATCTGAGGAGGATATGTGAGGAGTCACTTGGCCCTCACTAATCTGCAAGCCACGATGCTGTGCCATGGTGTGAAGACCCTGGCGTTCCTGCTGATGATGGTTCTGCTGGTGCTGCAGCTGGTCTTCGTCCTCATCTGATGTCCAGAAGGGAAGGAAATAAATGGCTCCCATGCTCCTGGTATATGCCTCAGCTGAGGAAGCGATGAGTGAAGGTGGTGTGTGGGGTTTCCCAGAAGGTCACACTGGAGATGGGTGTCAGGCTCCAAACTTCCACAGCTGTGGTTATGCCTTCTAAAAGTTCCCCCAGACCTGAGGCAACAAAGTCCTGCCACCTGCAAATGATGGCTGATCAAATATCCTATTTAATGGTGGAGCTGCAGCTCATAGTCAGCAATCCAATTGTGCTCCCGTCAGGTTTCACCGTCGTGTTTCAGAGCAGGCATGCATCATGCGGGAAAAGTGTTAAAATCACAAAGGCCTTTCAAAATGGGATAAGAGGCAGGACGGAGACGGGAGCAGTGAAGTAACCAAATTACTATTATACTTTAGTTTTGTATGTTAGAATATGTATAATGTAGCACCAATGTACAAGGTGGAGATAATGAGTTTATCCATACCCTGAGTTAAACGATATATAGGACTGTATATTGCATTTACCCAACTAAGCTTTAAAAACATGATTAAGTGACTTCAAATGCTGAGAAATTAAACTGCAGAACAACTTGTGGGAAGATTGGGGAGGATGTCTGTTTGGCCAGGCAAGGCAACACATATGCGAGATAACTCACCTAAGAATTCATTTGCTGTAAATCACAACAGGGTTCCATTCTTCAAAGTATGGTGGGACTAATCAGAATGTGCTTGCTTTGCAGAAGTAACCCGAAACGAGGACTGTTATCTTACGAAAACATGTAACAAGCAAACCACCTGGCTAAGGGCAAATGGATGGTTGTAAAGCAATTAAGATGAGGCCCACAGTCACAGAAGGTGATGGAACCAACTGATAACAAATGTGGGATCTGTGGGTGGCAAGAAGGATGAAATGTCACGGTTTATAATTGCCATTTAGCATTAGAGCTGTATATGCTGATAAGCTTTGCCCCCCACCCCTAGGGCAGGGGTTTGATTTTTGTATAATTGTGATTGTTGCTAGGAAATCAGTGGAGTTGGATCTGAGAGGGGTCTCAGAAGGTTCTCCCCAGGCCGGTGAATAAAAACCGTTTTGAACCGGTCTTCACTCAAAGTCTGTCATCTGTACCAAAGCTAAGCGTCGACTTTGTATACAACTTAGTCCGCTGAGGGGGAAAGGGTTAAGTGTTGACCTGGCGCAACACCAGGCCCACTTTCAGGGTACAACAATTGGCGTCACGAACAGGATCACAGACTCTGACCGGTCCACAGGAACGACGAGCTAAGAAGGGGGAGTACGTTTTAAATTACCACCCATAAATTAGAAAGCTCAGAACGTACTGTGAGATCTGGTAAGGCTGTGATTAAAAGAACTGAAGTTGGCAGAGACAGACTCGAGAAAGGGGGTGCGGTCTGGTGAGCTGGAAGGTGGCAAAGCCTCTAGGACAGAGAGGCAGATAAGTGGGTGATAAAGACCAACGAGGGAGCCGGGAGGCGGCAAAGCAAATCCTCAGAGCCGTTAAGGCAGCAAAGCCTCGAGGGTAAAGAGGGGGTTAAGTGGGCGATAATGTCCTATGAATAGTGGATCCTTGGGAGTCACGGGGTGACCAACACCGGACAAGGGTGGCTGTCGATCCTAAACGCCAAGCCTGAGCCTAAATTAAGAGGACGTAGTCCCACGTGACGGCCAGGACCAAGTAGGTGTAGGGAACGAAACACCACAGGATCGTGATCCCGTGACGAGTGAGTGTGCGCAAAATAAGTGTGTGTGGGTGAATGATAGGGTAACATAAGAACTATTGAGAAGTAAGTCAGAAGTTATATAGAATGCCTAAAAAGGATGCAGAGATAAAGAAGGAAAAAGATCTAATTTGCAGGCTAGCCAATTTGAAAACTCAGCAAAGGAAGAAAAAAAAACAGGGATTTGGAAAGCCAGGGAAAGCTGCTGAGTCACCGATTTAAAAAGGAAAAAAAGATAAACTTAACGCTTTACCAACATGGACGTTATTAACATCTCAGAATCACAGAATCAGAATCACAGAAACCTCACAGTGCAGAGAGAGGCCATTTCGGCCCATCGAGCCTGCACCGACACATATCCCACCCGATCCCCGTAACCCCACATATTTAATCCCCCTAACACTAAGGGTCAATTTTTATCATAGCCAATCAACCTAACCCGCACATCTTTGGACATCTGTACCGAGACAAATAAAACACAAGATTTGCTGAGTGAGAGGAACCTTAAAAATATGCTGGAATTTCAGGTTGAATGAAATTGTGTGTTAAAGTGTGAATGTTTTCCTGACTATGAATGTTTAAGAAGTTACAATATTCCTTTGTCTGAAAGTCTGTCCTTAAAAAAAAAAAAGAAAAATGTCTTGTGTGTGTTTTAGCTCCACCCATCTCTTCAAAAAGAAGCATTTAACCCTTTTGTCTTGTCTTGGATTTTGGAAGTTTTAAGAGTGTGCAAATAAGATTGTGCCCCCAGAATTGGAAAAACTTTGATCTAATTTAAGTTAAGCTGGTGTGTAAAAAAAAAACAATGGCCTAGAAATTCAGTGCCCTTAGCGCCGATTTTGCGGCGCTAGAGGGCCTAGCGCTGCAATTGGCGCCGGCGCCTAAATTGCCTGGGGCCCTTCCGCCGCGGTAGACCGGTAGCGCTGCGCCGGCACCGATGACGTCATCGGTGTGCGCAGCGTCCCAGTTGCCGTGGTGACGGGCCCCAGCGCCGAAATTGACTTGCGGCCGCCTCGCCCGTGGCAGCCGCAAGCAACGTTCTGGCAGAGGTGCCTTGCACAAGTTTGCGCCGGCGCATTAAAGGCCCCGCGGCGGCCGGCTGCTTTCCCGCCGCCCGCCTGGCCGCAGATCCCTCCCCGGACTTCCCCCACCCCCCCAGAACAGAAGCAAGCCCGGCACTTGTCCGAGGTGCCGGGCTCATTTTTAATAAGATTATCGCGGGCCACGGCCGGGTGCAGGCAGCTCCTCCTTAAGGGAAGGAGGAGGCCTGCACTTCCCGAACCTGCCGCACCGCAGCGGGCGCCGCAGCGCCGGAATAGCGCCGAAATTCAGCGCATAGCGCCAGTTTTCAGGCGCTAACAGCTTTCAGCAGTGCCGGCAGCCGTTTGGGCGCAGAACCAGTGAATTTTGGGCCCGACCAGCGCGACTTAGCTCCGGCACTAACTTCCGGCGCTAAAGCCCTGGCAGCGCCAAAACTCAATTTCTAGGCCAATTTGTTTAACAAAAGATTAAGGCCTAGAAATTCAGTGCCCTTAGCACCGATTTTGCGGCGCTAGAGGGCCTAGCGCTGCAATTGGCGCCGGTTCCTAAATTGCCTGGGGCCCTTCCGCGGCGGTAGACCGGTAGCGCTGCGCCGGCACCGATGACGTCATCGGTGTGCGCAGCGTCCCGGTTGCCGTGGTAACCCGGCCCCAAGCCGAAATTCAGTTGCGGCCGCCTCGCCAGTGGCAGCCGCAACTAAGACTCCGGCAAACGAGTGTTGCTGGAGTCTGCGCCGGCGCTTTAAGGAGGCGCAGCGGCCGGCCGCTTTCCCGCCTGCCCGCAGCTCCCTCCCCGGACTTCTCCCCCCCCCCCGGAACAGATGCAAGCCCGGCACTTGTCCGAGGTGCCGGGCTCATTTTTGCAGAGATTTGCGCGGGCCGCGGCCGGGTGCAGGCAGCTCCTCCTTAACGGAAGGAGGAGGCCTGCACTTCCCGAGCCTGCCGCACCGCAGCGGGCGCTGCAGCGCCGGAATAGCGCCGCAATGCGGCGCATTGCGTTAGTTTTCAGGCGCTAAAACCCTTCAGTAGCGCCGGCAGCCGTTTGGGCGCGGCGCTACTGAATTTTTGGCGTGCGCAAAGGGACTTAGCGCCGGCGCTAACTTCCGGCGCTAAAGCCCTGGCGCAGCGCAAACTCAATTTCTAGGCCTAAGTTTCAATCTAAGATTTAACCTTGGAGTTGCGGTTGCTATGGTGAAGTCTTCCAGAGCAGTTTGATTTGATTTGTTTAAATGTTGAAAAACTAATTTTTCTCCAGTTATATTCAATGTTTATAGTATTTTGGAAAGACATCTGAAGGACAATAAGAAATGTGATGTAATTTACTGTTTTCTGCAAGAATGTGCTATTTTGTTTAGTCTGTTCATTGTTGATGCAAAGGATGGGCTTCGGCCTTGACGTTACAGTTGCAGGTGTGCCTGGAAGAAAATGAATTTGAATGTGAATGCTTGCAGGGCATGAGTGATTGTTTCTTTGTTGAAATGGCATCCTTCTTTCTTTTCCAAGTGATACTGGTTAGTTGAAAGCGGGATTGGTTTGGATTGAATTGGAGTTGTGAGGTAAATTAACCTATTAAAACCAGACTTTCATTGTGGTCACAGTGAAATTCTGGTTGGTGTAAATTGGTGTAGTCCGAATTGAATAAGATAACTCCACTCCGTAAGAACGTCCAATAGTGGCAGGTCCCTCTACAATATTTAATTGACTACGGTACTGGGAGCCCTACAGAATGCGGGACTAAAGTTAAACCCTAGAAAGGTACAGGAAGGGAAGGACGAAGAAATCTACCTAGGATACATAATAACACAAGGGAAGAGATAAATGCCTGAAAACAGATGGGAGGGGCATTAGGACTGACTGCGTGCTTTGATTTATCACAGTCCCGTACTTACAAGCAGCTAGAGATGGCAGCAGGAAGGGACCGCGCCAGAGAGGGGAGGGGGTCAAGCATTTAATTATTGCCGGAACTTTATCCCAGAATATGCAGAAATGGCCCAGCCTATACAGGATTTGATCAAAGGGGGGTACCCTTACAAATAGATCCCGACCAAGGAACGCACTTCACGGGCAGCTGAGAAAGGGAATCTGACCAATGAAGCCCAAGTGTTCGTGTTCAGTTAAAGTGTGAAAACACAACTGTCTTTTTCGATCGGGAATGGTTTTTTTTTTATTTACGTGAAGTGACGCAATGTTTTTCTCCACCTTCAAAAGCCTGCAAAGGGGTTAACCCTTTCCACTGACAGCTGTTTAAGTTCACCAAGCAACAACTTCAGTATTACTGAATAAAATTTAAAGATATTGGACATTATTAAATTTAAGTTTCTTAATGTTAAGTTAATATTTCCCCACAGTGATAGAAGGAAAATTATGATTTGATAAATGGAAGTTATCTTGTAAACTAATTGCAGCACCATCTCAAACGGCCGGAAGGCTGCTTGGGAGGCTGTCCTGTTACCCAAAGATGAATCTATACAGATAGTTAGAGACATGAGCCAGAACTCCGCAGCTATGATGGGAATGGAAGGAGAGGATCACTGTTGCACCAGTGAAGAGGAATTAGAGTATGTAGACAAGATCAGGGAATTACCTTTGACAAAGGCAGACCTAGAGCTATATGTGGACGGGTCCCGTAAATATGTTAACGGAACACCACAAACAGG
Organism: Somniosus microcephalus; assembly: GCF_052327205.1. Taxonomy (NCBI): domain Eukaryota; kingdom Metazoa; phylum Chordata; class Chondrichthyes; order Squaliformes; family Somniosidae; genus Somniosus; species Somniosus microcephalus. Next base: position 53,724,447 of record NC_141010.1, on the reverse strand, counting down.
TTGGGCCGGAGATGGCACCGTCCAGAGAGAAGGATGATTACCAGGGGGTAGTTCAGCACAGGTCACCGAGTTAACAGCATTGACAGAGGCATTAAAATTGGTAGCAGGGAAACGGGTGAATATCTACACCAATAGCTGCACATGATTATATGGCAGCTTGGAGTAGAAGGGGGTATATTGCCTCAGGTGGCAAACCCATACAGCATGAGGAATTAGTAAAGAATTGGTAGCTGCCTCAGGGTTACCCACTGAAACAGCTGTAGTGAAGGTAAAAGCCCACCAGAGGGGGAACTCCCCCACAGAAAGGGGAAACAGAGCCGCCGACCTTGCAGCCAGAAAAGTGGTCGTGCAACAGATTGCAGCGGCAAACAAGAGCAACACAGAACCAGAAACAGATAGACATAGCTGCTATAACTGCATTGCCAGAAGATATAGACATATTCAAATTACATAAGGAAGTATCCCAGGAGGAGAACCAGCTATGGGAATGAGGGGGCGCAAGAGAAAGGGTGGGGGGAATATGGAGGAAAGAGCAGCAGATATGTGCACCAAGCTGGATACAACAAGAACTAATGAAAATGTACCATGGTAGACAACACACAGGTATATCCAATATGTCGAACAACCTCCAGCGATGCTGGTGGTGGCCCGGAATGAAACAAGCTGTGGACAGATTCTGGAGACACTGCTCCATATGTGCGCAGTATAACATCGGGAAACCTGTTAAAGTAAAGTGGGGACATCAGCCGAGACCAAGAGGCCCATGGGAGAAGTTGCAGATTGATTTCAGTACAGGTCCAGTAAAGTCTAAGGGGAAAATGTACTGTTTGGTAATAATAGATCAATTTACTAGATGGGTTGAAGCCATCTTGGTACAGGAACAAAGAGGGGCGTGGCTTCAGGTTCTGTTCCCAACTGGGTCCTAGTGCCCTCCCGAGAAACACATCCCCTCTTTTATCTCACTCTCCACACATCGGATTTCTCCCCATCTGTCCTAAAGGCGCTGGTAAATGCCGAGCTTACGGTTTGCATCCCACACAAATATAACAGAAGAGCCCCAGAGCTGGGCCCCCCATGTACAGTCCCAGGGTTACAATCCCCATGTACAGTCCCAGGGTTAGAATCCCCATGTACAGTCCCAGGGTTACAATCCCCATGTACAGTCCCAGGGTTCGAATCCCCATGTACAGTCCCAGGGTTAGAATCCCCATGTACAGTCCCAGGGTTATAATCCCCATGTACAGTCCCAGGGTTAGAATCCCCATGTACAGTCCCAGGGTTACAATCCCCATGTACAGTCCCAGGGTTAGAATCCCCATGTACAGTCCCAGGGTTACAATCCCCATGTACAATCCCAGGGTTAGAATCCCCATGTACAGTCCCAGGGTTGGAATCCCCATGTACAGTCCCAGGGTTGGAATCCCCATTTACAATCCCAGGGTTAGAATCCCCATGTACAGTCCCAGGGTTACAATCCCCATGTACAGTCCCAGGGTTGGAATCCCCATGTACAGTCCCAGGGTTAGAATCCCCATGTACAGTCCCAGGGTTGGAATCCCCATGTACAGTCCCAGGGTTAGAATCCCCATGTACAGTCCCAGGTTACAATCCCCATGTACAGTCCCAGGGTTGGAATCCCCATGTACAGTCCCAGGGTTAGAATCCCCATGTACAATCCCAGGGTTAGAATCCCCATGTGCAGTTCCAGGGTTGGAATCCCCATGTACAATCCCAGGGTTAGAATCCCCATGTGCAGTCCCAATGTTGGAATCCCCATGTACAGTCCCAGGGTTAGAATCCCCATGTGCGGTCCCAGGGTTAGAATCCCCATGTACAGTCCCAGGGTTAGAATCCCCATGTACAGTCCCAGGGTTAGAATCCCCATGTACAGTCCCAGGGTTGGAATCCCCATGTACAGTCCCAGGGTTGGAATCCCCATGTACAGTCCCAGGGTTAGAATCCCCATGTACAGTCCCAGGGTTAGAATCCCCATGTACAGTCCCAGGGTTGGAATCCCCATGTACAGTCCCAGGGTTGGAATCCCCATGTACAGTCCCAGGGTTGGAATCCCCATGTACAGTCCCAGGGTTGGAATCCCCATGTACAGTCCCAGGGTTAGAATCCCCATGTACAGTCCCAGGGTTAGAATCCCCATGTACAGTCCCAGGGTTAGAATCACCATGTACAGTCCCAGGGTTGGAATCCCCGTGTACAGTCCCAGGGTTAGAATCCCCGTGTACAGTCCCAGGGTTGGAATCCCCGTGTACAGTCCCAGGGTTACAATCCCCATGTACAGTCCCAGGGTTACAATCCCCATGTACAGTCCCAGGGTTGGAATCCCCATGTACAGTCCCAGGGTTAGAATCCCCATGTACAGTCCCAGGGTTGGAATCCCCATGTACAGTCCCAGGGTTTGAATCCCCATGTACAGTCCCAGGGTTACAATCCCCATGTACAGTCCCAGGGTTGGAATCCCCATGTACAGTCCCAGGGTTAGAATCCCCATGTACAGTCCCAGGGTTGGAATCCCCATGTACAGTCCCAGGGTTTGAATCCCCATGTACAGTCCCAGGGTTAGAATCCCCATGTACAGTCCCAGGGTTGGAATCCCCATGTACAGTCCCAGGGTTAGAATCCCCATGTACAGTCCCAGGGTTAGAATCCCCATGTACAGTCCCAGGGTTAGAATCCCCATGTACAATCCCAGGGTTAGAATCCCCATGTACAGTCCCAGGGTTAGAATCCCCATGTACAGTCCCAGGGTTAGAATCCCTATGTACAGTCCCAGGGTTAGAATCCCCATGTACAATCCCAGGGTTAGAATCCCCATGTACAGTCCCAGGGTTAGAATCCCCATGTACAGTCCCAGGGTTAGAATCCCCATGTACAGTCCCAGGGTTAGAATCCCCATGTACAGTCCCAGGGTTGGAATCCCCATGTACAGTCCCAGGGTTAGAATCCCCATGTACAGTCCCAGGGTTGGAATCCCCATGTACAGTCCCAGGGTTTGAATCCCCATGTACAGTCCCAGGGTTAGAATCCCCATGTACAGTCCCAGGGTTGGAATCCCCATGTACAGTCCCAGGGTTAGAATCCCCATGTACAGTCCCAGGGTTAGAATCCCCATGTACAGTCCCAGGGTTAGAATCCCCATGTACAATCCCAGGGTTAGAATCCCCATGTACAGTCCCAGGGTTAGAATCCCCATGTACAGTCCCAGGGTTAGAATCCCTATGTACAGTCCCAGGGTTAGAATCCCCATGTACAATCCCAGGGTTAGAATCCCCATGTACAGTCCCAGGGTTAGAATCCCCATGTACAGTCCCAGGGTTAGAATCCCCATGTACAGTCCCAGGGTTAGAATCCCCATGTACAGTCCCAGGGTTGGAATCCCCATGTACAGTCCCAGGGTTAGAATCCCCATGTACAGTCCCAGGGTTAGAATCCCCATGTACAGTCCCAGGGTTGGAATCCCCATGTACAGTCCCAGGGTCTCGATGCTGGAAGGATGTTCCCAATGGTCGGGGAGTCCAGAACCAGGGGTCACAGTCTAAGGATAAGGGGTAAGCCATTTAGGACAGAGATGAGGAGGAATTTCTTCACCCAGAGAGTGGTGAACCTGTGGAATTCTCTACCACAGAAGGCAGTAGAGGCCAATTCATTAAATATATTCAAGAAGGAGTTGGATATATTTCTTAAGGCTAAAGGGATCAAGGGATATGGAGAGATGGCAGGGACCGGGTACTGAATTTGGATGATCAGCCATGATCTCAATGAATGGCCTACTCCTGCTCCTATCTTCTATGTTTCTATGTTTCGATTCGTCACTAGAGATTGCACGGCAACAACCATAGCACGAATAATGGCAGAGGAGGTTGTACCACGATGGGGGGGTCCCGCTGCCCATTGATTCAGACCAGGGAACACACTTTACAGGGAAGGTTATAAAGGAAACATGTGCATTATTAGGTACCAGACAAAGGTTCCACAGACCATACCACCCTCAGAGTTCAGGGGTGGTGGAAAGGACTTTGAAATTATCCTTAGCTAAAGCAATAGAAGACACGGGGAAGGGATGGGCAGAGCTACTCCCGAGTATACTTATGAGACTTAGAGCAACTCCGAATAGAACCACGGGGCTGACACCTTTCGAACTAATGCCCGGACGAGCAATGACACTGCTGGAAGGAGTCACTACCAGGGGTGAGGATGGAGGGCCCCTGAAGGATAGAATTAGGAGATTTATTAAACAATTGTGTATGCAATTACACGCTCTCAGACATGAGGCCAAAGACCAACAGATTATACGGGATCTTGAACAAGATACACGGGACGACCAGAAGGAGGTCCCAGCTATAGGTAGCAAGGTGATGGCAAAAATAATACCAGCCAAACCAGGGCTAGCACCCAGATGGTCAGGACCTTACGAAGTATTAATGAACAGTGACACATGTGCTTATATAGATGAGTCCGGAACAGGCAAAGGAAGATGGGAGCACTGGACTCAGTTAAAAACATATAACAAAGACAATGTGTAAGCCAGAGGTAGTGCCTTTTGAGGAGAGTGAGGAGTATGCTAGAAGGTATAAAGAATGGGAAGGGGAGTTTCTACATATATCAATGATAGGGCTGTGTATGATGATAATGTTAGATGCCATAGTTTGCATCTTCAGGTATGTCTGGAGACAGAGCCACAGACCAAGAAATGAAAAGATGTACAGCAGTTTGAACTGATAGAATTATTCTATTCTTATCCGTTCTAATTGGCTGGTGACGACCAGCTCCCCTTTTTGTAATTACAGGAACACTGGACATCCGGAATGAGGTGGAGCGTCCTCGCCTTGATCTAGGGATGAACATAAGTATTGCCGTTGTCGAGGGGGATTAGTAATAAGGAAAACACAGGATGAGATGTATTGTAGTGTGGCACGTAGAGTTATTAAGCTTGCCATCAATACGAGTACTTTTGAGATGCCCGCAATGTGTAACAATCATACAAAACAAATATGGAACTCCCTGTGGGTAAAACAATTAGAGGGTCCACAGGGAAAATCTCTCTTACAAAGACGTAAGAAACGGGGAGTATTGGAAATGGCTGGAGCAGGGTATGCGGCCGGGTTAGCAACAGTTAATAGCCTGGACACAGGAGTAGAAGAACTACAAGCAAAAATAGAGAAATTACTAAAACAAGCTACCGGAAATAGCCAGCAATTGGCACTGGCAGGAAAACAAACAATAATGCAATTGTTGGGGGTGGAAGAGATAGCAGGCCCCCCATGCAGAAACAATCAATACAATTATTGATCGACTTAATAATGCTTCTCGCCAAACCCATAAGGAACTAATATTTGCCATGTATGGCTCATGGCTATTGTCGAATGTTCAGCATAACATGAGGCAAATAAATAATGGACAGATCCCTGATTGGATTACTAATGAGGATCTGGAACCTTGGATTGACACAAATAAAAGCCTATGTAAGGGGCATAAAATCACAGAATCACAGAAACCCCACAGTGCAGATAGAGGCCATTTCGGCCCATCGAGCCTGCACCGACATATATCCCACCCGATCCCTGTAACCCCTACACCAACACATATCCCACCCTATCCCACATATTTAATCCCCCCTAACACTAAGGGTCAATTTATCATGGCCAATCAACCTAACCTGCACAAAATGGGACAAGTATACCGGGCAGGCAATTATCTGACCCCATGGACTAAGGTGATTGGCTTTGTACTGGCCATCCCACAACTCCCAGAAGAGGGACAGCCCCTATACGACGTGATTAATATAGGAGAGGTACAAAGGGAGAGCTGGGTTAAATATCATGAAGTCCCTATCAAGGCACTTTGGGAAAGGGATGAAGACAATAACCAGAAGAATGGAACCATAAGGGGGGTGGTAATGGACGGGTGCCACCACAAGGGAAGGACATGGGTGTTGTGAGCTATGGGGGCGGTTTGTGGTGGATGGACGGTATGTGGCCACCAGATGGAGACAAAGTCCCCCTCTCACTCCAATTCAGATGAAGGCCACACCCACCTCCAACACAACTGAGGCAAATCTACCCATTAGCCCAGGAGTTCAAAAGGCAAACTAGTGCATCCCTTCAGGGCCAGTGCCTGAGGAGAGGGCGGGGCCAGGACCTGAGGAGAGAGCCAGGACAAGGACAAGGCCGCTGTTTGGGGCCCAGCTTGCAGCTGCCACAGGGAGGTCTGCTGTTGAACCCGGGGGGAATATTTTTTTGAAACACAGTAACTGGTTAGGATCTGGAATGCACTGCCTGAAAGGGTGGTGGAGGCAGATTCAATTGTGGTTTTCAAAGGGAAACCTGAAGGAAAAAAATGTGCCGGGTTACAGGGAAAAGGTCGGGGGAGTGGGAGTGGCTGAAGTGCTCCTGCAGAGAGCCGGCACGGGCTAATGGCCTCCTTCTATGCTGTAACCATTCTATGATTCTACATGAGTCAACCACATGGTATGGGACACATGCAAGCAGGTTTCCTTCCCTAAAGGACATTAGTGAAGTAGTTGAGTTATTTTTTTTTTATTATTAATGACAATGCGACAGCGCCATGGCCACTTTTACTGGTACCAACTTTTCATTTCACAGATTTTTCTTTTACGCACAGATTTCAATATCAGTGGGATTTGAACTCGCGTTCTATTGGATTACGAGTCCAGTCACACAACCTCTACACTACTGTACCCAAGAGAAATGGTACAGGGCTCTGGTCAGGTTACACATGCAGGACAGACCCACCAGAGGTGGCGGTGCAGTGGTATACAGACAGGAGGGTGTGGCCCTGGGCGTCCTCAACATTGACTCCGGACCCCATGATGTCTCATAGCATCAGGTCAAACATGGGCAAGGAAACCTCCTGCTGATTACCACCTACCGCCCTCCCTCAGCTGATGAATCAGTACTCCACTTGGAAGAAGTACTGAGAGTAGCAAGGGCACAGAATGAAGTCCCCCACCCAGAGTACAATGTCCATCACCAAGAGTGGCTCAGTAGCATAACTACAGACTGAGCCCTGAAGGACATAGCAGCCAGACTGGAACTGTGGCAAGTGGTGAGAGAACCAACACAAGGGAAAAACCTATTTGACCTTGTTCTCACCAATCTGCCTATCACAGATGCACCTGTCCATGACAGCATTGGTAGCAGTGACCACCGCACAGTCATTGTGGAGACGAAGTCCGGTCTTCACACCGAGGACACCCTCCATTGTGTTGTGTGGCACTACCACCGTGCTAAATAGGATCGATTCAGAACAGATCTAGCAGCGCGAAACTGGGCATCCATGAGGCGCTGTGGGCCATCAGCAGCAGCAGAATTGTATTCCACCACAATCTGTAACCTCATGGCTCAGCATATCCCTCACTACCATTACCATCAAGCCAGAGGACCAACCCTGGTTCAATGAGGAGTGTAGAAGAGCATGCCAGGAGCAGCACCAGGCATACCTAAAAATGAGGTGCCAACCTGGGGAAGTTGTGTGAAGGAATAGCCATGATTCAGAGAAATACACGATACTATGAACAGATTTCTAATATTAATAAAAGACATACTGGCGTAGAAATTCAGTATAGCCACGTTTGGGGTGCTACAGCCGGGTGTTCGCTAAAATTTGCGCCCGGCGCAACTTAGCGCCACCTTCCCCGAAATTCAGTTGAATCACCCCAAGAGGTTGGAGCTGCGCTAAAGCAGGCGATGCACGAGTATCATAAGGCGCTAAGCCGGCGAGCTACCACCGAGGGCGGGCGCAGCGCAGGTGCGACGAGTTGCAGATTGAAGGCAGTCAGGCGCCGGACAGCTCTTAAAGGGGCGGGTCCATTAGGATCACCAGACACAACACTTCCTGGCACGCCTTAAATTCGGTGCAGACTTACCAGAGGCGCTCCAGGCTGTGCAAACATGCAAAGGGTGAGGCAGAGGGCTGAGCGCTTTGACGGAGTGGCCCTGGAGACTTTGGTTGGCACTGTGGAGCACCGCCGCCATACACTCTATCCTGAGGATGGCAGGAGGGTGCCACATGTGGAATACCGGCGCGCCTGGAGGGAAGTGGCCACCAGAGTGTCCTCCAGAAGCGTGGTCCCCAGGAGTGGGGTCCAGTGCAGGAAGAAGTTCAACGACCTCACTCGGGTCGTCAGGGTGAGTGCCTTTTCCACGATCTTCTTCATCCCTCCATGTGCAGCTGACTTTATGGCTAGAGGGTGCCCGACCCCTAAAGGCCATCTGTCAGCCAGCACCCGTGGCCCTTTCAGGAAACACACATGCACATGCTGCTCAGTGCATGATGCAAGGGCTCTTCAACCATGGGGGGCAGGTGATGTGTGTTCAGTGCAGCATGTTTCAGCAATTCCCATCCTTTCACTTCGAGGCGAAGCTGGCCCATAATCGGCGCGAGCAACTGCTCACCGGAGGAGGCTGGCCGGACATCCAGACCCTCAGCGACCTGGAGGAGAGGGTCCAGATGATCATGGGGACCCGGCTGACTGGTCCTGTCGCCTCTGGAGATGCCGACCCCATAGTGCCCTACGAAGGTAAGGCTATCACCTTTTGGATCTCTCTCCTACCACTTGTTCCCCCCACCAGCGTGATCTCCGACTGTCGATCCACTACAGTACATTGCAGCACTCATGCCTCCCTCGTTGCCACCCTGTCCTCACGCTAAAGCCACTCCTGTACCTCTCTGCTTTCAGCTGCTGACTCGTCCGGGGAGGAGGTGGGCCCTGAAGCTGCCACTATGGGTGACTCTGGAGGCGACGATCAGGAGGAAGCCGGACAATCTGATGAAGTCTCAGACGAGGAGCCAGTTGTGGGCACCAGCGGGCTGCAGCAACGCAGGGGGAGTAGGGAAGCTCGGGGGCCGTCTCCCCGGAGGGCGAGTCAGGCTGCCAGTGCTGCTGCAGAGAGCGCAGAGGAGGTGCGTGCCCTCACGGAGATGAGCGCCCAGGCTGGCCACAGGCACACTGAGCTCATGGCTGCAGTGGCCAGGTTGCCTGAAACCATGGAGACACTGGCGACCAGTGTCCAAGACATCGGCGCAGCACAGGCCCGGAGTGCGCAGGACTTCGGGTCAGCATTGGAAAGGTCTGTCCAGGGCTTCAGCGGAGCACTGGAAAGGACTGTCCAGGGCTTCAGCGGAGCACTGGAAAGGACTGTCCAGGGCTTCGCCGAAGCACTGGGACCTGCCATGCAAGTGCCAAGTGCTGCCACGCAGTCACTCACTGGTCTCCTACAGATGCACATGGAGGCCACGCGACCAGTGACTGCTGCCACCCTCGATGGCTCAGGCAGGATTACCCGGGGCCCTCACAGCACCGCAGCAGGCCAGCAATCTGTGCTCCAACAGATTGCTCTGGATGCTGAGGTGCAGCCCCGTGGGAGTGCCAGTGTGGTGGTGGAGCAGGGAGGTGCTGTCCTCTCAGGATGACAGCATTCCTGCTGCCACCACTGGCACTTCAGCACCTGCAGGACAGACTGCCTCCACCCATGCACAGGTGGAGCAGTCAGCAGCTGGGCCCTCTAGGCCCAGGGGTCATCCAGGCCGCACCTCAGGGGCATCTGTGCTCAGGGACAGTCAGCAGGCCTCCCCCAGCCTTGCTGCAGCCACTGGGGTCCCCTTAAGGAGGAGCTGCAGGACGGGAAGGGGACAGACTTCAAAAAGACCACGCTCCCCATCAGGGGGCAAGAACTGAAGGGTGCCCCTGAAGCCCCTGTCCAGGTCTAAGCAAGCCCAGGGGAACGTGTCTGTGTAATGTAATGTTTTATTTCACCAGTCTCACAGGAGGGAGAGACGAAAGTGTCTGTGTGAGAGTTTTGATTTCTGTTCGTTTTGTTTAATAATGTTGGCAGGGAGCACTTTTTTGTAATAAACACTTTATTCATTTTAAATGGCCATGCCTGCTATTTACATGCATCTTGCCCTTCACAGGCTTAGGGGTATGAGGTCGGTTCCATTCCTGTTCTTGGATTGGCTACAAGCATTCCGTCAGAGGGGCCTAGCAGCGATTTCTGATCAGCCTCAGACGCACGGCCCTTCCAGTTAGTACCTCCTGTATTGATTTCTTTGTGGGTTCAATGACGAGACATTTATGAAAGAGAATGTCTTTTAATCTAAAGTCTGTTCAACAGCATTACAGGAGACACCATGCTAGTGATCCATCTAAAAGCAAAACTAAAACTAAACTGCTTGTCTCTCACATGCCCTCTGCTGGTCAGGCATAAGTAATCAATCAGGCAAATATGCTGGTAAGGCATCATAATCAAACAGGCAAATACCATCACTATTTGCTGATATCATTACACCTCCCTCCTGTTGTGTCTGTGTATAATAAGACACAGACTGCAGGAGAACAGTACAGCAGGTGTTTACTCAACGTGGCTCACACGGGAACTGATCTGTACAGATCACTACTCAGTGCTATATACAGGTGTGGTCACTGCCGGTACTGCAGTATACATGAGCTGTAAAAGATAGTTCCCCCCTTAAAGGTATATTCATTACACCTCCCATCCTCCTCCTCTGCTGGGGTGGCAATGTCTGCTGGCATTGGCTGGGTATGTAGGATAGCGAGGTTATGGAGCATGCAGCAAACAACCACGAAGTGGGAGACTCACTCAGGCGAGTACTGCAGTGCTTCTCCGGAATGGTCCAGACAGCGGAACCGCTGCTTCAGCACGCTGATTGTGTGTTCCACAATGTTCCTCGTGGCCTGATGGCTCGCATTGTAGTGTTCTTCAGCAGGGGCACTGGGCATCCGGAGCGGGGTCATCAGCCACGGGCACAGAGGATAGCCCTTGTCCCCGAGAAGCCAGCCTTCTGGGTGAGTCGGGGCCGCGAAAAGGTCTGCAACAGTAGTCTGGCGCAGGATGAAGGTGTGGTGGCTGCTGCCTGGGAACTGCACATTCACTGCGAGGATCAGCTGTCGGTGGTCACAGGCCAGCTGGACATTCAAGGAATGGAACCCCTTGCGGTTGCAGAACTCCTCCGGATTGAATACAGGTGCCCGCAAAGCCGCGTGTGTGCAGTCAATGGCACCCTGCACCATAGGGAAGTCCGCTATTTCTGCAAAGCCCTCTGCGCGCTCCCGCTGCTTGTCCGGGGTCATTGGGAAGGAGATGTACTGCTGCCTCCTTTTAAACAGGGCATCAGTCACTTGACGGATGCAGCAATGCACCGCAAACTGCGAGATGCTGGCTATGTCCCCAGATGCAGCCTGAAAAGAGCCGCTCGCGACGAAGTTCAGGGCAACAGTGATCTTCACAGCCACCGACAGAGATGTCCTGCACCTTATCTGAGGCTGCAGATCTGTCTGAAGCAGGTGGCACAGCTCAGTCACCACCTCCTTTCTAAAGCGCAGCCTTTGGACACACTGCTCCTCCGACATGTTCATGTAGGAAAACTGCTGTCGGAAAACCCTGGCAGCGTAAGGTCTGGTGTGGCGATGTCTGTTAGCCCTCCTCCATCGGGCCATGCCCGCCCCCCTCTCCCTGCGTCTCAGTGCCCTTTGCAGATGATACAGCAGCAGGACGTTCGCGTCCAATGCAGCCCCCATAATAAGTGCGCACATGTAGTTTTCCCATTGTAAATGCTCACCAACAGCAAGACGATGGTCAGAAGGCTAAAGTTCCTCTGCCAGCGTGGGCCCAGTGGTCCAAAGGCTCTCTGTGTGCAGCTCAGCAACTGTTTGTAGCGCTCGAGGAAGTTGTGCTGCAGAAATGGCTGCCGCTTTTAAACCACACCAGTCCCCTTTAAATAACGCCCCTCCAGCCCGAGAGCGACTTGGTGAGGTGCCAGGTAAGCTGTCACTAATAGCGGCAGGCACTACGGAGGGGGGCGCCACTGAATTTGCGGTGCGGGGCGCCCAAAATGCGTTGCACACTCAAATGACGTCATAATCTGCCTGCGCCCATGAGCGGGCGCTAAGATTTAGTGTCGGCACTAAAACCATGCTCAATATGGGGCGAGGCACTCGGCTCCCTGCGCCCGCCCGGAAATTGGCTAGCGCCCCATTTTTGGCGTCTTTAGGCGCTAACAACCGAATTTCTCCCCCAATACCTTGAAACTCCAAACACCCTGAGTATCTGTGTGTGACCTGTGATCCTAATCTTAGTGGTGTCAGAAGTGGGATACACAGTGTTTAGGAGTTTTAAGGGTCCGGTTAGCAGTGGACCAGAGAACTTGGTCAAATGCGCATGATCGTTGCTTAGACTGGGTAGTTTTCTCTGAAAGAAGGAAGAGGGAAAGAGCGTGTTAAAAAGTAAAACCAGAACTACCATGGCATTAGCATATCACTGAGAATTGTTAATAGACAGCCTGGCAGAAAAGTTCAGTAAGGCTGCGGCCACGGGCGGTCTAGGAATTTTAGAAGATAGAAACGGGGACTATGATTATATTCTTGACTGACCTTCTGAAGAGGTCAACAAAAACAAACCTAAGCTGAAGGAAGGCCAGGATAGGTTGGTGTACGGGTCACACTTATCGCTGTGCAGCTAAAATCCGGATGTTAAAGGGTTAAAGGAATGAATCCACCAGCTGCAAAACCAAAATGGCCGCCAGCTCCAGGCCACCTCCGAGCTCCGCACCCAGCTGTCCCGGGAGCAGAGAGAGAATGACAGCACAGCGGACCCAAAGGAAGCTGGACCAGGTCCTAGTCAAAGACATTGAACTACAGGCAGAAAACCATAGGTTGAGCGAGGAATTGGAAGATGCAAGAGGGGCAGCAAGGGGAATGAATCGACACCAAACCACCGCTTCCCCCAGGGCAGATCAGGCCCAGTGCCGAGCAAAACTCCAACAGCTTCAGGCACACATTGGCCAACAGCAAGCATTAGTGGCAACTGTCTCCAAAATCAAACCGACAGATCCAGGTCCTTCCTGGGACAGTTTGGGAGAGCGCTCCATTCCCTCTGCTCCCCCTCCGTCGTACAAGGATGGCAAGGCAGGCGAGGTGATGCCAGTGTGTGGGGTCACCTAATCTCAGGCAGAACAGTAGCCCAGGCGAGCAGATCTCAAGCACTGGTAGGGTAGAAACCACCACAACCACACAACAATCCCTCACTGTGGTTGAGGTCGGAGCACTTAAAAACTTACTTGGGAGCGGTGGGAGTCCGCGCCGACCCCCTGGAGCTCAGGCAGCGGTGGAGGATTAAAAAAATTACCCATCCAGTACTAGAAGGGAGCTAACTTATAGGTCCTGTGGCCATCCCCCTCTCAAAATGATATACCGCTTTGGATATTGTTGGGAGAGATGGTTTATCGGGGGAAGGCAGCAGCAGCCAACTTCCTGGCACCATGGGTGGCTCTGCTGCACAGGACAGGAGGAAAAAGAGCGGGAGAGCTATAGTGATAGGGGATTCTATTGTAAGGGGAATAGATAGGCATTTCTGCGGCCACAAACGAGACTCCAGGATGGTATGTTGCCTCCCTGGTGCAAGGGTTAAGGATGTCGCGGAGTGGCTGCAGGGCATTCTGGAGGGGGAGGGTGAACAGCCAGTTGTCGTGGTGCATATAGGTACCAACGATATAGGTAAAAAACAGGATGAGGTTCTAAAAGCTGAATATAGGGAGTTAAGAGGTAAATTAAAAAATAGGACCTCAAAAGGTAGTAATCTCAGGATTGCTACCAGTGCCACGTGCTAGTCAGAGTAGAAATAGAAGGATATTTCAGATGAATACATGGCTGGAGGAATGGTGCAAGGGGGAGGGATTCAAATTCCTGGGACATTGGAACCGGTTCTGGGGGAGGTGGCACCAGTACAAACTGGATGGTTTTCACCTGGGCAGGAACGGGACCGATGCCCTAGGGGGAGTGTTTAAACTAAATTGGCAAGGGTTTGGGAACCCGTGTAAGGAAACAGAGGAAAGGGAAGCAAGGATAGGAGCAAAAGACAGGAAGGAGAAAAGCAAAAGTGGAAGGCAGAGAAATCAAGGGTGCAAATCAAATAGGGCCAGTGTAAGTAATAATAATTCTAAAAGGACTAAGTGTTAAAAAAAACAAGCCTGAAGGCTGTGGGGGAAAAATTCAGTTAGTTTGCGCCTTAAGAGGGTGCTAATGGAGCGCAAAGCAACTAGCGCCTGTATTGATTTCTATGTGGGTTCAATGACGACACATTCATGAAAGAGAATGTCTTTTAATCTAAAGTATGTTCATCTAAGTTAACAGCATTACAGGAGACACCATCTTAGAGATACATCCAAAACGAAACTAGAACCAAACTCTCTCTCTCACATGCCCTCTGCTGGTCAGGCATAAATAATCAAACAGGCAAATATGCTGGTAAGGCATAATAATCAAACAGGCAAATACCATCACTATTTGCTGATATCATTACATCTCCCTTTCTTAAAACAAAAGTATTTTACTTTTATCTAACAACATGTTTTCTTTGTATTACTCTGCATTTTAACTGTGACACTTAATGAACTTACATTATCATTATCAAGGTTTTTTAACCTTGTTTTGTGTGTTCACATGAAATATGTAAATACACTAGAACTTGGAGAGAATAAGATAACATTACTTCCTTCTATAACAAGAGTCCTTAAACTTGCTCAATGAGTCTCTCAGGAGGCTTCACGTGTCTTGAGGATTTTCTGATTGATTTTCCTTGAATCTGAGTTGTTGCCTCAGATGATGATTTCTCAGCTGTGTGATCAGGTTGTTCAACAGCATCAGTCTTTTGACCTGCTGTGGCTGGTCCCATGAGAAGATCTTGACGATTTCTTCTCAGAACAGCACCCTCATCTGTCTGAATGGTGTATGGTCTTGGTTGGACTTCACTCAGGACAGTTCCCTTCTGAGTCCATATGTTTGTTTTGTCTTTGAACCTTACTTGGTCACCAGTGTGGAGTTCAGGTAGGTTTTGTGTTCCTCTGTCATAGTAGTACTTTTGCTTTTCTTTCTGTTGCTCTTTCAACTTCCTCACTTTCTCCCCCTCTTTTGTTTTCAGGAGGTTCTCCGGGATGGGTAGGTTTGACCTTAGCAGACGTCCCATAAGGAGTTGGGCTGGTGACATACCACACTCGAGCGGCGTTGTGCGGTATACAAGCATGCTCTGGTAGAAGTCAGTTCCACTGTCTTTTGCCTTGTACATCAGTCTTTTCACTGTCTGGACCGATTTTTCCACTAGTCCATTGCACTGTGGAAAGTGAGGACTTGACGTTGTGTGGACAAAGTCCCACTCTTTGGCAAAGTGTCGGAAACTTGCATTGTAAAACTGGGGTCCGTTGTCTGTGAAGACCTCGCTTGCCACGCCATGTCTGGAGAATATGGCTTTCATACATGTTATCACAGCATCTGCAGTGGTGGTGTGCAGTGGTGGTGTACAGTCTACAAACCTCTGGATACAGGGAGTAATAGTCTGTGACTACAAGATAGTCCTTCCCTTGACATACAAATAGGTCAGCGCCTACCTTCTGGTAAGGTCTGTCTGGCGCTGGGTGTGGCTTTAGTGGTTCTGCAGGATTGCTTGCTTGATATTTCAGGCATATTGTGCAGTTTGACACCTCATTTGTCACATCTTGGTTGATTCGTGGCCAGTACATCACCTCTCGTGCTCTTTTCTTACACTTTTCGATTCCCAGATGTCCTCCATGGATCCTTTTTAGCATCTCTTTTCTCAGACTCTTTGGGATTACTATTTTACTTCCTTTGTAGATGATGTCTTCGACCACTGATAGTTCCGCCCTGCAGTTCCAGTACTCTGCCATGTCAGGTGAGCAGTCTTGCTTCATGTTGGGCCATCCGTCCAAGATGCTTTTCCTCAGTCGTCTCAGTGTTTCATCTTTGTTTGTCTCAGTCTTTATGAGCTCCATTTTTGCATCTGCTATGGGCAGTGCACTTGTGATCATGTCCACGTAGGCGTTCACTTTTTCATCCATTTTGGTGTTTGCGGGCTCTCTTAGGTCAACAGCTCTGGACAACGTGTCTGCTGTATACATCAGCTTACCCGGGGTGTACGCAACATTCAGTGTATAGCGTTGCAGCTTGATCATCATTCTTTGTATTCTAAGCGGACAGCTATTTAGTGGCTTTTGGAACAATGCAATCAAGGGCTTATGGTCAGTCTCTACACCGATTGCTTGTCCTGACACAAACTGGTGAAATCTTTCACAGGCGTATGTGATGCTGAGCAGCTCCTTTTCTTTTTGAGCATATCGCGTCTCCGCGTCTGTCATTGAGCGCGATGCATATGCAATAGGTTGCCAGTAGTCATATTTTTGCAGAAGAACAGCACTGAGCCCACTCTGTGATGCATCTGATGATATCTTGATGGGTCTCGCTGGGTCATAAAACCTCAGAACTGGTTCCTCTGTGAGCAGTTTCTTTAGATCACTCCATGACTTCTCATGCTCATGATTCCATTCCCATTCTATAATCTTTTCTGAGAGGTTGGAAATGAATTTACCCATGTAGTTGGTCATTCCATTAAACCTCTGCACGTCCTTTTTGCATTGTGGCTTTGGCATATTCTCAATGGCGGACACCTTTCTGGGATCTGGTCTGATGCCCTCACTGCTAAGGATATCTCCCACGAATGTCAGTTCTGTCACCCCGAGCTGGCATTTCTCTCTATTCAGCTTCAGGTTTGTTTTCCTTGTTGCTTCCAGCACTTTTTTCAGTCTCTCGTCATGCTCAGTTCTCGTGGTTCCCCATACTATGATGTCATCCATTGATGTATCAACTCCCTCCAGGTGCTCATAGATCATATGGATAGTTTTGTGATACACTTCAGGAGCTGAGGCAATGCCAAATGGTAACCTTAGGAATCTGTATCTGCCAAATGGACTGTTGAACGTGCACAGTCTTGAACTTGCCTCGTCCAGTTTCATCTGCCAAAATCCTGATGATGCATCTAACTTGCCGAAATACTTCGCATTTGCAAACTGTGACATGATTTCCTCACGTGTAGGAAGCTTGAAGTGCTCTCTCTTTATTGCTCTGTTTAGGTCTCTTGGATCCAGGCAAATTCTGAGCTTTCCATTCTTTTTGTCCACAACGACGAGGGGACTCACCCACTCAGTTGGCTCATCTATCTTCTGAATCACGTTCAGGCTTTCCATCCTGTCCAACTCTGCCTTCAGTTGCTTTTGAAGAGCAAACGGAACTTTTCTGCATGGATGTATGACCGTTGGCATACTTTTATCTACTCTGATCGTGTGTTCTCCTGGAAGGCAGCCTAGACCCTGAAATAGGTCATTGTACTCTTTCATGAGTTCATCATAGATTGTCTCTCCTTCGCTTTCCACAACGAGGACTCTCTTTACCAGGTTCAGTCTCTCACAGGCTATTAAACCTAGTATGGCCTGCACATCCTTTGGCACCATGATTAATGCTAGCATGTGCTCTCTGTCCTTGTGTGTCACTTTGACAATGCATCTTCCTTTCACTGGTATATCAGTAACTGAGTATCCTGTCACTTTCACTTTGATTGCATGTATCTTTGGTCTGGGTCTAATTTTCTTAAAATCAGTCTCTGATATCACATTAACTTGTGCTCCAGTATCCAATTTAAATGGAATGTGTATGTCATTCACTTTTAGTGTCAACATCCAGTCTCTTTTTTCTTTTTTGTTTTCAGACACAACATCCACATAGAACTCCTCTATCTCGCTTTCATCTACTGCATGGACCTTGCTTTGTTGCACTTGGTTCTTACAGCAACGGGCATAATGGTTGTTTTTGTTGCAACTATTGCATGTTTTACCATATGCTGGATACTTTTTTGGTGGATGCTGTGTACCGCATCGACTACATGACTTTCGATTGCCCCTTTCATTTTTGTTCGCTGGCCACGCCTCTTTTTTCACATTGGCGCTCTTTTTGTTAAACGGTTTGTGTCCGTTCTTTCTCACTGCATCCACGTTGCAGCTACTGTCACTGAATAGCTCCTTTGCCTGCAACTTCACAGTTTCTGTAGCCCTACACAGTGCTATGGCTTTTCCCAGGTCTAGATTTTGCTCTCTTAGCAGTCTTTCCCTTAGACCAATATCTGGAATACCACACACCAGTCTGTCTTTTATCAGCGAGTCTATCAGTCCCCCAAATTCACACATTTTGCTTCTGTTTTTCAGTTCAGTCACATACTGATCAATAGTCTCTCCCGTTTTCTGTACACATGTGAAAAATCTGTGCCTCTCAAACGTCATGTTACGTTTAGGTATGCAGTAGGCCTCAAACTTTTCCATTATTTTATCCAGCTTCATTTTGTCTCCATCAGCAGCGAATGTGAAGTTATTATACACCTCCAGCGCTTCATCACCCATGACATGTAAGAACACTGACGCTTTCATTTTATCACTTTTCTCGTCAGCTCCGATTGCCGCTAAATACAACTCCAAACGTTGTTTGAACCTCCAACTTTCAGCCACACTACCTGTCAACTGAAGCTTCGCCGGTGGGTGTAAACCTTCCATTTTTCACTTCGTTAGCTATTCTCCAACGGTAAGTAACGATGTTCTCTTTTGGCTTGCTGGAGAGCTGATTTAACTTCAGATTTTTCCTCTTCATCTCTTTCAATCACTTCTGACACCATGTATTGATTTCTATGTGGGTTCAATGACGACACATTGATGAAAGAGAATGTCTTTTAATCTAAAGTATGTTCATATAAGTTAACAGCATTACAGGAGACACCATCTTAGAGATCCATTCAAAACGAAACTAAACTCTCTCTCTCCCATGCCCTCTGCTGGTAAGGCATAAATAATCAAACAGGCAAATATGCTGGTAAGGCATAATAATCAAACAGGCAAATACCATCACTATTTGGTGATATCATTACAGCGCCCGCGCGAGGCGACATCTGTGCCTCTCACAGAATTGACCGGACATTTTGCAGCGGTGCTAAACAATACCATCCGATCTCCTGCGCACGCAGATCTTAACATCATTCGAGAGTGCTACGCCCTGGAACGGAAATTGAGTGGCGCCCCTCCTTTCTGCCTGGCGCAACCAATGACAGGTAGACTGGAGAGAGAGAGAGAGAGATCTGCATTTGAATCAACGCTGTCTGAAGTAGTTGGCTTCTGACCATAACTTTGCAGGTACTTTGGTTTTTGACCTTCATTACTATGATTGCCAAGATACTATGGGGGCTGCACTGATTGGGGCGTCATCCTGCGCCAGCAGATTCGGAGGGCACAGACGCAGAGAGAGAGAGTGGCCAGACTGAGGAGGGCCAACAGGCCTCTGTACAAGGGACCTTACCCTCCCAGGGTATTTCATCAACAATTCTCCTACTTTAATATGTCTGAGGAACAGTGTTTGCGAAGGCAGCGCTTCAGCAAGGAGGTGGTCACTGAGCTCGGCCACCTGTTGCAGCCAGGTCTGCAGCCTCAACTGAGGAGCAGGACGTCCCTGTCAATGGCAGTGAAGTAACAGTGGCTCTGAACTTATGCCACCGGCTCATTTCAATCAGCTACTGGGGACTGTCGGGTTTCGCAAGAATTTCTGAAATTTCTACAGCCGAAGATTATATTTTTGATTAAAGAATACACCTTTAAAAATCCAGGGCATCAAAATGTCCGTCAGACCTCGTGGCAGAAGAAAAGGCAGCCTGTGTGCATGTGAAAAGGAAAATCAAAGATGGCTGACAAAGGGTTTTGAAAATAACCCAGCCTGGAAGCAATGAGGTATTTAAACTGTCAATCAAATGCAGTTTAAGGAGTTTCACTGCAGGACAATGGTTGTTTGTTTACAGAACTCTTACAATGTTTACTCAAAGGCTTAAACACTTCAGGCTGCCAATCAATTGTGGTTGGGCGTTGACCTCAGGGACAATGATTTGTTTACAAACCACTTAGTGCTGTTGACTATTCATTTGTCCAGCACTTAAGATATGAGTAAGACATTTAAACTGAATGCATACCAGTTTAAATGCATGGGGATACATTCAAAAACCCATCACAATGAATGGGACAGATCAGTTCCCTTTTGTATAGCCCAGATACATCCAGATTTGGGTGCAAAGATTTCAGCTCCAAATGGGGTATAAAGATAGCTTCTCAGGAAGCCACCTCTCTCTCTCTCTCTGCCGCCTCGCCTCCAGAAGAACAGCTCAACAAGCCCACCCAAAGGAGTGGAATACCAGCAGTTACTTTTAAATACTGGGGTATTTCCATTTCGGGGTGGTGAAGAATCTAAGACCGCATGGGCATGGAGCAGGCGTTCTCTGGTGAGCATAGTTTTTCTGGCCCATCACAAGGCAACCTTTAAGGGTGGGAATTTGTTAAAATTGTAATTGTAGTCAATTTTCCCTCGTTGTGTCCGTTTCCTCCTCCCCTATTAAGTAAAAGAGTGTTCTATTAAGCAAAAGAGTGCTGCACTAGTTAAAAGTGCTGTATTTAAGTAAGAGTGTTGTACTAAGCAAAGAGTGCTGTAGTAGACTAAAAGTGCTGTATTTAAGTAAAAGTGTTGTATTAAGCATAGGAGTGCTGTATTGATTATTTTCAATTTATTTCTTTTTATTTCAATAAATACTGGTCTGTTTTGCACCCAACCACGAGTCTCGTTTCTGTCTACATCGCTGCTGAATAAGTCCGGCGGTCAGAACCAGGAAAGGGGAGCGATTCGAAACTGCACGGGGCTCTGGAGCAGCTCAGAGACTTCCGACTGGCCAGAGGCAATAACCCCATCCCCGTTTTTAATTCCTGCAGGACATAGTCAATATCTCCCAGTTCGCGGTGCATTGCTGCATCTGTCAGGTCACAAATGCCCTCTATAAAAAGGAGACGAGAGTACATCTTGCCCCATGACCCTGGACAAGCAGCAAAATGCGCAATGGGCTTTGCTAGGATGGCGACCTTCCCAAGGTGCAGGCACTATTGAATGCATGCATGTGGCTTTGCGGGCACCGCATGAGAATGCCGAGGATTTCCGCAACCGAAAGGGGTTCCCTTCCTTAAACAAACATTCAGTTGGTCTGTGACCACAGAGAGCTGATACTCGCTGTCAATGCCTGCTATCCTGGCAGCAGCCACGATGCATTCATCCTGCGCCAGACTACTGTGGCAGAACTTTTCCAGACACTGCATCACCCAAGTGGTTGGCTTCACGGGGACAAGGGAAAGCCACTGTGCACCTGGCTGATGACACCGCTCCGTACGCCCAACACCCCTGCTGAGCTGCGGTACGACGAGAGCCATCAAGCTACCAGGGTCATAATTGAGCACACAATCGGCATGCTCAAGCAACGGTTCCGCTGTCTGCAGTACTCGTCTGAGCGAATCTCCCACTTTGTTGTGTGCTGCATGACCTGGCAATCCTCAGAACCCAGCCAATGCCACCAGGCCTTGGAGCACCACCAGAGGAGGAGGATGATCATCAGCAGCACCAAGGCGGGAGGGAGGCACACAATGTAAAAACTGGAAGGGCCGTCCATCAACGGCTGATAGCAAGCCGCTTCTAGGCCCCTGCTGAGGAAATGGCTTCTGCCATTGAGAATAACATAAATGAAACCAACCCGCAACCTCTAAGCTGGCCAAGGCAACAATGATTGCAAAGACCAAACATGTACATTTTGAATACAAAAACGTTTTTATTTTACAAACTGTCATTTCCACATGACAAACTAATAGAAAGAAACACAAAAAAAGTCATTAACATAACCGGTTCTCACAACCTGGAGATAATGTCCAAAACACTAATCAAAAGTTTGACCATGAACTTCAGCCTTTAATAAAAAAATGGACAACAATTTGTCACACCTGCTACTTTTTGCCCTTCGAGGGTGATCTCCTTCCCTTGCGCACTTCCCCCCTTCTGCTCCTCTGTAATGGGACCCCAGTGGCTGCAGCAAGGCTGGTGGAAGGCTGCTGATTGTCACAACCTGAGGCTGCAGATGCCCTTGAAGAACGGCCTCGACCAGCTCTGGGCCTGGAGGGCCCGGCTGCAGACTGCACCAACTCTGCATGGGCGGCAGCAGTCTGTCCTACAGGCAGTGGCAAGTGCAGTGGAGAAGTGACAGTGGTGGCAGCAGGAATGCTGTCATCTTGAGGGAGGACAGCAACTCCCTGCTCAACCGACACACTGGCAGTCCCATGGGGCAGCACTTCAGCATCCGGAGCAATCTGCTGGAGCACAGATTGCTGGCCTGCTGCGGCACGGAGAGAGCCCCAGGGGAATGTGTCCGATCCAGCGAGGGTGGCAGCAGTCAGTGCTCATGTGGCCTCAATATGAGTCTGCATGAGAACAGTCAGAGAAGGGGTCATGGCAGCCAGTGACTGAATTGCAGCACTAAGCATTTGCGTGGCACCCGCCTGTGCTACAACTAAGTGCTCCACACTCCTTGCCAGTGATTCAATGGATTTGGCACCCTTCCCACTGCACCCATGAGCTCAGTGTGCACGTCCACCGCCTGGGTGTTCATTTCAGCGATGAGCCGCTCCTTCTCTGCGTCCAGTGCAGTAGGACTCGCTGGCATACTCTCACTCCCGGGAGAAGGCCCCCGAGCTTCCCTACCCCCATAGTGTTGCTGCAGCCTGCTGGGTCCTGGAGCTTCACCCTCATCAGACCCTTCCCCCCTGCTCCCCTCCAGGGAAGGCGTGTTCCCAGTGTGGGCATGGGCTTCCTCAGGAGAGGGTGGCACTGATGCTCCGGCTTCCTCTTCCTCCTCGCCTGCAGCTTCACTCCCACTGGCAGCTTGAGGGCCGGTCTCCTCAGCTGGTGAATCACCATCTGAAAGCAAGGAGGTACAAGAGTGGCTTTAGCGTGAGGACCGGGTGGCAGTAAGGGAGGAATGAGTGCAGCGATTTAGTAAGTTGGATTGAAAGTGTCAAAGGCTGGTGTTGTGAGGGACATGTGGAAGGAGAGAGGACAAGAAGGTGATGACCTTACCATTGTTGTCCAGAACGGGGTCAGCGTCTCCAGTGACGACGGGACCGATCACCCGGCTTGCCACAATCCTGTGGACGCGCACCTCAAGATCGCCGAGGGGTTGCTGCTGTCTCCTATTATGAGATAGCTTGGCCTGCAAGAAAAAGGACGGCGTCGGAGTAAATATACAGCCATGGTCTTGCCTGATGTGCCTCCCATAATTGAATAGATCAGGGGCTGGATTTTGTCACTGGGATGTGAGGCGGGATAATTTAGTGATTTTGCCCAAATTGGGCACTTGATTTCCAGCGTGTGGGAACCCCTGGCCCAATGAGTCTTTTGGTCCTGAAACTCGCCTCTGATGACCTTGTCATTAAGACCTGCAAGCAGCTTTGGTTCATTTTCTGCCGTACACATTTTTTGCTGAGACTTCTGAGGGATCAGTGGTGTAAACATGGCAAGCTCCAGACCCAAGTGCGCCCCTCGCTTTGATGGAGGACTCCCTCCAAGCTCTGGTGGAGGGAGCCAGAGCTCAGAAGGAAGTGCTGCTTCCTTCCTCTGGGAGGAAAAAACCTCCCCAGCAGACCAAAGCTGTGTGGCTGCAAGTGGCACAGGGGGAGTGCCATCCCAATGTGCAGCAGAACCTGGCTGCAGCCCAGAAAGAGGTTTCATGACCTCCTCCGCACAGGAAAAGTGAGTATTACATCCCCATGACCCTCAATCTGATCCCCACCGCCTCTCATCACCAACACTCTTCAACATCAACCACCTCCTCCACATCCCACTTGACGCTTACATCCATGCACCCTTGCCCATTCCCTCTCTCTCTATGTTCACATTCACTTAACTATTCGACTATGCAGCCCTCACACTCCCTATCACTGTGATGCTATGAAAACAAGTGACAACACACAGGGAGGGCCCTTGGTCTTGGCACCTCACTCCATCGTTGTGTCCTTCTAAGCATCTATGCTATGGATTCTCTGCACTCACTCTTTCATTCTCACTCAAACTCCACTTCTGTCCCTCATTGCAGGAAAAGAGAGCTCACAATAAGAGGGAAAGGTCGAAGACAGGGGGAGGAGGGCCACCCTCAATAGCCCAGTTCACCAGCGCAGAGGAGGCAGCCCTCGAGATTGTGGGAGCCGAGGAGGATGCGCAAGTGGGGGACGGACAGACGGACACATCAGAGCAAGCTGGTGACAATAGTTTTTCATCTCTCTCATTGACATTGCATGAGTGACTGATCTTGATTCTGATTCTCTAACACATCGACTTATGATCACAGAACAATTCCATGTGCATGCAACGTTTATCTCCCATGTCGAACTCTTTCCTTTACTCCCCCACAGGACCAGCGACAGCCCTCCTCTCCACTGTCCAGGGGGAAGAGCCCGAGCCCCCAGACACCTCAGGAGGAAGCTGCAATCTCAGAGGGCGCAGCGTCACCAGGATTAAGCGCACCCAGCACCAGCGCAGACACTCACACCTCGGTGGGACCTTCGGGACGCAGGAATGTGACAAGTGAGCATCAGCAGATGGTGGAGACAGGGACAGCAGTGGAGAGTCCTCGTCAGAGGGCACAGGACTCTCCCAGCTCAGCTCAGCTGCATCTCGACTCTGTGCCTCCGGGTCCATCCCGAAGGAGAGCGGTGCTGGAACTCCAGGAACAGGTTCAGGAATCTCAGGCAGGTTTTGTCTCCAGGATCGCTGCGAGTTTGGAGAGGATGGAGGAGTCCATTGCTAACATGAGCAGAGCCTTTGTGGAGGCATTGGCGCATGAACGCATCACCACAGAAAGGATGGCAACCTCCGTGGAAAGAATGGCTATGGTAGAGGAGAGAATGACTACAGCCATGGAGGAGCTAAGTCACTAGAGTGTTGAAAACACAGTCATTGTTCAGAATAGACTGGCATCTCGAGGAGTGATGGTCAGCTATTGAGCCGAGAAATCAGAGCTTCATGGAAGTCCTCTGGAGCAGGGCTGCCAGTGCAGAAACGGGTCCTCATGGCCCCCCTGAAGTGCTACAAGGTGCTGTCTAGCCACTTGCTAGTTCTGAAGTGGGCCTGACCCATGAGAAGGATGTTGGTGGCAGACAATAAGGAAGTGGGGGCTGCTCTCCAAGTGCTCACACCACCATGCCACTGCAGTGCCCTCAGTCAGAGCACCACCAGAGTCCGCACCCAACTGAGATCGGCGTCTCAGCCCCTGCACAACCGCAAGAGCAGCAGACTGTTCGTGAGCCCTCACAGGCTTGCAACCCCAGAGGATGCCTGCCAAAGGTGTCGAGGCAGGAGCAGCATGAAAGTGAGCAAGGGGCCTCCACATCTGCTGAAGCCACAGGGGAAGTACCACGTAGGAGCATGCGTAAGAGGAAGATAAAGCACAAATAGTCACAAGGGTGATTGCTTGGATGTTCTGTTGTGTTTAATTGTGAAATGCCATCCCTGAATTCATGTTATAAAATAACTTGATGGCAAACTGTTGAAGTTGTAGGCTGTGTCATTTTGCAAATGGGACTTCCACATTGAGGGCTTAGGGGGACTTGGAATCATCAGTAAGGTGATCAGAGTGATAGGAAGCCGCAGGTTCTTGTCCATTGTTGGTGCGGCAAGGTGAGCCAAATGTGTTTGATTGGACAGCTTAAGCAAATCTGGCCAAGATCAGTGCATCCCTTGCAGCAATGTTCTCTCATGCTGCTGCCGCTGGTTGATGCGCCTCCGCAAGTTCTTAGTTCTCACTCTCTGCATAGCCTCCTCAAATGGAGGAGGAGGAGGAGGCTATGCAATGTGATGAGCCATTTGTACCTCAGGCAGCTGCAAGCCACGACGCTGTGCCATGTTGTGAAGTGCACAGCAGACCACGGCGATTCTGGAGACCCTGGCTGCTGAGTACTGCAGGACTCCACCTGATCGATCCAGGCATCTGAATCGCATCTTCAGCAAGCCGATGGTTTGCTCGATAATGGATCTGGTGGAAATGTGACGGGAGTTGTAGCACTCCTCAGCTTCGTTGGATGGCCTCAGTCCTACTGTCAGGGTTGGGGAGCCACGGGGCCGTATAAATACGAGGCCGTGCTCTCCGGGCGAGGTAGGTTCTGGACCCAAGTGCAGAAACCAGACAAGAGACAAATATACAGTACTTTGTTTGAACTTTACTAGATTCACACATAACTAGATTAACACAGCAATATACATAAGAACTAGAGACAAGAGAACTAGAGACAGAAACATAAGCATACATAAGAACTAGAGACAAGTTACAAGACAGCTAGTCAAGATAGGAACTCAGGACAGCTTCCATGAGGAAGCCCACTTATCTATACTGAGCTTGCGACAAGCTACCACAAGGGGCAACCGGCTTGCCGAGGCTAAACTCCAGACAAGCTACCCCAAGGGTAATCGGCTTATCAATGCAAAGCTCAAGACAAGATCCCAACGGCTCCCACATAGCAACACGCTAGTCCAAACAGCACCTTACCAAGACAAGCAACTCAACAGTACAAGACTTAAATACATCTTAAATCCAGAGACAAGAACACAGACTTAGATACATAGCTCGAGAGAACTAGAACACAGACTTAGATACATAGCTCAAGAGAACTATGGCAGCCAGCTTGTGAAGGCAAGCTGCCATAGAGGAAAGGCTAGTCACACAGAGAACCTAGTCAAGACAAGGACCATTGTCAAGACTAACTCCCTGGTTCACCCAAGTGAGGACTGAGCCCTGAGTGAAACAACAACAGAACTTATATACCAAGAAAACCAGGTGCCACCCATAAACAGCTAACAGGCTGATTAAAAACTAACACAGGGTTAGAAACAATTAACACCAGAGACTAGGACAATTAACAAAGGAACAAACAAGTGAAGGTGCTCAGTCTGTTCCTTGCTGCCTGTGGAGCAGGTTGTGCTGTTGCTGTTCCTGCTGCTGGTGCTTAGGAGGTGGTGGTTGCCTTGGCCTGGGAGTGGAGAGGAAGGAGTGACCCCAGGCCACCACTACCAGCAACCTAAAACCATCTACAGAGGTGCCTGGAGAGGGAGGAGTAGAGGACAGAGGAGGAGGCCAGTTTTACTACTACAGGAGGCCTTCCATCACTGCCTCCCAACTTGGCCTCCAGCCCAGGAGAGGGAGAGAGGGGAGAGAATACTACTCAGCTACAACTCGGAAGGAGGGGAGGAGCTGCTGCAACTTTCAAACATCTGCAGGTGGGTGTCTTTGTGCACTCCCCTAAAGACTTTGCATTGTAGGCGGGGGGAGGAAGGAAGACGGGCCGGAAGCCTGGCCTGGGTTGGCTGGAGCCTGCCCAGGTGAAGCTTGTTTCTGCACGCCGAGAAGACCTGGTGGGGGCTGAACCTGGGCTGTCTCCAGTCTACCCAGGCGAAGACATCTTCTCCCCCTGCCCGAAGACCATCGTTAAAGACTTTGTATTCCATCGGGGGAGTGCACCCAGCCGACGCCCACCCACCGACCAACACCTTAAGCGGGGACCCTGCCTTTGCGGCCCCCCCCCTCCTTCCCATCCCCCTCTTCCTCTCTCCTTGTCCTCTCTCTGCCTCTCAAAAGGCACCTCTTATTATTTATTATTACCAATTGAGCAGAGGGAAGGAAGGGCCCCATCCCAATTTATTCCATCAAGGGGAGAGGTGGCCCAGTACATTTACACTCCCTCTGCTCAGGACCCTTTTTCCGAGGCCATTAAAAACCTCCAGGCCTGTGACAAAGTTGGGGTGTGTGTAGCTCTTTTTTAAGATCCACCCCACTATGGCATCTACATCCGCGGCGGCGACGGGGCCGGCGAGAACTTATGCGGCGGCGGCGGCCAAAGCCTCGGCCGCTCCCGCTGCTGCTGCTGCCCCGTCGCCGTTCCGCTTGATGACCGTCAAGCTCGGGGTGAAGAGCTACACCCACCCCGACATGACTATTGAGGCGTGCGTCAAGGCTATGGCCGGGGTTGTCGGCCCTCCGGCCATAGTCGCCGCCTCAAAAATGTACGGGAAGGCTTTCTTCTTCCTGCAGTCCGAGCGGGCGGTGGCCCTGGCCATCGCTCAGGGGCTCACCGTGGGCGGGACTTTCCTGCCGGTGGACCCGCTGGAGGCCACCGCGCAGAGGGTCGTTCTGTCGAACGTCCCGCCCTATATCACCGGTGAGCTCCTCCTCCCCCACCTACGTCAACTCGGGGAGGTGAGGTCGGGCATTTCCCCGATCCCGCTCGGGCTCCGGGAAGGCAGCCTTCGCCATGTCTTCTCCTTCCGGCGCCAAGCCTTCGTTCAGCTGGCGCGGGAGGGGGAGACGGACGGGGCTTTCACGGTCCTCCACGGGGGGACCCCGTACCGCGTCTTTTGGACCACGGACGGCGTGCGGTGCCACGCCTGTAGGGAGGTGGGGCACGTGCGGAAAAACTGCCCCGCCTCCAAGGCCGCCAAGTCATCCGGCGCGGCCAAGGCTGGCGCCGCCGCCGCTCCTCCCTCCGGGTCTAGCCGCGCCCCCTCCCGAACAAAAGCTAACGGGGCGCGGTCGTCGTCGGAGGCCATCGTCATCCAGGCCTCCGGCGGGGGGGGAGGAGGGATGTCCGGTCGGGAAAAAGGCGCTGGGGAAAAATAAACACCGTAGGGTGGGTCCCCCCGAGGAGGGCGTGCCCTTTGACATGGACCCCCTGACGCCCGAGAGCATCGCGGCGCTGATAGTGGAGTGCAGAGCGGGGGGGGACCCCGTGCCTGAGCCCGTGGCCGTGACCGCCGAGGCGGGACCGCAAGAACTCGCTCCTCTGGAAGGAGCAGGGGGTGCCCCTGAAGACATGGAGGCCTCCCTCTACCCCTCCGCGCTCAAGCGAAGGCGCGACTCCCGGGACGAGGGGGGGGGACAGGGAGGTGGAAGGCCCCTCCGGTCAGGGGGAGTCGTCGCCCGCCGCGGACACTGCGCCCCACCCCACCGCTAACGCCGTTATGGGCGAACGGCAGGGGTCGCCTGTCCCTGAGGAGGCTGAGGCAGAAGCGTCTGCCCAGCTCGTGCCTCCCGGGGATGGGGACGAGACCCTGCCCGTGGGGGGGGTCGCGGAACGAGCCGCGGTGGAAATAGATCCACTGCTGGTGGCTTTGCCCCTCGACGGGTCGGGCGGCCAGGGGACCGGGCCGGGCGAGGCCTCTGATGATGAGTTCGCCCAGAGCGGCCCGGACCTTTCCCAGGTGCTGCTCGACTTCGTCGAGGTTTGTGGAAAATTTACCCCATCTGCTGTGTCGGAGGCCGGTGGTGTGGCGGAGGGGGACCCTCCGTCTGTGTCTCCGGCGCCGGGCGACTTGGAGATGATCGGGTACGCGTGTTCTCCAGTCTCTCCGGTCGTTCCGGTGCCTGGGGCGGAGGGGGTCTCCGGGCCGCCGCCGCCTTCTGGCCCGGCCCCCCTAAAGGAGCCCGGGGGGGAATCCTCCGCTACCGATCCTGGGGGTGGGATCGGGGCGGAGGCGGCTGTCGCGGCCGGGCCGCCCGACGCGCACTGCGTGGCGGACGGTTCGGCCGCCGGTGGCGACCCCCCGGAGGAGGACGGGGACTCGGTGGTGGGGGCGGAGGAAGACTTAGAGTCCATCGCCGACGAGGCGATGGATGACCTCGCGCCCCTCGCCGGGACCCCCCTCGTTCTTATTCCCATCAGGGAGCTCCGGGAATTTGTGGCCACGAGCCAGGGTCGCCGCAGGACCCAGCAGGCCCTCGACAGATGGTCGGGGCTGGCGCTGCTCGTCGGGTCGGCCCGCGTCGCCTACAAGACCATGGGTGCGGACGCGGGCGTGAGCCCGTCCGAGCTGTGTCGGTTCCGAGCATTCCTCACCGGGCTGCTAAGGGAGTGGCGGTCGACTAGCGGCCGCCCTCCCTTCCCCCGTTAGGTTTAAGTAGGGGTTGGTTGTGCTTCTGAAATGAAGATAACCATAGCCAGCCTCAACGTCAACGGCAGCAGGGAGGCTAGCCGCAGATTTAATAACTTTTCGGTCCTTCGGGACGGGAAGTATGCGGTGTGCTTCCTGCAAGAAACCCACACCGTTCCGGGAGACGAGGCTACGTGGCTCCTGGAGTGGCAAGGAGGGGTCAACATGAGTCACCTCTCCAGTGGGGTGGCTATCTTGTTGGCCCCGCATTTTCAGCCGGAGATCTTGGGGGTCAAGGAGCTCGTGCCGGGCCGCTTGCTCCAGGTCACCGTTCGCCTGGGGGGCGTGCCGTTCCATCTAGTGAACGTGTACGCCCCCGGGGCCGGTGCGCAGCAAGCGCGCTTCTTTGAAGTGTCCACTCTTTTGGGCTCCATCGACGCGGGCGAGTGCGTCGTCCTCGGGGGGGGTTTTAATTGTACCCTCGAGGCGAGGGACCGCACGGGTACCCAGCCGAGCCCGGCGTCGGTGGGGAAGTTGAGGGACCTGGTCGGGTCCCTCGACTTGGTGGACGTCTGGCGTAATCTCCATCCCGACTCCAGCGCCTTCACCTTTGTGAGGTCTGGGGGAGGAGCGTCCAGGATCGACCGCCTCTACATTTCCCGAGCGTACGTCTCCTGCGTTCCGACGGCTTCCGTGCGGCCGGTGCCGTGCACGGACCACCACCTGGTGTGGGCGGAGCTCGTGCCGCCGCGCGCCGGGGGGGGGGGTCCGCGTACTGGCACTTTAACAACCTGCTGCTGGAGGACGCGCGGTTCCGGGATTCGTTCGGTCGGTTCTGGGCCGGCTGGAGAAGGAAGCAGGGGGGCTTCCCCTCCTTGAGGCTATGGTGGGATGTGGGCAAGGCTCACATCCGTCTCTTCTGTCAGGAGTACGCGAAGGGGTCGACCAAGAGGCGGGAGGCCCGGGTCGGGCAGTTGGAGAAGGAGGTGCTCGACCTGGAGTCCCGTCTCGGTCAAGTCGCCGAGGACCCGGCCCTGCGGCTGGCGTACGAAGAGAAGAAGGGCACGCTGAAGGACCTGCGGCTCGTCGGGTCCCGAGGCGCGTACGTGAGGTCGCGGATCCAGTTCCTGCGGGACCTGGACCGCGGCTCCCCCTTCTTCTACTCGCTGGAAAAAAGACGGGGGGTCCGTAAGCAGCTTTTGGAGCTGCTGGCCGACGACGGATCTCCGGTCTCGGATCCGGAGGGAATCCGCGCGGAGACCCGCGCCTATTACGGGGCTCTGTTCTCTCCGGATCCGTCCAGCGAGGACGCGCGCGGAGTTTTGTGGGAGGACCTGCCGAAGGTCGGCCTGGAGGGCGCCGAAAAACTGGACGCTCCTCTGAGTTTGGAGGAGCTGTCCGGCGCCCTCCGCCAGCTCTCTAGGGGGAAGTCCCCGGGGCTGGACGGGCTGACCGTGGAGTTCCACAGGGCGTTCTGGGGCGTCCTGGGGGGCGACTACGTGCGGGTCCTGGGGGAATGTCTGGCGACCGGGGAGATGCCCCTCTCGTGGCGCAGGGCGGTGATCGTCCTGCTGCCTAAGAGGGGTGATCTCCGCCTCCTCAAGAACTGGCGCCCGGTCTCCCTCCTCAGCACGGATTACAAAATCTTTGCCAGGGCCATGTCTGTTCGCCTTGGCGCCGTGCTGGCCCGCATGATCCATCCCGACCAGTCCTACACGGTCCCGGGCCGGACCGTTCACGATAACATCCATCTGGTCCGGGACCTGGTCCACCATTCCCAGAGGGCTGGTCTGTCGGTCGCCTTCCTTTCCCTGGATCAGGAGAAGGCGTTCGACAGGGTGGATCACGAGTATCTTTTCGGGACTCTGCGCGCTTTCGGGTTCGGGACGCATTTCGTCGCCCGGATCCGACTTCTGTACGCTGCCGCGGAGTGTCTGATTAAAGTTAACGGGTCCTTGACGGCGCCCCTTCGCTTCGGGAGGGGGGTGCGTCAGGGATGCCCCATGTCCGGCCAGTTATATGCCATTTGCGTGGAGCCTTTCCTGCGCCTCTTGCGGAAGAGGTTGGCGGGATTGGCTCTGCGAGGGCCGGGCGTGGAGGTGGTCCTCTCGGCTTACGCCGATGACGTGCTCCTCGTGGTCACGGATCCCGTTGACTTGCGGAGGATGCGGGAATGCCAGCAGATTTACTCGGACGCATCCTCCGCCAGGATCAACTGGGGGAAATGTTCTGGACTCCTGGTGGGTCAGTGGCAGGTGGACTCTCTGCCGGAGGAGTTCGGGCCCTTCGCCTGGAGCACCACGCACCTCCTCTACTTGGGAGTCTACCTCAGCCCGGCCGAGGACGCCTGGCCGGCGAACTGGCACGAGCTGGAGGCCAAAGTCACCGCTCGCTTAGGACGCTGGACAGGATTGCTCCGAGTGTTGTCCTACAGGGGTCGGGCGTTGGTCATAAACCAACTGGTGGCCGCCATGTTGTGGTACCGGTTGGTTACTCTGATCCCCCCCCCTGCGTTTGTCGCCAAGATACAGAAGAAGCTCGTCGACTTCTTCTGGAACAACAGGAGACACTGGGTCGCTGCCGCGGTTCTGAGTCTCCCGCTTAGGGAGGGCGGTCAGGCGTTGGTGTGCCTCCGCACCCAGGCTGCGACTTTCCGTCTTCAGACGCTGCAGAGATACCTGTACGTCGAGAATCCTCCAAGATGGTGTGCGCTGGCGACGTATTTTTTCCGCCAGCTGCACGGCCTCAATTACGACACGCAGCTCCTGTTTTTGGAGGTGAGCGGCAGGCGTGAGAGCCTGCGGGAGCTGCCTGTCTTTTACCAGGAACTACTATGGGTTTGGAACTCCGTCGCCTCCAGGCGGAGCTCTCCCCCGTCAGGAGCGGCGGCCGTCCTCCGGGAGCCGCTGTTCAGGAATCCGCACCTCCACGTCCGCGAGTTCGGGTGGCTGGCGGAGCGCAGGGCTGTGCCTGGCAGGGTGACTAGAGTCGGGGACCTACTCGATGGCGGAGGAGCGGGCTGGATGGCGCCAGAGGAGCTGGCGCGACGCATGTCGTGGGACGACGTCCGGCTCGCGGTCAATGCCATCGGGGCGGTGAAAGCGATGTTGCCCCCCGGCGCCACGAGGTGTGTCGAGGCGGCTCGGGCACGTGGGGAGATCCCGTCCGAGCTTACTCCCGTTCGGATGGAATTCCTTATCGGCGCCTTGCCCCGAGACTCCCCTCGGGGATCGGCGCCTCACAACTTGAGCCGTCTCGAGGAAATACCCTCCGTGCTTTTTCATTCTGCGCGGAGGGGTTTCCTGTACGGTCTGCTCTTGCACACCTTCCACTTTGCCATCTTCGCCTGCCGTCCGGACACGCCGTGGCGTGCCGTTTTACCTCCGGACGGAGGCGGAGGTCCCCAATGGGGGTCTCTCTATGCGGGAGTCCTCCCCTGTTCTATCGGGGATTTGGCCTGGAGGGTGTTGCACAGAGCAGTTCCGTGCAATAGATTTTTAAGTAGGTTTACGGACTCCCAGACCGCTTGTTTGTTTTGCGGTCTGGAGGAGTCCGTCTTTCACGTGTACACGGGGTGTGAGAGGTTGCAGCCCCTCTTCCATTTTTTGAAGGGGCTGCTCCTCAAATTTTGGTTGCACTTCAGTCCCACGCTCTTGATCTACGGTCACCCGGTGCGGAGGGGAGCGGGCAGGTCGGAGGACCTCCTCGTGGGTCTGCTCCTGGGCCTGGCCAAGAAAGCCATTAATTGGTCCAGGCAGCGGGCGGTCGAGGGGGTCGTCCGGCCGGATTGCCTCCCTCTCTTCCGCGGCCACGTTCGCGGCCGGGTGGCCCTGGAGATGGAGCACGCGGTGTCCGCCGGCGAGCTCGAGCTCTTTCGTGACCGGTGGGCGCCGCGGGGACTGGAGTGCATAATTGGTTTAAATAACCAATCTTTAATTTAATGGGTTAAGTCTTGTTTCTGGGTTTTTTGTTAGTGTATTTGTTTAATGTATTTTTCATTGGTTTAAAAAAAAGAGGAGCAATGTGGTCCGAAATGATTGGTACAGACACACAAAAAACAACTTAGAGATAAATACATAAAAAGGTAACTTAGAGAATATAGAAGAAAGCTCGGAGGGAGTGGAAGTATAAGTAATGTTTTACAACTGTTCATAAATTTATGATCTATATTCTATTAATATTACAGGACTATAGCAACTCCTAATATCCCCGTACCATTTTTAATATTGAGTATTGAAATTTACAGTGTGTGAGATGAAATGTTAAACAATTGAAAGGGTTAAGGACGTCTTGACAGGAGGATATAAGTCAGCTTTTGTTGCCACCTCCTGCTCAAATACTATGTGCAGCCATTTGAGTCTTGTTACTGCCTCAAGAGCAACAACTTTTAATTGTACAGCGCCTTTAATGTAGGAAAACATCCCAAGGGGCTTCACAGACGTGTGAGGAAAAACATACATCGCGCCAAGGAAGGAGATATTAGGAGGAGGCTTGGTCAAAGTGCTGGGTTTAAGGAGGGCTTCAAAGGAGGAGAAGGTGGCAGAGGGTTTAGGGAGGGATGCTTGAAGGACTTAGATGGCTGAAGGTATGGCTGCCATCGGTGTGGCAAAGAGGGGGGATGAAGCACTAGATACCAGAGTAAGAGGAACAGAGAGTTTGAGGTTGGGGGGGCGGTGGGATAGTAGAAATGGAGGGGTTTCAGTGATAGGAAGGGGCGAGGCCATGAAGGCATTTAAATATGAGGATGAGAATATTAATGTTCAGGTGTTGGGGGCCTGGCAGGCAATCCAGGTCACCGAGGACAGGAGTGATGGGCGAGCAGGACTTGGTGTAGGGGATGAGCAGCAGAGTTTTGGATCAGCTGGGTTTATGGAGGCCAGAGGGTGGGAGGCCAACCAGGAGAATATTGGTGTAATCAAGTGTGGAGGTGAGTTTCAACATGGAGTAGAGATGGATGGGAAACACTGAGCTACGGTAGTGTCGTGGTTATGTTTCTGGACTAATAATCCACAGAACGTGATTTCAAATCCCACCACGGCAGTTTGGGCATTTGAACTCAGTGTAAAAACCTGGAAATGAAAGTGGCCATGAAGCTGTCGGATTGCTGTAAATAATCAATTCATGCCCTTTAGGGAAGGAAATCTGCCATCCTTACCCCATCTGGCCTATATGTGACTCCAGTCCCATACCAATGTGTTTGCCTCTTAATTGGCTTCTGAATTGGACTAGCAAGCCTCTAGGTTGCAAAGGACTGGAGTGATTGAAGAAGGCAGCCCACCACCACTGGATGGACCAGAGGGTCTTTACCTGTCCGTCATTGCTCGTCGTATCTTTGTAATAAGAAACACCTGTAAGTGATGCTATACAGTGATTCACTCACTCTTGTATACCGTTATTACCTTTGGATCTCTAATTGGCGTGTCTGAAAGTCCAAATTTAGCACGTGATTTAAACGTGCCTGCAGGCGCTGAAACTGACAGCGGCAGGTTTAGCACTCAAGCGCTGATTAGACACAATTCTCCAGGAGCTCTATGTCGCCTGCCGAGTGTGCTGGCTGGAAGGATGTTTGAAGGAGCTGAAGAGGGAGTGCCCAGGTTTTCCAGTGTGGTCCTGGAGGAGGAGGGATGTCCTCTACCCGCAAGGAGGGAGAAAAAGGAGGCCACAGAGGGCAGCTGATGCGGTGCATGTGTTTGCATATACATGCGGTACAGTAGCAAGGGGTTATATTACTGGACTAGTAATCCAGAGGTCTGGACTAATGATCTGGAGATGGGAGCACAAATCCCACCACGGCAGCTGGGGAATTTAAATTGTTCATTCAATAAAAATCTGGAAGAAGCTAGTATCAGTCATAGTGACTGAAAATGTGACTTCAACCCACTCTTAACTGCCCTCTGAAATGGTCTAGCAAGCCACTCATAACTCCTACAGCAAAGCAGAAGAATAAAACTGGATGGACTACCCGGCATCGACCTATGACAAAGGCAAACCCAGCCCAGTCAACCCTGCAAAGTCCTCCTCACTGCCATCTAGCGAGCTATCCCACAGGCTAGTCAAGCAACAGCCTGACAAATCATACCCTTCATCCAACATCCCAGACTCCATCACCATCCCTGGGTATGTCCTGTCCCACCGGCAGGACAGACCCACCAAAGGTGGCGGTACAGTGGTGTAGAGTCGGGAGGGAGGGAGTGGTCCTGGGAGTCCTCAACATTGACTCCGGACCCCATGAAGTCTCATGGCATCAGGTCAAACATGAACAAGGATTATCAGCTGATGGGGAGCCAGTAGCTGGTAATCAGTACCACATGTTGAACACCATTTGTTCTTATGTAAGCACGGAGGGCAGCAAGGGCACAGAATGTACTCTGAAGCCCCTCACCCATTCTCTGTCCATCACCCAGGTGCCTCAAAGTCCTGGGCAGGCTGTGGGACCAACACATGATGGTACAGTATATTGTAAGTTATGTACTGTGTTAGGAGGTTTAAATCACCACAGATAGAGGGCAATATAACCAAGGTAATAAAATGATCAGATGGATTAAGTACATTTTTGCTGGGTCCATGTTATTCTCGTCACTTGTGTTTACATTCCATGCACACCAATTAGAGATCCAAAGGTAATAACGGTATACAAGAGTGAGTGAATCACTGTATAGCATCACTCACAGCAATCATGTACGGTGTCTCAATACAGACCTGATCTTGCATTGTTACAACTGTATACCTGTGATCTGTTGGTTCAAGTAACAAGACAAATTCAGCCGAGAAAGCAGTCCAATATCGTGGTGAACCTGAAAATGTTGCTTCAAATTTCATTAAATTGCAGTTGCTTTGAGGAAGTGTTACCCCACACATCAGCCGGAATCTTGCCAGCCCTGCGAGTGCAGGTTTGGAGGCGGGGCCTGCTGTCAAAATGGCCCTGATTGACAGCGGGCGAAAGTCCGCCTCCATGCAAGATTCGCAACTGTTGGGTCTGCCTGTGTATCGCAGACCCGATACCAAGCGGCGGGCCAGTTAATTAAGGTACTAACAGATAGTTTAAAGCTATTTAAGAGGACTAAAAGCAGGCACTTGCAATTTAACCACCCTTGAGGAGTTTGCCGTCCCTCGGGGAACTCGCCAGGTAAGTGGGGTCGGGTTCTCAATGGCTCTCCATTGCTTTCAATAGGTGACAGCTGTAAAAGTGGTATAAAAGCTACCATTTTACAGCTGTTCACTTTCCAAGGTCAGAAGCTGCAGCCTTCAGTGTGAGGAAGTGTCTCTTCAGCCTCATACACTTTTGGAATTGTTTGTAGAGAGCTCTAGATTCACTGTAAACTGCTTCCGTCAACTCAACTGGATCTGGCATATCAACAATCAGAATGGGCACAATTTATGCTCTCATCTTGGTCCCGAGTCTGACGAGGAACAGCCGCCCGAGAAGCAGAACCAGCCACACCAGCAAGAGCGCCAACTGTCTCCTCAACCACCTCATGCTGCACCGCGCCAGAGGCATTACCCCCAGCACAGGGTCTATATGCAGAGGATGAGCTACCTAAACATGACTGAGCAGCAGTGTCGAAGGAGACTCGGGCTAATCGCACCAGGTGGTCACCGACCTTTGCGCATTGCTGGAGGAGGACCTGCAGCCTAGAGGAAGGGGTGAACAGCCATCACCAGTGGCTGTCAAAGTCACCCTTGCCCTCAACCTCTTCGCCTCAGGCTCCTTCCAGGCATCTGCTGCAGACATCAGCGGCATTTCCCAGTCTGCCACACAGGTCACCGATGCCCTGTTTAACAAGACGACTGGCAACTATTTAAGGTTTACCACTCATCAACACAGCGACTGAGCGGGCCATTGGCTTCGCCGCTCTGCTTGGCTTCCCACAGGTGCAGGGAGTGATTGACTGTAAACATGGCGATCAGGGCACCCCATCACAATCAGAGCTTTTTTGAACCTCGAGGGCTTCCACTCCCTAAACGTTCAGCTGCAACCACAATAAAATCATAATATATGCACCTGGTTCCCTGGCAGCTTCAATGAATTGTACATCCTGCGTCACTCCGTCATAATTCTGTGGAGGAGGAATTCCTAGAGTGTATATGGAATGGTTCCCTGGTCCAATATGTCGAGCAACCAACTAGAGATCAGGCCATCTTAGACTGGGTATTATGTAATGAGGATTAATTAGCAATCTCGGTCGTGTGAGGCCCCTTGGGAGGAGGGATCATAATATGATGAATTCTTCATTAAAATGGAGTCAAGTGGTCGACTCAGACTAGGGTCCTGAATTTAAATAAAGGAAACTACGATGGTATGAGGCACGAGTTGGCTAGGATGGTTTGGGGAACGTTACTTAAAGGGTTGACGGTGGATAGGCAATGGCAAACATTTAAAGATCACATGGATGAACTACAGAATTTTCATCCCCATTTGGCATAAAAATAAAACAAAAAAGGTGACTCAACCATGGCTAACAAGGGAAGCATAAGATCCAAGGAGAGGACATATAATTTGGCCAGAAAAAGCAGCCAACTTGAGGATTGGGAGCAGTTTAGGATTCAGCAAAGGAGGACAAAGGGATTAATTAAGAGGCAGAAAATAGATTGAGAGTAAGCTTGCAGGGAACATAACAACTGACTGTAAAAGCTTCCATAGATATGTGAACAGAAAAAGATTGGTGAAGTCAAGTGTAGGTCCCTTGCAGTCAAAATCAGGGGAATTTATAATGGAGAACAAAGAAATGGCAGACCAATTAAAAACATACTTTGGTTCTGTCTTCACAAAGGAGGACACAAATAACCTCCCAGAGATGTCGGGGAACATAGGGTCTAATGAGAAAGAGGAACTGAATGAAATCAGTATTTGTCGGGAAATGGTATTAGGGAAATTGACAGAACGGAAGGCCGATAAATCCCCAGGGCCTGATAATCTACATCCCAGGGTACTTAAGGAAGTGGCCCTAGAAATAGTAAATGCATTGCTGGTCATCTTCCAAAATTCTATAGACTCTGGAACTGTCACGGGGCCATTTTCTTAGGGTTACGGTAGTGGACCGAAGCGTAGGAAACCTATCCAGGGACTCGAGACCGGGTAACACTCGAGAGATGATTCACTTGCGACTCGAGGACACAGCAAGAGCTGTTAGTTGCAGGCAGGAAGGCGCAGAGGACAGGAAACAGGAAGCTTAAATACAGACCTAATTGGTCACGTGACACAATTATTCAAATGAGACACAGGAGACAAATACTTTAATAACAAACAGGTGAGGCCAGAGGCGCAGAGACAAACCAAACAACTTTATTCATTCTCTGCCTTGCTCTGTGTACTGCTGGTTGGAGCTGCAGGAAAGTGGTGGTCTCCTGACCAGGCAGTGAAGGAGGAGAAGGAGGAGAAGGAGAGACTGCAGACTGCCACTACCACCAACCAGATACAACTGAGGTGCCTGGAGGGAGAGGAGGAGAGGGAGAAGGAGGCCAGTATCCACCAGGGAGAGAGGGGAGAGGAACACCACTCATTTCAACTACTTGGAAGGAGGGAAGGAGCTGCATCTTTATACCTAACATCTGCAGGTGGGTGTCTTTTTGGTGCATTCCCCAAAAGACTTTGTATTCTAGACGGGGGGAGGAAAGAAGACTGTCCGGAAAGCCTGGCCTGGGTCGGCTGGAGCTGCCCAGGCGAAGCCTTTACTTACATCGAGAAGACCTGGTGTGGGGCTGAGCCTGGGCTTTCTCCAGTTTACCCAGGCGAAGACATCTTCTCCCCCTGCCCAAAGACCATTCCACATAGACTTTATTTCCATCGGGGAGTGCACCCCTGCCGACACCCACCCACCAAATACCACCCTGAGTGGTGACCCTGCCTTTGCGGCCCCCCTCTCTCTCAGGGGGCACCTCATTTCTACACTTATTAATTGCCACTTGAGGGGAGGAGGCCCCTCTCCCAATTAATTCCAACAAGGGGAGAGGTGGGCCATTAACTTTAACAACTCCCGCTGCTCAAGGGAAGACCTTTATTTTATTGAGCCCATTACCATCGTAGGGCCTGTGACTTGGGGTGTGTGTAACTCTTTAAAAACCACCCCATTATGGCTTCTACATCTTCGGTGGCGGCAGGGCCAGCAAGGACCTATGTGGGGGTGGTAGCCAAAACCACGGCTGCTCCCGCGTCTTCTGCTGCCCCGTCGCCGTTCAGACTTATCATGAAAAAGCTTGGGGTGAAGAGCTACACCCACCCCAACATGACAATCGAGGCGTGTGTAAAGGCCATGGGCTGGGGTTGTCGGCCCTTCAGCCATCCTCGCCACCTCGAAAATGTACGGGAAGGCTGTGTTCTTCCTGGGGTCAGAGCGGGCGGTGTCCCTGGCTATCACCGAGGGGCTCACCGTGGGCAGAACCTTCCTGCCGGTGGACCCTCTTGAGGCCACCGCGCGGAGAGTGGTAATATCCAACGTCTCGCCCTTTATCTCTGGTGAACTCCTCCTCCCCCACTTGCACCAACTTGGGGCGGTGAGGTCGGGGATCACGCCTATCCCGCTCGGCTTCCGGGAAGCCAGCCTTCGTCACGCCTTCTCCTTCCGGCACCAGGCATTTATTCAGCTGGCGCGGGAGGAGGATACCGACGGGGCTTTTTCCATCCTCCACGAGGGGACCCTTCACCACGTCTTTTGGATGACGGACGGTGTGCGGTGCCACGCCTGCAAGGAGGTGGGGCACATTCGAAAGAACTGCCCCGCCTCCAAGGCCGCCAGATCGTCTGGGGTGGCCAAAGCTGGCGCCGCTCCTCCCCCCGGGTCTGGCCGCGCCCCCCAAGAAGAAACATCCGAGGCGCGGTCGATGCCATCAAGGCCTCCGGGGGGGTGGGGGGGTGGTGGAGGGGAGGGAGTGCGTCCAGGTGCAAGGAAGGCGAAGGAGAAAAGTAAACACCGGAGGGTGGGTCCCCCCCGAGGAGGGCATGCCCCATGACATGGAGCCCCTGACACCCGAGCGCGTAGCGGAGTTGGTCAGGGAAGTCAAGAGTGGGAGGGACCTCGTGCCCGAGCCTGTGGCCGTGATTGCCGTGGCGGGAGCAGCAAAACCTGTGGCCGGACTCGGGCCCGAGGGACCCGACGAACCTGCTCCACCGGAGGGAGCAGGGGAGGCCCCTGCAGAAATGGAGGTCTCCCTCTATCCCGCTGCACTTAAAAGGAGGCGTGACCCCCAGGAGGATGAGGAGGACCAGGAGGAGGAAGGTCCCTCCGGACAGGGGGAGTCGTCGCCCGCCGCGGGTATTGCGCCCCCCCCCCCCACCGCTGTCACCAACATGGGCGAGCGGCAGGGGTCGCCTGTCCCCAGGGAGAGAGAGGTGTCTGCCCAGCTCATGCCTCCCGGGGATGGGGATGAGACCCTGCCCGCAGAGGGGGCCGCGGAACAACCCGCGGCCGAAATCAATCCCCTTTCAGTGCCGTTACCCCTCGACGGGTTGGGCGGCCAGGGGTCTGGGTCGGGCGAGCTCCCGGAAAATGAGCTCGCCCAAAGCGACCCGGACATTCCCCGGGAGCTGCTCGACCTCGTCAGGGTTTTTAACAGTAATACCCCATCTGCTGGGTCGGAGGCCGGTGGAGCGGAAGAGGAAGGCCCTCTGTCTGTGTCTCCGGCGCCGGATGACTTGGAGAGTTACGTTTTTACATACTCTCCGGTCGTTCCGGGGCAGAGGGGGGCTCCGAACCACCGCCATCTTCTGGCCCGGCGCCCCTAGAGGAGCCCAGGGAGGAATCCTCCGCTACCGATCCTGGGGGTGGGATCCGGGCAGAGGCGGGGCCGGCCGTCGCGGGCGAACTGCGCACTGCGTGATGGACAGGTCGGCCGCCGGTGGCAACCCCGCAGAGGAGGACGGGGACTCGATGGTGGGGGCGGAGGACGACTGGGATTCCATCGCCAATGAGGCGATGGATGACCTCGCGCCGCTCGCTGGGACCCCCCTCATTCCCGTTAAGGAACTCCGGGACTTTGTGGCCATGTGCCAGGGTCGTCACAGGACCCGGCTGGCCCTCGAAAGATGGTCGGAACTGGCGCTGCTCCTCGGGTCGGCCCGCGCCGCCGTCAGAGCCATGGGCGCGGACGCGGCCGTAAGCCCGCTCGGGCGGCGTCAGCTCCGGTCGTTCCTCACTGGGCTAAGGGAGTGGCGGTTGACCAGCGGCCGCCCTCCCTTCCCCCGTTAGTCATAAGTAAAGGTTGAACTATGCTTCTGAAATGAAGATAACCATAGCCAGCCTCAACATCAACGGCAGCAGGGAAGCTAGCCGCAGATTTAATAACTTTTCGGTCCTTCGGGACGGGAAGTATGCGGTGTGCTTCCTGCAAGAAACCCACACCGTTCCGGGAGACGAGGCCACGTGGCTCCTGGAGTGGCAAGGAGGGGTCAGCATGAGTCACCTCTCCAGTGTTTCCAGTGGGGTGGCTATTTTGCTGGCCCCGCATTTTCAGCCGGAGGTCTTGGGGGTCAAGGAGCTCGTGCCGGGCCGCTTGCTCCAGGTCACTGTTCGCCTGGGGGGGCGTGCCGCTCCATCTAGTGAACGTGTACGCCCCTGGGGCTGGTGCGCAGCAAGCGCGCTTCTTTGAAGAAGTGTCCACTCTTCTGGGCTCCATCGACGCGGGCGAGTGCGTCATCCTCGGGGGGGATTTTAACTGCACCCTCGAGGCAAGGGACCGCACAGGCCGCCTGCAAAGACCGGCGGCGATGGAGAAGTTGAGGGACCTGGTCGGGTCCCTCGACTTGGTGGACGTCTGGCGAAATCTCCATCCCGACTCCAGCGCCTTCACTTGCGTGAGGTCTGGGGGAGCAGCGTCCAGGATCGACCGCCTCTACATTTCCCGGGCATACGTCTCCTGCGTTCCGGCGGCCTCCATGCGGCCGGTGCCGTGCGCGGACCACCACCTGCTGTGGGCGGAGCTCGTTCCGCTGCGTGCACGGGGGGGGGGGGGGGGGTCCGCATATTGGCACTTTAACAACCTGCTGCTGGAGGACGCACGGTTCTGGGAGTCGTTTAGTCGGTTCTGGGCCGGCTGGCGAAGGAAGCAGGGGGCTTCCCCTCCTTGAGGCTATGGTGGGACGTGGGCAAGGCTCACGTCCGTCTCTTCTGTCAGCAGTATGCGAGGGGGTCGACCAAGAGGCGGGAGGCCTGGGTCGGGCGGTTGGAGAAGGAGATGCTCGACCTGGAGTCCCGTCTCGGTCAAGTCGTCAATGACCCGGCCCTGCGGTTGGTGTACGAACAGAAGAAGGGCGTGCTGAAGGACCTGCAGCTCGCTGGGTCCCCAGGCGCATATTTGAGGTCGCGGATCCAGTTCCTGCGGGACCTGGACCGCGGCTTCCCCTTCTTCTACTCGCTGGAAAAAAGACGGGGGGTCCGTAAGCAGCTTTTGGGTTGCTGGCCGACGACGGATCTCCGGTCTCGGATCCGGAGGGAATCAGCGCGGAGACCCGCGCCTACAACGGGGCTCTGTTGTCTCCGGATCCGTCCAGCGAGGATGCCTGCAGAGTTTTGTGGGAGGACCTGCCGAAAGTCGGACGCTCCTGAGTCTGCAGGAGCTGACTGGCGCCCTCCGCCAGCTCTCCAGGGGAAAGTCCCCGGGGCTGGACGGGCTGACCGTGGTGTTCCACAGGGCGTTCTGGGACTTCTTGGGGGCGACTACACGCAGGTCCTGGGGGAAAGTTTGGCGACCGGAGAAATGCCCCTCTCTTGGCACAGGGCGGTTATTGTCCTGCTGCCTAAGAAAGGCGATCTCCGCCTCCTTAAGAACTGGCGCCCGGTCTCGCTCCTCAGCACGGAGTACAAAATTTTTGCCAGGGCCATGTCTACTCGCCTTGGCGCCGTGCTGGCCCACATGATCCACCCCGACCAGTCCTACACGGTCCCGGGCCGGACTATCCACGATAACATCCAGCTCGTCCAGGGCCTGGTCCACCATTCCCAGAGGGCTGGTCTGTCGGTCGCCTTCCTTTCCCTCGATCAGGAGAAGGCATTCGACAGGGTGGATCACGAGTATCTCTTTGGGACTCTGCGCGCATTCGAGTTCGGGACGCATTTTGTCGCCCGGATCCGACTTCTGTACGTTGCCGGAGAGTGTCTGATTAAAGTTAACGGGTCCTTGACGGTGCCCCTTCGCTTCGGGAGGGGGGTGCGTCAGGGATGCCCCGTGTCCGGTCAGTTATACGCCGTTTGCGTAGAGCCTTTCCTGCGCCTCTTGCGGAAGAGGTTGACGGGACTGGCTCTGCAAGGGCCGGGCGTGGAGGTGGTCCTCTCGGCTTACGCCGATGACGTGCTCCTCACGGTCACGGATCCCGCTGACTTGCGAAGGATGCAGGAATGCCAGCAGATTTACTCGGACGCATCCTCCGCCAAGATCAACTGGGAGAAATGTTCCGGACTCCTGGTGTGTCTGTGGCGGGCGGACTCCCTGCCGGAGGAGTTCAGGCCCTTTGCCTGGAGCACCACGCACCTCCTCTACTTGTGAGTCTACCTTAGCCCTGCAGAGGACGCCTGGCCGGCGAACTGGCAAGAGTTGGAGGCCAAAGTCACCACTCGCTTAGGACGCTGGACAGGACTGCTCAGAGTGTTGTCCTACAGGGGTCGAGTGATGGTCATAAACCAACTGGTGGCCGCCATGGTGTGGTAACGGTTTGTCACTTTGATCCCTCCCCCTGCGTTTGTCGCCAAGATACAGAAGAAGCTCGTCGACTTCTTCTGGAACAAAAGGAAGCACTGGGTCTCTGCCGCGGGTCTGAGTCTCCTGCTTAGGGAGGGTGGTCAGGCGCTGGTGTGCCTTCGCACCCAGGCTGCGACTTTCCGTCTTCAGACGCTGGAGAGATACCTGGATGTCGGGAATCCTCCGAGATGGTGTACGCTGGCGAAGTTTTTCTTCCGCCAGCTGCACGGCCTCAATTACGACACGCAGCGCCTGTTCGCGAAAGTGGGCGGCACGCGTGCCGGCCTGCGGGAGCTGCCTGTCTTCTACCAGGAACTGCTATGGGTTTGGAACTACGTCGCTTCCAGGCAGAGCTCTCCCCCGTCAGGAGCGGCGGCTCTCCTTCGGGAGCCGCTCAGGAATCCGCACATCCACGAACGCGGGTTCGGGCGTCTGGCG
The DNA here is from genome assembly GCF_052327205.1 of Somniosus microcephalus. NCBI lineage: Eukaryota > Metazoa > Chordata > Chondrichthyes > Squaliformes > Somniosidae > Somniosus > Somniosus microcephalus. Next base: position 53,679,653 of record NC_141010.1, on the reverse strand, counting down.
GAGGGCAGGGCTGTGCCTGGCAAGGTGACCAGAGTCGGGGACCTGCTCCATGGCGGAGGAGCGGGCTGGATGGCGGCGGAGGAGCTGGCGTGGCGCCTGTCCTGGGCCAACGTCCGGCTCGCGGTCGAAGCCATCGAATCGGTGAAAGCGGCACTGGGCCCCGACTCCACTAGGTGTATCGAGGCGGCTCAAGCACGTGGGGCGGTCCCGTCCGAGCTTACCCCCGTTCGGACGGAATTCCTCATCGGCGCCCGGCCCCGAAACTCCCCTCGGGAACCAGCGCCTCACAATTTGAGCCGTCTCGAGGAAATGCCCTCCGTGCCTTTTCATTCCGCGCGGAGGGGTTTCCTGTACGGGCTGCTCCTGCACACTCTCCACTTTGCCATCTTCGTCTACCATCCGGACACGCCTTGGCGTGGCGTCTTGCCGACTGGCGGTGGTCCCCAATGGAGGGCTCTCTAGTTCCATCGGGGACTTGGCCTGGAGGGTGTTGCATGGAGCAGTCCCGTGCAGGAAGGCTTTAAGTAGGTTCACGGACTCGCAGGCCGCCTGCATTTTTTGCGGCCTGTAGGAATCAGTGTTTCACGTTTATCTGGAATGTGAGAGGTTGCAGCCCCTCTTTCACTACTTGAAGGGGCTGCTCCTCGATTTTTGGTTGCACTTCAGTCCCACGCTCTTGATCTACGGTCACCCGGTGGGGAGAGGAGCAGACAGGTTGGAGGACCTCCTTGTGGGCCTGGCTAAAAGAGCCATCAATTGGTCCAGGCAGCGGGCGGGCGAGGGGGTCGTCCAGCCGAATTGCCTGCCTCTCTTCCATGGCCATGTTCGCGCCCGGGTGGCCCTGGAGATGGAGCACGCGGTGTCCGCCGGCACGCTTGAGTATTTCCGCAACCGGTGGGCGCCGCGGGGACTGGAGTGCATTATCAACCCGGAAAACCAAATTTTAATTTGATTTGTTAAGTTTTAGTTGAACTTTTGTTTATTTACAGTTCAATTTTTTTTTTTTTGTTTGGACCCAAAAAAAAACCCAAGAGTACCCTCTGTTCAAGTAAATACCTGTTTTATTGTTCTCCTGCAGTCTGAGTATTATTCATCCTCGGACACTACAACCATAGCTAACGAAAGAAATTAAGGATAGTATTAGATCCAAAGGAGGAGTCATACAGTTGCCAGAAAAAGTAGCAAGCCTGAGGATTGGGAGCAGTTTTTAGAGTTCAGCAAAAAAGGACCGAGAGACTGATTAAGAGGGGAAAGAGTGTGAGAGTAAATTTGCAAAGAACAAAGCAGATTGCAAAAACTTCTACAAGTATGTCAAAAAAGGGATTAGTGAAGACAAATGTAGGTCCCTTAGTCAGAAATGGAAGCATTTATAAATGGGGAACAAGGATGGCCACCCGAAACCAGGACGCCGGACAATCTCCGGCTACGACCCAAGATGAGGCCAGGTCTGCGCCTGTGGGGACCCGCACCCGGAGTCATGATATTCCCAGTCCGAAACAGGACGATCAAGATGAAGCGGACTCTACCGCCTTACCGGTATGGGCCAAGCGACCCAGGGAAAGGACACGGTCTGGGGAGATATGCCTTCCGGTCACAAGCAGAAAGCTAAACGACTACGGCTATTTTTGGTCCGCCTAGTCTGTTAAAGGAAGACTGGACTTCCAAACTTTATAGGGAGGAAGAATGTCAAAAATTGCAACTTCTACCAGTAGTAACTCAGGAAGTACTACTGAACGGCCACTTGAGGGCGCCATCCGAGGAGTATAAATACTCAGGCGTGGGCCCAACTTGGCCAGAAACAATCTGGAAACAGGAAGCTAGTGACTACTAACTAGACCTCCATGTTTTGTTACAAGTCAATTAAAGCCTTGCTTTATGTTCAACCAAGTGCGTAGTGAGTCTTTATTAAGTCAACTCGCATGTGGGAAACATGCTCGAGGCGGGATCGGGCCCGCCCACCAGTTTTTGCCATTAACACCTCACACTCCTCCAATCCCACCCCCTCGGGCCTGGCAAAAAAAAAAGCCCTTTGGTTCTGTCTTTGCGGAAGACACAAATAACATCTCAGAAATGCTAGGGAACCAAGGGTCTAGTGAGGAGGAATTAAAGGAAATTAGTATTGGTTAAAAAAAAAAAAGTGGAGAGAAATTAATGGGACTGAAAGCCAATAAATCCCCAGGGCCTGATAATCAGCACCCCAGAGTACTAAAAGAGTTAGCCATGGAAATAGTGGATGCATTGGCTGTTATCTTTCAAAATTCTATGGATTACAGAACAGTTCCTGCAGATTGGAGGGTGGCAAATGTAACCCCACTATTTAAATAAAGGAGGGAGAGAAAACAGGAACTACAGACTAGTTAGCCTAACATTAGTAGGGAAATTGCTAGAGTCTATTCCAACAGGATTAGACATAGTCAACATGAATTTATGAAAGGGAAATAGTGTTTGACAAACATACTGGAGTTTAAGGATGTAACTGTTAGAACAGATGAAGGAGAACCAGTGCATGTGGTGTATTTGGATTTTCATAAGGCCTTTGATAAAGACCCACATAAGAGGTTAGTGCAAAATTGAAGCACATGGGATTGGAGGCAATATATCAGCATAGCTTGAAAATTGGTTAACAGACAGGAAACAGGAATAAATGGGTCTTTTTCGGGGGTGGCAGGTGGTGACTAGTGGGGTACCGCAGGGATCAGTACTTGGGCCACAATATAGATCAATGATTTGGATGAGGGAACCAAACGTAATATTTCCAAGTTTGCTGAAGACACGAAACTAGGTGGGATTGAGAGTTGAGGAGGATGCAAAGAGGCTTCAAGGCAATTTAGACAAGTTGAATGAGTGGGCAAATACATGCCAGATGCAGTTTAACGTGGATAAATGTGAAGTTATCCACTTCACTTGGAAAAACAGAAAGTCAGTGTTATTTAAATGGTGATAGATTGGGAAATGTTGATGTGCAGGAGGGACCTGGGTGTCCTTGTACACCAGTCACTGAAAGCAAACATGCAGGTGCAGCAAGCAGTTAGGAAGGCAAATGGTATGTTGGCCTACATTGCAAGAGGATTTGAGTACAGGAGGAAGGATGTCTAGTGTTATACAGGGCCTTGGTGAGACTACACCTGGTGTACTGTGTGCAGTTTTGGTCTCCTTACCCAAGAAAGGATATACTTGCCATAGAGGGAGTGCAGCGAAGGTTCACTAGACTGATTCCTGGGATGACAGGACTGTCGTACGAGGAGAGATTGGGTCAACTAGGCCTGTATTCACTAGAGTTTAGGAGAGGGGATCTCATTGAAACATAGAATTCTGACAGGGCTAGACAGACTGGGCGCAGGGAGGATGTTTTCCCCTGGCTGGTGGGTCTAGAACGAGGGGGCAGAGTCTCAGGATACGGGGTAGGACATTTAGGACTGAGATGGAGAAATTTCTTCACTCAAGTTGGTGAACCTGTGAAATTCTCTACCACAGAAGGCTCTGGAGGACGTCATTGAATATATTTAAAAGGAGATATCGATTTCTAGGCACAAAAGGCATCAAGGGGTATGGGGAGAGAGCAGGACTATGGTAGATATAGAGGATCAGCCATGCTCATTGAATGGCGGAGCAGGCTCGAAGAGCCGAATGGCCTACTCCTGCTCCTATTTTTCTATGTCTATATTTCTAGGACCAATTTGGGTGCAGATAAGAAATAAGGGTAGGTAGTAATTGGTGGGAGTGGTCTACAGGCCCCCAAACAGTAACCATACTGTAGGACAGTATAAATCAAAAATTAAAGGCTTGTAAGAAAGGTACGGCTATAATCATGGGAGATTTTAATCTTCATATTGATTGGACAAAGCAGGTTGGCAAAGGGAGACTTGAGGAAGAGTTCTTGGAGAGTGTATACGGGATGGTTTCTTGGAACAATACATTGTGGATCCAACCAGGGAGAAGACTATTTTAGATCTGGTAAGCCGGTAGCACCCCCCAGAAGCACCAAGGTACCAAATTTCTCCTTGTTATCTATACACCACAGATTTGGTGTGAAATTGCTATTAGTGAATAGTAACCTGTCTCCAAAGCAGCCAACTTGTCTCACCCAAAAATGAAGCAAAATCTGAAATCCATTTTCCATGTCTGTGTGGAGTACAATAACAACGCCAGAGAGCGCTCCATGACGGGCAGTGGTGGGGCTGTTCTAAAGGAGCTGACTGAGCAGAAGAAAGGCTCATTCAGCTGCTGGGCATCAGTGGCAGTTCAATTTCTGGTGCCCAGATATCGGAGTGAGGAAAGGCGAGTGTGGCTTTGTCCAGTTGTATGGTTAATGCAGGTTGGTTGGAAGGTCTGAAGAGATGAATGATGAATGTGCATGCAGCATGAATATGGGCTTCTGACATGTGTCGGAGGAACATGCTTCATCACTGTAAATGACTTATTGGTTTCCTTCCCACCAGGTGGACGGCAGTCTTTTGGACACATGGGCTCGAGTTTACAGGTGCAGAGGATGTTCCCATAGGGCCTGGCGGGGGCATTGGGGAAGGGGTTGCAGAGCAAGTTCAGACAGTAAGTGAAGCAGAGGAGAAAGTTGTGCAAGACGAGGTGTGGACCCTGGGTGGGTGGGTTGGTGGGTGGCTATTTGAAAGTGGCGTTGTCATTCTTGCCCCCCCCCCCCCCCAAACTTCAGGGCACTGATGTAGTGGGGGCAATCTTGAGCACGATGACCCGCAGACCACCACCTCACCATCATGGCTCTGTGCAAGGCACAGATTAGTGTCCCCTCGCAACCAACCGCCAAGCTTGTGTGGCTTCCTGGGGGAGGGATCTTGACACTCAATGTATTTGCCACCAGCTGCTCTCAGCCACTCTGCAGAAGTTGTTTCCTCGAGTGGGCCACAAAGCATGGGCCCACCGCCATCCATTCAGGGATCCTCCATGTCACCCATTTCCACAGGAATCTCATCTATCAGGTTAAGGGTCAGTCCTTCCCACAGGGAAGAGTTGTGCGATGCACAACAGGCCACCACAATCTGACAATTTCCACAGGCAAGTACTGCACAGCCTCCCCCCCCCCAGACCTGTCCAGGGACTGGAAGCATGATTTCAGTACCGACTGTCCTCTCCACCAGTGTGTGGACACGTGCACATCTTTCCGGGGCTTCATTATTGGTCTGCGATAGGGTGTCATCAGCCATGGTTTTAGCAGGTAACTCTCATCACCCACTGACTGCAACTACTATCTCCATCATTACCACTGCAAAATCCAGGCCATTTATTTCTAGCATCAAGGTAAGGCAACCAGACTGTGTTGAGGTCTGGTGCCAGGTTTTCCTCGTGGAACTTGTACTGGCATCAGTGGGCAGATGTTTGAAGGCACTAGTTCTGACTCCTACCACTTCACGGATTATAGGAGGAGTCTGATAAGGCAGTAATTGGCCAGGCTAGAATTATGGATAGGGCATATCTAGGCGACCCTCTATATAGTCATCTAGATGCCCTGTCATAGCTGTACTGGAACAGCTTGACTAGGGGAGCAGCTATTTATCACAGGTCAGCAGCTGGATTGTCATCAGGGCCAATGGCCTTTGCTGTATCCCGTGCACCCAGCTCCTTCTCAATAAAAAAGGTGTACTGAACCGAATAGGCTGGACACCGATTTCTTTAATGGTGGGGGTGGGGGGTGGGACCTCTGAAGGAGGCTGAGCAAGCGCAGGCATTCAGCATTCGAAGACACTTTCACAACACTTCAACCATAGTCTCTTCTACTCCACATGCAGGGCTCCACCATGTTTTGTGATTGGGGAATGAGGGAGGTTCATGGAGCCTCCTGCACCCATTACCTGGTTGTCCACCTTTCCTGACTGGAGGTGGTGCCAGAGTTTTGCTCTGATCCATTGGTTGTGGGAGGGCTGACTGCAGCCCACTGCTTGCGACTGAGGTAAGACACGAAGCAAATGTCCTCTTGGTTGAAATTCACACTACCCTCAGACTGGAACCACACATTGACTTTAAATTGGGAAGAAACTAAATAGGGCTGGACAGTGTACCGGGTTCACAGAACCGACAGTCAGCAAACTTTTAGGGAAAAGACGACGACTAGTCCAGCTTTTAGCAAAGGAGTCAATAACCCAAAAGACTGGAAAAGACAAGACTGAAGCTCCAAATAACAGCTTTTATTTACTATATATAGAGTTTGTTGAATAAATGTCTTAAGCGGGAATGTCAATGTTTAAAGGTAGAAAAACGGTTAAAGTGGAGCTGCAGGAGTTAACAGACAAAAATAGGACAGAGGGCACAGTAAATTGTGGAGAAGCCTTAATCGGATCATCGCACCAGAAGGAAGAGTTAGAGCAGAAGAAACTTACAGGTATGGAGACAGAACACAAGAACTGAAGGGTCGTTTCAGACTAACTCATGTCTCCAGGATATGGGGCTGCAGGGGGTGGAAATGACAAGAACTGTCCAAAAGGAACTTTTTAAAAAAGGCCTTCCCAGCCCCAGCCCTGTACCCGCCGCTGCCCTGTGCAGTACCATATCTTGTTACAAGGCTGGGCCGAGTACAGCCCATAATATTCACCATTGTGAAAGTGTCCTTGGGAGGCAGCCACGCCAACCGGACAGTTCCCAATGCAACGACCATTGAGATGAGAACCCTAGAACTTGGAGCAGTTGTATAGTGTGATGGAATTGAACCCCATTCCAGGAGGAAGTCCCACCCCACTGCTAACCCAATGATCTAAGGAAACCCAGGTCATCCCCTCCATCACCATGAGCAACACGAGATTAGCTCAAACTGAAGGACAAGGAATACATTACTTTACCAGAGTTCAGTAATGAGTTTGATGGTGAGCTTGGCCCAGGGAGGGGGGCTGTGGGAGGAGGGGGAGAGAGAAGTGGTGACCCATATGGATTTGATGAGGGTGATATGGGAGCGATGGTCTCAGGAGCAGATGGGCTAGCTTTCAATTACAGAACCGGAGCTGACCAGTTTTATTGAAAAAGGGTCAAGAAATAAATTACTGCAAAAAATTCTTGGTCCTACAGCATAAGAGGACAGATAACAATCTGTAATACGCTGCCTGAAAGGGTGGTGGAAGCAGGTTCAATAGCAAATTTCCAAAAGGGAATTGGATAAATGCTTTAAAATAGGAAATATTGGCAGGGTGACAGGGGAGTGGGACTAATTGGATAGCTCTTTCAAAGAGCCAGGCCAGATACAATGGGCTGAATGGCCTCCTTTGTGCTGTATGATTCCATGAAATTGAGAATAAGCATGAAATAATTAATATTCTGAATGATTACATCCTCCTCAAAATTCACAAGACAAACATGTTCTTCAAAGGCAAAATTGAGCGCCTCCATATAAAAAGAGATGGAATTTTAGATAAACTAAAAAAAGTCTTAAAACAAATGAAATTCCCAGTGTTAGATGGTATTCATCGGAGTGCTGAGACAGACTAAGGAGGCACTGACAACTGAGGGAGTCAGTAGACACAGGGAGGTACCAATAGGTTGGATACAGGTCAATGTGGTGCCCATATTCGAGGACGACAATTAGACACCGGCAACTACAGACTCATTGGTCTCACTTCAAATCCATCTATACGGCTGGCACAGCATGGATGTTTCCCCATATTATAAAATGAAACTGGTGCACACATTGGGATAAAAGCCAGGCCGGACTGTCACAATAGAAGTCTCCTGTCTGCAATGCTCTTGCGTGAATTGATCAGTCTCCCCTCAGTTCCTAACGTGAGCCCACAATCTGCAATCTCAGACTACCTGATCACTATTGGGGGTAATGAAAAAAGTGTCACACCTGTACAATATGCAGCACTGTCAAGTTGGGACAGAGCGGGAGCTTTATTTGGCTTCTAATTCATGCTTTACCCAACATGGGAGTGCTCAATGCTCAACTACTGAAGTGAAAAAAATGTTCCATTCTCAGCCAAAATATCAACTCAAATTTCCCAGGAAAGTGAGCAAATGTAATTTTCATGCTGGCAACACAACTTCTACAACACACCAAATCCAACCAGAGTCAGAGTCAATCTGCCTGCCTTGGAGTGACATGCAGCTAACAGTCTGGTTATTAATAAGTTTACCTCAACTCATTCAGAATGTTCCACAAGTTTGAGAAAATAGCACAGTATGGAATAATTTGCAAGAACAGGAGGAGGCCAATGGGAGTGGTAATCCTACTATATGGCATTGGGTGGCCAGGCTGTGTCTTGATGGCAATTTACCAGTCTCCCAATAACCATATGTAGCCATGTAACTGGATGCTAGTAGTTGTGACTCACCCAGCAATCTTAATCAATAGAATCCATAGGAAATGGTGGAAAACCCTATTTTGCCATTTGTGGTCAACAGGCGACAGATGCATACTGGGCTGCAGGGTATGCAGTGCAGAGAGAGAGAGAGAGAGAGAGATGCAGTGCAGAGAGAGAGAGAGAGAGAGAGAGAGGAGGCGCACAGCACGACTTGTGCTCGAGATGAATTAGGAGATTTGGCTTTGCAGATTTTGAAATGCAAGACTTCTGAAGTTGAAACTTCAAAAATGATGTGCAAGGATAATGAGAGTACAGCTGGAATCCTGCAGATAGTACAAATCAAACTGGAGTTTTAATCACAAGATGGATACTTGCCATTTATTTAATTGGCTGATTGTCCAATTAGTACACAAATGAGCTAAACCCTAATCCAGCTCAATCTGGGCCTGATCATTCCAGTTGAGTGGATGTTGCTGAACAGCAGTAAGCAGAGTTGCCTAGTTTAACCCCCCTTTTCAGATCAGTGTCCATGCAGAATTAAATATTCAGTGTAGTTTGTAGTATTCCAGGTTAGCCAAATTCATTGCTTGGTTGAACATTTGGATGAAAGGCTCTCACTGCACTCTGGTTTAAAGCAGAACCAAAACACAGCAACACCGGCACATTGGCTGTTCAAATTTGTTAAGCTGATGTTTGAAAAAAAAAAGTGAGCACGAAGGCATTAAAAAGTTAAGAACCAGGGTTAGCGTAAACCAAGTGGGACAAGGAGTGGCAGCAGCTTGACCTGGTTGGCTGCTGAGAGCAAAAGGGAGACTTTGGATTATATAAAAAAATTATGTTACATAGAATGTACAGCACAGAAACAGGCCATTCGGTCCATCTAGTCTCTGCTCCACACGAGCCTCCTCCCACCCTTTCAGCATATTTTCTCCCTCATGTGCTTTTCTAGATTTCCCTCAAATACATTTGTTATTCATCTCAACCACTCCTTGTGGTACTGTGCACAACAATCACCTTGTGCATTTATGAGGGTTCATGGGGTAGCCGATTTGCACCCAAGCTTCCACAAACAAGCATGATGAATAACCAATTGATCTAACTTAAGGGGTGGGGTAGTTGAGAGGACAATGCAAACTTCCTGTTCAGATAGTGCTATTGGATCTTAGATCCTCGACAGGCAATCCCTCAATGTCTCATCCAAGGATAGCAATGCAACATTCCCTTAGTACTGGAAGTGTGCACATTGTCTGCTGAAATCCTGGAATAAGGTTTGAATTTGCAATCAGACAAGAGTGCTACCAATGGAGCCAAGCTGACTCATCATTGCAATAGCAAAATATCATGGAGTGAGTTCGAGCCATCCAACAGAGCTCCTGTCCCAGTAACTGCAGCTCAAATGATATGTAGCCCTCATTTACAACAAAAGTAAAAAAGCCTTTGATCTATTTTCACTGAATCTTTTGAAGGCAGACTAGTCTCCATTTCCCCCTCAACTATAGATTGTGCACAAGAGAGGTCAACTTAGTCTCTAACTGGTTTTACACTGCACAATTGACCCACAATAGATAGTGAGTAAGGGACAATCAGTGTCAATGGTCATTGCCTCAACATTTCTATTCCTCACTGCTTCACCTAGCAGTTCATTGAAAGTTTTGTTTCTGTATAGCAATTCCTTTCTCTCAAAATGCTGGCAAACTAGGAATTTGGTGGGTGGGGGGGGGCGTTGGGGAGATTTATAAAATTCACAATGCAGAGAAATATCAAAGCACAGAACAAGGAAAAGGCCACTTGGCTCATCAACCCGACTCCCACTGTAGGCCAGGAACAACATGCTCCAACACCTTCAACTGGTTTAACAAACTGAGGAAGAGGTCTGAAAGTTTTTTCTTCAATACCCAAACTGAGCAAAGTTTCCCAGTACCAATCCAGGCTTGCCTCTGTTTCACCAATCTCCTGCCCGGCAATAGCCCAGCTTGGCCCTAGCAGTTCGGAGAGCACCCTGTCTACACAGCAACCCAGTCTGTTTCCCAACAAAATCCAGCCCCCAAACCACACCCCTTTTATAAAGCTGCCAATCAGCTCATTGGCTGCTTCAGCTGGGCACTCAATTAGATGGAGAGTTAAAGCAATGTGGTCCTGAGGGAGAGGAGAAGGCTGTGCTGTTGCAGAGCTCCTGCTGCTGTGGGGAGAGAGTGTGTGGTTGCCTTGGCCTGGGAGTAAAATTGGAAGGAAGGAGTGACCCCAGGCCACCACCACTACAACCTTCCCACACCAAGCCATCGACAGAGGTGCCTGGAGAGGAAGGAGTGGAGGACAGAGGAGGAGGCCAGCATTACACCTGGAGAGGCCTTTTCCAGCACTGCCTCTCAATTCGGCCTCCAGCCCAGGAGAGGGAGAGAGGGAGAGAGGATACAAACAGCTCCACTTGGAAGGAGGGGAGGAGCTGCAACTCCAACATCTGCAGGTGGGTGTCTCTGTGTATTCCCCCTAAAGACTTTTTGCATTCTAGGCGGGGGGAGGAAAAGAAGACTTTTCGAAAGCCTGGCCTGGGTTGGCTGGAGCCTGCCCAGGTGAAGCTGCTTCCTGCTCACCAAAAAGACCTGGTGTGGGCTGAACCTGGGCTGTCTCCAGTCTGCCCAGGCGAAGACATCTTCTCCCCCTGCCCGAAGACCACCTGAAAAGACTTTGTTTTTCCATCGGGGGAGTACACCCTGCCGACACCCACCCACCGCCTATCATCGTCCAGTGGGGACCCTGCCTTTGCGGCCCCCCCCCCTCCTTCCCACCCCCCCTCTCTCTCTCTCTTTGTCCTCTCTCTGCCTCTCCGATAGGCACCTCCTTTTATATTTTATATTTAATTTCCCAATTGAGCAGAGGGAAGAAAGGGTCCCCTCCCAATTCATACCATCAAGGGGAGAGGTGGCCCAGTACATTTACGCTCCCTCTGCTCAGGGAAGACCTTTACCGAGGCCATTTTTAACACCTTCGGGCCTGTGACTTTTGGGGTGTGTGTGGCTCTTTTTTAAAATCCACCCCACTATGGCATCTACATCTGCGGCGGCGACGGGGCCGGCGAGAACTTATGCGGCAGTGGCGGCCAAAGCTTCGGCCGCTCCCGCTTCCGCTGCTGCCCCGTCGCCGTTCCGCCTGCTGACTGAGAAACTTGGGGTGAAGAGCTACACCCACCCCAACATGACTATTGAGGCGTGCGTAAAGGCTATGGCCGGGGTTGTCGGCCCTCCGGCCATAGTCGCCGCCTCAAAAATGTACGGGAAGGCTGTCTTTTTCCTGGAGTCCGAGCGGGCGGTGGCCCTGGCCATCGCTCAGGGGCTCACCGTGGGCGGGACTTTCCTGCCGGTGGACCCGCTGGAGGCCACCGCGCAGAGGGTGGTTTTATCCAACGTCCCGCCCTTTATCACCTGTGAGCTCCTCCTCCCCCACCTACACCAACTCGGGGAGGTGAGGTCGGGGATTTCCCCGATCCCGCTCGGACTCCGGGAGAGCAGCCTTCGCCATGTCTTCTCCTTCCGGCGCCAGGCCTTTATCCAGCTGGCGCGGGAGGGGGAGACGGACGGGGCTTTCACGGTCCTCCACGGGGGGACCTCGTACCGCGTCTTCTGGACGACGGACGGCGTGCGGTGCCACGCCTGTAGGGAGGTGGGGCACGTGCGTAAAAACTGCCCCGCCTCCAAGGCCGCCAAGTCATCTGGCGCCGCCGCCGCCGCTCCTCCTTCCGGGTCTAGCCGCGCCCCCGCTCGATCCAACGCTACCGGGGCGCGGTCGTCGTCGGAGGTCGATGCCACCCTGGCCTCCGGCGGGGGGGAGGAGGGAGGTCCGGTCCGAAAGAAGGCGCGGGACAAGACGCGAAACCGTGGGGTGGGTCCCCCCGCGGAGGGCGTCCCCAACGACATGGAGCCCCTGACGCCGGAGAGCGTCGCCGCGCTGATCGCGGAGGGGGGGGGGCCCTCGTGGCCGAGCCTGTGGCCGCGACCGCCGAGGCGGTAATGCCAGAACCTGCGGCCGGGCTCGGGCCCGGGGGTCCCAAAGAACTCGCTCCTCCAGAAGGAGCAGGGGAGGCCCCTGAAGAAATGGAGGCCTCCCTTTACCCCTCCGCGCTCAAAAGAAGGCGCGACCCCCTGGAAGAGGAGGAGGACCGGGAGGAGGAAGGTCCCTCCGGTCAGGGGGAGTCGTCGCCCGCCGCGGGCGCTGCGCCCCACCCCACCGCTGACACCATTACGGGCGGACGGCAGGGGTCGCCTGTCCCCGAGGAGGCTGAGGCAGAAGCGTCTGCCCAGCTCGTGCCTCCCGGGGATGGGGAAGAGACCCTGCCCGTGGGGGGGGTCGCGGAACAACCCGCGACGGGTTTTTATCCAGTACTGGTGGCATTGCCCCTCGACGGGTCGGGCGGCCAGGGGACCGGGTCGGGCGGGTCGTCTGAGGACGAGCCCGCCCAGAGCGACCCGGATTTTTCCCAGGTGCTGCTCGACCTCGTCGAGGTCTGTAAAGAATTCACCCCGTCTGCTGGGTCGGAGGCCGGTGGCGTCGCAGAGGAGGGCCCTCGGTCTGTGTCTCCGGCGCCGGGCGACTTGGAGGAGGTCCGGTTTTTGTATTCTCCGGTCTCTCCGGTCGTTCCGGCGCCTGGGGCGGAGGGGGTCTCCGGCCCGCCGCCGCCTTCTGGCCCGGCCCCCCTAAAGGAGCCCGGGGGGGAATCCTCCGCTACCGATCCTGGGGGTGGGATCGGGGCGGAGGCGGGGCCGGCTGTCGCGGCCGGGCCGCCCGACGCGCACTGCGTGGCGGACGGTTCGGCCGCCGGTGGCGACCCCCCGGAGGAGGACGGGGACTCGGTGGTGGGGGCGGAGGAAGACTTAGAGTCCATCGCCGACGAGGCGATGGATGACCTCGCGCCCCTCGCCGGGCCCCCCCTCGTTCTTATTCCCATCAGGGAGCTCCGGGAATTTGTGGCTACGAGCCAGGGTCGCCGCAGGACCCAGCAGGCCCTCGACAGATGGTCGGGGCTGGCGCTGCTCCTCGGGTCGGCCCGCGTCGCCTACAAGACCATGGGTGCGGACGCGGGCGTGAGCCCGTCCGAGCTGTGTCGGTTCCGGGCATTCCTCACCGGGCTGCTAAGGGAGTGGCGGTCGACTAGCGGCCGGCCTCCCTTCCCCCGTTAGGTTTAAGTAGGGGTTGGTTGTGCTTCTGAAATGAAGATAACCATAGCCAGCCTCAACGTCAACGGCAGCAGGGAAGCTAGCCGCAGGTTTAATAACTTTTCGGTCCTTCGGGACGGGAAGTATGCGGTGTGCTTCCTGCAAGAAACCCACACCGTTCCGGGAGACGAGGCCACGTGGCTCCTGGAGTGGCAAGGAGGGGTCAACATGAGTCACCTCTCCAGTGTTTCCAGTGGGGTGGCTATCTTGTTGGCCCCGCATTTTCAGCCGGAGATCTTGGGGGTCAAGGAGCTGGTGCCGGGCCGCTTGCTCCAGGTCACCGTTCGCCTGGGGGGCGTGCCGTTCCATCTAGTGAACGTGTACGCCCCCGGGGCCGGTGCGCAGCAAGCGCGCTTCTTTGAAGAAGTGTCCACTCTTTTGGGCTCCGTCGACGCGGGCGAGTGCGTCGTCCTCGGGGGGGATTTTAATTGTACCCTCGAGGCGAGGGACCGCACGGGTACCCAGCCGAGCCCGGCGTCGGTGGGGAAGTTGAGGGACCTGGTCGGGTCCCTCGACTTGGTGGACGTCTGGCGTAATCTCCATCCCGACTCCAGCGCCTTCACCTTTGTGAGGTCTGGGGGAGGAGCGTCCAGGATCGACCGCCTCTACATTTCCCGGGCGTACGTCTCCTGCGTTCCGACGGCTTCCGTGCGGCCGGTGCCGTGCACGGACCACCACCTGGTGTGGGCGGAGCTCGTGCCGCCGCGCGCCGGGGGGGGGTCCGCGTACTGGCACTTTAACAACCTGCTGCTGGAGGACGCGCGGTTCCGGGATTCGTTCGGTCGGTTCTGGGCCGGCTGGAGAAGGAAGCAGGGGGGCTTCCCCTCCTTGAGGCTATGGTGGGATGTGGGCAAGGCTCACATCCGTCTCTTCTGTCAGGAGTACGCGAAGGGGTCGACCAAGAGGCGGGAGGCCAGGGTCGGGCAGTTGGAGAAGGAGGTGCTCGACCTGGAGTCCCGTCTCGGTCAAGTCGCCGAGGACCCGGCCCTGCGGCTGGCGTACGAAGAGAAGAAGGGCGCGCTGAAGGACCTGCGGCTCGTCGGGTCCCGAGGCGCGTACGTGAGGTCGCGGATCCAGTTCCTGCGGGACCTGGACCGCGGCTCCCCCTTCTTCTACTCGCTGGAAAAAAGACAGGGGGTCCGTAAGCAGCTTTCGGAGCTGCTGGCCGACGACGGATCTCCGGTCTCGGATCCGGAGGGAATCCGCGCGGAGACCCGCGCCTATTACGGGGCTCTGTTCTCTCCGGATCCGTCCAGCGAGGACGCGCGCAGAGTTTTGTGGGAGGACCTGCCGAAGGTCGGCCTGGAGGGCGCCGAAAAACTGGACGCTCCTCTGAGTTTGGAGGAGCTGTCCGGCGCCCTCCGCCAGCTCTCTAGGGGGAAGTCCCCGGGGCTGGACGGGCTGACCGTGGAGTTCCACAGGGCGTTCTGGGGCGTCCTGGGGGGCGACTACGTGCGGGTCCTGGGGGAATGTCTGGCGACCGGGGAGATGCCCCTCTCGTGGCGCAGGGCGGTGATCGTCCTGCTGCCTAAGAGGGGTGATCTCCGCCTCCTCAAGAACTGGCGCCCGGTCTCCCTCCTCAGCACGGATTACAAAATCTTTGCCAGGGCCATGTCTGTTCGCCTTGGCGCCGTGCTGGCCCGCATGATCCATCCCGACCAGTCCTACACGGTCCCGGGCCGGACCATTCACGATAACATCCATCTGGTCCGGGACCTGGTCCACCATTCCCAGAGGGCTGGTCTGTCGGTCGCCTTCCTTTCCCTGGATCAGGAGAAGGCGTTCGACAGGGTGGATCACGAGTATCTTTTCGGGACTCTGCGCGCTTTCGGGTTCGGGACGCATTTTGTCGCCCGGATCCGACTTCTGTACGCTGCCGCGGAGTGTCTGATTAAAGTTAACGGGTCCTTGACGGCGCCCCTTCGCTTCGGGAGGGGGGTGCGTCAGGGATGCCCCATGTCCGGCCAGTTATATGCCATTTGCGTGGAGCCTTTCCTGCGCCTCTTGCGGAAGAGGTTGGCGGGACTGGCTCTGCGAGGGCCGGGCGTGGAGGTGGTCCTCTCGGCTTACGCCGATGACGTGCTCCTCGTGGTCACGGATCCCGTTGACTTGCGGAGGATGCGGGAATGCCAGCAGATTTACTCGGACGCATCCTCCGCCAGGATCAACTGGGGGAAATGTTCTGGACTCCTGGTGGGTCAGTGGCAGGTGGACTCTCTGCCGGAGGAGTTCAGGCCCTTCGCCTGGAGTACAACGCACCTCCTCTACTTGGGAGTCTACCTCAGCCCGGCCGAGGACGCCTGGCCGGCGAACTGGCACGAGCTGGAGGCCAAAGTCGCCGCTCGCTTAGGACGCTGGACAGGATTGCTCCGAGTGTTGTCCTACAGGGGTCGGGCGTTGGTCATAAACCAACTGGTGGCCGCCATGTTGTGGTACCGGTTGGTTACTCTGATCCCCCCCCCTGCGTTTGTCGCCAAGATACAGAAGAAGCTCGTCGACTTCTTCTGGAACAACAGGAGACACTGGGTCGCTGCCGCGGTTCTGAGTCTCCCGCTTAGGGAGGGCGGTCAGGCGTTGGTGTGCCTCCGCACCCAGGCTGCGACTTTCCGTCTTCAGACGCTGCAGAGATACCTGTACGTCGAGAATCCTCCAAGATGGTGTGCGCTGGCGACGCATTTTTTCCGCCAGCTGCACGGCCTCAATTACGACACGCAGCTCCTGTTTTTGGAGGTGAGCGGCAGGCGTGAGAGCCTGCGGGAGCTGCCTGTCTTTTACCAGGAACTACTATGGGTTTGGAACTCCGTCGCCTCCAGGCGGAGCTCTCCCCCGTCAGGAGCGGCGGCTGTCCTCCGGGAGCCGCTGTTCAGGAATCCGCACCTCCACGTCCGCGAGTTCGGGTGGCTGGCGGAGCGCAGGGCTGTGCCTGGTAGGGTGACTAGAGTCGGGGACCTACTCGATGGCGGAGGAGCGGGCTGGATGGCGCCAGAGGAGCTGGCGCGACGCATGTCGTGGGACAACGTCCGGCTCGCGGTCAATGCCATCGGGGCGGTGAAAGCGATGCTGCCCCCCGGCGCCACGAGGTGCGTCGAGGCGGCTCGGGCACGTGGGGAGATCCCGTCCGAGCTTACTCCCGTTCGGACGGAATTCCTTATCGGCGCCTTGCCCCGAGACTCCCCTCGGGGATCGGCGCCTCACAACTTGAGCCGTCTCGAGGAAATACCCTCCGTGCTTTTTCATTCTGCGCGGAGGGGTTTCCTGTACGGGCTGCTCTTGCACACCTTCCACTTTGCCATCTTCGCCTGCCGTCCGGACACGCCGTGGCGTGACGTTTTACCTTCCGGCGGAGGCGGAGGTCCCCAATGGGGGGCTCTCTATGCGGGAGTCTTCCCTTGTTCTATCGGGGATTTGGCCTGGAGGGTGTTGCACAGAGCAGTTCCGTGCAATAGATTTTTAAGTAGGTTTACGGACTCCCAGACCGCCTGTTTGTTTTGCGGTCTGGAGGAGTCCGTCTTTCACGTTTACACGGGGTGGGAGAGGTTGCAGCCCCTCTTCCATTTTTTGAAGGGACTGCTCCTCAAATTTTGGTTGCACTTCAGTCCCACGCTCTTGATCTACGGTCACCCGGTGCGGAGGGGAGCGGGAAGGTCGGAGGACCTCCTCGTGGGTCTGCTCCTGGGCCTGGCCAAGAAAGCCATTAATTGGTCCAGGCAGCGGGCGGTCGAGGGGGTCGTCCGGCCGGATTGCCTCCCTCTCTTCCGCGGCCACGTTCGCGGCCGGGTGGCCCTGGAGATGGAGCACGCGGTGTCCGCCGGCGAGCTCGAGCTCTTTCGTGACCGGTGGGCGCCGCGGGGACTGGAGTGCATAATTGGTTTAAACAACCAAAATTTAATTTAACGGGTTAAGTCTTGTTTCTGGGTTTGTGTTAGTGTATTTGTTTAATGTATTTTTTATTGGTTTAAAAAAAGAGGAGCAATGTGGTCCTGAGTGAGAGGAGAAGGCTGTGCTGGTGCAGAGCTCCTGCTGCTGTGGGGGAGAGAGTGTGTGGTTGCCTTGGCCTGGGAGTAAAGTGGAAGGAAGGAGTGACCCCAGGCCACCACCACTACAACCTTCCCACACCAACCCATCTACAGAGGTGCCTGGAGAGGAAGGAGTGGAGGACAGAGGAGGAGGCCAGCATTACACCTGGAGAGGCCTTTTCCAGCACTGCCTCCCAATTCGGCCTCCAGCCCAGGAGAGGGAGAGAGGGAGAGAGGATACCAACAGCTCCACTTGGAAGGAGGGGAGGAGCTGCAACTCCAACATCTGCAGGTGGGTGTCTCTGTGTATTCCCCCTAAAGACTTTTTGCATTCTAGGCGGGGGGAGGAAAAGAAGACGGGCCGAAAGCCTGGCCTGGGTTGGCTGGAGCCTGCCCAGGTGAAGCTGCTTCCTGCTCACCAAAAAGACCTGGTGTGGGCTGAACCTGGGCTGTCTCCAGTCTGCCCAGGCGAAGACATCTTCTCCCCCTGCCCGAAGACCACCTGCAAAGACTTTGTTTTTCCATCGGGGGAGTACACCCTGCCGACACCCACCCACCGCCTATCATCGTCCAGTGGGGACCCTGCCTTTGCGGACCCCCCCTCCTTCCCACCCCCCCCTCTCTCTCTCTCTTTGTCCTCTCTCTGCCTCTCCGATAGGCACCTCCCTTCATATTTTAATTTCCCAATTGAGCAGAGGGAAGAAAGGGCCCCCTCCCAATTCATACCATCAAGGGGAGAGGTGGCCCAGTACATTTACGCTCCCTCTGCTCAGGGAAGACCTTTACCGAGGCCATTTTTAACACCTTCGGGCCTGTGACTTTTGGGGTGTGTGTAGCTTTTTTTTTAAAATCCACCCCACTATGGCATCTACATCT
Source organism: Somniosus microcephalus (assembly GCF_052327205.1). Classification (NCBI taxonomy): domain Eukaryota; kingdom Metazoa; phylum Chordata; class Chondrichthyes; order Squaliformes; family Somniosidae; genus Somniosus; species Somniosus microcephalus. Next base: position 53,661,299 of record NC_141010.1, on the reverse strand, counting down.
GCGGCGGCGACGGGGCCGGCGAGAACTTATGCGGCAGTGGCGGCCAAAGCTTTGGCCGCTCCCGCTTCCGCTGCTGCCCCGTCGCCGTTCCGCCTGCTGACGGAGAAACTTGGGGTGAAGAGCTACACCCACCCCAACATGACTATTGAGGCGTGCGTAAAGGCTATGGCCGGGGTTGTCGGCCCTCCGGCCATAGTCGCCGCCTCAAAAATGTATGGGAAGGCTGTCTTTTTCCTGGAGTCCGAGCGGGCGGTGGCCCTGGCCATCGCTCAGGGGCTCACCGTGGGCGGGACTTTCCTGCCGGTGGACCCGCTGGAGGCCACCGCGCAGAGGGTGGTTTTGTCAAACGTCCCGCCCTTTATCACCTGTGAGCTCCTCCTCCCCCACCTACACCAACTCGGGGAGGTGAGGTCGGGGATTTCCCCGATCCCGCTCGGACTCCGGGAGAGCAGCCTTCGCCATGTCTTCTCCTTCCGGCGCCAGGCCTTTATCCAGCTGGCGCGGGAGGGGGAGACGGACGGGGCTTTCACGGTCCTCCACGGGGGGACCTCGTACCGCGTCTTCTGGACGACGGACGGCGTGCGGTGCCACGCCTGTAGGGAGGTGGGGCACGTGCGTAAAAACTGCCCCGCCTCCAAGGCCGCCAAGTCATCTGGCGCCGCCGCCGCTCCTCCTTCCGGGTCTAGCCGCGCCCCCGCTCGATCCAACGCTACCGGGGCGCGGTCGTCGTCGGAGGTCGATGCCATCCTGGCCTCCGGCGGGGGGGAGGAGGGAGGTCCGGTCCGAAAGAAGGCGCGGGACAAGACGCGAAACCGTGGGGTGGGTCCCCCCGCGGAGGGCGTCCCCCACGACATGGAGCCCCTGACGCCGGAGAGCGTCGCCGCGCTGATCGCGGAGTGCGGAGGGGGGGGGGCCCTCGTGGCCGAGCCTGTGGCCGCGACCGCCGAGGCGGTAATGCCAGAACCTGCGGCCGGGCTCGGGCCCGGGGGTCCCAAAGAACTCGCTCCTCCAGAAGGAGCAGGGGAGGCCCCTGAAGAAATGGAGGCCTCCCTTTACCCCTCCGCGCTCAAAAGAAGGCGCGACCCCCTGGAAGAGGAGGAGGACCGGGAGGAGGAAGGTCCCTCCGGTCAGGGGGAGTCGTCGCCCGCCGCGGGCGCTGCGCCCCACCCCACCGCTGACACCATTACAGGCGGACTGCAGGGTTCGCCTGTCCCCGAGGAGGCTGAGGCAGAAGCGTCTGCCCAGCTCGTGCCTCCCGGGGATGGGGACGAGACCCTGCCCGTGGGGGGGGTCGCGGAACAACCCGCGACGGGTTTTTATCCAGTACTGGTGGCATTGCCCCTCGACGGGTCGGGCGGCCAGGGGACCGGGTCGGGCGGGTCGTCTGAGGACGAGCCCGCCCAGAGCGACCCGGATTTTTCCCAGGTGCTGCTCGACCTCGTCGAGGTCTGTAAAGAATTCACCCCGTCTGCTGGGTCGGAGGCCGGTGGCGTCGCAGAGGAGGGCCCTCGGTCTGTGTCTCCGGCGCCGGGCGACTTGGAGGAGGCCCGGTTTTCGTATTCTCCGGTCTCTCCGGCCTCTCCGGTCGTTCCGGCGCCTGGGGCGGAGGGGGTCTCCGAACCGCCGCCGTCTTCTGGCCCGGCCCCCCTAGAGGAGCCCAGGGAGAAATCCTCCGCTACCGATCCTGGGGGTGGGATCCGGGCGGAGGCGGGGCCGTCCGTCACGGCCGGTTTGGCCGACGGTGGCGACCCCCCGGAGGAGGACGGGGACTCGGTGGTAGGGGCGGAGGAGGATCTAGATGCCGTCGCCGAGGAGGCGATGGATGACCTCGCGCCCCTCGCCGGGACCCCCCTCGATCTCATTCCCGTCAGGGACCTCCGGGACTTTGTGGCCACGTGCCAGGGTCGCCGCACCACCCGGCGGGCCCTCGACAGATGGTCGGAGCTGGCGCTGCTCATCGGGTCGGCCCGCGTCGCCTACAGGACTATGGGCGAGGACGCGGGCGCGGACCCGCTCGAGCTGCGTCGGTTCCGGCTCTTTCTCACTGGGCTGCTGAGGAAGTGGCGGTCGACTAGCGGCCGCCCTTCCTTACCCCGTTAGTCGTAAGTAGGGGTTGGTTGTGCTTCTGAAATGAAGATAACCATAGCCAGCCTCAACGTCAACGGCAGCAGGGAAGCTAGCCGCAGGTTTAATAACTTTTCGGTCCTTCGGGACGGGAAGTATGCGGTGTGCTTCCTGCAAGAAACCCACACCGTTCCGGGAGACGAGGCCACGTGGCTCCTGGAGTGGCAAGGAGGGGTCAACTTGAGTCACCTCTCCAGTGTTTCCAGTGGGGTGGCTATCTTGTTGGCCCCGCATTTTCAGCCGGAGATCTTGGGGGTCAAGGAGCTGGTGCCGGGCCGCTTGCTCCAGGTCACCGTTCGCCTGGGGGGCGTGCCGTTCCATCTAGTGAACGTGTACGCCCCCGGGGCCGGTGCGCAGCAAGCGCGCTTCTTTGAAGAAGTGTCCACTCTTTTGGGCTCCGTCGACGCGGGCGAGTGCGTCGTCCTCGGGGGGGATTTTAATTGTACCCTCGAGGCGAGGGACCGCACGGGTACCCAGCCGAGCCCGGCGTCGGTGGGGAAGTTGAGGGACCTGGTCGGGTCCCTCGACTTGGTGGACGTCTGGCGTAATCTCCATCCCGACTCCAGCGCCTTCACCTTTGTGAGGTCTGGGGGAGGAGCGTCCAGGATCGACCGCCTCTACATTTCCCGGGCGTACGTCTCCTGCGTTCCGACGGCTTCCGTGCGGCCGGTGCCGTGCACGGACCACCACCTGGTGTGGGCGGAGCTCGTGCCGCCGCGCGCCGGGGGGGGGTCCGCGTACTGGCACTTTAACAACCTGCTGCTGGAGGACGCGCGGTTCCGGGATTCGTTCGGTCGGTTCTGGGCCGGCTGGAGAAGGAAGCAGGGGGGCTTCCCCTCCTTGAGGCTATGGTGGGATGTGGGCAAGGCTCACATCCGTCTCTTCTGTCAGGAGTACGCGAAGGGGTCGACCAAGAGGCGGGAGGCCAGGGTCGGGCAGTTGGAGAAGGAGGTGCTCGACCTGGAGTCCCGTCTCGGTCAAGTCGCCGAGGACCCGGCCCTGCGGCTGGCGTACGAAGAGAAGAAGGGCGCGCTGAAGGACCTGCGGCTCGTCGGGTCCCGAGGCGCGTACGTGAGGTCGCGGATCCAGTTCCTGCGGGACCTGGACCGCGGCTCCCCCTTCTTCTACTCGCTGGAAAAAAGACAGGGGGTCCGTAAGCAGCTTTTGGAGCTGCTGGCCGACGACGGATCTCCGGTCTCGGATCCGGAGGGAATCCGCGCGGAGACCCGCGCCTATTACGGGGCTCTGTTCTCTCCGGATCCGTCCAGCGAGGACGCGCGCAGAGTTTTGTGGGAGGACCTGCCGAAGGTCGGCCTGGAGGGCGCCGAAAAACTGGACGCTCCTCTGAGTTTGGAGGAGCTGTCCGGCGCCCTCCGCCAGCTCTCTAGGGGGAAGTCCCCGGGGCTGGACGGGCTGACCGTGGAGTTCCACAGGGCGTTCTGGGGCGTCCTGGGGGGCGACTACGTGCGGGTCCTGGGGGAATGTCTGGCGACCGGGGAGATGCCCCTCTCGTGGCGCAGGGCGGTGATCGTCCTGCTGCCTAAGAGGGGTGATCTCCGCCTCCTCAAGAACTGGCGCCCGGTCTCCCTCCTCAGCACGGATTACAAAATCTTTGCCAGGGCCATGTCTGTTCGCCTTGGCGCCGTGCTGGCCCGCATGATCCATCCCGACCAGTCCTACACGGTCCCGGGCCGGACCATTCACGATAACATCCATCTGGTCCGGGACCTGGTCCACCATTCCCAGAGGGCTGGTCTGTCGGTCGCCTTCCTTTCCCTGGATCAGGAGAAGGCGTTCGACAGGGTGGATCACGAGTATCTTTTCGGGACTCTGCGCGCTTTCGGGTTCGGGACGCATTTTGTCGCCCGGATCCGACTTCTGTACGCTGCCGCGGAGTGTCTGATTAAAGTTAACGGGTCCTTGACGGCGCCCCTTCGCTTCGGGAGGGGGGTGCGTCAGGGATGCCCCATGTCCGGCCAGTTATATGCCATTTGCGTGGAGCCTTTCCTGCGCCTCTTGCGGAAGAGGTTGGCGGGATTGGCTCTGCGAGGGCCGGGCGTGGAGGTGGTCCTCTCGGCTTACGCCGATGACGTGCTCCTCGTGGTCACGGATCCCGTTGACTTGCGGAGGATGCGGGAATGCCAGCAGATTTACTCGGACGCATCCTCCGCCAGGATCAACTGGGGGAAATGTTCTGGACTCCTGGTGGGTCAGTGGCAGGTGGACTCTCTGCCGGAGGAGTTCAGGCCCTTCGCCTGGAGTACAACGCACCTCCTCTACTTGGGAGTCTACCTCAGCCCGGCCGAGGACGCCTGGCCGGCGAACTGGCACGAGCTGGAGGCCAAAGTCGCCGCTCGCTTAGGACGCTGGACAGGATTGCTCCGAGTGTTGTCCTACAGGGGTCGGGCGTTGGTCATAAACCAACTGGTGGCCGCCATGTTGTGGTACCGGTTGGTTACTCTGATCCCCCCCCCTGCGTTTGTCGCCAAGATACAGAAGAAGCTCGTCGACTTCTTCTGGAACAACAGGAGACACTGGGTCGCTGCCGCGGTTCTGAGTCTCCCGCTTAGGGAGGGCGGTCAGGCGTTGGTGTGCCTCCGCACCCAGGCTGCGACTTTCCGTCTTCAGACGCTGCAGAGATACCTGTACGTCGAGAATCCTCCAAGATGGTGTGCGCTGGCGACGTATTTTTTCCGCCAGCTGCACGGCCTCAATTACGACACGCAGCTCCTGTTTTTGGAGGTGAGCGGCAGGCGTGAGAGCCTGCGGGAGCTGCCTGTCTTTTACCAGGAACTACTATGGGTTTGGAATCACGTCGCCTCCAGGCGGAGCTCTCCCCCGTCAGGAGCGGCGGCTGTCCTCCGGGAGCCGCTGTTCAGGAATCCGCACCTCCACGTCCGCGAGTTCGGGTGGCTGGCGGAGCGCAGGGCTGTGCCTGGCAGGGTGACTAGAGTCGGGGACCTACTCGATGGCGGAGGAGCGGGCTGGATGGCGCCAGAGGAGCTGGCGCGACGCATGTCGTGGGACGACGTCCGGCTCGCGGTCAATGCCATCGGGGCGGTGAAAGCGATGTTGCCCCCCGGCGCCACGAGGTGTGTCGAGGCGGCTCGGGCACGTGGGGAGATCCCGTCCGAGCTTACTCCCGTTCGGACGGAATTCCTTATCGGCGCCTTGCCCCGAGACTCCCCTCGGGGATCGGCGCCTCACAACTTGAGCCGTCTCGAGGAAATACCCTCCGTGCTTTTTCATTCTGCGCGGAGGGGTTTCCTGTACGGGCTGCTCTTGCACACCTTCCACTTTGCCATCTTCGCCTGCCGTCCGGACACGCCGTGGCGTGACGTCTTACCTTCCGGCGGAGGCGGAGGTCCCCAATGGGGGGCTCTCTATGCGGGAGTCTTCCCTTGTTCTATCGGGGATTTGGCCTGGAGGGTGTTGCACAGAGCAGTTCCGTGCAATAGATTTTTAAGTAGGTTTACGGACTCCCAGACCGCCTGTTTGTTTTGCGGTCTGGAGGAGTCCGTCTTTCACGTTTACACGGGGTGTGAGAGGTTGCAGCCCCTCTTCCATTTTTTGAAGGGGCTGCTCCTCAAATTTTGGTTGCACTTCAGTCCCACGCTCTTGATCTACGGTCACCCGGTGCGGAGGGGAGCGGGAAGGTCGGAGGACCTCCTCGTGGGTCTGCTCCTGGGCCTGGCCAAGAAAGCCATTAATTGGTCCAGGCAGCGGGCGGTCGAGGGGGTCGTCCGGCCGGATTGCCTCCCTCTCTTCCGCGGCCACGTTCGCGGCCGGGTGGCCCTGGAGATGGAGCACGCGGTGTCCGCCGGCGAGCTCGAGCTCTTTCGAGACCGGTGGGCGCCGCGGGGACTGGAGTGCGTAGTTGGTTTAAACCACCAGATTTTAATTTAAGGGGTTAAGTTTTGTTTCGGGGTTTATTGGATTGGGTGTATTTGTTTAATGTTTTTGTTTTATTGGTTCAAACAAAAGAGGAGCAATGTGGTCCTGAGTGAGAGGAGAAGGCTGTGCTGGTGCAGAGCTCCTGCTGCTGTGGGGGAGAGAGTGTGTGGTTGCCTTGGCCTGGGAGTAAAATTGGAAGGAAGGAGTGACCCCAGGCCACCACCACTACAACCTTCCCACACCAACCCATCTACAGAGGTGCCTGGAGAGGAAGGAGTGGAGGACAGAGGAGGAGGCCAGCATTACACCTGGAGAGGCCTTCTCCAGCACTGCCTCCCAATTCGGCCTCCAGCCCAGGAGAGGGAGAGAGGGAGAGAGGATACCAACAGCTCCACTTGGAAGGAGGGGAGGAGCTGCAACTCCAACATCTGCAGGTGGGTGTCTCTGTGTATTCCCCCTAAAGACTTTTTGCATTCTAGGCGGGGGGAGGAAAAGAAGACTTTTCGAAAGCCTGGCCTGGGTTGGCTGGAGCCTGCCCAGGTGAAGCTGCTTCCTGCTCACCAAAAAGACCTGGTGTGGGCTGAACCTGGGCTGTCTCCAGTCTGCCCAGGCGAAGACATCTTCTCCCCCTGCCCGAAGACCACCTGAAAAGACTTTGCTTTGCCATCGGGGGAGTACACCCTGCCGACACCCACCCACCGCCTATCATCGTCCAGTGGGGAACCTGCCTTTGCGGCCCCCCCCCTCCTTCCCATCCCCCTCTCTCTCTCTCTTTGTCCTCTCTCTGCCTCTCCGATAGGCACCTCCTTTTATATTTTATATTTAATTTCCCAATTGAGCAGAGGGAAGAAAGGGCCCCCTCCCAATTCATACCATCAAGGGGAGAGGTGGCCCAGTACATTTACGCTCCCTCTGCTCAGGGAGGACCTTATTATACCGAGGCCATTTTTAACACCTTCGGGCCTGTGACTTTTGGGGTGTGTAGCTCTTTTTTAAAATCCACCCCAGTATGGCATCTACATCTGCGGCGGCGACGGGGCCGGCGAGAACTTATGCGGTAGTGGCGGCCAAAGCTTCGGCCGCTCCCGCTTCCGCTGCCGCCCCGTCGCCGTTCCGCCTGCTGACCGAGAAACTTGGGGTGAAGAGCTACACCCACCCCAACATGACTATTGAGGCGTGCGTAAAGGCTATGGCCGGGGTTGTCGGCCCTCCGGCCATAGTCGCCGCCTCAAAAATGTATGGGAAGGCTGTCTTTTTCCTGGAGTCCGAGCGGGCGGTGGCCCTGGCCATCGCTCAGGGGCTCACCGTGGGCGGGACTTTCCTGCCGGTGGACCCGCTGGAGGCCACCGCGCAGAGGGTGGTTTTCTCCAACGTCCCGCCCTTTATCACCTGTGAGCTCCTCCTCCCCCACCTACACCAACTCGGGGAGGTGAGGTCGGGGATTTCCCCGATCCCGCTCGGACTCCGGGAGAGCAGCCTTCGCCATGTCTTCTCCTTCCGGCGCCAGGCCTTTATCCAGCTGGCGCGGGAGGGGGAGACGGACGGGGCTTTCACGGTCCTCCACGGGGGGACCTCGTACCGCGTCTTCTGGACGACGGACGGCGTGCGGTGCCACGCCTGTAGGGAGGTGGGGCACGTGCGTAAAAACTGCCCCGCCTCCAAGGCCGCCAAGTCATCTGGCGCCGCCGCCGCTCCTCCTTCCGGGTCTAGCCGCGCCCCCGCTCGATCCAACGCTACCGGGGCGCGGTCGTCGTCGGAGGTCGATGCCATCCTGGCCTCCGGCGGGGGGGAGGAGGGAGGTCCGGTCCGAAAGAAGGCGCGGGACAAGACGCGAAACCGTGGGGTGGGTCCCCCCGCGGAGGGCGTCCCCCACGACATGGAGCCCCTGACGCCGGAGAGCGTCGCCGCGCTGATCGCGGAGTGCGGAGGGGGGGGGGCCCTCGTGGCCGAGCCTGTGGCCGCGACCGCCGAGGCGGTAATGCCAGAACCTGCGGCCGGGCTCGGGCCCGGGGGTCCCAAAGAACTCGCTCCTCCAGAAGGAGCAGGGGAGGCCCCTGAAGAAATGGAGGCCTCCCTTTACCCCTCCGCGCTCAAAAGAAGGCGCGACCCCCTGGAAGAGGAGGAGGACCGGGAGGAGGAAGGTCCCTCCGGTCAGGGGGAGTCGTCGCCCGCCGCGGGCGCTGCGCCCCACCCCACCGCTGACACCATTACGGGCGGACGGCAGGGTTCGCCTGTCCCCGAGGAGGCTGAGGCAGAAGCGTCTGCCCAGCTCGTGCCTCCCGGGGATGGGGACGAGACCCTGCCCGTGGGGGGGGTCGCGGAACAACCCGCGACGGGTTTTTATCCAGTACTGGTGGCATTGCCCCTCGACGGGTCGGGCGGCCAGGGGACCGGGTCGGGCGGGTCGTCTGAGGACGAGCCCGCCCAGAGCGACCCGGATTTTTCCCAGGTGCTGCTCGACCTCGTCGAGGTCTGTAAAAAATTCACCCCGTCTGCTGGGTCGGAGGCCGGTGGCGTCGCAGAGGAGGGCCCTCGGTCTGTGTCTCCGGCGCCGGGCGACTTGGAGGAGGCCCGGTTTTCGTACTCTCCGGCCTCTCCGGTCGTTCCGGCGCCTGGGGCGGAGGGGGTCTCCGAACCGCCGCCGTCATCTGGCCCGGCCCCCCTAGAGGAGCCCAGGGAGAAATCCTCCGCTACCGATCCTGGGGGTGGGATCCGGGCGGAGGCGGGGCCGGCCGTCACGGCCGGTTTGGCCGACGGTGGCGACCCCCCGGAGGAGGACGGGGACTCGGTGGTAGGGGCGGAGGAGGATCTAGATGCCGTCGCCGAGGAGGCGATGGATGACCTCGCGCCCCTCGCCGGGACCCCCCTCGATCTCATTCCCGTCAGGGACCTCCGGGACTTTGTGGCCACGTGCCAGGGTCGCCGCACCACCCGGCGGGCCCTCGATAGATGGTCGGAGCTGGTGCTGCTCATCGGGTCGGCCCGCGTCGCCTACAGGACTATGGGCGAGGACGCGGGCGCGGACCCGCTCGAGCTGCGTCGGTTCCGGCTCTTTCTCACTGGGCTGCTGAGGAAGTGGCGGTCGACTAGCGGCCGCCCTTCCTTACCCCGTTAGTCGTAAGTAGGGGTTGGTTGTGCTTCTGAAATGAAGATAACCATAGCCAGCCTCAACGTCAACGGCAGCAGGGAAGCTAGCCGCAGGTTTAATAACTTTTCGGTCCTTCGGGACGGGAAGTATGCGGTGTGCTTCCTGCAAGAAACCCACACCGTTCCGGGAGACGAGGCCACGTGGCTCCTGGAGTGGCAAGGAGGGGTCAACATGAGTCACCTCTCCAGTGTTTCCAGTGGGGTGGCTATCTTGTTGGCCCCGCATTTTCAGCCGGAGATCTTGGGGGTCAAGGAGCTGGTGCCGGGCCGCTTGCTCCAGGTCACCGTTCGCCTGGGGGGCGTGCCGTTCCATCTAGTGAACGTGTACGCCCCCGGGGCCGGTGCGCAGCAAGCGCGCTTCTTTGAAGAAGTGTCCACTCTTTTGGGCTCCGTCGACGCGGGCGAGTGCGTCGTCCTCGGGGGGGATTTTAATTGTACCCTCGAGGCGAGGGACCGCACGGGTACCCAGCCGAGCCCGGCGTCGGTGGGGAAGTTGAGGGACCTGGTCGGGTCCCTCGACTTGGTGGACGTCTGGCGTAATCTCCATCCCGACTCCAGCGCCTTCACCTTTGTGAGGTCTGGGGGAGGAGCGTCCAGGATCGACCGCCTCTACATTTCCCGGGCGTACGTCTCCTGCGTTCCGACGGCTTCCGTGCGGCCGGTGCCGTGCACGGACCACCACCTGGTGTGGGCGGAGCTCGTGCCGCCGCGCGCCGGGGGGGGGTCCGCGTACTGGCACTTTAACAACCTGCTGCTGGAGGACGCGCGGTTCCGGGATTCGTTCGGTCGGTTCTGGGCCGGCTGGAGAAGGAAGCAGGGGGGCTTCCCCTCCTTGAGGCTATGGTGGGATGTGGGCAAGGCTCACATCCGTCTCTTCTGTCAGGAGTACGCGAAGGGGTCGACCAAGAGGCGGGAGGCCAGGGTCGGGCAGTTGGAGAAGGAGGTGCTCGACCTGGAGTCCCGTCTCGGTCAAGTCGCCGAGGACCCGGCCCTGCGGCTGGCGTACGAAGAGAAGAAGGGCGCGCTGAAGGACCTGCGGCTCGTCGGGTCCCGAGGCGCGTACGTGAGGTCGCGGATCCAGTTCCTGCGGGACCTGGACCGCGGCTCCCCCTTCTTCTACTCGCTGGAAAAAAGACAGGGGGTCCGTAAGCAGCTTTTGGAGCTGCTGGCCGACGACGGATCTCCGGTCTCGGATCCGGAGGGAATCCGCGCGGAGACCCGCGCTTATTACGGGGCTCTGTTCTCTCCGGATCCGTCCAGCGAGGACGCGCGCAGAGTTTTGTGGGAGGACCTGCCGAAGGTCGGCCTGGAGGGCGCCGAAAAACTGGACGCTCCTCTGAGTTTGGAGGAGCTGTCCGGCGCCCTCCGCCAGCTCTCTAGGGGGAAGTCCCCGGGGCTGGACGGGCTGACCGTGGAGTTCCACAGGGCGTTCTGGGGCGTCCTGGGGGGCGACTACGTGCGGGTCCTGGGGGAATGTCTGGCGACCGGGGAGATGCCCCTCTCGTGGCGCAGGGCGGTGATCGTCCTGCTGCCTAAGAGGGGTGATCTCCGCCTCCTCAAGAACTGGCGCCCGGTCTCCCTCCTCAGCACGGATTACAAAATCTTTGCCAGGGCCATGTCTGTTCGCCTTGGCGCCGTGCTGGCCCGCATGATCCATCCCGACCAGTCCTACACGGTCCCGGGCCGGACCATTCACGATAACATCCATCTGGTCCGGGACCTGGTCCACCATTCCCAGAGGGCTGGTCTGTCGGTCGCCTTCCTTTCCCTGGATCAGGAGAAGGCGTTCGACAGGGTGGATCACGAGTATCTTTTCGGGACTCTGCGCGCTTTCGGGTTCGGGACGCATTTTGTCGCCCGGATCCGACTTCTGTACGCTGCCGCGGAGTGTCTGATTAAAGTTAACGGGTCCTTGACGGCGCCCCTTCGCTTCGGGAGGGGGGTGCGTCAGGGATGCCCCATGTCCGGCCAGTTATATGCCATTTGCGTGGAGCCTTTCCTGCGCCTCTTGCGGAAGAGGTTGGCGGGATTGGCTCTGCGAGGGCCGGGCGTGGAGGTGGTCCTCTCGGCTTACGCCGATGACGTGCTCCTCGTGGTCACGGATCCCGTTGACTTGCGGAGGATGCGGGAATGCCAGCAGATTTACTCGGACGCATCCTCCGCCAGGATCAACTGGGGGAAATGTTCTGGACTCCTGGTGGGTCAGTGGCAGGTGGACTCTCTGCCGGAGGAGTTCAGGCCCTTCGCCTGGAGTACAACGCACCTCCTCTACTTGGGAGTCTACCTCAGCCCGGCCGAGGACGCCTGGCCGGCGAACTGGCACGAGCTGGAGGCCAAAGTCGCCGCTCGCTTAGGACGCTGGACAGGATTGCTCCGAGTGTTGTCCTACAGGGGTCGGGCGTTGGTCATAAACCAACTGGTGGCCGCCATGTTGTGGTACCGGTTGGTTACTCTGATCCCCCCCCCTGCGTTTGTCGCCAAGATACAGAAGAAGCTCGTCGACTTCTTCTGGAACAACAGGAGACACTGGGTCGCTGCCGCGGTTCTGAGTCTCCCGCTTAGGGAGGGCGGTCAGGCGTTGGTGTGCCTCCGCACCCAGGCTGCGACTTTCCGTCTTCAGACGCTGCAGAGATACCTGTACGTCGAGAATCCTCCAAGATGGTGTGCGCTGGCGACGTATTTTTTCCGCCAGCTGCACGGCCTCAATTACGACACGCAGCTCCTGTTTTTGGAGGTGAGCGGCAGGCGTGAGAGCCTGCGGGAGCTGCCTGTCTTTTACCAGGAACTACTATGGGTTTGGAACTCCGTCGCCTCCAGGCGGAGCTCTCCCCCGTCAGGAGCGGCGGCTGTCCTCCGGGAGCCGCTGTTCAGGAATCCGCACCTCCACGTCCGCGAGTTCGGGTGGCTGGCGGAGCGCAGGGCTGTGCCTGGCAGGGTGACTAGAGTCGGGGACCTACTCGATGGCGGAGGAGCGGGCTGGATGGCGCCAGAGGAGCTGGCGCGACGCATGTCGTGGGACAACGTCCGGCTCGCGGTCAATGCCATCGGGGCGGTGAAAGCGATGCTGCCCCCCGGCGCCACGAGGTGCGTCGAGGCGGCTCGGGCACGTGGGGAGATCCCGTCCGAGCTTACTCCCGTTCGGACGGAATTCCTTATCGGCGCCTTGCCCCGAGACTCCCCTCGGGGATCGGCGCCTCACAACTTGAGCCGTCTCGAGGAAATACCCTCCGTGCTTTTTCATTCTGCGCGGAGGGGTTTCCTGTACGGGCTGCTCTTGCACACCTTCCACTTTGCCATCTTCGCCTGCCGTCCGGACACGCCGTGGCGTGACGTCTTACCTTCCGGCGGAGGCGGAGGTCCCCAATGGGGGGCTCTCTATGCGGGAGTCTTCCCTTGTTCTATCGGGGATTTGGCCTGGAGGGTGTTGCACAGAGCAGTTCCGTGCAATAGATTTTTAAGTAGGTTTACGGACTCCCAGACCGCCTGTTTGTTTTGCGGTCTGGAGGAGTCCGTCTTTCACGTTTACACGGGGTGTGAGAGGTTGCAGCCCCTCTTCCATTTTTTGAAGGGGCTGCTCCTCAAATTTTGGTTGCACTTCAGTCCCACGCTCTTGATCTACGGTCACCCGGTGCGGAGGGGAGCGGGAAGGTCGGAGGACCTCCTCGTGGGTCTGCTCCTGGGCCTGGCCAAGAAAGCCATTAATTGGTCCAGGCAGCGGGCGGTCGAGGGGGTCGTCCGGCCGGATTGCCTCCCTCTCTTCCGCGGCCACGTTCGCGGCCGGGTGGCCCTGGAGATGGAGCACGCGGTGTCCGCCGGCGAGCTCGAGCTCTTTCGTGACCGGTGGGCGCCGCGGGGACTGGAGTGCATAATTGGTTTAAACAACCAAAATTTAATTTAACGGGTTAAGTATTGTTTCTGGGTTTGTGTTAGTGTATTTGTTTAATGTATTTTTTATTGGTTTAAAAAAAAAGAGGAGCAATGTGGTCCTGAGTGAGAGGAGAAGGCTGTGCTGGTGCAGAGCTCCTGCTGCTGTGGGGGAGAGAGTGTGTGGTTGCCTTGGCCTGGGAGTAAAATTGGAAGGAAGGAGTGACCCCAGGCCACCACCACTACAACCTTCCCACACCAACCCATCTACAGAGGTGCCTGGAGAGGAAGGAGTGGAGGACAGAGGAGGAGGCCAGCATTACACCTGGAGAGGCCTTCTCCAGCACTGCCTCCCAATTCGGCCTCCAGCCCAGGAGAGGGAGAGAGGGAGAGAGGATACCAACAGCTCCACTTGGAAGGAGGGGAGGAGCTGCAACTCCAACATCTGCAGGTGGGTGTCTCTGTGTATTCCCCCTAAAGACTTTTTGCATTCTAGGCGGGGGGAGGAAAAGAAGACTTTTCGAAAGCCTGGCCTGGGTTGGCTGGAGCCTGCCCAGGTGAAGCTGCTTCCTGCTCACCAAAAAGACCTGGTGTGGGCTGAACCTGGGCTGTCTCCAGTCTGCCCAGGCGAAGACATCTTCTCCCCCTGCCCGAAGACCACCTGAAAAGACTTTGCTTTGCCATCGGGGGAGTACACCCTGCCGACACCCACCCACCGCCTATCATCGTCCAGTGGGGAACCTGCCTTTGCGGCCCCCCCCCTCCTTCCCATCCCCCTCTCTCTCTCTCTTTGTCCTCTCTCTGCCTCTCCGATAGGCACCTCCTTTTATATTTTATATTTAATTTCCCAATTGAGCAGAGGGAAGAAAGGGCCCCCTCCCAATTCATACCATCAAGGGGAGAGGTGGCCCAGTACATTTACGCTCCCTCTGCTCAGGGAGGACCTTATTATACCGAGGCCATTTTTAACACCTTCGGGCCTGTGACTTTTGGGGTGTGTGTAGCTCTTTTTTAAAATCCACCCCAGTATGGCATCTACATCTGCGGCGGCGACGGGGCCGGCGAGAACTTATGCGGTAGTGGCGGCCAAAGCTTCGGCCGCTCCCGCTTCCGCTGCCGCCCCGTCGCCGTTCCGCCTGCTGACCGAGAAACTTGGGGTGAAGAGCTACACCCACCCCAACATGACTATTGAGGCGTGCGTAAAGGCTATGGCCGGGGTTGTCGGCCCTCCGGCCATAGTCGCCGCCTCAAAAATGTATGGGAAGGCTGTCTTTTTCCTGGAGTCCGAGCGGGCGGTGGCCCTGGCCATCGCTCAGGGGCTCACCGTGGGCGGGACTTTCCTGCCGGTGGACCCGCTGGAGGCCACCGCGCAGAGGGTGGTTTTCTCCAACGTCCCGCCCTTTATCACCTGTGAGCTCCTCCTCCCCCACCTACACCAACTCGGGGAGGTGAGGTCGGGGATTTCCCCGATCCCGCTCGGACTCCGGGAGAGCAGCCTTCGCCATGTCTTCTCCTTCCGGCGCCAGGCCTTTATCCAGCTGGCGCGGGAGGGGGAGACGGACGGGGCTTTCACGGTCCTCCACGGGGGGACCTCGTACCGCGTCTTCTGGACGACGGACGGCGTGCGGTGCCACGCCTGTAGGGAGGTGGGGCACGTGCGTAAAAACTGCCCCGCCTCCAAGGCCGCCAAGTCATCTGGCGCCGCCGCCGCTCCTCCTTCCGGGTCTAGCCGCGCCCCCGCTCGATCCAACGCTACCGGGGCGCGGTCGTCGTCGGAGGTCGATGCCATCCTGGCCTCCGGCGGGGGGGAGGAGGGAGGTCCGGTCCGAAAGAAGGCGCGGGACAAGACGCGAAACCGTGGGGTGGGTCCCCCCGCGGAGGGCGTCCCCCACGACATGGAGCCCCTGACGCCGGAGAGCGTCGCCGCGCTGATCGCGGAGTGCGGAGGGGGGGGGGCCCTCGTGGCCGAGCCTGTGGCCGCGACCGCCGAGGCGGTAATGCCAGAACCTGCGGCCGGGCTCGGGCCCGGGGGTCCCAAAGAACTCGCTCCTCCAGAAGGAGCAGGGGAGGCCCCTGAAGAAATGGAGGCCTCCCTTTACCCCTCCGCGCTCAAAAGAAGGCGCGACCCCCTGGAAGAGGAGGAAGGTCCCTCCGGTCAGGGGGAGTCGTCGCCCGCCGCGGGCGCTGCGCCCCACCCCACCGCTGACACCATTACGGGCGAACGGCAGGGGTCGCCTGTCCCTGAGGAGGCTGAGGCAGAAGCGTCTGCCCAGCTCGTGCCTCCCGGGGATGGGGACGAGACCCTGCCCGTGGGGGGGGTCGCGGAACAACCCGCGACGGGTTTTTATCCAGTACTGGTGGCATTGCCCCTCAACGGGTCGGGCGGCCAGGGGACCGGGTCGGGCGGGTCGTCTGAGGACGAGCTCGCCCAGAACGGCCCGGATTTTTCCCAGGTGCTGCTCGACCTCGTCGAGGTATGTAAAAATTTCACCCCGTCTGCTGGGTCGGAGGCCGGTGGCGTCGCAGAGGAGGGCCCTCGGTCTGTGTCTCCGGCGCCGGGCGACTTGGAGGAGGCCCGGTTTTCGTATTCTCCGGTCTCTCCGGCCTCTCCGGTCGTTCCGGCGCCTGGGGCGGAGGGGGTCTCCGAACCGCCGCCGTCTTCTGGCCCGGCCCCCCTAGAGGAGCCCAGGGAGAAATCCTCCGCTACCGATCCTGGGGGTGGGATCCGGGCGGAGGCGGGGCCGGCCGTCACGGCCGAGCCGCCCGACGCGCACTGCGTGGCGGACGGTTTGGCCGACGGTGGCGACCCCCCGGAGGAGGACGGGGACTCGGTGGTAGGGGCGGAGGAGGATCTAGATGCCGTCGCCGAGGAGGCGATGGATGACCTCGCGCCCCTCGCCGGGACCCCCCTCGATCTCATTCCCGTCAGGGACCTCCGGGACTTTGTGGCCACGTGCCAGGGTCGCCGCACCACCCGGCGGGCCCTCGACAGATGGTCGGAGCTGGCGCTGCTCATCGGGTCGGCCCGCGTCGCCTACAGGACTATGGGCGAGGACGCGGGCGCGGACCCGCTCGAGCTGCGTCGGTTCCGGCTGTTTCTCACTGGGCTGCTGAGGAAGTGGCGGTCGACTAGCGGCCGCCCTTCCTTACCCCGTTAGTCGTAAGTAGGGGTTGGTTGTGCTTCTGAAATGAAGATAACCATAGCCAGCCTCAACGTCAACGGCAGCAGGGAAGCTAGCCGCAGGTTTAATAACTTTTCGGTCCTTCGGGACGGGAAGTATGCGGTGTGCTTCCTGCAAGAAACCCACACCGTTCCGGGAGACGAGGCCACGTGGCTCCTGGAGTGGCAAGGAGGGGTCAACATGAGTCACCTCTCCAGTGTTTCCAGTGGGGTGGCTATCTTGTTGGCCCCGCATTTTCAGCCGGAGATCTTGGGGGTCAAGGAGCTCGTGCCGGGCCGCTTGCTCCAGGTCACCGTTCGCCTGGGGGGCGTGCCGTTCCATCTAGTGAACGTGTACGCCCCCGGGGCCGGTGCGCAGCAAGCGCGCTTCTTTGAAGAAGTGTCCACTCTTTTGGGCTCCGTCGACGCGGGCGAGTGCGTCGTCCTCGGGGGGGATTTTAATTGTACCCTCGAGGCGAGGGACCGCACGGGTACCCAGCCGAGCCCGGCGTCGGTGGGGAAGTTGAGGGACCTGGTCGGGTCCCTCGACTTGGTGGACGTCTGGCGTAATCTCCATCCCGACTCCAGCGCCTTCACCTTTGTGAGGTCTGGGGGAGGAGCGTCCAGGATCGACCGCCTCTACATTTCCCGGGCGTACGTCTCCTGCGTTCCGACGGCTTCCGTGCGGCCGGTGCCGTGCACGGACCACCACCTGGTGTGGGCGGAGCTCGTGCCGCCGCGCGCCGGGGGGGGGTCCGCGTACTGGCACTTTAACAACCTGCTGCTGGAGGACGCGCGGTTCCGGGATTCGTTCGGTCGGTTCTGGGCCGGCTGGAGAAGGAAGCAGGGGGGCTTCCCCTCCTTGAGGCTATGGTGGGATGTGGGCAAGGCTCACATCCGTCTCTTCTGTCAGGAGTACGCGAAGGGGTCGACCAAGAGGCGGGAGGCCAGGGTCGGGCAGTTGGAGAAGGAGGTGCTCGACCTGGAGTCCCGTCTCGGTCAAGTCGCCGAGGACCCGGCCCTGCGGCTGGCGTACGAAGAGAAGAAGGGCGCGCTGAAGGACCTGCGGCTCGTCGGGTCCCGAGGCGCGTACGTGAGGTCGCGGATCCAGTTCCTGCGGGACCTGGACCGCGGCTCCCCCTTCTTCTACTCGCTGGAAAAAAGACAGGGGGTCCGTAAGCAGCTTTTGGAGCTGCTGGCCGACGACGGATCTCCGGTCTCGGATCCGGAGGGAATCCGCGCGGAGACCCGCGCCTATTACGGGGCTCTGTTCTCTCCGGATCCGTCCAGCGAGGACGCGCGCAGAGTTTTGTGGGAGGACCTGCCGAAGGTCGGCCTGGAGGGCGCCGAAAAACTGGACGCTCCTCTGAGTTTGGAGGAGCTGTCCGGCGCCCTCCGCCAGCTCTCTAGGGGGAAGTCCCCGGGGCTGGATGGGCTGACCGTGGAGTTCCACAGGGCGTTCTGGGGCGTCCTGGGGGGCGACTACGTGCGGGTCCTGGGGGAATGTCTGGCGACCGGGGAGATGCCCCTCTCGTGGCGCAGGGCGGTGATCGTCCTGCTGCCTAAGAGGGGTGATCTCCGCCTCCTCAAGAACTGGCGCCCGGTCTCCCTCCTCAGCACGGATTACAAAATCTTTGCCAGGGCCATGTCTGTTCGCCTTGGCGCCGTGCTGGCCCGCATGATCCATCCCGACCAGTCCTACACGGTCCCGGGCCGGACCATTCACGATAACATCCATCTGGTCCGGGACCTGGTCCACCATTCCCAGAGGGCTGGTCTGTCGGTCGCCTTCCTTTCCCTGGATCAGGGGAAGGCGTTCGACAGGGTGGATCACGAGTATCTTTTCGGGACTCTGCGCGCTTTCGGGTTCGGGACGCATTTTGTCGCCCGGATCCGACTTCTGTACGCTGCCGCGGAGTGTCTGATTAAAGTTAACGGGTCCTTGACGGCGCCCCTTCGCTTCGGGAGGGGGGTGCGTCAGGGATGCCCCATGTCCGGCCAGTTATACGCCATTTGCGTGGAGCCTTTCCTGCGCCTCTTGCGGAAGAGGTTGGCGGGATTGGCTCTGCGAGGGCCGGGCGTGGAGGTGGTCCTCTCGGCTTACGCCGATGACGTGCTCCTCGTGGTCACGGATCCCGTTGACTTGCGGAGGATGCGGGAATGCCAGCAGATTTACTCGGACGCATCCTCCGCCAGGATCAACTGGGGGAAATGTTCTGGACTCCTGGTGGGTCAGTGGCAGGTGGACTCTCTGCCGGAGGAGTTCAGGCCCTTCGCCTGGAGTACTACGCACCTCCTCTACTTGGGAGTCTACCTCAGCCCGGCCGAGGACGCCTGGCCGGCGAACTGGCACGAGCTGGAGGCCAAAGTCGCCGCTCGCTTAGGACGCTGGACAGGATTGCTCCGAGTGTTGTCCTACAGGGGTCGGGCGTTGGTCATAAACCAACTGGTGGCCGCCATGTTGTGGTACCGGTTGGTTACTCTGATCCCCCCCCCTGCGTTTGTCGCCAAGATACAGAAGAAGCTCGTCGACTTCTTCTGGAACAACAGGAGACACTGGGTCGCTGCCGCGGTTCTGAGTCTCCCGCTTAGGGAGGGCGGTCAGGCGTTGGTGTGCCTCCGCACCCAGGCTGCGACTTTCCGTCTTCAGACGCTGCAGAGATACCTGTACGTCGAGAATCCTCCAAGATGGTGTGCGCTGGCGACGTATTTTTTCCGCCAGCTGCACGGCCTCAATTACGACACGCAGCTCCTGTTTTTGGAGGTGAGCGGCAGGCGTGAGAGCCTGCGGGAGCTGCCTGTCTTTTACCAGGAACTACTATGGGTTTGGAACTCCGTCGCCTCCAGGCGGAGCTCTCCCCCGTCAGGAGCGGCGGCTGTCCTCCGGGAGCCGCTGTTCAGGAAT